>NC_136879.1:21582874-22855374 GCF_949152265.1 Phoxinus phoxinus | reverse complement strand
CAGTAGCCATTACTGTTCACAAACATCTCTGGCAGGTAGTAGAACTCAGGGATCAACTCCTATGAGGTGGAGAGGAAGAGGACAGGTGGGAGAGAAAAAGCAAAAGAAAGCTCAAATCAAATCCAAGCTTTTCCAAAATAGATGTATTAATACTGTAGGGATACAGGGGAGTTCAAATGCACATGCACCAATGCTTTCATTGCATGTTATTGTAGTTCAATTACTCAAAATGTTGGCCACGTTTCAAGCGGTCATGGAAAAGACCCCAGGAGACCAGTGAAGGACCATCAGAGTACATTTAAAAACACTCGGAGAGTGTGGGAATGCGGCAAACACACGAAGACGGGGGAGGGGGGATATACAAAGGAAACACGAGAGATGACAGAAAACTTTATTGAGGTTTGAAGTGAGCTGATGGATGGATCTGATGTGTGTGTTGAGGTACAGGAAGCAGGTTTGCTTTTGTTGGGATTTTGGAGGAGTCACCATTGATCGAAATGATAGTGGGAAACATAATGCTTAATGTAACGACGAGTACAGATTTTTAAAAAACGATTATACTCATTAAATGGGTCATTAAAAACAAAAACTGGACTTGAACGTACTGTATATGCATAGACTGGATTGATAAAACTAGCAATAGGGTTTTTTCTTTTAAAGGTGTTGCAATTACTACAACCGTTATTCCTCTAAAAAGTAAACAAAAAAAGTAAAAAAAAGGGTAGTAACATTGTTCTACTGAACACATTATTAATTTTTACTTAATTTTTTTCATATGCTTCGCTGGCCCTGATAGTCTCATACTCAAAGCTGCCACATTCCCAATCCTTCTCTCGTTCTCACTGCTGAATCAGTGCAAATTACCCATAATTCCCTGTGAGAGACGCCTCTGTACATTGGGGCATGTGCACACGAGGAATGTGACCTCCTCCCTGTTTAGTGTCACTCAAAAGCTCTAGCCTTTGAAGAACCTTTAAAACCATTTAAAATCATTTAAGACCTCATTCTGCCCGCACACATCTGAACCTGACAGGTTGAATGTTTTCTCCTCAACGCTGCTGTTTTGGATTCAAGTTGCTGTTATACACCGCCTGTTGAAATGAGCTGTTTAACTACGTCCCCGTGGTGTGTATAAGAGAGTTCTTTAAAGCACCATAAAACGAGAGGACTTTCACATGAAGGGTCACTAGAAACAGTATGCTTACAATAAAAGACGGCTTGCTTTTGGTGTAGGGTCAGGATTTAAAAATGCACCCTATTTTATGACGGTTAAGTCCCGGTATTTCATCAGTCCTTTAGGATGTCTCAAATATCTACCACAGCTCTAAAATGCTAACATCATTTCTACACTGTAAGCAACCAATAGCATGTCTGCATCAGAGGATTTGAAGCTGCTCCACACGTCATCTCTGAATATTCACAAACACAGACCATTGACCAATCCCCTGTAAGCTTGAGGTTTCACTTCAGCAAGCAAAGCAAAACAAAGAAAAGAAAAATAATAAAATAAAATAAACAATACATTTCATTTTGAACAGAAATTCCTTGGCGTAAAACTGACTTTATATTAGGATTAAGATTATTTTAAATGAAAATTATGTATTTTTAATTTATAATTACATTTTAAAAGAATTATCTTATATGACATACACAATTATTTCAATAACACACTAAAATATACTACATAGTAATGTTTATATGTTCATTTTTGGAGCTTTAGCAATACTAATACAGTATTATAAAATAAATGTGCTGTTCTATAAATTACATTTTAAATTAGATTTACAAAATAAAAGACAGCCACATCATGAGCTGCCTTTGACATAATGGTCAGAAAATATTTAAATATATATCAAATAAAATCTATTGCAAAAACATGCATTATGAAATGTTAAATTTTCAATAAAAACTTATTTCAGATGGATGGGGAACATAAAGTATATAGCCAACGTATCTCTGCACTGCATCCAAAACAGAAATGAGAAGTCTGTCCCCTAAAGTCGCATCCCAATGGAGGATTCCAGTGTAGACAGTGCTACTGACAAGGAGCAATTTAATTTTAAAATATTACGTGAATATAAAACGCTAAAGAGATTCTTGATCATCACACAAAAACATACACAACAAAAATATGTTTGACGGTATTGCAACGACTAAAATGATATCCAACGCTAGTTGAAACTTAACCCCCAGCACGGGCAACAACCAAAATTGGACCGAGCTCCGTCTGTACTCTCACAGGAGGATTGGTTTATAAACTTTGCAGACAGTTACTTAGTTGCGAACAGTTTGGGCGGCGAGTGCCGTGATCCACGTCTTCGACCCGCTTGGCTCGTGAGCCAATAATTCCTCTACAGCCTCATAATGGGCTGACAAGTCAATCACACTCAAACTCTTCAGCTTTACACCGTTCGCCCTAATGACACCCTCCTGGAGAGCTGTCACCGGCCACGACTGCCTCATCACACTCCCTCAGACAGATTATTGAGAGGATGTTGAAGATTGGAGGGAGTTACTCTTAGCAGGAGGTGAGCTGATGACTAGCTGCATGTCTTGACAATGCTAAAATATCTATATATATAAATATATATATATATATTAACAGAAAAAGATCAACGACATTCACCATAATGACCTTTAATGGACTTGGCCTGTTCAGAGGCAGTGGTCTGGCGAAAAAGGGGCCAGTGAACAGTGGATTTGCTCTTTTAATGCTGTTATTTAGCTGTTGTGTGCTGCATAGGATCATTGCAGAGAGAATTGTGGGTAATGACTAAGTTCAGGGTGATGTGATGCAGAATAAACCTCTAATAAAGGCCACTGCAGCATTACTAAAGGACATAAAACCAATAAAGAACATACTAAATATAAAACTAAATCTAAATAAATTGTACAATTATTATGCATAATTTGAAACAAATATTTCTAAAAAAGTACAAAAATTACCTAAATATCTACGAACTTTAGATAATGTGCAATTAAAAAAATGCACATAGAACAAAAAGGATGGAATATCAGATTTTTTTTATACATTCATTACATTATATTATGAAAAAACATTTCACAAAGACAAAAAAAAAAGTATAGTTTTGAGTTTTTACATACATCTTACAAACATCTGATGGTCTGTATTATTGCTAAAAGCTCTATTCTATTAATAAACAGTCATTCAAAAAGAATATAAATACACATAGCAAGGTAATACAATGCAAAGCCAGTCGTTTATAATAAAACCCATGCTGCTCATACATAATAAAAAAACAACTCCTGCTACACAAGAAATACAAAAAAAACTATTTTCTGTCCAAACAGATTGCTGACCATTAAACACGTTTAACATGATCCACGCAGACACCGTAAGGGTTCCGAGAGGCCTGTATTAGCTAACATATCTAGCGTTTCGCTGTACAGCCGTGCACGTCGCCTGCACCTCGTGTTGCTGGATGCTGTTCCCCAGCCCGGGGTAGTAAAAAGCCCTGCCTTTACATAAAAGACTACATTTTAAATAGCTTTTGTCATTAATGCTTTATTAATTGCCTGGGGCGAAGCTAACCCGTCACTGAGTGTGTTGGAAAAGTATGACACTTTTAGGTCAGCTCGAGTGTGCTTGCTGAGCCGCAGCGCGGGGCTGAAATGGAACGGGAGGCAACAGGGAACAACCATTACGATGATGAAGTGATGGCGCCCTGAAATATGTGCATGTTGAGCGATGTTTTACTTTAAATGTTTATGAAGAAAAATGTTGATTTCACAAAAATCTTACATATTGACGAAAAAAAAAAAAGACATAGCTGAAGCTGCTCGGAAGCTACATGAACTAAATGTTGTTGCACATCTTGTCTGTTGTTTTTTAGGAACTGGATGATACCAATTTCGGTTGATTGATTGGACTAAAGAGAGAAACTCTTCGAGGAATTGTTTATTCAATTCCTCACAGTTGCAGCTAGTACTAATGTTGTCCCTATATCACCACAACAGTCAGGCACTAATGACTCGTTGTTGTGACGGCAACAAGCCTGTTTAGACATTACAATGTATAAAAACTGATATCTGATTACCTTCACATCTGCAGTATCACGCTGGCAGTGCCTCCATGAGCGGGCGATACCGGAGAAAGTGCGGTTTGGGTGATCAAACTTGTTGCCGTTGGCGTTTAGGAAGAACGTGGTGAAAGGCTCCTGCAATTCAGCAGACACAAAAACAACACTGTCACTTGTGTGGATCCAAATAAGCTCAAAAACCATAACTGTAGCGGGATCACATGATTCTGACTGCTAATTATCCTGCTTGTTTAGACAAATCTGCACTGTTTTGCAAAGCGCTAATGCTATTCAGAGCCCGGAATAAATAAAGTAAATTCATCTGCATTCATTTCTATGGTAATTGGATTCAATCTCGTGATGGAGACCTTCTCCATTGCTCTGGGAAACGTTCCGTTTGCACAAACATCTCAATGTAGGGACTCATCTGTCAGATTATGGAGAGTTTGTGGAGGTTCCTCTCATTTTCTATAACAGTGCCCGAGGCAGAGTTAATTATATGGCCTGTTGACTGAGGAGCCCGGCTCTGGCTCTAATTGGCAGATTCAGGGTCATCAGTCTGGGCTGGCAGTGTGAGGAGTTGACATGGAGATGCTGGATCAGCCAGAGGAAAAGATGATGGTGTCTACAGTCTCAGTCAGGCCTGGTGTGAGAGCTGCCAGGGGAACCTTCCAAATCATCATCATCATCAACGCAATGGGCCGCCTGGGAAGAGCCAATTACTAAGTTCTCATTATGTGTTTTAAATTTTTTTCTCTCAAAGATGGATAGACCGAATCCTCATTAAAAGAGGTTTGATTATGCAGCAATCTTTTAAAATGAACAAAATTATACATTTGAATACCTTTTCAATCAAATTACACAGTTTTTTTTAGCTTTGAACACAAATACACTCGGTTTAGACTAATAAATTCTGATGCAAAAAAATCAAGTATGCAGATCTCATCAAAATACTCTGCATGACTGGTTTGAGCTCTGGCATAAAATGAAATGCAGTGGGGGGAAAAATGCATTATGTAACAAAACAATTGTTTATTATTGTAAGACAGAGCGATATGATGTAACAAATGTGGGAAAACTAAAGCATCAGGAGATCCTCAAACCCAATATCCTCTTAACCTCAGAAACAACTTCATTTTCTTTGCTGATCTAGGCTTCTTTTTCTTTTTTTGTACCAGTCCATTCGTCCCAGATCAGCGATTGGAGACTCGGGGCAAGCGAGGACGTTAGCAGGAGACAATGATGGACATGTTTCCCAGCGCTCCGCATGCTGTCTGAGAGGCATAAAGCTGTCACGTACCAGCCTGTAAATCATTACGCAGAGGTTTTTGACTTCTCTTTCACATATGCCTGTTTACCAGCCTGTGAAATCCACTCACCGGCTCTCTGTAGCGGAACATCAAGCTCGCGGATTGAGATGTAGGGGTTGATTCACTTGTGCGGTGAAAGAACGCGCTAACGTGCGCTTTGACTGACGGAGATTTGAACTGGGTTGGGGTTATCGTATTGGAATGCTGTATGTATACACAGACTCTCGACAGCATCATTTCTAAAGTAATGCCAAAATAGCTTGATGCATTTTGAAAAATATTCATTTTCTGGATAAGATTTTGCATGGGGTCATGTAAATGTGAGAATTTTAATGCAATTTAAACCTTCAAATCCAATAAAAATGAGTATTTGTGTTGTAATCATTGGAATATTCATGAAGAGGTGACGTAATTGTGCTTCTTCCCTTTCAAAAACTGATCTGCATGATATAACAATCACAGAGGGCATAATATGAGCCAGAAGCAGCTCAACTCGGTTAACTATCCAGTAAAGACTACAGTAGGTACTTCCCAGATGTTGAAGGTATCAAATTCCTTGCATCACCCAATCAACGAGACTTACGTTTCGGACCAGCCAGTGGAGGGTGGAGGCTGCGGTGGAGTAGTGAGTTGTGTAGTGGCAGGGTGGAGTTTCCTCATCCCAGGATTCATAGCGATCGGCGTAGAACACAGCGCGCTTTGGGTTCAGCGCTCCGATTGGCTGAGGAAACACACATATAAATAAAAAAAATCAGGAAGGTTGTCTATATTTAACAGGTCAACATTGCATTATTTTTGTTCTGTGCGCATATGCAAGAAACATAAGCAATGTTAAGGACATTTTCATTTTTCAAAATCTTTTGATTGATTTAAATTACATCCAGCACGCACGCACGCACGCGCAAGCGAAAAACAAACCATTCCCCACAAAATGTTACGCTGACAGAAGCCATGTTGTCCTCATTCCGTGCACTTTCCATACACAAACGATAACCAACCGTCACATAAAAAAGACTTATGCCGCGCATTACATCTGTGGAGCTGAGAGGTTTGCGTGCGACGGTGAGTGAGTGTGTGTGTGTGTGTGTAGTATCTTCATGAATGTTTGATAAAGGAGGCTGAGCAGAACTCCTTGAGGAAAAACAAGTGGACTTTTTCTTGAGGTTTTTCTGTCACGCAGTATTACTATCCTATGTACTCTTAGTGGAGGACCTTGAGGATTCACTCTGGGTCAGTTTGTCCCTGCTAGTGCCTGTTTGGATTTAAATGGGCAGTTGCTTAAGAGTCTATGATTGGATCATTATTGCAGTGACTTATGTTTTGGCAACAGATCTTCTAACCCTAATTGATGGTGTGTGTAACTTTTCATTTATTAAACAACCATGTAGGAAGACACATCATAGCCAGATTTCAGGATGACAATGTCAAGATTCATCTTGCTCAATTTGTGAAAGAATGGTTGGGAGGGAGCATGAAGAATCATTTTCACACATGAATTGCCAGCTCTGAGTCCAGAGTCCAGACCCTAAATTCATTGAAAGTCTTTGGGATCTGCTGGAGGAAACTTTACAGAGTGCTGGACTCTTGCATTGTCAATACAAGATCTCGACCATAAATGTATGCACCTCTTATCCAAATTTGATATAAGCTGTGAAGTAGTTAATCTGGTTTCTTTCTTTCTTTTTTTTCCTTTCTTTTTTGGGCAACTAGAATTTCTGAATGGCCGGTAACTTAAAAATTAAGTAGCCAAATTGGCCAAGTGAAAAAGTTAATTTCAAACCCTGGTTATGCATGTTATTTCCATCAAGATTTCCATCTTTTATTTCAGTCTGGGGCACAAAAGGAGACATTTTGAAGAATTGTTCTAGTGATTTGCTGAAGGAATGGGGACATGGGGAATCAATCACTTAGGCTGGTTTTGTGAAAAGATTCATTGAAAAGATTCAGCTCAAAAGACTGATTCATTCACAAATCGAACATTATTACTTCTCTCATGAACGCTCCAAATTTATACTGAATAACAACCTCATTTTTTAAGTGAAAGTGAGAAGACGGTGACATAATTTTTATTTTTGAACAAAAAACAACAACCAAACTTTAATATTTGTAGAAAGAATAAAGTTATTTTGTTTGCCTGTGAACTATATCTATATAGAGTTAGCTGTACCATGTCTGCTTCTATGTGTTTATGTGTGTAAGGCAAGCTGAAAGGCCTCAGATAAAGACAGAGAGTAATCTGGCCTGGCTTAACCCTGTCTGACCTGATTTACACCCTGTATGTCCACACTGCTCTGCCTTGACCATCCTTCTGCTGTTAAACCACTCTAGAAAATCCTGCACAATGTCTAGAGTAAACACTCATACTGGCATTTATTCCACCCTGGAATTTTCTCTCCCTCCCTTTCACTCTCTCTTACACACATACGGATGTTGATAAACCTGTCATCATACAACATAAACAATTTGTAACAGTCTCTCTTCCCTAAATCCTGTAATGGCTGGAAGTCAAACTTAGACAGAGGATGTATCCAACTACACCATAAGCACTATTCAGACTGTAATTGTTTCTCAGGGTAACATCTGTAAAAGAACATCTGCATGGATCCCCCATGATGAAAACATCTTCATATTTGTTAGCATTGCTCATAGCATGCAAACACATCAAACATCAGCACCAACAGCACTTTGCAGTGGTCAAAAAAGATTTTCAGAACAAGTTTTGGGCCAAGTCATCCATGTAAAGTCAGAAATTATGATATACAAGTATCAGTGTTATACTAAATATTTGTTATTATATTTTCTGTTTTCAGTTTAGTTTAAGGTTTAGTCATTTTGTCTGCGTTTAATGTCAATTTTTTATATTTTATTTCTGTTAATGTTTAATTCAAGAAAAAATATATTTTTTATGGTTTTAACTATAATTACCCTGATATATAAAAAATCATAAAATATTAGACTCCACAAGCAAAATTTGAAATGATTCAGTCAAAACAAAAAGGTAATTGGATGCAAAATTATTGTAGCAGAAAACACCTGTTTGCATAAATATCTGTTTACATAAACACATATAGGGCCCTATCTTGCACCCAGCGCAATTGACTTTGTGCACCGACGCATGTATCATTCCTATTCTGCACCCGCGCAGAGCGGACTTTTCCCTCCACAGACGCACGTCGGTAAATTAGGGAATGAACTTGCGCTCGCGGGGGCGGTTCAGCGCAAAGAGGAGGTGTGTTCCGGCGCAAAACTCCCCTGGTGCTATTTTCCAGGTTTAGAAAGCAATTCCGCCACTGACCAGGAAAAACCCAGTCTAAAGACAGTGGCGCGTTGCGCGTTAGTCAAATGGTATTTTAAGGGCGCGTGCTTGGCCATAATGTAGCGTGTTAACGAGCATACACTTTGATTCTCTAATATCGTGTCCGTGAAGATGTGAAAAAAAATCTATCTTGATAAAAAAAAACAAATCTAGATTGCACATTTACCCAAATTATACGCCTGTTTAACCGAAGCTTATTTGGGTGGTTTCTCCCATCATCCCCAATGTCACTTCTCTGTGCTTTACGGCCCTGACGAGAACGTCGGTCTCCTCGGCTGCGAACCGCGCCTGGCGCGCGCCGGCAAATCCGCCGTTATAATAGTAATCCGCATTGAAACAAGCGCGCCTGCTCTTAAAGGGAATGTGAGAGGACGCTCTGATTGGTTTATTTCACGTTACGCCCAAACCACACCTATGAATAATGAAGCTACTTCAGACCAACCCCTTTTAGATTTGCGCTGGGCGCAAGAGGCATTTATCCCGTCGGGAAAATAGCAACAGCGCCGGGATCCGCCCACAAAGTTACTTGCGCTTTGCACTTTGACACTTGCGTTTCAGATCGTTAAAATAGGGCCCATAGTCTCATTAGAAAAAAAGAGATTACAACGTTTCAAAATTAAAAGCATTACTACTAATGACCATTTTGAATGATTTCAATTTGCCACTGGCGGCTTCAAGCTTATTAGTTGTTCTGTCAGACCTTGTTGCAAATGAGGATTATGACCAAGTAAAATATTTCTTTAAAATAGCTCATGAAGCCCAGTCAATCTTTTAAAACTGCCTACAATTTATAACAAAATAAGCAGTCATCATTCCATTAAGAAACGTTTCGATTGGACCAAATTGGCCTCCATAGCATTTCAATCAACGGGCGACACAGGTTCTTGGGCAGTCAATATTAATATACTACGTGTTATTGACGAGAAGGACAGCTCCGGCCCTAGAGGGAGATCAATACTCCCTGAGATCTCAAAGAGTCGAGTGTGAGCGTGGGAGAGCGTCTGCTTGTTTAGAGCAGTGTGGGAAATTTGTCTAGACTCAAAGCATGGCATAAATAACAGAGCAATGTCATAACAAATATATCGAGATATATCTGGCATTTTCGAATCGAAAGGAAACAACTCTACATGGTTTAATGCAGAGGATAATGACCACAAACAAATTCTTCATTTGCTTTTTTCCCCCCAGAAAGATCCGAGCCTACTTGGATCACGTTTTCGTAAAAAAAAGTGATTTTTTATTTTCTTCCCTAACTTCAAAACCGTTCCTCAACCCTGCTGCTTTTCATTCCTTTCCTTTCTAATGACCATCCAACGCCGATGTTAGCACGGTTGGGGCGAATGAAAGAGAAGTTTATGGAGATCTGCTGAGATTTATGAGCTGATAATGACCTGCAATGTGACGTCTAGGGCTGACCGTGATTGGGTGAGCAGCCACAGGAAGTCTAGCACACTGTAAAAACCTTCTTAGTGGGACCAGCGCTGGCTGCAAGATGAGTCCATCTCATAGCAGCAAAAAGACCCACTTAACCAGGGAAATATTGTGCTTGGCATGACATGGAGTGTTTTCCCAGTTCAGCACGGCAGCTGTGGAACAGACAGGGAACACAAATGTTTTGCAGCGCAAAGTCAAATAGTAGCAACTATAACTACAAAAACTGCACTATGTTTGGTGTATGGAGTTATTAGGATTTTTTTAGTACATATCACAAAATTAGTTTGTATCAACAAGCCAATTTAAAAGGACAAAGCAGAGCAGTTAACATCTATGCTAACCGCACTAGCCGTATAGTAATTTACTATTTCCTATTCAAAGTTCAATGACATGCTCAGTGCACTTAACAGGGTGAACAAAGAACCATGTAATTGTCTTGTGCGAGACCCTGTGGGGAATCAGTCTTAAATAGAAAACAGGGCTTGGTGTAAATTTAAGGTTTTCCAGACTCCCGTTCCCCAAACTAGCCTGAGGAAACACCCCGCAACAGATGCTAATAGTGAGAGCAGGGCAGCCGATAAAAGAATCCCAACCCCCCCAAAAATGCAAGTTATACAAAAATACTGTCAAAGACAAAAAAGAATTTTGGCAAAGCAGTAAAACGTATATATAAAGCACATGATTTGTCTTGAAAAAAAATATATACAGTATACTCCATAGAAAAAGTACCAGAAGCTGTAATATTTCATACATTTTTAAATATTAAAGTGATACTAATAGTACTATTATACTTTAAACGCACGTGCGCAAACACACACACACACACACACACACACACACACACACACACACACACACACACACACACACACACACACACACAATTTAGTCATCCATTTTTTGGCATAGATTTGTATTCTTTTGGTGTAGAATATAAGAAAGTGCTAATTAACTAATTAAATCTGTGTAAACTAATACAAAATATTCACTTCGATGTTAATTTTTATTCATTAATTATAATTAGGACGCATACATCTGTGGGCACAAAATAAAAGTCACCCACATTTATATCACATCACACATCTTCCTCAAGTATTTAATGAATATGAGCTCATCCCTTGTGACCCAATTAAACCAAATCCTCAGGGACACCTGTGCAGGGACAAAACTTGTTCAATAAGATAATTAGCTGCAAATTAAAAAGCTATTTGCTGTATGAGAGGTGATACGATTCAAGAGGCCACAAAAAAAGCTTAAGGCATGCATTTATTTGTTAGTTTCTCTATAGCTATCTACAAAAGAAAAGCATTTGACTTCGGGTTCAGCTAAACATGAAGACTGTCACGTTTTAAATAGTTTTTTTATAGAAGATGTAAAGATTTATTGTGCTAATGAACGGGAAGGATTTAAATGCAGACTTCTTTATGCTGTAAGTTTCAAATAATCGCACTGGATGCGCATGTCATTTTGTCTTCATGAATTCATCCGTTTGCATGTTCTTACAGAAATTAAAACAAGAGTACCATGAGATGAATTTATAAATACACTGTCATTATAGTTTACCCACGCTCTAATCACGTAGCTACAGCAGTATGGGCAGCAGATAAAATGAACTTTGTCAAAAAGTCTTCTGGCATAAAAAAAAAAACCCTGACAGGTCTGCTTTGTGAAGCCCATGAAACGTAATGACAACTAACCACAAAACAACATTTGAAACGATGTCTTCCTCTCACCATGTTACCTCGTTTTGCTGCATACATTCTACAACCTCAAGAACAATTATCATTCAGTGGGCCACTCTCTCATGTTCAAAAGATAAGCTAGTCATTTATCCATCGCAACGCGCCAGAGTGCCGTCTTTTGGTGCAATCTGCGCTACCTCCCCTGGAGAGGCTCATTCTGTATTTCATATATCAGAGAAAATTGCATTAAGGATGTGTGTGCAGGCAGTGTGCTGTCAGGAGGAGTAGCACTTGTTTTCACCGGCCTCGTCAGCCTACGAGAGCACAATGTGCAGCTTCGGTCTAATGCAATAAAGCTCCTGCAAGTCACAACAAAGCAGATGCGGCTCTGAAAAAGACTCGCCGGGCGCCGAGGAAGTGGATGAGGGTGGTGGCAGAGAGGAGAAAAAACAGATATGGCATCTCTGAGGGTAAATGCAGCAGGGTTTTTAGAAAGCCTGCTCGGCATTACCCATAATGCACTGCTCTGCAGTGAGCTGGTAAACAGCTGGCAGGCAGAAAGAGGCTGTAAGGAAAAAGTATTCTTTAAAGGCCCGCTGAAGTGCCTTGGAACGCACGGCTTTGTATGATGCGTTGACGTCATTTACACTGAAACATATTGAATGGCTCCTCCCCCTTTTCAAATAGCCAATAGCATTTAGTTTATCTCATAGACTGCAAGTCGTACTTGAGAGCACCATGGAAGCGAATCCGAGCACTAATGACGTTGGATTCAATAGAGGTGTGATTCAATTCTAGCCATTTCGTTCTTAACCAACATACAGTTGGAAGATGGAATAAAACTCGAGCGTTTAAGCAACCGAACACACATCTCCAACCAATATTGCTCCGTGATGTGTCAACGCGGTCGCTTTGGCCAGGTGGTATTTATAGCATAGGGGGCGGGACGCTTTCGAATGATTCTAGAGAGCATTTGATTGGACACAAGATGTGATGAGATGCTGAAGTCCGTGGTGATGTCATTAAAATCCGTGATCCATTTTAGCGGAAGTGTTTTTGAACTAAGTTTTAATGTTTACTTAGTTAACATTAAAACTTAGTTATGAACATTATGAACTTAGTTTAACTAAGCTAAGTTTTGAATGCTTATATCTCCTAAATGCGAATTTTGTCATTGTTTTGGAACACACAAGCTTATTAATAACCTTAAGGCTAACATATTCATACACTGTAAAACCCAATAAGTTAACTCAACTCAAACCGATTGAGGAAACTGATTGCCGCAAACCATTTAAGTTTAAAAATAAATACATATGAGTATTGTGAACTTATATATATATTGAGTCATATTCACTCATAGTTTAGTGTTGGTTTAGTCAATCATTTTGAGCTTTTAGTATAGGCCTTTTGATTTTAAGTTTTAACAAAAAGGACTAAAATGTAATTAGACACTAAAAAAAAAAGAGAGAGTGGCAACCCAACATATAACTTACCTACTACTTATTTACATATTATATAAGTTATGTAAAAATGATAAATAACTCATGAGAAAATGTTGACTGATGATTCATGATACATGGGGATTCATATTTGGCGAGATAATTGTGTGAACGCAAGTCCAGTCAACTAGAATTATGTTCGCTTGAACAATCAGACATTCATAACAAGAGATTTGCACAACTCAGGTAATTATGTTTGCTGTCAGTTTTCCGCTCTACCTCGCTAGCCCACTCGAAAAGATCCGTTGGAGACACTTCATCTAATTTCCTGTCAAAGCAGGACAAAAGAAGTGGAATAATGTGGTATCGCAGAAGAGTTTGGCGTGGTTGCGCTAGGTGCGGGTCTAGGGTATGATGGCTTCGCATTAGCACGCGCCAATTAATCGCTGCGAGCGAGACGTCTTCCCCTTTCTATCAGCCACCTGTCCATCACAAAGGAAATAATCATTAGATTCTAATAAATCTGTCTGCCATGTCAATGTAGCTGCCATGCAAAAATGTGCTAGTCTTAGCCCCAGGGTATCCAGAGACCTGTTTTTCGTTATTCGCTGTACAGTTGAATGCACACACTATTGGTGGAATAACTTCAGGTGTGTATTGTAGGTGGGGTTGAGAGGGGAATTATGGTACATATCAAGCGGGATATTTCGGCAGTTCTCCACAATGCTGCCCATCACCACAGCGCTGCAGGGCATTCTCACCAGTATGACTGGCAGCTGTTTCCTGCCGGGCAGGTCATGTGACCACGGCTCACGGAACGGCGGAGAGTGGTTTTGCGTGTCTGGGGCTGTGGGAGTTGTGTGAGAATGGCAGGTAAGAATTTGAGGGTGTGTTTGGAAGAACCGGCAGCCCAACTTATATGTATTCCAAGGAAAGTTTGCAATGGAAGATGGCAATATTTGCTTTTTGGGTTTATTATATTTACACATATACAAGTAGTCAGTAACTGTATGTAACTGGATTGTGTGCCATGCAAAACTGAATTGAGAATGACATTTCAACAACAACTTCAATCCCCGAATTTGAACTGAATGTGAATGTAAGGAAGTGAAATTTAAGTTGATTGAAATTGAAAGAAATTCATATAACTCTTTTACTTAAAAAAATTGGTGTAGAAACTTTTAATTTTGGATTGCTAAAGTCTTTTTAAAATCTTGATGTAGAGAAATATAGAATGATAGACAGACAGACAGAACAATAGACAGATGGATGGAAAGATAGATAGATAGACAAATGGATGGATGGATGGATGGATAGATAGATATATAGATAGATAGATCATATTCCAACTGAACTTCCTGTAGGGTGTGGCCAATTCATATTCACACTCATGAAGGGAGTTTCCGAATTCTTTAGTTCTGAATTTTGCCCAAGCCTGCCGCATAGATGAACACACATTTTGGCAACATTGGGGGAAAAAAAGAACAGGAACTGAACAAAGCATGTTCACCACAAAGCCAAAAAAGCCGCCTACCTCATTATCTACAATAACACACACTCCCCTCCTACGCACATTCACCCCCAAGGCTGCACACCCCTCCATACATTATTGAACAAAGGCAGGGGTCTTCACAGCAAGGGACTCGGGAGGGAGGTTAAAGCCCTGTTTTTGTTTCAGTAGCACTGAACCTTCAGAGGTTAGAGCCCCAGGTTGGCCAAGGACAAGCGTCAGGACGGCCGCAGGCCTGTGAACTCCTGCTAATGAAGGCAGCTCAAGCTGGTAAACAGCACAGGGTGGATGTCACAAGCATACATTACAATACATCACTGTCTTCCTCAGGCCAGGGGGCTTCCTCTGCCCACCTGGTGCCACGCTGACATGTTCAGGGACTACAGCGCTGTTGGAGAGACATTTTAAACAGATATTGCTGATGCTGAATGCAGAAAGGGTAAGAATTATAGCTAAGGTTAATCACAGCCTTGGCATTGGACCTGGTCCACAGTCTTATTCCGGTCATGAACCATCCACTAGTTTCCACAAAATGGTTGTCAGGAAAAGCCAGAACAATATAGAGTAATAGTCTTCTAGTCTGCAGATTTGGAAATGAGGATACGAGTGTACAAGGAAGAGAGACAGCTATATAGAGAGAGATACGCTCAGACAGGAATGTGGTTGTTTTCAGGTCAGTGAGCTTGTGAGATGTAAACGTAAGGAAATGAGTGCATGAGAAAGAGAGAATGTGACAACCCGATGAAGGTATAGAGAAGAAATGTAGGCAGAAAAGAAGACGATTTACTGTCCGTCTAAAGCATACAAATCTAAAATGAGGAACTCTGAGTGTACTTAATATATGAAGTACTCTCTATCTAAAACCAGACTGAAGCTATTGAGAGAAAATACCTGAAAGAAAACACAGACCAATCCGAAATGTTCGTGTAGATGAGGACGGCTGCTTGATGTTGAGTTTGATTTGTTTGTAATGTACACGCGCGCACACACACATAGAGAGAGACAGACAGACAGACGGATAATATATAGATGTAAATGTGTGTTTTGTACCTTGGAAAGATCCCTGAAGTTGCCGGGAATTGTCAGGTCCAGCTCTTCTGACTCATAGTTTGTAAGGACCCATGGGAAAACAGGATACTGGTTCAGATCATTGTATGTCCTTCCTGAAAGAGTAAAGGGATTTGAAATTAGTATAAGGCAGGTGGGAAACACAGTGGCAGTCCAACACTGCAGCTGTCGACCCATAGTCATGTTTTCGGTCCTGGATATTTTTGCAGGGCTCATGACTACGGGTTATTGTGCTTTCCTCTCGGTGAAGGGGTGTGAGAAGATCCCTTCCTATAGGACATTATAAATTCATATGATAATATGAATGACATGACTGCCTCATTTATAAAAAGACAGAAACAAGTGTGTTGCGTGTAATGACAAACACCGTATCCCACTGAGAGCTTAGACGATAACAACGACTTTTCATAATAACATGTAGTACAGTAATAGAGTTTTCAACGAGATGAACAGGCAGATGTTGGTGTGGTTGTCTGTCACAGCGCCTAATGACTGTATTACAGCAGTGGAGGCTTTTAAAAGCTTTTCTTGGTTAAAGTTTCCTGAAAGTGAAAATTGTGCGGTGAAGTTGTGGAGTGGGTGTAATTAAAGGCATGCAAATTCTTCCAGAAGATGACACCGTACCCTTGACACCCCTCCCTGTGGCACAGTCAGGCCTCTCCTCTGATTGGCCAGAGAGTTGTGGTAACCATGGAGACCTATACGAAGTATCCATGACGGAGCACATATGCGGCAATGCAATAGACGCCAGATGTGCCTTTGTCTTTTTCTCCTTCCATTTCTCTCTCTTCATCTTTCCTTATCTCACTCTCTCTCTTTCTGCCCCGCGTCTGTTTCCTTGCTGCTAGGAATATGGATTTCAGATGGTAAGAACTGTCACAGGAGATCCAATCATAAGAAGAAAGCTATAAAATGGCTTATCTCTATTCTAAATACCCTATAATTTCTCTCAGATGACAGTTTCCACTGAGTATGATATGAATCATAAAAAGCTATAATGCAAACTTTAAATATATATATATATATATTTTTTTTTTTTGTGGTAAGAAGTCTCTTTTGCGCACCATATTTTATTGGATACATTTTTTATTAATTTTACAATATAAAATGTTTTACTGTATTTTTTATCCAATAAAATATATAACTATAAATTTATAACCATTTTCAATTTTAATATTTTTAAACTGTACAGTAATTTATTCCTGTCACAGCTAAGCTGAATTTTCAGCATTATTACTCCAGTCTTCAGTGTCACATGATCCTTCAGAAATCATTCTATTAATTTATTTCTTATTAGTAATGTATTAGTTTATGTAATTTTTTTTAGAAATTTAGAAATTATTTCTAATCTTTCTCTTTAAATATACTTATATAAATATATACATTTAGAATATATAAAACATAATTTTTAAAACGTTTTTATTTATTCACTGTACACGCGCACACGCGCACACGCACACACACACTTTACTTTGTTTGAGAAAAAACTTGTATGTGGCAGATTCTGCTCCAATCTTATATATCGGATTTCTATTATATTCTTTCTATGAAAGAAAAACTGTAGTCAAGAAATAAACCCCCTAAAAAAAACAAAGATTTTTGGAAAATGGCAATTTGATATATATCCCTGTAAAGCCTCTATGAGACATTGCAAAGGTGCTGGCGTGATTTGTGCTTGCTGTGTGGACAGAAAAGTTTCCAGACTCTGGCTACCGCTGTGATCTGGAGCTGTGAGCTTGGTTATGTTGATACACAGAAGGGATACAGTGGGGCTATTTCATCTTAACAGTGTGATTACTCAGACAACGACTGGAAGCCTGGCATTTCCTGTGGAACTCTGAGAGGGCACAAAGTAAACCTGATCCTGACCTTTAATCAAAAGGTTAAAATCCTCCGAAGTGGTACTAACCCACAGGGGCATCTCAGTTCAGATGACTGACTGAGAATAGCAGGAGAGTTTGATGTGGGCTTTGGTTCTGGGTTCTCCAGGCCTGTCATGACGGTTGGAGATGATAGTGTGTGTGGGCTAATTACCAGAGCCATCACAAATGACTGTCATTAATCTTCCACTTAAACAACCACTACTTAGAGCGTACAGATAAAACACTATGATTTATAAAGCCCTCAAGTGGTTTTATACAATATGAGCAGTTTAGTTTTAATGCTGTTAATTAAACAAACATGCCATTAATTACTCCGTTGCCATTATTATGATAAACATAATATTATTACTGATTATTTTAAGCAACAATGCTATAAATAAAGGAAAATATTTTGCTTTTTTCTATCAACACAATACGTTTACAGTGTATACGCACATAGAAAATAATAAGCAATGCAAAACACTGGTTTTGGGAGAACTGCAACCTAGCTGTGAGGCTGCAATAGATCAAATAAAAAAAATAAAAAAATAGAATTTATTATTTATATATTAAATAATAAATAATATATATATAAAAATAAAATAATAATAATAGAATGAAAAAAATAATAAAATAAAAACAAAATAAATAAAATAAAAACAAAATAAACAAAATAAAATAAAAACAAAACAAAACAGGGGATCATAGCCTGGTATTATGGTATTCAGATACTTACACTGACACTAAACCAATTCATCCCGAACCCTGGGCGTAATGATCTTGAGATATTCTGGGTCTAGGATGAGGTAGACTTGATTAACCAGGTTAATGCCACATGGTGAAGTGGGGCCGAGAGGAGGAAAAAGGTTGAGATGAGGGGAGGTTGAGCTGACAGGACCGAGGCCCGGGTGGAAGATGTTAATATCACCGCAATAGTGTTTAATTAGGAGCGGACCGGCTTCACATTAACACCCCTCTTTCTCTCCTGTCGGTGGGCCCGGGCTTCACTGACACCTCTGTCAGCACAGGTCATTACCACTCCTGCCTTTAATGAATTTTACCCCATTCCAACTCTGCCTTACATCTAATTAGCTGACAATAATGTTTCGAACTCAAGCCGGAGCTAAATATAAATATGCATGAATATGCAGCACGAGCAGGGATGACACATTTCAGTGTCAAGAGGAGGTGTGTGTGTGTGTGCGCGCACAAATTCTCACTAGTTCACATCAGAGACTTTGCAACAGAATATTTCAACTCTGCACACACTCACAGACACACTAATTATCCCAAAGAGTCCACGGCTCTCACTTTTGTGCAACGATAGAGTGTCTGAATACGAAGGGAAAATATAGCTCCTAAATAAATAATGAGGGGAAAGACAGTACATTTATTTTTGCTTGAAAAAAGAAACTGATAATAACATTTAAACCAAACCCCCAAAAAATTATAATAATAATATATATATATATATATATATTTGGTTTAAATGTGATTATCATGATATAATAACATAATAATTTGCCCTGTCCAACCAAAAGATTCTAGCGGACGTATTTTATAAACACTGATCAGTGGACAAAATGAATCATTCCCATCAAAGCCGATGTCAAACGTGATTGCAAATGGTCCAAAATACTTTCGTTTAAATAACCGGTTAATTCTGACAAGCAGATAAATTCTGACCTGCAATGGTATTGAGGAACATCAGGTACTCAAAGTTCGAGATCTCTCGTCTTTGCCAGCGCTGAGTCATATTAGAGGACTTGAAGAGCTGGCGAGGGGTGGCCAAAGAAATCCGCCTGCAAAAAAACATAAGCACAAAACTTCACCAATAAGCAGGGCTCAGGTCCAGCTTGACATTTGCTTTCATTTACTTTGATTATTGTGGACTTGGCTTGCTCCGCAAATGGATTATAACTCAAAATATGACATTGTAACATTTAGCTTCCAAAAAAAGACAAAAGAGTACACCAGCTCACACACGCAAGGCTGTCACGCTCTTTACTGTGGTGTGTAATGAATGCATCAGTTCCAGCAAAAGAGATTCTTTGCAGATGACCATAATGCGCCTTTGCTCTTGAAGTATATGCAGCACACATGCTAAAAATATGAGAACAACAGAGAATTCTGGTGCAGTGCCTGAATCGGACCTCTCTCAGGGATTCTCATTCACGTACAGGACTTGTATTCTTTTTTTGTTTAATGTTTGTATCCTCCTATGACTAAAAACAAGAGAATGAAGTAATTATTATTAGCTATATGATAATTCATTGCTGAACATAATGAAGCTTAAATACATAGATGAGCAAAACATGTTGGTCCTCCGCTTGCTGCCAAAACAGGGCCATGAGGCCAGGCCATTTGGAGGCCAAGGCAACACCTTGAACTCTTCATCATTTTCCTCAAACCATTCCTGAACAATATGTGCAGTTTCCATTTCCCGCTGAAAGAGGTCACTGCCTTCAGTGAACACCATTGTCATGAAGGAATGTACCTGGTCTGCAACAATATTTAGGTAGGTTGCAAGTGTCAAATTTAAATCCACATGACTGGCCGGACCCAGGGTTTCCCAGAAGAACCTTTCCCAGAGCCTCACATTCCTTACATCGGCTTGTTGTCGTCCCACAGTGCATCCTGCCTCCATCACTTCCACAGGTAAACGGCACATCAGACCAGGTGACCTTCTTCTACTGCTCCAAGGTCCAGTTCTTACACTCACGAGCCCATTGTAGGCGCTTTCGATGGTGGACAGGGGTCATCATAAGCACTCTGATTGGTCTGCGGCTGAACACAGCACTGTGGTTGTGACACATTCCTCCCATAACCATCGTTAAAATTGTGTGTGACTTGTGCCACAGTTGCCCTTCTGTTGTCTCAGACTAGCCTTCATTGCCGTTGTTGCCCTGGTGCATCGATGAGCCTTGGTGCACAACACCATGTGTACACTTATCGTGACGAGCATGGACTTCAGTTGAAATACTAGAAAGAATATGGGTTTATTTGGTAGGGTCAGTCAGGGACAAACATGCGAAAACACCCATGCCGCAAGTACTTTAATACCTCTACCTCAAAGTATTCCAAACAGTTGAATAGCAAATGAGTACACTCAGGATCAATCGTTTCTGACATCTGATGTGGTCATCATGCTAGACTTTTAAACAAAATAAAGACGAAGTAAACATTGTTTTGAACAATATTTTGAATGGCAACCACGTGCAGGTGTTCCAGAGAACTAGAAACAGACTTGCCTGGCCTGTGGAAGGCCGTAACTTGTGCCGACGCCCACGCGAGGAAGACTGTAGACCACCTTCTTCACTGTGGCCTGATCGGGGAAGTTAAACATGACGGACGCTGAGGGAGGCAATGACGTCACACGTTAAACAAAGGCCTACAGTAGAGTACATCCAAATATGAGTAAACATTTCCACAAACAGTACAAAGACTTCAGAACGGGTAAACAAATGCTGCTTAGTAATCGTTCAGTCTCACACTATTCTCAATTTTGAGGGCATAAATTATGATTTAAAGAAAAGAGCTGACGAATCTCTAAAGTTAGCACAGCGGTCTGTTACTTGGGGAGCTACTTTTAGCACTATAATGACAAAACTCTGTAACTATGAAGATGAGGAAATGGCTTAAATAGCTTTTGATTGGTTTGTTATCAAATTTTTATTTTGACTAAATTTTGACTTAAATGTGTAGATATTTTGTACTTTACACGTTTGTAGTTTAGTATAGCTCACTTATTGGGCCTGTAGATGGGGATTTATCCATACAAAATTGTCCTGGGTCAGTGGTCCCATACTGCAAACTGTTGAAAGAACTCACATGAATTTCCATGCTGGTTTATGGTTGTTTTGGTGCTAGTCTCACTGGTGAACCATCATATAGTCATGCTATTCACCAGTAAAACAGATTACAATAGTTTCATTGTGCATGATATCTATGGCCGGTTTCACAAGTCTAGTCCCAGACTAAAATGGATGTTAGAGCTGGTTTAACTAAAAGCAACTTGCACTGATGTATCATAAATATGTCAGTACCATTGTTTTGTCTCCAGAGGCACATCAGTGATGTACTTTTTTCTAAAGTACGTTTAAAAAAGCTACCTATATGTCCTAATTTAACTATGGCCTAATCCTTACAGTAAAATACTGTTAAACTTACAGTTTTTGGAAGTGAAAAATAAATTTTATAATTTACATTTGATGTATTTATGTCGAAATAACCATGTTTCTTCATAGTTTTTCTCTAATCAGTAATGTACATTAGGGTTTTATGTTACATTTAATGTTGTTAAATTAATGTTCATTTTTTTATTTCATGTGTTACCATGATGGTGTTTAGTGTTTGTGTGAATGACATTGTGCACCTTCTATATATTTGTATACTTTTTCAGAAGGTGGAAAAGCTGTTAGTGATGAGCTCATATTCATCATGTGACTCCCATCACCACGGTGATTGGTGGTTGTCAATGTATTACAATTGTACAAAATAGAATTAATACTGCCATGGGTCGGTAAATTAATGTTTTTTTACTGTAAATTGTAAAACTTAAAAAAAAATTACTGTAAAACTTAAAATGCTGCTACCGTATTTTTTTTTTTTTACAGTGTAGTGTGGACGTTTTGAAGTTGGTAGACCAAGCTTGTTTTGCTGGTTTAGAACGTTTTGAAAACTCAGCAGGACAGAGATCTAGAGCACTAGATATTTTGAGTGGTCATTGTTTTGGAAAACACTATAGGACAGTTTTACTTCTGTTGGCCATGAAGATCTCCAGCGCTGTGTTCTGAAGCAGGAAGCGGCGGGTGAACACTGCTCGGATCTCGCTGAACATCCATTTGCCGTGAAGCCCCTCAGAGTAGACCAGCACCTACGCACAGGCGAAAAGGAAAGAGATTCGTTAACTCAACTGCAATCCAACAGATTTTCCAGGCTGTTTTTCAATACAGTGTCACACGTGTTATGATCGTTGCTCGGGAAACACATTCCGTAGTTGCAGTTTGATTGTCACTCCAATCATGATGGCATGAAGCCACTTTGACGGAGCACTGCGAAACATTCCATTCCCGTCAGAAATGTTGGCTGGAATCTACTGAGTGACGGGCCAGGCTTTGATAGGCTTCTCAAAATGGAGGCATCTCTAAAAAGAAGCGAGATGCTGCTTTCTGTTGAAGATGCAAAGGGCCATCTTTCCACCTTTCCTCTATTTTGTTTGACACGTCTCTCTCACTCGCTCTCACTGTGCTGTTGGAACACAATCCCTACGGGGGTAAGGCGGCCGCAAATAATCCATACTAACACAGGGCTGGGGCAAGAGGGGGATCATTAGTGAGTTTCTCCTCGGAGACCCCCGGGGACCTCAGAGACTGGATCAAGAGCTTCATCCTGACAGGTGAGAATGAGCCAAGCTCCATTCCCCACCTACCACTTTAACGGACCAAGAGGTACACACACTCAAACATTATGCGTACACACTCACATTCTTCAAGCCCCAAAAAAGAGAATGGTTTGTGGCACATAGATAAGAGGCCATTGTGGGTGGGTGCAAAGGTGAAGAAAGGTTTTGTGGTAGAGGAAAGGTTTTGGAAATTGTGTACAGTAACTGTGAATGAGAATCGTTTAAGGTTAGCACCTAAAGAGAATTCATCTTTAGAGATACTGAAAGCCTCCACCAACAAGACTGGCCTTGCTTAGTTTCTCCCCAGAATAATTCTCGGCACTGACACAGAAGAGCCTCCTGTCACATCAGTGGCTCTAGGGATCAATTAAAAATGGATTATATCAAAATGCTCACCATCCACCACTGTAGGTACTCCATACACAAACCCCTAACAACCGAGGTTAGATATAGATAGGCTCGCCCTGGCTGACACCTCGACAGAACTGAACTCAAAGAGCTGTCATAGATGGGTTGTGTGGAAAACAGCAGATTAGTAGGTAAGTAGTTAGAAGAACTATCATGTTCAAAAATCCGGAAAAAAAACAATTTATAATAATAATAATACTACATATTATTAATATAATAATGACAAACAAATTAATCATAAAAACGGCAATAAAAACAAATTATCGACAATAATAAAAACAAATGAATGCAACATTATTACAATACTAATAACAATATTTGATAATAATAAATGTAATAATGATAACAATGTTAATAAAACAATGCTAAATCAACAATAATGTAATAGTAATAAACTAATAAATAAATTAACCAAAATACTACTACTACTACTACTAATAATAATAACATTATTAATGATAAAGATAAAAACTATCATGATTTCAATAATAATGCTAAACCAAGTAAAATAATTACAACAATAATAAATATTAATATAATTCTAAAAACTAAATGAATATAATGATACAACAACAATAATACATTTATTATAATTATTATTAGTAGTAGTAATACTAATGTATTATTAATATAATAATGATAAACAAATGAATCATAAAAAAGCAATAAAAAGCAATACATATTATTAATATAATTTAAAAAACTAACTATGTAATTATACCACAACAATAATTAATGTATTATTAGTAGTAGTATTCATAATAATAATAATAAAACAAATAAATACATTTAAAAGAAGTTTGTGACAAAATGTGACTGGTGCTTGCCCCCAATAATAATAATAAATAAATGAATTCAATAAAAAATTCAAGACCTCTTTGTGTTTCAGTGGACATATTCAAATGTATATGCATCTACACATGCCCTTGCCTGTCTCTTCCTGTGACAAAGCGCAGGCCAAAGGGTTAGCCGACAACAAAAGATACTGCTGGAGAAAAAGCGTCTCAAAATAGGTCACATCAGAAAAAAATTTGTCATAACAACGGAGCTGGCACATCAAACATCAACAAGCCAGTGGCCCTGTAGACACAGAGGTCTCTGACAAAGTGCAGTCGTTATTCTCTCCCGTCTTTTTGTTCTCATCGTGGAGAAACAGAGAAAACGAGAAGGACGGAGGCCCAGCTGTAAAAAATGGGGCTTAATGAACCTGTCTGGCTGGGCTGTCCGCTGCCTGTCAGAGGTGTCACAATGGTGACGAGTGTCAGGAGCGAGCGGCCCCGGGTCCCCGGTCCCAGACAGGCCTGCCAGCTGGAGGCTTCTGCCCCAATCTAATCACAGGCTCCAGGCTTTTACCTCACTGCGCACACACAGCTATACCTAGCTCACGTTTGGATGGTTATGTCTGTTGTATATGCAGCTGTTACGGTCCTAACAGATGCATATTAAAATATTTATTGCATCAGTGGAATGATCCAACTGTTTTGTTGTCGATGCAATTTATTAATTTGGCTACTGTAAATAAACACCGGGCCCCTATTGACGATCGGGCCCCACAATTCTTCTCGTTTTGTTGGTGTTAACAGCCATTATTGAGCATGACATCCAAGGCAAATCTTTTTCACCATTCTTATTCTTCAAAGGACGCCCCGAAACTGCCCGCCCGAATGAAACGTTATGACAGGGGTGAATATATCAAAAAGATCTGTCATTCTTAAACCGGACACAATTTTTCACACAGCCCCTCGAGAGATGAGTGCAATCCCTCTCCATGTCAAATGTGTGCCGAGTCTGGCCGGGGATATAACAGCCAGCATGACTGATATGTTTATAAAGCCGGTCGTCTGTCGCACTGACAACCTGCCATCATAGCACCTCTGCTGGGCTCTCTGCAGATTTGTCTAATAGGCTTCCACTGCTGGGACTGAATCCGTGTGTGTGTGTGTGTGTGTGTGTGTGGAATGAGAGAGGGGAAAATGTGTCCAGAAAGTGAGAGCACTTGTCTCATCTCAAGAATGGTGACTACTCCCTATGGTGCACGAGAGAAAATGTATATATGAGCTAAAGAGGTTCAAACCCCACAGCCTAACAGTCATTTTATCTGCACACAGATACATTTAAAGGAACAGTGCACCCAAAATTACAATTCTTTAATTATTTACTAACCCAAATTTTGTTCCAACCCATGTGTCGTTTTTCTTCTTCTGTCTACACATTTGGAAAAATATACATACATCAAAAACATTTGCTCAACACCATAAAAGTACCATACATTTAGTCCATATGACTACATCTAGAGACTAAATCATATTTTTTATTGAAATAATAATAATAAATATATGCTATATATTTAAAAAAAAAAAATATATATATATATATATATATTATAATAAGTCAAATTATTGCTTTAGTTTGGCTGAAATTTAACTTTTAAAGTGCATTCAAACGTACTGTGGACATGCCCGACATGCGATACATTTCAAATTTCCCGAAGCCATATTATAGATCAAAACCATTATTCACCGAAAACCTTGAATGACTAGCTCTCATTCAGTTACAAAACGTGCGAACCTTGGGTGAACTGATGACCTTTTTTATTTAGGCTGTTCCTTTAAAGAGATTAAACAGAAATTAACCAGACCTTTAAAACAATCAGTGCCACTCAACGGCAATGGTAATGGACACAGTAAGAAAAGGCTGACTGGCTTTTGTAGCTTGTAAAAGGCTTTACTGCATGCAGGGTACAGTGTGTCTGGTGTAAGGGGCAGCTGAGTTTGAAAGCAGACATGCTGTGGCACTGTAGTTGTAGAGAGGAAAGACCAGCACAGTGTGTGACAGTCTTTACCAAAGGGCCTGTTTTTGAACAGGTGGGGGTCTGGACTGTTTACCGCCGGCTGTTGCTGGCTTCGGGCTTCAGAAAAAGCACAGGATGACAAGGTGTGACTACTCCAGTCTGCTCACTATGAATGTGTGTGTGTGTCATATCACCTAGCCTTGTTGCTGCCAAATTCATGCTTGCATACTTCTTCCTCAGAGCTGCCGTTGCCCTTTCAACCTTAATTTACATCACAAGGAATTTTTGGTCAATATGTCCCCATACATGTGCTTCAAAATATGACTTAGTAATGACGTGTTTGTAATCAAATATGCAAAGCTGTGTTCTAATCCACAGGGTGTGTTCTAATTCACTTAACTTGACATCATTTTTGTTCATTTGGAAAGTATTAAGCAGCACAACTGTGTATTAGTATGTGTACAACAAGTATTAAGCACAAACTCGAGCTGCGTTTGAGAAGCGGTGGGAACACCCTGCGTGATTGCGTCGTGAAGCACGTGAATAATCAGTCCAATGGAAAGACGAGACGTCACCGATCGTGAGGTGTCGAGATCGTGGCATAAACCGGTTTCTATTTTATGCGTTTAATCCCCAAACTTCTACTATAGTAATGTTATGGGTATTAAGTATCATGGTATGACAGTGCCTCGGGTTAAAGAGACGCTTGCGAGCTATCTCTCTCCCGAGTTGGCGTCATCATAACCCCGATGTTACACACCGCCATCATAAATAATAAATAAACATTATTAGGCAGCGCTGGTGGGTAAAGTATACAAGGACATGGATGAATGTAAGGATGTCAGCACTGACGCTATTCGAGAATTGCATCGCGCAACAGATAAACTATACCAGGGAGGGACGGTTTCGAGAAATCGTTTCTCCTCGGCGTCCTCTGGGGGGCGACTCTCTGAGGAGGGTCGCAGCGCTGCCAGTTCGTTGTTTTCCTGCTGATGGCCACGGAGTGATATATATATATAGTTTTTCTGATGTAAAAACATGTCTGTTCCTCTGGACGCTCTGCTTTTAAAAAAAACTAAGAAATAAACTATTCAGCGGCGTTCCAGAGGTTTCTTCCTCACCGATCTAATGTTCCTGAGACTACTGGGCGGGAGCAGTCTCAGCCTAGTAAAGCTCCTCGCAGCATAAAGTGCAGCAAAACAGAGCGTCGCAATTCGGGCTCCTCCACAATCGAGGGGGACCTGGGTGGCGGTTGCAGTCTAGCCAGTTAGAGATATGCAAGATCTGAGGACTGTTTTATCTCTAAAATAGCTTGGAAGAAGAAGAAGCCATGACGCCGAGGCTATCAGGCTTCTGAGGGTGGTCCCCTCCGGGGTAGGGACGGTTTTGAGAAATCGTTTCTCCTCCGCGCCCTCTGGGGTGCGACTCTCAGAGGCCAGTCTGGTTCCCCTAGTAGAATTTCTGGTAGCGTGGAAACTACTGCCACATATTTCTCAGTGGGTCCTGCACACTATAGAAAAGGGTTTCAGAATTCAGTTCGGTTCTCATCCGCCCAGATTTCTAGGGGTCCTCCCCACAGTGTTGGACCCCGAGCAGGCTCTGGTTATGGAGCAGGAAGTACTGACACTTCTGCAAAAGGAGCTATAGAAGGGGTTCCCTCCTCCCAGCAGACAGTCAGCGTTACTTCATTGTTCCGAAAGAGGATAAGGGGTTGCTATTCTAGACCTGCGTCAATTAAACAGCAGGTTTTAGAATCTCAAGTTCAAAGTATGCTTACGCTAAATATGATTGTATTCAGTCCGAGGACTGGTTTGTCACAATAGACTTGAAGGACGCTTACTTATCTATCCATCCTCATCACTGGAGGTTCCTGAGGTATGCTTTCGGGGGCGAAGCATACCAGTATCGGGTTCTTCCATTCGGCCTAGGTTGCGGCTCAACGCCAAGAAGAGTGTGCTCCTCCCAGCTCAGAGGACCATTTTTTTAGGTGTAATATGGGATTCGACAACGATTTGCCGTAAATGGGGTAAAACTAGGCCAGTCACTCACTGTGGAACAGTTTCAGACTGTTGGGTCTCATGGCAGCTGCGTCCAACGTTACTTTTGGCCTTCTGTACATGAGACCCCTGCAGTGGTGGTCCAAGGGGTTTTCTCCGAGGGGAAATCTGTTTTTGCATGATCAAGGTCACGCGGCTATGCCTAAGTGCCTCGTCATGTGGAAGAACCTTGGTTCCTCGCCCAGGCCCAGTGTTGGGGGCTTCTTATCGACGGATAATGCTATGGACGGATGCTTTCTTCACAAGTGGGGGGTGATCATGAGTGGTCACTCGGCGAAGGGTCTTTGGCAGGACCATCTTCCTTTTGGCACATAATTGGCTAGAAGTGATGGCGGTATTCCGAGAATCTCAATACTTCCTTTCAGACCCGAGAGGTCACCATGTGCTATTAGTAGCCCCATTCTGGCCGGCCCAAGTGTGTTTCTCAGACCTAGTGTCCCTTCTAGACGGCTCTCCCTTGGATATTCTGATCAGGAGGGACTTAGCGTCCCAATCAGGGGATACAATATTTCACCCTCATCCGGAGTTATGGATACTGTGGGCTCGGCCTCTGAGGGGGCCCAGCTCATAGATTCAGGTCTCTCAACCGAGGTCGTGGAGACCATACTCCAGTCTAGAGCTCCACGAGAAGACTGAATATGCATTGAAATGGAAACTGTTCTCTGCCTGGTGCGGAGAACGCCTTCTAAATCTTGTTATCTGCCCTGATGGTACAGTACTTGATTCTGCAATAAATGTTTCTTTGCTGGGTTATCTCTGAGGAGAGATCCTTAATTTCGTCTTGTCCGTGGTACATGAGGCTGAGGCCTATACATGCTTTGATTTGCACCTGGTATGGTGATATTCTTTCTTCACCCCAGGCCGGGTTGTATTCCTAGGTCCCTGCTAAATTTGCGAGTCATTTGTGCTGCAGGCCTTCTGTCCTCCACCTTAATACGCCAGATAAGGAAAAACTTAATCTGTTATGCCTTGTCCGTATATAAGAGCAATTATTTGTCTGCTTCGGGTTACCTAAGATAGGTTGCCCTGCATCTAAACAGATAATGAGCAAGTGAGTAGTTGAGGCTATCTCACTTGCTTATGAAGCGGCCGGACAGCCTTCACCTTTGGCTGTCTGGGCCCATTCTACCAGGAGTATGGCTGCCTCTAAAGCTTTATTATCAGGGGTTTCCCTCCATGACAACTGTGATGCGGCAGGCTGGTCCTCACCGCATACATTTGTTAGATTTTATGACTTGGATCTTGGCTCCACTCCAGGGTCTAGGGTGCTTGCTTCTTAGTGTGCACATTGACTTCACACAGAACAGGCCTTTGGTACCATGGTGTCGTGGGTATGGGGTTCCTACCGCATCTCAAATGCAGCTCGAGTTCCCTTGAAAGGGAACATCTCAGATTACGTATGTAACCCTGGTTCCCTGAGAGGGAACGAGATGCTGCGTTGCTCTGCCATACTCCCTGCATGCCTGTGATCGACTTGCTTTGGCTTTTCAGAAGCTAACACGGTCTGTTTTCAGGTGTGCTTCCGGCCATTGAACTGATTATACACGTGCTTCACGACGCAATCACGCAGGGCGTTCCCACCGCATCTCAAACGCAGCATCTCGTTCCCTCTCAGGGAACGAGGGTTACATACGTAACCTGAGACATTTTTAACATTGACCATAATAAGAACTGTTTCTTGAGCAGCAAATCAGCATATTAGCATTGATTTGTGAGGGATCATGTGACACTGAAGACTAACAGATTACAAAAATTCAGCAGCGCCATCCAAAACAAATAATATTGAAAAATATTAAGAGAAAACAGATCTAAAAATTTAATATCTGACAATATTACTGTATATATACACATAAATACAGTAATATAGTTTGTATGTACTGTATGTACACAAATACATATATAATTTGCCATTTCACTTTAAAATACATTGTGAAGCCCACTTCGTTGGAAAATTGGAGGGTATAGTTTGATCAAAAGTATAATTTATTTGAATGCACAAAGGATGATTAAAAATTTGAGCTCTTTCAGCTTCATGATCATAAACAATAAAACCAAAGTAAGATTTGTGAAAATCATTGATCCAAATCTCAAACTGTTTACCAGAAGTTTCTGTATATCCTTTTAAAAGATGAGAAAACTCACACACACACACACACACACACATCAAAGGCTGTATTTCCCATCTGATCTCTCCTGTTTGTGACATGTGCTCTAAGGGGTGAAAATAAGCAAAATTTAAAATTCCTTCAGATTATCAGAAGCCTCTCATTGGACGCTCCTCACGGAATCCATTTTTCAGCCCCAGTAAAGGGGAATGGCTCCCTGAGCAGGTATCTCCGGAAAGAGGATGTGGTTTTTGCATAATCACTGTCAACACACATTTGGGGTGTGCGAGAGCGTGTGTCGGGGTGACACGGTTTCAGTCGTGAAGCGAGACTGCGGTGATAAACGGATGAATATGAGCTCTGCTCGCTGCTCAGATCACTGCCTAATATGTCCAACCCAGTTTGTCAATAGTGGTTTTGCTGCAAGGGCCGTATTTCAGGCATGCTCTTGTGGTCGTGCGTGCCATGAAAACAGATATGTTGACGATGGTGAAATCTTCTTGCGGTCGAGCCATTTTGTTTTCCGTTAAATATTGGTTTGCTGCGAAATTAGAAGCTCATTAAAAATCAAAATGGCTACAAAAGGAAACAATGAGCAGAAAGAGGCATATAAATGTCCCCGTAGGCACATATACACACACACACGGCTAACACTAATCTAGATAAACAGCTTGAGAGGGCTTGTGTTAAGGGCTTTTTAAAAAGACGGAGTGTAATTTTCTATGGGGTCCATTTGCTGAGCCCTCACTAATGGCCCTTCTTAAGAGACTCATCACGCTTAAGATGACTGGAATCGCACTGGCTTGATGAATAGCCTCTTCAGCCTGACAGAGAAATGGCAAACAAAGCTCTGCACACATCACATGGAAAAACAGTAAGGTGGAACAGAAAGAGATAAAGTACATGGCCAATGTGGATATCCCCTACCAACGAACAAGTTTGGCTAAATCGGTTAAAACTAAGTGCTTAAAATCAAACAAAAGACTAACAATCTCACGCTGTATTTTCTGTAGAAGTACCTTTTCTGCTTCAGTATCAAGATGCACCTGAGCATAAAAAGAGAGATCCATGATTTCATTAATCTTCTGCAAGTGCAAAAGGTGAATTTTTCAGTGCCTGACCTCACTGATGCTTGTTAATGGGAGCAAATCCCTGCAGCCATGTTCCAACATCTAGTGGATAACCATTCCAGACTTTTATTACTGCAAATGGAGGACAAAGTCTCTATTAATGCCAATGCTTTGGAAATCAACTGTTCAGCTAGGACATATTGATGCAGCGTAGATAAAGATATACTGTATTATACAAAATGCATCTGGAAACAAGAGTATGAGGGGGATGTGCGATACACAGTCTTTGCACCATACAATTAACAAGACGTTCGACCAAACTCGGATGTTGTGAACATCACACCTTCGTCTATTATTCTTTTCTCCCAGAATCTAATAATATCCACCCAAACCGTGAAGACCTCCCCCCTAGTGCCAACAGATCCACTTTGAAGATACCTGTACTACAGAGCCCTCCTTCCAAAATAAAATAAAATAAAATTCTGCTAGAATAACACAAAAATATGCTGGCACAAAAAGTACAAATATTAGCTGCTAGCACTAGAGGAAGTCTCTGCGTTGAGTGGGAGGGGTGTTGCTTTCATCCTCAGGGGTAAGTCAGAGGGAAACAGAGGAGGGTAATCTGGCTGTTGAGCATGGTAGATAATTTGCACTTGATCCCCTTGTAATTATATAGTTTAAATCTTTTTACCCTCACTAATCCAGCGGCGCATGGAGACGTTTTCCGGGCGGCGTTGAAGGGGCTGTTGGACAACCCTCGTCAACTTATGTCAAACGCTTCCTAGAGGATTTCGGGAGTGGGAGGAGAAGGCTGGGGTTGATATAATTATTTTGACTGTGTTTATTTCATGCGCACACGTACTTTGCATATCACTCCCCACCATGAGGAAGAGATGGAGGTGGAAGAAGTCTTGAAAGGAGCAGGATGGACGGGGGAACTAAATACAGTTGATGTTAAAACCAAGTATTGCAGTTAATTCTCACAATTAATTGCACTTTTTGTGTATTGCAACAATTTAAACACAACTTGCAGCATCTTTTCAGAGTAATCATTAATCAATTACAAAATCAATGCCTGTTCATAACTGTTTAATGCAGTAAAATGAACTGATAAGAAAATCTAGTCATTTAGAATACAATGAAGAGTTTGTGCCAATTTAATAATAATCTTTGGTTTATTTTTTACTTTTTAAACAACATTCACTTGTTTTTAGTTTTTAGACATTATTTGTTTTCAAATCTAGTCGATGCATGTTGTTTTAGACTTAATTACACAATGTAATCAGTAGATCGTAATGTTGCAGTGAGACACAAACAGAATCTCCGGGTCCCAGATGACCCGGGGTTGATTGCTAAGCTGAAGCACGAGGGAGAGTTACGTACACGTATGTGCTCTCGGTGGTATCCCTGCCGGCCAAAGGGACAGCGGGCCATCTTGCACGCCTGCCAAAGCTGACAGCCTGTGACAATCTGCTTGGCGTGCGGCTATTTGACTAATTACACTGGATTACAGCATATTAATGCAAGCTGTTTTCTCCAGGGTTAGTGACCTAGACATGCTAGCTCCAACACACGCTAAGCACACAGGAAAAGAGATTTTTCTTTTGCGGAAAATGAAAATCGAAGTGGCTTCACTACTTTGTCTTAATTGATCAGTGAAAGTGTATCTCAACTGAAGGCCTAAGTCATGCTGTCTCTTCTGAACCCCCATAAGGCCATTCCCATATAACAGAGGGAAATACAGAGATTAACGTTTCTATCTGTTTCCTTTTCTCTATCCCTGACTTTAAAAGGGAAATGCTTGTAATTTGAGCAAACAAAAGACAGCAACTTTCTTAAGTGATTTATTACTCATACGAGTAAATGTTTCCCAAAGCTGGATCATAGGCATTTTCTCATTGATTGTGCTTTTGTGCTGAAATGAGATCTTGATTAATGGTGGAATGTCACATGGGAGAGATTTGGTCTGTAGGATAAAATCTTTATTTTCCAGTCATTTCCGCTTGAGAAAGTCTGGGATTTCTCCTAAACGAATCACTTGCTAGCATGTGTGTAAGACATATCTCTAAATCAATACTACTTGAAAGTGGAGTGTGTATTTTTTTTTTTTTTTAAAAATGTGGCTGAGTGAAAGTGTTAAGGATTTTTCATTGAGCCTTTTGCAGGTTATAACTATCTTCATAAGCAAGTCATTAAACCATTCATTCAACCGATTCGTTCAAAACACTGATTCATTTAGGAATAAAACAAGTGACTACATTAATGGGTGAGCCACTGATTGCTTCCCTCAACTGATTTGTTTATAAGTGAATCATTCAATCATTCAATCAATTGATTCATTCTGCAGACATGCCACTGCCGTGCATAGTTTGAAAAGACATTTAGCAACATTGGCTCAACCAATGGCTTGGGCTTGGGGACGGGACCCTCGGTTTCCCTAACCAATAGCAGAAGAGGGAAGTATTCCAAGAAACCTGCTTGAGAAGAAATATTTTTACAATCGTCGTCAGTAGAGGTACATAAAATGCACAACTTTTTTAAAAACTAAAATAATTTTTTAGTAGTCGTCAGATGGTGAAATTCTTTTTGGCAATCAAAGTCTCAAAGTAATGCTTTCTCATAGTATCCACTGGGCCTGCTATCTATTCATATGCAATTGCCAAAGTAAGCACACACTGTGTCTGGGCCTCTGCTACCAACAAAAATGGAAGCCGGTACCTTAACAAAGGCAAAAGAGGAGAAATGAGGCGTACAATGAGTGTGTTTAGAACACAACGACTCTCCCGATTGTGCTAAACCAATCCCAGACTTGCAACAAAGAGAGACTGGAGCTTTGCTATTTGTATCCTCTCCTCTGGCTCAAGCGCAGTGTAATAATAGTCTTAAAGTAGGCATTGTAGGAAGAGAATACTTGAGTGGCTTACACAGGCAGTCTTATGAAACATTTAGGCAACGGTTTCCAAGGGTCCAAGGAGGATGGAAGAATAGGTAACGCAGCAGAATGGTCTTCTAGCGTTCTGCCGGCCTTATTGTACAGAAGTCACATCAAATTAACTCTGAGGGCCATTTGGAGGGCCTTTTTCTCTCTGCCGAGCTTTTCAGAACAGATTAAGCTATGAAAACTTCAGAATTACTAAAGCACCTATTAAGCATTATGCTCCGTCCTTTCTTCAGCTCTCCCTTTGAACACGATTGAATGCACTGGGGCGTTCAATAGACTCTGAGAGGAGAAAGACTGGAGTTATTGGGGAGGAAACATGATGACAGAAATATTTAAAGGATAAAGAAGACTGCCACAGAACTCATGATGAATTGACAAAATGTGTTTACAAATAGCCTCTGCCGAGCTTGAAAATGTACATGAAAATTCTGGTTTGTGTGTGTATTTATTACCAGTTAGACAGTTCATTATTCTCATCATCACTGGAGCTCAAACTATAAGCCATTGTCAAACTCTGGATTGTGGAGAAGAGGTTTCAAGATAACAGGCAAGTGTTGCATTTATGGGTTCTTGTCCACTACCAAGCTCTGCAGGGGACATGGAGCTAGAGCAGTTCAAAGCAGCAAGGAAAAAGCATGAATAGTAATTGTACTTAACAGGATTGGAGAGGGTCCTGACAGTGGCTCTTGAGACGCAGGTCGTGTGGCGTTAAATGGCTGTCACCCACTCAAAGATCCACGACTTGGGAAAAGCCCCCGCTATTTGTGAGCCCCGGAGCTCAGATGCAATGTCAAGAACAGGGTCCCTGCAACTTCAGGCAACCTGCAATATGTTGTTCATTAATTCCTAAGGTCTTGGGTATCTAAACTTCAGGACTTATGGAATGCTGACTTGGGTTTCAACTAAATGTTATATAAATATGAAGCAATGGCATCTACTACAGGCGAATATAAGTGAGAGATTGGTTGTTCTACTGCCCCAGACTATAAGCTATAATGAGACCTCAAGGGGAATCTGCCTATTAAAACAGCAGGTATCTAACACCTGACCAGAAAAATTACATTGACCGCAGCCCTTTCAAAACATCCATGCAAACTAAATAGCTGTAGACCTTTTGCACTCAAACTTCTAGCCTGCAAATTGCCCTACAAAATAAGTAGAATGCCAATTTGGGGGACATTGAAGACATGTATCAATTACTATAGATTACCTTGCCCTTGCCCCTTAAGAAAATGATATAATAATAACAATAATAATAAGCATTTGCTTTATGACACATTTTTTCAATTAAGGATGTTTCTGAATGTCTCCAAAGGGAAGTTTTGTCAGACTTGAGCTTACTTTTTGGGGATGTATTATATAAACACCCACAATACTACAAAAACTTCTAGCATGAAGCCCCTTTAATATGGTCCTTATCAAACCTCTAATTGGATTGCCAGTGCTTGGAAGGAAAGATTTTGGGCCTTCTGCCTTTTATCCTTTTGTATTCCTCAGCCAAAAAATACCAAAACAATTGGATTGGGATCAAATGGACTGAGAGCTTCTTTGTTCCCCCAAACACAACAGGTTGACTAAAATCGGAACGGGCAAAAGCCTCAGCCCTCCGTTCGAAGGATGGGGAAATTTGAATTTCACAGGGTCTAAGTGACGTATCGAAACAAAGCTCCACACTGGCCATTGTTTGGCCTTTTACCAGTCAAGTCTTAAAACAGCAACATGTGGTGCGCCATTCAAACCAGAACTCCGCTTCAGATTTCGAATGACATTTTAGAAATAACTGTCCTGAATATAACCCTTCAACTTTACTGGGTCCATTATGAACGACTAGAGGAATGAGCCATCGCACCTTGGTCACGTCCTGTGTGCTCGAGGAGTATCCCCTCATCTATTCAAATGCCAAAATAAACCCTCCCATAGCACCAACATCAATCACGTTAATTACGCCAAACACCATAATAACAATAATTACAATAATATCTCATTAAGAAGGAGAGAGTGAATGACGGGGGAGAATTAATAGCAGGCAGGTGTACAACACGCTGCAATTATGGAGCCTGAAATTAGTTCATCGCCCAAAGGCAAACCGAGAAGAAAGAAAGAGACTCAGAGAGAGTGAGATGGAGGGAGGGAGGGAGGTGGAGAGGTGAAGTGGGAGTGAAGTTTCACTAGCCAAAAAGTATTAAATATAAAGAGAATTGCAAATAAAAATGTCTTAAATGTGTAAATTAGGGGGAATAAAAAAAAAGGAAAAAATAGAGGAGGGGGAAGGAAAAGCAGCTTTTCCTGGCAGAGTTGTGGGCACGGATGAAAGGGGAGCGGCCCACCGTGATCAAGGGATCCACAGAGCTCTGCGGCAGCCATCAAGCCTGCACCTCTGCCGTCGACTGGCAGCGCATCCTTCTCCTGCCAATCATTCATTACGCCAAGCCGGAGTCGTAGAGGAAGCGCCTCCATGCCTTGACCTATCATATTACAGCTTCTGTAAACGGCTAATCCTCAGTCGTCAGATGGTGTCAACACCTCCGCCTGTTTTTGCACGCACTCACCCCCGCCAACAGACAAATTGACACAACAATAAAACCATTTGAATTTCAGCATAGTGTAGTGCAAAAAGTCCATGCCCATGTATGTTTGAGTATATATGAAGACTTCAGATGCAAAAGCCTCTAAGTGCCATCTGAAATTTTCTTCTTGAATAATCATTTTTATCAAGCTTGTATGTTTATGTTCAGTTATTTCACTTCAATGGCAATGAAAATCACTTATTAATTGTCATTAAAGTGAAATTACAGAACTTAAATATACGAGCTTGATAAAAATGCTAATTTTTTAATAACTAAATTACAGATGGCACTTAGAGGCTTTTGCATCTGAAGTCTTCATATATATATATATATATATATATATATATATATATATATATATATATATATATATATATATATATATACATATTTTTTTTTATATAACACACACACGCATTCATCAAAGAATCCTGATATGAAATTACAGTTTCTACAAAAATATTAAGCGGTTTTCAACGTATTTTTGTCACAATATTACTATTTTTACTGTATTTTTCATCACATAAATCTATTTTCTTTCTTTGAAAATACAGTGGAAAATATGATAAAAGATGATTGTATTCAATAAAGTTTCATTTATTATGATTAATTATTATTATTATTGTAATAAAATGTTGAACTTTGGTGTCTTTTATCATTGGCAAGTGCAATTGGTTTAAAGCCATAGGCCAATATATACGTATATTTGTAAATTTTTACTTGATTTATCCATTTATAAAAATCTGAATATAAAATGCCAGGCTGCTGAATGTTTTATGGTAAGAGAGCACGTGGACGTCAGGATGGCTCTTTTAGCCTGAGGCCTGTTCCAGCGTGCAGTGAGAGCCCTCGAGGCAGGAAGCGGCATGTCAGCTCTTCCCTCTGCCCTCTCCAGGAGTTTCGGCAGGAGCTGAAACACACCTACTGAATTTTGATTATGGAAGCCAGCTACCTCAACCACCACATTAATGAGCCCGGTCGAGAGCTGGAACCCCCAAAAATACAATAAAACACTAGAACAGGAGGCCACTATACATGTATTAAGCTTTTGAGTATGTGATCTTTATGAGTGACAGTGATTTAGATGGAAAAAAAGCTAAATAGCATTAGCAACATATCAAAATGCTAAAATACTTGCAAATGTGTTAAAGTTTCGCAATCAACATATAAACTTAAAATTTAAATGTACTAAGGTTATCTTCTGAGGATTGAACAACAGATCGGCCCCTTTGAATCTGTTGTAGGCTACAGCAAAAAATGTAAATAACGGATGCTAGCTTTGTTTAAAAGAGGCTAACCGATTAATCGGCTAGTTATTTTGTCATGGCCTGTTCTTAAAAGCACCACAGACCATAAAATGAGCTGCCTAATTCCTTTGGCCCTAAAATCAGACTTTCGCATAAAGCAGAGGTAAGGATATCAATCATTTTAACCTTCACCGAGGCTACGTGTCAGCGTCACAAAACAGCTCATGTGGTGTTAATGAGCGTGTAATATAAAACACCAGCCACTAGCTCCATATGTCGCAGCATTATGGAAAACAGAGTCTTGCTTCTGTTACTAGAGAGATTTGAAGAGTTTTAGTCTGACATAGGCTACTCAAATTCAATACAGTATTTTTTTAATAGTATCAAAGATAGGGTTCAGATCAAAACTGCAACAAACTTTCTGCCTAATTCTGCATAAATTGGATGAGTCTTAAACCTCATCTCCATAAAAGAACATCAAAATCCGGCCCAGCCAGTCCGCTCTTCATTTTACATTGTCAATTACGTGTCATTGTGGAGGGATTCTCTGTATAAGTCAGCAGGCGGAAACGAGGCGGGGGCTCATCCACGTTATTAATGGAAATGATATACGTCAATATGGCCGTGTCGCCTCCCACGTGTCAGCCTGTCGTCTTACACAAAGGAACTGGCAACTTATGAACTGCCTGCGCCGCTACGTCGAGTCCATAAAACAACTGGCCCTGGTCACCAGGGAGCCCCCCTTGGTCCCGCCCCCTCCCTTGAACAGAATCCGCCCCCCTCACAACAGATGACACAGATGGGGAGAGGGCAAACAAAAAAGGGGGCTTCCTTTGTAGCAAGGGAACCTTTTCAAAAAGCCATTCATGCAACAAATTGGGGAAAGCTGGACCTCACTGCATCACTATAGGTTCTTGCTTTTTCAATGGCTAACCTATAAGTGCAGACACATTTATGAGTTTCTTTGTGATCGCGATTTAGAAGCAATAAAATATGAAGCCCAAAGTTCAAACGATTTGGGTATTTTAAGCATTTTGTTTTGGCAGCACAAGTTTAGGTCACGCATGCATTGAAATGCTATTGTTGAAAGATTAAAAATGTAATTTAAATGTCTGTCGTACCAAGTTCTGCACTGATTTATCTAATGGATTTGACTTTTCTCATACTTTAAAGACTTACAAAAAACACAACCTCCCCCTCTTGAAAGCTCTATCTAGTCTTTACCGCTTCGTGAGACGTTTCGCTAGAAAGCACCTGTCTTACTTTGCAGTTTGCTCACTTTCTTTCGGTTTATTCTCGCTCTCCTGCGGCGGCTTCTTCCCCCCTTCTACCTTTTCTCCTCCCTTTTTGCAATCTGCATAGAGAGACATTTGTCATCATTAGCCCAGCTCTGACAGTTGGCACCCAGCACCTCAGATCTCAAGGACTGGCAATTATGAAGCCTTCATCCCTTATTTGGGTTACATGGCCTAATTTCATCATGGGCTTCAACCACCAGCATTTCATTACTCGAGCCCCCCAACCTGGGAAAAAAATGCAGTCTTTTTCTCTCGTTTTCTTTCTCTTTGTTTTCACCCTCCAGAACCGGCTGTCGAGCGCACGTGCTTCTTGGAACAGGGCGGTATAATTAATTTGAAATGCATCAAGGCATTGTCCTCACCGGGGCTGTTGAGAGGATGTTCTGGTTGAGTATCATCGGGTCAGTGAGCGAATGATTACGGACTCAACCTCTAAACATGGGATGTCTCCAAGACATTAAGATTAATCACAGGGAGCTGAAGAGGTTGGTGTCTTGTGACGGCCGCTTGTTAAAGGTATTTTACCGAGCTTGGGGTTTGTGTACGGCACTTGAAAACAAACAGATGAAAACAAATGGATCTGCTTACTGAATACAAAATTAAATTGATGCTTCACAGGAAAGTTTCAAAAGTTTGAGCAGTTTATTGAAATATAACCTTTAAATGCATGAATGTTTCGCCAATCATTATTACATATTCAGGTCTTCAGCGACCCGGACCTATATCGAACACGGATGGATCTCTACCCGTCTCAATAATATAAAACTCTCCTGATATTAGAGTAACAATTACAGAAGAATAAAATAAAGCACACTTTTGGAGCTTGGAAGGGTTCAGTTTGAGCAGATGTTTTATACCATCATCAGTGTCCTCATTTCCCAGAACATTCAGCATCCGGCTCATATTCGCGGACTCAAACATATTCTCAAAACTATCATTTTCAACATCTTCAAAATCATTATTTTGATCGCTGACAGATTCTTCACCAGATCCAGCATCAAGTGACAGTTACACTAATATCTGATTGTGTTCAGTTCTTGCTCTGCAGTAAATCACTGAGCCATTTCAAGTTTTGCTGATGATATTACTGATGATGACAATTTATTTGTTTTCTGCCTGCGGTGACTATGAGTGAAACGTCACTTCATCATTGTGTATCAGACATCGCCAGCTTGTGGAGTAAAGGTGCATTGCACTTATTCAGTCATCAAAGATTCAATTATTGTTGTGCGGAAAAAATATACTTGCACTGTTACACACCTCGGGTCGTTAGCGAACCCTTACAGTTTTGACAAAAGATGAATGTGAAAACAGGCATTCTTTTATAATTGTATTATATGGTTTATAATAAATTGATTGAGGAATACTAAGAAGGTTGATGTCTAACTTTTAAAAAATAATGACGAGGAGGGTAGTGAATGACGTCCCGGGTCACTAAAGACCCATGCTTTTAAGTGTTAAAGAGAGAGTTCATTTAAAAATGAAAATTATTTCATCATTTACTCACCCTCATGTCATTACAAACCTGCACAATTTTGTTCCGGTTTTGTCCATACAATGAAAACCAGTGGGGTTCAAAACAACATTGGACCCCTGATGACCCTCGATGAATTTCAAAGTGAACTATCCCTTTAAACGGAAAACTTTTAAAAAATATATATATATCTTCTTTTGTTTCCCTCATTAATTCATACAGGTTTGGAATGACATGGGAGTAAATTACATAATTGAACAAAATTTTGGGGTGAAATCTCTATAATTCGGCATACATACTGTATGAGGAATATGTGATTTTGTGCATGCACTTATAAGTGAACACACCTCAGAAAATCTTCAACTGTGTAAGATTTCAGATTAAAGGATATTTAAATCAAAAGGTCCTTTTTTGAATAAACTAATGAAATCAGTGCTAAATCTATGCAAATAAATTCACGCCATTAATCAGAGAAGATGACAAGCAACAACGCATATTGCTGTTGGGGGGTTGTAAGGAAGGGTGATGGCAAGGCTCAAAAAAGTGATTAATTTTCCATTCCAATGTTCCTCTCTCTCCCTTGCATTTGTGGGTTACTGTTTATGTTTAGCCTATCTAGTCCGCTATACAATTTTTTTTTACATTTTACCGAGTGGATTTTGTCCTCATCTCCCAAACTCCCCCACAGGAGGAGGCTTCTAATACAGCATGGAAAATAAAACAAATGGAGGGAGAGCATCCAAAGCATGAGAGGTAGGGGGCTGACAGCCGATAGGCAAGAGAAAATTAACTGGGAGCCCTGCAGTGTGGCCATATTGCCTGGAATAACTGAATTCGCTTCAGAAGAAAACTCAATGACAATTTTGATATCCATTTGCAGGAAGCTGAAAGGGATATGTCATAATAAGTGTCCATCTTGTATAATGCAATCCCCACCAGCGCCAAGCTCCACGCTAATATTGCTTGTCTTAAATGGCAGGGCCTTTAATATGATTTATATTTGACTTCTCCACTCCATTAAGTGCACTCGATAATCTGTGCTTTGACCTAGCGACGCCTTTTGGCTCAGATCCAGTTTTGATATTCTTTTTTTTTTCTCTTTTTTTCTCGCTGTCGCAAAATGATGATGGGATCAGTGTAAAGAACTGTCCATGAATGATGATGAAATAAAGCTAAGCTGACCTCCTTTTGTCACTGAATAATAGGATTATTAATATTAGAGTGAATAAGTGACTATTAACTTCAATTAAGACTCTCTTAAGCTCTTGATATATTCAAATCTGCGAATAACTCTCCCGGTACTATTAATATTGGCATACAATGTTCTAGCCACATAAGAAGTGCTATCTAATGTTGTCCCGTGATGTCGTTCTTTTAAATTAGTATGCAGGATTATTAATGCAGGATTATAATTAAATGCACTGCATGCTGCACTGTCAGCAATTGTATTTTAGTCTTTTTTTAGTCAAAGTATTTTTTCGCCTAATACATCAAGAGAAGCAATCAAGGAAACAGGAAAACAAATATTAAATGTCATATTAAAATAAAATAAAAACCAATAAATAAAAAATAATACAATTGGAAAAAAAAATTATAATAAAAAGTATTACATTTATAAAATATATAAAATAATATTTCAATCATTTAATCAAAGGTTACTTACATATAAAATCAAATAAATATACTGACACTATAAAATCTATTTTATTGTCCTTTATGTAATTACAACACCCATTTATGCATATATATAAACTACTATAAACTACACAATTTACGTTCTAGCCGATTGCAGTTTTGAACATTTAAAATGGTGACTAAAAACCTGCAAGACCCTAACCTATATCAATTTGTTGAAAAACAACACTTTTCAGTTAAACATGGTAATGTAGGGCCATTCTGACATGGAGAATCACTCTTCAGAACAAGAGGGAGAAAGAAAGAAAAATGAAGAAGTCATTGGCGAGGAAACTCCAGAACAAAGAGGCCTTCAACGAGCTAAACGTTTCCTGGGTCATATGCTCGTCCAGAAAGGGGCGGAAGCCAGCCACAGTCATTGTATTGATTTACACAATCCGGCATCCTATTCGCTGGGTCAGAAATAGCACCCGTACTGTTGTCACACCCTCATATATCACAGCGGAGCCTGTGGATAGTGCGTTATGGTCACAAAGACATAGATTGCAATGTTGTGGAGTCGCGGTGTGTGTGTGAGAGGAGAGGGGGTCTGAGGTCAAGGGGGGTTTGAAGTGCCTTCAGGTCACACTTAACAGAGCGCTTGAGTCAAGTTTACAGTATTGAATGGTTTTGTATTTAAATTATTTAAGATGCAGCATAAAAGTTTCCAAACGAACTGAACAGCTCTCGTTCATTTTTGTAAGTGTGTTTATAAAATCTAACACGTCCTGAACTTGATCCTGAATATGTATGTATTGCAGAATTAAACATTGCAATGAAAACACTGATAAACAACCATTTGAGTTCTGTTTCATATGTGTTTGAAATAGGCTAATTTTCATTATGGAATGTGAGACTCAAGGACTAAACGGTGCTAACAGATTAACATTGCTAATCCGAGAGGAAAATATGTCTGATACTGTAACACTGTACTACTGTTTATGGTAACTCACAAACAAACAATAGACAAGCAACTGATTCAGACATACAAAAGCAGCGCTGAACACATCAGAGCATAGACCAGTGAAGGGAGGGAGACCGTCTGATCCGATATGGTTGGGTGCCTGCCATGTAATGTGTGTGCGTGAGAGAGAGAGAGAGAGAGAGAGAGAGAGAGAGAGAGAGAGAGAGAGAGAGAGAGAGAGAGAGAGAGAGAGAGAGAGAGAGAGAGAGAGCAGGGTTAAACAGAGAGCACCAAAGATTTTCTGAGAGTAACAAGGTGTCAGTAAAAAAAAAAAAATCCTCCCATTTGTCCAAACAACCCTAATATATCTATCCTAAAAAAAAAAAAAGTCACCTAATGCATGTAGTCCAGAATGAAATTAATATATCAGATGAATTGGTTGATCATATAAAGGCTTCTTGTTACATCCTTCTTAAAAATTAAATAAATAAAATGTTTGATTTTAATAAAGTGCCATAAACCTGCCAAAGGCCCAAACAGCATTCACCTTGCTTTCAGATCCTGACAGAGGCAAATGAGAACTCCGATAAGTGTGATCGCTGCCTGTAAACTGCAGAGCTCTATTAATTATGTTTGGCAAAATCCTCCAGACATAAGGTGCCAAGCAGACTCCAGTGAGGGCTGGAGCCAACCACCCCTGATGCCTCAGTACAGTGACCTGTGACAATCTGCTCTGTACTGAAACAGACTTGCATATAGGACATATATCTACTAAATGTATCACATGTATGCAAATATACGGTCAAACGTCTCTCCTAAAAAATAAAAAAAAAAGTAATAAAAAAAAGAAAAGAGAAGCCTTTTTACTCAATCAGTGAAGCATCATGATTGGGTTTGGAAATGGCACGATGAATCTTGCCTTGGTCTCGTTGTTCTCTATTAGATTTCAGATATAATATCGCGAGAAAAGTGCTTGTGTATTTCGCGCAATATTAGGCTACACAACTTAAAATCACACGCAACCACGATATCTAAAAAAGTCACATTATTCAATTATTGAACGTTTAATCTGCAGAGCAAAAACAATGGGAATAAAAGGTTAAAATTAAGAAAATAAATGCACGTTAGCCTATAAAATGTTTTAAAGAGTTATTAATAGCCTATAACGATCCAAAAAGATTTAATTAAAAAGAACCGTGACTGATTTGACTGAACTAGAACAGAAAAAAGTATAAGCGACAATATAGCCTAATTTAAAACAATAATAAAAAGACGTTCAGATCAGGCTTTTATTTTTCTGTCCCTGGAATAAATAAAAAACTAGTTTTAATTAAAAGAAACTGTCATGAAAGACGAATTAAAAAGATGATTTTTTTGCAACACCACTGCGGAATGCTTAAATAAAAAAGCAAAAAAGTAAAACTTTAAACAATAGGCTACTTTTTTATAATCGATTGAAATTAAAATTAAAAACTAATTATACACAAATGCGAGACTTTTAAATTTGCTATGTTAAGGAGAACACAAACGAAATCTTATTTAAGCCCTTATAAAGGCCTTTATCTTCATGTCATCTAAAACGAACTTCACAAAAACTAACCCTAATCGTTTTTATATTTTACATTAAGCAAGTAAGGCGACACCACGACTATAAATACATAATGCTAGGCTATTTGCTGTCCTATAAGAACATAAATAATACGGATTAATGTTCGAAGTGTTTAAAATAAAACAAAAGATTCCGGCGTTTGGTACAGAGACGCGTAATCGTTAACCATAGCCATTACCACATGAAGGCTACACAGCAACATATTAAAAATAATATTTCTATTAATATATTATGCAAAACGAGTTTTAAATAACACGCACTATAAAGAGAGAGAGCTATAACGCATTGTAGCACTATAAATGTAGTCATTTAAACACGGAAAATATAATAATGTGAAACAATAGCCTACTGCAACACCAAAAGAAAAATCGAATTAACAGATCAACGAAAAACTTTGTCAAACTACACGCATCTCTTCAGTGAAAATAGAAAAACAAACTAACAAATCAATATTTTCGACAAATTGCAGGCTAAAAAACATAATAGAAATGGAAACTTAAAATTACCAAGTGCCTAAATATAATTGCAGAATTTCTGATAGATGAATAAATAATAGACGTAGTAGTCTGTATCTAACAAGAAGAGCAGGAAAATCCAGTATGTATATCACGAATAAACCTGTATCGTCTCCCTCCAACGTGTAGGTGTGTTTCCACCAGACGATTTGGTTGTGTATAAAAGCGGAGGATTAATTTGTCGTCAATAAACTGAAGGCAGTGACGACTCGGGCCGTGATTGGACGAGCTCCTCTCAAACCCTCCCTTTATAATTTCACAGGAGTGAGTTCGGAGTCTTAAACAAACCAACAACGCTTGGACACACACTTAAGAGCACCCTGCACTTTCCAACCTCTATTACAAACAGAGAAAAGACACCGCAAGTGGATTCAAGAGGTTTGCTGAACTACTGATCCGTGCGTATGGACTTTTAATTGCTGAATTAGACCAAGGGGTTTGACTTTTTTTTTGGTCGCAATTGAAAACAGAAGCTGATGATTTAGCTGGCAGACTTTGTGCATGTGCTCCACGCACAAATAAAAGAAAGGTATTTTTTTTATTTATTTCAAAATCCCCTTTTTTCCCTCTAAATAGTCTCCTTCTTCTCTAAAATTGGCTCCTGTACAAACAGCCGCGTTGGATCCCTCGGGTTACTGCGAGACTCCGGTGTACAACCCGGATCTCTGTCCAAATATGATCGCCGCCCAAGCCAAGCTGGTGTATCATCTCAATAAATACTACAACGAGAAATGCCAGTCTCGGAAAGCGGCCATCTCCAAGACCATCCGGGAGGTGTGCAAGGTGGTCTCGGATGTCCTGAAGGAGGTGGAGGTCCAGGAGCCCCGCTTTATCAGCTCCTTAAACGAGATGGATAACCGTTTCGAGGGGCTCGAGGTCATCTCCCCTACTGAATTCGAGGTGGTCCTCTATCTGAACCAGATGGGGGTCTTCAACTTCGTGGACGACGGCTCTCTGCCGGGCTGCGCCGTGCTCAAGCTAAGCGACGGGCGGAAGAGAAGCATGTCCCTCTGGGTCGAGTTCATCACGGCTTCGGGATACCTGTCCGCGCGCAAGATCCGCTCCAGGTTCCAGACGCTCGTGGCGCAGGCGGTGGATAAGTGCAGCTATAGGGACGTGGTTAAAATGGTCGCGGACACCAGCGAGGTGAAATTACGCATCAGAGACAGATATGTGGTTCAGATCACCCCCGCGTTCAAGTGCACCGGCATCTGGCCGCGAAGTGCTGCCCACTGGCCGCTCCCGCACATCCCGTGGCCTGGCCCGAACAGGGTGGCAGAAGTCAAAGCCGAGGGCTTCAATCTCTTATCGAAGGAGTGTTACTCGTTGAACGGGAAGCAGAGCTCGGCGGAGAGTGATGCCTGGGTGTTGCAGTTCGCCGAAGCGGAGAACCGACTGCTCCTGGGAGGGTGCAGGAAGAAATGCCTGTCGCTGCTCAAGACGCTGCGCGACCGGCACCTCGAGCTACCCGGGCAGCCTCTCAACAACTACCACATGAAAACTCTTGTGTCTTACGAGTGCGAGAAACACCCGCGCGAGTCGGACTGGGACGAGAACTGCCTCGGGGATCGACTGAACGGGATTTTATTGCAGCTCATTTCGTGTTTGCAGTGCAGGAGATGCCCCCATTATTTTCTGCCAAACCTAGACCTTTTCCAAGGGAAGCCACATTCGGGCCTTGAAAACGCTGCCAAACAGACTTGGCGACTGGCTAGAGAAATTCTAACCAACCCTAAAAGCCTGGAGAAACTCTGAGGTAAAAATAAAAATAAACGGCATGTTTATGAATAGAAGGCCTGACTGATCAAAGTTCCGAGGCCTAGACGCTAATCAGGAACTCTTCCACAAAATGGTCACTGTTGTTTTTGTTGTAAAAAAAAAATATTTTAGAGAGCTCCGTTTAAAAATACTTCACATGACACGAATGTGTCATAAGGAGGAAACATATTGTATTAACAATCAAAATGAATATACTTACCTGTCAGTATTACTGTTTCTTTCTTTTCTTTTTACGAACCCTGCCCAACAACACATTTTACCTAAAAGCTTTCGAAACAAAGCTGTACGTGACAGAGAAACCTGTACATTTTATACTGTAAATAGACACATTTGTAGATTGTGAATCCGGTGGTCTGCAGTTGTGATTGTTGTTCTGTGACACGTAAATAGAAGTATAATTTCACATGTTTAAACATTCGCCTGGATTATTTCTGAAGATGAGAGAAAGAAGAAAAACATGCATCCACAATTTAATCTATTGTCAATGGCAAATTTCTAAAGTTTACATTTTGATGGTACTATTTCTTAAACATTCCATTCGCATACTTGAATTCTTATTTAAAGTATATTCGACCATTTTTGTTTGTACCTTGCTTACATGATAAAATCCTGAAATTGAGAATATATATATGAAAAAATATATACCTGAAAATAATGCACTTGAAATACACTGGAATATAACATTTTGTGATTTGATTTTTTTTTATATATCTGTCTCTGAGTTTATTTAAAGATTTAATAAAAGCAAATTAATATTTGTGTCCAAATAATGATTCATGCTACATAAATATTGCAGTGTAATATGGGCACGATTTTTGGGGGGATTTTTAAGCCTCTTCGGCGTGAAAATTAGGCTATACACGATGCAGCCTGATTTTTACCAAATAAAAAAGCGGAATACACAAAACAGGAAAATAAGAAATTGCCTTCATGTGAACAGTGCCTGTTGAGAGAAGGACACATATGAACTAAAATATGGATTGCACAGACAGGTCAGAAATGTGTGGCTTAACGGTATAATATCTAATAACTAAGACAGTTTGCACATCTGAATTGCACGCCTTCATTTATGTTCAAATTGTTTTATTTAACTAAAATTTGTTAGATTATATTTCCTTCACTCAATGTTATTCCGTGTAATTCATGAAAAAACTGAAGATTGCCGATTCGCGTGGGCCTCGATTCAGAAAGACGTGCCTATATTTTTAACGTTATTGAATTGACGGTTTTTATAAAGTGCTAAAATGGCTAAACACTTTATAGTATTTGATTGTGTGTCCATGTCATTAGGAGTGCAATTCTGCTTGGTATTTGTGCACACAGTTACAAATGCGCAATAGAAATTCAACCTACTTTGCCATCAATGCGTTTGAAGGCTGTGTCATCTTCGTCCACTTCAAAATAGATTTCCGTGGTCGTGATAGAGAGAGTCCCGCGGGCTTCAGTGACCGGGGCAATAAGCTGGGCCGGGGTGCTCAAGACAACAGGGCCTATAACAAGGAAATATATTTTTATTTTTCACAGGGGAAATTACCCAGGGTATCGCCAGTCAGCCATCAACAAGCGATACGCAGGCCTTATGTAAGTTAGTAACTGATGTAGTAATGGCTGCACAACCATACACGTATTATAAACTATTTGTGTCATCTCTTCAGAATGAGTTGTCAATATTTTTCCCATTCCTGCCTTTTTGAAAATGGTTTTGTATTATATTTTGACGAGGTAGCGATCTTCATCATGTCGTGCGGGGGAAATAATGGTAGGGCCTGCAGGCTATTCAAAATAATCTCGATATACACCAAAAAAAATTTGTTTCAGTAATAGCCTAATTACAAAATAAATATGGTGCAGAGTTTTACACAAACTATAGGCCTACGCATGAAAATGAAAAGGGGAAAATATCCTACATGAATTGTTGAAGAGAATCGTTTCAGCAATTTACACGATTAGACTTCCAAATTGAAGCATTGGTAATTCGCAAAAAAATCGAGTATTTTAATAGGTGAGCATTTTATGAGACCCAAGCAATAATTTCACAGTCACTTTCCTTCATTATTTTGCGGGGGGGAAAACAATCCTATGTGAGTCATACGCATTTACGCGCTTCCTAATCAAATCAGTCGTCGTGATTCCATTTTGATTATATGAAACCTGTAAAATTGACCTTACAAACATTATTAAAATATTTACAGATGTTGTGACCTCCGGTCAGATGACTATAATCTAATCCCAAGTGTGTGTGTGCGCGCGCTCGCTCTTTATATTTTTCTCTTTGACGACCAGTCCTCTGTCTTTTATTAGGCTAGATGTAGCAGCCCACGGGTCTGTCCTGGATGTGAGGAGAGGCTCTTGAAATTGGGATATTTATCGATCCCCTGAACTCCAAAGAGCCACTTTAACGTCTCATCAATCTTAATCTGCTCTCCTCGGCCAATTATGCTCGATACTGTTGCAAGATTACAAGTGGATTTGGGTTTCAATTCCCAGAGCTCTCCTTCACTGCTCTCCCTGACCGCTCGTAGAAACCCAAGCCACTCTGCCTGCTTTTGTACCAGCTAAAACATTCGCCATTTCACCTCCCAAATGTTACCGTTTGAATGAATGAAACCAAGTAGGCTAGCCTTTATAGTAGGCCTACAGCACAACCGGACTATAAAGCAAAAAATAAATAAGAGAAACGTCTTCTGTATATGGTTTAGCTACAACATCATACGACACGAATATTTTACTTAAATTAAAAAATAAATAGCCTACTGCTTTTGGGGTTTTTAGTGCCAATTAATATCTGGTTGAAACCACAAGTCCAGCTCAACATCTATTAACTCGAAAACAAGAAGAACATAAAATAAGCATTCAATTTCTCTTTAGATAAATTATGTTGTATTTTGTGATTGCAAATTATTTGAAAAGCTAATATCGGTTCACGTGTGTCCATTTAATCCTAATCAAGTCCCTCTAACACGTTTAATAGAAAAAGAGGCTACTGGGGACACTTGTGAATCCAGACACAATACAGCATTAATCCAATGCGCAGAGGGGATTAGATCTAATGCCTCCCGGGACCTTTCAAAAAATGGGGATGAAGCGAAAACTTTCGTATTACAGAATCAGAGCGATCAGATTTCACATGCGATCTCATCTTGGACTGGACCGTTTCTCGATTGTTGAAAATCCATATGAACAACATTTAGGCCCATGTTTCTTATAAAGGCCAATTTTATAGCACTATAGGCCTGCCTATACTATACTATACTATATACTATAGCCTACTATACTATGCACCCTAATAATAATAATAGCTAATATCTGTTAAATCATTTGTAATTTTCCCTGTGAAGCCTATGGTGAATTTTTAGTGATGTAGTGTTGATTTAAGAGTACTAATGAGGATTATCAGATTATCATGTTGGAATGAAACAGGTGCAGTTGTACTCAGCAAATCTGAGCTGCATGAGGCCGGGCCGCGCGCGCTGTGTCCTGACGTCAGCTGCTAAACAGGCTGCCTCGCGCTGTCGACTGTGATGTCACTGTGGCGAGACAAAGGCTTGCTGGGAAAACATGATTGTTTTCTCTATCTTTCTGTCACTACAGGGGCCTAATATGAATATAAAAAAGAAAAAAAAATATTCGTTTGATCAGAGTTCATCGTAGATAGCATATTACACATTAACTGATACAGAACATGAGATATATTATGGGTCTTTAACACACAACAAATATTTAAAAAAATCTTCTACATATTTAGCAACTTGTAAAATGTATGAATCACTATTATAATCTAATTTTAATAAAATATATAAAAATGATTTATTAAACAATTTTAATTATTTTAAAAACAGCTTCATACATTTAATTAAAACACGATTTGGTGTGAAAGGCAATGTGAATAAGTATGAGAAACAGAGATATGTGAAATAAAAAACAACAACTCAGTACCATATCTCTCTCATATCACACCTATTCTGTCTATGATTAGTTGTGGGTGTAAATACAGTCATGACAGCTCCTGTACTCTGATTGGCTGCAGGCAAACGGAGCCCCTCCCATTGGCTGTGAGAAGGCTGTTGTTGATTGGCCTGTTGTTTACACTGATCTCATTAGCACAAGCAATAGCGTGTAGGCCTACTGTCAAAATAGAAACAGCGCACACTACATGCTGACACAGATAGCACAGCTCCCCTTGTGGTGAAGATACACAATTCAGATAACAGAACTAAAACAAAACACTCAATATAGACAACATGCATAAATATACGTTTTTAAACTAAATGTTGAGCAGATAAAATTATTATCACTGAAAAGGGGTCACATCATAAACTTACTGCCACAAGTCATAATAATAAATAAAATCAATACGAGCATTTTCATTGATGAAAATCCTACTTGAAGTTGAACAATATTTCTGTTTTCATACATTAACTAAAAGTTGCCTTTAAAATAATCAGTACTGAAAAGTGCTGGAAATACACAATCAGTGTATGCTTTATATTAGTTATTATGATGGTGCTTATTTAAAATATCAGGAATTTATAAGCTGTGCCAGGATCTATGATTGATTGCATTCCAGTAAAATTACTTTGAACATAGATGGAAGAAAAAGAACAGCAGCAACACACCAGTCTGCATTCCTGTAAGGCGAATTGGCTGACATCAGTGGGAAAATGTTAGAGGCAATTGAGGCAATCCTAATTTAGATCTAATAATTGTAATCTTACAGAGTCAAAAACAAAGTAGATTAGAATGGCCCACAGAACTCAGATAGTGTGAACAAGTTGACAGGTTGTGTGCTGTGATTTAATATACAAAACCAGCTATGCATAGAGGACTGAGTATTACATAGAACACTTCAGATAGGTAAGAACATACAAAAAATAGATAAATTAGAGCATTGGCTTATTTCTACAGACGCATAAATATCTCACCGCTCATTTTTAACCTTCATTGACTAATGAAGGTCTGCGGAGCGAGTCGAGGCATTGATTATTCTGGGTATTATTAATAACATGTCTGTTGCACATTTAGAATACATATATCACATCTAACATCTTCCGACATAGAGCTGATAAAAATGTACTATGTTAGCGTAGTACAACTAACACCGAGAGGACAACCAGTCAGTAATTCTGTTATCATATTGCAGCATAATGGAAATGTAAGTGATTTGTTTAATTAAATGATTCCGCTTAAAAAAAAGAAGAAGTAAGACCATTTTAGTTATGAAGGAAAAATCATCAGATTCACGATCTTTCAAAGATTAATCATAACGTTTGATTTGATAACTGCCATTAACAGCAGTTGAAATTTTTGGAAAGGTACCTATATCGATCTTGATTAACTCCTGATAGTTAGTTAGATTCATATCAGATTTAATTCTAAAAAGTATAGTTTGTTAAAAGTAGTATTATTGGTTTTTGAGGGGTTAATCTCTTCAAATAGTCAAACCTGCCTCTGGAAATAAAAACCCGGGGACCGAAACTTGCTGTGAGAAGAAAAAAAGAAAAAGAAAAGACATACATATTTAAAATAATGTTATACTATAGTCTTTAAAACATAAATAAATAAACATTCAGCATTAAAACGTAACACTGTCCAGAGCAATACTTAACCCTACACACTGGCAGAAAAACATAAACACAGTCCTAAAGCAAAGTAACCACACTAACTACACTGGTCTGCATCTAGATTGACAAGTAAGATATATTTATATATCTGTTCTGTGTCGAATTCTGTCATTCTGCCAAAATGCCACGCTTAAGCTATATATAAATAAATACATGCTACCAAATGTGGAATTAATTCAGACATTATAGATGAAGTGCTCACGGCAGGACCTCTCTGTACAGGTAGGCTAAACCTACAGGTACGTAGTCTCAATAATATAACAAATAGTGTTTCAAATGCTTTTTATTATTATTTAATGCTTAATCCAAACCCATGTGACACATAGAACCTTTAATTGAAGGACTGAAGGAAAGGGTCATACAGATTGCACTCTGTGTTATGTATAGACCCACTCACCTGCCAAGTTGTCCACTTCTTTCTCCTGTAGTAGACTGACCGCGTCATCGTCCGCCTCGAGCATCAGCTCTGTCTCGGGGCTCTGGCTGACCACCGTCTGGCCTCGGAAGCCCTTCCTCCCTCTCAGTGCCTCGTCTTCCTCGGGGTCTGCAAGGAGACAATAGCAGACGATATCTGTACTTAAGCACATTTGAGAATCGCAATACCTAAAAATGATACATGTACTGTCTATATATGTAGATTATAGGTGTGTTTAAGAAAAATTGTGTGTGCATTCTTGGCAAGCTTCTTGTGTCTCTTGATGAATCCTAGAGATATTTGAGAGCACAGAAAATCAATAAGCCACAATGGATAAATCGATTATGGTTGCCAAGCAATGTAGCAACTTGGTGCATTATTTTTAACGCATTATATCTTGGGACGTCTTGAATTTTCAGAACAATAAGACAAATACTGCAGATTTTGATATAGGAACAAATTATATCTGGCATGAGTATCTGCAATGATGTCAAATTGTGTAACACATTTTAGTTCAAAATCCTGACCGGAAACACAGGTAAGCCTTCACGTTTCACTCTATTGTTTTAAAGTCACCGTTGACTATTCTTGTTTTTCATGTAATTTTGCAGTATTTATTATAAATGATTTATCCATGCACATCTTCTTTTTTAGTCATGCGCCCTCGTAATCTTTAATCAAAATAACTTCCCCTCCCTCTTGCAGTGACATCTCTTCTCTTCTCTAATGACGTGTTTACTGGTGCGAGGGCGGGACAACCTGTCACTCACATGAGATCGACCAATAGCAAACCACAATGATCCATCGATCCAATCAATGCCCAATGGACAAATACAAGTCTCGCCCTACATTTTTTCTTGTTCGAGAAGCCATTTTACTCAAATATGCATCAGAATAGTGATAAAAAAGACAACTGCAACTTCCATTTCATGACTTTAAAGGCCCCGTTATACTCAAGGTGAAGTTATTTTTGGTTCTTTGCTTAAAAGGAAGTGTGTTCTTCAATGTTTTTACTCGTAGATGTTCGACCTCGACGGACTGAACAGAAGAAATTAACGATACGATTTTGGCAGCGGCTAATTACACTAAGTGCAAATTGCGCTAGATTCTATTTACACTATGTAAAAATAGCAGTATTTTCTTTGCAATAAGTGTAAATAGTAGTTAGATGCTATTTACACTTAAAAATAGTGGCAGATACTAATTGCACCTCAGTATTGTTGTACATTACACGGTATGCAATAATAACACAGAGTGTAAATTATTATATTTATTAAAACTGGCGCCTTATTGGGACAATAGACCACGCCCTACACTTACCTCTAACCCTAAACACTTTATTATTAAACACACGTTAGACACTTTTCAAAAATTTTCTTAATTTTTATTGAAAATAAATGCCTTTCTGATATGTGATGGGGAGCGAGTTCGGCAAAATTTCCCACCACGCGCCTTACCACTACACCATTGCTACTGTTGATAACAGCGTCTTCTGTCATTTTGTCTGGCCCGACCAGACGTCAGAGGGCAGAGTTAGTGTAAATAGCCTCTGCCTAAGATTTCCACGTCAATAAAGGTGGAACTTCAGACCACACCTACCTATTACATATCGCCACACAAACCAATGGTAGTATGAAGGTATTTAACAGCTGGAGCGAACTTTTCCGGAAAGTTCACTTTGGAAAGGCATTTCGAACTCCTGAAACAAACTTAGTTTTGGCCTGATTTGTTCAAAATGACGTCATACCAGTTGTTCTTCGATTTGACTTGAAGTATATCGAACACCTTAATTCTCCCTTAAAGAGACTCACGATAAAGCAGGTGCAGGCCGTTATACACTTCGAAGCCCATTAGGCATAATGCAATCTGCTCTCTAAACGAAGAAACGAGATCGAACCGACAGTACAATTAAGAGACTGCAGACACCACCAAAGCTCATCAAAAAGAAAAATTATGCAAAAAGTGTGTAACCACTTTTGTATCGAACAAAAAAAAAAGATTCATTCATCAGCATTAATTACTGAAGAAAAGAAAGAATAATAGCAGTCAGGCCTGACACACATCACTGCACACTGGATTTGTCTTGTATAAGGTCAGATTTGCCTGAGACTCTAGAACAGAGAGATTCTGTTGGGGGAAAAAAGGAAATAAGAAACGCTTATCAGAAATAGAAAGTGGCTGACACTCTTTTGACATGTTTCTTTTCAGTGCAGTGTTTAAAATGTTCCCTAAACTCCCGTGGGGTTCATGTACCTTGTCTCAAAGCGGTCACGTTCGAATGTTGTCAACACCACTACACAGATGAAGAAAGAAAAAGAGAAGGAGAGAGAGGGAAAAAAATAACACAGCGGGCTTCCTGCTCAGTCTCATATCTCAGGAGCTTTCATCAGAGCCAAGGAAGAAGTGGGACCGCTTTTCGGAAATAGGGAGCGTGTAACATTTAGAGGCACAGAGCCAGCGAGCGGTCATGGATCAAAGCAGACGGAGGGAAACTTAAGACCGTAATTCTGTAAACCGTCATTACGCCTGCATTAAAGCAGGGAGAGCTGATGGGGCTGAGCTTCGGTCTTGACTGGCAAGATAAAGCTTAGGACCTCGGTGCAACGCAGACAAAATAAACCAGGCGGGTTTTGACAAGAAAATGATCCTGGGCAAATGGAGAGAGTTTGGGAGTAAAAAAAAAAAAAGTTTTTAGCTTTAGGATGTTTTACACAAGAAGGCCACAAAAAGGAAAACAAACAAAATCTGTACATACAGTCTGAGCAGACCTGGTCAATGCATTTCGTCATTTGTTGATAACTTGTAGAAGTTTCTAGTTCTGGTAGCCCCATTGGCGCTAATAATTGAATGTTGACACTGAATCAGTTTTATGTCACTAATAATGAACATTCTGGTGGGAGAAATGTTGTATATTAATTGCACCTCCGCGTAACGCATCACATTAAAGATTGACGTTAATCAACGTATGCTCTTTATTGTCATCTATCTATGCCAACAGCACAAACATTAGGCTATAAGGGTTTACAATTAATTGTCATTCACGCAAAACTCCACAGATAATTCTAATTTCTCCTCCATCTTGCAGATACCTGACTACAGTAGCTGACAGGAGACCCCAAAATAAAAATCATAATTTACTCACATCCATGTTTCAAAGTCAGTGAGGTTCAAAAACAACATTGGACCCCATTGACTTTCATTGTATGGAAGAGAGAAAAAAAAAAAAAAACAGTTGAAACATTCTTCAAACCATCTTCTGCGGTCAGCAAGAAAGTCATACAGGTTGTTCAGGTTGTGGGTGACAGAATTATAATTTTTGGAAGAATTATTTCTTTCATCATTTGTTTCGCATTTACATTGAACCTTATCCAACTTTATTGTGCACTCTACACAGGTAACAACTCATACAACAACGGTGGTACTCTAAAAAACAAACATATGTAGGACACAATAATGTTGGGTAAAATTATTTATCTCTAAAAAATTTCTCAAACACTATAGTGTATTCAGTCTGAAGAATACGTGCAGCACTGCCACAAAAGGTCAATTTAGGAACTATGGGAAGCTTTCGGAAGCTACTGTATCATTATGTTCCTACCTTTTGGTCGGGAGTGCCATGAATGCTGCTTACGAAAGCAGCTCACTAGGTTCTGGAATACAGTGATGCATGTTGCTATTTTAAGCAATGACACCGGTACAGAAGCTTCCTGTTTTTTCTCTTGAATGGCAAGCCTTTGATAGAAAGCCTGCATGGTCACATATAAGAGCTCTCTAGTAACATAGACGATCATTTGTCAGTCTTAGGAATGAGACTTGATGGGAACTCGAGATCGCTACAACTCAGACCTCCCCAGTGACTCAAAAGAACCCCTCGCTTGTATTGTCAACCACCTCGTTTATCGGCACCCCTGAAGCTCGCTCACTGGACTCCTGTGAGCCATCACGGCCAACAGTGAGGCTATTCAAGCCCAGCACGGCTTACCCGCTCTGCCATCAGAGGGTTTATGTTACCCAGGGCACAAATTTGGCATGACGCAGCAGGGTTGAGAAAGACCAGGTGATGGCTGGCCTGCCAGTCGTTGTGGGACTTGAATGATGTTCTGCGCTAAAAGCTTGGATCTGATCCATACAGCTGGGGGACGGGGAATTGTCATTGACTGACTGACATACGTGTAGAATAACAAGCAAATCAAAATGCGCTGAAGTAGATGTAGCTCTGAACTTATATCCAATGACTAGCATGATATGATGAAAACCAAACATTTGAAGTGGGCTCGAAATAGCTCCTTCATTGGCGGAAAACTGTTACTTGATAAACGCCAAGGAGAAGTGAGTAGCTTGGGGTTTTGAAGGCTTCGAAAAGGGAATGAAAAAAGACTCTACTTTGCAATTCAATTCTGTCATTCCATCACTATGTGACTTCTTCAACACACTGATTTCTTTACTTGCCTCTTTTCTTTCAAAAGTCACATCAAAGGAAAAAAACTTGCGCATAGCTTGTGGCAAAAGGAATTTTACAGTTTGTGAGAGAAGCTCTCAAGGTGGAAATATTTAAGTGCTTGATAGTTTTACGGTTCAATTTTTTTCAGCCCAACTAAAAAGGCTTCAAATAGGCCTTCATTTGTTGCTCAGACTATGTTTTATGTATGGCTGGAGCTGTGAGGTATTGGCTTTGCACTTTTATTGCCCCACTTGAGTCATGCCCACTTGTAGCCATGAAAGAATGATCCAAAAAATTTGAGAGAAAAAAAAAAAATATATATACACCTATATTTCCATTCTGGGATTGACAGATGAGATGCATTGTGTATTTTGTAAAAATACACAATGTACGATCACGGAAAAAGGGATTGTGGGACATGTAGATGTATGTCTCTGCAGTTGAATGATATATAATAACTCAAACAAAATGTTGCACATGTGCCATAAGTGCATTCACGCACAAACAATGTGGCAAAGTGGGCTTGCTGCGCTCGTCGATCAAACGGCAGGAATCCTGCAGTCAGCTCTGGAAAAAGAAGCCCAACTTCGTAAAGTGAAACCGGAGACCCATGCTAAGTTTTTGTTATAGTTTTACTCATATGAGAAGCATTTCGTATCACACATACAGACCCGTGTGGCTGATTAGGAGGCCCACATGAAATCTGTGTGCACAGAATTTAGAACGCCTGTGCATTTAAATATTGGGGCTAATTTGATTAGGCTTTCACATGCCAATTACAGGAAAATTACAGGTTCAATACAACATAAGCTCAATCGACAGTGGCATATTTGTAGTATAATATTGGTTAACACACACACAAAAAATCAATTCGTCCTTTGGTTTTCTCTCTCTTTGAAATCACGTTATCTGCAGAGTTTTTTTATATATGACTTAATTATCACAATAGGTCGCATCGTGATTCCTGTTGTCCCGTCTTCAAATTTAAAACCTTTTTTTTTACACCATTTAATATATTTAAGACTTTTTATGACCTCAAATTTGATAAGACTGAATTTAAGGCTTTTTAAGGACATGCATGGATCCTAAAAAAAAATTTTTTCTATATTATTATAGTATTAACTATTATTATTATTGTATATAACTACACACTAAAATCCAGTTAAAATGCATATTGTTTACGTCTTGAAACGATTTGATTTTTTTTACCATTTACAAATTGGCCTCATTCACTTCCATTCTACGCTTCTCACTGTACATTAAGACAAGAGTTGTCGATTAAACTTAACTTGCATTGAATCATCACACACCCTTACTTCCGCCTTTCCTCTGGCTCTCTTTTACTCTTTCTCTTATAACAAGCTATAAAGATCTCTGTCCAAAGGAGTTCAATGGGTCAGGCAGAGCTGCTCACCTGAAAATGAGACTGCAAGGACACCCCGAGGTAGAACAGGCTGTTAAAGAGCAGGATCAATATTAACCTGACTTCCATTTCATGCTTGCCCAATTCCAATCAGCTAACAATATACTCAGCCGCTCGTGAATAAGGGGGAAGGTATCAAAGTCACTCACTATTGCATATACTACATGAAACACTCACTATTTTGTCAGCAAGTCTAATAGGCTAAACCGAGCTGTTTTAAAGCAAAGTTTCCCACAAACATATGCAAAGGTACCTGGGAATGAGGCACAGAGCAGTACAGTTGATCAAATGCTTATACAACATGGTCAGCCGTTTGAGGTCCCATTAAATTCAGCCCGTTCTTCTATTTTCAGTGATTGAAGATCGTATTACATCCACAGAAAATACATTAAATTACCATGAATCAAATATAATGATGTTGTTTCTAGGGTAGTTAGAATATTTTTCGAATGAACCTGAGACATATTTCATGTCCACCCAATGTCATTTCGCACAAGAGGAAATTTGAAATATTGCTAAAACACAGCGTACGCTCTAACGTACAAGCGCTATACAAATATGTCATTGTGAATAAAAACAAGCCCCAAATGCAGTGACTGCTGTCAACTGCCAGTGTTCTGACATTTGAGAGCAGTCATTTTTCAATCTCGTTGGTTTCTGGCACAAATAATGGAAACTTATATGCGCTCTTAACAGTTTATTCATTTAAATCACCTATACCTCAACCCCTGGTCACAAAAGCAGCTGTAAACCTCCACTACTGCCAGTTCAGCGAAACACAGAGAAACTTAACAAACGATTCGAGACTTACCACACATATGTACAGTGTTACCTATAGCTTTCATTACAGTTACAGAAAAGTAGGCGATTTGTTCCAGAAACATTTTTTTGTTATGCTGGTTGAAAGTCACGTCACATCCTGATGGCAATCACTAGGTTAAGTGGTCTAAGCGTATTTATATGTATATATATCGTCTGTGAATGGCGTAGGATCATAACATTTTCTTCCAATCATTGCATTTGGGCTGAAAGCAATGGTACGATGTCCTACCTGCCTGTCAACGTATGTATACCTCCACGCACCTGCTCACGCAGACATCACACATCAACAGCGCATTTCATGCAATGCAGAGTTAAGAAATTTTCGGACTAAATGAATACAATGAAATTCAGATTATTCAAATTAATCATATTTAATAAACTCATATTTATATCAAATAAACGTGTAACTGTGCTGGTTTAAGAAAATGGTCTTTCCTTCTGTATAAAACCCATCTAGATAAGCCTCTCTTTTCTCTCCCTCAGTCTCTCTCTATGGCATTGTGGGGGCAACATCTGACTACAGGCAATCCCTTTCACATGACAATCTTATGCATTATTCCACTCATTAAAGACTGGGAGAAGCCTGGGGACCTCAACAAGTCCTCAATCACAGCGGCCCCAGACACTAGACCGTGGGTCCACAGAGACGCACTGACAACTTACCGAGGACAGGCAGAAAAGGGAGCCGGGCCAGAGGAACACTGCAGTGGTGTGAGCTTCTATAGAAATGCATGAGATATGCTGTGTGATATGTTTAATATGTAATATGAAAGACGGTGTGAATTTAGATATGGTGGCAAAATGAATTGGAGGGGGGAAAAATGTCTGCTGTGACATGAGCAGGGGCCACCTGCAGGTCAAGGAACAGCTGGCATGTGTATGTACCAGTGTGCATGTGTGTGTTCTGGCTCTGACACACAGACCATCTGACATGGCCTCAAAACAGTTGGCCACAAAAGGCCAGACATGTAGATAGACACAATATTACTGCATAACAAGTCACAGAACACACTTTAAAATGACATATGTAAACCAAAATTAATCAAATCACTGGTTAATATGTGGCGTTTAGGGCAAAATATAGATGTAATGTCTATAATCAAAGAGTATCATTTTCATTACATTAAAAAGTGCAATCCATTAGCACCCCAGGTGGCCATTAGCAACACATGCTGTCAAATAACACTCCCATATGCCTCTACATATATGAGCTGATATCAAGGGTTCACTTGGGTATATTGTTTTAAATAAATGGGCCTATTTCACTTGCCTTTGCCCCTAGTAGGTTTCCCCAAGTGTAATGGAAATAGTTACAGTAACTATTCTGAGCACAGGAGAGAAGTCGCCTCATTGTACTTGAGAATCAATAGATTTGCCCTTGTTCGGTTAATAAACTCCCCCTCGTATCTTCAATTTGATGCCTGGAGGAGAAGCGCCCGCAGTGGTTAATAGTATTGAACCGTTTCTCTTTTAAAGCCTCTGTTGCGAGACACAGAGCCAAATCGACAGCCGTGCGGTGGGCAACGCTGCAAGATCAAACGGGTCAATGAGGGAAAAATGTTTGAGTGCAAAAGGCAGAAACGGTAAAAAAAAAAAAACATGGCGCACAATTTTCCTCTCAACAATGTGTGCAGTTAGAATATAAAAACCTGCCATAAAACCCTCTTGCCATGTTCAATTGACAAGGCCCATAAATATACAACCTATAAAGCTGACAACAAACTATTTCTCAGCTCTGAGAATATTAGTTGCGTCCAAGAGTTGATTGGAGGTTTTCTAATTCGCATATGTGTATCCCATTTGGTGAACAATGATGTCATTGTATGAAATGAACGCAATTTGGGGATAATGAGCTAGACTGACAGAGTCCAGCAACATTTTTGATTGGCTGTTGGCAGAATTACTGACCGTAGTCCTCCAGTGATTTGCACGAAATATCCAAGTGGGTGGAGCCAAAAGGGTTTCGGATGAATCTCCGCCTCCTCCGGAGGTCATCCTCCCAGTAATCCAGACGCCAGAAGTCATGCAGCTGACTGGAAAAGGGGAAAAGACAGGAACTCCTGTTAGGAATCAGAAAAAAACAAGTTGGAAATCTAAAATGAAAGCGATATACATATATATACAATATATAGGCCTATATATATACAATATGTACAATATAAACCCATTTCCAACACATTTGAAAACAGCATGCTTTGGTAAATTGGTAAACAATGAAGGCAAATTATTAACTACTAAGTCATAATTATTAGATAAAATGTCATAATTATGACATAGTAAGTCATAATTACGAGATAACATGTCATAATTACGACATACTAATTCATACATGCACTTTTAAGATAAAAACTGACAAAAAGTTTAAATTATGATATGCCATAATTATGACAGTCATGATTATGAGATAAAAAGTTGAATTTGAGTTCCAAATTATGTCAATATCTTGACTACTGTATGTCATAATTCTGACTTTTATTTTATAATTAGTATTTACAAAAGCATGATTCTTTTTATGTGGCAGAAATGGGCTTCCACATCCACACACACACACACACACACACACACACACACACACACACACACACACACACACACACACACACACACACACACACACACACACACACACACACACACACACACACACACACACACACACACACACACACACACACACACACACACACACACACACACACACACACACACACACACGAAAGCACTTAGATTTATATAGTAGTGTAATATTCTACATACAACGCTATGGAGAATTGCATTTTGGAGGGCACCCAAACCAAAGGGTTCCACATGAGGGAGAATCAAAGCGATATCTGGTAAAATATAGCTAATTCATGAAGTTCATTAAAGCTCCTGAAACCCAGACACGCTTTTCCAGGAGAACCCCTCGGGCATAAAACAGCAGCCGTGGCTATCCAGCACACAAATAAATAACAGCAAGTCCCATTAACAAAATACTGTATCAAATTACAAGTATAAATGGCGCAGCTTGCCTCCTTTTTACTGTGTTTTTTAACAAGTCTTGTAAATCAGAGCTAGGACCCTCTATGCAGCCAGAGAGGGGTTTTAATGATGCCGGGGTCTCACCATAGCCACACCCCAGGCCAATAAAACAGAGACCCCCTCCCTCTGCATATGTGCAGCTGTGATTAAAATAACGTGCTGAAATATTCATTGAAATGATTCCCAGGGCCCTGGAGCAAGCTGCAGAAAATTGCGTTTTTATTCATTATTAATAACAGCGAATTAGAGGCCGTATAAAAGAAGAAATGAGAGGCCGAGAAAAAAGGGGAGCGCGGGGAATGAGAGGGAAACAGCTACAGCATGTGGTAACCATCTTTGTAAATGATTATTCCAACATTAGCAGGGACCTGGGCTAATTTTATTGCTTGCAGCTAATGCAAACCATTAAGGGCAGGGACCAGCATCAGGTTACTAAGTGCAGAACGTTTCGAGCGCGCTCGGGCTGGAGATGTTTCAAAGGCTTTAAAACGGTGTGTGAGAGAAAGGGAAAGGAAAAAGGACAGGAGGGAAAAGCAGGCCAGCACCGAATAATACTGCAGCTAATTTACTCCAAAGAGGATTTAGAGAGTGATGATTGGTGTAATTGGGGGATAGATGACAGCATGGTATGGGACAATCACCAAATTCCACATGTGGTTTATCTTCATTACCAGCTACTCATGGGGAAATACAACATCAACTTTGAGCCATATACTAATTCCCATCATAAAATATAACCTGAGTCATTAGTCTATGTTCTACCTTACAAAAAGAGACTAAAGAACTATCTGATACAATATTGTAAAAAAAAAATGTATTGATTTGTGCAAAAGTTGTAGATAAAATAGGATAGAATGATATTTTCCACACAATAGCTTTGTGTTTAAAATTCAAGTTGTCATTCATTGATAATCTTGTAACGTCTATGCTAAGAAGTGTCAAACCGACGGCATTGTTTCTGACGTGATAACTAAGAGTTTGAAAATGCATATATGGAAGTAGCGACGGATCTTTATCAAAAAACTAAAAAAGGATGGAGGGTTTTAATCTATCGTTTGTCGATTGGACTGAGGAAGATCTGAATGCCTCAAATGTCTGTTGACATTTTGCTTAAAAATTACAAGGTCAAATAAAAATAAAAAGAATGAATCATCCACAATAATGTACATTCAGAAAATAGATGACGAATTTCCCTTTCATGCCAACTGTAAGAGCTGTGATTTTCAGTAAATAACAACACTTTACACAAAACTATTATGTAGTGGTTTCTTTCAACAACAACAAAAAAATACTTTTTATCATTGCAGTCACTATAAACTGTCATTATATGAAGATTGCATGAAGATTATAAAAAAATGTGTTCTATAAAAATAAAAAACTATCCTTTTAAGATTTTTTTTATTTTTTAAATGCATCCACATGATTAACTCCACATGAAAAAAAGCTCTGGAATAGCAATAATAATAAGAACAACTTTATTATTTGCCCACTAAGAAAAATAAAAACCAAGAACATTATAAAAAGAGGAGCCAACATTCTCACTGTAACACCAGGCAGTCATTCCATTAAAAAAATAATCTTCAGATCCTACCGAGGTGTTTGCCCCAAGCTACGGATTGAATTGAACGGGCCTCTCTCCGCTCTGCCATAATATTGAGGCAGTCTAAACAGATTAAAGTGTTACAGCAGGATCACATCACAAAAGCTGCTCCTTGTTGCGTGAATATTATATCTACAAATGTCAAGAAATCAGGAGGCTCAAGGGACTTAACCGAGCTCTGACAGCAACACGAGGGCTCGTTCTCAGTTTAACATCAATCAAGAACGTGTGTGTATGTGTGTGTGTGTGTGTAGGAAACAAAGCCTGTTTGCATACATGAGCGGCATGCCAAAAGTTCATCACTCGCCGGGGTATGAAAAGCAAAGCGCTGTGTCTGGGGCTTGTCTGTTGTCAGTCTTATACCTCGAGAGCCAGACAGAGATGTCAAGAGGCGTACGGGCCAGAGTCACGTAAATGACATTGTAAATGCAAGATTACACCGTGAAAAAAAATGTAAATCCCGCCGAGGCAACCAGGCGATTACCGTTTAAGATTAGAACATCCAAAGCTGCCTGCGAGTAGGCAATGTAGCGCGCGGCCGCAGGAGAAATCCAAGCACGCACACTTTGAAGATTTCTGCGTTTCCCCTCCCTCAGCGTACATGATGATTTTGATTTGGTTTGACAGCAGTATGTCGGCTGTGTACAGCAATTCAGAGGAAAGCCCAAACATTTTCGTTTTCTTCTTAATAAGGGGATTAGACAAGCACCCGGTATTACAATGAACGATAAACCGAAGGGTGCTCGATGACACCGTTTACATTTCTTCACCCTCTCTTTCCCCTAAAGCATATGCTTTTACTTTGGCGGTGGTTTCCGCAGGATTGGACGGGGGTCCAGTGATACGTTAAACCCTGCGGTCAACATATAGAGCCGGATTTAGTCAGTGCCAAAAGTGCCATGACGTGAGTTTCCTCACCCAGGGTGGTCCAGCTCAAAAGATGGGTCTTTCCACAGGGAGATTGTGGATGTATACTGTATACTTTTAACAATTTATTTAGGCCCATTAAACCGGTTACAGCAGTCCTTTTCAAAAGCAAAAGGTATATGTGTATAACTTGAGCGGCATGTTTTTAGAGTTGCTGCAAAAGATGTGAGCAGTCAAATATGTCTAGTGCAGAAAAACAGAAAAGCAAGCAACTTGTTTCGCGTCGCAGAACAACCCGACAAATTAGTTTTGTTCACTGATACAGAATAAATCGGCCGAATGAACGATTCACTAACTCACTAATAGACAGCCACTTGTTCATTCCTGGATGAATCAGTGTTTTAAACCAAAGTCCCTTTAAGAGGAGTCATTTCACTCGGCGGCCATCTTTGAAGCGCCTCTCGGGCATGCAATTAGCTTCTCTTTGAATGGGGAAACCTCAAATTCTCCAAAACAGTTCGCCGAGCTTACGATTAAGTTTAATATTTGAAAATACCAATGAAAATCTGACAACAACTGTCTCATAAATTTTAGTTCTAAACGCTCAAATAATGACAGAAAATGACATTTTTCAGGCTGGATCAAGCTAATGAGCATGTGCAGTTGAAGCGCGCGTCTGACTGTTTCTGTAGGAACCGGAGCTTCTAACGGCAGCTGCAGTGAAGCGACGACTTTACCAATCGCCGATTGGCTCTTATTTAGAAGACGGGACTTGTTCTGCCACTTTTCCCCATTCAAAACAATGTGACAAGTCTTGTGTTATTCTATAGTCTTTGTTTTAAACTAAACGGTTGAGTGAATGATTCAAATGCTCATGATAATCACTTGTCGCCATCTACTGACGTAACAATGTAACTTTCATTTAAATAGTCACTGACAAATCCCCACCACTAATGCACAGACTAAGGGCGGTATGCATTTGTTATTTAAATGGGATGAAGCCATGTAAGGGTAAAAAGGGGAAACATCTGCAAAACATTTTGCATCAGCTGACCATTAACAATATTAAAGAGGTGGGACCAGCTGATGGTCTATGGTCTATATTCATTCCCTGAGCTTAGCATTTTTCCAAAATGGACATTTCATGCACTCAACAGTCACAGATTTCCTTACATAGCAGAAGGGAAGTCAAAATAACCTTATACAATCCATACACTAGACAGTTGAGTACACAGTGCATATATAAGTACACAGTATGTAATTTAGGACAAGTTCAGTAAAAAGTCTCTTTGATGTGATATCAGCACTTGTTGTATAAATATCACTATTAGCTGTTAGCGCTGTTGTCCAGGAGTCTTTATTGGAGAATAAAAACAGTAATAGGCTACTTAATTGTTTTAGATTTTAAAAAGGAAAGACTATATTTGTGCTGGTCTTCTCACTAAAGAGTGGATCCTGATAGCCGTTTCATCTGAATGGCAATCACTCACTGGAATTAGCTTCCGACACGCTCGACTTTACCAATCGTGCGGCTCATGATGACAGCCATAAAGGATGGTGGAGGGTCGGCCCTCCTCGAAAGCGGCTCAAATTTATTAGTCACATCGCCCATCAATCACCCAAATGGATTTCCAACTGCATTTTAAAAGCTAATTTCCCTGCACTGATAACCAAAACTATCAGCCGACCAGCATGCCAGTCATTATTTACTACTGCTTTGGGTCTTATTTTTTTTCTAAATGCATCACAAAAGACTGGTATTAAAATTGTGCGTATCCCCCTCTCTCTACCACACATTAAAAACACTCTCAGCGAGTGAGAACAAGATTTAGGACTCTTGTGTCCACGGGGCATGTGTTGTTTGTGAAAGGCTGTAAAAATTTGACAGCCATGATTCAGTATAAAATGGCAAAATGGGAAATAAAGGAAAGGATAACAATTTAATCTTAAAATACAATATATATAGCTATGTTCTTTTTTTTTTAGTTGGAAAGCCCAGCTGCAGATATGATATATTGGGCTTTTACACTGGTATTGTGGGGGATTATGGGATGCTGGTTCATGAGATGGATTACCCTGTTACCGTGCTGCTCCGCAGGGCTTGAACGGTCAAAGCAAGCAGACCTTCATTGTACATCTCCAAAGATTCATTTAAGTGGGAGGATTCAGGGGTGCAACTGTTTCTAAGTAGACAGCTGTTTTGACCACCTCTGAGTCTCTTTGGTCTAATAGAGCCCGAGTCTTCGGAGTGGAGCCTTTTTGAATTCGGCATTGTTCTAACAGACAAAAAATACATCAACAAATAAACGCATGGAATCCCAATCTCAATCTAAAAAAAAAAATGTGGTTTGAAATTATTTCAAAACTGTCAAATAATAATATTATTATTTGGCCTTTGGGACATGAATTCATACACAGTGTGCAGTAGTGTCTCTTTCCCTGTGTGGTTGCATTTGCTATGTAGTAAATATTTGAATAAATGTTAATGTACAAGTGGTTTTGGATACAGTATGTGCAAGAATGCATTAATACAGTAATGTCTCAAGCACTTATTTTGTGGACGGACATGAGCAAAGGCAACATTTTCTACACTTTCCACAATGACAGTTGCTCAGTTTAGTAGAAGAAAGTCTCCAGCCATTGTGCTGACTCTACATCACTATGGCAACCGACTGTCTGAACAACTGAATCTGATTTCATCACTTGACACTGTGAACAGTATAAAACAGATATTATTAAACAAATAAGACTTGTTTGCAGGCACTGTGGAAAGGCCTACAGTGTGTGTGTGTGTGTGTGTGTGTGTGTGTGTGTGTTTGTCTGTCTGTCTATCCATCCATCCATCCATCCATCCATCCATCCATCCATCCATCCATCCATCCATCCATCCATCCATCCATCCATCCATCCATCCATCCATCCATCCATCCATCCGTCATTTGTGTGTATACATATAGTCCTTTTTATACTGCATGTGTTTGTGGATTTATTTCTGTAAAAACTAGCATTACACAAAATGAGAAAAAATAGGTCTTTTAATAAAATAAAATAAAATAAAATAAAATACAATAAAATAAAATAAAAATAACAATTATTTGTAATGGGGCTCTATTATGCCCTTTTAGTCTTGATTTTGTTTTTGGGGTGTACTAAAATATGATTTTATGCTTGATTGTTCATTATTTTTCACATATTTTACATTATTACAGCTCCTCTCTCCCCAGTCGCCTGAACGTAACGTTTATTTCCTGTTTCTTTGAAAACCCTCCTTCCGAAATATGAAATGTGCTGTGATTGGATAGTTGGCCCAGTGTGTTGTGATTGGCAGCGCTTAGCGCTTGTTCAGGAAATGTCCCGCCCCTCCATTCCTGCGAGTTCTACTCTACAGTAAATATTAAGCATGGCGGCAATTTCAAACCGATTCAAGCCCGATTCAGACCCTGACAATGTTAACAAAAAAGAGGATCGTCCAGAACCGATTTCATGCACGGACTTTGCAAGCACGGATTTCACAGGACGTTTCAGAATGGTATGTTTTTTTCTTTTCTTTTTTCTTATACATTTTAGACCCCAATGTTATACACAATTTATCACTATATCAGCAATGATATATAATGATATATACACTAAATCAACACAAATGTTGGCTAGCAGGTGAGCTTATATTGGAACTGTTAATATAGAAAACGCAACTACAAATAATAATACATACTTACAAGTTGTGATCCACAAACAACAGATTGTCCTGACAAATTGAAAAGTTCTCCATTTCAGGAGAAGCTTTTGTGCGTATCGTGCATTGGGGTTCTGGCAGCTGTTCTCCGTAAAATGTGAAGCACACAGATAAACGCTGCGGTTATAATATTCAAGAACAGTGTTTAAAATCAATTTTAACCACTCTAAGATCGTCAGCCTCAGGAATGTCAAACAAATGAGTTTTGGGAAAAGGGGTGGATAAAACAGCAGCTCAACCAGGCCTCGTCCGCTTTTTTGCATATTCCGTGGGCGGGGATTATTTAAATGAGTAACATTGTGACTTCACAAAGCCCGTAAAAAAACGCATTGCAGGACAACCGAGCCGTTCGATATAGTTCTTGGAAAGTGAATTCTGTTAAATAATCTCCTTATGGTGTGGACTTTGTAACCTTACAGATCTTTTTATGCTCAAACAGCAACAACACACACAAACTTAAGATGAAAAAGTGAAAAGACATAATAGGACTCCTTTAAATTACATTTAATAAAGTTAAGTTAAATTATCTTAATTACGATATGCCAAATATTTTGAATTAATCACATTTTATTGCAAATATTAATATTTATTTGTTGAGAAAAGTCCCGATTTCCAGATTTTTGTGGCAGATAAAACACTGATAGTGTCTTTATAAGTCACTAGTTTATTTCTATATTACTGTATATAGCATACAATCCACAGCAATTCATTTAGAGTCAGTCAGTTTGTCTGCATGTGCTGTTTTTAATTCATTGGTTTAAGGAGCCCATGCAGAATGATGCCTTTGGCTGGGACACTAAATGAACATTAAATGAACATGTTTAATTGACAGCTCAAGAGAAGAATAAAGTCATGATCACGGTCACTGAGGCCATTGATGATTATCTGGAAATCACATCACTACAGATAGTCTCTTGTTGTGGCACATGAGAGAATGGCAGGGAAATTCAATAAGGCACCATTATGTTCTCATTAAATGCATCCATTGGGGACATAAATGGAACATAATTAGTAAAATAGCAGTAATCAGCGACTGGTTTCTATTTTGGGGGTTGCCTGGCTTTCCTCAGTGCCACACTGACTCTGTGACGTTACGGCTGCCATTCTTCATGTCCATGACACAAAACACACGCTCAACACTTTCAATGAAGTTAAGCCAAGACATGCTCTCTCTATTCCCGTCGCATACGTCTGTTTAAAATGTAGCACTACTTCAAACTAATATAGCTTGATCTTTTGGGTTTGACAGCCAAAATCCATTCCAAGATGGAGATAATTTAATATGCTTTTACGATATTTATTTGAATCAGTATTCCTCATGGAATTGCACCTCAGATGGAAATGATTTACGCTTGAGGTAACTGCAAAAGCCTCAAAAAAGGATGCCATGCAATATTTAAAAAAACAGCTTTTGGTAAACAGATCGTCTCTGAATATATTCTCAAGCTTGAACTTTTCGTCTTTGTCCTGGCTTTCATTTCTTCCAAACGGTGTATATCTAAATCAAAGCCAAACCATACATAAACACTTCAGACTATCCAGGCATTTATTCAAGTCTCATCCTTCAAGTTACACATTTATGTATGATGCAAGTAGCAGTCTTAAAAATAAAGGTTGTAAAACGGTGTTTTCACAACGATGCATTATTGGTTCCCTAAAGAACCTTTTAGTGAACTTTTTTTTTTTCATTGTTTGAAGAACATTATAATCATTTAAAGAACTGTTTTCCACTATAAAGAACCATTTATTTAATGAAAGAAATTTTCTTCATGGAACCGTAAAAGCCAATAAAGAACCTTTATTTTTTAGTGTATGTTTTTATTTCTGATTAAATGTTCTTTAGAATCTTTGAAACGTGACAAACTTCTGGACTATGTGATAGTCCAGAACCCAATCAAATTACAGGACAGAGTATTTTTCCGTTGAGGAAAAGCCTTCATTATGTAGCTGAACCAAACTAAAATACTTGAGCAGACACATAAAAAGCTCTTTGGCTGAAGACTGGCAAGGCCTGCACTGCGGGTCACTGCTTTGGATGAAGACCGACGCGGCTGCCTGGGTGAGAGACAGAGTTCTAGTACAGGTCAGGCGTCCCTTCTCGCCCGTTTCGGCGAACCGTCCATCTCTCATCAAAGACAAAGCCAACAGAGTGGGAAAACTCTTTTTTCTGTTGAAATTGACGATCGTTCCAACGGCCCTCTTCCCAGAGATAATTAGCACAGCCTTTGAGGTTAAGCATGCCTAAGGGGAAGTGACTTTGTGTAGGTCAAAAACAATCGGAGGGGTTTGAGAGTGAAAGAATCGTTGCGAAAGGTTCTAGCTTGCAAATGGTGGCCACAGGTCTTCAGCTTACCAAACTTTTTTGCAACAAAGGAAGCTTCAGTGGAAACTAGCATAGAGGACTTTATTTCAAGGCTAGACACAACAATGAAAGTCATTCGGGGAAAGGTGTGTTTAAGAGTTGTTTCAATATCTTCTCCATCAGTCTTCAAATTCAAAGTCATTTGAAAGATCATTTGAATCACATTCACTGTTCTCTCCTGATTTCCCTAATTAGTTTAAAGAAATACTATAGATTGGCAGATGAATGAAAATTCAGTCATTATTCACACATTCTCTTTTTTTCCCCCAGTGGAACACCAAAGGACATTTTTTTAAGATTAAGACAGACGATTAATACATGGACTCCATACAGTGACAATTCATAGTAACCAAGGCTCTCAGGGTCCAAAAATGGACATGTTCGTTCTTTTGAAATTTCTATTCATCAACGAATCCTGCATTAAATGTATCACAGTTTCCACAAAACAGAAGGATCATGTGACAATTTCTGAAGGATCATGCGAGTAATGGCCTGACTTAAAAAGTTTAGGGTTCACAGAAGTAGGTTTTTGACACAAGTAGGGTACAACAAAATAAAATAAAATAAAATAAATTTAGAACCTACTTTTATGGTTCTTATGGGAGTTTGACTGATGTCAAGTCACCTTTATTTATATAGCACTTTATACAAGACATATTGTTTTAAAGAAGCTTCACAGTGATAAACAGGAAAATAATCAATGATGCAAATATGAGACAAATTGAAATTCTGATGTGAAGCAGCTCAACAGAAGACAATAGTGTCTTTAATCAGGTCAAACTTCTTAAAGAAAAAAATATTAAAATTTGCCTTTGGTGTTCCATACTGGAAAAATCAAATCATTCGGATTTGGAATGAGGTTGAGTAAATAGTGACGTCTCTTTATTTCCTGTAATTCATACATGCACATGGTGTGACTTGATCACAGTTGATATTTTATTTAGACCTATAAGACCAAAAATCCCAATTTTAGGGGGGTCTAAACCCCATAAGAGCAGTATATATTTCCCTTCAATTGCTGCTATTAGATTTGATAACCTTTCAACCACTCCCAGTGAGACTACTTAACCAAGCCATATGTAACTGGAAGGCTCCATTCTATCACCAAGTTATTATCCAGTACGGGACTGCTGCCATCCATCAAACAAGAGACCACGCGCACAGTTATTCAAGGGAAATGGTGCCTCCCTCATTCTCCACCTCCAACAAATCAATACATGCCACTACTCTCCATCTCTTGACACTGTCTTTTTTCTTCATCTCCCTCCTTACAGTCAAAAAAAAAAAAAAAAAAAATAATTATACAAGAGAAAGTGTTGACAATCAATACACAAGTCAGGTTAAGTTAAGGTCTGAGGTGGTCCAGGTATGCTGGTCCTCCATCAGCTGTCCGCTGTAGCGCTGACGTTGACAAAGGGCACGGACGCAACACCGGGACGCCTGTCCACTGTGACCGCAGACGTTACATTTTTTTTGTCACGGACAGCCATTTTGAAGCAATTAGCAGCTGAACGACTGTTTCAAGCTACTTTAAACTCCAGGAAACGGACGCTAAGAAGAAGTATTATTGGACACCTAGCACAGTCAGCTACGCGCCATTGCATGGCAAAAAATGCTGATCGGAAATCGGTGGACGTCAGCTTTATTCAGTGTGACATGATGCTTGGGAAGAGTGCTGAGACCGAGTGCGTTTTGCACAGCTAGCATGAGAATTTATACAGACAATGGCTAAGTTTTCATTAGCATACCACCAAACTACTTGTACAACTTGGATTAAAAAGAAAAACGCATTATAATTTGACTCCACTTCCCGAAGATAGCAACGTAATGCAACACAATGAAGTAATGTGTTTTCTTTTAAAAAAGTGTGATTTCTGTGCTATTTATTTACTATGGATATGATAATGGAGGATTGCGAGTGGCATAATAACAAAACTGAATTGAAAACAACTTGGATAGAACATAAATTACGCACATTTTAAAGTGTGAAACACACATTTTAAAATATCCAATAAAAAGTATTTCTTTCTATTAATGAGTACGGATAAAATAATGAACTTAATACGGGATTACACAGAGAAAAGGTCAAAGATTTGTGATCTAGTTAATTGATTATGACCTAGGTTGCCTCCAAATATGACATGAGAATTAGAGAGCTGGGTAACAGACCAGTGACATGCAAATAAATGGCTCCATGACTTTTCAATTTCATAGATTTCTTTTCCATCATTAATCCCGACGCTGACGTCTTCTCGCTTTTGACACGACTGAACTTTATAATTCACTGGTGGAGGTCGGAGGTCAACAGGAGAGGGAAAGGAAAATAACTCCCTCAGAGGAAAGCGAGAAGAAGAAAAAATCTGACATCCAATTTTCGACTTGATTTATCAGTGTAAAGCCAAAATTGATAGTGTGTCATTACTGGGCTCAGAGCTGTCTGGCAACGTCCTATCAAAGCCTTCTCCTTCTGATTTAGCAGCACAGATCAATACAATCCTATACTGTTTCAATTTGAGAAGTATTGATTTTCTGATGCCGACTCAATACAGGGGACATTCATCATCAGGCAAGCATAAAGTATGATCGAACTGAAGATTCCTGGGTTGGAGTTGGTTATTTGGCTTTCAGCTCATGCAGCTATTGAAGAATCACAATGCAGCGTTGCATCTTTGCGTCATCCATGACGGATTATTCAATTTTACACGACGGAGAACATTTATTTATTTAATAATGTGCACAACTGCTTCTCTGGTATGGTTTGTTAAAATACAAAAGCATTTCCAGTTGCACCGCACAGAAAATAATGGCGAAAATCAAAGCGGTGCTCCAAAGGATCATGGGAACATTTGTGTTTTCAGAAGCCTAAACGTGAAAACATTATTTCGATCATTTTTCATGTGTCCCTGGGCTGCAGCACAAAGTAAAAGGAGAAAACCAATCGGAGTGCGTTCATGCTTAAAGACACATACAAACACACTAATACAAATAAATGTCCAGGCGGACATGCTAACACACACATATGCAAAGTACACACACACACACACACACACACACACACACACACACACACACGCATGCTTCAGAACACCGCAGGCTTTCTATTTTACAGAAGCTGCATAAATGGGAAAGTTAATGTAGCATTGAATAAGACTAAGCTGCTCAGCTGTAACAACGCCTTGAGCTCATGAACATATTGCATCATTTTTCTTCTCCAGCAGGTTACCATTAAATTTGAATTTGTTGGAAGTTTTGTGGGACCATTTACAATGCGCCCCAGCTCAATAACCTTTTGTCTCAATGCAAATGTTATGCCTTCCAGGTGGTTTTCATAAATATTTGAATAAGTCTGAATGGTGGCAGAGACGTTCAGCCAATTCACCGTATATAGATTTTTAGTATGTTTTGTAGTTGGTGTTAGATGCACTTCATTATTATGGCATGGAGGACTTTGAGGCTATGATTTTAAGGCAGCATTTGAGAGAATTTATACCACAATTATATTATATTAGTATATATTATATTCAGAAAATGGTCAGACTACTGTCATTTATGAAGGATTTTCACGACTATTAATAAAAAAAGAAGTATTAACTAAAAAGGTTAATAAATGCAAATTAATGAATTTAAACACACACACACACACACACACACACACACACATATATATATATATATATATATATATATATATATATATATATATACACACACACGTATATATATATATAGATAGATAGATATATGACAAATATATGAACATGGAACTCACAATCTAACATACCGGTAGTCAGATCCACAATAAATAAATTAACAAAAATAAAAAAATAATTAATCAATCTGCGAAAACCACATACAACTATAATGAATCAAACTCAACAATACTTAAACAATTTTTTTTAAAATCAAAATAACAAAAAATATAATAGTGAAAAAACAAATACAAAAGGCTATAAAACAAGGAAAACTACATCAAACATTAGAACAAACTGCAGTGAGTTATATATTTTCTTTCATACTGTAAGCACACGGGACATAAAATATGTGGTCTAAACACAGACTTAAAATAAAACTAGGACAACCTACATACATATTTAGCTATGAATGTGACACAGTGCAGTTACAGCACCGCTAATGTAAGGCTCTGTGTCTCACATCATGTCAAAAAAACGAGTTCTGACAGATGCAATTATGGGACGTCTAGAATCTTTGGATTCATCAAAACTGATAACAGAAGTACAATCAGTGAAAGCAGCTGAGCTATGTTCTCTATTTCTACTCACACAGTTCAAGCTGATGTTTCTTATTGGAGTGTGTAAACATGATGCCATCGTGGACATTCAACCATCTGCAGTGGATTTGACAAATTTAATAAGAAACCCACAGCCACTGTTTCTGCAAATCGAGCCAATTTGGAAGGCAAATAAGTAATTGTGCTTGGACTGTGTGTGTTTGTGTACACATGTTTGTAAGTGGGTCTTTTGGCTAACAGCCAATGTTGGCAGAGAGAATCTCAATCCAGTGATCATATAAATATTTTTATATAAAACTTTTATTGTATATTTAATGCAAATGTGTCATGTGTGTTCACACATTTTTAAATTGCTTAAAACATATGAAAAATGTAATGGCATTAAAGATGTTTGGAGGTATTTTTAGATTTTAACTGGACAAGTAATCTTAAGTAAATCTTAAGTAGTACACTTTTGTAGTGTATGTCTTCATGTTGTAAGGTAAGTCAAGGTTAAAGCACATTTTAAACACCAGAAATTCAAAGTGCTTTACGTATATGATAAAGTAGAAAGAAAAAAAAACACACACACATTACAATTAAAAGACACATAAATAACAATAAGCACTATATTAATTGCTGGCCCTGTCACCAAGAGGAATTGCTAAATTAATGATTGTTTTCAAAAATGACTGTCATTGGTCAAACAAGCAGATAGTCCCACCCCAAACTCCTCATTGGTTGAGACACAAACGGCTTATTTATAGTTGTCTCAGCATATTGAACTGGGTTAGGAGAAAGTATTGTAATTGTATTAAAAGTATTATATTTAAAGTATTACTTTACCACATTCCAAATTGTTGTGAGCTATGGTTGTTGTTTCTTAACTTCCTTCTTGCTCATGATGTTGAGTTGAAACTGTCACTTTGTACAGAATTGTGTCTCTAGATCTTGGATTATATTCGGTCTGTTTGTGTGTTCGGTGGGAAACGGAACTCAAGTCAGTATTTTTTTAACAGGACCCTTGAGACCACCGTAACAACTGCCAGGTGCTCCAATGTGACACTGAGAGGGAGCGATTCACACACACACACACACACAACACACACACACACACACACACACACACACACACACACACACACACACACACACACACACACACACACACACACACACAGACCACCAGTGATCTGTCTCTGAGGATTCAGTGGCCTGGTGTGGTAATTGAGTTTGCTGACCTGTAGACTGACCTGGTTGGAGAGCAAGAAAATGACATTAAATAGGAGTCACATAAAAGGCCTGGCTGTGTGTGTTTGTGTCACAGAGGTAATAGTGTAATACTCGCCCCTAAAAAGACCATACACATACCACCAACAGGATACAAGCTATACACATACACAAATACACACACACACTTACATCCGCAGGTGTTTCTTCAACTACAGCAGATTTATGTCTCAGACTCTCAGGGATTGAGTTTTTATTAAAGGGACAGATTACAATCATTTTCTTTTCTTTTTTGATATGTGAGGGTCACATCTTGCAAACTTTTCACCATGCATTTCTCTTTTATTTTACACAATATATTTATTTAAACAGCAATATTACTGTTTTTACTGTATTTTGATCAAATAAATGCAGCTTTGGTGAGCACAAGAGACTTCTTTCAAAAACATTAGAAAATCTTACCAACCCTAAACTTCTGAATGGTAGTGTATGTATATACACATGGAAGTTTGTAGGCAGACTAAATTAAACAAACAAGTCATAGTGTGAAAAATGGTTTAGAGTTTATTTAGAAAACTCTACACTGTAAAAAAATTATTGTTGGTTTAGCTTAAAAAAAGTGAGTAACCTGGTTGCATTCAATTGATAAGTTCAGTGAAATTAAAATAATTGAGTTCATACAATGAAGAAGATTGGTTTAATCAACAGAAACTCAAAATATTAAGTTATCTGAGCCACATAAATTATTAGCTGATTTGACAAAAGATTTTTTTTTTTTATAACAAATCATAAAAATATGTTGTTGTTTTTTAACAAACAGGCCTAAGAGTGCCCATAGTTGAAGAAACACCCCCACACGTGCACAAAGCTGTACCTCTGTGCTACTGTGCCCCACGCTCCGTGCTTATTGGTGAGGATGTTGAGGATCTTCTGTTTCAGCTGATTGGCTGTCACATGATCACGGTGTTTGGCAGCACTGATGAGGTGATCACACATCGTCTCCTCTTCCTTCCTGTCTGCCGCATACTGTGCGCAGTTAGACTGACCAAAATATGGATGAAAGAAAGAGAGAGAGATTAACATCTCTGCCACAATGAATCAGCATACTGAAACAAAGAATGAGACTGAGGGATAGTCCTGAAAATCCTGTCATCATTTACTCACCCTCCACTACGTTCCAAACCTGCATGACTTTCTTTGTTCTGCAGGACACAAAATAAGATATTGGGCCCTATCATACATGCGGTGCAATGCAGCACAAGTGTTTTTTGCTAGTTTCAGCCCGACGCAGTTATCATTTTCACATCCTGCGCCACGTTGTTTAAATAGCAAATGCATGTGCGCCCATGTGTGTGCCCATGGGCATGCCGGTCTGAAAACGAGGTGTGTTCAGGCGCATTGATGGTGCGTTGCTATTTTGAGGCAACTGAAGTCTTTAGTCAATGGCCCAGTATTTTTTTTTTTGTTATTTAAAGTAATATGCGCCTATAGGCGGGTCCACAACGCGCGGACACTCTGCTTATTAAACAGACAGGGACGCGCAGCAGCACACAAACTAGACAAATATTAAAAATAAAAGGATTACAATGTAAAAAATGTATGTTGTGTACATAAAGATATGGTGGAATCCGGCTTGTCCCGTAGATGGTCTGCTTGCGTGCTTTAACCTCGCGCACGAACAGATCCGTTTGTGCTCTGGAGACGCGTTGTCTTTCCGCTTGCAAATCCCGCCATGTAAATAGCAATTTTTGCATTTTATGCCCAAAACACACCCATTCCTCATTAACAGAATAGGGACAACACTTTTAGACCATGCGCGCCGACCATTTTTGTGGTTGGACACGCCCTTACTGCACCTGCGCCGTGTGCTTTAGACAGTGCGCTTAGATCGTTAAAATAGGGCCCATTATAAAGAAAGTATCAGTGTTATTTTTGTCCATACAACAAAAGTCAATGAGGTCCAGTGTTGCTTTAAGACCCTTATTGACTTTCATTATAAAGGACACAAACAGTGTTCTGCAGAAGAAAGAAAGGTTTGGAATTACTCATTTCCATTTTTGGGTGAACTGTCCCTTTAAGAACCAAGAATGTCATCCATAACTTTAACATAAATTGTAGCACTTCCCCCTTTAAAGTTGACTTTGTACACAGACATAATCTTAAAACAGGCACAATAAAAAGCACTGAGACTAAAAGGCCTCCCAGACTAAGGGTGACGTGAAGCAGCCAGCAGACTTTATCTTCTCCGCTACAATAAGATTGTCTTCCCACGTGGACCCCAGGGGGGATCTCTGGCTAATATTCAAAATCTAATTTGCTAACACAAGCTGGTGGGGTGCAGGGGAACAAGGAGGAGGGGCGCGACAAAGTAATTGAATTTCCTTCCTTATATTTGAATTCTGTCAGATACTATACCTCGACATATTCTTCAAACGGCCGATAACTCAATCTCCCGGTGTCATCTCGCCTTACTGTGCGCCACGCTGACAAATATCAAACGTTATTTATCACTTCAAGGGAGGATATGAGGGTTGAAAGTGACACCAGCTTAATTGTAAAAATATCTAATCTGCTTACAAAATCTTCAATCTGCAGACGGAGGTAATAAAGAAGAGGAAGACCCAGAAGAGGCGAGACGACATTTTGAGAGGCAAGACAACATCTCCCGTTAGCTGGTGACATCGCATATCTAGCGCCCGCTGCGCTTTATCTAGTAGGTCAAGGATCCTCAAGAGCAGTATATAAAACAACCGTCTCAGACAGGCTGTGCGTTCCAGATAAGAAACTCATCACTCCATCACTGCACGTACTAGTGCGTTTCTGAGAAAGAGTGTGTGAATCCCTCATACTGATCATGCACGGGCCTTCAGAGCTTCATATCATAGATCCATGATTCAACAGTAAGTGTTGCTGAACCTTGATTTACATTTGCAGCACCCACTGCATCACTGTCAGAATAGCACAGATAGGCCGATATGATATTCTAAGTAGTTAATGTAACATTAATCTTCACATTTAATATATTGCGTTTAAGTTATGATGTACACAAGGCTGCATTATGTTGTGAACTAAAGGCTAAAGCATGCTATTAATGGACACCATTTTCTCTCTTTGGTAAAAGTACACTATATTTTCATGAATACATTTAGATATTCACATAGAACGGAAGAGAGTCTCTCAGGAGTGTGTGTAAATGTCACATCCATTTGAATTTCATGGCGAAAAGTCCTTCACATAAAAATCATTCTACGTGCTTTCAAAGACGATTTACTGTCGGAGGTCGGGGAAGGTCTTGTTTTTTTAAGTTTCGTTACAAGCGGTTCACAAATTGACAATAAAAAAGCGATTAATACATGGAAATTCTTGAATATAGTCCCTTTAACAGACTAATGTAAAGACTATTTTCTGTCTCTTGATAGAAAAACATAATAGTTTAAAATGAGACATGAATACAATCTCTAAAAAAAAATCCTTACTTTTCAGAGGGTGCTTACATATAATTTAGGGAATGGTTATTAAATTTCTCTCTACTGAGCTAATATATGTGGATTAATCCCCTTTAGAAGGCATGAGCAAAGGATTATGGGCCACCCCCACTGATGGCTTTACTAGAGATTTCCTCTCTCGTGCTGTATCTGATTCTCGAAAACAGATTTTATTGTAGATTATCCATGTTTCGTATGGATTCGGTGCGGGATTAGTGTTCTGTTCTGGGATTGATTATAATCTGGTTTGTGTTAGAAGATCCAGCTACTCAATTCAGGCTGGTAGTTAATATACTGAGTCATATTACAACATCAAATATCTAAGTCCTGTAAGGGATCTATAAAATGGATCTATAAAATGTGTATGCATGTGCTTTTGGTTTAAAATGATTCTCTACCTCAAACTCTGCATGCTTGTGGACGTCCTCGGCTCGCTGTCTGTTGAGGATAAACTCAGCTTCATTGGCCACTCGAACGATATGATCCTTCATGGCATGACAAAGGAGTCTAGAATGAAGACAAAAAGAGGAATGGGAATTTAAATAATGACATTTAGTCAGTCTCCAAACACGCATAAAGTACACATATACACACACAATCAATTATGCCCTTGTAGAAATTGCAATCGTTCATCTTTTATGGGATCTATAGGTTACTTTGTGTTAATTGTCATTTTACACATCGTTATGTCAGCTTTGTTTTAATTTAAGAACCTTTCTGTGGAACATAATACTGAGCATCATTTCTCCTCCCCATCCCGCAGAGGGGCTTCAATCTGGTACGGCATTCAAATGTGCATTCTTCTTTTAGTGTTGACAAGCAATAAATAACATTTGGAGTGGGGAAAAATAGTAAACAACCTTATTCCCAGCATAATAACAGTAGAAAAATTGAATCTAGGGCATGACTTTATTTCTCCAGTACTGGATAAGAGGTTATAAGGTATGAAGAGTGTGTTAAAAAATCCACAGCAACGCATTTAGTATTATCTAGTGTTTCAAAAGGCAGAAACTGTTGTGAGCTTGGTGACTTATATGTTGGTGCGAGTGAAACAGAACAGGGGCTCCAAATAAGTGGCACGGGGGCCACATGCATCCCAAACTGTGACATGGTGTGGTTCATAAATCACAGATGCCCTACCAAAATGAATCACAAATAAACTGCTGCATAAACACTGCAAGGCTGAACGTTCCTGCATTTAATTCAGAACTAACTCCACGTGCTTAGTTTTACACAGTACTTTAAAACTTGTAATACAGTTTATTATTAGAACATAAGCAGACGTTCCAAGAGGCCAAACACAACATTAGTCTCATTAAATAGTTCAAATAAACTATCCATTGCTTATATAGAGCGTAACTGTAGGTTTCTGAAGGGAAAAAAACACCTTCATTCTGTCCAGAGATTTTTTCTTTTTTTCTTTCATACAATCCTTTAAAGACAGACCTAACATCAGCTCTTGGGTTAAGTGATTTATGTTTCAAATAATGTATCATAATATACTGTATTTTGCATTTTCATTGGTTTTATTTTTGTAAACATATTTCAACAATTAAAAATACTTTACACACTACAGTTTAAAGGTCAAAAAGTGTTTTTTTTTAAAGGGGTGGTATAATGCCCTTTTCACAAGATGTAAAATAAATCTCTGATGTCCCCAGGGTGTGTATGTGAAATTTTAGCTCAAAATACCCCACAGATATTTTTATATAGCATGTTAAAGTTGTCACTTTTTGAGGGTTGAGCAAAAACGCACCGTTTTTGTGTCTGTCCCTTTAAATGCAAATGAGCAGCGGCTCCCGGCACAGGAGCTTCAAGAGCTTGTGTCCTTTTACCTCACACAGACACACATTGAACATTTCAAAAACTTTTAGCCTTTTATGTTCAAACCGGAGTCAGATAAAAATAGAGAGACTCAAGAAGAAGTGACAACATGTAGAAGCAACAGGACATTTCTGAAAAGTTAGTTGATGAATTTATGTAGCTTGTGTGCAGTTATCTTCTACTCATTGATTCGCATATATTCTGTCATGATAATCTATAAATTGCATTCCCGGAGGCGGGGTTTATGTAATATCTAGAGTTGGTGATGTCATTAACCCGGGAGGAATGTCGTGTAGTCTCTACCAGCCGATTGTTGTAGTCCTTAAAAAAGGATTTCTTTAAAAGCAAATATCTTCCTTTGCTTTGAACTTTAAGTGTTGTAACTTTGCAGATGTTGTTTATGCTCAAACAGCAACATTACACACTAACTAAAGTTAGAAAAAGTGAAATCATAATTAAACACCCCTTTAAGTCTCTTGTGCTCACTTAGTCTGAGGAACGGCCTCTGCCAAAAGAGCCAAAACTTGGCAAAAGACATATTTAAATCAGTTAAATCAATTCCTTATTTTTTTGTAAATCACTATGAAGTAAATGAAAGTTTCTTCAGACGATTACTGTTGCACTACATCCACTGAGGTGGGATTTGGAATGAGGGCCAGTGACACAGACAGACCGAGAGACAGATAGACAGACAGGTAGAGAGGGTGAAAGACTGATGTGCCAGCACCCTGGACAGCGACTATCTCTGCTGACTCAGCCTGATTGTCTGAATGTGTGTGTGTGTGTGTGTGTGTGTGTGTGTGTGTGTGTGTGTGTGTGTGTGTGTGTGTGTGTGTGTGTGTGTGTGTGTGTGTGTGTGTGTGTGTACAGATGGGTCAGCAGATGGGTGTGCAGGCTGATCCACCCTGGATCAGCTCGACAACAACGAAAGCCTAAACCTGACAAACACATGGACACACACACACATACACAATCTTTCTCAAAGACTTAAGAAAAGCAGCATTCTGTATAAATAAATAAAAAACAGAGAAAGACTGAAAACGAGACTGTTAACATGATGTACACATTCTAGACAAGAGGTATGTCAGAGGGTTTATACAACCACCCACTCTCAACATGCTTATCTCAGCGCATTTTACACTCTGTTCAACCACTAACTCACACAAACTGTGGCCACACTACCGGGACGAGAGGCTTAGGGGCTAATCTGGTCCCATTCCTTGTTATCAGTGATGCCATGGTAACCCGTCAACCGAACAGACCAGCACCAGATAACCAGTTTGAAGTGACATAAGCTACAGTGATCTGTGAGCTGGTGATGGTGTTTCAGGAGCAGACATGAGACTTTACCTTCCCTCGTTGATAAGCTCAATGAAAGCCAGGCCAGCGTTCTTCTGTATCGAGTTCTGCCACTCCTGAAAGAAACAACGTTTGTCATTCGTATGTGGATTGTGTTCTTTTGTCTATCAGTATGCGTAAATACACCTTGTGCAAGAGGGGAAAAAGGGCAGTTATAATTACTATTTTATATTATACCATATGCTGTCCTAGACCTCGACATTTGACCTTAAAATCAATCCATCATAAAAATATGAACCATTAGATTTCTAATATATATATATATATATATATATATATATATATATATATATATATATATATATATATATATATATATATATATATATATATATATATATATACACACTGTATATAGACATACTTGATGTATAGCCTACTTGATTTACAAGCATACTTGATGTGTAAATATAATATAAGGAAAATCAAGATACAAATCACTTGAGAACAAATAATTTTAAGTGTAAAAATATTATTTAATTTAGTGCAATTAGGATTTTTTTCAACTGTTCTTTGTTTTCATTGCATAAAATACAATGAAATAAGTTATATACACACATACATAGTTGATAGTTATATATATACTATATATATATATATATATATATATACATACCGTATATACTGTGTATGTATATTATATACACACACACACACACACACACACACAAATGTGCATGACAACCGAAGGGTTAATTAATGATTACACCTAAATAAGTCCTGGTAAAAATGGATTATATAACATCTGTAAAACAACAAATAAAAATAAAAACCAGTGGCAGTGGCAAAAGCATCTGCAGAGAAATCTTCCTCCTAAAGTCTCACGTTAAGCCTAAGTGAAACATTTAACGATAGTGATCGCAGCAAATTGGATTGCTACGGATTTGAGAAAGCAAAACTCTATTTGAGGTCACATATCCGCGATCGAGAGCCAAAGCCATAAAAAGCCTGGAACTTGGCCCTGTGCGTGTGCAAGCATCTTTTCTTCCTCTGCGCACAGACCCGTAAACACAGGAGAGATGTAATTGCTGAATGAAACTGAATCCTCTTGCCCCTTAAACACAGCCATTTCCTCTCTGTGAGCACCCAGTGACAGATCACCGAAGACCTCCGTCTCGAGACCGGCCCTCTCGCCTTGCCTCCAGCGCTTTGGAGGCCTTGGGGAACGTCTCACGCCCTCCCTCTCCCCGTTTCCCGGGCTCTCCTTCCTCCGCTGTCTCTCACACACACAGCACGGGTCTGGAGATGATTAAAAGGCAGTTGTGCTTCTCACTATGGGAAATTCTCCTCCGTTCTCTTGTTTGCTCTCAAAGGTACGAGTTTGAGGGGGAAGAGCATGAGCTGGGCTGGAGTTCAAAAGGAAAGAGGGCATTTGCAAAAAGTTGGCCTCAAAAATGATTCCCCTGTCTTGCGGTGAGGGGATCAGGGTGAGAGAAGAGCCACTGGGGATGGATGTGAACGGTTCCCTCAGAACGAGGACATTTTTAATACATACATTCTATGTGTCTATGTTATATTCACCAATTTCATATTATTCTATGACATTTATGTTTTCTGTAAAGATCTTTTGTAAACACTTTTAAAAGGTGCTGTATGAATAAAACTTTACTTAGCCAGCGATGATGGGGAATGCTTGATGCACAAAACCAAAGTCGCTTTATTCATTAATGACAAAAAAAAGATAATTTATAAATTATAATTTATACCTAAACATATATTTTAAAGTGAAATATATATATATATATATATATATATATATATATATATATATATATATATATATATATATAATGGGTGGTTGCAGATGAAGACGATGAATAAAGTTCCAACACCAAGTTTAATAATAATGTTCCCAAAAGTAAAAGGCAAGCAGGCAGGAGCAACACACACTAAATGTTGACGTGACCAGATAACAAAAAGAGGAAAAGGAGGAACTTAAATACACAGTGATAATGAGGGGATAACAAACAGGTGTGATGATCTGATGAGTGTTCATGGTTACTAATGATGAGTGGCAGGAAAATCAGACAAGGAACACGTGATGAGTGATATATATATATATATATATTTAGGGTTAATAGGGAATTAACACGTTAATCTTTGCGATTAATTTGAGATGTTTAACGCGTTAAAAAAAATAATGCAATTGACGCATCACTTTTTTTGCCTCGTGTTAATGACTTCCTGTTGCGGCTGCTACTATTGTGCCGAGCAAAGTCACCCTGACCCTGTCATGATGGAGAAGGACAAGGATGGAGTTTTAGGAGGTATGTTTGCATTTGAAAAGTTGCCTGATTCCACGTTTGACAAAACAGAGATGCTGTGTACAATTAACAAAACTGAATTAAAATACCATAGAAGCTTGAAGCACCGAATTTCCGGCCGCCGAAAATTATCGGACGAAAATTGCATTTTCGTTTTTTGTCCAAAAGAGAAAAAAATAGATCTATTACAGTTAATCACCATATGGAAACTGACTGCTAACCAATTAACAGGTTTTTTACTCTATTACCGTTAAATTCACGATAATTTGTTTTACAGTCAGTGGGGTTCAAAACAATACCAACTTTAAATGTATGGACAAAAAGACATTAAGGATTTTTTTTTAAATATCTTATTTTTGTGTTCCACGGTAAAAATAAACAAATAGATGTTTGAAACAACAAGGGTGAGTAATTGATAACAGAACTTTTTTGGGTGAGCTATCCCTTTAAAGTGTAAAATACTTTTTTTTAAACTTTTTTTTTTAAAAACTGCATAGCACAACTGCATGGTAATATGAACAGACAGAGAAAAAAAACATCACACACACTGGTGAGCATCCTCACTACCCCTCATTGAGCCAGAAAGAGACAACACTGAGGCGCATCTGGTCTCCAAATGTTGTAACTGACCCAATATGCCTCGCTCTTTCTATTTCTCATCCACCATTCATTATCTACTCTGCAGTCAGGCGCTTTGTCACTTGAGATCGGGCTGCCTCAGCTCAGTGCTTCTTCACTAGCCTCCGCTCAAGTAGAGCAGCACCCACGTGACAAAAATAAATAAGGAAATACATGCAGATGTAGGGGTACACTGGCCTGCCAAAAGAAAATGACATCAGCCAAGAGAAAGAGCCAAGTCTCTTCTCAAGCGGCCTTTGCACCGGTGCTGTAACACACTTCTTCTGAGCCATTTTTTTCTCTCTTTCTCTTCAAGAAGGAGAGTGAGGGTCCCCAGTGGGAGGTGAATGTGATTGTGAGGGGATTTTGGGGGGCTCAGATGAGTATGCCGTCCATGTGAAGTGCATTAGCGATGACATGTACCTCCAGACTGCGGTAATGTGATCCCGCATGTAAAAGAGAAGATCACTTCCGGCCTGCCATCTCCAGCCAGGGACTTATACTGGAAAAAGCTGACACGCTGGGTTTAAGAGATGACAAAGAGTTCATCGCACAGGGGATTTTAAACCGGTCCTGGGACCCCCAATGGGCCACAAGAGGCCCTTAAAAAAGTTGACATGTAAAAAATGTAAACAAATATAGGTATCAACTATCTAATACTTTAAAGTATACAATACTTTTAAGGTGCATTAGTTAACATTATTTAACTATGTTAGTCGACATGAATTGATAACGAACTGCGCTTCTACAGCAGTTATTAATCTTTGTTCATGTTAATTTCAACATTTATTAATAAATTATTCAAATCAAGAGTGGTATTTGTTAACATTAGTTAATGCACTGTGAACTAACATGAACAAACTATGAACAGCTGTACTTATATTAACTAACGTTAACAAAAATGAACAAATACAGTAACAAATGTATTGCTTATGGTTAGTTCATGTTAGGTAATACATGAACTAATGTTAACAAATGAACCTTATTGTAAAGTGTTTCCGTAATAATAATAATAATAATAACAAATAGAAAAAGTGTCACTTAAATATAAAGTTGTAATACTTCTACTATTAATAATAATACTTTAATCATACAAATAAGTAAGTATACATAGTAAAGATAGAAAGATATTATACATTATACACATTTATTTTTTACAGTATAAATATGTCTACAGTAGATAAAAATAGTTGGCCTTAATGTTTTATCAAGGGGGACCCTCTAAAAAGATCATAACTTCTGGGGGTCTGTGGCATAATAAAAGTACATTATGTTTGACCTTTATATTTAATCGTGAGTTTATGATTTTATGAGATTATAAAAGATTATGATTTCTGCTTGTGTGTACTTCCTTTATTCGTGTAACGGTATAAAAAAATCCCCCATTTTGGAAACAAACCAATTGGTTCTCGTATTCCTCAAGATTATGACAAGTCACGTTGTTGCTGCACTGAAACATTGAGTACATGCTTTTTTGAAGCCAAGAACTTAATTTCACTCAAACTCAAATCAACTTTCACCTTCAAATTCCAGTCACAGCTGTCAAGCACTCCTGTCAAAACTGCCTGCCAAAACGTACTCAGCTGAGAACGCAGTCATTAGCCAAAAATGTGCACCACAAAAACCGTGGGAGGAAAAAAAACCCGTAGTTGTAGCACTCACGCTTGAGCTGTGCACCTCGGCCAGACAGTTTTTTCCTCCCTGACTTTGTAACTCACAAACTTTAATGGCTCTTGAGAATTTGCAGCATCTCAATCCAACCTGTCAAGAGACAGAGGGAGCACTTTGCTTTTATCTGCTCAGCGCTGCTCCCGACATCTGGAGGCCGTCCATCGGTAAATCTCTCCGGCTCCACGCTAGATCCTTTATGTATGTTTAAGCTGTTACACGAAACAGACCCGGCTGACCTCTGCGGCACCCGCTGCCACTTGACTGGATAGAGACACCGGCTGTCTGCGGCCTTAGATGAATAACAGTGATTAGGAGGCATAAATAAAAAAGTGCAAGATGATTATCGCTAATTTATTCATAAAAGTGACAGTTCGCGAAACCGAGCGGGTCATAAGGCCACGAGCGGTGAACGTCCCGCTGTCTGGGTGCATTAGTGCGGAGATGAAAAGGGGAAAGGCTCGAGGTTGTTGGACTCGCGGCAAGGACGTCTCGTACCACAACATGATTCGTAGTGGGATGCGGGATGTGTTCAGGTGCGCACCAAGCATAGTTCACCCAAGAATTAAATCATTTACCCACTCTCATGTCTTCAGATAGTCAAACTGCTGTTTTTCATACAATGAAAGTGAGTGGCGACAAGCAGATTTTTCAGTGAATTATGATTTCAATTTCAGTCTGTTCCTCATACACAGCTATTGTATGACCTACGACCTTAGGTCTAACGGACTATATATATTGGGCTTTTACTGTTTTTTTACAGCACCTGGGCCTATCCACTGCCAGCGTATGGGAGAAAACACCATGAACATTCTTAAACAAAACATGTTTGGGGGTGCCAGAAACAAAATCAGGCCCATGATTTGAGTGAGGAATGAATGAATGAATGAATGAATGAATGAATGAATGAATGAATGAACGAACGAAATGAAAATACATAAATGCGTGTTCATTTATAATCATAATAGGCCTATATAAAAATGTAATAATACAATTAATTAATTCATTCATTTAGTTAAACAATTGTATCATACATATATGTAATACCGTTCAAAAGTTTGGGGTCAGTAATTTTTTTTTAAGAAATTCGTAATTTTATTTAGCAAGTATGCATTAAATGGATAAAAAAATAACAGTTAAGACATGTATATCATTACTATATATATATATATTATATATATATATTGTAATGATATAAATGTCTTAACAATATATATACATATACAGTATATAATGTGATACTGACAACTGGAGTAATGATGCTGAAAATACAGCGTTGCATCACAGGAATCAATTTAAATATATATAAATATATATTAAAGACTAATATTTTAATATATTAAGACTATTTTACAATTTTAAATTAAAATACTTCTTTCAAAACCATTAAAAAAATCTTCCCAACCCAAAACCTTTGAACAGTTGTGTACACACATTTATAGTCTCAATAGTTTTCAAAGTGAATCCCTTTCGCTGTCTTTTCCTCCCTCTCATTCTCTTTTACTTCCTCTCTCGCTCACCCACTCATCTAAAGAATCAAGCCTTTTGTTTATTAAGGCTCTTGGTCTGGGCAACGTGTTCTAAATCAGATCCTACGGTGAGCCAGTTTTGAAGGCTTTGGCTCCAAAGAGACTTCCCTGCGTCTGAAAGCCATTTTGGGCCCAGGCTCTGGTTTCACCCCATCTTTGGGCAATCGATATATCAGGCTGTTTCTACCCTGGGAGCTTCTAATGGCAAGAACTCTGGTAACATTATATGTCTAACAGGGGCGGAGGAAGAGAAAACCAGGAGCTTGAGTCTCAATGTGATGCTACACTCAGCAATAAATCCAAGTGGCAACAAAGTAGACTGCATAAAAGAGATACGAGCAAAAAATATATATAAAACAAGGGAAATGTTGGCTGAAATCTTCAAACGGAGAAGAGCAGAACAGCAGGACGTATCCTGAGCGCCACGGTGTCTGGAGGACTCCACCTTTTTCGGGGCAAACTAAGAGCAAATGTACAGATCGACTCTCGAGTCGCGAGGTTAGCGGTATGGACTTCATAGAGTCAGAGGTGCCATTCAACCACTAAAAGCTCCCGCCCCGCCGAGCTCTCCGACCGGCTGGATTCTGAGGAAGAGATGCTGAGGTAATGGCTTCCTTATGGACTCCCGGAGCAAGAGTGATGGGCTGACAGAAGGTATGTTAAATATCTCCCGCTCTGACTACAACATCGGGACCCTGACCCCTTTGAAAGAGAAGGCTTAACAAGGGACTCCGAAGGTCAGCGAGCTGTAATATGTCACTGGGATTTAAAGGGAAGACGATTGCGGTGTGTTTACATGAGCTGGGGTTACACTAATTTCAGCCCAAGAAGGAAAAATTTGGGAAAAGGTAGGAATAATATAACCCTTTAAAGCCTGCTGTATCATATTTGATACACACATTTCTAAGGCCTCTAAATTATTAACATGATCAAAACTTTGCGGGGAAAAAAAAACTTTTCACAATCTATTAAATGCCTTCTTTCCTCCAATTGATAATTCAAAGTTTTTTTTATTATAATTCTAAAAAGTCCACCTTCAGGTCATGGTACATGTGTCTTTCTGCTGTGAAATCTTTAATGATTTTTAAGAAGTAAATATAAGAATGACTTTTATATTGTTAGTAATATTTCGAGATGAACACTGGACTGAAGCAACTTGGGTTTAGTTAATTCATTCTTTTTTAGAAAAAATATCTAATATGATACATTTGTACTTTTGTGCGTCTCAATTATCGTGGTATTGTGTTACATATTATGTTTGGCGCCCAAACCAACCTCCACATCATAAAACTAAGCATTTATATATCATCTTACTAAGACATATTATTGGGAGATATAGAGTGACAACTGATATTTATATTTAGCAGTTTGCTATAATGTTATAAAGATATCATCTCAGGACTCAAGCTATCAATATCAACAAAATTATATCAGCAAATGCACCATACTGTATGTGTGCTCAATTTTGGCCTCTAAATAAAATTGAGAATCATATTTTCACTAAATCATAATATACTGTCTGAGCCATAAAAGTATTATGTATCAATAATGATACCCAACGAAAAACACATATGAAAACCTTTTTTTAAGGATATAAAAATAAAATAGTCCCACACGCACAGCACATTTTAGGTATCTCTCTAATCAAAGACCCCAAGACATCAAGATGTGTGTGTCAGTATGGGTACTCCAGGACCAGGGTTGGGAACCACTGACATAGTCAAACCTAAGGCTGATCACATCAATTACCGTTATGTGTCCGACGTTGTAGAGAGTGATAAAACGCATTACCATTCTGATACATTGACTTGTAGAAGAGCCTGTCGCTCTTCCTCTTCTTCTGATTCAGTTTCTGGTTCAAACATACAGTATATAGCTGGATTACACAAATATTTCCACTCGCTATTACTAAAGTTGCTAAAGTTAAGCGAGTGGATCCGGTAGTCCGAGCTGTTTTGAGTGAGTGGAGGCGGGAACTAATCTGCATATTCATGAATTCGTATTAACTAAATAAAACAAGGGTGTAGAGTTACATTCAAGCTAATTTAAGGCATGAAGAAATTATTTTCCAGGAAAAAAAAAAAACATTTTAATGTCATTTCGATTATCAAAGATGTGTTTAAAGGGATAAAATGATTGACTACTTTAATTTCACATGCCGAGTGCAGTTTGACACTCTTGAGGTTGGCTTTGAGAAATGAACATGTTAATGGACAAAGTCATGTTTGTGTATTGCTTTCTGTCATTCAGACAAATATTTAAGCAGCTCACCGTGACCAGTAACAATAGACAATGTGTCATGTAGCTGAAGAACAACATTAGAAGGATAAATAAAGGAGAGACAACTCACCTGAGAGCATAATAACATAACTAGCTCCACCACAGAGGTGCTTGATTTCATGCACACCAGACCTGGAGGAGAACAGAAAGGAAAAACAGAAATAAATAATTATGATTCACAATATTCATAAACGCACAAAACCGAAACATCTGCCAGGGTTGGTCGAGGACATGCCATCCACACGGCCTCAGAAAAAGTATGGTGTAGATGAACTAAGCGGTCCAAAAAAAATGCAACCATTTAATGTCACGCAAACAGCCAGGCCATTTCTGATGAGTTATGTTTTGAAGTTGAGACTGAATGTCTCTCGTCTGTGCGTTATAATAGCCTCGCGGGGTCACTAATAGTGTCTCTTGAGGGGTCAGGGGTCATCTGCTGCATGCCAGTGTGAGATCAAAAGCCAAGGCCATGGTCTCACTTGCAAATTTGCAATAGAACACTAATTTTATGTACAGATATGACACACACAAATATGTATTCTAAAAATGTGAGTGCAGAAATTCAAATATAGGAGTTAATATAGTATTTATACATTTTGTCCCTTATATAGGCACCATTCTCTTAGAATCAGATGTTGATTAAGTAAAATATGTAGTTTTAAATTAAAAGTCTGTTGTTCATTGAATATGAAGGACAGTCGGTTAACCTCACTGATAAACAAGGAAATTGTAAATGACATGTGCAATTATTGCCAGACATACAAGACAAACTTTCTCTTTCAAACACATGCGTACACCTGCATTTACATACAAACACAGCGCATGACTGATGCCCTTGTTTGCATGAGCCAGTAGAGTCAGTGAGACAGGACTCTAATGAGTGAGAGAGAGAGAGAGAGAGAGAGAGAGAGAGAGAGAGAGAGAGAGAGAGAGAGAGAGAGAGAGAGAGAGCAAGCTCTGCATGAATGTGGTTTAATGAGACACAGTGTGGGTTGTTGAGAAGATGTGCGCTGTTACTTTTCTAACTGATCAGGCTTATTTTTTTTTCACCTGATGGACAACAAAAACATAACTCTAGAATCGTTTCAGAGAATTGCTCATTGCTCATTATATTCTTTGAATCAAAAATGTAATGATTAAACTTGAATTAAACTTGTATACACACAATCTGTGTTAAAACGGTCCAGTAAACTGCGCTTTAAGCTCAGCTCTTTTCCGTCCTGGAGCACCACTTGTCTCGTTACCCACTTAAACATCTTTTTACAATGAATAATGGGTCCTAAGCCATTCAGTCCACGAAGTTATGACCATAATATTTCAGAGGCCAAAAGTTCAAGTCCCAACAATCTCTCGGTCTCATTTATGAGGGTGAGACGGGGCCGTGCACACAGCCATTCCCTTTAAGCCTGACTGTGGACCCCGCTCTTGTGGCACCCCACCAGGGTCCCTCTCTTAAGTCAGGTGGCAGTACTGACCTCTGGCTCACGCTGCTGGACAAACTAAATGCATTCTATTTAAACAGCAAGTTGCCCTGCTTTCCAGTTAAGCCTCACTGGCGTGAATGTGACATTGTCAGAGGGCCGTAGCATCGCAGGCTTGGGCGGTTTACTCTCACAAGAAGCATAGTGTTCCGCCCAGGGGCTTCGCACTCAAACTCCAAGTGTCGGGAAGCTGTCCGAGGGCGAACAGGGCATAATTGCCCCTAGTGAACGAGTGTCTGGAGGGGGGCCGGGCGGGGGCTTGACCCCTAGTGCCGGGCCGAGTGATGGATGAAGGGTAATTATGGGTAAATAGGGCGCCTTTGCACCGACTGAACAGTATTTCAGCTGTGAAAGGTTGAGGAAGAGTGGAAGGGAAGGAGGTGGGAAAACAGACATCACTTCTTCTGGTCATGGGATGGTGTTAACATACTGGACAAATGAATGAGGGGGTAAAGAGTCATCTATGAGGAAGTCGCTGTTATGTGTTCGGGATTGGGGTTTGTTCGAGGAGGATTGTAATACAATTCTGGTTGGAAAGCGTGAGGACTGGTTGGTCAGAGGATGCCTTAAAGGGATAGTTCAATCCAAACATTTATATTCTGCCATTGTTTACTAACCGTCATGTCATTCCAATCCTGCAGAAAGCAAAAAAAAAGATTATTGGGATTTAAACATCATTGGACCCCATTGAGCAAGAAAATATTTTCTTTCTGGTCATTAACATATATATGCTAAATATATGTTGTAAATAGGATGTGTTAAGGAAATATATACTTTCAGATACCAAAATATATAACAAAATGTACTTCAATGAGCAAGAAAATATATTTCTACTCTATAAATACATGGTAGGTAATTGCATAATTGTATATATACATCCAATTTTTCAAAATGTCTTATTTTTTTGTTCCACAATAAAATAGGTTTGGAATGACATGAGCATGAGTAAATGATGACAGAATTTTCCTTTTGGGGTGAACTATTCCTTTAAATTTGTTTAGCCTCTGGCAACCATACACAACACCCTTGCAACCGCATAGCAACGGGCTAAAAACCACCCAGTGAACTTCTGCAACCTCACAGCAATGCCCAGTAATCACTTAACATTTGTTTAGGAAAATGAACTCTTAGAAAACCAAAGGGTCAAGGTTTGGCAGGTAAGCAAGGTCTAGTTCTCCCCTGCTGGTAGAGTCTGTAACTACACCATCTGAGAGAGAAAAAAACACAATTGACAACTGACAAGAATTCACAAATAAGTTCATGAAATTGACACCTTAGGCAACCATAACTGTGAATCTTACTAATGTGGACACAATTCATAAAAATAATCAGCGTTTGAGTCCAGGGCAGAATGTGTGTCTGAGTATTTCTTTCATGAAATGGCTGCCTGAGCTGTAGACACACATATTTCCAGCATGCTGTAATGTGGAGTGAAATTAGTCTGAACAAACTGGCTTTGAGCAGTGAGAAGGATGTATACTATGATTTGGCACTGAGGCTGAAAGGTAAAAAAGCCTCAAAACAGAGTCTGGAGTGTGGGTTCCCGTTCAGAGAGAGGTTGCCTTGCCATGTGAGGCATGTGTGAGAGTGAGAGTGTGTGTGTGTGTGTGTGTGGCCGCTAGAGAAGGCAAGAAGTTCTACAAATGAAAGTAGATCTATGCCCGCTATGCAGAGTTTAGAAACAAAAAAACGAGCAAGCACGACCAAATAATGCTTCGAAATATTACTACCATATAAAATAACGGTTTTCTATTTTAATACATTTTAATGTGAAATGTATTCCTGAGATGGAAACATACAATTTTTTGCATCCTTTAATACTCCAGTCTTAAGTGATATATAATGCTTGATAAATAACTATAATATGCTGATTTGGTATTATATAAAAAATATTTAAACCAGTTGTGCTGCTTAATATTTTTCTCGAAACCACGATGAATGTTCTTGTGTGTGTGTGTGTGTGTGTGTGTGTGTGTGTGTGTGTGTGTGTGTGTGTGTGTGTGTGTGTGTGTGTGTGTGTGCGTGTGTGTGTGTGTGTGTGTGTGTGTGTATGTGTATATGTATATATATATATATTTTTTTTTTTTTTTTTTTTATATCTACGTGTCACGTGTGTTATAAAATATAAAAGGTTTGTAACATTATGCCCTCTGCATTATAAAGCAAACAGGTGTTATTCAGTGCATGGTTACAACTTACACTCTCCTATACCAGCATGATCACATACGAGCAGACAGAGAGAGAGGAGGAACACAACACCATTACCTTCAATGAGCAACTCTTGACCATGACTGCCCAGCAGAGTACGAGACAGGAAAGGTGCAAAGTCCACAAAGATCTCCCTCAGCAATGGAGCCACCTTCTCCAGAGCTCGCTCCAGTTTAGTGGTGATACTGTGTGGATGGACAAAGTAAATGAGGCTGTGCATTAGAGAAGCTGAGAAGAAAAGATTTTTGAAGACAAAAGTGTATTGTGATTACACTTAATCCATAATATAGCCCCAACAGACCAAAACAAATTCATACACTAATAACCAGCTGTAGATAACTTCAGTCAACATCTTGGGCTCTGGCAACAAAGAAGCAAGCCAGCTTGAAAACTACATGTGCCCTACAGGAATCCAACCCCACTAGAATACAAGCATGTTAGTGGTCATGCAAAACACACTGGACGTACCACCTGGGGTCCTGACAGTCAGCTAAATGAAGAAACCTTACACAAAACTCCAAAACACAGAAGTGCTGGTACAAAGACCAAAACACACAGGGGAAAAAGGTGACTTTACCGTGAAATTGTTATTTTTTGACATTTTTCAAGAGGCACTAATACCAAATGAAAGCCAAATTAATGAATTCATACTTTTTTTGTTGGAATTGTAACAAAGAACAAGTCCTTGGTATTATTGTACCTGGCATTACTTATAATTTTAAGTTATTAAATAAAGATCAGACCACAATTTTAAGTATCCAATGCAGAAATCCAAATATTTTCAGAGGGCTTACAAACGTAGTCTTGCCACTATATGTACAATTTATATTTGTCTACAAAACTACTTTTAAGAATTTAAGAATATGTTTTGAATCAAAAGGTTATTCAGATAAGAAACGTATAAGTTTCTGTCTAAAGGTTTGTAACAGTGTGTTAAACACCAAAACGTGTTTAGAACAGTCCTTATATGGTATATATACACATTATTTTAAGTTATTACAGTCCTAATATGGATTCAAAATGTACTGTACAAGCATATTTACGATCCTACCATTTAAAAAAATATTGTGCAAAGAGTATTTCGAGGCTTGCGTAGCACAATATTACCTTAACAGTAAGATACTGAGCAAAATTTTGTTGTATTGCAAATTTCCTTGGGTTCGCTTGTCTAGGTTGCAAATCTGAAGATAATTAGATCGTAAGCTTTGAAAAAATACATGGTTTCCTTTTTGGTGTCTTTATTGCGAAAGATGCAACACTAAAGCTATTGTGTGTCATGAAAGAGCAGAAAATAAGTGAAAAAAAAGAGAAAAACTAATGAGACGCAGGCAGCGACAGCGAAACCCATCTCTTGTCTCTCGAAGTGCGGGTTAGGCATCACAGCCTCTGCATTCAGACAGTTTCATCATTGACTTCACACTCCCAGTAAGTGCTGTCGGTTACCGCTGCCATGGAAACTGATTTGCGATTCCTGGCGCGGCGGAGGAGCCACAAAGTGTGCGTATATGTGTGTGTGTGAAGTGTAGAGGCCCCCGGAGAGCACGAGATAGAGCTGCACACACACACGCGCGCTTTCTCCTCTGTAGTCAGACGGTGGTGTGTCTGTGAGATGTCTGTCACAAAGCATTAGACGAGGTGAAGGGATTGAGCCAAGGTCAGCACGGTTTTCCACACACTCCCCAAAACACCTACGCGCACTGATTTCTCTGCATTAGTGCTCGCGTAGCCCCCTCTAACACCACAAACACACGCGGTGGGCAGTGAGAGAGAAGACAGGGGATGTATTTGAGGCGTGGGGTGTCTTGTTTGTCGAAACCACGATAATAAAAACAAGCAAAATGATCGTCGCCTGATGCCCTAAACAAAGGAAAGGCACAATGTCTGTAAACGTGAAAAAAACAAGGCTGAGTGCTGACCCCATCTTGTGGCGGTGAGGATAAAAACTCAGGAATAGCATGGCTGGCTGAACAAACACAACTGCATGTGATGAGCTGCTGACAGAGGAAACATTTCCCACTCACAAACACACTCAAATAAAGCAATACACGTCTGAGGGCGTGTTTTACAGTGATTTTACAATGTTAAAGAGGTACACCTTTTTTTAAATGGTGTCTACAGAAATATAAGACACACATTCAATAAATAATAATTAATAATTTAAAAATTAATCTGCCTGGAAATATGGACCTTAGTCAAGGTAGATAGCATATTTTGCAATGAATGCAAATTAAACTGTGAGGGACTGACACATTGACATACAGTGCACAAAAAACTTGAATTATGAAATTTAAGTAGGGATGCACCGGCAATTATTTTCAGGTTATGTTGCCGATAAAAAATTATACTTCTAAAAAAAAATATATATACACCGGTATATATAATTCAAGTGAGGAATACTCCATTGCTATCTGTGCATTAAACAATTTTAAGGCACGGCATGGAGGCAAGGACCACCTGACGCGAATCGTTTAATGCATAGCAAGCCGTGGATTATCCTGCTTATACCATGGCCATTTTCCAGCATTGACAACTTAAAGGACGCTCTTGTAAAAGAGATTCTTAATCTCAGTGTGTTTCTTTTCCTGGTAAAATAAAGGTTATAATAAAGCTGTAATTGATGTTAACAGCGCAATATTTGACCGGAAGGATAAAAACAACAGTTATTTTCATAAGTTAAGGCTCGTTAGATCAAGCATTCTGCCCACTTTAAATCAGACACAGAGATAGAGTAGTGCGAAAGCATAAGATTGTATTTATTTGAATGAATGAATTATAGCATTTATTTGAATTAATTATCGAGAGAGATAGAGATGAGATGTGCGTGTGTGGATTTCCTGCGTCTGTGCAGTCTCTCTCTGAGTTGAATGACTTCAAAACCAGCAATGTGACCCCCTCGTTGCTGAGAAATATAGTGTAGCGATTCAGTAGCCAAGTTAATTTGTTAATATAAGTAGTGGGATAGCGTTGATAACAAGTGTCTGTGCTTCTGAATGTATCTGTATGTGCGAAGTGCAATCTCAGAGTGAAGTATGTGTATGTACGCTTCAATGAAAACAGCGTATTAATATAGAACGCTGATTAAAATGACTTGGAACTATAGCTGTGCATAAAACAGTTTTACTGCACACCTTCCAGCCAATCAGAATCGAGTATTCAGACAGACCATGGTTTAAAGGGATAGTTCACTTTAAAAAGAAAATTATGTCATCATATAATCACCCTCAAGTTGTTTCAAACCTGTATGAATTTCATTCTTCTGCTGAACACAAAGGAAGATATTTTGAAGATATTTTGAAGAATGTCGGTAACCAGACAGTTAACTGGTCCCATTGACTGCCATATTATTTTTTTCCCTATTATGACAGTCAATGGGACAAGTTAACTGTTTGGTTACTGACATTCTTCAAAATATCTTCCTTTGTGTTCAGCAGAAGAAAGAAATTCATACAGGCTTGAAACAACTTGAGGGTGAGTATATGATGACATCATTTTCATTTTTAAGTGAACTTTCCCTTTAATATACAATTCTATACTATTTAGTCTGTATAAATATAAAACACTAAAATCTAAGATGTGTATAGCTACAAATGAACAACATTATAATATACAGTATGAAAAAAATTATATCGAAATTTGCTAAAGATTACATTTACAGTGTTATTGAATTATTACTGTTTTAGAGATCAACTTTAAGTTGACATTAGATGACAACAAAGGTAATATAAATATAAAAATAAGGAAAATTATCAGGCACAATGAAATATCCAATACTGGTTGATGTATATTCAAATTCTAATAATAAATAATTGACTGATAACTGATATGCTACTGATATATTGTGCAGTGGTATAGAGCAGTGCATACTCACAGTCTTGTTTTCATTAACATAAATCTACATATGTTGTGACCTCACAATCGCTTCAAATTTGCTTCATTCAGACCTTAGTCAGGTTACACGACATATTGAATTTAATGAGGCTGTTAGGGATAGACTTGCACTCTTTACAATGCCAAAGTTTTTGTCAACTGAAAGTTTTTTCTTTTTTTCGGAAAGACGTTTCATCAGATGAACAAAGTTTGTTGTTAAACAACAGTATAATCTATTGGACACACTGTATTCTATCCCTCACAACCTTGGTTTTCCTTCTTGTCAAAAAAATGTAGGTCTATCATCCAACTATCCTATTCCCATAAACATCAAGCTGCATCTCTATCCATCTGTCTGTCTTATGCCTCAACACACATCCCGGGACTCTGATTCACCTCATGTTCTCCATGGTGTCCTCAGGCATGGGGGCCACAGTCTGAACCGCAGGCAGATTCTTGCTGGTGGCTCCATTCACAAAGCTGGAAGAAGAAGAAGAAGAAGTGGAAGAATCCGTGGCTCCTGCGAGACAACGAGAGAGAAATCCGAGGTTAGAAACATGCTGATTTTATTTATTTAATGATGCATTGTGACTGGCTAAATTACGTTTTTGGTGCAACAAAAAGTGGACTTTAGGGGGAGAAAATAAATAAATACATTAAAAACAGAAAGAAAAATTTTAGACACTGAAAAAATTCAAAACAAATGCCAACCAAAACATCAGATGCAGTGAAATCAAATACTCTTTCGGGTTTTTCATCAGGTAACAACATAACTACAGAGGCACAGGCTCTGAGAAAGGAATCATCACGATTACTCTCGCCTCCCCATGAGAAAGTGATACGATTCCTCTTATTTCTCTCTCTGTCAAAGGCACAGTGTCCACAGCGCCCTGTGCAGCAGGGAGCTTCTGATAGATACATCACAGCAATGGACTGTCATCCTGTGAAACCACAAGCTGTCACGGGACATCTGAGGATGGGAAATCTATTACGCAGCCATCAATCGCCGTGTCAGAGATGAGTGTCCACCCATAAGCAAATACACCAAGATGAAGGGAAACGTCAAGAGGGACATTCTGATGGATTTCACTGGAAGCGCAGCTTGGCCTGATTCAACCTCAATCCAAATCAACGTCCCTTGTGCATTCCAAGATCTCAATGAGGTATATAACGGACAATGGGGACTAAGGGCCCTATTTTAACGATCTGAAACGCAAGTGTCAAAGTGCAAAGCGCAAGTAACTTTGTGGGCGGATCCCGGCGCTGTTGCTATTTTCCCTGCGGGATAAACGACTCTTGCGCCCGACGCAAATCTAAAAGGGGTTGGTCTGAAGTAGCTTCATTATTCATAGGTGTGGTTTGGGCGTAACGTGAAATAAACCAATCAGAGCGTCCTCTCACATTCCCTTTAAGAGCCGGCGCGCTTGTTCCATGGCCGATTGCTATTATAACGGGGGATTTGCCGGCGCACGCCAGGAGCGATTCACAGCCGAGGAAACCGACGTTCTCGTCAGGGTCGTAAAAGACAGAGAAGTGACATTGGGGAAGATGGGAGAAACCCACCCAAATTAGCTTCGGTTAAACAGGCGTATAATTTGGGTAAATGTGTAGCCTAATCTAGATTTATTTTATTTTTTATCTAGATAGATCTTTTTCACATCTTCACGGACACAACAATGATTTCCCTCGTGTGTTAATATTTTTCCTTGTAATAATGTATGATTTGCAAAAATGAAAACTGCTGCATCTGTTTATATTAGAGAATCAAAGTGGATGCGCGTTAACATTATGGCCAAGCACGCGCCCTTAAAATACCATGTCACTAACGCGCAACGCGCCACTGTCTTTAGACTGTGTTTTTCCTGGTCAGTGGCGCAATTGCTTTCTAAAACTGGAAAATAGCACCATGGAAGTTTTGCGCCGGAAAACGCCTCCTCTTTGCGCTGAACCGCCCCCGCGAGCGCAAGTTCATTTCCTAATTTACCGACGTGCGTCTGTGGAGGGAAAAGTCCGCTGTGCGCGGGTGCAAAATAGGAATGATACATGCGTCGGTGTTCAAAGTCAATTGCGCTGGGTGCAAGATAGGGCCCTAAAAGTCTCTTTTAAGGAAAATGTGATATATATTTCGGTTCTCAAACAAAATATACTGTACACTACATTTCAAAAGTTTGGTGTTAGAATGTTTGTTTAATTTGTTTTATAAAAAAAAAATGTCAATAAATTAATACTTTCATTCAGCAAGTATTCATTTAATTGATCAAAAGTGACTGTAAAGCCATTTATAATGTTACAGAAGATTCATATTTCCTATTAGTATTTCCCACAAAAAAAAAATTAAGCGGGACAACTGCTGTTGTCAGCATTAATGATAATAATAATAAATGTTTCTTGAGCAGCAAATCATCATATTAGAATGATTTCTGAAGGATCACGTGACACTGAAGACTGGAGTAATGATGCTGAAAATACAGCTTTGACATCACAGGAATAAATTACATTTTAAAAATATATTAATAATAGAAAACAGATATTTTAAATTATAATAATATTTTACAATATGACTATTTATTTGATAAAAATCATAATATTGAAATATTATTACAATTTAAAATATATGTTTTCCATTTTAATATATTTAAAAAGCAGCCTAAAAAACCTACAAACCCCAATTTTTTTAATGGAAATACATTTAATATATAAAATAAACATTTATTTAAAATGTTAAAATGTTTTTTAGCAAATAAATAAATGCAGCCGTGAAATGATTTATTGTATTATGATTTATTTATGTAACAGTATATGGTGATTTTTTTTTTTTACTTAATACAAGCGGATAAACATTTAGACATTTGTGTAAAAATAAGTATGTTTTGTTATATAAATTTGTAATATACATTATATATATATATATATATATATATATATATATATATATATATATATATATATATATATATATATATGTGTGTGTGTGTGTGTGTGTGTGTGTGTGTGTATATGTATAAATATATTGCATTCCAGGTATTTTCAATGAATCCCACTGAATCAAATATTATGTAACCAGGCCTGAAATTCCTGCCTACAGCAATAATCACATACAAACACATTCACACAAAATAGGTGTATAGAACAGCTGCAGTTTTAAGAGCAAAATCTATAGTGTTCACAGTGTGCAGCCTGAGGCAGACACTTGACATACAAGTTCCTCACAGTCTCCATGTGGCTGCCTAACAACCTTGAAATTTCATACAGATCCTATCTTCATGAGACTGCAGTCCCTGTGGATCCATGACGTTCTCCATGGTGGTACAAGTGTGAGGAAAAAATACATAGCGAGGGGTTCCCTCTAGTGGACAAACCGCTAAGATGCCACCAAATCTAATTTCCTGACCCCGAACGGGTTTGAATTCTTTCAGGAATGACATCTTTAATTATTCTAGGAATAGCAGAGCAGAGCCTGCATTTCAGTGGAAATTCACTTAAGCACTAGCACGTTATAATTAACGTCTCATTAACGACACAGAGAGTGGTTGTGACCATTATATCTATCCTTATAAAGTTACCAGTTAACAACATAATAGAAGAGGTCAAGATGTATTGAGACAGGATAGGTCCGAGCGATGCTTACCTGTAGTGTTGATCATGCTCTTGGGTGCAGCCGATGTAGCAGCGAAGATGTTTGGGGTGCTAGCAGAGGTCAGGGCACTGCCGGAGCCAGAACTGCCCACTGTGTTCACCGTCAGGCCCGACGCAGGCTTCTTGGCCTGTACCACCACACTCCTGCAGGAGGGAGGAAACAAAGTGTACACAATCTATTGATGCACTGGAAAACTGTCCCCATAACCCGGTGAGAACAAGGCACTGGGGTCGGCAGGTGCGTGCGCATATAACCAAACAGAATGGATTTTACCACGCACTTCCCGAAAGGGGGCAAGTGAACTACACAGGCTTCCAGACTCCACGGGAGTGAAAGGAAACATCTAACAAAGCTAAAGAAAACAGTTCACCTGCAACAATAAACACATGATTGCTTGTGAAATGAGTGGATTAAGCCGGAGGGAGATTGACGGCAGTTTTCCACAGTCCGGTCAGGCTGGATGACAGTGGCCAGACTGAACAGGTCGCAGTGGCAAGGCCAGGGGAAACCAGCGGGCAGAGTAAACATCCCGCTGTCCTGCCGACCTGCGCTTGCCTCCCGATATAACGCAAGGAGAGATCAGGGCAAACAAACAGTAAAATCAAAAGCAGTGACTGATGGGTTTTAGGTATGTTTCTCTTTTCTGCTGTTTGTCCAGTTCGGTGCCTCGACACATAATGTCAAACTCAAGAGAGGAATTCATCAAGAGAGATTTTCCAGGTGCGTCACCAAATGTTGCTGTTGCTATAGCGGGGCAGTCTTGAGGGATCACCTTAGAAAACATTATGGTTATTCGTACTGTGCATTACATTTACATGTCCCCATTCCATCTCACTATATTGGATGAAATATTAATATAAAATATTATTAAATTATAAAAACATTACATTAAAAATGTATATATCATAATACTGTCATAATACTGTCTTAGACAATTAGCACTGTCAAATCGTTTAATAGCATTTAACATAAGTTTTTGTTTATATAATACATGTGTGTATATATTATTAAATGTATATGTGTGTGTGTGTGTGTGTGTGTGTGTGTGTGTGTGTGTGTGTGTGTGTGTGTGTGTGTGTGTGTGTGTGTGTGTGTGTGTGTATATATGCACACACACACTGTATATATATAATATTAAATTAACACAGAAGTGAATTTTAAATAGTAAACAAACTGCAATTTGATTAGGAATTATTGGTATTACAATTGAATAAATACAATTAAAAAGCATTTTATTTGATTTCTTTAAATCACAATATCACACATAAATTCACACAGAGGTGAATTTAAAATAATTTAAGTACTGCAATAAATAAATAAATACATAAATAAATCTTGTCGTCAATTATGTTTTTTTTTCATCTTGTTGTTTTGATTTAAAGGAAAGCTAGTTCCTCAACAACATCATCATTCAGCAAGTGACATAATTCTCAGGCACAGAAATCACAAAAATCAGGCATTATTCTAGCCTTTGTGTAAATAAAAAGTGCCTGAGCAATACGACACTGTATGTCTGAACGTTTAGAACATCCTTTTATAGAAACACTTCCTTAAACACACACGTTTAAAAGTATAAAATAAATGTATATAAAGCACTTCAAATGGCATAACAGTAACCACCCTCATATTGCAGGAAATGGGGCAAAATGACAAAACCAGCAGTCATCTTGTCATCCTTCTTTGACCCTCTCAACACTGGCCAGCTGCAAATCTCTGAAGAGATAATTAAAGAAATAGTCTCTAAATATAGCTGCTAAACATATTAAATCATTAAAAAGGGACTAAATATACTAATCAACTTAATTATGCCTTCAAGAAATCAGTTTTTTTCCCCAGCTTATTTATAGACAAAGCAGCAAATCACATGGTTTCCAGAGGCAACGAGCTGAAAATAGCGCTGGAGACGAGCAGGATCACGAGTTCACATTAAACTCTTGACCTCGCCGATAATCTCCTGTGTGTTTCCACAGATTCACGGAAACCCACCTTAGCCCGATAGCAAAGCGCAGGAGAGGATTAGTTTGATATTATACACATGACAGAGTCAAGTGTTTTGGAGGATGGAATGATATTTTGTTTGTGTGTGTGTATCGGTCTGGTTTTCTTATCGCAACTTGACGTGGTCCGAGATGCTGGCTGATACAGTGTTTTTTTGGGGTGATGTAGCGCAGGGCTGGTTCTAACGTCACCTGCTAAACCTCCCGATGCCGCACAATGTGACCTTAGACACTGTACAGAGAGAGGATGGAGACATTAGAGCACTCGTCTGGGACACTGCGACTCGTTCTCTTTAACGCGGTGGCGTGACACAGACGGTTTCTCTGAGATCGCATGCGAGGAAGCAAAAACATTCTTTGACACGTGCTTCCCCTTAAGTACTACAAACAGAGAATAACAGACCCTTAAAATCATACATGTGTACCATTGTCTGACTTACGAGGGCTTATTCTTGCAGGTGCAAATATGTACATTCAAAAGTTTATATCTTTTTTTAAACGTTTTTGAAAGTAGTCCCTCTTTTTTTTTCAAGGCTGCATTTATTTGATTAATAATCCACAGTAATGTTGTGAAAAATTATCAGAGTTAAAAAATAACCCTTTTCTATTTTAATATATTTTAAAATGTAATTTATTCCTTTGCTGTAAAGCTGTATTTTCAGCATCATTACTCCAGTCTTCAGTGTCACATGATCCTTCAGAAATCATTATGATGATGATGATGATTTGATGCTCAAGAAACATTTCTTATAATAATTAATGTGGCTTTTCCACAGTATTTCTGTGGGGGGGGGGGGGGGGGGGGGGAACGTAATAAAGTTATTTTTCAGGATTCTTTGAGGAATATATAGTTCAAAAGAACATAATTAATTCGTTTTGTAAAATTCTAAGCATCTTTACTGTCACTTTTGATCAGATATAATGCATCCTTTCCTTGCTGAAGAAAAGTATTACATTATTTTTTTTAAATCATACTGATCCCAACCCTTTTTTTTATGTTTATGTATCAAAAATAGCAGGTTTAGATTAGGCCTTAGTTCAATTAGGGCATTTAAGTAGATTTTATAAACGTGCCAATGTTTCTTCTAGAGACAAAACAATGGCAGTGACTTATTTTAAGATATGTGCAAGTTGCTTTCAGTTAAAACAGATCAAACACACATTTTAGTCTGGGAATAGGCTTTGTCTGTGAAACCAGGGGTTATAGTAGTATGTGTAATATGGACGTGATAGTTTATTGTGCATTTAACACAGAATTACGAGTCAAATACAAATCCTAAATCTCAGTTTGCATTTGATCTGAACAGTTTTGAGCATAAAGATCCACAAAGCATGCTTACCCCCACCCCCCCGAGCACACAGTATTTATTACTCATAACATGTCGGCTTCTTGCAGGTATTTGACAGGTAGAGCTGATAGTATTAGACTGATAAACAAGCTCCTAATAAAATATGAACACTCCTCGTGAATTATTCATTGGCTTGGAGCTTGTGAATGATGTATGAATTATCCGCCGCATATATTATTAATAGTTTTTTTTTTTTTAATTGACTTGCTTTGAATAAAGCACGGATCAATCTAGTGTAGACTATGAATATTGCAAATAGTTTGTTTTATTTGAAATGGCTTTTAGGATTACAAACCGTATCGGCTCATAAATGAACATTATTAATAATAATTAAATGAGTAGGTCTCATATAGTGGCAAACTACATTGGTATCACTCGGTTTATAAGCATACCATCCACTGACACTGACATGCACCCATGTTAACGTATTAAAGTGTTTCTCCAGCAAACTCTTTGATTTGAATTGACTTTCAAAGCCAAAGCAAGTCCTTTATGATGGCGGCCCCATCTGCAAACACGGCTTCCTGCTTATTCAATACTAATTGAAAAAATTCACCTCTGGAAAGTCCCAGAAAGACGGTGATGTCAGTCCTCATCACTCGTGTGTTTGAGGCTTTTTTTGATGTCACTCCCAATCTATTTAGGTTCTGACACACAATCGAAGAAGCCTGTCCACGTCTGGCATCTCATTTGGTGGCAGGTGGCAAACAATTAGACACAGCAATTTCAGGGCCGGCAGATGACATTAAAGCATGCAGGAGTGAGTGGTACGACCCGGCGTCAGCGGACAGCCTATGTGAAAGCATTTCAAAAATAATACACTCTGCCATGGCAACTCATTTCTGCCTGCCAGCCTCCATTAGGGTGCTGAGGGGTGAGGACGACAGGAGGGGAGCTGGGGGCGCATGGGGCGCTTCTGTTTAATCTGTCATCAACGCCCTGGAGACCCTTCCTAACACTCACAAACACATTTACACACACACCACCTTTACTAGTCAGCAGGCACACCTCATCGGTGGCGGCTGCATGCATTACTGCGGATCCATTGTTCCGGTGACTCAATATCTAGCACATTGTTTGGGCCTAATCTCACAGGATAAATACTTTTAAGTATTGGCACAAAGTCTGGTGCACATTGTAAGTTATTCTAGCTAAATATCTGCCTGCTTACCCAGGTAGGAGGGGACGTTCTCGCGACCTTGCGCAACGTTCCCTAAAAGTTCTCCAAAGGTGACGAAAATCCCGAACCTTTACAGAACATTAGGGACGTTCCTAGAACGACCTCTATTGGTTTTGAAAGTGCCGCAGTTCAAGGTTCCTTATATGACTTTAAGAGGGACGTTTCATTTTGGTTATTTTATGATCACATAAGAACGTTACAAAGAGGACATGTGGGACGTTAACAGAGCGTTTCCACATGGTCCTCTGTTGGTCATATAATAATGTTCCATATTGGTTAGTTTATTATTGGTTATTTATTGTTATTGTATGGTCACAAAATGTAGCAACGTAACAAAAAGAGGACATTTGGGATGTTGACGGAATATTTCCACAAGGTCCTCTGTTGGTAATTTAATAACGTTCCCGATATAACATTAGGGCAACGTTTCATACAACTATGTTACTATTAGGGATGTAACAATACCAAAATTCCAGTAGTCCGTACCAATAGGCTACCATTCAAATGTTAGTTATTTATTGCTACAGTTATTGGTATTTCGGTACCACAGCAAGATCTGTTGTGTCCTATTTTACAATTTTTGTTTTATCCTATTTTAAACTATTTGAAAAAAATATTAAATTCAATTCAATGAGTTTATTATTTATGATGGTAATCATTTCAAGAAGTAATTCCTTCAAATTAAACCAATTTTGACGCGTTAAATTAAACCAGAAGTGACTCTCAGAGTGGCTCTGGAGATGAAGTTCATGCATTCATGTCTTCATATAGTGAGGCGACAGAGGCTGAAAACACAGCGAGCGTCACGCGTTCTTCAGTGTGTTTGTGAGGTAAATTAAATGGAACGCACGCATCTGCGCCATTAATTAACACAAAGACAAGCAGAACATGTAGGATTCATATAGTCTTTTTGCAGTTTAATGTTCACAGACACTAGTATCATGATATATATTGGCTACAGTGCTCCTAGTAAAAAGAGTTAGTCTGGAGCCCTGCGCTTAAATAAACACGGAAGTGACTGGAAGCAACTACCTATTAGTGGGTACTGAATATACCCGGTACTCGGTACTACTGGTACTACAGAAATCCTGGTATCGTCACATTTTAAAAATTTCCGTACCCATTTTTTGACAACCCTAGTAGAGACCTAGAGGGAACTTCCTATCTTAATGGTCCCCTAAACATTCCGAGAACGTCCTGAATGTTCTGTGAAGGTCCACCAAATAACGCCCCGCAACCCTTAAAAGAACTCCACATCATGACCGTCTCAGAACGTTCTGGAAACGTTACCAGGAACATCAAATTTCCAAATAAAATATGGTTCATAGAATATTGAATTCATGGAATTAATAGACTTTTGTATTTAATCTGTATTTAATCAATCATATCAATTACCGTAAATGTTTTTTATCTTAATCACATTTAACACATTTGCCTATTTCTGCAATTTCATTCTGTTCTGTGTGATTCTTGGTGCCGTATTCAAGTATACATTTGAAATTGTTAAAAATAATGACAATCTAACATGAATTAATTTTATTTAATTTGTTTCCCATGGAACATTTGTGGCTATATACAAACTCAGAATCGTGAGAAAAAAAGTTTTAATTGTGAGATACAAATGTTTAGGTTTAAATGTTACCTATGTAAAATGTTATAAGTTTAACTATTATTTAATGCTGTAACTGTATGGCTAATACTTTATGTCCCCTATGAACTGCATATGTGTGCATATTATATAGACCTATATTGTTTATGTCAAATTCATGTTTTTTAATAGTGGACTAATCATCGCAGGTTTCATCAGTCCAGTCTGTGGCATGCAACCTTATATGCGTCTGCGTTTAGTTTCCAAGGGTGTCTTCAACGACAGTATTCTATCAAAATGAAAAACATCTTTTTATTCATGTCGATTCTGACATCCAAAGGCATTAAGGCACATCAAGACATTTTCTCTCTTATTCTGTGGAGTTTACTTGTTGTCCTCTATTTGCTACCACTGTTTTCCTGCCACCACAATGCGCGCACAGCTGGTCTATTATCAAAAGATACAAAAAGTATGTAAACATCATGTGCAAATACAAATGAGATCAGCCTGAACAAATCGCCAAGAGTGCAGTCAAAGAGTAAGACTTAGGCCTTGAAAAAAGCAAAAACCGTCTTCACATCCAGCTGGAGATAACTTTTAGTGAACAGGTTATCATCAAAAATAAAAAGTTTCCATTGACACTATTTCTGTTTACACATGTTGATTTGAACAGCAACAGCTTTGCAGTTCAACTGAAGACATGTGTTAAGAGCAGAGACTTATCACGGTGAGATTTTATCTGGCCTTGGAATGTAAACACACCACAAAACGCTCAAACACATCTCTGAGACATTTTCAAACACAGCAATTCTTCGTGATAGAAAGTACGGGGAATTTAAAGTGAGTTATGACTTGCTTATGACCAAGAAAATCATTATGGCCATTCCTCAGGGAAAAGACTGATCTAAGAATCCATCATGGTTTGACCGAGATGTATCGTGTAGTGTTTAAAGGCACGGAAGGGATCGTATGCACACAGAAAAGGTCACGGTACTTTTAAGGGCCTTGTACGTATACATCTGCAGTAAATGGGCTACTGAAGTGCTATTGGTGACAAGAAACATTCAATCAAGATAAAGCCACATGATTTCACATTTGGCACCCAAGCTGATGTATATTGCTGCCCCCTGGTGGAGGTTCATATAAATCCATTTTAACAGAGATACAGAACTTAAAAGAATATCCCTGGTTTGATTCAAGTTAAGTTCAATAAACAGCTTTTGTTTAAGATTTAAGATTTAAGGTGATACACTAACAGTTCAAGTGTATGGAGACACAGTTTGAGGATTTAAAAGCATAAATGTAAAGTTTATAATTACATGAATTCCTCTGTTTAATGAGTGTATTATTTGAGTTGTAGAGCTGTTTAAATCATACTTTTTGAGTCGTTTCAGGATTTTAGGGTTTATGGCATTGCACTGTCGTGGTGAAAAAGTTGTAAAATTGCATATAACATCACAGAAAAGTTTATTAAGTTATTTTTTTCACACTAAAATCATGTTAAAACATTTACGCATTGTGGCTACACTATTGAAGCGGTGTACTGTTTACAAATTGGTCCCATTGACTTCCAAACTTCATAAACTCCTCACTGTAACTTTTTTTCAGATTTCTGTTGTTTTCTGTTTTTTAAGAAAGGAGGTATGAGTAGAAATACATTTTTGAAATAAAATGTATGACAAAAATGCTGTGGACTGAACTTAACTTGTACTAAACCTGGAATACAGAACATATACAGTACATCTCAAAACGTCTGAGAAGATGGTACAGTACCTGTCAAAGGAATGGAACTGCATGGGTAACATGGCTTGGGCTTCCCTCTTCATGGCCTGGTGGTCAGGGTAAGGCAGGCTGTCCGGCCCGCTCTCTGTGCTCTCCACGGGAGCAGCGACCAGGCTCTTCAGGATTTCCTTGACATTGATGCCTTTGTTGGACTGGCTGATGCTGGAGATGGATGAGGCGGGTTTGAGGTGCTCCACGGTTGATGGCTCAATTAGGCTTTCCTGTGACCTGGCCTCCGATGACAGGGTGCAGAACAGACCGCTCATGCCGTTCGGACCACCCATGGCGAGCTCCAGGTCGGCCCCGTTCATCACACTGGGTACCTGCTCGTCACCCAGTCCCGAGTCAGAGTGAGGGAAGGATGACTCCTGACGCGACTCCTCCAGCACACTGAGAGCTTCCTTGCGGCCATCAGAGAGGGCTGATGGGTACTCTGAAGGTCACATATCATAGTGCAGAGAATTAATAGAATACAATAGATTTATTTATTTTTTTGTGACGACGGTGAAGGGCGAGAGAGGACCAGGCCTATTTTACGTTGCGTTTTGTTTATGTTTGTGTGGCAGTCGTCCGTGAAGGGCTGCCGCTTTAACGCTGCAAACGTTTTGATGTTTGTTTATTTTGAAATAGGGCTGTCACTATATCATATTTTTCACACCACGGTTATCGTGGCTAAAAAACAAAACCACGGTAACAATATATTGCGATATCTATAGAAACCTTGAAAAAAAGTTTTTTTCTTCAAAAATCGTATCCGTCAAATTCATCTTTACATTGTTTATTTTGTGTTTCGCTTTCTTTCTTTTTTAGCAAATACATCACACCATTGCATACAACATTTGAGACTGGCTTCTTTTGACACTGCCTAAGAAATAAGCAGGAGAGAGAATATACTGTAAAGTTCAACCGTATTATAAATAAGCTTTAACAACACAACTAATACCTTAATCTGTTAACGTGCATTCCTATTTGTAACCCAAATCCATGAAATGGCATACCCAAATTAAAATAAATAGTTCATGAAGCCTTTGGACTTCAAACATTGTAGAATAATTTAAATGGGTGGTTGATTATGATTTCACTTTTCTAACTTTAGTTAGTGTGTAATGTTGCTGTTTGAGCATAAACAACATCTGCAAAGTTACGACGCTCAAAGTTCAAAGCAAAGGGATATATTTTCTTTTAAATAACTTGCTTTTTAAGGACTACATCAAACGGCTGGTACACAGCACATTCCTCCCGGGATAGTGATATCACTAACCCTAAAATGTACATAAACCTCACCCCCGGGAACGCGATGTATAGATTTATTATCATGACAGAATAAGCTAATCAATGACTAGACGATAACTACACATACACTACATAAATTCATCAACTAACCATTCAGGAATGTCGTCACTTCTTCTTGAGTCTCTCCATCTTTATCTGACTTCGGTTTGAACATAAAAGGCTAAAAGTTTTTTAAATGTTCAGTGTGTGTCTGTGTGAGGTAAAAGGACACAAGCTGTTGAAGCTCCGCCCCCTGTGACGAGGGCCGCAGCTCATTTGCATTTAAAGGGCCAGACACAAAACAGTGCGTTTTTGCTCATCCTCAAAAAGTGACAATTTTAACATGCTAAATAAAAATATCTGTGGGGTATTTTGAGCTAAAACTTCACATACACACCCTGGGGACATCAGAGATTTATTTTACATCTTGTGAAAAGGGCATTTTACCACCCCTTTAAAACACATTTGGCAGCTTGTTGTCATATCTCAGAATTAATTAAGTTGATACAATTCTGAGATATTTGGAAACATTTTAAGATGCTGCTATGTGATGTAATTTAGAGGAGACTAAGATGCGCTTTAGCCAGAGGTGGAAAGTCCAGGTTCAGAAAGTAAAAGTCCTCCTCAGTATTTTGTTCCAATCACCTGGATTTGCTAATTAGCACAGTTTTTCAGCCAGGAGATAGAACTAATTAGTGATATCAGCTGACTGAGTTCATGGGTGGAATAAACATATGGCAGGACTTTTACTTTCTGACCCCTGGACTTTCCACCTCTGGCTTTAGCTTAGCACAGCGGAAAAATACAATTTATGAGAATAACAGCATATTTTACTTCAAATTCTCGCTATAGCGTCAGTCGAGTGATTGAAATAACCTCCTTCTGTGAAATGATGTGGCTTCTTATCACAGAATGAGGCAGACATTATTATTTTATTCTATACAGTGATAAAGGCTACGTCGATACGCATTGCATCATAAATATATATTATCCTTACGAAAATAACCAAGATGGCTTGAAGAACACAGATAAACATTATACTGTCACAATGGTGGGTTAATTTCTCTTTATGTTTATTCAGTCAAAAGGTCTCAGTCAGCATATTGTTCAGCTACAGCGATAGATCTTTCTATCTATCTATCTATCTATCTATCTATCTATCTATCTATCTATCTATCTATCTATCTATCTATCTATCTATCTATCAGACAAGACAACTCTGTCTCCAATTTCTTCCTGTTGTTCTCCAGATGTTGGGTAATATTCATCTAGAGCCTTTAGCAAGGTCACTGGGCCCGTTTCAGTCATGGAGCACGTCTGGATGCCGATTTGGGTGCAGACAATGGCCTGCTACATGCTGTTAGGAAAAAATCCCATCCATAGCCTTTCTTTCCTGAAATTTATGAGGGCGATGCAGCGTAGTGCCTCAGCCTCTATGATCCCATTCTCCTCTGGTGGATTGCTTTCCTAATGGGCACTGACAGATGGGTCTGGAAATAGCAGCGCTGCCCCTGCCTCTCCATGTTCATTCTTCATGGATCTTCTTTCTTTATACCCTTTTTTCTCCTTTTTTCTTTCTCACTCTATTTCTTTTCACTATACTTTCCCAACAAAAAAAAACGGCCTAAAATGAACACTAATTTCTAGTGATTTGATGCATCGATCAAACTACTGGACGTTTATCCAATTTTGTGAGCAATTTACACACAAAGCCAGCAGTGATTTCCTTCAAGAATTTTGTAAGGGCTGCATGTTTAATTTTATGCGGGATAATTAGTGGTGCTTATGAATAATAGATGTGGTAGGTGGTGAAGAGGAATGTTTTTGACATTAGCTTGAAACTGAAGCTGTGGAGACTTAAAAAAAACGTGTCTAGTATGACATTTAGTATGACTGAATTAAAATACATTTGTAATGCAAATAAGCAATGCAAACAAAGTTGTTCAGCTTATTGTAAATATAAGTTAATAAGTGCATTAAGCTGCGTCAACAAACAAAACATTAGCCACTACAACACCTGTGCTGGTGGGGGAATATATCTCCTGCCGAATGCCTCTTCCTGATTGGCTGATAGACCTGACAGTCTCCCTCTGGGGTTCCAGGATGTCCCGGTACTTAGACACCATGAGCACTGAGATAAAATAGACAACAGCGAGAGCCAGGAACTGGGCCTGCTTACTGTCATCCTGTGAAGCACAACACAAAAGAACCAAAGGTTATGAAGAAGAGTCAACATGACACTAGAACATGACATGAAAAGCAGAAACGCTACTCTGAACTGATTCTATTGCTGTTAACAGAGAGTTATATTACAGAGTATTATTTTATTTAGTTATTTAGTTTTATTTATTCATTTATAATATAATATAATATAAAGTTGTAAAGGAAAAACAGGCAAAGAAACAAAATTAAATCATTTAAATTCTGTAATAACATTTTATATTTCAAGGTCTTTAATCATAAAGGCAAAATTGTGATGCTGACCATGTGAATAAAAAGACTTAAAGACTTTCAAGAAGAAAATTCTTGAAACTGCGGGATACACAAAGACCCACAAACTTTCAAGGGACATTCGAGGACCATTTGACATGAACTCACAACGTCACGAAAGACAGCCGCTCGCAGACGGTTGATGTCCACGTCTTGCAGAAGTCGGTCCGGGTCCTTAATTGGAGAAACATTACTTGGAAAATTTTCTATGGTGGTCTAAGGCAAGAAAAGCAGATATTCAACACTTTAAACACTTCTCACATTCCAGATCTCGTTTACACATTCACACCGTGCCCACAGCACCAAATCACACGTAACATGGCAATGTTATATTGTGTGGGGGAAAAACGAATGCGTCGAGACAACACCACACACTTTCACACTTTGAAGAAAGACAGCTTGAATGCTTGAGAACAGCGAGTACACTACATGTTGTCAAATCAAGATTTTAAATTCTTTAAAAAATAAAACAAGTAAAAAAATATAAAAATAGATAAATAAATAATGGAAAATATATTTTATAATAAAAAAATGTAATAATAAAAAAATTTAAAAGTCTTAAACCTATAATTTAAGATATGGTGTCATAAATTGTATACATTTAAGATAAATATTAAATAAATATATAAACTAAACTATAGATCACTTTATGCATACAGTATATAAAACACTTATAACATGAAAACGTTACTCTAATTGCATAGTTTTTTTCGATTACTGAAATTGTGTAGAGTGCCTGGATGCAGTGTAACGGTGTGTGTAGTAAACTGGCTACCTTGCTGGCCGTGGACACACTTTGCAGGCCCTCCTGAGACTTCAGACTTCTGTCCCTCTGACGCTGACGACACTCTAAACAGTTCCTCACGGCCACACAACATACTGAGACCGAGAGAAAGAAAGAGCATGACATATACATGTGGAAAAGTGGAAAAAGAGAGATGGAGGAAATCAAATAATTCAAAATAGTTTTGATCCTGGGTGCTGACTGATCAATAGTGTCCCTATGGGCCCCTTAAATTATAGAGACAACCTATGCTGGGCAAAGTTACTTTTAAAAGTAGGCTAATGCATTACAATATTGCGTTACTCCCTAAAAAGTATCAAATTGTGTTACTTAGTTACTTTTTAGAGAAAATAATGCATTACATCATTTTGCGTTACTTTTCTCACCTGGACTGGGCTTGCTTGTTTGTTTGTTTTTGAGAAATACTGAATTTGTTTTTGTGCAGGTAAGATGAGTAAATGCAAAACAAAGTAAATTGCATTGCTTATTTGTAAAATAACTGAGATATTTTGTTGTAAATTTAAAAGTAATGCGTTACTTTATTAGTTACTAGAAAAAAGTAATCTGATAACGTAACTGCCGTTACCCAACACTGGAGACAACCCTGCTTATACCTTATTGCTTCAATGAGCTTTTAAATAAGCCTGCTGCTCTTTTTATGGTTGGAAGAGTCTTTTGGAAATGTATGCTGAACTAGGAGTGAGTCATATCATGATTTTTGAAGAAATATCGTAGTATCGTGCAGCAGTGTATTCTATCAGTTGCAGTTCTGGCACCTCCGTCCCAACATACTGTACAATGCGACATATTCACATCACATGTTAATGCAGAGGTCGAGTTACACTCATGGGACAATGCAATTCACAAAAGTTCATTATTTACATGTACATTTCATTTGCATGCTGATGGGCTGTTCTAACATGCGCTTTACTGAGTGCATACACCCGAAGCTCACAGACACTTAAAAGCCTGTCAAACAGCGCCTGTTACTGAACTAAGTTATCTTTCAAGTCTTATTGGGTTCATACTGTCAAACACATAAGGTGTACATAAACACAGTTGGTTATGTCTAAAGTAAAAGCAAACATTTGAGAGAAAATCAAATGCGTGTATTTTAGATGCCGGTCTTAAAGTGACAGTAGCCTAATAGTAAATATGCTGCCGCTTGTCCTTAAAGGGACAGTTCAACCAAAAATGAAAACTCTGTCCTTATTTACTCACTCTAATGTTATTCCAAACCTGTATTCATTTATTTCTTCTGGTGAACACAAAAGAAGATATTTTGAAGAATGTGGCTAACCAAACAGTTGCTGGTCACCATTGACTTCCATTGTAGAAAAATATATACTAGGGAAGTCACTGGGGACCAGTAACTGTTTGGTTAGCCACATTCTTCAACACTTTTATTTTCAATAAAATAAACTTATTTGGGTTTAAAACCACTTTAGAGAGTAAATTATGACAATTTTCATTTTTGGGGGAACTATCCCTTTAATGTAAATAAAACAACAAAATACAAATAGAACAATCACTCACTGCTCTGAGAACTTTAATAGTATCTTTAACTTTAAAGTATCAATGTATAATTTATACAGTGAAGTCTATGTAGTGTTATCGTGTCCATATCGTGATATATATTTTTGCAATATCGCCCGGCCCTTGTATCATATTATTATTGGTTGATCGTCTTGATTGGTCACAGGTGTTTCTTGTTAGTCATTAGTCTTGGTGTTAAAATAGCCCTCATGTTTCCATTGTATCTTGTATAGTTTTGTTTGTGTGTCTCATGTAACCAAGTCAAATTCAAATTTTCTGTCATGTCGTTTTGGTGTGTCCGTGTACGTGCCGGTTTACGTGCCGGAGTCCGTCTATTTTGTCTAGTTTTGTTAGAGTAACCGCTGTTGGTGAGTCTCATGTAACCAAGTCAACCTCTCGTTTTTTCTCGTTCTATAACAGAAACATTCAAGAAAGTACTTAAATGAACAAATATAAAAATAAAACACTACATAGACTTCACTGTATAAATTATACATTACCCCTATTTCAAAAAACGGTGGCATGTTCCTTTAAATACACAACTTCTGTAGCTGAAAAAATAAAGAACTTTTTATTTAATTTGTATATTATATGTTGTGTATATGTAATGTGTAATTTTTGTTCTTATCTTTTAATAACAAAGAAAATAATGACAAAGATTTTTAACTTCGGCACTTTGGCCTAAATGTCTGCCATTATATATATATACGTATATATATATATATATATATATATATATTATTTATTACCTAGTAAAGCTTTGTTTTTAAAATAGGGACATTAGTTAGGCTGTAATGCTCAGTCACTTTGTGATATTATATTTTTGCAATATCGCCCACCCCTATCCTGAACATCTTCAGGTGTTTTCTTTTCATGTTACGTTCTATAAAATGTATCCTGACACACTCACACACTTACACACATACCTAGTCTGAGGCACTGTCGCATCAGTCCACCTGAGGACATGTTTTTCTCGGCTTCAATCTCGCTGAAGTTGAGTGAACTTGCGAAGACCAGCACATCGACCATAGCCATCAGCCGGGTCAGAAAGATCAGCGCCGTCTCAGAAGACATCCCCTGCGTCGCCTCGATGCCATCCATTTCAGTCTGACACGGACAGACACGGTAATAGAGAGCACAAGGGTATTAACTGAGATCACGGCAAGTCATCACACTATCCTGTTTGCACATTTGTTATAACATTGATCAGTCGTTATCTTCAGTACAAATATGAAACATTTAGGATGTGAATGGGTGGATTAGGTCAAATGGGACTAAACACAGCACATCCTGTTAACCAGGATGATAAAAGGACATGCAAAGCAATGGTAGATGCTTTGAAGGATGCAGGATTGCTAATGGCAATCTTTGGACAGCTTTTAGATGAGTCTGGTGCACTGAATTTTAGCATTTAAGAGTTTTAATCCTAGTTAAATTAGTGCAAACCTCCCAACACTACTGTATAAAAGTACTGCAGTTTGTAAGATTTTGTTTCTGAAAGAAGTCTCTTATGCTCACCAAGGCTGCATTGTTTGGTCAAAATATAGTAAAAACAGTATTTGGAATATGTTTACAATTTAAAATAACTGTTTTCTATTTTAATATCATTTAAAATGTAATATATTCCTGTGATGTAAAGCTGAATTTACAGCATCATTACTCCAGTCTTTAGTGTCACATGATCCTTCGGAAATCATTGTAATAGGCTGAAGATTTTTTTTTATTATTAACAATGTTGAAAAACTTTTTGCTTTACATTTTTGTAGAAGCTGTGATAAAAAAAATATACAAAACATTTAAATCTTTTAAAATTTAAATTTAAATCTTACTGACCCCAAATTGTTTAACATTAGTGCATATGTGTATGAAATTCATCAAATTATCCCAAATGAAAACTAGCATAGGTTTTAATGTGCGATTGCATTAATACGTAAATTAGCACTTTTATATTGACTAAATCCTTAACATACAATTACAAGAGATACTAAGCTAATTTAAAACGAAAACTACTAAATGGAAAGTAGTTCCTGTGACCCGAGCTTTTAAAAGTCAATATATCCATGTTTTTCTTGTAGTCATGACAATTCTTGCATTTTTTATGGAATATTGCAGAACTTATAAATTATTTAGCCTATCCGTCCACATTATTATTCCTTTCTTTCTTTCTTTCTTTCTTTCTTTCTTTCTTTCTTTCTTTCTTTCTTTCTTTCTTTCTTTCTTTCTTTCTTTCTTTCTTTCTTAAATACATGTGCCCTCCTAATCTATAATCAAGAACTTCCCCTCCTTCTTGCAACAACATCCCTTCTTTACTGGCGTAAGGGCGGGACAACCTGTCATCGACATAAGATTGACCAATGGCAGACCACAATGATCCAACTATCCAATCAATTCCTGAAGCACAAAATCAAGTCCCGCCCTACATTTTTTCCTTGTTCAAGAAGCCGTTTCACTCGGATATACGTCACATCATAGGAAAGAAAAAGACTATACTATTGCAACATCTGTTTCATGCTGACTTAAAAAAATATAGGCCTATTGTAGCCTACTGTATAATTCGTGTGTGCTATGAGAAAGTATGACATGACTGAGAGAAAATGGAAATGAACCACTGAACATTCTAAATATACTGATGTATTGGTACTAACCTTGTTATTCTTGGCATAAACAAAAAATAAATAAAGCAAAAGAGAAAAATTTTTAGTTAAAACGCACTCAACAGTGAAGAATATATTTAAAATAAGGTAAACTGAAGTAGCATCCTCCCTGACGCATTCTGTTACTGTCCACACTAATGTGTTTTAGTTTTAAAAAGCACATTTTTCTCTCCGTTTTGGCCTTCCGTCCACATTGAGACGGCGTTATGAACGTAAAAAACAAAGCTTTTTGAAAACGCTCTCCAAAGTGGATACATTTAAAAACGCTGCTTTCCCACTGTCGTGTGGACTGTAAAAACAGAGGGCATGTAACATTGTTGTAGGGAGTAGGGCCCTATACTGATAGATATTCATGTTTATTCCGGTATTGTGCCTGTGCTATTCACTTTCACACAGTTGCTAAAATGTGTTACTTTGCACACTCTTCATTTCACAGTCCTGCAAAGATGACAGAAAATGTACTCACATTTCCTGTCCTGCGACAAATATGAGAGCAGTTGCGTTTTAGACCAAACAAATAATGGCGACTGAGTGCGATCTGGATGCATCAGTGAATGGTGAGATATTTGACTAAATAAAATGATCGTGCCAGAAGAATTGCGTGATACCTTTACTATGTCTTTTTCCGTATCATTGAGCTTTTATGAGGGGTTACTCATGCGCAGTTAGGTGAATATGGCGTTTTTCAACGTTTCAGTGTGGACGAGAAACTTTTGGAAAATGCTAGTGTGGACCATTTTCAAATGTAGGCCTATCCGGATTAATGTAGACGAGACTTTGCTTGCAGTAATATATGACGGCCACTGGGTGTCAGTATTGTCAAAGCTCTGGCACACTCACAGAGGGCGAGGTGGCAGCGGACAGCAGGGGAAGGATTCCTCCACAGGCGATGATGATGTTATCCACCATCTGTGAGATCAGGTGAATGGTATTGTGTACAAAGATTATGTTCTCGTTGCTGTTGACAAAGTCCATAATGGATTTTGTCGAATGACTATGAGGGGCAAGAGAAAAGGAGGGTGAGAAAGAGAAAAACAACAATAAAGAGACATAGGCTACATCACAATAAGGACAAGTTGTTTTTTGTTGTCATAGGCTACAATAATAAAAGTAGACCGAGTTTATTATTTGACATAAACAAAAAACAAAACTGCAAGACACAGAATTACAGTCCTATTCTAAAAAATAAAATAAAAAATTGATCAAGTATGATATGTAAACAGATTTGTATTTTTATCCCCCAATGTTTTTGTTCATGTCAAATGAATGATGGTGTAAACTGTAGCCACTGACCTTCTCCAAATGTGTACATCTGATTCTAGTGCAAAGAGCAGATCTGTAAGTAAGCGCTGGTGCATTGGGGACCACTTGAACTCTGGGATACGGAACATGGTGGTGCGGGGACCAGGGCTGAACTGTCGACGCTGCTCTTCTGTCATTGGCATGCCTCTGAAGCCCAGATCCACACGCAGATCTCTATCCAGATGACTACCAGAGCGGCCGTGCAAACTCTGAAAGCAAACCGATGCTTTTAAAAGTAAAACACACAGAACTGATGCACTTCAAAATCCAGGCATCTTAGAAAATGAAATGACTGTTGATGACAGGTGTAATAATGAAGCGTTTGTGTACAATTTCCGGTTGTATTTCGTGGCATGGAGGAGAGAATGTGTTCTTTCTTCCAAAAGACTTACAATAAAGCCTTCATGCTGGAAACAACTTTAAAGACCTTTAGTTTCTTGAACGTCAGCTGGAGAAGAATGCAGGTTGCAGTTGAAGTTATGACATTTCTTCAGGCAAGTTTTTTCTTTTTTTCTTTTTGTTTCAAGCTGGCTTTGCCAAGCTGCAGACTTCATATTCGTCTAGGGTCCACAATATATCACACAACACATCAGAAGCAGTTTTGGCAGCCATAAAGATGTCAAAGAGTGAACCCTCTTACAGTTTGATGATTTTTAATGCTATGGTAAATTATGGTAACTATGGCCAAATCAAATATCGCCATATTTTTGTAATAGCTGATGGATAAAATTGAACACAATGACATTTAGACAAGAGTCAACTATTAATTAAGATATTGGCATTTATTTTAATTGAAAGGCTGAGCTGTGTTCTCAGGACATTGTCATAAATGTCAGCTCAATTTATTTATTATAAATTCGGTTGGACAAAACAATGGTTTCATATATTTATTGTTAACCTCTTTTTTTATTTCATAATTGTTTAAAATGTTGCTAAAAGGCATATGACTGGGTCAACATGTGTCTACTGAACAGTAACTTTCATCCTGGGCTATAATGGTGAAAAATGTTCAATAAAGTAAAAAAAAAAAAAAAGATAAATAAATGATTAAATGTTTAAAGATTAGGAACAAACAGGATAAATAAATTGCATATTAAATAGTTACATTATATTAAATGTTTATCTAAATTGTCCATAACATTAAAATAAAATAAAAATAATAAAAAAAAATGTTTTTGACAACTCCAAATCTATACTACTGCTCAAAACTTTGGGGTCAGTAATTTTTTATGTTTTTTTAAAGGGGTGGTGTAATGCCATTTGCACAAGATGTAAAATAAATCTCTGATGTCCCCAGAGTGTATATGTTAAGTTTTAGCTCAAAATACCCCACATATATTTTTATATAGCATGTTAAAGTTGTCACTCGTTTTGTGTCTGTCCCTTTAAATGCAAATAAGCTGCTCCCCACACAGAGGGCGGAGCTTGAAGAGCTTGTGTCCTTTTACCTCACACAGACATGCGGATAACGATAAAGATGGAGAGACTCAAGAAGAAGTGACAACATGTAGACAACATTCCTGAATGGTTAGTTGATGAATTTATGTAGCTTATGTGTAGTTATCGTCTAGTCATTGATTAGCATATTCTGTCTTGGTAATCTATAAATAGTGTCCCAGGGGTGGAGTTTATGTAAAATTTAGGGTTAGTGATGTCACTATCCCGGGAGGAATGTGCTGTGTACCAGCCGTTTGATGTAGTCCTTAAAAAGCAATTTCTTTAAAAGAAAATATCTCCCTTTGCTTTGAACTTTGAGCGTTGTAACTTTGCAGATGTTGTTTATGCTCAAACAGCAACATTACACACTAACTAAAGTTAGAAAAGTGAAATCATAATCAACCACCCATTTATTTCTACTTTTATAACCACCATGTTTTTTTCAGGATTATTTGATGAATAGACAGTTCAAAAGAACAGCATTTATTTTTAACATTGAAAATGTCTTTACTGTACAATTTGATGCATTCTGCATAAAAGTATTTTATATACATACATACTGTATATATATATATATATATATATATATATATATATATATATATATATATATATATATATAATACTTTTATGCAGTATGCATAAACACATATCCATATACAACATACATTTACACACATACTAAATCATATTAACCTTAAACTTTTGAAAGTTAGCATATATACGCCAGTACCAACACTAATAGTTACCTGTGTTGTAGTAGTAGTCTGAATCTTCTTGATCTCTTTATCTTTGCCATCGTCTGATTTCTCTGTGTCTGATGTGGTGCTGGTAACATCTGCAGTGCTCTTTACCCCAGAAACCCCTGGCTCCAACTCTACAGCCACCGTCTCAATCTGCCCGGGGCATTTAGACAGGCTTTCCCCTTCAGAGACAGTAAAACCACTCAAAGCAGGCTGCACCTTAAAGCTGTCATCCTCCAAAGCCGCTGGCTTGGCGTCCAACTCTTTCGAGCTCTTGGTCATGAGAGCCAGAAGCCCGAGGTCTGCACTAGTGCTGGTGTGGACCTGAGGTTCCACTCCTGAGAGCGGAAGAGGTTCAGATGGTCCCATTTCAGGCAGCAGATTTCCCCCCGAGCTGGTCGTCATCGGGCCAAAGAGGAAGGTGTTGTTGCTGGAGATGGCATCTTTTTCGTCAGCCAGGGTGATAAGAGGACCTGAGCTTTTGTCTTCTAGGCTGGCTTTGGGTACCAGTACGCTGTTTACACTGCTGTTCAGCTTCTCCACCACAGCCGAGTAGACGTTATCAAGGAGAGAGTCCACTTCCACCAAGCCACCATTTTCTGTGACAGGCAGGAGGTCCATGTCGTCCATCTTCACCTCTGTGGCCTCAACCTTCTCAGCTTTAATATCTACAAGCAGGTCATGGACTTCCACATGGACACCTGACGCTGGGTTCTCCTCATCCAAACTCTTAGATTCAGACAAGAGGTTTCGCCCGGAATCTGCCGTCTCTGGTTCATCCGCTTCACTCTCAGGAGTCTGGGTTTGGGAGTCTGGGTCCAGCTCTAGGGTACCTTTGATGGCAGAAGCCTGAGCAGAAAGCCCTGAAATGGTGCTGACAAGCCCCTTCTTCCCTTTCTTAATGTTCTCCTCTTCCTGTCGCTGGTATTCCTCATACATTTTGGCTAAATATTCCTTGTGAGCCTCATATGTCACCTGCCAAACAAATCAACAAATCTTCTTAAATGCAAAAAAATAATAAATATAAAGCTCTGGTTATGACAACGCAAAATATATGAATATCTGTATATCTGTATCTATCCATCCATCCATCCATCCATCCATCCATCCATCCATCCTCTCAAACAAGTCTTTGTCAATCCCACATTTAGTTTGCCTTGACTAACTTTGCTTTTCTATTTTAAAACTACAGATATATGAATTTGAACTGTACTTCATTTAAATTTGAATTGCAATTCTGAATCCTGTTTGCTACCTCAATTTAAATCCAATTCCAATTGAGGAATTGAATCGGCATTTAAAGGCATTCTCAATTAAATCCTCACACTCATGGAGCCCACTGTACTACATCTGGATTATATCATCCATCTCTGCTCTCCATATATCTCTAATCAATATTGGCCAATTTAAAGCTTATAAGATCTACCACTGCACGTTTGTTCAGCTGGTACAAAACATCTATTTACTTTGGAGTGGGCTATGGAGAGTGTGTCCACCCACACACGCCAGCCGCCCCACTCATGCTTGATGGCGTGGTAGAGAAGAATCCGGAAGATGTTGTAAACCATCTCTGTGATCTTCTGTTCCTCTGAGTTCTTAGGGTTAATGTAGCTGAGAGAGAACATCCAGTCCTGCCAAACTGAACACTGCAGCAGACACCTGTCACACCAGAAATGAGATGGATTAAGCTTGCGGCAGTCACTCGTGTTAAACCCTCCTCTCCTCCGCAAACATCTTTTTTTACATCCTCAAACGACACTCAAAGGTGGAACCTAATTCACAAACCGACAAGTAACACAAAGCAATTTCAGCCCCAACCTCCATTAAACTTCAGATCTGCGAGGTAACGCTAAGAATGACTGGCAGCTATTTGAATAACACCTGAAGCACTTTGTGTTATCCACCGTCATTTTTTTTTCTCTGTGCATTGTGGCATAATAAATGGATCTTTGGGTGAGGTGGAATGAATTAAGCTTGTTTCTTTTGCGGAAACACTCCGGGTTGTAAGATTGCGGTAAGGATGGTTTAATTTCGAGCCCATCCCTATCGGCTATTAAAGAGATAAACTACGGCGTGTAAACCATCGCTACAGGATCAGTTTATCCTCAAATGAAAATTGTCATAATTTACTCACCCAACAATCTATCTTCAGTGGAAAACAAAATAAAGAATTGAATTGGTCACTTTGCATTTCAAGATACAAAAAGGATTCCAATAAAAGTGATCCATACTAATTCTGCATTATATTCAATGTCTTCACGGTCGTTATTTACAAACAATCTGGACATTTGCACTGGATTTCCTTGGTTCTAAGCAAAGTACCAATGTCCAGTTTGTGAACAAAATGTTCCTTTGAGTCAAATCTTTCACAAAACCGATCTGGGCTGCAGATCAGAAACTTTTGGCACCAACGTTCTCTACAATCTATTTAAGCTTCTAACGCTTTTTGTAAATGAAGCTGTTCAAGAATTGAACTGATTCTGGTTCTTAACTCACTGGCTCAATGGTCTATCTCAGGATTAACAACTCACTGGAAGGGAAGAATGAGTGGAGAAAATTGGATCTTTTCCCTCACATAAATCTATTGTGTGGCTTCAGAAGAGTCATGTGAGTCACTTTTAAGGTTCTCCTCCATCCATTTTTGAGTCTTGAAAGCCTCATTCCCTGCATAGAGAACAGTGTGAAGCACTGTCTTCATAACTCCTTCAGCATTGCACAGAAGAAAGAGAGCCACACGGAACAACGTGGGGATGAGTAAATAATGACACAATTTTCATTTTAGATGAACATTAAATTCCATTAAAAGCGAAGACAAATGTCTGGTCTAGTTACCAGTCACTGTTTACGGACGGTTTAGAAAAGCACTTTGGAGACGTAACGACTTCATCAAGTCTAAAAAGCTTCTTGACTGGCTCACTGTAGAACGTAATGATGGAGATGATGAAAAGTAATAATAACAGCCAATTGAGATTTCAGCACACACTGGGCGACTGATTGACTGCCAGACTTGTGATTGCACAGAGGAGCCCTGCGTACGGCTTGCGAGAGAAGAAAAGGAAAACCAACAGCCATAGGACAGCACACAGCAGTGAAACCGGTGTGGATTCGCATGTGTCGCTGCAACATCTGCTGTGAGAGAAACACGGCGAGGATTTAGCGTCACGGGGGTGCCCATTAAACACAACAACAAGGGAGAACGTCACTTTTCTCTGCTCTCTTTTCTGATCCGTTCACTAGGCGGTTAATTGCTTGTCATTGGGGATGGGGCGAGAAAGGCAGAGACCCTCACCGTCTGTTTTCACGGCTGTTACTGAAGAGCTTGATCATGTCAGAGAGGAAGAGACGCCGCACCTCCATCAGGTCTGCGCTGGCCGTGGAGCTCTTCAGCAGTGTGGCCACCACCTTGAGAATCACTGAGAACAACCAATAGAAGAACACGCATCAATCACTCAGCCAATCAAAGCAGAGTTGTATCTGATTGACACCGATGCGAACCAATGAAAATGCACAGTTGACACAAATGAGACGGGCATCTCTATGTGTAGAAGCAAACGTTTAATCATTCGCTAGTAAACTTTTAACTTCCACGGATGACAGTTAATGTATTAGGACCAGACCACAAAAAGAATGGATGGGCTGACAGAAAGAATTACTTGGGTTCTGGATCTTCACAGTAGAATCGGGTTCAGCATGAGGCTTGTGGACGACCTGTGTGCAAACCTGCTCTGTCAAAATCTAGACAGGAAATAGATCAGATGAGATTTATGAATGTTAATTCGTCTGAAACATCACTAGAACAGATAAAGCATCAATTATTAAGATGGCTGAAAACTAAACTGAAAACTCTATTCGAATATTTTGTGTAGTGGATACAATGGAACCAAGTAAAGCATAAAAAGTTAGAGATACAAAAAAATCCAAAAATATAACTAAACTGACTCTTGCAAGTTGACTACTAGTTACCTGAAGAAATGCAGAAATAAATGGCCTTTTAAGCTTTCTATTCTAGAGTCCAGAAAAAAATGTTTCATGGTTTCCACAAAACTATTAAGCAGAACAGCAGTTTTCAACATTAATAATAATTGTAACTTGAGCATCAAATCAGCATATATGAATGATTTATGTCATATACGAAGCCTACAAGAGGGATCATGGAGTTAGACAGGAGTAATGATGCTGAAAATTCAGCTTTGACATCACATGAATAAATTACATTTGAAAATATATATAAAAATCATGATGATAATATAAATATTTTACAATATAATTATATATACAATTATTTACATCAAAATATGAACATGTAAAATATCTTATGCTCACCAAGGCTGCATTTATTTAACTAAACATAATAATTATATTGTTTATTATAATTATATTGTGAAATATTTATAATATTATCATGATTTTAAATGACGGTTTTCCAAATTAATATATATTTTTTCAAATGTAATTTATTCATGTGATGTCAAAGCTGAGTTTTACATCACAGTTGTTTATTTTAGTTTTGTATATTATATATTAAATGGTCAATACAGTATTATAGTTGTACTAAAATATACTAATCAGCATCCAGAACAATCTGTTTTATGTTACCTCATATAGTGTGTTGTATGTAGTTATCGACAGTGTGTTGGAGTGCAGCATCAGTCGTTCCCCAAGAAGTGTGAAGAGACTGTTTGTGTGCATTATTTCCACCTTCCTCCTGTGAAAAAACACACACACACAAATAGAAAACATACTGTAGTTGAAATGCCAACTTTCATACATCTCACAGCTAATGTCAAGCTAGCAGGAACAGGCCTTGATGGTGACTGAGCTTGGCACCTTGTGCATGGTGTCAGGTACCTTCAGTTTTTCACTCAGAATAACGAAGCTACCACCTCTGCGCTCTCGTCCTGGAAGAGCTGTGGCTCTCACAATCACAAACTATCCAGCAGCGCATCATTCTGAGGTACTGTCAGGATGCTAAGCCTCCTAAATGCAATCCTGCCCAACAGCAGGTACAGACAAATGGGGACTGTACAGTAAAATGACAACCAGGAAAAAAGTATGTTTTAAAGTGCCTGTGAGCATTCAGGATGTTAACCACTCAACGATAGATATGCTAATGATGACAAAAAGCAAATGTGGGTTTTATGTGCACTCTAGGCTAACTGCAGTACAAGTCTGCAAATGTCAGAGGACTTGTAAAGTTCTAAAAACAGCATGGTTGCCTTTATATTTTTGTAAGTGTTTATTTAAGGGAAACCGTCTTACACATGAATTTGCCCTCACACCAATACATTATATGTATACTGTATATATATATATATATATATATATATATATATATATATATATATATATATATATTGTAACTACATTCTGCCCTAAAAAAACTCTTAAAACTACATTCCGTGACAAAACAACAGTAGAATTTGTAAAATGATGGTGTTTGCTTGTCTGCCATGACAACTCGCTGTGAGAGAAATGCTGCAAGCGGAGTGATAGACTGGATCTCACACGCGTCCCAGTTTCTCACTTTACTCTCTACATTAATTTAAGACTTTTGTTATTTCATTTAAAACTGCTCTTATGAGGATACTCGACAAAACAGACAGTTTGGCATAATTGTGTAAATGTTATTTGCGCGTTGAAGCGCGAAAGAACTTGATTCTAGCACGCTTTCTGTGAGTCGTGTGTGTGCGTCACATAAACAGGACACTCATAGACAGTGCGTTCTCTTTTGTCTTGTCACGTTTGGATGGTTTAAAAGCATTTGCATGAATAAGAGCGTGGTCATATAATGTAACGCTAGCCAAAAGGATGACAGGAGACACGATTGCTGGTTTAAAAAAATTTAACGCGCTAACGTCGACAACACGATATACATTTAATTCAGTCATGAAACTCTAGAAGGCGCAGGCTGGTACGTCCTTCTTTATATGCAACCTGCAAGCTAATGTATCACATCAATTCCACAAGATGATTGGCCTCTACTGATCCTGCAGCCAATGAGATAGCTTGCTCAACATTTAAATAGTCTGGTTTGTTTTTTGCTGAAAAGCTAGTCCTGAAGAGCACTTCCAGAGTTTCTCTGAAACCCTCCAGCTCCCCCAGCTCCACCTGCCTAGATCTGCTACGAAATTTATGTATCTATGTATGTCTATTCATAGCATATCTTACATGCTCACAGCAGCGTATCTGTGTTTCTCTTCAATCAATTATCAACAGCAGCAGCCATATATTGTCCTTCTGTATATTAAATCACATGCTAAATGTATTCAGAGAGTTGTTATGATTTAAATATATATATATAAAATTATAATTTGAGGTGACTTCCGTTATGCCACTCCCTACATAGATACACACTCACAAATATCCACATACACAGTCACAAACTAGTTAAAAGAAGAGGCTTATGGGTAGAGTATCTCACTATATGTACCTTTCTCAACAAAAGCCCTGGAGCCATTTAGAGAATATTTCTGAAGAACTTTAAAATCTCATAAAGACATTACTGATGAGGACTCTGTCCTTATGCAACCACAAATTTCACCTTGTCGGATTCACTTGAGAAAAGATATCTCTTGGAAGACTTTGTATGTGAAAGTGACTCTGGAAAAGAGAAGAATGGATGTACTCACTTGTGACCTAAGTGTTTGAGGAAATATGCCAGAACTTTCAGAGCCTGAACTCGGATACTTTCACTCTTGGAAGCCAGAAGTTTGTACACCACCCTGGAAAGAAATGAAATTAAAATACAACTAAAAAGAGAACTATTGTGATTTAATTCATTCAATATTATATTAAAAACAAGAATCAGAGGGAAAGTGCCTAACACTTAATTATTTCAATTAATCAAGTGGCAGATAAAAAAAATAGAAAAAATAGAATTTAATAATAATAAGTAACACTTGAGAGGAAATTGCATTGTGTAAACCACCATGAAGCTGTTCATCAAAGTTATATCAGTTATTTCGAGCCAATCCCGAAACTTTATCAAATCCATCTATATTTCATTAGCTTGACATGCAGGGTGTGAGCTTTTTCCTGCTTGTCAGAAAATAAATAAATAAATATGAAAATATCATTCCAATTCCTACGTCGAGTCTTGTGAATAATTCATGATTGTATCAACTCCATCATGGGAGACAAGATGAAATATAATGAAATTTGACTCTGTGTGGAGTACAAGGCTTTTTACCGGATTCCATTCCTCTGGTCAAATGCAGGAATCATGGAGGCAGGGTGCTCAGACATGAGGGCCACAAGCAGCTGAAGGACATCATGGAGGTTCTCATCCTTAATGAGGAATAAAGGCATAAACACACATCCTGCATTTAAAGGGGCACTTCACCGCTGGTAAAATGGGCTTTCAATAAAACATAATAAAGCATGTACGCACGCACACACGCACACTGTATATTGGTAGTATATAGTATACTGTATATATATATATATATAAATAACTGTGCAGGCCTAATCATTTTTTAATATGACTATTTTCTACATTTTAGAACAATAGTAAGTTGAAAACTATTAAATAATGGAAGTATGGAAATTATGTAGTGACCAAATATAAAATAAATAAAAACCATCTTATATTTGAGTTTCTTCAAAAATGACACCCTTTGTCTAGATTTGAGTTCAGCTTACTTCATGAGGTGCATTCTGGGATGCTCACACAGTATAGAACAAGATCACAAGTGTACACCACTGTTTTAAAGTTTGGGAGTGTGGGGTCTGTAAGATTTTTTTATGTTTCTGAAAAAAGACTGCATTTAATACTGTAGATTAAAAAAAAACAGTAGTATTGTGAAATATTATTACAATATAAAATCTAACAAATGAACACAGTAATGTATTCCTCTGATGTCAAAGCTGAATTTTCAACATCAATACTTCCAGTAAAAAAATTTTTTTTGGATTTACAGTAGTTTTCTTCTTCTTTTTTACACAAAAATGATAAAATAATTATCTATAATATATATCTATAATATATATATCTATAATGACTGGTCTTATTCTCAGATAGGAAATCATATGTTAGCCTGAAGATGGGTGTTCGGAAATGTGTGTAGTCTATAACCATAATCCACTTTAAAATGACTAAAGATTAAGTGCAATAGGAAGTCGTTGAGTCACTGATTTTAATTTTTTTTCAGTCAAATCTTAATTTAAGGAGTGTAAAATTGGGCCCATTTACGAACATGAATGAAGAATAGGAAATGTTCTAAAACAGATGTATGTCAGATGTATGTATGAATACTGTATGGTGAAGACCCACCTCATGCATGGTCAGCAGGTAGTTTAAAATACTTTGAAGCTCATCTTCTTTAACACCTCGGTCCTGATGAAAAAAAAAAAAAAAAAAGGAAACGTCAACAAAAAGCTGAGCTGTGCTACTTTTGCAATATGCTGTTGTTAAACACCCAACTGCACTTATAAGCTTCTACTTCCATCAGCATGCTGACAAACTATGAAATATAAATAGAATAAAAAAATAACAATGAGTTAAAATTCAGAGAGGCTGTTTGCTGAAATTAATGTTCACAGCAAATTTGTGTCCTGACTTCTTATGAGCCGTCTCTTATTATTAGGTAAGCAGCGTGAACTGTCTGGTTGGAGCGGTGCTGATGAATGCACACGTTTCCCATTACTGAGAGAGCACAGGCAGCTTGAGAGCTAATTGTTGTTTGCTTGTGCCTTGGCCACCTGACAGATTTCTTGATATGTTAGCACTGGTCTGAACAAGTGTACACTCTTTCCTACAGTCCTGTTAGAAAATTGTAAACAGCTGGGGCTGGTGAATGAGAGCGAAAACCTGCCAAAGCAACAGCCCTAGAGCTGTTGTCCTCTATATTTTGGCAAATCAATACAGGCACAAAATGAAAATGAATTGATTTTACTAAACTGTATTAGATGTAGTATTCTAGCAGGCTAATATAGTCTTGATACAAAAAAACACAGTTAAACTATAGTTAGTCAATACGCATTCAAGGATGGTGTCATTTTATTTTTATTATCATTTGTCTGCATATGCTACACAATATCCAGTTATGAATGCATGAGATGATGCTTACCTTCAGTATGAGCTGTTTGAGGAACAGCAGCATGAAGGCTCTGAGGGAGGTGATCTCTTTCTGCAAGGGCCGAGGACCGTCTGCTAACACAGGAGTCACAGAGGAACTGTTACAACAAACCGCACTACATCTCAAAAATGTCATGTTCAATGTTTCACGGGTACTGCCATTCAATTCATAGTGAGAGTGTCAAAGAGCGCCTCGCTCTCAGTCAGTGGAGAGCCGTGGCATGGACAGGGGCTTCTGCCAGCCGAGAAGAGCGGAGAGGTCAGAGCTCTCAGAAGAAAAGCTAAGCCCTTATTAACTCCAGAGCGCTAGAGCTCAGCGGGCCACACTTCATTTCAGTGACATCTGCACTAATTTCGAATATCCCTGGTCACCTTGATTTTTGCTAAGTACGACATGTTCTTGGGTCAACATATTTTGTTGATCCTGGAACAACATTCCGGTCCAAAAACGTATTCCTTACCTAAACATAATCCTACCCATTAACATATCCCTAAAATAAGAGGGAACTGATAGGTGTAGAAGCACCTAACCCTGATTGTAAGCCTAAACTTAACATGGACCATTAACTTGTCCTTTAAATCTGATTGGTTGATTGGAATGTTTAACCGGGAACATGTTTGGTAAAGTGATGTTCACCCTCATACTTCCAGAGCTCCTTTTTAGTGCTTTTTAGACGTGTGTGTGTGTGTGTGTGTGTGTGTGTGTGTGTGTGTGTGTGTGTGTGTGTGTGTGTGTGTGTGTGTGTGTGTGTGTGTGTGTGTGTGTGTGTGTGTGTGTGTGTGTGTGTGTGTGTGTGTGTGTGTGACAGGTTTCCATTTGCTGTTTTACTGGGAATGGCCTGAGCATAAAAAGAAGAGCAAATTGATTAGCTGTCATATTCGCAGATTCATCTCAAGAGGTCCGATCACCACCAATCACTTGCTATTACACTGTCTAAAATGATCCTGTTTCATTTATGATGTCTCTTTCTCTATTCATATCAGTGGCGACCAGCAATTATTATAATTTTTTGTTGAAAAAGTGACGCCTTTAAAGGTTTCATTCTTCAAGAATTGTAATTAAGCAACTGGAGCTGTTTTTACATTTACAGATCCATTTCCAAAAACAGATCAGCCTCTGGAATTTTAATCTCACTACATATTTCTGAATAAATGGAGGCAGCCCAGTTGCCCATGATAAAATTCTGCTAAACATTCATTGAATATTAAAATGAATATTAAATAATTCCAACATTCATTGGATAAACATGATAAATGTTACATGATATAAAATTACTTCCCTGCAAGTTTTTATTTTGTGTTCTATGGAAGCTTGTTTCTACCACAGAATTAAAAAAAATTTAAAAGATTATTTTCTCCTCACAATTGCGCTTTACATCTCACAATTCAGACTTTTTTCCTCAGAATTGTGAGATGTAAACTCACAATTGTGAGTAATAATATCAGAAATGAGAGATATAAACTCGATATTGTGTGAGTTATAAAGTCAGAATTGCAGGATATAAACTGACTTTTGACTTCTTTCCTCGCAACTGCGAGAAAAAAAGTAAGAATTGAGAGTTTATATCATCAAAGGTCAGAATTGTGAGAGAGAAAATCGCAACCTTTTATTTTTTATTCAGTGGCGGAAACAAGCTTCCATATTTCATCCTTCTATCTTTTGACAAAAGTATGCTTTAAAGTTTGTCAAATTATGTCATGTTATTTTTACAATTGTAAGCGGACATCTGCAAAATGCCACACACACACAAAAAAAAACATACCTATAACACAAACTTTCAACCCAATATTTTTTTTCATTTGTAATACTCTATAATGTATTGATCTAAAAATGTATCAGACAGGTAAGATTAGCCAAACATGTTCTAAAACATCCTAAAAAGCTCCTAAAATAATATACGAATAAAAGTATAATTTGTCACATAGTTTATAGTTACTGTATTGTGAATTCTCTATGCTTTAATAGACTGCTATTACTGTTTTAAGTTTTAAAGCCATTTACAATATTGTATACGTGTAGCGGACTGTAACTGCAAAGGTGTATTCTCATTTGCATAAGATGCATTTGAGTGAGCAAATCAACACACTAGTAGTTAACTCCGTTTACCAGTGTTCAAGACAGCTCAAGCGGGTTTGTTATCGTCATGGTGCATCTTTTTTTGCATTGTATTTGTAAACCTTTAACATTTTCATCAATAATTTTATTAAGGAGATTAGCATTGTTATCTAGTTTACTTTAAGAGTCTGCAATTGATTGTCCATTGTCTTAGTCCTTCCTTCAATGTAAAGAAAGCAGCTATTAAAGAGAGATCATGGGATGTTATCTACCCGGTCAATAAGTGTACAATTCTCTAATATTTGATCATTTGTCTCTCTAAAAAAGAACCCAAAAAATCCAAACAAAATAAAAGATTCCCCAGCCCACATTAATCTGAAAAGACATTAAATTAAAAGCGTAATTTCATCGGTAAACACCAAAATCTGCAATCTAAGAGACTTTGGAGCAACTGGGCGTAGATTGGTTTATCTCCAAATTGGGGGGGAATTTATTTTAAACAATTTTCCTGTCTACTGGATCTCATTAGGAGATCAAATTCATGATTCAAGCAAAACTAAACAGATCAATAGAATGACTGATATCTCTTTTACTCAATAACACTTCTTCCTGCACCATTTAATTGATTGTGAATATGAACACTCACGGCAAACACTGTCTCTTATTTGCAAAGAGTAATGAATCTGGCATGGTGTCAAACAGAGAATCAATGCATATGTACTCTCGCAGTCTCCCTGCAGTGCACTATCCTTAAGATCAGCCGTGTATGTGGAAGCTCCTTATCAAAATGGATCTGTGGGACATATACAGAAGTGAAATTAAAAACCATCCCTTCAGAGGGTGTACGTATTAATGCGGGCCACGGTAAATATACAGTAATTGGATCTGGAGTCATACTACGGCTTATCTTCTGAAGCCAGGAAAATGGGAAAACGAAGCCAAAAGAAGAATTTATTCAGCCCCTGGTGTTTTACACAAAAGCTTTCACACAGCAGAACTGGACTTGGGCTTTGACCGGCTAAACATTAACAACGGTGATTAACTGTGTGTGTGCTCGAGCATTTAAACTCTCAACGCAAGTACATGAACGTTAATGCTGTCCCAACTTAAAAAAATAACATTCAGAAATAACGTTTTCGTAACATAATTAGCAACGCGTTTAGTTGGCTGGGATTGCAGTCAGAAGAAAGCTACATTTTCGTTAGTTTAATTCCCCTTGTGGTGAACATCAAGCTTTTAATGTTGTTTATATGTCTAAATTCATAAGTCTTTATGAGTATTTTCTACTTAAAACTGCAGTGAAAAAAAGTCGCTGGTGTTTCTGACGTCACAAACTACCTTGTAACCAATCACGTCAACGTGTGATCGTCAACGAGCGGATCTCAGAGCTGGCGCGAGTGAGTGGAGGCGGGGCTAATTTGCATATTCATAGAGCCACGTCATTTTGGTGATCAAAGAGGAGTTTTAAGGGATACAATTATTGACTATAGGGGGACTTTAAAGTTATTCAATCTGTCAACATGTTCGTAACTAGCTACATGAACAAAAACAGATCCAATTTCATAGCACAGACATCCACAGACAGCTCTATCAGTGTCTTGAGTGCTGAGGTTTGTTACTGCCACTTTAAATGCAAGAACTAATATGCACAACAGGACTTTTCGCTGTGCTTGATGTTTCTTGAGGGAGTCTTTCTATGTAGGTCTCTCAAGACACTGGTGAGAAAAGGCTGTCTGTGCTATTGAAAACAACGGGCAGGAGTGATGCATGACTTTAATTTGTGAAGTCTTGCTTGCTTTTAGAGAGATAGAGTGCGCGCGCGTGTGTGTGTGTGTGTGTGTGTGTGTGTGGTTAGCTGATGTTTCTCCAGTGTAAAACCGAACTCTTTGTTGCAGTAATTGAACACTTCATTATGTTATACTGCTTTCTCTATAACCCATCCCTTTGTGGAAAAGACAAAAAAGACTGCTGCGTTTGACAAATGAAGAATAAATCAATGCCGACCGCCACATAGAATTACCTACTTGGCAAGCCGGAGACAAATTCTTTTACATACTTTAGGAGAGCTCCTCTAGGACCTCTTCACCTGGTGTGTGACTGCGAAACGTGTTTGAGTGTGTCTTTGTGTGTCGCAGAGGTTTAAGTTTCATGATGGTGTAGTAATCTCAGCACCAGCTGCTTTTCAAGATAAGAATAGCCCTTCATCTTCTGCAGTTGTGTGTATATGTGTGTGTACTGCGTGTTAGGTTCTTTAGATATTCATTCAGTTTTAATCACAATCTGAAAAGATTCTGTGCTGTCTTATGAGCCGGAAGAAAAAGTAATTAATTATCTAAGTCACAGTACTAACAAATCTGATATCGCAAATACTGATACTGATTTCCAAAGATCTATCCATGATTTAAAGGAATATTCTGGATTTTAGTGTGAAGTTGTTATGTAAATATACATATGCAAATAAACTGAGGTTAATTCGAAAAAACTATTGAAAATATTGAAAATTACATAAATTATATATGTTTTATTGTATGTATTGGGAATATCACTTCCGACCGATTAAGCGCATTCTTGCTATATATCGGAAGTGTTATTAAAGACATTTACATTGTTACAAAATATTTCTATTTAAAATAAATACTGTTATTTTCCTTTGATCGGAGAATCCTGAGAAAAAAATGTATCACCATTTAAAAAAACATACAAAAAAACAGCACAACTGTTCAATGTTGATAGTAATAATAAATGTTTCTTGAGCAGCAAATCATCATATTATTATTATTTCTGAAGAATCATGTGACACTGAATACTGGAGTAATGATGCGGAAAATTCAGCTTTGCCATCACAGGAATAAATGACTTTTTTAAAGAAATTAAAATAGAAAAATAATTTTAAATTGTTATAACATTTCACAATATTACTGTTTTAAACGTATTTTGTATTAAATAAATTCAGCCTTAGTGAGCATGCGAGACCCCAAACTTCTGATATACACTGCCATAGATCATGTTGACAGAGGTTTGTTTGTATTAACTTACCCAGAACATTCTTTTCAGGGTAAAAACAAAAGGATGATTCTGGCACATCAACTCATGTTATTCACATAAGATTATTAATTTCACATGAAACTCTCTGTCTGGAAGAGTGATGTACTACTTGGCTTCCACATCCATAGACAGCACTAGACAATTTGAATAGGTCTGTCTAGCGCCTGGCGCTCTTAAAACCAGCATTCCCACTGACCAATAGGTGTAAAAAAGTGAGATCGAGCCCTTATTTCAAAACAAAACACAGCATTTTTGGCACAACCCATGCTACCTGCCCTGTCCATCCGCGCACCAGCCAATTGCAGCGATCTGAATCTGTTTTTATGTGTAATCGAAACCAGGCTCAGGGGTCAACAACACAAAAAAGCTTCAGCAAAATCTGTAATCCAATCCACTACACTAAGTCCACTACACCACGCTCTCTAATTTTTCGGTGGAGGGTTTTCTGCATATTTTATTTTAAGCAAAAGAGAAAAGATGGAAGGAAATTGTGGAGAAGCAAATCGCAACAATCTGTGAAGATTTGGTATTACCGTCACTCTGATAATGAATTACTCTTTCTTCAGGCTCACCAGAATAATTTCAGATTGTGATGAAGACAAAATGGATATCAATAGCATAGTAATAACACACACTCATTTTAAAAAGATTATTATCTTGAAAAGCCGTTGGCACAGATAATATACACCATGCGTTCGATCCTACAGCTTCCAAAGAACATGTAGTTGATTAGCTTCGGCAATTTGGCCCTGCTGGTAGATACCACTGTGCAGGTGCTATTAGTTTGGAGCCAGTAAGATTTTTTTTTTTCTTCAAATAAATAAATACTTTTATTCAGCATGGTACATCACACAGATGTTTTTGTTTTTGGCAGAGTATCGGAGGCGCGAGCAGTGCAGGCTCCGCCATCTTCTGGAAAGTGGGGTGGAGAGCAACAGCATGTTTTTTCTTCTTATCAATTTTTACAACATGGCACACTGTAAAAAAAAAAAAAAATCTAGTGATCACATCTACATTTTTCAATTGGCCCAAGTGAAATTCTGCAAATTGATACAATTCAGTTTGCAGAATTTTCACGTGGGCCAATTGAAAAATTTAGATGTGATCAGTCACTAGAAAATTTTGAGTTGGGGAGGTTAGATTTTTTTTTTTACAGTGCATAATAAATGATCTGTGGGGTATTTTGAGCTGAAACTTCACAGACACATTCTGAGGACAACTGAGACTTATATTACATCTTGTAAAAAGAGGCATAGTAGGTCCCCTTTAAGCAGCACAAGTGTTTTCAATATTGATATTGACCTTTTAAAATATATTAAAATAGAAAACAGTTAATTTGTAATAAAATTGTACAGTATTATTGTTCTACAGTATTTTTGATCAAATTTATGCAGTCTTGTGAGCATGACTTCTTTAAAAAAAAAAACTAAAAAAAACATTACTGACCCAAACTTGATTTGAATGTTAACAAAAAATTGTTTTCAATAATAATAAAAAACGCACATTATAACTATAACTAATGATTAGAAATAAATATATAATTGCCAAAATTATGACGCAAAAAACCCCCACTAAGATTTGATTGTTTTGTGAAAAATAAAAGTTTTAAAAGAACTGGATTGTTTCAAATAATCAATAATCAGTGTAGTTGATTATGCATTAGCACACGGTGCTTCAGACTTTGTTAGTGAGTTAACCAACTCACCTAAATGCATCCTATATACTGTAAATACATATCTATGAGCCAAAACATTATGACCATCTGCCTAATATGCTGTTGGTCCTCCATGTGCTGCCAAATCAGCGCTGATCCACCGAGGCATGGACTCTACAAGAGCCCAGAAGGTGTCCCGTGGTCTCTGGCACCAGTACATTAGCAGCAGATCATTCAAGACTTGTAGGGTTGAGAGGTAGAAGCGCTGTGGATCGAACTTGTTGGCCAAGCACATCACAGATGCTCAACTGGGTTGAAATCTGGGGAATTTGGAGGCAAGGGCAACACCTTGAACTCTTCATCATGTTCATCAAACCATTCCTGAACAATGTGTGTACAGGCTGCATGATCCCGCTGAAAGAGGTCACTGCCTTCAGTGAACACTATTGTCATGAAGAAATGTACCTGGTCTGCAACAATATTTAGGTAGGTTGCAAGTGTTAAATTTACATCCACATGACTGGCCGGACCCAGGGTTTCCCAGAAGAACATTTCCCAGAGCCTCACATTCCCTACATCGGCTTGTTGTCGTCCCACAGTGCATCCTGCCTCCATCACTTCCCCCGGTAAATGGCACACACATACCCGGCTGTCCACGTGAAAGAAAACAGGACTCATCATAGCAGATATCCAAGGTCCAGTTCTGATGCTTACGAGCCCATTGTAGGCGCTTTCGATGGTGGACAGGGGTCATCATAAGCACTCTGATTGGTCTGCGGCTGAACAGCCCCATACACAGTGTGTTGTGACACATTCCTCCCATTACATCATTAACATTTCAGGTGACTTGTGCCACGGTAGACCTTCTGTTGGCTCTGACCAGGCGGGATAGCCTTCGTTGCCCTCAAGCATCCACCGTTTGAGGTTTGTCTCTCCTTGGACACTGTTGGTAAATTCTCACCAGCTGACCGGGATCATCCCACAAGCCCTGTCGTTTCAGAGATAGTCTGACCCAGTCGCCTTGCCATAACAATGTATCGCATCCAACAATACATTTCTCCTGAATCCAAAACCTTGATTATGAAAACTGATCTAACCAACCCAGACCTTAATATGTGGCCTTGTTAGGAGATGATCAATGATATTCACATTCATCTGTGTATGGTCATAATGTTTTAGCTCATCAGTGTATATTATATTAATCAATTATTTACACAAAACATGAACTGCTGTATATTCTAAATTACATTAGAAGTCACATTGTGAATACACTGTTTTAGTAACAGTGAACTAAAACGCCATCAAAATTATTATTATTATTATATTAATTAACATCAAAATTATTACAAAAATTGGAATCTTTGAAATTTGGTTAAAATTTTGCAACAGAAAATGTAATTGTCGACTAAAATTAGATGCAGTTTAGTCACAATAAAATGACTGAATATGACATGAAATAATCACTAAATTTAAAGGATATTTTTGTCACAAGACAAAACTTATGGCATTTAAAACTGTGAAAAAATGAAAGTAGCTGTGTATCCTGACGATAAAAAACACTTGGTGCCAACCACTAATATAGCTCTTAACTCTTCGTTTAATGCGATTTCATATACAGTAACCAAAAGATCACATGACCTTTCAGGATCAGAATAAAAGGAGTAATTGAGCACAATTATATTTCTCAGTCCCACAATGAGTGCGCCAGCACACTGACTGAATCTCTGAAATTATTTCTCAGTCTGCTGCTTATTAAAGTCACTGAACAGCTTCATGCTATCTAACATGAATTCCAATATATACAGTACAGTCAATTTATCAATGTTAAACACTCTCACAGGGTCATTTTTGCCTTTCTGTTGTTCTAAAATAGTCGAGACCATAGAACACACACCCTGACCTCAAAACGAGTGATTCATTCAGAGGATATTTGTGAATTATTCAGAGGACATATATTCTAGCTTTAGGTGCTTTCAACTTCAGCGGGGAATCATTGCAGAGAGAACAGTGGAAGCTTTGGCATGAGGAAAAGAGAGACGAAACAGAATAGAGGAGAGGAAAAAGAAAGTGTGTACCTGAAAGTGTGTTATAAGACAGGAAAGAATAGGAAAAACAAGTATGGTACAGTTAAAAGTCATGATCTATTAAAAAAAAAGGCTGTAAATGGCGGTAAGAGAAGAAAAGGAAAGCACATGTTCAACCATGAAAGGCTAGTTGTGAGCTGCCCATGGTGAGCCATGTGATATTCAGAAGACTAGTTCTAGTGTCTCACAATGTGGGTTATTATTACTCCGCTGCGCTCTTTTACGGAGAGTGTTAAACACATGTTTGAAAGGATGGGAAAGAGGAATTGTACCAAATTTCAGAGAAAAGTGCGGGCAGTTACAGAGCTAGGTTTATTTAAAAGCACTGCTCCTCATCAGTAGCAGGGGCCATATAGACACTTTTAGATATATTGTAAGATTGAATATTAAGCTTCATTTAAATTCACTCTCAGAAACTACAGACTGTTTATCAGACCCGGGTGAATCTGATGCTGCATGGTGTCCCTACTAGGGTGCTTTATTTTATATTAATTCCATAAAAACTCATGCAACTCATGTATAGTCTAAAACCCTGATTCATGTAATTTAATTATTTTCAAGCAATAAATAGTATCAAATTAGTATCAAATATTTGATATTAGTATCAAATAATAATAATAAAAATAAAAATAAAATAATAATAATACAATGTATCAATAATAATAATACAATCAAATTAACATGTTTTTAAGTAACAATATGTGTATGGAAGTAAAATATGTTTAACCATTTTTTCTTACATCAACTTGTCACGGGCTGAAATGGCAATAAAAAAAAAGAAGAAATAAAATGAAACTAAAAATAAAATTATGAAATTGTTATTAATTGACCGTTCGCAAAACCCCACCCTCGAACGGTTCTCGTCCAATCCTAGCTCAGCAACTGTAACTAAGGAGAAGGACCTCCGTCAAACATTGCGATATCAGCAAGATAGTGAAACGATGCGCCTATGGCAGTGAGGTCTGCACGCAACCCGGCCCGTACCCGAAATAATTTAAGCTGACCCGACCCGAACATTACGGTTATATTTTAAGCCCGACCTGAGGTCCGTTTCTCACCTTTTTATTTCATTTTTCATATGCTGCATTTCATGATTGCTTGCAACTATAATTAAAAAAATAGGCTACATGTACAAACACCGTTTCACTACGGCACTGCGGCCCCCTCATCAGTCAGCAAACAAGAGGAAAAGCACGGACTTACTAATTACGAAACTTTGATGTGGTTGAACAGGTACACAGTCACAAATTCAAAACTCAAACATTAAACTTCAAAACAAAGTAAGAAGGAGAAATCATGCAGTAACTGCAAAGTAACACTGCAAACTATTTACGGGTCAATACAATTATTAAACAATTAATACAAATAATATATAAATAATGATTTTACATATTTATTATAGTTGTTACTCCAATTGTGTGCTTTTACTACCTCAGAAAAAGTATGTGCGTGCGTGTGCGTGTGTGTGTGTGTACAGACCCAGGCCTTTGGGAGTGATGCCGCTGGTGTGGGCAGGGTTCACAGCCCAGTAATAGTACTTCAGTATGTGCATGATCTGCAGGACGGTCCCCACTCGACGGATGGTGTTGTAGATGGTTGCCGTGCCGATGAACTCTGCCGAAAGGTACGTGTACAGCGAGAGCTGCACCTGAACAACACAAACACAGATATAGGGTTACGAGAGGTTACAGTTGCCTTGAGTAAGAACACAAAACTCATCATCCTTCTGTTGTTTCTAAACTGCATCCCAAGATTCCTCATTAAAATTCTGTTTTTGTTGGATTTCATGGGAGCTTCACCTCTGGCACGGCTAACAGAACAGCAGCAGAACAGCAGATACGGTGAATGTTTTTTGGGTGAAGCCGAATGTCAAGAGCTACAGTGGTTGGTTTGTCAGGCCTGACTAGTGACAGTGCTGCAGGAGAACCTTGGAGGACAATAAAAACGCTGATGAAAGAATATAACTCCTCCAATCACAGGCCACTCATGCAGGCAGACTGGGCTCTAAACATGATGCCAGTCCATGGACTCTTCTGGCCTGAGGAGAGAACACTGCTATCGTGTTGAGCTCCCTCCTCACACTCCTCTGTCTCTCTCGATCTTGGTTTCTCTGCCTCTTTATTTGACTTCTACTCCTGCTGTTTTTCTTTCTTACACTTTTCTCAGTCCTTCATTCTTTGCTTTCTTTTTCTATTCATCCATCTAGCCATGTTTACTTTTTCTCCTTCCAATTTTATCTCCATTTATGACTTATTTCCCTTCCCTCCCCCCTTTTGTTATTGCTTATTTCCTTCCATTTTCTTTCCTTTTATCTCATTCTTCCCCTTTTTCTTGTCATTCTCTTACTTTTGCCATTTTCTGCCTTTCGTCCACCTTCCTTCCGTTTTTTCTTTTCTTCTCTTTATTTTTATTTATTTTTGTTCCTGCCATCATGCATCCTTCAATTTTACCTTTCCAGCTCCCTTTATTTTATTATTTGTGCTTACTTCCTACTCTCTCCTTCCCTTTCTTTCTTTCTTTCTTTCTTTCTTTCTAGCCGTTTTGTCTACCTTATTTTTTATCATCCCCCCTTTTTTCTTTTACTTTTAGCTGTTTAGTTTAACCTTTTTCTTACCTTCCATTACTTCCTTTCTTTTATCATTCTGTTGTTTTTTTCATTTGTCATCCATTTTTCTCCCTTCTATTTTTTTGCTCACTTCCTTCTACCTCTGCTCACTTACTTTCTCTTTCTTTCTTTCTCTTTATTTCTTTCTTTTTTTTCTTTCTTTCTTTCTTTCTCTTCTCCACTTCTTTCCTATTTCTTTCTTTCCCCCTTGTACCTTAACTTTTTTCTTACTTCCCATTACTTCCTTTATTTTAGCATTCTGTTATTTTTTTTTCCATTTTCTGTATTTTCTTTATTTTTTCTCCCTTCCATCAATGATCTATCCATTTTTCTTCTTACTTTCTTCCTTCTATTTATTTATTTTTTTGCTCACTTCTCACTTAGCACCCTTCCTCCCTTCATTTCTTCCTTTCATCCTTCTATCCATCCTCCTTCTCCACTTATTATCTCTTTAGAGAGAGAGAGAGTGAGAGAGAGAGAACTCCCACTATCTTCCTCCTTTTGGAGCCATGGCAAGCTTCCAGTGACCAAAGGTCTTTGTTTTGATCCTGCTTGTGTTTTCGTACCTCCTTTATTTATTCATGCCAGTCATCAGCAGTGCAGAAACTGAAGTGAGCAATACATATAACAGCACAGAGTCTTGCCTCATCCTCTCCTTTATGGGTCATGGCAAAACAGGGTCAAATTCTCCTTTTTCAGCTTGAACTTCACTCTAAATTTACTAACCATCTGTGACAATGATTTTGTAAAACTTTTTAAAGAAAAATATCACTTTTCTTTAAAGCTGTGACATTTTGGCAGGTGACAAGGTGAATGAGGCGGCAGACTGTGAAGTTGTTACTGTCAAAAAATTCTGATAAAAAAAGAAGAAAAGAAGCAGTTTAGGAGTAGTGAACAATGGGCTTTATGCACAGCTGCACTACTTCCTGAACTTTAGCCAGCTCCTTTGTTTCCTGTCTGCCATTATTGGACAAACGGATTAATCCAGGTGTGTCTGATTATTGTTGTTGGTCAGGCACACCTGGATTAATCAGTTTGTCCAATAATGGCAGACAGGAAACAAAGGAGCTGGCTCCATTCAGTTCATTCTAATAGAGCTTCTCTTTAAGTGTCATCTGCTTTTTAGATGACATGGACCTCATTGTCAAGAGAGATTGACTATTTTATTTCATTTCAAGTGTATTCAATGAAAAGGTATAGGAAAAATGAAAAAAGAAATTAAGATGCGACTTGATTTTGTGGTTTAGGAATTTATCTAACTGCGTTTTTAACTGTTCTTGTCTTAGGACAACTTTGATGAACTTGTTTGATCCACTTCAAATATTTACTACTGTATTAGCATGCATATTACTAGGGTATTTGCAATTTATTAGCACTTATAAAGACATATGAATGTCTTATTCTGCATGACCATATTCTACATCCCTTCATCCTACCCAATCCCTAAACTGAACAATTACCTTACTAACTATTAATAAGCAGTAATTAAGGGTTTATTGAGGCAAAAGTTGTTATTAGTTAATAGACCCTAATCTAAAGTGTGTCTGGGGTTTAAAAAACAAAAAAAAATCTGTGACGTCAGCTGAGAAGAAAAATGTTTCAGATGCAGTGCAAATTGACTAATTTGTTGTTCTGATGTGAACACTTGAGCCTTATGGTTACTTCAGTAAACATCACCCGTGTGCTCATCTGACCAGGTCACTACGATCTCCGTGGCACCAGTTCCCATCACACTGTCCTCAGATGCTCCTAGTTTGCTGTCATGTTTCATGGGGATGTATCTGAGTATCTTCTGGAAAAGACATGACCTTGCTCACCTTCGCGGGTATGTGGATCCAAATAGCCGCGTTGAACAGGATATGGTCACAGAGTTGTTTGAGGAGAGGTGCACCGTGGGAAAGGCCATCCAGGTATTTGGCGAAAGACAGGAACTGCTCCAGAACGGCCCTGGTGATGTGCACCCGCGATGACTGAGAAACAATTGTGAGATTTTTGTTAGTTTACCAAACCAACCTCTGATTTTCAAATAAATAAATAAACCAACATCTTCAACTTGAAGCCATAATTTGACTTTGTAGCTAAACAAGGACTTTAACTTTGTAGAGACTTTCTGTGTTATTAGTCTCAGCTGGCACCTGAGGTCCAGACAGGTGCGTGGTGTGGGACAGGAGTGAGTATAAACGAGACACAAACAGATGGACGGCTACGTGTGAACGGGACGGCAGGCAGTGGGATCATTCAGGTGCCGTCCCGCTCAGATTTACAGCTGCTGCTGTTAAATGACAAAGTGAGGCTTTTACTCAAGTGCCAACTTTAGATGGAGCCAATGGAGACTAGAGAAATAAGGACAGCTATGAATAAGTAAAGATAGCGAGAGGAAAAAAGAATAATGACACTGGGATAATTTGTATGTCATCCCAATAAACGCATGGACAAGGAAGAATATAATAGTGCCGTTGAACCGGCATTCGCCGAGGAAATGCTGAAGTGTGCATTTGTCATTCATCAACCATAATGCGCCTTTCTCCTCTGTCCTAGCAAGTGAATTGTGCACGTGTGTTTTTTTCAATTATTATTCAGCTCATGCTTACAAAAGCTTGAGTCAATCGAGGTCATGACAACTCCTTCTGAAAGAGAAAATCTTAATACTCCTATAACCATTTAAAGAAAATAGTAATTCATTGTTAGTTTCATGCATTGAGAGGTTTTTTTAAAGGTGCAGTTTGTAATTTTGACAGCTAGTGGGTGAAATGGGTACTGCAATTCAAAATATTGGAGAGTTGTTTCCCCCTCCCTCTCCTCCACAGGCTCGACGATCGTGCGGGTTGCCAGATTGGAGACACGCAACAGGAACAAGCACAATTGGCAATGAAAAGTTGATCAGCTAATGTATTTTTATTGTTTGCAAATTAAAAATCTGCGATCTCTGTCCTAGTTTCTTTGCTGGCTTCCATGGCTACAATACGCCAACTGGCAACCTGGAGTGTCTTTTTGTTTTTCGGAGGAAGAAGTATCGGTATTTGGATTTAGCATGTTTACTAAATCTCAGCAAACACATTATGGTATTTTATGCTTTAGTATATTGCATACAGCACCTTTAGAATAGCATTTTAACCAGTGTTAAAATATCTTCTCCTATCCAGATTAATGTGCAACTATAAGATATTTGCAGGCTGCTTTTTCCAAAGAGTGTAAACAATGTGCAATGGCCTAACCAATGCTCTGAGCCGTGGAACAACTGTTTTGTCTGAACAATGGTGTGGGAAAATCTGCTTGGAAACCACTATTTTTCTAATTCCGTTTGGTGTTGCTACCAGCACAAACATTTCAGACTTCAGCTTTAACCGATCTAAATGATATGTTAGAAAATGAAAAACAAAAGAAAACAGTCAATTCACCTTTTCCAAGAGGTATCCAATCACCAGGAAACCCTTCCCACCAAGCATCTGCTCTTGCATTGCCACTGAGCTCTTGAGAAGCTCCATCAGGAAGGCCAGGAGAGTTGAACTGCACCAAAACATCTCATTACACAACTTTATTGGGTAACCGCTGCTTACGATTCAAGATTGAAGACTTGTCGACCAAATATCAATGGAAAGAATGGCAAGAACATCCTGCACTTGATGCTATTGGTTGATTGCTAAGCTTTTTGTATCAGCCAATATTAGATATATAATTGTGCATCATCTAAAGCTCACTTAAAGTTAATCTTTAAAAAAAGAATTTGAATATATGCCATTTGCTGGTTATTGGCCTTAACGTGAAAATAATTATTAATATTATACACTATAAAGTTCAAAAGTTTGGGGTCAGTAAGATTATCAATGTTTTTGACAGAAGTTTCTTATGCTCCTCAAGGCTGCATTTATTTGATCAAATACACAATAAAAACAGCAATAATGTGAAATATTTTTACAATACAAAAATAAATATCGTCTACTTTAATATATATTTTAAAAAGTATTGTATGTCTGTGATAGCAAAGCTAAATTTTCAGTATTCATTACATCAGTTTTCAGTGTCACATGATCCTTCAAAAACCATTCTAATATACTGATTTTGTGCTCAAGAAACCTTTCTTATTGCATCTTTTATCAAAATAGAAAACAGTTGTGCTTTTCAATATATTTTGTGAAGATTAAACATTTTCTTCAGGATTCTTTGATGAATAGAACGCCATTTATTTGAAACATCATTATTTTGTACCGTAACTTTTTATCCATCTAAGGCATCCTTGCTGAATAAAAGTATAAATGTTGTCTTACTGACCCCAAACTTTTGGTGGACATAATATAACTTACCACACTGTGGTTTCCACCTGGCTTTCATTGTGCTGATGGAAATCCAGCTGTGCAAAGAGAGGAAACAGCACCTGGATACCGCCAATGGAGTGAATGGCACTATGAATGGAGTGTGTAACGATGGCCTTAACATCCTTATAGAAACAGAAGGGAAGAATCACATGGATTACATAGTGATCGATGCATTCAGTAATGAACTTTTTTGCCATTGTTGAAAGTGTACCGACTCACATTAACCACTGACTAAGCTCTACAAACAATTACCATTGAATGGCAAACACTGACATTATCCCATGGTGTTAGCTAAACAACGCAGCATCTGATTAACATTTTGTGACATTACTAACCATTATGCAGTTTATTAAGGATTAAGAGAGTAGAAAGGAGTCTTAAAGTGTTAAGCAGACATTTACTGTACCTGTAGCATTAGAGCGTGAGGCGAATGCACGAAAATGGACGGGTTTTCTCTTGGCGAGGACTCCAGGCAGAGCTGAGCGTCTGTGGCTTTGGCGTTGTAAGTGAAGGAGACGCTGTTTGCTAACTTTCCATCGTACAACACTTGTTTATGGTGGTCGGCCAGATGGATATCGCTTTCCGATTTAAATTTAAAGGTGCTCTAGGGAGGTAAAAAAAAAAAAAAAAGATAAAGAGACAAATTAAGAGAAGTCTAGACCGACACAGAATATCTCAGATGAAAATCTGGTCTAAATGACGCAATATTCACCTCTAAAAGGTGAGACATGTTGGTGAAGGAGAGAGAATTAACCAATGATTGAATTATCACAAAACACATGAAAATATCACAATGTATATTTAACAGTACATCTATGCAAATCGTATTATTCCATGCGCTTATTAAAAGATTTACTATTCCTAGCATGAAAAGGAGAAGATTCTTTTTATGTAGTGATTAAATCTTATCCAAAGTCGTGGGAGCGCGATGAATAATAAACGAGCTCGGTGACATGAAATAATCATGAAGATGAAGTAGGGGCGATATGGGAATCCCCCAGCTGAATTATCATTCATGAGGTTGTTTCGTGCGCTGTCAAATCAAAGGCCTGCAGCCCAACACCTGCAGGCAGCACATCCCAGGTGATGATGTCATCCAGATGTGCCCTGCTCCAGACGTGTGCTAACTGTATTAACTTGCAGTGAGCAGACAATGATAACCAGGCCTTTTTAGAAAACCAACTCCCTTTTTATCAGAAGACGTTTACTTGAAGGCACTTGCATGAACAAAAGCAATGTTTACAGTTTGTCATATGTGACCAGATAACAGATATATACTGTATGCGCGTATGGGTCATATAATTATATGCACACTCAAGGGCAGCAAACTTTCTTTACCCCACTGATACACATACAAACATGGGCTATGTTCAAAATCGAATACTATATTTGAGTATATACTGTAGTATTTCTTGCTATATAAAAACTATTGCTATAGTTCAAATAGTTGTAGTGCACTACATTTTGTTACATGATATCTTTGCAATCAATTAATTCATTATTTCAATAATAATCATCTAGTTTACTTAGCATGTTTTAACAAATCGTATGTAAAACTGTCCTTCAGCTAACTCAATTATTAAAAAAGGAGATGTTAACAACTTCTTGTTAGAAACAAACTACCTGGCCCTTTGTATTCATATTTCATTATTCATGTACTAACTGTTCAGTGTCTATTTAAAGATGTAGGAGGGTGTTTGTTATTGTCATTAAATGTCATTACCTTGTGGATACGGTTTCTAAGGCAATAAACCTGATATAATAAAATATTTTTCCATATACGATCTGTGAGCAAATAAATACAGCATTATAGTAACAAGTAGCCTATGTCTGTTCAGCTTATGTTAGCTTTACTGTTATCTTTATTCTATTCAAAATAAAGAAAACGGACAGAAAAAAAAAGAAGAAACTTTGATGATCTGTACGGTTATTTTGACCTAAAAAGATTAATGTTGTTTGGTTTTCTCTGCTGCACAGATAGCATAAATGTCACCGGTCGCTGGTCAGGTTTCTGCTGCAAACATATGATGCAAAGCAAATCTCAAAATATATCAGACTGGCTGGGAAAATAAATATCACAGCAGGTTAATACATGGTGACAGTGTGCAAAAAAGTTGAAAGCACTGCCTCAGAAAAAAAGAATAATTTGACAAGACGCTGGTGTAACGTCTAATACACTTCTGACAGAAACTGATGATGTCATGCTCACATGTTCTCTCATGAGACTCTGCAGTAGTAACAGAGCTGTTTTTTTTCTACCTTGATTAGCATAAGAGACATACAAACATATTCTTCCAAACAGAAGCTGCTGACCAATCTGAGACCAAACCTGTTTATTCTATCAAGGCATTGAAGACAAGAACACAAGTAAATGTGTCTGACTGGAGTTCAGTGTTTGTAGGCAGCAGCAACAAGACTGTAATCGGGTCATCTTCAGATCAGTCACATAAATCCCTGGAGACTGAGTTTTCAGCCTGCCACAGCCCACTGTCTCTACGTATCCGGGCAGGTACTCTGCTAAAAGGCTAAGAAGGCCATGAGGACCTAAGGGAGCCAACACATTAGAGTCAACAGAACAAATAATGGTGTCAGTGGTTGTTGAGGGCAGGCAGCCAAAGTCAGGGAAGGGTAGCTAACTGGAGAAAAATATATATAAAAAAAAAATATTAAAAACTATAAAAAAAAAAAAAAGTATAGTTATTTCAGCTAACGTGGTTTGAGAACACTGGCACATTCACAATGCACGCGTTTGCGTACGCAAAAATGTGTGCATGAAATCTGCCTATGAACGTTTTCACAAACAAATCATGATTCACCAAAAACGTTCTTACTAAAAAAACAAAAAATGTACGAAAAAAATGTGGAAAAAGCTGCGTTATAGCATCAGCAGTGAGGTTTCTCTGAATAATGCAAATATACACGTATGTACAGCTGGCTAGTGAGAGGTCTGTAATCTGGGTCTGGGGTCTGTATAAAATGTGTTTATTGTGTTTGAACTGGTTTTGCTCGAGGATCTGGTAAGAGCGAGTCTGCAGAGAGAGTCGCATGTTTGACGAGAATGACTGTACGGAAAACGTCTGCGGAAAGCCTGTATATGTAGAAGGTTTGGGCGTATTTTATGCAAATAACTAACCTCGTGCATGCGGCCACTCATGTAGGCTATGTTTACACGGAAACGATCTGAAGAGAAAACGCAAAAGTGGCGTTGCGTTATCACTTTTTATTCTGCGTTTAGACGAGCGTTATGGGGGGGAAATCTGCGTGCATATGGTGACGCAAAAGTGTGTGCAATTGGATGTAGTGTGCACTCCAGGCGGCTAGGTGGCAATGTGAAGCACTGAAAGTGAAAGAGCCGGTGACACAGTTTTTCATGTTTAATATGGTCAAAGAACGTATATTGACAAGAAGTGAAAGCCAATAGAACGTTCCATTGCAACACCAGCGCCCAGCAGCAGCCCTACGTTTCCGCCATTTTGGGGTGAAAGCGACTCGGCAGTCCACTACTAGTGATGTGTCGTTCGCGAAGGAGCCGGCTCTAAGAGCCGATTCTTTGAGAAGAGCCGGACTTCCCATCACTATCCACTAGCTTCTTGCTGTCGCTATGGCAATATCAGCTGCTTTATATATATAAAAAGTACATTAAAGATCAAATCCTAACTGAATGATGACAACATATAATAACGTACAATGACTGATCATCAAATCCCGTTTAACAGTTTATTTCACAGACTTAGACAAGTCACTGCTTTCTTTTATTCCACTTGGACTTCATTGTCATTCTGTTTGTTTATGTGTAACTGTTACGGTAACTGTTATCTGTGCTGTTGTCCAGTAACTCCAGTTGGAATCTTCACCCCAAAATGGCGGCCGCGACACCTAGTGGCTGTTACCCAGAAAGCATCAGAGTTTCGCCTCTTGTTCTTCTATACTCTTTGATATGGTAAAGCTGCTGCTTCAACCATAGACAGTATATAAGATGGACACAGCGACCCCATAGATTTCAACGGAGAAAAGTGAAGCCCATTTGAAGCACTCACTTCCTGATCGCCAGGCGTACTGCGCAGGCTCAAACTGAGCTTGGTGACGTGAACAATGTGTCTGACCGTTTGCAGTCTTCTAGTAGCTGTGCCGAGAGAAATCTGAATCATTCCCCTCCGAATCTCGCAGAGACGGAGAGCGTGAGCATTAGCTGTCCATAAGCTAGCAGCAGGAGCAACTTTATCACTCTCTATGGGCTTCTCCCTTGACTTTATGCCTCCACGTCCCCCTGATTGCTTAGCTTCTCTGCCGGTATATACGGTAATTACTCTACTGTGCGAATGAGTCGAGTGATTATGACGCAATCGTTAGCTTATTTTTACAAAAACGGCTTCTACGGGGCCATGACGTATAAGATACAAGGTAATGAAGCCTTTTATACATTGACGTTTCTTTAGAAATAAATAATGGACAAATAGAGTCTTTGGACGCCTCAGATGTAAAGTTATTCGCTGTCAAAGTGACGCCAAAATGAATGGGAGTCAATGGAATGCTAACAGCAGGTGAAGTTCTGCTACAATGGCGGCTCCCGGGGAGGCTTCAGTTCCCGGCGGATGGATTACCCCCTTGGCTTTAACCCTCGGTGCTCTTCGCGTGTCGCTCAGATTTTTAATTAAATTAAAGCTATATATTAGTTTGATAATGTTTTGTTATTTTCCTGTACTGGCGCATGCCTGTGACGTAAACGCGTACGCGACACCTTCACTGTCTAGCAGACTTTTGCGTCTTTGCCGTTTTTACCCAGACGGGAACGTGATGGTGGAGCGTTTTTAAGATTTCCACTCTGGAGGGTGGTTTCACTTTTTTGCGTCTTTAAGCCCCAAAAACGCCGCCGCCGTGTAAATGAAAGGCACATCCGATAAAATATTTTTACGTTTTCACCCGCGAGCGTTCTCGTGTAAACAGGGCCTTACAACACTGTTTTCAACTCAAAAAGGTAAAACTTTTTATACATTTTGGCCGTTCGTTTACACGACAGCGGCGTTTTGGGTGCCTGAAAACGCAAACTTTTGAAAACATGTTTCAAAGTGCAAGTTCTCCATGTAAACAACAACAAAACAGCGAATCTCCGAAGACGATGTCGTCCTACACATGCGTATTACATGTTCAGCCAATAGTGTTTCATCGCCATCTAATGGCCTGGCAGCAGAATACAGGGTTTTTAGTCGTTTTCGCAGATCCGTGTGAATGGGGGTCGTCGTTTTGACAATTGTGTCGTCTGTGCGCGGAAAACTCAAAGGAAAAACTTCTCCGTTTTAAGCATATCGTTGTCGTGTAAACATACCCCTAAGAACAAATTAATATTGTGTTGTAAATTAGGCGGAGATCTTTCGTGAGAAGTTCTCCACTGCGTACACATACGAAATAATCCACGCAATTATTAGTGAATGAGACCCATTGATTTTACAAAGCATTCACTCATTCCACATTCATTGTTTGTTTTGCTACATTAAAAAAAAGAAGAAAAAATGGGGAGGGGGAAGACTTTCCCTTATTTTCCGACAGGCAATGGTGCATTTATTAGAATTTTTCTCGCTTTGCATGTGATTTTTTGGCACCCTCATTCTGCCGTTCTTTCGACAAACACAGTTTTAGAAGGCAATGCTTAGGGTAGATCCATCACAATTAAAAACCCATTCCATCATGCTTTTCATCAAATGAGGGCCAGGCCCTGCGGTCTAGCCTTGCTATAAACTCTGAAGGCCTTTGCCCTATTCCTAAACCAGGTAAATTCACCTGATCAGCCACAGAGCTGACAGGTAGTCTGATAGCTGACTCTCCACTGAAATATACAACCCCTTTTGAGATTTCAAGAGACTCCATTCACAGGTTTATCTTGGGTGGGTAATTGCTTTCTCCCTGAAGCAGACTGCTCATTATTTCTGCCAACCTGTCCGTCATGACGACGTGAGGGGCAGTGGGAATCAGAGGTCTAGAAGCTCAATTAATAAGGGAAATGATCAGCCCACACTGATTAGAGAAAAACCAGTGCAAATGTCTAACAGGTCATTTAAAAAACACACTAGGTGAAAATAAATAAATACATTGTTAAGATGGGTTTTAGCAGTTACTTGCCCTTTTAGATTGCACAGCTCATGAGTAAAACACTGCTGTAATGGAGCAAAGACAATTGAGATGGTGTCAGAATTTGGAATTAAATTAGGAAAAGCTCATCATTCATAAACAATGCCTTCTGTAATGCCATTTTTGGAATACATATGCTATCCGTTCCATGCATGTGGTTTATTGTTTTAGATAATGAGTCGCTAATCAAAGCCTGGTGCTTCAGAGAAAATTAGACTTTGCACAATGAGACTGAAAAACTGCTGCGAGTCCCAATTACTAATAGGACAGAGCTTCATATTTAATAAGGGTACAGCCTTGGGAAGAAAAAAAAATCCAAAGTAACCTGCTCTGTTTACCCCATGGATGCAATTAAATGCTAAATCGCTTCAAAAGCACCTTGAGAATTAGCGACAAAAGGTCAGAGACATGAAAGGGAGAGAAAGACTATAAACTATCCGGAGGCACACTTCATCAACGGAAGACTTCATTAAGAAGCAAAACCGAGAAACTTTGCTGTCGTCAGTGTAAAAGCAATAATGCATGACGACAAAAAGAATAAGGTTCGTCAAACAAACGTTTGGTGATAAGTAAATATGTAAATGCAGCATTTCTCACATCCGTTTTTTTTCAGCTTAGGCGTTTTTTGTAGCATGGTAGCTGGACAATAATGACCAGCTTGAAATCAGCTGAGATTTAGATCTCAAAACTGCGGTTGTTTCCTCGGGGTGGTGAAATCATGTTTGAACGCACATCAATCAATGACCAAATGCCACAGACAGAGGAATAACATCTCTTGGAGATCAATGGTGGCTGTGAAGCGTTGGGGTGTAACGCACTTTTGGCAAATCTGATACATACCTTGTATCCTGGGCCTAGTTGATGGATGGCAAATATCTGAGCAGGGTTTAGCGCTTCACTGAACACATAGATGGCTCCGAGCTGTCCGCAGAACACTCGGTTGGCGTCTGCCGTCTCAGATGAGCCGAGGAAACATTTGTCATAGCTCTGTGATAAGCACAAGAAAACAGCTTGGAGTTCTTAGTAGCAATCTCTCAAAAGTGGATAGTAGGGAAAAAAATAGAGAGCTGGCGTGGAAATATAGTGGGATGTCAGTATGCAAACTCCATACCAAGCGACTAATGGTTCACAATGTAATTGAGATGTAGCATTACAGAGATCTTCTTCTGTGCTGAAACCTGCCTATTAGTTTAATCAAAATCAGCACCCGGGAGACCTGAGGTTAAGCACTGCTGGTCCAACCTTTTAATTATCTGACATTGCTTTCAGTGAGCTACAGAAATACACAGGCAAAGGTCTGTGAATTTTTATCTAATCACTGAACCCCCAAGATAATGTCTTATATATAAAGTTTGAGCTGGCAAATAATATATATATGTATGCATGTGTATATACACAGTATATTAGGTGTGTAACAATATATTGTATCACAACATTTCGCAATACAAAATGCAACAATTTGTATCGTGGATAGTGACAATATGTATTGTGTATAGTTCACCCAAAATAAAATGACTGTGTGAGTAAAAAAATCACATTTTCAGAGTTTTAGTGTCAGTACTACATTAAACTACTATATATAATGTTGAATATAATGTATAATAATGCAATGGGGGGATATTTGTGGGTCCTGATAATGCCAAACGTCTTATGTTACCAGTAAAAAGTAGCCTACATTATTTTACATATATCTAGTCAGTGACAGTGTATGCATATTTGTCTAAATTAATTCTGTATTTTCAGCTTCAGAATCATGAATATTTTTATTCTGGTGTCTCTATCGTCCTGTGCATTGGGTTAACAAGCCGTAGTCTATTAATTTACACCCACAATGTAATATCAAATTTAGCATTTTAATCAACAGTACATTTTTTGTCATCCTTTTGTCTTGGATTATCGCAATAATATCATATTGTGAGTTCAGTATCCTGATATGTATTGAATCGGGACATGAGGGTATCGTTACACCCCTAATAGTCTGTATTTATAGATATACAGACAATCTTTATCTTTTCTACACTGAAGTGTCCCATTTTCATCATATTGCAAAAAAAACATGAATCAACATCAAAAAGACATACAGTAAAATACTGATTATGAAAATCATTTTTTGCAGCTCACATATATCACTGTATCGGCTAAACTACATGATAGGCTTGACGTGCTGGCAGCAATAAATGTTTATCTATTCTGAAACTGTGGTAAGTCAGTGCATCTTTTATCATTTCATTTCACACTGTGCACACAGTGATGATATTACTCTGAGAGAACAGAGAGAACGAGCTACAGACAGAGAGAGCGATAGCAAAGCGGTCTTACGTCGTTGGTGTTGACGTGCCAAGCCATGTCACCGTATGAGACCAGCTGACCATTGACGTAGCAGCGAATCTCACTGTTCCTCCAGCGGTTGTAGATGTGAACAATGCTGATCATGTACCACTAGAGAAAGAAAAAACATTGCAGTGCATGAGGAAGGTTTAAATAATGCAAATCAATAAATCTCAACTGGTAGCTCACAATCTAAAAATCAGTTGCAGGTCTGTTCTGAGAGGGTCGTGGAGAGTACAATTCATTCTGCATATTACAGAAGCGTCAGAGCATACATTTGTATAAATAATCATATTAATAATTATATATTGTGATACTATCAGCATGAAATTGAACCCTTTTCTAGTATTAATGCATAGTCAACGAATGATAAATGTTTGTTTTTCTAAAGATAATATTAACATTTGTCAGATATCACGGTCAAGTTGCATTTATATTATGTATAAAACACTGATAATTTTACAGTAATTGAGGTACATACAAAATTCCAACAATACTTCTTGATGGCAAAATAATTCAGCAATCATCAAAACTCTTTCATATAAAAGCCAAATGCTGCAATTTCTAAGAAATCAGACTTGATCAGGGAAAACAGAAATTGTACAATTTCAGATGGACAGAATGTTTTTTGTTTTTGTTTTTCAAATGGGTTTTAGCTGTATTTTTCTTTTCTGGCACTGGAAGCACAAAATTCAACCCAAAAACCATTTTCATGGGCAGCAGGCAGAAGGTCTAATGCAGTAAAAATTTGCATTTAGATATAAATAATACATCAGATCTTGAGTGAGGGGAGAAGAGAAGAGAGGAGAGGAAGCAGACAGAGGCAGAGAGGAAATCAGAGTAGTGAGGGAGTAAAGGAAGGTTTACTTAGCAGGAGACAAGGGTCATTACAGATTTCATTTCTGTCAATGTGCCGACACACGAAAGAGTCACGATATGGTGCAGTGTTTCAAACACACACCATTCAGGACAAGAAGCATGTTCTGTGTGTGTTCTGTTCATTGATCGTAATGTCCAACGGAGCTGTTTTTAATCATTGTTTTCTCTTTCATACCAGCTCGTTTTTACAACAACATAGGCTACTTAACATTTCCATTTAACTACATATTGAAAATACATAATCATATATGCATGAACTGTAATGATGTTCTATTGCCATTCTGTCATTGCAAAGTATCTGCATTTTTTATTTTATTTTATCCTCAAAGCAAGACCACATCAAAATGCACTGAGAGAGTTTCTACACAGCCTGTTATCGCTTATATTAAGTCACTAAATCAAAAATTCCATTGTTAGGAAGAAGAAAAGAAAAAGTAATAAAACCCCTATGAGTCTAAACCACTGGAGATGAGAAGAATTAAACAGTTCATTTACATGTGCATAACAATGGATGATCCAAGCTACGAAAAAATAATTTCTCTTCTTAAACTGTGATCAAGTGATAAATTGTTGTTTTATCACCAGAGGTCTGAATCACATTGGCTTATCTGTACATTGACATATTATTACATTAAAGTGGATGAAAATGAAAACATTTATGGGTCTGACCTTTTTCTGTAAACGGATCAATTTGAATGTTGATTTATTCAATTGTATTATTTAATTTAATTTTAATTTTACATTTACATTTAATAAAGCATCATCTTGTGCAGTTTCACACAATATGCAAACTTGTCCCCACGTCTGTAAGACTGAACTGTAAGATTTGATTTTTAGGAAAGAACTTCAAGACCTTGGCAAACCCATTCCCCTAAGGCTCAAAAGAGCAAAATATTAACATTTATAAAGATTACACCAGCTAAGAGCATGAAATATTGAGTAGAAACATGGAAATCATTTATCAGACAGATGTTTCAGAACTGCAGCAGCTGTGCAGTGATTTCCAAGAGATTTCCAGGAGATTTCCCTTCGATTCAACAAAACAAAAACAAATACAGAAAATGGCCTCAGTTATCTCATGTCCTGGGGTTCACTAACAGTTTGTAAACAGCATATTTAGCCCAGTTAACTGGATCATACATCCTCCGGCACAGCTTCGTGGTTTTCACTGAGCATCACAGCGAGAAAATTCACAAGTGCATCCACTCAATTCTTACTCCTTCACGACACAATCACTAGATTACTACAGATGCTAGTAGGAGCGAGAGAAAATCAAAGCTGGAAATGAAAGTCTACCTTGCGGGGCTGAAAGTCATATTTCACGCAGTGCTGGAAGCCCTTTCCTTTCGACTTCAGTGACGTCACAATCAAGCAGTTACCCACAAAATGTGCCGAGTAGCCGATGCCTTTGCTTGTGCGGAAACTGAAATTGAAAAATCAATAAATACACATATAACATACAGTATTATAACACTTTAAGGTGATGTATTTGCTAAATATATTTTGGTAGTAGTCATTGGCAACCCTGCTTGAGAAAAACATTTAATACAAACAATTGATTTGCTGGTTTTAATTGGTGTTTCACTGGGAGTTGTGGGCACCTTTCAGATGGTCAGACTGGGAAAGAGGCTTTCTGACCAGCAAAACCAGCATAACACTTTAGCTAGAATGGGAGATTATTTTAAACCAGCTCAGTCTATCCTAGACCAGCTACAGTACAACCATCTTATGCTATTTTAAGATGTTCTTGTTTAACGGGATCGGAAAAATCACATCTTAAACTTTCTTTCAAAACCAAAAAGATGGTTTTGCTGGTCTTAGCTGGTTTAGGTTAGCCTCCTAGCCTGGTAGTGCTGGTCCACCACATTAAAGGATTAGTTCACCTCAGATAATGTACTCACCCCCACGTCATCCAAGATATTCATGTCTTTCTTTCTTCTGTCGAAAAGAAATTGAGGTTTTTGAGGAAACCATTCCAGGATTTTCCTCTACATAGTGGACTTCAATGGTTTGAAACTTCAATTTGGACCTTCAAACCGTTGAAGTCCACTATATGGAGAAAAATCCTGTTATGTTTTCCTCAAAAACCTTGATTTCTTTTCGACTGAAGAAAGAAAGACGTGAATATCGTGGATGACATGCATGGGGGTGAGTAAATTATCAGGAATTTTTCATTCAGAAGTGAACTAATCCTTTAAAGTGTCTAAAACCCCTCTAAATCCAGCCAACAGATCAGTTTGACCAGACTTGGAACCAGAAAACTAGCTTAGGCTGCTCTACAATGTTTTTAACAGGGTGTGTAGGTTTCCTGCATTAGCTACTGTAGTTTCCTGTTACAAAACAGAGAGAGTAAAGATATCTGTCTGCATTTCAAAATGTCAAAGACACTTTTGTGTTCTCTGTTCCCTACAATAGGACTATAAACACTCACATACAAGAAAACTAACAGCACAAGAGATCGTTTTAGCGTCTTCAAGAGCAGAGAATAAGTGTGATTCTCAGCGTGAATCAATACTCTGTTTCTTTGCGAACATCTCCTTTTATTCCGAAACTGTGTCACGCACAAATTGAACTCTTGAGTTTGTGTGAGCGGTCCTGCGCTTGGCAGCTCCAGGCTACAGATCTGGCAGCACAACAGCAACAGCGGGACACAGCGCTCGCTCTCAAACCCCGCGTTTAGGAGCGGTAGCTAGCATTATTAGCGTGGCAGACTTCAACAACACTGTTTTGTAACCTCCGCACAAAGCCCGGGGCAGTTTCTCAGTTCCTTGATCTACATAATGCATGGAGGAATTTGTATATTCTGAACTCAAGAACATGTGAAAAAGGCTTTATTTAAAATTATTTGTTAGATGGGCAATATGTTCGTAAACTAATATCAGAGGGAAATGCCTTATAAAAAGACCAAGGCTGTTCAAAAAGGGATGTTATCCTTCTTTCTCTCTCTCCAAATGGACTCCTTCTCCCTTGAGGACCATTTCCCCTCGCTCCTGGAACCCTGGCCAATAAACACGCGTCTGTGCTATTAATCTGAGCTCTAATTACCCACAAGTCCCTACATACGATGCTCTTTTTGCCGGGCTGACATTAAAAGCCCAAATTAATGTCTATTTCCACCCCGGTGTCCCTCAGCAGAGATTTTCCAGCGATTCCAGAACATTCTGCCCCGGGTTCAAACACCTATTGGATTAATCAGCAGAATCTGACCTAATTCCCTTTTATGCCTGCATAATCCACCACATCATCAGAAAACAAAATCTTCAAACAAAGCTCATTATATAAGTGGCAAAGCAGCCAGAATTCTCTCTCTCTCTCTCTCTCTCTTTCTCTCTCTCTCTCTCTCTCTCTCTCTCTGTTAAACGCTCAAACAAAGCCACTCGGTTTAATGTACTTAAAAGAAGCAGGCCCTGAAGGTCATTTTCTTTTCTGCTAAGCAAGTTTTATCTAAGAGTTGACAAAGTTAAATATAACTGCATTAAAGCGTAGGCTGTGTGAATGTAGTCACCAGTAAAGGTAGGGTTTGTCTTTGTCCACGTTGATGTTGTTCAAAGGATCCATGCGAAACCAGGTGTTGAGGGTGAAGCCGTTCTGATATGGCCATTTGGCAATTGGAGGTAACGCAATTGCCTGGCAGAAAACAGAAATGTACAAAAAAAAATGCCTTGTAGTCTGTATATGTAATGTATGCTAGACAATTTAGTTTGAATCCATTCATCCTTCTAAAAATCTAACAGTTATAAAAGTACTTAATGTTCCCAGCCACCCAAACAAATATAAATGATTATATATTCTAATAGCTTATTATTTATATATTACAAACAAAACAGTATTTAAAAAACCTTTTAAAACCCTTTCTATGTATCAAAGAATCCTACAAATTTGTTATCACAGTTTCCACAAAAATATAATGCATCACATCTGCTTTCAATATTGATAACTATAAAGGAAATGTATCTTGAGCAGCAAATCAGCATATTAGAATGATTTCTGAAGAATCATGTGACACTGATTCAGCTTTGCCATCACAGGAATAAATTACATTTGAAAATATATTAAAATAGACAATTGCTATTTTAAATTGGTATAATTTCACAATATTGCTGAATTTACTGTCATTTAAATAAACAAATGCAGCCTTTGTGAACATAAGAGACTTTCAAAAACATTTAAAAAATCTTTCTGGCCATAACATTTTGAACAATAGTGTGCATTATAAAAAAAATATTGCTTTGTTTAGCATTTAAAATGATTTATTTCAGGTTTTTTTAAACAAAACTGAGTTTTAATATTATTTTGTCAGTTATCATCCATATTGTGAAAATAACAGTTTAAAAACAACATTCATTTAATTTAACTTTACGACAAATGAAATGTGCATTAAAAGAAAATGCAAATGTGCATTATGGGAAAAAAAGGTGGTGCCACTCACAGCTGCACTTCGGCCAGGGAAGTTGAAGAAAGTGTCGGGTCCGTGTCTCTGTGCCATTTGAGTGAGAACTGAGAGCAGTTTGACTGCATGTCTCGGCTGTGGAAGACAGAAGTACGTGAGAGGTAAGATAAGCGACTTAAGGAGAAAGCAAATCACAATAACTAAACTCCCACAGGACCTTCACAGCAAGAACTTCTAAAACGCTCAATTTTAAGTGTAATGTTTTGCCTCACTAAATCGGTTTTGATTTAAGAACTTCGATCCAATCTGTCATATTCGCACCTGTTTTGGCAAGCTAATGAAAACACTGCTGATCAAAAAATATATATTTTCGTGTCTCGTAACTAATTGTCTTATTAGAGCGCAAGTCTTCACACAATTGTCTATTTTTTTCTCAAGAAGGGGTACTTCACTCGATCCAAAAACTTAAAGCTATTGTGACAACATCCTCACTGTGGTGTCCGCCAGCAGTTGATGTTCTGTCAATATCCCTCACTCGAGAGAACGGTGAATCGATACCTGGGCAGGCCTGATCTGCTCTGCGGTTGATTGCTCCAGAGGTCTAAAAAGGCTCCAAAACGATCTCCAAAAGCGGCGAAGCTAACAACCCCTTGGAGCCCCAGAGCCCTACACTAGTTTTCACTCATTTTCAGTGGCTTACCCACAATCCTCCTTCTCCTCTCAGCATGCTGAAGAGCAATTTGAGTTCTTTGACGGTGATACTGTAGCTGGCCAGAACTCCAAGCATATCCACCAACAAGTCTGTTCATCATGGAGAGAGAGAAAAAAAAACAGAAAGACAAAAAGAAGTTAGCCTTGTATTACTGTTTACATCCAGTGTGGATGTAAACAGTAGGATTCCCCGAGGCACAGGTGTGCAACTTACACAAGACAATGTATTATATTATAACACAGTGCAAAATAGCAATTTCACAGGAAGACGTGCAGGAGGATCAAACAGACCCCCAGAAAGCACCTTTCCTGAGTCTGGTAGCATAAGCCGGCAAGCCCTTAGGAACCTTCCATTGATTAAAAATACTGTAATTCAGTAGAACATAAAAAGGTTTAAAGGCACAATACTTAAGATTTTTAGATGAAAATATCCAAAAACCACTAGAACAATATGTTTTATTGACTTGTGTACTTGCATTATCCCAAATGTTTCCAATAATGTTTAAATCCAGAGAAATCAGCCATTTTAACCAGTTCAATGGCCCGTGTCATTGCGTCGCCTGTCAATGACGTCATATCCGTGTTACCCTCGACTTCCGTAGAAGCCATGGAAACACCAAAGACGATTTAATGTGTTTTATTAGAGAGGTGAGCAACTGTTTGCATACATTTAAAACTATTTAAAACGACAGAAAACTATTCGTTGTTATATAGCGCAACACATTTAGTCTTATTGGTTGAAAAAAAAAATCTACTTGATTTACCACAGGTAACATGTTTGTACCAAGTGGCTAAAATAGCATAATCAGGAGGACTTTATTTGTAGTTACAGTAATATATAATTTTTTCCACCATACAATATATTTTTTAAATAATTGCATGACATTTAGAAACACAAGTCATCCAGCTTTTATTAATATATGATATTCTAATATTGATCTGGCTTAAGCATTGTGCAACAAGTGTCTCATTGAATAATGGAATAATGTGAATTTAAGTGAATAAATAACTTTAATACACTAGCTCATCCATGAACATGAGTTCTGCCTGAGTCCCGTCGGATTGCTTTGTAGAGGTGAAGACAACAACACCCATGATTCCACGCTCGTTCACGTCGTCATCGAGCTACGCCTTTGTTATTGTTTTGAATAAGCGACCTCTAGTGGCAAAACTTACATACCAAAGTATTAAAAGGTATTAAATTAAAGAGTGATTCAATGGAATGTACATGTCAGGCAGTCAGACTTTTAAATGTCTAAAATGGAGCTACCTCTTCCTTAATAAAATGTTCCAGGTAAAATACAGATTAAAGTCGACATAAAACAGCATTTGTAACAAATTTTACTTACATAAAATTACATTTTAGAGCAAAACTGGATATTCAAGTAGGAAAGATTTGGAACACTACTGTAGTGAACGTCTCGGTTACGGATGTAACCCTCGTTCCCTGAGTAGGGAACGGAGACGTTACGTCGAATGACGACGAATGGGGTTCGCTTAGAAGCCTATCCTCTTCGAATATTAATAAAACGAGCCAATGGCAAGCAAATGCCATGGGTCTGCTGAATTTGCATAGCGTAACTCCGCCCCACTGTGTGGGTATATAAGGAAGTGAGCCGGCAACATGCAGATATGTTTCTTCGCTGAAGGAGCCAAGCTGAACTCAGGCTGTTCCAGCGGTACAGCGGAAGTGGCAGGAAGACGTAACGTCTCCGTTCCCTACTCAGGGAACGAGGGTTACATCCGTAACCGAGACGTTCCCTTTCGTTGTCACTTCGAGTTACGTCGAATGACGACGAATGGGGTTCCCAGTCCAATCACGCCACCTCGGCTGTCTTCCAGTGCCCTGCGTAAGTCTGAGCTCCCTGTCGTGAGACTAGCACGGACGAAGGACTCCTACTTAACACAGGAATACCAAGGTACACTGGGAAGCATATCACAGTGGAAATATGCAATCAGTGCCCGCCCGAAGGGGGGGGACTTAAGAAAACACATATGACCCGGAGGGGGGTGCATACGGAGAACACTGGGGTGTCCAGCCCGTAGGGTGGAGTATTTCAACCCCAGGGGTGGCAGACTGGCTTGCCAAGGGAAAGACACATGCTCGAAGGAGGCTTACAGTGGAAATACACACGTGGGGGTCGCCCAGCGGGGGAACCATGCACATGGAGGCACCTAGCCAACGCGAAAGCTGCCGGAGGCATAACTCTGGCGTTGACGTCAACAGCGCTGGAGGAACTCAGGGCTTATCAGGCTCACCTGAGGAATATCGCACGTATCCAGTCCGTGGAGTGGAATGGCGAGCAAGCGAAGACACCTGAGCGGGTCCTAGCACCGGCTGGTTGAAGCGAGTACACAGGAGGACACTGGCTCCACTCGGAGATTATAGAATCTGGCGAATGTGTTGGGTGTCGCCCAGCCTGCAGCTCTGCAGATGTCTGTTAGCGAGGCGCCATGCGCTAGAGCCCAAGAGGAGGCCACACTCCGGGTGGAGTGGGGCGTCACACCAAGGGGGCACGGTCGACCTTGCTGCTGGTAAGCCAAGCAATGGCGTCCACTATCCAGTGAGACAACCTTTGCTTGGAGAGAGCCTTTCCCTTCAGCTTCCCACCATAACAGACAAAGAGCTGGTCTGAGGTCCTGAAACACTGCGTTCTGTCTACGTAAGCACGGAGGGCGCGTACTGGACAGAGCAATGCCAAGGCTGGGTCTGCCTCCTCCAGGGGCAGCGCTTGCAGGTTCACCACCTGGTCCCGGAAGGGAGTGGTGGGAACCTTGGGCACATATCCAGGCCGGGGTCTCAGGATCACGTGAGAAAAGGCCGGCCCGAATTCCAGGCACGCTTCGTCTACAGAAAATGCGTGCAGGTCCCCTACCCTCTTGATGGAGGCCAAAGCAACCAGGAGCGCTGTCTAATTGACAGGAACTTAAGCTCCACTGATTGCAAAGGCTCAAAGGGAGCACTCTGCAGGGCATTTAGTACCACCGAGAGGTCCCAAGAGGGAACGAGAGGAGGGCGAGGAGGCTGTAGTCTCCTCGCTCCTCTCAGGAACCTGATGACCAGGTCGTGCTTTCCCACGGACTTACCATCAACTGCATCGTGATGTGCGGCGATAGCGGCAACATATACTTTCAGGGTGGAGGGAGACAGCCTTCGCTCCAACCCAGCAGGAAGGAAAGCACGACACTGATCGGGCATGATCTGGGGTCTTCTGAGTGAGAAGAGCACCAAAGACGAAGAGGTTCCACTTCAACGCGTAGGCATGTCTTGTCTTAGTGGACGACGCTCTAGCGGAAGTGATGGTAGCCACCACCGCTGGTGGTAGGGTACTCAAACCTGCCTCGTCCCGTCCAGGAGCCACACGTGGAGGTTCCAAAGATCGGGACGAGGGTGCCAAGGGGTGCCCCGTCCCTGAGAAAGGAGGTCCTTCCTCAGAGGAATTGGCCAGGGAGGTGCTGTCGCGAGGAGTACAAGTTCGGAGAACCAGGTTCGGGTGGGCCAGTGCGGCGCAACCAATATGACCTGCTCCTCGTCCTCCCTGATCTTGCACAGGTCTGTGCAAGAAGGCTCACTGGGGGAACGCATACTTGCGGAGGCCCCCGGGGCCAGCTGTGCGCCAGAGCGTCCGTGCCGAGCGTGCCCTCGGTCAGGGAGTAAAACTGGGCGCAGTGGGACGAGTCGTGGGAGGCAAACAGGTCTACCTGTGCGTCCCCGAACTGATCCCAATCAGCTGGACCGCCTGGGGATGGAGTCTCCATTCTCTCGGAAGAGGCTGAAGCCGTGAGAGCTCGTCGGCTGCACAGTTCAGGTCTCCCGGAATATAATGGCTCGAAGCGACCTCAGATGCTTCTGACTCCATATGAGGAGGTGGCGGGCGAGTTGCGACATACGGCGGGAGCGTAGACCACCTTGTCGGTTGATGTACGCTACTGTCGCGGTATTGTCTGATGGGACTAGTACGTGCTGGTTCTTGAGCAGCGCCCGGAAGCGGTGCAGAGCGAGACGTACTGCCAGCAACTCGAGGCAATTGACATGCCATAGGCGGTGGGGACCTGTCCAGGAGCCCACGGCAGCATGTCCATTGCACATGGCGGCCCAGCCCGTGGAGGAGGCATCCGTTGAGACAACAACATGCCTGGAAACTCGTTCTAAGGGCACTCCGGCCCGAGAAAGCTGAGATTCGTCCACGGGGAGAAGGTCTGATGGCAGGTCGGAGTAACTGGTACTCGGAACGTGCCCTCACGCCATGCCCACCTCGGGACTCGATCGCAAAGCCAGTGCTGAAGCGGTCTCATATGAAGCAATCCGAGCGGCGTTGCCGCGGCTGCAGATGCCATATGCCCCAGGAGCCTCTGAAAAAGTTTCAGTGGAACCGCACTCTTGCCCTCAAATTGTCTCAGGCAAGTCGGCAGTGACTGCGCGCGCTCGCTCATAAGCTGCGCGCACATGGCGACCGAGTCGAATTTCCTACCGAGAAAAGAGATCCTCTGCACGGGGCAAAGTTTGCTCTTCTCCCAGTTGACCCGAAGGCCCAGACGGGCTAGGTGCCGGAGCACTAGGTCCCTGTGTTTGCAACCCTGGTCCGAGAGTGAGCTAGGATTAGCCAGTCATCGGGATAATTCAGGATGCGAACCCCGTGCTGCCGTAGCGGCACAAGGGCTGCCTCGACGACCTTCGTGAAGACGCGAGGAGACAGGGCCAACCCGAATGGGAGAACAGCGTACTGGAATGCCTGCCCCTCGAAAGCAACCCGCAAGAACGGTCTGTGTCGAGAAAAAATGGAGACATGAAGTAGGCGTCCTTCAGGTCGATCGCTGCAAACCAATCCTGTGGCTGCACACATTCGAAAATGCGCTAGGCCATGAGCCTCTTGAACGGAAGCCTGTGAAGGGAACGGTTCAAGACGCGCAGATCCAGGATTGGCCGTAACCCACCGGATTTCCTGGGGACAATGAAGTAGGGGCTGTAGAAGCCGGACCTCATTGCGGCTGGAGGGACAGTCTCGATCGCACCCTTCGCCAGCAGGGTGGCGACCTCCGCTCTCATGACAGGGGCATAGCCACCGACCATAGTGAAGCGGACTCCCCGGAAGCGGGGAGGAGACCGTGCGAACTGAATCGCATAGCCGAGCCTGATGGTTCGCGCAAGCCAGCGGGACAGGGGGGAAGCTCTAACCAGGCTCCCACGGACTGTGCCAGCGGGGTCATGCGAACGACAGACGTCCCCCCGGGGGTGCAGCGAAGCGGAATGACCGGCCCAGACGTGGGTGGCATAGCGGCCCGGTGTGGGGGCACGGTCATTAGCCGCGTCCTGCCAGAGGAGGCCAGGGAAGGACCAGCGTTCCACAGGGGCGTGCTCTGGCAGGGGTCTGGCGACAGAGGGGGACGAGAGTGGCGAGGCCCGTGAGCGTGCGCACTGTCATCCGAGAACTCTGTGACAGAGGAGGGCGAGAGTGGCGGGACCCGAGGGTGGCGCGCACTGTCGTCCGAGAACTCTGTGTGCTCAGAGATGGGAGAGACAGTTCTTTGGAAAAAGAGGTTTTCCCCCGGCCCTCCACCGGGGGAAGGAGTGGCCCTGCAACCAACTCCTAGAAAGAACTGCAACCCATCTCTGAGCTGCCCGTAACGGGAGCACCGCATTGCTGCGGGGCTGGTACGGGCTGGGGCGCCTTCCTGCGACTACCTCCACGGCACGGCCTGGGTGAAGGGTGCTGCTAGGGCCGGCAGGGAGTGTCGCAGGAGGGCGCCCTCGGCGGCGAGCAGAATGAGGCAGCTGAGCCGGCGGCTGAGCAGCTGGCCGCGGGATCAGAGCCTCAGTCCGCTCTGGGCAGCCGAGAACTCTGGGCAGAGTCCTCGACTGCGCCGCCGAGGAGGCCAGTCTGGGATATGGGGAGTTGAGGAAGCGGCTTCGCTCAGCCTCGCCCATATCAACCAGACTAAGCCAGTTTTTGTCTCTGGACCACATATGTGGACATCACCTGACCCAGGGAGCGTGTGGTCACCTTCGTCGCCCGTAGAGCGAGGTCGGTGGCGGCACGCAGCTCTTGCAAGAGCCCTGGACCAGCCCTACCCTCGTGCATTAGCAATGAGCACCCCTGGCCTGGTAGACCTGAAGGATGGGCATAGCATGCAGTGAGGTGGCAGCCAGCCCCGCAGCTCTATAGATCTCTGCCACCGGAGTAGACAAAAACCTACATGCTTTGGGGTGGGTGGGTGCTTAGGGCCGCCACGCCAGTGGAGGCGCTGTGGGGACACAGTTGTGTTGCCACAGAACACTCCATAGGGGGAACCCCAGTGTACCCACTGGCCGCGACCTCATCGAGGGCAGAGAAGGCGGAAGAGGCCGCTGAGTAATCTCATGACCTCTTCATGCACGTCCAGGAAGAAAGGAATTGGGGGCGGGCCGACGTGTGCCGGTGCGTCCCCAAAAACCGATCATCAGCTTTAAGCACTTGGGACATGGCGGAGGGTTCCACACAAGCCCAAATGCTCGCGACTGCCCGGGGAAGCATGGCAGAGTTCTGGTTCAGACTCGGGCAATGCTGGCACACCCGGAGGAGGCAGCACAGCCGAGTCTTCTCCAGCGTACTCACGCCCACCTTGTGATGCGGCGATAGACAAGATTTCATCTGCCGGGGCATCGAATGAAATGCTGGACCAGCCCGCGACCTCTGGCCGGGACTGGTCAGCGATCTCATCCGGATACCACACGGGTTGCAATGTGAAGAGGAGTGTGTGGACCGAGGATAGATCGTCGGGTTGGTTCCACACAGCAGCCTCTGATCACCCTGGCCACCAGCCGAAGTATTCCCTCTTGCGGAGAGAATAGATCGGGGTGTGGATGAGGGGACTCTCTCTCGAGGAGGTCATCGAGTCTCGATCGTTACATTGCGATGGTCATGTCCCCGCAATGAGAACATGACGCATCCACGAACGCTGTCTGTGCGTTTGCCCAAACACATCAGACAGCGTCCGTGCCCATCAGCTGATTTAATCTGTGTATCGCACCCAGAAACACACGGGCGAACCGTCTTTAAAAAGACGCGCCGCGTGCAGCTCTTTTAGAGAGATAAAACTCAAACAGCAGTGTTGAAGCGCCCAGGGAGAGACACACGACTGGCAGACCACTGCGCAGATCGGCAGGCAATATGAAGCTCGCTGGAATTCGCCGTCACACCAACACTTCTGAAGAGTAGCTCGTCTCGAAGAGTGAAGAGAGATGATCTCAGAATGGCTTGTGGAGTGAAGAATGCTCTTGGCTCCGAAAGCGAAAACATATCTGCATGTTGCCGGCTCACTTCCTTATATACCCACACAGTGGGGCGGAGTTACGCTATGCAAATTCAGCAGACCCATGGCATTTGCTTGCCATTGGCTCGTTTTATTAATATTCGAAGAGGATAGGCTTCTAAGCGAACCCCATTCGTCGTCATTCGACGTAACTCGAAGTGACAACGAAAGGGAACTGTACATTTTAATATACATTTTATATCGTTGCTGTCGGATGGACCTTGTATCGGATGGACCTTATATCTCCATATTTTGTAAGTGTCTGACCATATATAAAGCCACAATTAAAACTTTGACAACACAGCATTTTCACAATGTGCAGTTCATATATATATATATATTTCTTAAGCACCAAATCAACATATTTCTGAAGGATAATGTGACACTGAAATTCGGAGTAGTGAGTGTTGAAAATTAAGCTTTGCCAAAGAAGGGAAACGGTTGACTCAGCTTTTTCGTTTCAGGTTAAACACACACTGCTCTGAGGACAACATGAGAAGTTATGCTAATTAATGCCATTTTACACTTTAAACTTGAGTTTCAACAAGACTGCTGCTGAAACCTTCCATGAGCCAATTCACAGCCTCTGCCTCTTAAAAGATTCAGATTGTGAAAAATGGCATTTATGCAAACAGAGGAAGATGTTGGCCATGAATTATAGACGGAATGAATCAAAAAACATTCTTCTTCATTCATAAATGGCAACTCAAATTTAATATTGCTCTAAACTGCCACTCAATCTCATTACGAGAGGGTGCAACTAATGAGATTTTTCTCTCGGTTTCTCTACTGCCAATGATGAATTCCACTGCTGAGAAGATTGCAGTTTAATCCACATTTCTTTCACTCACAGCGATTCGCACCGCTCTCGAACGTCTAAAAAATAGAAATCTACTAGACATTGCTCATATTTTGCATGTGCTGTTCAAAGCAGATTTAATAGTGTTATCTTTGACCATTTAAGATAGGCTACATAAACAACAAGCTCCATTTAAGATGCAATGTCAAATGTATATAAATTGTTTCTCCTTCGAGGAACAGACTGAAATTTAAGTCATTTTCAGTAATAATCAGCAAAATCCACCTTCTCAAAAACAAGAACATGACTGTATAGTTGCATGTCTTTCATTTCAGAGCTGAACCATTTATAGCACTTCAGGAAAATAGAAAGAAATGGGTTTTACAAGAGGTCAGTTTGAACTCTCTGGGGTCAGGTCGAGGCCACTCACCTGCGATCATGTCATCCACAGAACTCATTTTGAGCAATAGCCTTTGAATGAGGCCAACCTCAGTGCTGGTCTGCAGGTTTCGGACACTCTTGCGCAGTATGGCGGTGAACATGCTCCAGATTTCCGCCTGGCACGTGACTTCACAGTGTTCCAGCAGCTCCAACATGCAGATGATGGCCTCTGCATCCTGGATGATGAAGTTCATCTCCAGGTCAAACTCACCACCAACCAGCTGGAGCAGAAGGGACGGTTCAAAATAAGGAGAAGAGACAGAAAAAGACAAGGATTAGATTAGACTCATAAGTAACAAGAAAAGGGTGCTTTTTATACTAGAGCTTTTAGTGTCTGTTTGAGGTCAGACTGACTTAGACAAACACAAATGAACCAGTTGTGACAACAAATTGCTTAAAAGGTACAATATGTAACTTTTGGCCCTCTAGCGATTAAAGTCGACATGAAATCAAAATTGACCCTATTTACTTTGCTAGCGCATATTACTAGTCTTGTGGTGAACAATTAATCCATAAAATTCAAACACAGAAAAAATGTGTTTGCCGTGGAAATCTTTAATCAAAATCTGAAAAGTTACTTCCGGTCTGGAATGGCGTTCCTTTTTCTGATGACGTCGGTTTGACGGCTTGGGTTGAAAACGCTTAAACTCCCCTCAAACCGTTAGTCTGCTATGAGCGAGAGATGGAGAGGAGGAGCGCTAAAGTAAAACCTGCCCTCTGTTCAATATTCCCTTTCACTTGGAAATACGTCACAACACTGAAAAGTCGTTTGCAACTTCTGGTTCACACGGACTTTACAAAACAAAACTGCATTAATTTTGCGGATGAACGTTGTTTTGGTTGTTCTTAAACCAAAGACCCTGCACGATAGATAATGCTTTACAATGCACTCTGTTAGAGAGATACATATGACAATTTATCTCTTCATGTTGAGTAATAAAAACGGCATATCCGCGTCGCTATTACAGTACATTTCAAATCCCTCAATTCTCGCCATCTCCAAAAAGCCAAGCCAATGTTGATTCTTGTTTTATTACAAGCTTTATTGAGCTACATGTCTATCTTTCTCACTCATTGTGACAACTAACCTCTGCCACGTTCCACACCATAGACACGTCTAAGTAGCCGTCAACTTTTCTGTATTTATGGATATAACGAAACACGCACAGGTGAGTGATGTATGCAATTTCCTGCAAAAACCATCCTTTCAGGTCTAAAATATAAACACTTAAAATAGGCTTGCCATAGTGAATCAGGGTAAGACAAAAACACATAAAAGGATTGAGGATTGATTGATAATGACAGAAAGCTCACGATCAGACTGCCATGAACGCACTCAGGACCGCTTGCAGAGGCAATGGTTCACAGGTAATAATGTTGTAAATAATGTTCAGTTTCTTGCACAAATCGATCATTTCGCTTCATAAGACTTAAATGAATCGTCAGGAGCCACGGGTAATAATTTTGTTTTTGCCAGAATATGTTAGAATCACCAAGGAATATGGTTTTGGCTAAAATTCTTCTTTATATTTCTAGCGAAGAGAAAAAGACACCTACATCTTGGATGGCTTGAGGATAAATTAACAGCAAATTGAAATTTTTGGGTTAACTATCCCTTTAAATTTGGTTAATTTTGAACAAACAAACAAAAAGTTACATAGACTTTAAAAAAGCAGTTGTGTCAATAACAAAATCCCTCCAGCCCTCTTCCGGTCATAACAATCATCATTAGGCAATTATAAACAACAATCAATAATTGTGTTCCAAGGATTAAGCAAGCATGAAATTGAAGATTTCAAGACTTGTCTCGGGCACATGGGAAGACTTCAGGCACATTCTTCAGAGAGCAGCAATGCACAATGTGGAAAATAAACCCCTGCTTCTTGTGGCTTATTTTACAACATGCAGAGTCGACAACTCAGTCTAACTTGTTGGAAATTCTTGCTGGCATGTAAGAATTAACTGCAAAGGAAGAAAATGACACCAAATTAAAATAATAAAATGGCACTAACCATAATAATGCTTAGTATAGCAACATACATTGGTTTATTTCAAAATAAAACATCCCCTATTTTTGTCAGCTTAAAGTAAGTCATTTTAATGAAACTTAAAATGATGCCACAAATGTATCATTTCAATCCAGAATTTTTTTTACAGATGCTACATGAACAGGATGCATTACATTTACATTTTTTTTAAATGGGTTCTCTTGCATTTGTATGTATACATATGTTTTGTAAGGTCAATTTTATTGGCTTTCAGGAGCATGACACCATTAGAATTCAAGAAAATGTATAAACCAAAATTATCAAAGTCCTGAAACAAAACCAGCTCAGATCCACTACTTTAAAAGAGCTAGCTATGTAATTGTCCTGCTGCTTTGATTTGACTGACAGTCTCCTGTCTACTGTTTTCATTTCTGAACTGAACAGCTGATGGGCGTCATGACAACCGCACATTATTTTTGCAGCCTTTATTTAAGTGGTTTGCATGGATGTGTTAGAGCTGTACTCTCTCTAACGGACCGAAACAGCATGACGAGAGGCAGTGGAGGAAGCGATAAACAGTGTCTCATCCCTGAAAGAATGACAGGCGTTTCATTTATGAAAACGTCGGTCCATCAGTCAGTTTTCTCAGCCTTTTATGACATCCTAATGTGTGCAACGACTGACAGTAAAGAAGACAGCAGCAACAATTATAGAGCACAGCAATGCACAGCATGTTAAATCAATTAAAATAGCATAAAAGACAGTTATCCACGTTAAACATGCATATGATTAAAGGAAACCTCCAAAAAATACTTTGAAAGGACCATATTGTGAGAAGTAACCAGCAGAAGACACGCAAACTCCTACTATCTGCTATACAACAATGGAGCAAATAAGCATTTATTCACCAAAAGCAATAGAACAAGTTCCTATTTTAATGCCAGACTAAATGTGTTACTAAGACAGGAATGTATGCAGCATCTGTCTGCTTCCTTAAAACTAATTAGTATGAAGAGTGAACAAAACAAAAATGTTTCTCTGAAGTGTCAGCTGAAAACACATCTGGCCCCAAGGCTGAACCCTGAGGCACACCAATAACAGTTTTGCTTATTTAAAAGTTTTATGCGAAGGGGATGTCAAAACATAAAAATGACTAAAAACTAAAACTGGAAAGTTTGAGAGTTAGTCAAAAAATCCCTCTTTGTAGCCCTGACAAAATCTATATACTTTTATTATCTATTTTTTATGTTAAACATGTTACTTTATGTGACCACTTAATTTATTTTAAATATAAAAAGATCAAGATGAAATACACTGCACATCGATTTAGAAATGATCACAAATTTAGCCCAGTCCGTTTTGATCAAACTTAATTTGATTTCCAATTTGCAATTAAAAATGTCCCACAATCGTTCAACCATCACTGCTCTAATAAGACTTGCATAGATTTATTTCTGTTTTAAAGAAAACTCAGTGAAGTGTAACAGCATATCAATGAGACATTAAAGGTATATTCCTACATTACACAGAATCAAGCACAAAATCAAAAACTAATTTGTTTTTAATGGATAAATTCAATCTTCTGAATAAGAAAAGAATATCCACTGTGGCACAGTTTTTCCTTTAAAAACAAATGGGATATTTCCTTCCTGCTAGTGTGTGCACTGCATGGGTTGAAGACAGTTGTTTTGTCAAACACCAGCTAACTTCGACTACAAGACTAATAATAGCGTTTACCAAAACATAAAATAATAATGTTCTCAATTGAACACTGCAGTTCTTGTTTTCTGTTATCACTAAACAGTAAAATATATCATTCAACATCTTCACTTTTAATAAGTTATAACCAGTGCAAAAGTGTTAGTGTGTTGCTACCAGTCAAGGCCTGCCCGTTCCACAGCCTCTCCTTTAATCACAGAGCTTCGTCACACTCTGAAGTGAGGTGTTTAATTGCATGCTCAGATCCTAGGAGTAATTTGCATCCATTGTGACAAGAGGTAAATGAAGGCACAAAATCATAGATTAGACACTCATGGTAAAATAAAGCACTCCCTCTCAGGCCAAACAGGAATCACTCACAGTGAACAGTAAATCTCTGTTCATTTGCATTGAATTTCAGTGTCTAGATTAGCGATTGAGAGTCGCTATAGCTCAAAACACTCAACTAAAAATGTCTGGATGCTAACTGAAATATTTTAATGAAACAACCATTTATTTGCTATAAGTGCAAGTATTAGGGTCAATAGTGCTTGAACTATGTGCTCAAATGAAAACCCAAATTTTACATTTAAGTACTGATCTGCTGAACACAAAATGATCACGATTATTGAAAATTATTTTATATATAAACTACTGGTCAAGTTACAAATAATTAAGATGTTCTTTTACGTATTTGAAAGAAGCCTCTATTACTCACCAATACTGCATTTATTTGATCAAAAATACAGTGTTATTGTGAAATATTATTGCAATTTAAAATAACTTTTTTCTATTTAATACATTTTAATTGTAATTGAATCCTGTACTGGCAAAGCTGCAGTCTTCAGAGTCACACAATCCTTCAGAAATATGATGATGATTCGCTGCTCAATAAATATTTCTTATTATCAATATTGAAAACCTCTGCTTAATATTTTTGTGAATATTTTTATTTTTCAGGATTTCATGATAAATAGAAAGTTCAAACGGATTGCATTTATTTGAAACACAAATCTTTTATAACATAAATATAAATTATATAAATGCCTGTCACTTTTGATTAATTTAATGGCATCCTTGCTATATTAAAATCTTAATTTCTTCCAAAAATGTACTCTACAATTCCACCCAATGTAGATGGTGACATAGGGAATCGATAACTCTTGAAAAAGGTTTAAACACAACAGCAATGGGAAGTGTTAGTTTGTTGGTTCCATTTCCCGTCGGAAAATAGCCAGGAACGGAAGTACAGTAGATATAAGAACAGCTCAATCTAGAACCCGCTGATTTGGCACTTAAAGCAAAAATGAAGTGGGACAGAGAAAGGTAATTAAACATTATGGTCAAGGCGTTTATGAGTCAACATTTGAGTTTTATGAGCTTTGCTTAAACGATCACACTTTTTAGAACGCTCATATAAAGGCCTCATTACTGGGAGGTGGACTTGAGATACTGTATAATTTTAGCGCACGTTTGGTAAATGCTGATTAAATGGCCACATAAAGTGCAACCAAGGCTGTCATAGTGAGATGGAAGGATAAAATACAGATGATTAAGGAAAAAATACAAATGACTGACCCAATAGTGGGGGTGATGTGAAAATGCAACTTTTCTGAGCAGGTAAAAACGACTAAACAGCCGGAAAAAAAAGTCCCTATACTTAAACGACAAATACATGACACACATGCAATTCAATTTGCCCTTAAACTCTTTCTTTAAATGTTAAATATAACAAAAAGTATTTGTTCAGTTATCTGCACTTTTCTGAAAAGAAAAGGCAAGGCACATCAATTTTGGCATTCACTTTTTTAAACAAGGAAAATTATTTTTGTCTTTTATTATAAATTGTTCTTTCATATAAATAAATAACAGTGAAAACAGGCTCTTGCAATTTTAGCCATTCAGGAATACTTTTACCTTTCAGTTTTTTTAAATGTTATAATCAAATATCAAAATCATGTAATCATTTCCTCAGAAACACATGCTAGAATGAACGTGTCAAACCACTAATATAATAATGCGCAGCTTGCTTGTCTGTACACAAAAGCAGTTGCCGTGACAACACAGCCAGACACTTCAAAAGTAGCATTTTGGCACGGTGAAAACATTCAAATGGCATGCAAATCATGCATTGGCTCAAAAACACGTATTCGCAAACATGCAGTGTGTCATTTAAAGTCTACACACTGTCTGCAGATTGTTAGGCTTCCAGACACAACGAAAGTGACTGCTGGAACTGCTGATATCATAAACAAGCATAACCTGTCTCTGATCTGATAAGCTAAGACACATTTTGAACGTTTAACTTTGCATGAACTTGATTTTTTTTTCTTAACGCTTGTGAAACATCTGTAATTTGTGGACATCATGATGACAATTCATCAACAATATACAGATTACAAAATATGTTTTTTTCTAATTTAACCTCATTTTTATGTTCTTGTATGTCATATGTATATTGTTTTCTCTGTGGTGGGTGTAATTCTATACATATAAAAACCTAAACTATATCCACTACAGTTACAAAGACTTCAGCTTCAGAAGAACCCCAACAAATCCCTCACTTCAAACTGCCGGCATTCCTTCTCTGCATAAAGTTAAGCGCAGCGCTTCCTGCTTTCCTCTGAGAAACTATACCTTCAATCTTCAGACCCGTGTTTAGGTTCACTGTAATCAGATTTGAGATCTAATGTCAAAGAAACAAAAATGAGGAACAGGATTGCAGTTCTAACTGGTAACAGTGACAGGAGCAAACATGATAAAAGACTTAGAGTACGTTTACATGACAATGATAAAAACAGAAAAGCTTTTTCCTTTGCGTTTTTCACGTATAGACGACAATGATGTCAACATGATCCCTGTTCACATGGTTCCGTGAAAAGATGCTGTATTATTCATGCCAGGCCAGTAGTTGGCGATGTCACTATGTAAAGAAACACTACGCGCCTTTAGAATGAACATGCAATATGCATATACCGTTTTCACAAATTCACGTTTTTGTTCCATTTTCATTTGCCCTTTGAAACCCGTTTTCAAAAGTTTGTGTTTTCAGGTCCAAAAATGCCATTGTTGTGTAAATGAACTGCACCAATGTTTTAGTTAAAACATTTTTTAGTTGAAAATGGTGTTCTGTAAACGGACCCTGAATTGGCTGATTTAAACTATATGAAAACCAGAAAATGTAAACAAAAAAAAAAATTTGCTCAAACAAGTGCACTACTGTTCAAACCTTTGGGGTCTGCAAGAAATATTATTGCAATTTGAATATATATATATATATATATATATATATATATATATATATATATATATATATATATATATATATATATTTTATATATATTTTTTTAAATGTATTCCTGTGATCGAAGCTGTATTTTCAGCATCATTACTCCAGTCTTCAGTGTCACATGATCATTAAGAAATCATTCTAATATGATGATTTTCTGCTCAAGAAACTTATTATTATTATCAAACAGTTGTGCTGCTTAATATTTTTGTGGAAGCTCTGATAAATTTTTTGGATTTTTGATGAATAGAAACATAATTTATTTGAAATAGATTTTTTTGTAACAACATAAACAACTGTGACTTCTGTTCAATTTAATGCATCCTTGCAGAGTAAAATTAATATAAAGTGAAGAATTGTATTGACAAAATACTTAAATTTCAATAACTTCAGACTTGGAAAATCCTTTTTTTCTTGGTCATTAAAAAAATGGTTGTGATTTTAACGGTAAAAGACTGTAAAAATGATACAGTGAAAAACTGTTAATTGGTTAACAGAAAGTTTCCTTTACTATATACGGTAAATAACTGTGATATATCTAATGGTACATTTAATGTAATTTTACTGTAAAATACCGTTAAAAAAAGATTTGTTTTTAAAAAGTGAAAAAGATCAACTCATTGTATGATTTAGAGTGAAAAAACGTAAATTGGCATTTACGTTTCACAATTGGCAACTACGGCACTTCACATTTGATGTATTTTTGTTGAAATAACTATGTTTCTTCATAGTTTTCTTAGTTTTTTTCTAATCAGTTATGTACATTAGGGTTTTATGTTACATTTAATGTTGTTAAATTAATGTTTATTGCATTTTTATTTTATTTTATATGTGTGTTACCATGATGGTGTTTAATGTTTGTGTGAATGACACTGTGCAGCTTCTATATATTAGTATTAACTGTCTTGTGGAAGAACTGCTTGTGATGAGCTTTGATTGATCATGTGACCCTCATCTCTGCTGTGATTGTTGGTTGTCAGTGTATTACATTGGTACAAAATACTTCAATAAGTCGGTAAAATAACATTATATCAGATAATGAAATATGGTTTATTACTGTAAATTTTAAGTTAAGTCTGTAAGACCTATAATGTTGCTACCGTATTTTATACGGTAAATTTCTGGCAACCACAGCTGCCGGTATTTTACCGTAAATGTAACAGTTTATTTTTTTTTACAGTGTATAAATCACCAGTGTTAGTACGTATGATAGTGGTATGATTTTTACCTATCCTTTTAATTGTCAATTGTAAAAAAAAAAAAAAAATGAATGTGTTGAGCTGGAAAGTGAAAATGAATATCATGGCCTCAATTTATCTGCAAATGAATCAGCTGATATGCAATTTCACAGGGACAGTCAGCATTTACACACCTATAAAGAGCCATTAAAAATGACCACTATTATAAAGATTGCCCATTAAGCCGCATTAAGTATGCCAGATCAGTAACCGATACTCATCTGCATGCATAATATATCAGAGACAGGTTCATGAAATGTTCATAAGAGTTCATGACTGTTAACTTAACAGCTTTGACCATATAGCCTATACGAAATGATCCACTCGAGAGCTGATAACCTCAAGCCTGGCAGTGCAGACGCAGACGTGACTGAAGCGAAGAGTTTATGATTAGCAAACACAACGATCAGAGGCGCTTTAATAAGATCCTGATATGTCACTCTCCCGTAGGACAGCAAAATCATAAATTAAACCTTTTTAATATCTCAATTGTTTCAATGATGCTAAATGGAGAGACTCTCTCAAAAATCAGACACTGTATGTACATCAAATGACCTGCGTTTTACATCAACATTAATTTTATAATCTATACTCTTACTAAATCTTCTCCTTAGTATTTTCTCTATAGAGAACTTGTATATATTTTGAATGTTATTATAAAATAAAAGCTGTATGAAAAAAACAACAACTGAAAAGAAAATGTCTCCTGAGCTTTCCCTCCCCATCCACCACTTTCTGACTAGTTGGGGTTCAGAGATTCTCGGTTGCCATGGTTATGGGTAGCACAAACCAGCCATTTTTTTCCCACTGTACACTTTTTTTTGGGCTATGAACACAGTGGAAATAAACAGCGCTGATGTATTTACTGAGAGCTGTGAGAGAAGCAGGTAGGGATGGAGATCTCTCCAGGGAAGAGCAGGTGCTCTATCTATTTTATCATGTATACATTTGTCAAGCAGGATTCCAGGAAGCTTGTGTCTTCATCTGGTTTGAGGTGATAAAAGCGAAAGCGCAAACAGTGCAGGCTGGTTGAATTTTTTCATGCCTGAAGCCACTGTTTGATCAAATCTGGTGAAGAATAACTCCAGGAACAAGCAAACATTACTAGTATGTTACCTGTAAGGCTGACATGCTGGCTCTTCAGATATGAAATAAATGCTAAGATAGAATATATTCAGAAGTATGCACCTGAGGTTGATGAAAACGTAATGCTGGCTGATCTTGCGTTTTAAACATTGTGATGCCTGTAAATTAAGCGACTTGAAGAAATCAATTTGTGTAGGGTAAAAACTTGTTTTACCCTATTATTCTATTTACCCAATTCATTATTTTATTTTATGTGAAAATTAGGGTTGGGCGACAATCAATTTATTTCTTGATCAAACAATTCGTACCAAAATTCAGAATCATTCAGGGAGGAGTGACTCTCTTTATAAGTGAGTCACTGAATCATTCATTCAACCTACTTAAAAAATACTGATTCGTTCTGGATACTGCGTTCACTCAGAAAGTTCCTGATGACTTGACTTACGTGAAGACGCAAACGAATCGTAGAATCTGAGTTTGTATTTGATTCAATGAATTGAACAGTTGAACAGATTCACAACACACTTACCCAATACATTTTTTTTTTCTAAAGTCCTCATGCTTTCACAAATGTCAGTCGTGATATGAAACTAATGTCTCAACACTTCAGCTGAACAATGACACTGTTTTCTTGGCAGAGCTGTTTTACAGCAGGATTGAACTCTGTGTGCATCATTGACTCATTATGTTCCTGTTTATCCCTGTTAACCTGCTATGAAACAATCTGTACTGTATAAAGCGCCATATAAATAAATGTGACTTGACTTGACTAGTGTCATGACACACTCTTTAAGGTTAACTGTCAAACAAACAGGGGATTCAAACTTTCAAGAAGTTTTCATTTAACACCACTATTGTGTTGTTAAATGAAATATTACAGGATTGTAATATCACAACAGCAACTTACAGTGCTCACACTTTATTTATCCACACACCTTACACCATTCAAACAATAGAGGGGAAACTAGTTTAGTTTAAGTAGTTAAAGGAACACACTGACTTTTTGGGACTTAAGCTTATTCACCGTATCCCCCATATCCCCCAGAGTTAGATAAGTCCATACATACCCTGTTCATCTCCGTGCGTGTCGTAACTCTGTCTGACGCACACACCGCTAGCCTAGCTTAGCACAAAGACTGGAGGTAAACGGCTCCAGCTAGCATACAGCTCCCAATAAGTGACAAAATAACGCCAACATTTTCCTATTTACATGTTGTGATTTGTATAGTCACAGCGTGTACAAATAACAAGGTCACATGAGACACAGCCATCTTCTGACCGTATACATACTGGGAACTATATTCTCAGATGGCGAAGCACTGCTAATTCTGCGGAGAGATTTGCTCGCAGCACCTGAGAAGCCCTGTGGTGAGGAGCAGAGAGTTCGCTCAGTGTTGCACTAATCACTCCGCCCAAGTAGCAGTGCTTCGCCTTCTGAGAATATAGTTCCCAGTATGTATGCGGTTAGAAGATGGCTGTGTCTCATGTGACCTTGTTATTTGTACACGCTGAGACTGGGGGATACGGTGAATAAGCTTATCCGGTGAAAAAGTCTAAATAATTATTCAGTTAAAAGCTGCTTTTCATAACTAATACCAAAAAATGGTTGAACTTCATAAGGTTGGTGCTGTCACTCTAACTGCAATGTTTATTCGCCCAAAAATACTTTTTTATACCAGAAAAAAAGGTCTCAGATTAAATTACTGGCTGTAGAGAGCCGTGATATGAAAACCTTAGAATACTATTCCAAGTCATTAGAAATTCCAATCAAATAATTTGGAAATACACCAGTCATTATTAGTGGGTTACCATGATCTTCACTTTAGAATGAACTATGTATTATGCATTATTCACATTAATTATGAACCTGCAGTTCTTAGTATTCCTCTGTGAGTATGAAAAAACTAGTTACTGATTAGCTAATAGTGAACTACCTCATTCAACTGAGCTCTATTATAGTCAGTTAATCAGTTTCTTAGTTACTATTACGTTACTCATTTGTTCCTGTGCAGTTACCGGTATTCATTATTGATGGAACAGTATTCTAAAGTGTTACCGCAAGATGAAATATGATTTAATAACTAAGTTGGATAATGGATGTCAAAACTCCATTTACAAGTGAATCGTTTTTTTTCGTCTGCATTTGCCATGGAGGGCTTGATTATAAGAAAACAAATTGGAAAAGAAAGAATGAGAGTAGCGTACACTGCAAAGCACATCGCAAGACGTTCTCATGCGCTCCGTGACACGAGCTCTCTAGAGAAAAGACTCAGATGGGAGAATTCTGCCTGCAGCATTTCCTCTCTCTTCTACCTTTGAACTGTCAAAATGTCACAACTATAAAGGTCAAGGGAAAAGACAGATGAGGAAGGAAGAGATCAGATACACAAATGAGTTTATTGTTCCCTCTGCCCCGTTCATTCTGGTTAGTTCCCTGCGTGTCACACATCGGGTCCTCTGAGCTCATGGCGTGGAGCTGACTGTCAGAGCAGATCCTGATGGAGTTCTGCTGGAGATGGTTGATGCGGATGTAACTCAGCCGGAAGAAAACACTTGGGAATCTGTATCCGTTTCAAAGGAAACTTTTTTATATTGGTGGAAGAGTGACTTTCTGTGATGTCCTATCATGTTTCTTTACTGCGCAAACATTGATCAAATGTTTTGAGAATATAGAGTAAACATTCTTAACTATGACATCACATCCTTGAGCACAGAGATACATATCCGCCTACATCTGCATATTTATTGAAGACCAATTGATATGGCTTCATCAAGGAAATTAACACTTATTTTGCACAATATTTACACTTTTTTTTTTTTATCAAGCTAAATCGGTAAGACAAGATTTGCCAATCATAACAACCATCATTTAAATATAGACTAATAGTCTTACAGTTATCATAAAATAGTAAAATAGTCATGAAAAATGAAATTAAAATAGTTTTTGCTGCAAGAAATCTTGAATATCATAACTGGGCTTTAGCAGAAAATTGAAAATGCTAAACCAAGTACAAAATATACAGACCAATACAAAATGGCCTTTTTGACTAAATGAAAGCATCAGAAATGAAAAAGAAAATTCAGTTTTGATCAAAGTGATTGCTCACAAAAGACGTCCCTAAAGCCTGTGATGTCACCAGTCAGTAATACTGCTCAATAAATTAAATTCATGAAACCAGACGTTTCTTTGTGCGGAGATTCACAAAGCGCATTCCTTTGAATGTGTTATCTTCAAATCCTTCATTGATTCCACTGCTGACAGCCCATGACTATAAATTGAAGGCTTTCTGACTCATCGCTCTTCATTTGTGACCAGTCATCAGGTCCTGCACATGAAATATTGTAGTCTGCATTTCCTACCCTGCTTAGAGCTGAACACATTAGCCTACGCATTATTACAGCTTGACTGCTTTCCATAAAGAAACTCAGCATGATATGAATGTGTGATACCGCACACTTTTGTGGAGTTGTTTGTTGAGATAGATTAAAACACAAGCATAAAGTCATTCTGTGTGTTGCTGTAATCACAGACCCGCACAAGCACGCACATTCAGTCTCAAACAGTTGGGCGCAGAAAGGGAAAGACAAAAGCCATTAAGCCAAAGAGTAAATGTTGGCGGAAATATTAAAGAGAGAAGAGACGTTGACACAGAGCAGCGGTATGTCACAAAAATAGAAACTATAGGCTGAAATACCATGATAGATAGATCAGGGAGGGAGGGAGGGAGGGAGGGAGGGAGGGAGGGAGGGAGGGATGGATGGATGGATGGATGGATGGATGGATGGATGGATGGATGGATGGATGGACAGAGAAATAGAGGGAGGGATTGATGGATAGAGTGAAGAATGGATGGATGGATGGGTGGGTGGATGGATGGATGGATGGATGGATGGATGGATGGATGGATGGATGGATGGATGGATGGACAGAGAAATAGAGGGAGGGATTGATGGATAGAGTGATGAATAGATGGATGGGTGGGTGGGTGGATGGATGGATGGATATAGGTAGGGATGGATGGATGGATGGATGGATGTAGGGATGAATAGAGGGAGGGATGGATGATGGATGGATGGATGTAGGATGGATGGATATAGGTAGGGATGGATGATGGATGGATGGATGTAGGGATGAATAGAGGGAGGGAGGGAGGGATGGATGATGAATAGTGAGAGGGATGGATGATAGAGGGATGGACGATGGATGGATGGATGTAGGATGGATGGATATAGGTAGGGATGGATGATGGATGGATGGATGTAGGGATGAATAGAGGGAGGGAGGGAGGGATGGATGATGAATAGTGAGAGGGATGGATGATAGAGGGATGGACGATGGATGGATGGATGTAGGGATGGATGGAAATAGGGATGAATAGAGGGAGGGATGGATGATGAATAGTGAGAGGGATGGATGGATAGAGGGATGGACGATGGATGGATGGATGGATGGATGGATGGATGGATGGATGGATAGAGGTAGGGACAGACAGATAGACAGACATTTAAATATTTTCATCTGAAGTTGACGTAGAGATGTAGAGATTTCATTTCTTCAACTGTGGTGATTTTTCCAGTCCTGTGTCTACTATTCCTTTCAATAATGGAAAGGCCAAAGAGAATAAATTACTGAAATCCAGTGATAATTCACTGTCAAGCCAGCAACAAGACCTACATCTGGAGAACACAACCTAGAAGCACCAGTACATTATAATCAAACACATCAGGACGAACCACAATCACCTCATTTATCGTATTTCATGAAACAATATTCGTACACCCACATTCTACCTCCCCTTATGTGCTTTGGGATTTCAATCCGCTCCATGAGTTTTCTATATTCCTCCGCTATCCGTCGAACTGCAATGAAGTGGCTCTCTCAGACGATTCCGACAGCGCAATTATTTTGATCAAACAGCAAATTATCTCATATGTGCCGAGCTCTCTGTGGCACCATGGGGCTGTTTCTGTTTTATCAGCGAGGAAGAGCAGGTACATGTCATGCTGTGAATACCAATGCAGGAGGAAGTAGAGGAAGGAAGGACGATTGGGGGGGAAAAAAGTTCCTGGCAGAGGAAGAGGAGGTGCTCTTCGTCAGCCTGAGAGGGGTGGAAAATGAGGTGAAACGTCAAGGTGAATTTGTGGGTGTGTGCTCTCACTTTTAGAGACGTGTAATTATCTGAAGAGTGGAATGACAAGGAGCTGACGGACACCTTCACAAAGGTCAAAGACATTTCATACTGAGAGACAAATGTGCGACCGAGGCCACGGAGGGAAAGTGTCACTGACATAAAAATGTCTCCACAAATCCAGAGCTTCCGGAATAAAAAAATAAAAATCAAGATTGGAACGGGATGGTCTGATTATGAATGATTTATGATGCAACGTAACTCTTTTCTGTCCGTCTATTTATCATGTCGAGCTCTGAACGGAAGCCAAGAAGCAAAATACGCAACATACATACAAACAATAAATAAATCAGCAGGTTGTATTTGACAAAGCATCGGCGCTAAGGTGCTCATTTGAGGTAAAACTGGAATGTAGCCTCAAATGCACCTCGAGAGAATATAGCCATGCTTTTCCATTTGATATGACTGATAAAAGAGAAGGCAGACACCTGGTGAGCTCTTCAGCACTACGGACAGCTCCCGAAAACTGCAGTCTACTTCAGAGCCGGCGGCGGCGAATCCCAGGCAAATCAATGCATCACATGTACTCTATTTACCCCGTTTGCGGTTTGCTGCTTGAATTTGCCCCTATCTGCTGTAGGACACTCACAGACCGCACAGGGACCTTCTGTAGACTCTGTAGGGCTAGTTTTTGGAATCATAATCACACTGAGAAAGGCAGAAAAAAAAAACATGATTGGTAGAGGTCTAAAGTCCCTTTCCATTGCCATCATTTTACGGGGCAACAAAAAGCCTTTTATCTTCATACACAGCCAAGTAAAAAATGCCTACAAAATTGAACGTGCTATGTACTGTAAATTCATATGAAATATATGTATATATTATAAAATAAATTGCATTACAAAAAAAGAAAACAGAAATTCTAAATTGTAGTAATATTTAACAACAGTAAGGTTATTACTGCAACATTTTTATCAAATAAATGTAATTTTTAAAAAAAGTCTGATAACATTATATACTGTATATATATTATATATAGTCTAATTGTATTATATACTGTATATATATATCAGTGGCGTGTGGTGACTTTTTAAATCGGGTATGCTGGGTGGAGCGTTGTCAAAAATGCACCTGGTGTACATTGGATGGGTTTATAGTAAGCGCGTTAGCGTTCGCTCTTAGACTATGGGCCCTATCATACACCCGGCACCAGGCGCGACGCAAGTGTTTTTTGCTAACTTCAGCCCTACGCAGTTATCATTTTCTAGTCCTGGCCATGTTGTTTAACTTGCAAATGCATTTGCGCCCATTTGTGTGCCCATGGTCTGAAAACGAGGTGTGTTCAGGAGCATTGCTGGCGCATTGCTGTTTTGAGGCAACTGAAGTAGACCGCGCCATTGACCAACTGAAACCTGGTCTAAAGTCAATGGCGCAATATTTCTTTGTTATTTAAAGGGTGCATTAGTAATGCGCGCCTATAGGGGGGTCCACAATGCACATACACTTTGTCCCGTAGATGCTTTGCTTGTGCATTTTAAGCAGATTTGTTTCCTCTCTAGAGAAGCGTTCAGTTTTTCGCTTGCAAATTCCGCCATGTAACTAGCAAATCTATATGATGCGAGCGCAACTGGCTTTTAAAGGGAATGGGAGATGAGACTCTGATTGGTTTATTGCAGGTTACGCCCAAAACACACCCATTACTCAATAAGAGAATAGGGACAACCCTATTAGATCATGTCCCGGGCGAGCCGACCATTTTTCCCGTCGTTAAACTAGCAAAAGTGGATTCGGACACGCCCTAACTGCACTTGCGCTTTAGACCATGTGCTTAGATCGGTAAAATAGGGCCCAGACTGTCTCATGACACATACCAACACAGCTAAAAGTTTCCATATTTCACCATTTATTGAAAGCAGCCTACATTTATCTGTTGATGCCTTCACAAGCACCCGTAAAAGCTGTTGAGTTGTGTTTGAGATAAGTTGCTGTGACGAGCGAAAGGGGGCGTTTGCAAAATATGCCATATTTTTGTAATTCCGCTAGATGGCACTAATATCCCAGAAACTACATGCTTCACCTTTAAACGGTATTGCACATCGGCTGAGGACACACTAATCTACATCAGAGGTGAGATGACTAAGAAACACCATGGAAGACAGGGCGGAGTGGCAATCGGGAGACTCGGGACTTTTCCCGGTGGGCCGGTAGTGTTTTGAGGCCGCGAGGGCCAGTCTTATAATAGTTATACATTCCAAGTTGTTATCAAAACCATCCGGCGGCCTGGTGTGTGGCCGCTGCACGCTGGTCAAACAGCGCAGCGTCTCTGCTCAACCCGTACAGCGGGCCGCAGCCTCTTATTTCAACAGACACACAGGCTAATCAGAAAGCACTAACGAAGTGCAGGTCCAACCATGTCTAGGATTTTCAAAAAATATAGGGGGATCAGTGAGCGGCCCCTCCCCAAATGGCATAGCCTGTCGGCCTATGACGTAAACCCATCGAATGCCTCTTTTTCCATAGCCACTGTGTATCCGCTTACCCGAAACCCTCCGTAACTGATTTGAATTTGCATTCACAGCTTATATAGGCTACTATAGACCCATTAAAATGCATGGGAAGCAAGCATTATTCTATTGTCTTTATGGAAATATGTGGGTACTGCATATAGGAAAATCTGTCAATACATTCTAGAGGCTGGAATCGTGGGAGGATTGTTTTATGAAAATGAATACCCTCTCTTTTAAATTTTCACAAAAACTGCTGACCACAAACTTTTCTTTCTATGGCACGTCTCCAGGTCTAGAATTCTGTGGCGAGAGAACAAGAGAGAGGTGCATGCTTCTGTTAAATGGATTTCAGACCAAGCTGAGCTTTACAGAATGAGTTTTTAGAGCTTGACATCTGTTGATGTCTTCTATTAATAACACCTGGTAAAATTGGGTTGCAAAGTGAAACAATGGCAAGCTGTCAGCGGGGAAGACGGACTACTCCCATTCAGCCAAAGCTTAAAGAAATAATGAACAAAAATATATATATATATATCTATAAATATATAATTATATACTGTTTTTTTTATTTTTATTTTAATATAAGCTGAATATATTATTACTTACATATACATTTTTTAATTTTTTTTATTATAATATACAACAAAAAAAAAAAAATATATATATATACACACACACACACATATAGTTCAGTAACTAACTTTAGCGTGTGTGTGTGTGTGGGAAGTAGGAAGTATGAGTATTATGGAAACCTCATTTGGAAATAGTCATTATTTCTGCAATCTCATTTGGTGCTGCAAAAAACCTAACCTCCCAAAAAAACTTTTAGTTGTATGAATTCGCTCATATCAAAAAGGTTTTTTTTGTGGCTGTAATGGAAAGGTTAAAGAGCTCTAAAGCCATCTGTGGAGATCAGAAAGGAACAGCTCCTGCGCAGCGGAAGAGAAGGGACATCTAAGAGGCACGTGAGAGGGGAAGCTGGCTGTGCGAGGAAATGAACGAGTGCTCCAATATGACACAGCTCCAGACATTAGCATATGTTCACCAAGAGGCAGTCAGTTTGACAAGAGATTGTGCGTGTGTGTGTGTGTGTGTGTGTGTGTGTGTGTGTGTGTGTGTGTGTGTGTAGAGAGTCTGTGAGAGAGAGAGAGAGAGAGAGAGAGAGAGAGAGAGAGAGAGAGAGAGAGAGAGAGAGAGAGAGAGAGAGAGAGAGAGAGAGAGAGAGAGAGAGAGAGAGAGAGAGTGAGAGAGAGAGAGAGAGAGAGAGAGAGAGAGAGAGAGAGAGAGACTGCTTTAGGCTAGGTCGGTCACATTCACTTTATCAGTATGGCTGATGACATGAAGGTAGCAGGCATTGTGCATTGCATTCTGGGACTGAACTGCATTATGGCATGTGCATTTATAGCTAAAAATAAAAAAAATAAAAAAACTGAAACAGGCAAACTGCTTATTTCTATTTACATTGGAATGTGATATAGGGAGATCATGCAACACACATTGTGTCTGTGCCCTGAATTTTATGCAGCTCTTTTCTTTGCGCTTACAGTTAAAATTGCAGATTGATCCGGGATCAAGATTCATCTGTTTTTTTTATGACGGATGTCAAATGCCTTTCAATTTCTAATGGCTAATTAAGTCTTTTCACAGTTGTCACAGTGCATTAACCTTATTAAGTTCTGAGGCCAATTAAATGAATCACAGGAGTGAGGAGCACATGGAGGACTGGCTTGTGGCCAAACTGAGAGGTTCTGAGGACAGATATGGGACACCGGGTCAACAGCAGCCGTAGTTCATCTAATGTCAGAGAACAGAGGGTCCTGCACTGAACAGCTCCAGTAGAGAGAGAGTGTTGCTGGATATTTGGTGCAAAACATATGATAATAATAAAAATAAAAAAATTCTGTCATCATGTTGACTCACTCCAAACCCATTATTTTATTTTCAAAAGCAAAATAAGTAAATAGTTTCAGCATTTTAGTAGTGTCAGTCATAAAGTACAAAATCTCAAGACTTTCATGGAATAATGAGGAAAAATACTAATTACAAAATTATAATAATAAATAATTAACTTTGGTAATAGCACTTGTGCAATAAATATTTTGATCAAAAGCAAAAACAATTCCTCTGAAAACACACACACACACACACACACATTAAATACATGCATAGCCTACATAAAATATTTTATAAATCAAATAAATAATAATTATAATGTTGAAATACTGCCTAATCTTTGGAAGTAAAATGTATGTATATTGTGGTAAACAAGAGCCATTTGTGAAACTCTATGCAGCGGCAGAATGGAAGAAGAAAGTAAGAGTATTGTTGAAAGCATTTTGGAAATATTCATTATTTCTACAATCCCATTTGGTGTTGCTGAAATAATACACTTCAACTTTAAGCATGCCTGTAAGATTAGTCTCTTAAACCCTTTCGTTTTATGAATTTGCAAGTCACATGGACTGCTTGGTACTTTAATGATTTTTTGAAGTCATTTTTTGGAGCTCAACAGCCCTCATTCATTTCCACTGTATTGAACAAAGAGCAGACAGGGAAAAAATACATCGCACAAAATAGCTCTTTTTGTGTTTCACATAAAAAAAGTAAGTCACACGGACATGGAATAACATGAGGGTGATTAAATGATGACAATTTGCATGTTATTCAGCTCTTTTCCATATAACAATTCATGGTAATCATGCTCCAAAAGGACAAAAAAACATATTTCTTCAAAATAACATTTTGTGTTTTACACAAAAAGGAAATAAACAAAAGAATACAGGATTGAGTAAGCAAAATGAGGGTGAGTAACCAATGACAGATTTCTCATTTTTGAGTGAACTATCCATTTTTTCTACTATGTTCTCGTTTAGCTAATGTTCTTATCAAAACCATCTTACACTTCTGAGGCCAATCCCAAAGGAGCAACCTGGGGTTTAGTGCTTTGCTCAGCGGTGATAGTTCATGGATCGCACCAGCTCTTTATAGTCTCCAGCTCACATAACAAATATGGGCTGCAATAGGTGGCTAAAAACCCCATGGGATTTACCAGAAGCCCACTGCAATGCAGACAAACACATTATGTGTGCGTGTGTGTGTGTGTGCGTGCGTGCGTGTGTAGTAATGGAGAGAGTAGAGGAAAGAAGGAAGAAACAGAACAACAGTGACTGAGTGAGTGTGTACGACTGGCTGGATTCAGAGTCCCTCAGTGCCACTGCGACACACTATATAGCAGGTACGAGGCGGCGTTAGTATGCAGGTCACACACGCTGGTGAAGTGGAGAGTGGCCCTGCAGTACACACACACACACACATACAACCTAGTTGTCTTTCAGCCCAGTCAGTATGGCCTTTACACACCTGTGTTTACGCGCTGCAAAGCCTCTACACTCAGAAATGAAGTTCATTACAGTTTCTGGCTGAGTGCTAAAAAAGGGAGATGGAACAGAATTACACCATATATCATTTTACCATGTCCTGAGCCATAAATGTCATGTGATTAATCACTCTAGATTTGCACTATATAATGACATCATGACAACTCTGATTGGCGGATGGCACCAGAGGAACACAACGCCTGACTATTCTGAGCTGAGACATCAAAGGCTCTGCAAAAATGTGAAAAATATTATAACATGTTAGCAATTTAAAAGATTTGCGGAATTAGACAAATATCCAGGACCAAGCTAACAAGTTAAACATTGACTCATTGTACAAAGCTATTTATTGTTTAATATGCATTGATGCATAATTATGCATTTTTTGAGAGAGAATTTTTTTTTAATAATAATAATAATATATATATATAGTTTTTAGGTTTATGCAAATATTTGTAACCGAATTTTTTTTTTTTATAAAAATAAATACAATAATTTAATAAAAAATTAAAGAAAATATAATAAGGTACAAACATTGCAAATGCTACCGAGAAAAACATTTTGAGCAAATTTTGAAAACCATTATGACGAAGATTATATGAAGGTCTTGTAGAAGGTGGTATGCTTCTTAATTAACAAACACAGACTAATAATAATTACACATATTGAAACGTACTGCCAAAGTGGGAAGCGTCTCAAAAAGCTCCAGCTAATTGTCTACAGACTGTTCAATTAAGACTACGTCATTAAATTCTTAAGCTAATCAAAAAGTAATCTACATAAGTATCAATTAGTTACTTTCACTAGCTGTTAACTCAGTAGTTTATTGACGCGGTCGAGGTCCGTTCAGCGCCTCAATGCAAGAACCTGGAGAGGATCTACGACATGGTCTATATAAAAGGTGTTTTAGAATAATGAATGCATCTTTACTGTCTATCCGTGAGGAATTTCGAGGAATCCCCTGCATCGGTGACAAACCTGGGAGAACATGTACCTGTAACTCACCAGCAGCGACCCCCAAACAGATTCGATCGAAACAAGGGTCAGTATCCGCGACAAGAGCAGTCACATCAGCATCACAGAGAATGTGTGTCGCTAGTATCAGCAAATCCCACTCTGCCTTAACAGCTAGTTTATCGAAGTCCTCAATCTAAACAAACAGCCTGAGCCAACATGGAGGATCCGGGTTTATATCCCAGATACCACTGAAAACCAAGAAGTAAATCTAAAAATGTATATTCGTCAAGCACATTCATAAAATTATTTCTTAATCATACACTCTAAAAATGCTGGGTTGTTTTAACCTAATTTTGGGTCAAACATGGACAAACCCAAACATTGGATAAAAAATGCAATTTAAAAATGTAACCCAACGGCTGGGTTTGTCCATATTTGACCCAAAGCATTTTTTAGAGTGTATGCAAATGTATTTTAATAATATTTTGACAACAACAGATCAGCTATGGTGACACAGCTGGAAAGAGAGGGAAGAGTATCTGTGATGTTTCTGAAACCAAGCTAGGCTGTGATGATGCTTTTTAATGGTCAATCCTGCAAAGTTTATAATAACACTATACTTTGTATATTACCTTTGCATCAAATTACAAGTAACTCACGCTGCTGTGAGGGTGTTTCTAATTCAGCGGCTGTGGGAGTGACAGTAAAAATGACATATTTCTCTCTTCTGACTGCCGTTATCAATCTCATTTTTTTCCCTCTTTTTGAAAGTTGTGAAAACACTGCTGTGGAGTTTTTCCTTTTGCTATTTCAGTTGTTTTCTCTTATTTACTGCGGCTTACCCAACTATGACGACTTTCGCTTCTGAGAAACCCTGAGAATCATCACCTGAGTTGATTATCGTCAACTAAAACTATTAAAAACATTTCTGTCAACAGAAATAATGGTGAAATAAAATAACATTTAAGTATTAGTTGCAAAACTAATAAAATATCATTTGAAAAAATGCAATAAACTGAAATACTATAGGTTTATGTTGAAGCACTAACAATTATTAACTGGAAATAAATAAAAACTAAAAAGATATTTCTAAAACTGAAATAAAAACAAATGTATAACGAAATACACATAACGAAATTTTAAAAAAACATTTGTGCTGTCAAATCGATTAATCGCATCTAACATGAAAGTGTATGTGTGTGTATATATATATATATACACACACACACATCTATTTACAAATATTTATGTTAGATGCGATTAATCGTGATTAATCGCTTTGACGGCGCTAAAAAATTTAATTAAAATGAAAACTAAAAATATAAAAACAAAAGATAATAAAAATAATAAAACTATAAAATACATTTTCAGCAAAATTCAGCTACTTTCACATTTCAGTTTCTCAGCTGTTACACACATGGGTGTTAGATCTTGGAAAATAAACCTTTTAGTAGAAGACTGCAGAACTATGGATTTTTGTGATTTTAGTGTCCCAACTAATGATAAAACTAAACCTATACACGCCTTTGATGCAGTGCCTTGATCCTTGCAATTCCAAGTTTTCGGCAGCTGCCAATTAGCAGACACTCTTATCCAAGTGACATACAAGCGCAGTGCCGTGGGAGCAGGTATTAAAGACACTCAACATGCCCAGGGGCATTGACTCATTCGGATTCAAACCAAGAACCCTTCGCTACCAAGTCAAGTATCCAAAACTGCTCAGTTACTCATACTCTACCCAAATGTTGCCCGTCCCCGCTGGGAGATCTGGCTGTCTCCTCCAAGCTTCCACTTCATCCTTCGCAGATCCAAAGCCAGTGGCGCGCAGTGCCGTAAAGCCAATATAATCCCACTTATCTTTGATGTCATCTCTACTTACAGGCCTCATCAAGAGCATTGCACTGCATGTTTCACCAACAGCAGGCGAACAGCAAGAGACGGGCCGGGATTATTCCAGTTTCTCACCGTCCTTAAGAGATATTCTTCAAGTTTCAGAAATAGGTTTTGATTTTGTTCTAGTCTGGAAGGATTTTGAAAGTCTTAAGCTCATAGCAAAAATGAATCCTTTATCAATAATTTAGGGTCACAATTTGGAAAATTCAGAGACAAACATCTATTGTGACAGCATGTATTTTAAAATAATGTGGAATCAATGATCTTTCATTTCTGTTAAAAAAGTACCACTATGAAAGTGAAAAATGATTCCACAGACGATTGACTCTAGTAAGTAATAAAGCGGTTCAAAGCGCTGAACAGAATCTTTTATTGTCACAATGGATGGTCTAATCAATACAACAAAAATTGAGATGCAGTCAGCGTTGAAACCAAACAAATGTCCAATTTGGAAATAATTTAAGGGGATTCTTTTACTTTAATATTATTTTATGCTTCCCAAATGGCATTTTTGAAAATGACCTGATATACTCTTAGTTATTCAGTCATTCACCCAAAAAACATTTGTTTCTTTTTCTTTAATAAAACAAAAAAGAGATGTTTTTTTTAGGGATGCACCAATATTAAAATGATGGCCGATAATGAGAAGCCGAGCATTATTTTTATGCATTGGCTGATATTATATGACTAAAAGTAAAAATTATAATGCTCTGTTGTAAACATATACTAAAGTTTGAGGTCAGTCAGATTTTTATTTAAAGGGATGGTTCGGAGCAATTTCAACCTAGGGTCTTTTGCACTATGACCTTGAGCCAAACACGGGGGGGAAAAAGCCAAATTGTGGCTATAAGTTACTGGCTGTACAGGTGAAAAGTCCTTCATAAAGGGTTAGTTCACCAAGAAAAGCCAGAACACAAAAGTTCTAAAGACAAAAGGTCAATACAATTACAATGAATGGGAACTCGGGCTGTTAAACTTCAAAAAGGACACAAAAGCCCCATTAAAGTATCATATTAGTTGTCGAAATGGCTTAGTGTGAGTAACAGACCATAAAAGGAAAGGAAATAAGGCTGGGTTTGGAATGACATTAGGGTGAGTAACTGTTATCATTTTTGGGTGAACTATACCTTTAAGAGCAGTCGCTCACTTCAGAGCAGTCTTATACCCTAAAATGCAGGGGGGAGGGGGGCATTAACGACCTCCACTGACTGAGACCACCCTATGAGAGATGCTCAGGCTCTGAACATCCATGTACTGCTGGTTCTCAGTGGGCGAAGACAGACGCCGCTTCCTGACATTCTTCTGCGCTTTCATCTCTCCATCCTGCTCGGCTGCATCTCATTTAAATGTCTGTCATGCTCCCTGTCAGTCGACAGAAAGAAATAATTATCTCCTTAAGCTCATTATACCAGGAACAGCTTTAGCACTTATAGCCTACTGAGCAGCTGTAAGCTAACACAAGGTGAAGCAAATCTAAAGCAGGAACCCATTATATGCTTTTCTTTGAGGGATGAATTTGACGGTTCATAATGTCAAACCTGTAAATGATTTATATATGTTTGTGTGTTTTCTTTAGTAAAAGAGCTGAATGTTAATGCGAAGCACTCAATGTGTGACTAGCCTGCTAATATAAAAGAGTGGTTCACCCTGAAATTACAAATTGTTTGAAAGCTATAGTGGAGGGGAATATTAACTTTTTATATTAACTATTATACAGCATTAGAATACAGACCTTCATACAAAATTAAATAAATAAATACAAATAATTATAATTAACTGGGTTAATTATTTCTTTAAACAATTAAAATGCTGAGTATTAACAACACTACTAATATTTGTTGAAAATAATGTTATAAAACATTGAGGTATTATACCACTGCATTGTTAATTGTGATCATCAGTATTCATCAACATCTGGTTTGTTTTATTAATTACAGTTTTGTTTGTTAAAGCATATTCAAAGGTTCCTCACTGTAGTTAATGGGAAAAAATCATTTAAATCAAATTTACTGGACCCTCGACATAAAACCCTCTTTACTCCATTATTCAATTTATGGCCACCCATTATTACAACAGACATTTATTGGCAATAAATAAGAAAAAAAAAAGCATTGCAACCTTCCCGTTGAGGTCTAAGCTCCATTTAGAAATCACGCACAAAAAAATATTCTTAGAATCTTAAAGCAACTGCTACTGTACCTCTGAAGCAAAACTGCAATTGAATACTACAATAAGTAGATTGAATATGTAACATGTATATGTTATGTAAATACAAATTAAATAAATAAATACAATTAAATAATTTACAACCCACACTTAAAAAATAAAGGTTATTTATTGGCATCTATGGTTCCATGAAGAAACTTTAACATCCATGGTGTGGATACGCATAAGTATAGTGGAAAAAGCTTCTTCAGATTGTTCAAATGTTCTTCACACTAGAGGGAGAAGAAAAAAATCACTGAGACATTCTGTGGTGAACTAAAAACGGTTATTCTACACTCTAAAAAAGTGGTTCTTCAGGGGTTCTTTGCAGTGCTTATGGTGCTATATAGCACCACTGCCATTTTAAGAACCTGTTAAGCCCAGTTTGGTTCTTCAGCAGTTCTTCAGCGGTTCTTTGGGGTGGTTAAGGTGCTCTTATGGTTCTACATAGCACCATTTGACAAAGGTGAGATGCTATATGGCACTTAAAGTGGTTCCCCTATGATTACAAGCCAATGAACAACATTTGGTGCTATTTAGCACCATTTTTGTTTAGAGTGTAGGCCTATGCTGCGAAAAAACCCTTTTGTAACCTTTATTTTGAAGAGTGGTCATTGTGGTGACGTTGCTTCAAAATGATATTACGATGCTTCTTGCACATTTCGAAATAAAAGTTGTTGTCGTTTTACTGCGTCGTGTTCATTACAGCTGGAAACTGCTGTGAATTGTATAGGTACTTGTTGGGAGTTTGGAGTTTTGCACTCTAGGTTGTTGTTTTTTTAGGGTGAACATGAAGATAAGTTTGTGTTTATACCATTTTGTAAAACATCATTTGACACAGGGCAATTTCAGCTAATGCTTCCCCCAGGACACACAACGCACACCTCAGGCCTTCTGTCCATCATCCCATCGTTCTGTCCGCTGTGACCTTGTCTGAGAAATTACCTCTGCCCCCTACCTGTTCAACCTGTCACATCACTCATCACGCAGGTACGGTACAAGAAACAGCTGCCATCACACACTTGAATGTGCTAAACACTCACACACTGCACTGTTTTAAAAGCTATGAGCCACATACAGATGGAACATTTAGGGGATTAAAGGTAAGACAAATTATAAGGCAACATATCCTTCTCACAGAAGGCAAAGCATCAAACTCACATATAACTTCAAACTCTACTTAAAACAACAGGGAGTCACATCTTCTGTGTGGAAAGCTATCTGTGTGACGCACAAGTCACCGAAGAGCATTTTAAATGAATCACTTTATGATGTACTAAAACACTCTATAAAAAATAAAGGTTGCAAAAGAGGGTTTTTTTTAACAGCATGGCCATATAAGAACCATTTTGGCTTACCCAAAGGACCTTTCAGTGAACAGTTCTTAAAGGGATAGTTCACCCAAAAATGAAAATTCTGTCATCATTTACAGAATTTCTTCTTGTTTTGGACTTAAACATGTGTTTTTGTTGCTAAGAGTGGTTACTAAGGGTGTTGTGTAGTGATACATAGAACCGTTGGGTGAAGCGGTCATAGCCGTGTTTTATCGTGAATTGACCAATCAGAATCAAGGATTAAAACTAACCATTTTATAAATTGACATATAAACATTAAAAATATGACACACCAGATATGGTAAATTGAAGCTCATTAATAATGTTCGCTTGACGTGAGAGACATTGAGGTTCATTCTCGTGTTACGCAGCACGTTTGAGCTTCAGCAAGAACCAATGAGGTTCATTCTCGTGTTACGCAGCACGTTTGAGCTTCAGCAAGAACCAATGAGGTTCATTCTCGTGTTACGCAGCACGTTTGAGCTTCAGCAAGAACCAATAAGATTCATTCTCGTGTTACGCAGCACGTTTGAGCTTCAGCAAGAACCAATGAGGTTCATTCTCGTGTTACGCAGCACGTTTGAGCTTCAGCAAGAACCAATGAGGTTCATTCTCGTGTTACGCAGCACGTTTGAGCTTCAGCAAGAACCAATGAGGTTCATTCTCGTGTTACGCAGCAGGTTTGAGCTTCAGCAAGAACCAATAAGATGCATTCTCATGTTACACAGCAGGTTTGAGCTTCAGCAAGAACCAATAAGATTCATTCTCGTGTTACGCAGCACGTTTGAGCTTCAGCAAGAACCAATGAGGTTCGTTCTCGTGTTTCGCAGCAGGTTTGAGCTTCAGCAAGAACCAATAAGATTCATTCTCGTGTTACGCAGCACGTTTGAGCTTCAGCAAGAACCAATAAGATTCATTCTTGTGTTTCGCAGCACGTTTGAGCTTCAGCAAGAACCAATGAGGTTCATTCTCGTGTTACGCAGCCAATTGAGCTTCAGCAAGAACCAATAAGATTCATTCTCGTGTTACGCAGCACATTTGAGCTTCAGCAAGAACCAATAAGATTCATTCTTGTGTTACACAGCACATTTGAGCTTCAGCAAGAAACAATGAGGTTCATTCTTGTGTTACACAGCACGTTTGAGGTTCAGCAAGAACCAACAATGTTAATTCTTGCGCGTCAAGCCTTATTGATGAGCTTCAGTTTATGTTCGCTGATCAATAATTATATGTGAATAAAAGCCTAATAAAATCTGTTCATCATATAAAGCGATCGTGTCTCTTCAGAAAATTTGGACTAAACCGCTCAATTAATATGGATTCGTTTTACGATATCTATATGAACTTTTTGAAGCGTCGTCAAAGTGGTAGTTGAGTACTGCAGCTGTCAATGGAGGGACATAAGTTTTGAAGAACGTTAAAAATAGAACCTAAACCTAGAACCTTTTCCACTATAAAGAATCTTTCGTGAAATGGAAAAGTTCCATGGATGTTAAAGTTTCTTCATGGAACCATCAATGGTTCTTCCTTTATTTGTAAGAGTGTTGAATCTTTCCATTGCACGAAAGGTTCTTTATAGTGGAAATGGAAAACGATTCATTAGATCATTAAAATGCAGTTAGAATGCTGCCTTAGAAAGTTGCTGTAGTGAGGCAGATTTTGGAACATAGTTCACTTGGAATCGTAATGCAATAGTTTGCAATGTTAATACTTGATTATGTAGATTTGCATGGAAATCTACTGAAAAAAAAGTATTTATTTATTTGCTTTTTTCCCCTTCAATTTCTCTTTGATTCTGACAGCATTGTAAAGTTAAGTTTTCTGTTGAAAAATAACAATACGTCGTTTTTTAGGATTGTGATGCTAGCACGGAATTCGAATCAAATTCTGTTATCCTTTGTAATGCCATCCTCCATCAATCAAGGACAACACACTAGACTAATGGAAAAGTAATCTCATTTAGAGATACAGGTAATGGAAGCTCTCTCCACATATGGTCTCTTCTCCTTCACAGTGGGTTGTCATGTCCCCACCAGAGAGCAAGTGAAAGACTTATGAAAAATTCACAGCCAGCTAAGGTTTTCTCAGGAACAGAGACATGCACCAACTGCCCACAAGACAATCTCACACAACCTTACCAGTGACAGGCCTCTGTCAAGATACATGTCAAAATGTATTTCCAATATGCACCATTGTTACAGCTGAGCAAAGTGTTAAAAAATATATATGATGGGTTTTATAAAAGATCAAACATTTAAAAAAATTACGCCAGAGCAAATCAGCCGGAGTAGGATCTGAAAATATCTGTGAAATGATAGAGTAACAAGCACAATTCATCAAAAGTGAGCTCTTGAATTTAAGACAGCTGAACTGTCTGGAAATGACACACTTCCTGAGAACGTGATTGATGGCTCTATTACTGGTTTATTTGATCAACGGTGTAATTACTTGCATCAACAAATCTTGTCAGTCCTAATCTAGAAAACTTGTCAAGGTTCTCCTCTTTCTAGTTACCTGAACATGCCACACACAAAGAAAACTCAAATGGATGTTCAACTTCATCGCAATGCACAAGGCTTATTTTTAAAATGAATATCTTAATGCACAGAGCATTAGTACGGTGATAGTTGAGTGCTTCCTAAAGTATATGCAAAATTGCTGCAATTTACAGCTCCTAGTCTTCTATTTGAGAAGCAGGTTTCTCGCATGTGTTACAGGCCAGAGGAAAGATTGGTTCCATCTAAAACCCATTTCAATTTCAAGAAATGGAAAATGCTCTTTTGAGACTTTCCTATTTTCTATTTAAATTCAGCTTGAACCTGGACTCAAAAAAAAAAAAAAAAATTAGGCCAGTGGGTTTATTTCCCCAAAGAAATCGATCCTGCAATGTTAGAATTTCCATTTATGTTCTGCAAATGTGGATTTAAAAGGACTGAATAGTAAACAAAAAAATAAAAATCATTCAAAGAAAAAATAAAATTCTGTCCTGACCATTTAAATTTTTTGTTGCGCTGTATCGTCAAGCATATTATATTTTTTGAAGCCATTTGCATGCCACTGATTGATGCATTCAGATTTAAAAAGAAAATGCAAAGAGGCCATACAAGCACATTAAAATAGTACAGTAACCCAGACCGTCAGATGTAACAAAAGAAATGAGACATTGAATATGTGCTTTCAAAAGTGGTTATCAGCTCCACTAACAAAACAGCAAACCTTCACGTTCTTCAAAGAATATAATGAGGGTCAACTTTTTTCATTCTGAGACAAAAAAAGGGCACAGCAGCTTTCTGATAATGCTCTGAGAACCCCAATTATGGTGGAAGATAATTATATGGCTTCACACAATCAGACAGAACATGATCCCACAAACACTTTGTCTGACTGATTCAGTGTTCTGATGACAAAATCTCATTATGATGCAAAATTACAAACTAAGAAAGTTCACATGAAAGCAGTTGCTGTGAAAACACCCCCATACATGAACCAAAAAAATTGCTCACATCATCTTAAACTTTTTTGGGGGAACTTTACTTATATCATAACAAGGATTAGATAACTAGAAAAATTTTGCCGCCATATATCCCTATATACTGTTTTTATATTAGACTTCTTTTCACGTTATTTCCTCTGGAGTCTAAACATCAGCTTGTTTACCGTACAGTTTAGACATGGGATCATAAAGTTAGTAAATAGAGCTTACCCGTGCTACTGGTACAGCAAAACTCTTTAAAATTAGGTTTTTTTCTTTTTCCTCCTTGAGGATGTAATCGTCTGACGTGAGCACTGCACACACGAAAATCCTTGATTCTGGATATTTTAGCTCCCGCAGAGTAGCCGATGGCAACCAGCCAAAGCTTTCTCATAGCTACAGCTGATCGGAACGTGCGCACTGTTGACGTTGACAGCAGCGAGGATTGATAGAAATGGAAAGAAAATAGTGCCGATTAAAACTGAGCTTCTGGAGTGTTTTTTGTGATGTAAATTAATCAAGCTTTGAAACGCAAATAAAAACCCACCGTTTTGTGGCCCCGGAAACTAACCAGGACTACTTTCTTGAAAAACTTCCAGCGGCCAGAACTCTGACCAGGGAGGTGACCACAGAGTGGGTCAGTGTGTATGCACTATAGTGCTGGTAAGGATTGCATACAACTTCATGTCTTAAATGGGCGAACTAACCCTTTAACATGGGAGGATTTGAACTTGAGAAACGGAGTGTACTGACGCCTTCCCGCGGTTAAAACAACATTCCTTCTTATGTTCATTCATGTTTATTTGATGCTATAAATGAACTAGAAGAAAGAGATGATCGGTTCACGGGCAGCTTTAACTGAGGCACTACAGCAGGGGTCACCAAACTCGGTCCTGGAGGGCCGCTGTCCTGTAGAGTTTAGCTCCAACCCCAATTAAACACACCTGAACCAGCTTATCAAGGTCTCACTAGACATACTATAAACTTTCAGGCAGGTGTGTTGGACACAACATGGCTCAACATGGACTACGTGTTCCCAGGGGCGGGCTTTATGTATATTTTAGGGTTGGTGATTTATTTTCTTCATTTGTAAGGTATAAACATGTCTGCTAAAGGAATACATTTATATCTAGTAGAATTGTGCAAAATGTATGGCTTTTAAAGTTTTCTTTTTATTTCTGTCTGTCGCTTCTTTATCAGTCTGAAACCAATTATGTCTTTCAAAAGGACCTGTTAGTTGCATGCTGGGAAAATGAATAGTCATAGTAACGCTCTCTGCATCTACACATTTTCAATCTCACTTTTCTTCTGTGTCAAAGTCATGGTAACCCGCTCAAATCAGGTCAGGATAAACCTAATACAGCAGTACCTGACTGAAGGAAAACAATAGCCAGAGGCTACGACATGTCGCCTACCCCATAGACAGAGATTACACAAGAGCGCAAGAGCTCCCTACACTGACGGGATGGATGGGATGATAATGCAAGAGAGGAGGGGACTAAAAAAGCAGGAGATCAGGAGACAGACTCACTTGGCTGTAATGGAGCTGCTGAGCTCTGGTCCCAGAGGACAAATGCGGGGCTCAATGTTTCACCAAATTATCTGCTTGAACTAATTGACGCAGCGTGTGTGTGATAATTGAGGTTGTGTTGAGGCTGTTTAGATCAGCTAACCCTATAGCTTTCCATCTAAGAGATCAGAACATCTACAGTATATGGACAAGCCATGCTCCATATGTTGGAATTTGGATGCTGGCGTACTCATCAGGCTGCTTAAATACAGTAAGTTACCAAAAAGACTTACATGGTCAGCTGGCTTTATCAGAAAGACTGTGCTCTGTGTTTTGCTGGTAAACAGCATTAGTGATTCAACAAGTACACTTGCACCACACTAGCTCATTAAAGACTGGACCAACATGCTGGTCTTTTTAGCAGGGTCAAATGGCAAATACACAAGAATATCAACATGAAATAATTATGCTCGTTCTTAATTATGCTATATGAGTCTAAAACTTATTAGTGAGCATTAGCAAGCTAGTAAGATCATTGGGCAAAAAACAACAACATGTGCCTACCTCATAGACAGAGTAGTACTCAATCAGATCTAGGACTATACTAATCTTCTCTATTTTGCATTTCAGAAGCATCTGTCTATATAGTGAAAAATTTCAATAGCTAGGACAAACACACAATTCTCAGTTCCTTTGGCAGAAATTATTTTATATATATACACACATTAAATATATTTAAATAACGCATGTCTATTGTCAACAAAATCCTTTGTTTGCTTTTGGCAGGTATTATTTTAAACAAGTTCCTGAGTAGAGTTTTTTTATATATATTAAATAACTCAAACTTCATCAAATAAACATATTGATAATTTAATATCACTTTATGATCTATAAAATTAATTTGTATGCCTATCTTGTATTTTTACCCATGTCTATTTATTTGTAATGTCCACTTATTGTATACATTTGTTAATTAATTTTTTAGGCCAGTGTCAAAAACAAATTTCCATTCTAATGGATAATAAATAGAATAAAATAGAATAGAATAAAACAGAGTAGAGTAGAGTAGAGTAGAGTAGAGTAGAGTAGAGTAGAAATTTAACAATGAAAAAAAATTATCAATTGAAATACATGCTTAGTTTTCCCACAGATACAGTAAAACCTGGAAATATAAGGGAACTTTGTTGTTTATAGAAATGGAAACGTCTATTTATAAATGTTTTCTACTTATGCTCAGCTGTAAAATATTTTAACTGCACTTTGGGAGTTTTTTCAGAAAAAATCATCAAGTCAAAAATGATGGGAACCCTGCATGTTGAAGAAGTGAAGGCCTTATCCAATAGACTTTATTCACAGCAGCGCCATCTTTGATTTTTAATGGGAATGAGAGCGTGGTTGTGAGAGGGATGGACATACATCTCTTCAGTCGGTTATACTGTTATTTAATGTTTTTTTGGATTGTTCTGCAGATGAAACACTGCAAAAATGTTTCAGCGTGAAACATTTCATACTGAGGTGTGGAAAATTATAAGTGATCTACAGCTTTTTACAGTGGATGCCATTGAAAACACGGTAAGTCTATCCCTCGGAGCCTCGCTTTCATGCCCGTCATGGCGCTTGTCTAAATAAGGTCTATATGCTGCTCTTGCTCTGTCATCAAGCTCTCTCAGTCTCAACCAGATCTATGCCATCGAAGAACGCAGTGTAGAAAAACCACAGAGGGATGCTTTCATGGTGTCTGCCGGGCTCAGATAACTCTCCACACATCTGCTCACAGCGACCGCTGTTGCCTTTCTCTGACTCTTCGCAACAGTCCTCACTGAGAGAGGACCATCCGCTGGCAGCACACACAGACAGACACGAAGAGCAAGACAAAAGACGGCCTGTGAGCAACTGCCTATTCCTGACAACTGGCTACTGCGATAACCCAGCAGGGCAAACAGCACATAAGGACTTAAAAAGCCTGGAACAGCACATGGACTGCAGAGAGCACTCGGGGACGTGGCGGTAAAAGCATTACAGACAAAGGGATAAGTTCAGAGGATGGCGGTCATACACAAATTTGGTTAGAAAAAGAAACAATTAGTGTGTGAGCACGATAGCAAGTGTGTTTTGAGCACAAAGCATTGTGCGTTGTCATCTCATTCTGAAAGCTAATACGCAATATTGACAAAAGAGAAAAGACCTCAAACTTTTCTGATGCTAAAAGCATGTTACATTATCATAATGAGTTACACAAGTCCCACAAGAATATGCACATCCCTTTCCCAACCACTTGGCCAACTTCCCATTGTTCAGAGACACGTCTGAGGAGAACACGATTGCCAGGACCTGTTGGAACAGAAGTACTCCGAATGCATTACACATCGAGCTTGGCTCTAAGCTCAGGCTGTTTGAACATGCTGCTCACTTACTCGTCTGTCAGGGTAGATATATCCCCACCGGTCCCTCGGCACAAGCACACAACAGTTATCTCTTTAAGATCCTGCACTGCAATTAACCGTACCCCATTCACCCAGGTGTTTAGGAAGGAAAAGGACCTGGAAATTAAAGAAACGCCTCTATACTTTCGACCAAATTAACTTGGCTTCTCATCAGCAGTTTGTTGATAACAATTTAGCTTGCCTAAACGCTGCTTCTGGAGGCTTTTTTTTTAAATAACACAGAGTCTATCCATACTGAACGTTAAAAACCATTAAGCGTTGTGATGTGAATCACGGCCAGTCAGAAGATATTTGATGATTAATGGACATTTGGCCTGCATCCGAATTCGCATACTTATTTGAATAAATAATTACTTTACGACCGCTAAAGCATGTTCTATATAGTATGAGTGTGTGTAGTATGAATGTAATCTGGACGTACTACGTTTGCCATGTTTTCATTATCATATGACCTAGCTTCGTCAGTTACGCCACTTCACTTCCATTCATAAATCCTATCCCGTGGCGGCGTGGCCTCATTGGACAGTTAAGTGTTCATCATATGCACACTTCAGAGTCTTGCAAGAAGTAGGAGGTCATACGGGTCGCATACTGCCTACTATATAGTAAAGCAATTTCGGATGCAGCCATGGACTTTAGATCAATAAGATTTGAGATGGGTAGGGCTAGCCAATGCAATGCTGCAGAAAATAAAAACCAAGTGACCGATAAAATGTCCCATTGCCGGTTGTGATTGGTTAGGAAAATGCTCACAAAACCAAGTTATGACTGTTAGGAGAGATACACTACTGTAATAAATGGAATAAATTAATACTTTTATTGTGCTAAGACACATTGAGTTGATCAAGATACAATGAGTTGGTGCTGCTGATGTCTGTATACAGTATATTAGTGACCGGCCGCAGATCGGTATCGGCCGATAATCACGTTCTATGACTCGATCGATAGTCACTAAAATTGGCCGATCTCACAAACCGATCCCAATTGACCGTTCGCAAAGACCCGCCCCCCTTAGTTACTGTCGCTATGTCCGACAAGCTACGCCACTCTCACGCAACACCATGTTCTCACTCAGTGAAAAATACATTGCGGAGCAGAGAGGAGACTGACAACACGCCGACAGACAGGACAGACCAGGTTACTTTTCGGTTACTTTTTAAATTAAACATATTAAACAAAGTCTCACCTTTCAAATTTGGTCAATTTTAAAAATAAATGTAAACAATAAATACAGTTTTGTGGCTGTTTAATGTGTCGTGACAGATCGCTGTAGAGCATCAGTTAAAGCTGCTCGTGAACCGATCATCTCTTCCTTCTAGTTCATTTATAGCATCAAATAAACATGAATAAACAAAAGAAGGAATGTTGTTTTAACTGTGGAAAGGCGTCAGTACACCGTTTTTCAAGTTCAAATCCTCCCATGTTAAGCTACTAACTCTCCTGACTGCTTTGTCGGACAAAATGGTGGATGGCGAAGCATGATTGGTCAGATCGCATGTCAATCAAGCTCCCTGCGAAGGGTCAATTGGATGACATAAAACATTAGCGCCGCGGTCACGTTTTAATACAATAAACCTGATTCGCTGCCTCTGTCATCCTTGTCAGTGTCATCTGGGGCTCAATCAGGCAGCTGCTCCACACACACACAACGACTGGGAACTGAGTTTGTGTGATTATCTTCGTCTGTCCTTCTTCAGGTCACGTCATATATTGGTGAAAAAATCAGTTTGCCATCAGTTGTCAGAAGATGAAAGCGATACCTTCGTCATATCCTTTCAACATTTCAGGAGATTTCCCATGACTGGCATCATCACTGTTGAATGCATTGATCTCTATGAAGTGAAATATCAGCTTCAGCATTACCTAGCTCCTATGGCAAGAAAGTTCAGGTGTGCTTGACTATTCCGTCATTTTTAGGGTCACATCTTGTGACATCACGTCCTGTTTTTGGTTTGTTTAGAAGTCTTTGGTTTTTGTTACATTCATATTTCAGTCGAACAACACCAGAGTTCGTTTGGAAGACGAAAGGAACCATCTTTCCAGGGGTCTCTGTCTACTTATTTGGTGAGCAACAAGGTTCGGATGGCAGCCTTCACACTTATTAAAATGATCTGCACTAACAAAGCATTCACACCAGAGTTCGTTTTACTCGAACCAAACCTGCCAAGTGTGAACACCCCTTAGAAAGCATTTTCTCAACCACAGATTCTCCTCAGTTGACCTTCAGGTTAGTACAACCAATGAAAGACAAAAACAGAAAAAGAAAAGGATGAAGCATTGGAAACAAAGAGCAATAGGGAAACTAGCATGTAGATTCAAGAACCAGCAGAACAGCTTGTTAAAGCCACATGTTAGTGCAAACTGGCGTGTAAGTGGTGCCAAGGCAACATGTGCATCTTGCATCCTTCAAGATTTTCTCACCTCAATGTTTAAAGCAGAAGGACTGAGAAAGACTCAAGAGAAAACATGATTTATAAAAAAGGATAGAATGCTTAGTAGCGGGGCAAAAAAGAGAAAATAGATTTTTAGAAGAGAACGTTTTACATTCACTGTGCTCCTGACAGTTATTTGTCTGGTGACCGAATCTAATGGCATCTGTCGTGCTTTTTTCGTAGGTCAATAGGTGACGTGTATCAGGACTGGTTGCCTGGACACTACTTCTAGAAAAAAGCTTTTTAGAAACAGATGAGGTACAAAATGAAGGTGGAGCACCAGGAAGCTTCAATAATTCACTTCCTGCTGTTGATTGTGCCTTTAACTATACCGGAGCACAGCTTTCTCCATTCATCAAAAGCACAGAACAGCCACTCTCCCACTGAGCAAATGCTTGCAGGGGTTTGCAATGGCCATTCCTGTAAACACCATTATTTGTTTTTCAATCAAGGTTCTGTAAAATAGGCCTACATATACATACATAAAATACATACATTATATGTGAGATTCTGCTCCACAAAATGTGTGCCCATATTAAAGGGATAGTTCACCCAAAAATGTAAATTCAGTCATCATTTACTCTCCCTCACGTCGATCCCCTTTCATCATCGGAACACAAATGAAGATCTTTTCGATGAATGAGACCCTCCATTGACAGCTACGCAACTACCACTTTAACGCTTCAAAAAGTTTATAAAGAAATCGTAAAACCAATTCATATGCATTGAGTGGTTTAAAAAAAACATTTCTGAAGAGACTCGATCACTTTATATGATGAACAGATTGAATTGAGGCTATTATTCACATAAACATTCATCAACTCAACACATCAGTTGTGGTAAACGAAAGCTCAAGCAGGTTTGCTTCAGACCAATAATATTTGAGGTGGTCAAAGCTAGCCAATGCATGTTTGACGTGCGAGAACCAATGAGGTTTGCGTCAAGCAGGTTCGGTTGAGCCTTTGTTTATGTTCGCTGATCAATGTTTGTAAATAATATACTAAATAAAAACTGTTCATCATATACGATCATGTCATAAAATGTTTACTAAATCAGAAATCGCTCAATTAATATGGACAAGTTTTACGATCTCTTTATAAAGTTTTTGATACGTCAAAGTGGTAGTTGCGTAGCTGTCAATGGAGGGACAGAAATCTCTCAGAATTCATCAAAACGATCTCCATTTGTGGTCCGAAGGTAAACGAAAGTTTTACGGGTTTTTGGGTGAACTATCCCTTTAAGTCTATGGGAGTTTTTCGCCCGCCGGTCTGAACATCGTATTTGTACACCTCTCCTCATTAAGCAGCACGATTTGACAACAAACAATAAATGAAAAGAAAGGAGAGAAGATCGGCCCCGCTGCCGTGTTGTGACACCAACACTGAATGGGAAGAGGTTTCTCCTGAAGAGCTGCTCGTTGATCAGTCACTCTCTGTAGAAATAGCAAACTGTACGACAAACTGTGCACAATGTGTTATGTGCCGAAGTTTTGTCCAGAAGATTAATAAGTATGCAAGAGAACAATATAGTGATGCTGTTACGATGCGGTTGAAAACAGGAGGAAGCAGAATCCACATGCAGCAGACAGACACAAAACTTGACAGACACAGACTAGGGAACAGTACTCAGGAAAAGAACAACCAACATACAGTACTACAACAAAATCAAGAACTCACAAAGACTGACCTAGACACAGGGCTTAAATACACAGGCAAACAAGCTTAACAAGATAACAAGGGGGCGTGGCTAATTAGAAACACCTGGGGAGACTAATAAACAAGAACAACTACAAAGGACTACAAAACATGGCACAGAACAGGAAATAACAAAAGTCCGCACAAGACAGGAATCATTACAGGTGCTTTGCAAGCACCACTAATAATGATAATTAAAAAAAAACTAAATATCCAAGAGTTAAGATGTTTTGAGGACATTTCTTTACTTTTGTTCAATACAAAATACTAAATCAGAACCAAAGAATTAGGCCTCAAAGAATCACATACTGTACCTGCATGTACTGTATGACTGTAACAAAATATAAAGCTGCCATTGCTTTACATGAAAAATGTGTTTATATACACAATGGAGACACACATACCACTCATTTTAGGAAAAATTATGGTGACAAAAATGAAGACATCAATCAAAAATAAAATAAAAAAATGTATCTGAATAGAATACAATTGAGTGTGCAGACCTGATCTTCAATGGGAGAACTCAAGCAGGACGGAAGCTCTGAAGTAAAGGGCAGACCGCAGACGGAATAAAACAGAAGCCTCAGAGTAATACAACATAATCTAATAGGACTCTGATAAAAGGAAAAAATATATAGGATTTATACAAAGTTCTGTCATGCAACTCTAGATGGTGCAGGCTGATAGGTTCTTAACTCAATCTGCTTGCGATCACATCATTCTCTATAGGGGCACAGGTGATTGGTTCCTGCTGTATCAGTAGCCAATGAGCTCGCTGCTCAACCTTCAAATACTTGGTAAGCATTTGCTATAGCAGTGCAGCGCTTTCAGAAAACGGTCTCCTTCCCCAGCTCCACCTGTATAGATCTGCTACGCGTGATTCATTCATGCGCCTTTCAGGCCCCGTTTACACGTACATGGTTATTTTGAAAAACGGAGACATTTCCCTTCGGTTGTGCCCCTCGTTTACACGCAAACGGAGAATTCTCCTCTGAAAACGATTCTTTCTAAAACACTGAGTTTTAGGCAGCGACGTCACAGTATGTGACTATTTTCGGGATTCTGGTTGGCTAACATGGGCTTGAGCTTCTCGTTACACTGCCACCTACAGGTTTGGCATGCTCTTGACGGCATATACACGGGTTCGTGTGCACAGGGTTATTTTTGAAAACAAAGAGGGGTGAAATGTCCGTTTATGAAAATAGACGTCCACGTGTAAACGTAGCCTTAATGTCATGCGATATATCGCCCAGCCCTAATTCATGTGTGTTATATTGTACAGCAGCAGCATGTCTTGCTTGCTCACAGCAGCGTGTCGTCGTGACTCATGTGTGTATTGGCAGTAGCAAGTCCCGCACTTACTCTGCAGCAACAGCAATAACCAACAGCAGCGGCAGCATAGCCGATCTATTCCAAACATATCAGCCTTATCTTGTTATATCCATTACCATGCCAAAGACTCATGGCAGAACTACGTTCTTCAACCATTCTGAATAGATTGAACTGATATTTCATTAAAAACAGACCAAAGGAGAAGCGCTTCAATAATGCAAAATTGGGGGTTAATTGAATTGTGGTTTAGCAATGAGCAGTCAGAGCATTACAAATGAAATTAGTCATTGGATGTTTTATCCTGCCGTTTCTCGCATATTGGAATAATGAGCCATAAACAGTAATGGCATCTTTAGTCACCTTTCTGATCTCTGAACAGTTGCTGAAATAAACCCCCTGCAGCTGCACTTATTTCCTTTCCTTCAGCCACATTAGGTCTGAGTCACTCTTATAAAATTCCGTGCCTCTGTATCTCTACAAAATTGATACATCCTGGCTGCACGGGGCCAATAAACATCATAAAAATTCACAGAACGGATTGCATTAACCTTTAGCAAAAGCTAACTTTAACAAAAACAGGCAGCAAAGAAGCCATACCCTCCACCGTATTTAGTTTATACGAGCACTAAACTTGGGGCCTTATTAAACTTATTTTCTATGCATATGGAATTCAAATGAGAAAATATGACAGGTAAATTGAGACTACAGCTTCCTGCTGACATGCTAATCACTTTCAACATTTGAATACATTTGCATCAAAGTGCATTCTCAAAGTGAAAAATACACATTATCAAACAAATGCAACATGCCCCTCAAAACAGGGGACTGCGAGTTGAGATCTAACACAGAGCCTCAAGCAAAAACCTACAATGAATCATATTAACAGGTTTATCTTTCATAGACAAAAAATGTCATGCTGTGTGACACTGTTAACAAAGATACTACAAAGTTACGCCACTACGTCGTGTAATTTGTAATCCGGACTACAATCTGCAAGTAATCAGCCAAGCACTGTATATGTAATTAATCATGCACTACATTTTTTAGCTATTATAAGTGATCCTTTAGAACAGAATGCTTTACAGACACACACACACACACACACTCACACACACACACACACACCAGTATATATATTAAATACTAACGTCTTACATTTAATTTTTTTTTCAAGTTCAGAGTTAACTGAATGCTAGCTAACTTGCTGTGCTAACAAGTGAAGTTACTTTTTCAGTAATGGATGTAATTTCCCTCACACACACACAATATTAAGAATCCACATCATGAACCCATTTTAAATCAACATTATATCCACTGAATTAAAGGAATAGTTCACTTTAAAATTAAAATTCTGTCATCATATAATCACCCTCAAGTTGTTTCAAACCTTTATGAATTTCTTTCCTCTGCTGAACACAAAGGAAGATATTTTGAAGAATGTCAGTAAGCAAACAGTTAACTGGTCCCATTTGACTTCCATAGTAGGCTATTTTTTTTCCTACTATGGAAGTCAATGGGGCCAGTTAACTGTTTGGTTACTGACATTCTTCAAAATATCTTCCTTTGTGTTCAGCAGAAGAAAGAAATTCATACAGGTTTGAAACAACTTGAGGGTGAGTATATGATGACAGAATTTTCATTTTAAAGTGAACAATCCCTTTAAGGCCATGACAGATCTTTATTGTAGGGCATGTGATAAATGCTTTAACATAGTTTGAAGTGGGGTTTTTTGTGTGTGCAAGATTTCAAAGTTGCCCTAAGATTCAGCCATATATAAAAGATCTGACACCTCTCAAAAAGAATGCTTTGTAAGAGTATTTTGGCAGACTTTGGACTACACAAGTATCACATTTCCCAGACTCTGTTGGACCAGCAGTGCACGCCAACACTTACTGAACGTTATAGCAGAAATTGAATTCCACCCAAGTCATAATTTCAATCTGCTTACTATGTATTACATTCCTCCCATAAAAGAATGAGACAATAACCTCATTTATCAGTGGGAAGTGAGATGGGTATTGAAAGTCCCCCTCAGTGCCAAATCTTCTTAACAGTGCACAAGCAACAACTTTGAACAAACAACTGAGTGGTTTCAATATAGTCGTACCGCTGAAGAACAACCCCCGACGGGACTTCACTGAATACTTCAGCCCGTTTCCCAACAATTACACCGAATTTAAAAGAGAACAACTCATGCTAATAAAGCAGATGGCAGTCTGGAGTTATCAGAGTCCCTCAGGTAGATATATGAATGTGATTACATATTACTTCTGATAAGAAACTGTGTCCTACAAAAAATGTTCAATTTGTTTTTATGTTGTGCAAAATCATTCTCGTGTGACCTAGCTACAAAGTTTTGCTGCCTGATTTCTTTAAAATTCAACTTCTTATAGACTTAGAAAGGATAAAATGACGGATGGCAACCTTTGCTAAGGTACTGTAGGATTGGTTTCAAAGAGGAATTGAATGTTTTTGAATGAAATTTATGTTTTCAAAGAGGACGCATTATGCTATTTTACATTTTCAACTTTCTTTGAAAAGTGTGTAATGTTTCTATTTGATCTTGAACAAGGCCTGCAAATTTACAAAGCCTTTAAAACCAGTAAGCACTGTTTGTAAACTCCCTAAAACGCCTCGATAGTCTTCTCGAGTTTTCTTCCGGAAACGTTCAAGTCGCAGTGTCGATCGCTTAAATAGGTTTCCGCAGAAAAGATCCCGGTTGAGTTGTGTTGATAGTGGGTTGAAACTTGCGGAAGGGGTGTGACATTTCAGAAACAAACGGTTGACCAATCACAGCACACTAGTCCAGCCGACCAATCAGAGCACTCTGCACTTTTCAAAAGGAGAGGCTTCATAGAGACAGGAAATAAACAGAAGGTTACTAACAGACTGGGAAGAGAGGTACTGAAATAATGTGAAAAGAGAATGTGTTTTTTGAACATTCAAGCATGAAGAACTTTTCAAGTATACCCCAAAAAAACAAAATCAAGCCTTTGTGCAACGGCCATATTATGACCCGTTTAAGGTGACGGGTCAATTCACGTTGTCAATTTTACGGCAGTTCGAAGATCCAATGTTTGCAATGTATAGCACATGGTGACTGGAGAGTACTTATAATGCAGAGCTATACATCACAAACAGACTACTGATCCCTGCTGCTGCTGCTGGAGACTAAAGAACATCATGATCACTCCAGACACATGAGCCGTGAGCGGCAGGGACAAAGACTCTGCAGACCACTCTACTGCAATCACAGAAAGACATGAATGAGGGTGTTGGATAGCCACCAGCTCTGGTTGTTTCTGTCAAGCATAGACTGAAAATACAGCTGAAAGCAGATACAGTCTTTGCTAGCCATAGATGTTGCTCACTCTGAACTACGGTAGCATCATTTATTTATTATATTATACACACATATACATGTTGTAAATGAACCTCACTGTGAAACCAGCTTTGAGACCTCTGAAAACCCCTTTCATGAGCCTTACACGCTCTGAATATACCTCTTCACTTTGCAGCGGTGTATGTATTTAATTAAATCACAGCCTTTGCTGTTTAATAATCACACTCAGCCATATTGCATATCTGAACACATTCTTCAACACCTATGTGTTGCAGCACAAGTGCAAGTGTCAAACTGAAAGCATGTCATCGACAGTACGTGCCGTCAAATATAATGAGGGCCACTTGCCACGAAGCCCATTACACACACGCTGACATCAAGTGCCATACGTGGAGCCATATGCGGACGTCTAAAGAAACGCACATGAGCGTGTGCATTTCTGGTGAAAAAACATGTGGGTCTCCATGGCGATGACCATCTGCACAGCTTCCAGGGGGCTGGTGGGGTGATGGACTCAAGCCCAGGCAAGGAAACAGTCCATTCATTCCCAGCTCTATAACGTGTGATGTCCTGAGAATGAGACTACTGACACCTATTCATGTGTCGCCCATAAACAAACTTACCAAAGATCACTTCAAGGTGCCTGTGATGACATGGAATGACTTTAAGGGAACGGTAAAAGTTGTGAATGTGATAAAAGGTAATGTTTAAATAATGTCATCTCCGTCAATGGGACAATGAGCATTCCAAAGAGTCACTTTATGAGGTTCTGTTTCAGATATTATGCTACTTTAGAAAACATTTGCATACTTATGCAACTCAGTAGGTTTTGGGGCAGATCTACAGTATGGTCAGATCTACGGTGTGGTCACAGACAATGTCTAAATTTCAACCAGCTAACCTTGAATGCAAAGCTTGGACCAAATGCGGGTAGTATTCAGCAGTCACTCCTTCTAGCCATTTTGACGGGTTGAATTTTATATATAATGTATACATTTTTCAATTGTCTTTCAAAAAAAGCCATCTGAGATAATAAACTAAGTGCAATGTGTTGTCAAAAATATAGATTTTTCTATACATATCGATACTGAAATATCTGAAACAATTCCAATTAGGGCTGCACGATATGAGGAAAAGCTGCGATGTGCGATAACATTGTTTAATATTGCGATGACGATATGACTTGCGATAAATGTGATTGTTAACTACTGTTCCCATGTCTTAGTGCTTTAATAGGTTCTTTGCGTGATAGGTCAAACGTTTATTACCTGCCTGGTTCAGAATACACGATTTTAGTGCGATTTTGGCACGATCCGTTTGACGTATGGGTGTCGTGGAGATTCGTAATAATGACAACGGGCGTCGGGACGCAAGATTCGATCGTTTCATCTCGTATAGTGTTTCATAGTGGGCGACAACCTACGTCGCGTCTGCAATGCTTCACGACAGAAAGACTATAGCATGTTTAATTCTTTAACGGTCCTCGACGACGGGTTGAATATGTGAGCGAGGCGAGACGTGAGTGAGTGCAACAGTGAGTGTGTGTGTGCGCCAGTGAGCGTGTGAGCGTATGTGTGTGTGCGTGCGTGCGTGAGTGAGCGAGTGAGTGAGTGAGCGAGGGACAGTGAGTATGTGTGTTTGTGTGTCTGTGCGTGCGAGTGAATGTTTGCGAGTGAATGTGTGTGTGACGGCACGCGATGACTGGTCGGAAAGCAACGTGTTGTCTGACATGTTTCTTGTCCACGACAAGATTTTAGGAGTCAAAAACGTGTAAGTTAGTGCTAATCTGAACCAGGCATTATTCATCGTGTCAGGCTGTCTGTTGCGATGTGTTCATCGCGGGAGTTCATATCGCGATGACGATGAAAATTCGATGTATCGTTCAGCCCTAATTCCAATACTTCATTTCTGCAGAATAGATACAAGATACCAGCTGCGCGTTCTCACTCTCATCTCTCCGACAGCGAGTTGACACACAAACCCGCCTCCCCTAACTCACTCCTTTAACAAGGCTTGAATTTCGCCGTGGGATTGCACGAATTGCACATCATTTTACTCATTCCCGCAGATTTTGAGCTCACACCCAAAGTGTGCACACAAAGCTGCCTTTCAGTACTAAATCAAAATCTTTTTTACTGCTTATTGCGCTTAAACAATCAATACCGGTCTTGACCAAACAGTTGAGAAAGAAAACGCATGTGTAACAGTTATAATGGATCCGTGTGTCAGGGTTTAAAGTGACAGCGGCCTAATATTATGCTAAATTATGAGATGTTTTTCCCTATGGTATCAATGTCAAAATTGTGTCCAGTGAACATGCTGAGTGGCTAGTAACTTTGTAAAACCACCAATACCACAAAAACACTAGTCACAGTGGCTGGTGAACAAAAAAGTTAATGTCAAGCCCTGGTTGCATGTGAAATAATGTGATGGTCAGACTTCTGTTAGGATACACAGCAGGGGAAACAAAATAGTGGGGATGGCTGGGTAAAAATATTGATTTATTTTATAATCATTCTCATTTTGATGAATCGATAACGATTCTTAAATCCCAAGAATTGATATTTTGGTCTATGCTGTTTTCAGTTGATGTATGAACGAAACTTTGATATGAAACTAGGACTCAGCTTTCACATTATGTCAATTTTAATACGATATTCAAGCAATAAATGGCGTTTTGGCACTTTTTCATATCGCTGTGCAGCTCAGTTCAAGCGGCACGTGAACTGATCATCTATTCTGCTTTATTACAGTAAGAACTAAACATGACTGGACATCAGATGCTATGTTGAAAGATACAGTACAACTGACCAATATCCATATGGTCTCATGTAATCACTAAATCAGTGTTTCAACCGCGCAAAGATGTCAATAAAACAGCTTGTAAACAAACACTTAAATGTTACATTTACCTCACATAAGCCATTCAATGTCCATAAACTTGTTAGTAAGCTAAATTAACTCAAGAGAAAAGCATTTTGCTAAATATGCACTGTGTTACATATTCATTGTATTTTTACTTATACAGTACTGTATGTTTGAATATCCGTCGTTTTCACGACAGCCACCTTTTAAATTAAATTGTTCACCCTTTATATTTTAAGAAACGAGTAGAAACAATTGTGTCATTAAAAAGCTATTATTATAACGTTGTTATTATAATAAACTTCCTTATGTATCATTTAAATGTAGCCTATACAAATCAGCTCATTTTAACCAATGGTTCGGACAAAACAAAAAATACAGTTATATTGTTTAATCCAATCTTATTATTCTTATTCCAATGTTCAATCTGAATTCATCATGATAGATTTTAATATCACTAAGATTTCAGAGAACATTTTGATTTCACTCTTTCATGTCAGAGTAAAGATACCATCTGAGGTTGGTTGTTCATAAAAAAAGATATAAAGGTCTAACTTGAAATCACATCTTGTAAAGGCTCTTTACATGCAACGAGCTAAGATTGAGCTACAAGTATAAAAAAGCTTAAAAACACTTTAGAAAAAAGGCAAAGGAAGCCGGGATACTGTCTGCTTGGATCATAAATGTACACAACATCACTTCTGTGGGCCCACATAGTTCAACAAGGGTGATGACTCACCAACATAAAAAAGCTTCAAAGGCACATAAATATAGCCAAGTACACATCAAATATAGTCGGTGTGGGCATGTGTGTCTTCTGAGCAGTCTAACAGATTGTGCGTTCGTCATGCAGGTAGCATCCAAATGATGCTCCTTTTTGCATTAGCCTTTGTCCACCGAGCTTCTGAGGAATTCAGACAGCCCTTTCGCAAAGGCAGACAGGAAGATAATGCACCATCACTTCCTCCCCCGGAGTCACAGAACATAAGAGAGACGGGAGAAAGAGAGAAGGGAGAAAGAGAAGAACGGGATGGCACCATGATATATTTATTAGGACTACCCAAAGTGTCTGTATTCAAAGATTGTGTGAATCCTGTGACTCAAGAGTTTGCAAACTTCTTAAAAGTCTATCCCCGAAATAGGAGCAGAAATATGACTTTGGAACTTTAAAAATAAGGCAATATGGCAGTGAGGTTTGTATCTTGCTGTGCTTAGACATTAAAATGCGGCCTGCATTTAAAATGTGACATAATAGACTTACAATAGACTAGCAAACAAAAACAAAGGATATTTTAAGGATTTTTTTTACACACTCTTCTCAAAAAGTTACTATGTATATAATTTAGGTAAAATGTATATATAATCAAGATAAAGGTAAAAAAAATATATATATTTTTAAATTTTCTTCACGGTTCACAAGTTTTTATATTTCATTGTTTCTCCAGCTTTATTGATGAACAAGTGTGCTAACCTGAAGAGAGAAAAAAACATTATTTGGGCAAAATAGATGCCACAAATGTAGGACAGGCATAATTTTAAAACATAATATATAACAAAAACACAAACAAGAGCACAAAGAAACAGCACTTTCTATAAGTAAATCTCACTGAATTCAGACGATTTTAATAACTCCACTTTGGGGGGTTGGGTTCTGTTTCATGTAGACTGATGATAGATTTTCATAATTTACAGCAGTTATTAAAAGAAATGCTTCTGCGTGTGGGTTCATTGTGAAACAGGTCTGTCAAGGAGAATCTGGTTATGAGCCCACGGGAGGAAACACCTCAAACACACACCATGTATCTTGTGAACTGCACTGTAAATAAAACGTTCAATGATTGGAGACATTGTGCCTCATTTCTGATGTGCCGTTTTTCGGCAAGAGGCAAAACTGGGGCAACATGAATTTTAAATGCTTCCTGTGAAGTACAAAAGCCGTGCGCACAAAACACGGAGAGTGAAATCTTCCCCTCAAGCCATCTTCAGAAAAAAATAAGACCCGTTTTTTGGTAATAAACGGATTCCAGTGCCTGCAACTGATATGGCCCTTCCGGAACAGCCCTATCTGTCAACCCGGCTGAGGAGAAACAGAGGGCTGAGGCAACGCAATGATCCCCGATTGTTCCAAAAATGTCAGCTTTTCATCATCACTAAATCCTCCGTCTTGCGGAGGGCATGGACGAGAGATAGGAGCACACATGCCCAGGGTCCTCCCAGAGGTCTGAGGCTTTACACGAGCTGCTCGCGCTCCGCTGCTCAATGCCTGCTGTTCTGTGACATCAGAGACGGAGTCGGTGGGGAGGAAAGCGGAAGACACGGAGCATTAACTTCCTTTAAGCTCTGGTCCCACACCATAAACATCTTCTCAGTTTTGGACTTTAGTTTAATGACAATCGGAGATTTATGAAGGACATTTCACCGCTTAAAATAAAATACATAGGCTATATATAAAGAATGACACTGCAATGTGACACCGTCTGTGCTGCATGAGGTACAATATTTTAGATATTATTGTTATGTTATTTATTTATAGGTGAAAAAACATAGATACAATGGATGTAGTATCTGTATTAAAATTTGTTGAAATTTTTCCTTTACAATAAAACTGCATGTAAAAAACACGGTAGTACTGTAGAATTATATAACAAATCAGTTTACAGCAACTTAATTAATTGAATACAAACACAAAAAAGCAAAAACACATCTGATGCACATTCTTTTTTAATAATTGTATAGAAGCAGTTGAAAACCTTGCTGTATTTGTCATATAATAAGTAAATCACCATCTTGATCAGCCCAAAGTGATACTAACACACCTGACGTCGCAATTACGTCACAAATACAAGCTTCCCACACCACATGAACCACTAAATGTATACCTATATACATCATTCAGAGTCAGTAAGTGTCATATGAGGTTCTCGCTGAATTTGAAAACCAATAATTTGTATTATGTCCCAAAATTATCTATTGACGACGTCAAGGCGGGGAAAAAATAATTAAACGGCACACTCACACTGGGGAGTAAAATCACTGAATATAGGGAACAATTTCAGATGTCACCAATAATTACTAATGTCATTTCAATGGCTTAGGCTTAGATTAGTGCTTCCAACACCCTTACAATTTGTCCTTTAAAAGAAAGATATTTTTATCTCATCATTTGTCTTTTTATTTTAAATGCACCCCAGTTACATCATGAATCACTATTGCAGCTATTTTTTAAATGTCCTTTAAAAAGAAGACCATCCAGTCAGGATAGCACTCAGGGGTGCAACAGATGAGGTTTGTATCTCGCTAATTCGTGATAAGCTTCATGTACGTGTTGCGATCAAAACGAGAATTTTCGGATTAGCTGTGTCATTTCCCGTTTTCTAAAGGCAAATATGTATTTGCTGAAGCAACAGTCCTGCGCGTACCATTCCAGAACTCTACACACAATGCCAGAGGACTGTGACTAATGCTTTGGACACAGTTACACTTTATCCCTGACGTTAACAGGACTCACTAGATATGCATGAAAAGCACAACTCTCACATTAACCATCAAATTTCACCATGAAATCAGCAGATTTAATTTATCTGAACAGCTGTTTCACTTCCAAACCCTAGGATAGCCATTATTTCCTTGACTGCTTCTCTAGTCTTGTATATCGACTGCCCATAGGTCACATTTGCATGATCTGCTATCCGCACTCGTTCATGACTGGAATAGTTTGGGATATAGCTTTGGAGAAGAGTTTAAAAGGTGAGCTCTTTATTTTGGGTCTTCCCAAAAGTTTGGTTTTAAATTAACCTATTATTAACGTTCATGGAAGACAGCACATGACTAGTTTAAGTAAATGTTAACGTTTTACTTCCTTGGCATATAGGTAATCGTTAATGGAATGATCAGAACATTCCCAATTATCTTTGTCAGGGAAAATCAATAATTAATTATTAGTCTGTGCTCTTTTCAGTATAAGGACAAAATATTTCCTCACACTTTAAAAACATCAAATAACTTATTTAACAGGTAGAAAGAAAGACAGACAGACAGATAAATAGAGATGTTTTATATTACTATTCCATAGAATACTTGGCTCTGATTGGTCAACCACAGCATTTACCGGTGAAATGTTATTTGTTGTATGGGACCGTGGACTTAAATTATTTTATGTTTTTGAAAGAAGTCTCTTGTGCTCAAAAATACAATAAAACAGTGATATTGTGAAACGTTATTTCAAATAATGGGTTTTAAAATGCAATTTATTCATGTGATGCAAAGCTGTATTTTCAGCATCATTACTTCAGTCTTCAGTGTCACATGATCCTTCAGAAAAAAATCTAATATGATGATTTGGAGCACAAGAAACATTTCCTATTAGTAGGCTACATGTTGAAAACAGATTTGCTGCTTAATATTTTTGTTAAACCATTGATGTTTGTCCTGATTTATTTGATGATTTGGAAGTTTTAAAAAAACGCCTTCATTTGAATCAGTCACACATCCGTTGTTGAAATATTAATTTATTTAAAACAAACTTACTTGGCCCTAAAATTTTCGATGGTAGTGTAAACATTGTACATAAGGAGGAATTGCAAAAATGAGGAATATTTTCAACAAGGTTCTACAGACAGGTAGTCTCACCCCCATACTACAGTACATGCATTGGTTGAGGGCACATTTAACCTACACCATTTTTAACTAAAGTCGGTAAACTTTTTTTTTATTTTGGCCGACAACGGCGTTTTGGCAGCCTGAAAAAGCACGATTTTAAAATCAGGTTTCAAAGTGCAAGTTTTAGAAAACGATTCAGTTATCGTGTCCTTGTAAACTACAAAAACGTGAGTTTGCGAAAACTGTGACGTCATGCGCATGCTTATTACGTATATAGGCGCGTAGTGTTTCTTTACAAAGTGACATCGCCAACTATATCGCTTTTAGTCGTTTTTGTGGATTCATTATTGTATGTGCGCGAAAAACCTTTCTGTTTTTAGTACATCGTTGGTGTGTAATGTAAATGTAAGCACCCTGAGTCAGTGTTGCTGTGTCGGGATGCGCTTTTTTGTGTGTTTCAGTCAAGTCAATCTGTGAATGGCTTATTTATCGTCTTTGCATATTAAACTGCCACTAGCGAAAGTATGTAACATAAGAAGAAAAAAAACACACTTCAGAGATTTAATATCATCTAACATTATGCTAATGAAATTAGCAACTAAAAACAGAAAACAAAAATTAAATCATTAACTGTGAGTCTGTGACATTAAGTTGAATACTGAAAAGCAAATAAAGTTGCATTCATGCTATTAGCACAGTCAGATAAACAGCTCTTTAAATCTTATGAAAGTCTGGTGACTATGTTTTGATGGAGGTTTTCATGCCTACACCAGGTATTCAGTCTTTATCGGCAGCCATGGGGAGCTGATAATCCAGGCAAGCACACAGCGCAGTGGGGCGACAGAAACACACCTAGAACCTCATTACCAGCGTTCTGGCAGTAAGCATGTCTGACCTCTGAAAAATTAGCTGCTCTAGCCAATTCTACACAGCCCACTTAAGAATTCGAGTTTTAAAACCAATATTTCATCTGGGACAGCGAGGAGAAATGGAGCAAATGCAGGTCAACACTTTATCAGAATTTGGTGGCTCTCAGCACTGCGAGAGGCAATATCAAGGACCAACATAACTTTATATTAGATAGCAGAAGAGAGAACGATTTGTCCCAATTGAGGCCCAAAGTCACAATGGCAGAAATAAGCCTAAGAGGGAATAGCTAAGCGGCTGCTTAGGTGCAACCCTCTATGTACACTCTGAAGCTCGAGTCGCCATTGGCTAGTCAATTTTACTCGCAGACTTTTTAGATGGAATGCAAAATAATATAGATGATGAAAATCTACATAAATAAAATCTAAATACAAAATCAAAATTTCAAACATTAAAGACAAGTAAACAGTCTGTAATAAAATAAGAACAAATAATCAAACTACAAGCAATACCACAAATAAACCCAATAGAACAAAGATACAAATTAACTAAACCGTGCTTTTCAGGTAGATCTAACATTAGTTAAGATATAGATTAGGTAGATTATGTACAGAAATTGAATAGTGATCAAATGTAAAATAACACAGCATAGTCTATTAAATATAGATTAATCCTTGTTAAAGTTACACAAGTTATTAAGTCAAGAGCAGTGTTTTTTTGCAGTGAGTCTGTTGCTTGATTAACATTAAAAACAGACAGCAGCAGGAATAGTAGGCTGCTGTCACTTTAAGATATGCGTTGTCTTTCACGAATGTTTATATTAATTTAAGGTATAACCGACTATGTTTACTAAGATACTTGCCAAGACACAGGCATGTTGACATAACTTTGTGTGAAATTGTCCATTCAAGTGCAAGAAGACATGCAAGAGAAATCAATCTCGTCTTTGCGTGCTGTCAGATGCGGCAAAACATGTGCAAATGATAAACAGTGACCATTCCGTCAACTCTTGGCCATCATCGGGCAGTGCTTCGTACATTTAGATCTACTCATCTCTCTCTCGCTCGCTCTCTCACGTTGAGTGCGCGTTTGAGAGAGAAAGCGACAGAGGGCGCTCTTGGTTCGTACAGATCAACAGGCAATTGTATCTGCGCTAAACGTATTTTTGCCAATGTACGATTTCACTCGCCTGTGATTCAGTTAATTTACTAGCCATTGGCTAATTAAATACATATTTAGTCACCTAGCAAAACATTTGGTCACATATTTGTTACTAGGGCATTGCTTGTTGGTTGCTTACTCGCCAAGGTAAAAAAAGCACAGGTCTCAAGGAAATGTTTGTCCCTAAATAATGCCCACAATCTTCCTTCAATGAGATTTTACCCCTGTTTTGTCTACTAAGTAAAAATGGCAAGTCAGATATTTTTTTAAAGTATTAAGATGTGGTCATTTACTGTTGTTTGGCAAATTTTTGTGGCCAAAATCCAGTCATTTCAATCGAAATCCACACAATCTGGAATGTATTGCCCAGAATCCTACTTCATTTCACCTCTGTATGTCTACTGAACGATTTGTTTTGTGCAAAATCCAGTCATTTTTTCAATGGGAATCTCCACAATCTTGATTTTCTCGTGAAGACGGATGATATCCCCGTGCCGTTTTCGCAAAGGGTTCAAGTGGTCACAAGAATTTGCCACGTTGACAACAGAACCTAACTTTGGACTGAAATTTCTCTAATGAAATCCATCCGTTAGCTGCAAAGTGTAAGGTATTATTCATGTGCATATAGTACAAATGGTGTGAGATACACATTGCAGTTTAATACTTATGGTCAAGCAATACCAATGAGAGAAAAACCACAATAGGGTTTGCAAACTTTGACCCAGCGCTGAGAGTAAGTCCTCATATATGGCATATTCCAAGATGGATGTCATCTCTTTCAACCCTTTGATTAATATGGCAGACGTGCAGCAAACAACCAGAACAGAACGGCATCAACGTGCCTTCTAAGATTGGAAACATCCTATGTGGGATATTACAAATGGAGAAGAAGAAAAAAAAATCACTGTGGTTTATCAAGTCAGCATTTAATTTTATGGCATTTATTTGTATTCCACTAACATATGACTCTTGACTAAAGTAAATCGGCATGGATATAAAACAGCAGTGATTGTTTAAGACAGCACGATTATACCACAAATAGATTTCTGTTCACATTAACCTAATTTAACAATTTTCAAGCAATAAAAGCTACAGGGTAAAACATTCTCACTTTATCAGTATAACAGCTTTCATTTTAGACTTCGCGGCAGAGGGAGATTAACAACATAGTCGTTCTTAATTAGTCCAGATAAGACACATTGTCAAGACTCAGTCTGGTAGCACATGACTGGGAACACGAGATCTCTCTCTCTCTCTCTCTCTCTCTCTCTCTCTCTACCGCTAAAGGGTCCTGTGTTCGCTTCTGCGGAAATTATGGATATTTGTTGTCGATTAGGCCTCTGAAAAGCTTTGTATAGGAATCAAACTGTTGAAGGGAATTAGAAGCAACAACATTAACCTCCAAGCTCATTATTTCACATTATTATCGTGAAAAAGTCGCTGAGATTAGGCAATCATTTGAGAGAGTTCATCATAGTACAACCAAAAAACTTCTATAAAATTTGTATACTGCTATAAAATCTGTAAAAACTGTAGAAAAATCTCCACACAATGACAGTTTATAGTGACCATGGGCTATCAAACTCCACAAAGGACAAAAAGGCGAAATAAAAACACCATAAAAGTAGTATTTCAAATCATTTCTCACACTTCGGATGAGGAAAAGACTGAAATTGGATGCCATGGGTTCTTGTCACCACGTCAAACCTGAGCCATTTAGGAGCCATTTTTATTTGAGAGCTGCATACTGAGTTGAATCATTCACTCTCAAATGATTAGAGTTAAAAAGCACTTCAGTTTCAGCTCGTGGTCACGAGAAATTGTTGATGAATGGAAGAAAGCCGTGTGAAGAGTTCCTTTGCATTTCACAGTAAGTAGGTTTGGAATGACATGAGGGCGAGTAAATAATGACAGTTTATATTTTTGGATGAACCATCTCTTCAACTAATGAACACAATCTTGTTCACTTTCAAACTTTTCAATGTTCGATTCAATGTTCATTGAAAGATTTCACCTCACAGTACAAGCATGTTCTTCAAATAACCCTTTGAGGAAAGACTTTTAACAGAATTTTTCTGTATTAACAGAAAAATGCTTCCGTTGACCATGTTCAATGGTCGAGCACCTAATCCTTATGCTCAACAATACTTCAACCTTGAGTTGGTAGACAAGTATAAAAGTGTATGTGTGTGTGTGGGGGGGGTTGTATTTTTTGTACAAAAAATAACAGCATAACGTAAGATGCTTTACTTTGTGCAAAGAAACAAAAAACATCCATGTCTCAATGCCTGAGCCTTCACTGTTAAAATGTTGTAGTTAAATTTAGTAGCAGTGCAAACATTTCAGAGATATTCTATTTCTAATACGTATTCTAAGGTTTATAGTGCTGTAACTGAATACAAAGAAAGCACAGGTTCAAAATACATCACAAATATAATCTACACATCAAAGACTGAATGCAGCTTCCAACTCAAAGAGGAAAAGATGACCTTCTGGAAATAGACAATGCTCTGTATACATATTTGTCTTTCTGCTCCATTTATTGTACAACTTTTTCTTAAGGGATATTTTCAAGACAAAAAAAAACAAAGGTTACACTGGACACAACGCATGAACCCAATGTTCCGATTCTTCATTGTCCATTTGCGCTTTGTACAGTGGAAAGTTAGTACAGTACCATCTATGAATAAACAAGCCCAATTATCAATGTAAACAGAATAGAACAAAACAGAGAATGTCTTTGTCCATACAATGAAAGTCAATGGGGTCCACTGTTTGGCTTTCTTCGTACATAAACAGCTTTTGGGACGACACGAGGGTGACTAAATGATGACAACATTTTGAAAACTACACTCAAAAGAGAAGATCAGAAGTATCATTTTCTAGACATATTTTTTTATTTCATTCAAACTCTTCATGAAACATGGAATCCTTCTGACTTGGTTCACGGAATCATACAAAATACATTTTTAGATCCAGCTTTGAAAAGATTCTCTTTTGCAGTTTGTTCAAATCCTTGGAAGAGCTTATTAATTGTTAATGTTCTCTGTATCCTACTAGTCACTGTTTCACCACCCACAGGTCTGAGTTTTAACTCAAAAGTGTAACAAACAGCAGCAAATAGGAAAGAAAAAATAGGGTTGGAATTTATATTGGCTTTGAATTTTACACTGGATGCCTAGTTTCCTTCAGCTAGATTGAGTCCGGCTTTGCTGGCTCTACCTACAGTAAGTGTCTTACCTGGCTGACTAATGGCCCTATTTCCTGTTCCTGCTCGAACACCTCATCCTGTCCAACACGAGGGATGCCTGTGACACATTGCACTTCCGGAACGACAGAGTTGCTTTGTCAAAGTCTCCCGGAGAATCAGACACACAAGATTTAAAGTGTGCTGAAAGTACAATGTGACAAACAAGGTGCGACTTCCCATCGTTTCATTCCTTTGGATCAGATTTAACGATACGATAAAGTCGAGTGAGAGTGCTGCCTCGGTCAAAAGAGCCAAAGTAAATCTAGCGGGATCAATTCCATTACACATCTCTGAGTCATTGCACACTAGAGACTCCAGCGATCAATTCTTAATCGAGACATCAAAGCAACCACACCACAGTACTGTTCTTCTCATATACTGTGTTTCTGAGGCGCTGACAACAAAAAAGCGGTGATGATAACACAATGGCGGTGGGATTGTAACTATTAATCACATTACAAAAAAAATGTGCACTTCTCAAAAATGTCTCTGGAACGACTCACTTTGACAGTCACATCGTGACTTGTGAATTCGCCTCTCTGGTGAGATTTGCCTGGGCGTGCTTGTTCTTCTCACTTCGGTTACTCAAGAGATGTCCGAGTTGCACTGAGAGTATCAAAAGTCAATTAGAGTCACAGGGATATGCCTTTGCCCTGACATGCCAATGCGGCAACACATTTGCCCGGTATGGTCTCATTGCACCCGTCTGTGACAGAACGGCTGGTAATTAAACTCTGCAGCAGGAACAATGAGATTGCAAATATCAAGGTTCAGATGTGTAGGGGTTAAAGCAGTGTGGCACATCGAAAAGAGCTGGGCCTGGATCGCTCGGGTGACATTTCTAACACGATAAACTAATGAAAAAGGAAAATCGATATTGGATTAAACAGAGGATCAGCTCTTCGTTATGCTGATCTAACAGTGAAAAGTATCAAATTGACACTACAATAAAAAAAAGACTTAACGGTACCAATCTTTCAGTGTGTTGCAGAAAAAGTTAAATGTTGACGTTAAAAAATGATATGTCCACCTGCCATTCACATGAGATCCCAGCAATAGCAAACAACCAACAATCCAATCAATTCCCAATGGACAAAATCAAGTCCTTCTCTAGTTCGAGAAGCTGTTTCTCTCATGTCACAATAGAGAAGAAAAGGCTTTCACAACTTCCGTGTAATGCCGACTGTAACCTTTGTTCACATAATAGAACATCAACTGTTGCATCAAAATGCCTGTCTTGGTGATGTAAACACTGTTGGTCGGTCTTAAAGGGATAGATCACACAAAAATGAAAATGTTGTCATAATTTACTCACTCACCCTCAAGTTGTTCCAAACTTGTATGAGTTATTTCTTCTGTTCAACACAAAGGAAGATATTTTGAAGAATGGTAACCAGACTTCCATGTTTCCTGGTTATCAACATTCTTTAAAATATCTTCTTTAGTGTTCATAGGGTGAGTAAATGATGACAGAAAGTTCATTTTTGGGTGAACTATCCCTCTTTTAACTGATAAACCTTTTTTTTCACCAGATAAAACAATAAAAAAGGCAATTGCAACTTTTTATCTCGCAATTTATATCTCTCAATTTTTAGTTAAAGTCAACATGAAACGGTAGTTGTGGTAGTCTTTTCTTCCCTATAACTTATATCCAAGTGAAATGGCTTCTGGAATGAGGGGAAAAGTAGGGTGGGACTGGATTTCGCCCTCTGGAACTGATTGGATGGTAGGAAGTTGGGTGTTGCCAACTAAATGGAGGCAGATCTGAATGCCAACTTGCAGTTAGCTGTGGAGGATTTTTAGTCCCACTCTCCACCAAGACATACGTCATGAAGAGAACTGACACCGTTTCGAGGGGGAGGGGAGGTTAACGTTTTTAATTGAAGATGCATATTCATAAAAAATAATTAAAAAAAATAAACGTTATGTGCACGGATAAATCATTTATAATAACCACTGCAACATTCGGTAAAAAAATTAATAGAATTTGTCTATTTTGATTTCATGGTGACTTTAACATCACTCAATTATGACTTTTTTCCTCAGTATTCTGAGTTTATATCTCTTTCCAGTGGTGCCTAGTCTACTTTCGTGAATGAAATGACCTGTCTGTATCACCAAAGGCATATTTTGTATTCATAATGCATGAAATCCCATACACCAAAAAGGTACACAAAACTCTCTCTCTCTCTCTCTCTCTCTCTCTCTCTCTCTCTCTCTCTCTCTCTCTCTCTCTCTCTCTCTCTCTCTCACTAAAACAACTGAAAACAACTGTCTGACTGATAAACACTGTTTATGAACATACAATTTGTGCATCGTGGCTGAAGAACCCTTGGCAAATGGTGTCTAAGGGAAGGGCAGTAATTATTCCCTCCACTGTCAAATAAGAAATGTACCCTGGCTTGCCGTAAACAGCAGCACCTGTGTGAGCTCAGGAACCGACCTGTTGTCTAAAATGCTGTCAGCATCGCCTCCTTGACTCACCATGAGCTGCTATTGTGTGAGACAGACAGCAGTCACAAAAGAAACACCTGATCCTGAGTTTTTCTATGCTGGATGTGCCCCTGGTTTCTTAAGCTTCATTCCTCAGTTCAATGCATCAAATTTTGTGAAGTCTGTGATTGTCAAATCAATCAAATTCTGAAAATCACACCCAGGCGGATGAATATCTTAACATGGTTAGTCTACTCCAGCAGGTCAGTGTTGTTTACCCGACAGCTCATTACTCAGGCTATTAACTAAGAATCACAGCGAGTACAAAAGTTTGTAATACCACAGTTAAAGAATAAGTAATGTTTGACCAAACACCCTGGTCCAGGTCTTCTGTGTTCCACGAAAATATTTTAACAAATACTCAGCAAATCGACTATTAACTTAAGACTAAAGTTCATTATAGCTAAGCATGCCATAAGCCTGCCTGTTTTTACACAGTCAAAGAACAAGCAAAATCAAATCTCTCTCTCTCTCTCTCTCTCTCTCTCTCTCTCTCTCTCTCTCTCTCTCTCTCTATATATATATATATATATATATATATATATATATATATATATATATATATAGCTATAGCATTATGTTTTTTTTTTTTTTTAAAAACATGTTAAACTTTCAAATTAGTTTTTTTTTTGTCAATATCAAGCATAGGCCTATATTAATACACTGCCAAACATTTATTATTGATAATAATGTCAATAATGTATTGATAATAGATGTCCAGTAAAACATGCAACAATTTAGCCTATTTTAGAAACAAACTTGTTTAAGACAAAATTTGTTTTCAGAAAATGCATTTTTAAGTTCCAGTTTCACATTTCCCAGTGTAGGATAGAAACATGGTGTCATGCTAACTACAGCAGGACACCTGTTTGGTTACTGTTAACAAGTATGACAGACACTTTGCCATATGTCAGTGACTGTAATGAGAACATAAGGGCACAAAATAAATGCTGCATCCGAACACTCACAATCTGTGATATAATGTCACAACATCATTCATTCATGGGGTTTATGACTCCCAAAGTCAGTCTCAAAACCTGAAAAGCTGCCTATAGTGCAGCTGGATCGTTTAAGGAGCCCCAACAAAAAATGCTGTTAGCCTACGTACGTTAGTGAATATGTTTTGAAACACAGCCACAAGAAGTAACACTTACCAGATTCAACACTGTTTCCACTATGTCTCTATTGCTGACCTCGCCGACTTGAATGAGACCGGAGAGCACTGCGAATTTCGTCTTGATATTCCGGATCGGAACCGTGGGGTTTATCACCCCGGCCGGTAGCACCACCGAGCCGGAGCAGGACATCATCATCATCATGTCACCGGTACTGGAGCCCGCGGTTGCGGCGGCGGCGGCTCCGTGATGCCTGTGGCCGGGATGAGGTGCTCTGTCGCCCGGCGTGGCCACCGGCTGAACGCTCGCCATATCCTGTCAGCCGCGACGTTTAAAAACAGCGCTGTATCATCAAGAACAGGAGGTGTTTTAGTCAAATCAAGTTCGATTATTTTGAGCCACTTTAAAAGAGGGAACAAAATCTCCGATAGTAATTAAATATCCACCGGCTGTGAGCCGAAACGCATGTGGCAGGTTCACAGTAGGCTATAGATACTCAGGTCTGGATGCTCCGCACTGTACTTGAGCTCGCTGGCTTTCCTCTCTGATTTGTGTTCAGTGGTTCAGTGATGTAGTATGTGGGTTTGCATTACCCAGCTGGGTGTACCGATCAAATGTTTCTCACGCTGGGAAAACGCCCTCTATGTGCAGTAGACTACCATAGGCTGCAGTGTGCGTCCTGTCTGCACCTACATGGGTCGAAGGGAAGATTATAGACTGATCCCCACCGATCAAACAGGTAGCCTGAACATGTGGTGCAGTGTAACATACACACAATCACTGTACATTTTTACATTATGGCGCAGCAGTCAACTTGTTTCTCTGTTTTCTCTAAGATGGATGGATGGATGGATGGATGGATGGATGGATGGATGGATGGATGGATGGATGGATGGATGGATGGATGGATGGATGGATGGATTCTCTGAAAAATAGTTGGATGAATGGATGGGTCGATTCTCTAGAATAGATAGATTGATAGGATTCTCTAAAACGGATGGATGGACCCTCTAAGATAGATAGATAGATAGATAGATAGATAGATAGATAGATAGATAGATAGATAGATAGATAGATAGATAGATAGATAGATGGATAAATGGATGGACGGATGGATAGATAGATAGATAGATAGATAGATAGATAGATAGATAGATAGATAGATAGATAGATAGATAGATAGATAGATAGATAGATAGATAGATAGATCGATAGTTAGATAGTTAGATAGATAGATGCATGGATGGATGGATGGATGGATAGATAGATAGATAGATAGATGTGGTAATTCGCCTATAATATAATTTATTAAATATTGTAAACTAAAACATGTTTATTATCCATGTCTGATCTAATGATGACCTGCTGACTGTATATTATGCCTTACATATCATGGGTTACTGGTGCAATCATCAGCAAATGTAATATCTGTAACATTTCAGCAAACCATACTGAACTTTAGAATTATTTGTGATGGCAACTCAAATTTCAAAGGTGTCTTTACTATTATTTGGTATTTATAAGTATTTGGACAGTCAGCAATAACATTCACAACCTCATGAGGCAAGGTTTCAATCGTTTATTAAGATGAAGCCAGTAAATGATCAGGAGACACAAAATGTCTGACTGCATTACAGTGACATTAATGATGTTATTAAGCTTTTAGAATGATTATTCCTGATCCATTCCCTGCTGAATGTACACACACACACACACACACACACACACACACACACACACACACACACACACACACACACACACAGTGTAGGCCACTGCATAATAAACATGAGGTGTAAACGGATGGGTCTTGTGACTAAAAGGAATGAATGTGAATCTCTTTGTGTATCTGTATCATTGAAAAAAAAACAAAAACGTTTGACTCACCGTGGTGAGAAGATATTATTCTGTCAGTCTGATGCTATATAAACCACACAGTTCACTATGACAGAGGCCATCTGATGGATTGATTCTTTGGCTGTCTGCTGGAAACCACACCATGAGGTTTGATGTCTATAGTGTGTGTGTGTGTGTGTGTGTGTGTGTGTGTGTGTGTGTGTGTGTGTGTGTGTGTGTGTGTGTGTGTGTGTGTGTGTGTGTGTGTGTGTGTGTGTGTGTTGAGTCTACATCCATCTGTAATGCTCTCACATGATTAAAAACCATGGAAATTTATTTACAGCAACAAAGTGTTATTCAAAGTTCATTTAGTGTAGTCAATGCACTCCATGATTGCATAAACATGCATTAAAAATTAATCCTTTTTTGTTTGTATCATTGTTGTCTCCCATTTTAACATCCAAAGAAATTATGATGAAGCAGTTTGATATCAAAACACAGTAAACAAGCTGAGATATTTGTAACTCTGCAGCTTTTGAAGCATTTTATGTAAATATATATATTTTCCAATAAAATCTGGCAGTCATTGACATGAAGGAAAGAATTGTCATAGATAAAAACTGACATCTAGTGGATAAGAGAAGTACTTCACCTTTAAGCAATAATATTTTGGGTTGTGTTTAGAAAAAGCTTGAGAAGAATTCATTCATTTTCATGAAGGAACCAGATCGTTCAAAAGTTTGGGGTCGATACGATTTTTTTTATTTTGAAATAAAACAAAAATGTGAAACAAATTTTCTGTTTTAGAAATTATATTTTTTAAAATGTCACTTGATCCTTCTGAAATCATCCTAATATGCTGATTTTGTGCTCAAGAATTTTTTTTTATTATTATGTTAAAAATCTATTTTTGTAGAAACGGTCAGATATTGTTTTCATGAAGTGATTAATAGAAACAGGATTTTTTTTTAAAACAATATTTACTAACATTATACTGTCACAGTTTAATACATCTTTTTTAAAAATCATAATAACCCTAAACTTTTGAACGATAGTCAAAATTTATGATTATGGTGTTATTGTTATGAAAAACTGTTATTATATCAATGATCATGTAGATGATAGGACAAAGAAAAGTACCACCAAAAAGACAGTAAACAAATTAATATTAATTTATTTACATAGTTTAATTAAAAATCGTTGTCTCTTTGTCATTAATGTAATCCAGTACTACAAAAGCAGGTCTGAAAAAATCAAACCCAAGTCATTTTGTCCATCCTTTAAAACAAGCAAGTTAAAATTCCATAATTACACCCATTCATGGACAAACATTAAAATAGAAACAGAGAAAGCAAAGTAAACCCAGCTTACAACTGAGTAACATTTTGTACCATATGAATTACACTGATATCTGTGCAAAAGGAGATATCAAAGACATAAATGCAAAATGTTCGTACTACATGAGCATTTAAATATATATATATATATGTATAGTCTATACAAGATGTGTGTTGATACACACATACACACAAATACCAACAAACACATACATGGACATGCGGTGCATGCATGTGCAAATATAGCTTTCTTTTTTTAATTAAATAACATATGCTTCCCAGAAGCACTTAAGAGCTTAGGTGTCCTATACATTGTATAAGATCATTTAAAAGAATAAAATAATTAATTATAATACAAATAACAATAGTTACAATAAGATAATATTAAAAATGGACAAGCTAAAGGTACATTGGTAAGTTGACGACATTCCTGTTTGGGTTTATTACCCCGACCAGGCAACTCTGCCCACTGTGCAAAAGGGCAAAGAGCTGCAGAACGTTTCTCAGGGTATTGAGAGTCACAGAAGTGAGATTTCAGGTTCCAGAATGATAGCACGGCTCAAATTTTTGTTTCTGGACCCTCAGTCTGGATCGGCTGAAAGGAATTGCGAATACGAGCGGCTTCGGCGGCGCAAAGGTGTCCGAATGCTTTGTTATACCACTCCGGACTTCTCCCCCTGAAAAGCAGAGCAGAAAAAGTGACCACACTGACATGCTTTCATTTCTACCAACAAAGCAGTTACAGTCGAAGAGTTCAATACTAGTGTGTGTGTGTGTGTGTGTGTGTGTGTGTGTGTGTGTGTGTGTGTGTGTGTGTGTGTGTGTGTGTGTGCGCGCGCGTGTGTGTGCGTGCGTGCGTGTGTGTGTGTGTGTGTGTGACTCAATCAGCTATATCTATACTCACTTCAGGTCCACTCTGCAGATGTGGGTGAGTCTGGACTTGCCAGAGCCACAAGGCTCCAGTAAGTAATTGGATTCCATCACTATAGCTCTGATGCCCCCTACAGGTATACAATCCTCATGCTCGATAGACACTGACACCAGAGAACACGTCCCCCGCGGCAGATCCGTCCTCCATGACCTGAAGACAAACATTCAAACTTCATATGCAATCATACAATCGATGCCGTAAACAAAAGTAATCTATTTGAAGTTGATCAAAACCTTTCATCGAAGTTATACATGAATTTTGAACAAGACCTGTTCTTGTCTTAGGACAACTTTGATGAACTTTATATATATATATATATATATATATATATATATATATATATATATATATTACATATGTACAGTATTCAGCAGCCAACAAATTCAGCAGTTACTCTTTATGTATAAGACACATATGTTGAACCCAAACATTTAAACAAGAGTAATTTCTCAACAATTAAAAGTGTTATATAGCGCATTGAATCATTCTCAGACTTAAAGCTGCCAACAATGGAACCACTTTGGAGAGAATTGTCAGAAGACTTATTTATTTGCATAAAAGAGGACAATGGTACAAGAGGATTACCAAAGCAACATTATAAGTGTGAAAAACAGCAAAAGTAACAGAGACTCAAAAACAATGGACTTGAAACAATCAGGCCTCCATTTTAAGCTTTCATTTTGTGATGAGTGATTTTTTTTCTAAGAAAAGAATAGGAGAAATGCCAAGTGTCTTGGAGCTAGTGAAAAATGTGAAAAGAGTGTTTCAGCCAATATAGACTTATGGGAATCCATACTCTGATCTCATGAGACCTAGTCAGTCATTTTGGATCTAACAACATCTGAAATGTATTTCATTGCAAGGGAGAGGAGTAGAGTGACACTTCTTCATCATGACAATCACTCTATACATTCTCTTATGGTGGACAACCATTATGGTTTCAACCGACCTGAACAGTACTAGGCACCTGTGAGGGATTTGGTATAGACAATGTGAGCAACACTCCTCCACGACTTGAGTATTTTACTAATTTGTGACATTCTCAGTTCTGGAACCCACCTGAGCACTACAACGTCTCTGCTGGGATGTGGGGGCATACAGTTGAGGACATACTGGAACACCTCCGTCTGCCTGTCCAGGACCTCACACACTTTCCAGTTCATCAGATCCACGTCCCACAGGTGGCGTTCCCGAAGAACACGGTTCAGAACCACAGACGGAGGAGCCTCCACCTCCACCGAAACCCGCCAGCGTCGCAAAGGGTTCCCATCACCCACCTGGAGTCAAACGAAAGCACTTTTTGAATTCACGAGTTCACATGGACATGAAATCAGATATAGTAAAGTATGCTTATGTGGGGGAGGGCTCCGAGCTCGGAATTTGGCCCAAACCCAGAGTACCCCCCCCCTCTTTGACTGGGATAGGAACCAGCCAAGATTGAGGCGATGGGGAGGTGGAGGGGTGCTGTGATGCTGTCACGCTATATATACTGCAAAAGCAGTACAAATTCTCTATTCATACCTTCTTATAGGACAGCTCGGTGTTGCCGGTGCTCTGGCAGGACACCCAACCTTTGGCCTTTTCCCGTGATTCTTTGAGGAGACCCTGCAGTCTGGCCTCCATGAACCCAGGCCAGGAGCCTTCATCTTCCCCCTCTTCCTCTTGATGTTGCCGCTTGCAGAGCTCCTCAATCGTGGGAGCCTGAAGCTCCGCCTCCACGTAAGAGTTCCGCGATTGTGTCACCATTTCATGTGGAATCTGAGGGACAATAATACAATTTGTATTCAACAGTAGGGATAATTGAAAAGGCCAACAACAACAAAAAATTGTGTGTGTATGGTTCTCACCTCAAACAAGCGGTTGCACTCTGTGATCATGTGTGCCAGGCCCTGAGTGGCAGCCAGGTTTTCATTCAGGTCCTTTTGGTCTGGCCTCCCGGTAGCATACTTTTTCTGCATCTGCAAAGCTCTGTTGACAGATCAGAAAATGCTTTAGTTAAGAAACTTTTATCAAATGTATTTAAATATTTATTTATTTTTGCAAAAAGTTGAATTTTTTTATTTTTTATAATACAATGTAAAATAATAATAATTAAAATAACAATATGATTAAAAAATGTAAAGTCATGTTATCCATAAACTCAGTTTTAATTATTGTGAAAATGCATCTTAATTTAGTGTAGCTTTATGGATGGATGGATGAACTTAATGGTATATATAATAGTAGATAAAATGGTATATAAAATAGTTGATATAATAGTGTGTGTGAATGTAGTGTTGAATTGTAATGTATAGTTGAAATAAAGGCAAATTAGTTTCTCCTTTATGAGGGTTAATAAAGATTTCTAACCTAACCTAACTATTGCTAGTAGATATATTTGCTACCTTGGTGCAAGATTGTCTTTCTTCAGGATGTTGAGATGAAAAAGCGAAGGTGCCAAACACACTGCGATGTTCATGGGTGTCATTTGATTCTCTTGCACGGAAGTGACATCGCTCAGGAAGCAGAGCAGTGTTTGCAATACATCCCTGTTTTCATCTGACATCAGCATGATGGCCGCCTGCACGGCCTGTAAGCGCTGCTCTTTGGGCACATCTAAAGAGGAAACGAGGATCAGATGAGTAAAGGAAGTATGTATTTCTTTTCCTGAATGCATGAGATGGATGTAGGAGAAGAGTTAGAGTTTTGGGGAGCGAGTGTTTCTTACATTGGTAAATGTGGAGGAAGGTTTCACCCAGTTTACTGGTCAGAAGTGGCTCGGGCAGATCCCTGAAGAACTGTTTGACCATGTCGGCCACATCATACGCAGACTGGTCTTCATAGTTGACATCATCTGGAGAACTCTCATTCATCTGTCTGAGAGCTTGGATACGAGACTTCACTCCCGACTTACGAAAAAGACCCACCTAGGAAACAGAGCATTTTAAATGTAAAGAAATGAAGTTGACTGACGAGAAAATGGACATTTTAACTGCACATACAGTATAATGTACATTTGCATTTAGAAGAATAATAACATTAACATTTAATGACTGTGTTTTCAGATTGCCATTAGATTTTGATATTTGATATTTTGATGAGCCTGACTGACCTGGTCAAGGCACTGGCTCCTGAGGTAGCGTAAAGCCTGCTGCACACCAAGAGGCAGAGGCTGGCCGAAGCGTTGAACATGCACAATAAGTGGAACCCCGAACACATTCTTATCCTTATAGTCTGGAACCTTCATCCTCTTCATGAACTTTGGCACAGACCTGAGAGACAAAGAATAATTGAGAGGTTTTTAAACCATATAACCTATTTCACAGTGGCATTTTTTAAATATTATGTTGTACGAGTAGTACATCAATACAAGTAAATGAAACAAGTTAAACAATAAAGCTTTGTGGAGTTATCACAGTTTCATCAACAGTAGGCTTCTGTAACAATAGTGACCAGTAGAGGGTGCATGGGTTAGGATTTACTGGCACTCCCTCTTGAGCTAATCATAACACAACCACTTAGAGACTGAAGCTTTAAACTACAGTAAAACAGTAACATAAATCCCATAGGATCTGATTATTTTTCTAACAGATTCTTACCAGGTCCAGCCATGTTTGTTTGACATGGAGTACTTCTCCATAATGGCAGTGAGACGGAGCAAGGAAAATTTCTGTAGCAGACTAAGCTGGGACGCAGATTGGCTGGAGATCTGGAGAGAGGCGACCGAATGGCTGAGGCGGTTGGAAATCTGGAAGCTCGGCCATCGCAAGCTAAACAAAGAGCAGGGAACCATGTTAGGGATTCAAACCTGAGGGTGAATGAATGGCTGACTTTGAGCACAACGACCCAAACCAGCATTTGGAAAATTCTAAAACTACAAGAGGTGCACCGATTGCAATTTTCTTGGCCGATACCGATATCCGATTTAATTTTTTGTTGGTGTGATTTGTGGATACCAATTTTTGCCGATTACGATTTTCTTTCTAAGAACTATAATTGACAGCATATACAAACAAAAAATACTTTTCTTCAATGCAACATTTTATTTTCATAAAAAAAACAGGTAAAAAGTCAGTAATAAAATAAGAACAAATAAACAAACTGCATAAATGAATACAACAGAATAAAGACAGATGTGAAATAAACATGGCTTTAATGTTTTTCAGTTGGGTTTACTGTAACAGTCAGTCAAAAATGAAAGTAAACAAATGTAAAATAACACTACGTAGTCTTCGTTGTATAAATTAAATACTGTTTAATCCTTGTTAAATTTACAAAAGTTATTCAGTCGAGAGCAGTGAGTGATTTTTTGCAGTGAGTCTGTTGATTGATTAACATTAAAACACAGACAGCAGCAGGAATATTAGGCTGCTGTCACTTTAAGAGTTTATGCACGGATCTAATAAACCGTTACAAAACACTTGTTTTCTAAAACTGACTGTTTAACTGAATGCTGGCCAAGACGGTCAGTGGTCCACACGCTTTTGGTGTGAGAACGAAACCTGCAGGAAAATTATGCGCAATACAAGCACTATTTAACCGGAGCAAATGAGAGGAGTGACAGTGCGAGTCCACTGGCGTGGAGCGAGTGGAGCAGAGCGAGGGTTTCCAATTCATTCCTATGGAAGTTGTGGTTTACGCTTATGCGTGAAGCTCAACATCCATTGGAATAAACTGAAAACACTCACTCTGCTCCTCTCCCTCCACGCCAGTGGATTCGCACCGAGAGGGAAGCGGGTGTATATTACTTGGCCGTCGGAAAGAAGAGAGCGAAAATGCGCAGTTGACATTATTGTCTGTGCCACTGGCACAAAAACGGAGCGCCTAGGAATTGGAAAGACGTAAGACTGAAGCATGCGGAAAATCGGCTGATTCGATCGGATTCGAAGGTTTTGTTTTACATACACATGCATACATACTAATTTTCAGACCAGTCAACTGATCATTATTTTCAATTAACTTCTACAGTTCTGAATGCAACACATACTGTATATTATAGCACTGTTAGCTCTGAATCTTACCGTCTTGGTCTGGTAAGCGAAGCCCCGACACCAGAGTCTCTCCTTTCCCTCATTCCTGTGGATTCTGTTTCATTAAGCGACACCCCATCCCTGTCTACATCACTGAGGGTAGCCTGACCCTCCAGAACTGATTGTCCCTCAAAGTCCAATGTGATCTGGCTGGATGACTTCAGGTCCCCTTGTCTCTCTCCATTACGATCAACTCGCTCCTTCCCTGCATTTTCACTATTGGGCAGTACATTCTTGGACCAGTGGTCCACGATCTGTTGCAGCCCATTAACATGTTGCAGAATATCGTCCAAATGTGGGAAAAGATCTTCCTTTTCCAAGTCTATGAGGTCGCCGGTGCTGGCATACAGGTGTGAGCCAGGTACGTTGTCATAAATGCTGATCCGACTGCCTCGTGTGCAGCACTGCGTGATGGGCCGAGGTTCTTTGATGCTGGGTGGACGTTTGACATCCGAGTCCATGCTTGCCGAGTGCCAGTTGATGGAGGTTGCCGTTGAGGGTGAAAGACTCTCAATGGACAGGGCTTTGGGAAAGGTTCCAGGTTTGTGATCTTTAGGAATATGCACCACCAGGTCCTCGTAGGAGCGGAACTCATTACGGCGGTTCTGCTCGGCCACGCGCTTACCCTGGATGAGACTGGAAAACACATCCAAGTCCTCCAGGTACATCCCGCTACGCTTGTGATTGGCCCGGTGGACATTGCGTTCCTTCAGGTTTGGCGTACTGACGGCACTCCCGCTGGACTGACTGCTGCTCCCTTCGCTGCTGGACTGGGATGGCAACCCCATGCCGGAAGGTTGCTCTACTAGACGCACGTCGCAACTGATAATATCCACACAATTGAGAGTTTTCACAGCCTGGGGTTCTTGTTGGAGAACCGGGGCACTTATAACAAGACTCCTGTTCCCACCTCCACCCATTGCTCCCCGTGACTGCAAAGCCTCCATGCGGCGTAAGAACTCCTTAGCTCGTGTCCGTCCTAGCTTGGCATGCTTTACAGGCAGCGAAACGTAGCCTAGTGATGTGTGGTCAGGCATGGCCGCAGAGTCCGAGCAGGTGCGGTGTGAGCTGTCCGAGTCTTCCGCGCTGTGCGCCGGAATAACGCCGCTTCCACCGCTGCTCTCGCTGTGGAGCGAGGAGACCTCTGGCTCGCTCAAATCTGTTAGAACACTCTCGCTGCTGGTTGTTGGCCTCAGGGCAGAGTTCTCCCCTGAATTCTTGTTTTCCACACCCCTCAGCAGGCAGTCAATGTCTTGGAGCCTGGACCAGCGGCGACTGCTCCATTCAAAGGTCCATTTGTCACTGATGGCAAAGAGGTCATCTTCATCTGAGTCTTCGCTCTGCAAATAAACAAGGGAATGAATAAATATGTCTTTCTTTGTATTGCCATACCTTTTCCTTTACTAGGTTAGCAATTCAACACTTGAATACCATCCCAATCCGTCAAGAAAACGGTTTCTTTCACTCTCTCTTTTTTTCTTTTTCCTTCTCCACAATCCAGAACCCCCAGAGGTAACAGTTTAGATTCACTCAAATGGCTTTTTCATGTTTTCAAAGGGCACATTCCTTCCTCTGTTAAATGATTATATAACCAGTGTGATATAACACAAAGTATCAGTTTCTATTCAACATCTTTAGGTGGTACAATAAGTGATACTATACTTTAGGAAAGAAAGCAGAAATATCAATTCACTCAAGACTATGGTAGTGGTCTTCTCATATATCAATCTTATTGTGATAAAAAAGGGTTGTAGTTGTTTTTAGAGTTAAAACACGAGGCGTTTTGTGCTAGATAACCCTCTTAATTCTAGCAACAAAACCACCATAACATGAATTCGCTAGAACAATGCACATACACTGCTAGTGTTAAATAGAAATTATGCAACACTTACTTTTTTCTTGGGAAGGTTTACGTCAAGTTTCATAGAGGCACACTTGTTCAGCGTATTCAGTCGCCTAAATAGGAAGAAAAAAAGATGGAGAGAAATTCAAAAAGCCTTTCCTACCAACTGGCTTTATTTTGCATTGCGTTTACAGCAGTGATGTGGACACAATATCAGAACAGCCTTCTGTGGCTGTTTCTAATATAATCAAGCTATAAGATCTATGTCCTTGCTATCCAACACTCAGTTCTGGTGAGCAGCAAACCTAATTAGGCACAATAATTGGCCAATGTCCTACTCTCTCTCATGTACACTTGCTTTTAATTGGCGAAAGCTTGCGAGCTGCAGTTGTCATGGTTTTCAATGGCCCTTAAGAGCAACTAATGTGGTGTTGATTCCAGCTGCCACATAGTCACTCTTCTAGGTCTGAGAGGCCTGTTTTTACCCTCAAATTCAAAACATCGAACAAAAACCATGAGAGCTTGCTTTCTTTGATGCCATTCCCAAAACCTCTTGAAAATAGGTCTTTCTTTTTTAGTCATTTGCGTGGTCCATCAAATATGAAAAACTCCTTTGGGATGAAAGTAAAGCAGCTTTCTGAGCTTTTGAAAAGTTGTGGGCTCAAGCTTCTCTTTGAACTTGAGTCTTTTTGAATAGCGGGGCATTTAAATTACAACCTTTCACAATAAAGGTCTTGAAGCAACACCGCAACGTGTCAATATTTCCAATAAAACGTAACAGAAATAAAGAAGTCTCCTCCTGGATCTGAAAGTGTGCAGGGAAGATTTATTTGAAGCTGTTAATGCTGTAAAGGGAAAGAAAAGAATAATGTGGAAAAGACGACAACACTTTGCGTGCCTCAAGCATGCATGGAAACCAAGCCGGTGTTTGTGATGTAATAATCATGCCATTTTATGACTCTTTATATTGTTCAGTGGTCTGTGTGAATGCCATGAAAGCAAAAAGACTTAAGATATAAAACATGAACTGCAGAACAGTCGGTGCATAATGAAACAAACAAGACATTGGCCATAGTCAATGGAGAGCAAAGATTAAACAATTCACTCAAGACACCTGTCCCACTAAGACTGTCACGGGTCTGGTGCGGATGAAGACAGGCAGAGGCACAAAGCTCCAATTCAAACTTTTACTAATAATAAATTTACACAAAAACTGGTACAGGCAGATGGGTAACACTCAATACAACGTAACAATCAAACATTGACCGACAACTGAAGGGAGAAAGACAGGAACTTAAATACACAGATGACAACGAGTGACGACAGGTGAAGACAATGAAGGGTGATTAACTGATTAACTAGACAGGTGATGAAAATGAACTAATGAAAATGACGACAGAGAGGAAGAAAAACACTGAATGAGAAAAAACAACCTAAAAGTCCATGGACACAACAGAAAACACATTAACAATGTGACAGAACCCCCCCCTCCCCCCAGGCGCGTCATCGCGCCGTAAAACATCCAAAGGGGTGGGAGGGTGGGCGCCCTGGAGGCTGATGGACAGGTGGCCGATCTGGAGCAGGAAGCCTCCAGGGCGGAGCAGGACGTGCAGGTGGCCAGGGCGGAGCAGGATGAGGGCGTGGCCATGGCGGAGCAGACGGACCCTCAGGCGTCCATGGCGGTGAGGACCCTTCGGGCGGCCATGGCGGTGAGTACCCTTCGGGCGGCCATGGCGGTGAGGACCCTTCGGGCGGCCATGGCGGTGAGGACCCTTCGGGCGGCCATGGCGGTGAGGACCCTTCGGGCGGCCATGGCGGTGAGGACCCTTCGGGCGGCCATGGCGGTGAGGACCCTTCGGGCGGCCATGGCGGTGAGGACCCTTCGGGCGGCCATGGCGGTGAGGACCCTTCGGGCGGCCATGGCGGTGAGGACCCTTCGGGCGGCCATGGCGGTGAGGACCCTTCGGGCGGCCATGGCGGTGAGGACCCTTCGGGCGGCCATGGCGGTGAGGACCCTTCGGGCGGCCATGGCGGTGAGGACCCTTCGGGCGACCATGGCGGTGAGGACCCTTCGGGCGGCCATGGCGACCGTGTCGGAAGGGCCTCCACGATCCCCTCAGAGGACTTATTGCCCCCCCCCAAAATTTTCTTGGGGAGGTCAGCACTGGACTGGACCAGCGGCGAAGAGGGTTCTGAGCTGACCGGGGCCAGCGGCGAAGGCGGTCCTGGGCTGGACGGGACCAGCGGCGAAGGCACTGGGCTGGACGGGACCGGCGGCGAAGGCTCTGGGCTGGACGGGACCAGCGGCGAAGGCTCTGGGCTGGACGGGACCAGCGGCGAAGGCTCTGGGCTGGACGGGACCAGCGGTGCAGGAAGCTCTGGGCTGGACGGGACCAGCGGTGCAGGAAGCTCTGGGCTGGACGGGACCAGCGGTGCAGGAAGCTCTGGGCTGGACGGGACCAGCGGTACAGGAAGCTCTGGGCTGGACGGGACCAGCGGTGCAGGAAGCTCTGGGCTGGACGGGACCAGCGGTACAGGAAGCTCTGGACTGGACGGAACCAGCGGTGCAGGAAGCTCAGGGCTGGACGGGACCAGCGGTGCAGGAAGCTCTGGGCTGGACGGGACCAGCGGCGAAGGCTCTGGGCTGGACGGGACCAGCGGTGCAGGAAGCTCTGGGCTGGACGGGACCAGCGGTGCAGGAAGCTCTGGGCTGGACGGGACCAGCGGTGCAGGAAGCTCTGGGCTGGACGGGACCAGCGGTGCAGGAAGCTCTGGGCTGGACGGGACCAGCGGTACAGGAAGCTCTGGGCTGGACGGGACCAGCGGTGCAGGAAGCTCTGGGCTGGACGGGACCAGCGGTACAGGAAGCTCTGGACTGGACGGAACCAGCGGTGCAGGAAGCTCAGGGCTGGACGGGACCAGCGGTGCAGGAAGCTCTGGGCTGGACGGGACCAGCGGCGAAGGCTCTGGGCTGGACGGGACCAGCGGTGCAGGAAGCTCTGGGCTGGACGGGACCAGCGGTGCAGGAAGCTCTGGGCTGGACGGGACCAGCGGTACAGGAAGCTCTGGACTGGACGGAACCAGCGGTGCAGGAAGCTCAGGGCTGGACGGGACCAGCGGTGCAGGAAGCTCTGGGCTGGACGGGACCAGCGGCGAAGGCTCTGGGCTGGACGGGACCAGCGGTGCAGGAAGCTCTGGGCTGGACGGGACCAGCGGTGCAGGAAGCTCTGGGCTGGACGGGACCAGCGGTGCAGGAAGCTCTGGGCTGGACGGGACCAGCGGTGCAGGAAGCTCTGTGCTGGGCAGCGATGAGGGCTCTGTGCTGGGCAGCGATGAGGGCTCTGTGCTGGGCAGCGATGAGGGCTCTGTGCTGGGCAGCGATGAGGGCTCTGTGCTGGGCAGCGATGAGGGCTCTGTGCTGGGCAGCGATGAGGGCTCTGTGCTGGGCAGCGATGAGGGCTCTGTGCTGGGCAGCGATGAGGGCTCTGTGCTGGGCAGCGATGAGGGCTCTGTGCTGGGCAGCGATGAGGGCTCTGTGCTGGGCAGCGATGAGGGCTCTGTGCTGGGCAGCGATGAGGGCTCTGTGCTGGGCAGCGATGAGGGCTCTGTGCTGGGCAGCGATGAGGGCTCTGTGCTGGGCAGCGATGAGGGCTCTGTGCTGGGCAGTGATGAGGGCTCTGTGCTGGGCAGCGATGAGGGCTCTGTGCTGGGCAGCGATGAGGGCTCTGTGCTGGGCAGTGATGAGGGCTCTGGCGCAGGATCAGCGGCCTCTGGCGCAGGATCAGCGGGCTCTGGCGCAGGATCAGCGGGCTCTGGCGCAGGATCAGCGGCCTCTGGCGCAGGATCAGCGGGCTCTGGCGCAGGAAGCTCTGGGCTGGACGGGACCAGCGGTGCAGGCGGCTTGGAGCTGGACGTCAACCGTCCAGGGTCGAAGAGGGACCCAAGCGGAGAATGGAGTCGGGGTCCATCTCGACCACCGCCTCTACTGCGGCCTCCACGGGTCCCGCGAAATCTGGCCAGACGGGTTCCCTCAAACGACCCTCCATGGGCAAAGGCTGGGAGATCTTGGCTCTCCTTGGCCAGGACGAAAATTTTTACCCATTCGTCCATTTTTAGGGGGGTCGGTCAATCTGTCACGGGTCTGGTGCGGATGAAGACAGGCAGAGGCACAAAGCTCCAATTCAAACTTTTACTAATAATAAATTTACACAAAAACTGGTACAGGCAGATGGGTAACACTCAATACAACGTAACAATCAAACATTGACCGACAACTGAAGGGAGAAAGACAGGAACTTAAATACACAGATGACAACGAGTGACGACAGGTGAAGACAATGAAGGGTGATTAACTGATTAACTAGACAGGTGATGAAAATGAACTAATGAAAATGACGACAGAGAGGAAGAAAAACACTGAATGAGAAAAAACAACCTAAAAGTCCATGGACACAACAGAAAACACATTAACAATGTGACAAAGACAAAGCATCACCATAAATGTTAACTTTGTTTTCATTTAATGTATTCATATTTGATAAAATATTAACATTGTTTTTATTGTGGTATCAAAATTTGTATTAAGAATTTCACTGGTATTGGTATTATTGACCATTGAATTATTGGTATCATGGACAACCCTACATTTGGCGAAAAATATGAAGAGTTAATAGGGCTACTTTGATGACTTCCTGATAATTAATTTATTAAACAAGCTAAGTTATTAGTCCACAAATCAAGCAGTCTTCATCTGCAAATTGTAGAGAGCAAAGTGTCAGAAAGGTTAAAGATGTTAACTTTTTCACTGGTGCTTGCAAACATCCACAGCTAACAAACTCCTCCTCAGCGCTCTTACTGGGCATGTCGTGCTAGAATTGTTTACCGGGTTGTTCCCCTCCGGGTGCTGTAGAAAAGTGAGAAGTCAGGGGGAGAGGTGGGAATGTCGGACATTGTTTCCCATACAACAGTAAACAGGTTTGGAATTTCGATGAGTTGCTTAGGGGTTGTTTAGAGTCACAGTAGACCAGCTTGAGTACGCCCCCTTTTGCCCCCAATGTTCTCCTACCAGGGTAGTCTCCAAGGCAACCAAAGTTACTGGAAGGCTCTTTTCATCTTAATTTGGGAACTCAAATTCAGCGACTAAACAAGAGGAAAAGCTAACTCATTGAGAACATGCTGTACTTTATTTCTGGGGAAACACAATGAGTGTATTTTACAAACTTTATTGAGTCAGTAGTTGCTTTGATCATGTCATTATTTACTTCTCCATTTCAAGAAGATTGACATGAGAAAAACTATTTTAAAACACACAATGACAGCAAAAAAAAATTGTCACTACTGATGACTAAGACCATTTAAAAGCCATTGATTTGCCATTGCAATGTCTGTGAAGGGTTACAACCCTCAACCACGACAAAATAGTAGATCTAAATGAAATCCTGTAATTGACGATTAGTTTAGCACCATAAAATTTCCTTTAGTCATCAGTAATGACAAGGTCCTAAGAGTCAAATTTGTTTGCCCAAGTCCAGTGTATATTCTCTCATGTCAACCTTTTTGAAATGCACAAGTAAATAATGTCATAATTATGTCATAAATAATGTCATAAAAGCAACAACTGGCTCAATAAAGTTTGTAAATTACACTCATTGTGTTTCCCAAGAAATACAGAAAACACAGAACGTTCTAAATGACTGAAATTGAGGTGTTCATTAGGTTCAGTGGTTTATGGACTATGGACTTTTATGGTTTAGGAAGTACACAGTCCTTACCGGCATAGAGGTTCCACAAGGTCTTTGTCCAAGAAGTCATGGTCTTTCTTCACAGGAGAGATGTCAATTGGAAACTGAGAATCTGTAAAGAAGCACAGGCATATCCCATTTCAACAATCAAGCTCATTATAGTCAAATGCTGGAAAAAAACAGATGTCTTTTAGGGACGTAATGATTTCCCTCTGATTCGTTAACAGGCCAATCTTGCATGTTCACAGTGAACACAGAGGAATTCAAGCGCCCACACTCTTAAAAAAAAAAAAAAAACTGACAACACATTCTTTCCAGAGCGATAGCCAAGGCAAAGAGAGTAGCTAACTTGTTTTAGACTTCCAGATGCTAATAAACTGAGACAGGGTTTGCCCCCCAAAAACTGAGCTTGGCTTTGAGAAGCCATTACGTCTTCCATTGAGTATGGTGTCCAACTTATGTAACAAGGTGACTGGATCCAGGCCCTGCAGAAGCTAACATTCCTCTGGTACAATTAAATGTTTCATTATATTGTTTTGTCTTTGCAGAATGACATAAGTAAAAACACAGATTCAGGGAGAGTCACTGGGTTCTGGCATTGAAATGCTGGATATTGCAAAACGACACTTTTTAAAGAGATGCATTGTGGTAAGATTCTATTATGCACTTTGATTCTGTGTCTTCTGAGATAACAATGTAGTAATATTAATAAAAAAGAATAACAAAATGTGGCTTGCATAATAGGACACAATTTTTCTTACATAATAAGTTGCAAATTAATTCAATTAAAAAATGTTTATTTAAAATCTAATATAAGTGCCCCTATTAGGCTTTTTCGATTATTACTTTTCATGCAGTGTGTAAAATAACTGTTTGTGAATGTAAAAGGTAGTCCAATCTCACTTCATGTTACATACCTATGTAACACTGCAACAACAGAGCTGAAATTCAGATACGTTAATAGGCATTTTGTTTCCAACACGCGCTGTAAGCGGTAGACCAATCACAACAGACTGGGCCGTCTGACCAATCAGAGCAGAATAGGCTATCAGAAAGGAGGCGTTAAGAGAGACAGAATCTTCTAATTGACCGGTTTCAGACTCTTTGAAGAATGAGGTGATGTGCAATGTACATTATGAGAAAATTAAAGTGTGTTTGACCTTGGATGCATGCAAATCTATTGTAGGACACCTCCAAAACGAATAAGAACCTTTAAAATAGCTTAATAGGGGCACTTTAATTATTGTTTATCTTGCTACAAAAACTGTGAGCCAATGTCTTATTTCCAGGTTTAAATAATAATATTTAATTTCATATCTATTTTATATGAAATATAAATGCACTAAAACTTCAAATGGATTCTAGTAAATATCCATTATACAAAAATATCCCACAACACTTGGGGTGCTGAAGAAATATAAAAAGAAAAGAAAAATCGAGTGTTCACATTATTGCATCCAAAGACTAACACTCCAACATCAAAAGCGTTCGCCAAGGGCGAGTGAAAAAGGCAGTGTTTTTGTGGCAAGGTTATTCCCATGACCTCTGTTTCCCTTTGAAGATGTCATACTCTAGTGTGTTCAAGTGGTACCTCTTAACTGGAACCAGTTTGACCAATGACCTGTACCTCTCAGCATTTCAGATGTAGGAGTTAAAAGAGACACATTTGAGGTGATATGAAAAAGATACACAGTCCACCACAGGGGAAATGAATGAGCTAAAACCAGCTTAACATCATCAGGTCTGGCAGCCGTTAACACGAGCCTGTCGCAACTACATCGCAAACTAAACCCCGCATTAAAAGCTTGTGTTTGCGCTAAATGATGCTGATGTCATACGGTTGTTTCGAAATCTGAATGTGAGTACCGGTCTCCCTCGATTCAGGTTTAACTACAAATTTACAGTTGGGTGTGATAACATTTGTGAGGCTTTATTAAAGTTTCTCGTGTGGTGAAGTGTTACCTTCGAAGAGCTGAGCGTACTGGGGGAATCCTGCCGCCCGTAGCCAATCACAAGCTTCCTTTGCCTCGATTTCTGCAACACAAAATATTTGTACATGTCAGACTCATAAAGCATCTTTATCTGTTCGATATATAAAGACAAAGAAGAAAAAAAGATTAGAGGGCCCAGTTTCATGGGTTGCCTCGAACTTTGAGATCATAATGACCACATAATAACAAAGTCAGGCATATTTCATATCTCTCTATAACAAAGCAAAAGTACAGCATATTCACATGGAATATATTTTGTATGCAATCCTGTGCATTTTATCATTTAAGATACTCTCAATATAGGGAAAATAAACTTCCGGTTGATTTACAATGAATTAACTACACTGAGTGGCAAAACTTTCACTCATTATATTTATTATATTGTAACACTGTGACTGCAACAAGTTGGCTGAATAGCTCCGCCCACCGTGAAATCTCATTGGTCCAAATTCCATCTCCACAACTGTTAAACATAAAATACGTGCCGATTGGTGATTGCGTTGCGCTATGCAGCAGTTGCACGTAAAGTGTACTGTCAAAAACATTTATCAGTATTTTTCTTTATTAATATATAGTATAAACACACGTGTGTACACACACACACTCACATATATACATATATATATATATACATGTATCCACACACACACAGACAGACAGGCAGGCAGACGGATGTTCAGATACATTTACTGGCAGTGTGTTTGTCAGTGGAAACTTGTTGCATCCTAGTGTGTACACAGTGTAAGGGAGATTAGGAGGACCACTAGCATATTGTTTCATAGACAGTTATCATCCAAACTATTTTTAGAAGAGCTTGTGTGCTCTTGGACAGGAAGAGAGGGAGGGAGCGAGAGAGAGAGAGAAAGAGTGAGGAGCTATTACATAACATAATCAGTTCTGTGTGATTTAATTATGTTTCTCTTCCTGCCACTGCATGAACAAGGTTATTCTTGTAGGTCAGGGACCAGCCAGGTTACAAGATAATCACACAGCCCTGCGAGCCTGTAAAGTCTGCTCGTAATCCTACATGATAAAACGAGGATAGCTCAAGATCTTCAGGATTAAGAGATCAGTTACATATTGGCATCATGATCCTGTTCATATAACCAAAGACTTTTACGTGACACAATAGACGTCACCTGACGCAAAGCTTCTGGAGGGTTAACATAATGTAGTAGAATGTCTGAAGTCTGTTTTTGATTTTTCCTCTTAAAAAAAAAAAGAAAGAGAAAGCTTTTAGTGGTCAGCTTTGGAATAACGCTAGGAAACTTTGTGATTAATATTATCTTCCAGAAGGCATGGAACATTCATAAATATATTGATTTGTGGGTCCACTGAACGAAAAAAAAAATGTTAGGGTTGACCAAAAAGGTAAAAAAGTGTAAAAAATAAAAACGGGAAGAAAAATCACAAATAAATAGCAGCAATGAGATAAATAAAGAGTAAATGGAGATCATTTTATCTTGAGAAAAAACACCCCAATGAACTGCATGCTCAGATCAGCCAATATACAGTAGCAAAGTCTGCAATAAAGAGATTTCAATATCAACTCACTCTTTTCTCATCAAAATCTTTCAATGCCACATTATATAATCTATACCATCTACATTAGTTTTACAGATCTATACTTTTACTGCATGTGTCAATAATTGTCTCATTTGTGCAATTTTTATTTTTATGTACGATTAGGAGAAATATCTGAGACAAAGATGACAACAGTCAGTGACATAAGCGGTTCATAAGCTGATCTCACAAAATATGCGTAAAATACACAACATTTAAGTCAGTGTTTGGGCTTGAAACAGCTAAATCCGATATTTACAAAACAATATAAGCACACACTTTCTTTTGTTTAAGGTTTCATCGTTTTTCAACCAGCTATCAAGTTACTCAAGTTCACTGTCAACAAATCATAATAAGAGACATCTACTACTGTACAACATACTTTAATACCATATAAGAATGACTGAAAGTCACATTCGGTTCAATTACAATGTATTTGTTTAGCGCTATTCACAATACAAAACACTGCCTTATAATCCACAGGGATCAAGCCAAAAAATCCCTAATATTTAGATAAGATGAGGAAGAAACCATGGGTGGAACCAAGACACAGACCGGCAAGTTTAAACAAATGCAGACTATATGCACAGACACCCATTGACAATATATAATGTAGGCAGAACCTGTTTAGTTCATTTGTCAATCAATAAAACTGTGATTAAATCATACATTGGATCAATAAATCCTCCAATGTATCGTAAAACCCTAGGATCAAACAGAAACTTTTCTACTGATTCTTGAATCTTAAACAAAGTCTCTTTAACAGCCATTCTCACCTGATGCAGCAGTATAGGAGTGACTCTATAAGGTGACCGTCACGTATACAACTCTCAACAGCTCAATTAAAAAAAATATGGCCTGAATCTCATGCCAACCCACTTGACAATCCAAATCACGCCCCAAAGGGTCTCCTGTGGGGGGGTGCAGCCCATATGCCCGCCCTCCAAGCTGCGTCAGAGAGTCAACCGCCTGGATTTCCATTCATCATATCGACAGTAACATGTATAACCGTGGTGAGAACTCCTGCGCTGCCTCCACCCCACTAAGATTACATTTCTTTTGTGTCACCTCATTTACCGAACAATACGGTTTGTTCACTTCGGCAGCTCCTGTGGGAAAGACTAAATGCTGCAGACGTCAACAGATATACGATTTTTCTTCGTAAGCATGTCACGAAACTCAGAGCCTATAGCTACTCAGCACAACTATAGCAGTAACCTCTGAGGGGTTTATCTGACTGAAGTAAACTGATGCATGTAACAAGCAAAGCTACTGGCAAATATTAGCAGATAAAATGTCCTTGAGGCTCAAAAGCCCACGATGAAACTACAAAAACATTTATTGTATACATGTATTTTCACAAGGTCCTCCCTAAATATTTCACAAAAAAAACACAGTTTAGTGGTTGACTTAATCTGTGGTAAAAGTACTTAGACAAGGTTGACCAATGAGGCCGATATTTTTTAAAAAGAAATATAAAATAATATAAAATCATTCTAATATGCTGATGTGCTGCTGAATAGGGAATAGGGAAACTTCTAACTTGGTACATTACAAAAAAAAACGTTAAAAAAATTAAGAACAGACCTCAAACTCCGCCATTCGTTTGCTATTTAACATCTATAATAATCATACCAACCAAACCTGCTCTGGATATCCCAAGTTAATTTAAATGACATTTCTTGTGTAAAACATTGGAGTATAGAAAGCCAGGTAACACTTAATTTTAGGGTTCAATTTTCACTATTAACTAGGTGCTTATTAGAATTCATATTACTAGGATATTGGCTGTTTATTAGTACTTATAAAGCACATATAATGCATTATTCTGCATGACCATATTCTACATCCCTTAATCAAACCCAATACCTAAACATAACCACTACTTTACTAACTAAAAAGCAGTAATAAGGAGTTTATTGAAGCAAAAGTCATAGTTAATAGTGAATGTGTTCCCGAAAAACAGTAACAAAATAAAAAAAGTATGTAACATTTAATGAACAAATTCCCTTGAAAGATTAAACAAAGTTTGTTCACAATAGTGGATGGAGCACAACATAATCCTCTCTAATAGAACATTTTGTATCTATTAAAAAACAAATATCACTGTTATATAACCCATCAACATGCCTGTAACTGAAAACCGAGCGCCATTCAATTGGTTCAACAGAAGGTGAGGAAACCTCCTTTGTGACGAAGCATGAATTCCCAGGAGTGCTGTGGGTGAAACATAGCACCTCCTGCACTGTACAGTAAGTGTAGCGGCATCCTTATCAACGTCCCACAGCTGCAGCCAATATGGTAACAGCCAGAAACCTAAGCCGGGAATTCCACGTCGCACAGTATTCCGTAACACTATCCCGAAAGCTACGATTTCTTTTCCGTCATTGTCTTTTCTCAGAGAATCGGAAGGATAAAGAGCTCAGCTACTGGCTCGTCACCAGCGGGGGAAGCTCTCGCTTTTAAATGCGACCAAACTACGTGCAGAGTACGATGACTGCCACAACAATACTTCGTAACACAGCACGCCACCGACACAATGCTAAGAGCAGAGTGCCGCTTAATATGTGCGTAACACAGACACCTTCCTTTCCTCGTTGAATAACCTTATGTAAAAGGAGGCGGGATACGGTGTTCACTCAAGGTCAGCCATGGCACACGCTGGCACTTTGGCAAGCTGTCACAAATCCCGGTAGGAATTTAATACACTAGAACAAGAATTTGGTGTAGGATTTTTTTCGGAACCATTTTCACTTGGAAATTACAAGTACAATTCACAAAGAATTACAAAGAAATGACAAGTAAAAAAATTAAAAATGAACTGTATAAGTAGAAAGACTGAAATTGTATTTTCTTCTCGTCAATAAAATGCCGTCCTCTGTCACAATGTTTAGCTTTACAGATCTGTGGATTCTGGGAGTTATTCAAATGCCATGCAACTTACAAAAATGTGAAATAAGCAATAAATAAATTAAACGCAGTGGAAGAACAGATCAATGAAATTTAATAAAGTTGTACATTTACTTACGAGAGACTTTCATCCTGTTAAAAAACCCCAGTCCTGTTTAAACTAGAATTGCTTCTTTCCCAAAACATCTTTTCTGTGCGCTCTTACTCTCTTCTCTTCTGCTTCTCTCTTCTGAGCTTTTGTGTTTCTCTCTTTCCCTCCCCTTTATTTTTCACTCCCTCTGTCTTCGATGTACTCTCATTGGTCCTCAAGTCCAAGCCCCCTTCCAGTACATCTACCCCCTCCATTCCTCTTCTCTTTTCCACTTCAACCATCACAACTCACTCCTTCTTCTCTTGGCACTACCCTTTCGGTCGCCCTCCAAGTGGCAGGACACTGGCAATGCGGGACTTTCTTTTCTTGCTGTCTTATGACGTAATCAACCCCCACTGATCCCATCGGTCTCCCAAACCTACAATCTAGCTCATGTAGTAAAGACTGCAGGATGTCTCACATCCCTTAACTTTGAGATTTATAGCTTGGAGGGGCGACTTTGATGTTGGCAAAATCTTCCAGTACAAGCAAGCAGGGTGAAGCAGTCGCCCTCTTCCCTCTTAAAAGGTTTAGAATCTACAGATTCAAGTAAAACCTTTCCAGATTTTTTAAATGTTCTTCACTCTAAGAAATGTTTCTTTTAAGAAATGTTTTTTGGGGAACCCAAAAATGGATCTTCAATGGCATCGCTCTCTTTTGGAACCTTCCCGTTGCTGGGAAAATGGGACAAACTGGGGGAAACCAAAATGATCCAAATTCCTGTAATGTCCCTCTGAATGGCGGAAAACCGAAAGAGAATGTGCAACATCAAAAGAAGCGAACATTAAAAGAGATTCACTGGGGAAAATATGGCACATTTCAACACGTTATCTAGTGTCAGCTGAGTGTTTGCTGCCCACCCATCGTTACATACATCAGAAATGTGACCCAAAGCATTATGGGAAGGCCCTTGTGGGCCGTAGCTACTGCAGTGGGATCAAACAATAAAGAAAGAAGACAAAAGACTGTCGCCAACAGAATGCCAGAAAGCATTCCAGCAAACTCAAAAGAACATCTTTGTTGTCTGACTGAGCTTTTTTAATAATGGTTTTGGGCCATATCATAGTTGCAATGCATTACAAACAAGTGTTGAAACAGTATTTATTTTGTTAAATGCATATAAAGTATGAGGTGCATATGATTATTATTATTGGTACCATAACGGTTATGTTGATAACCAATTTGGTACATTATATATTGTGTATCGATACTTTTAAATATATTAAACATACTAAAAACATTAAATAAATGTAAAGGTATACATTGTAAATAATGTTAACATGCTAAATAATTACATTTTAAATAAATTATTTCAAACAAATTATATATTTTATATATATATTTTATATATATTTTTCTTTTTTTTAAGGGTTAGGGTTATGACAACATATAATGTATAAAATAAACAATATATAAAATTGACATAATAAACCCTGTAGGATCTTATTTGGATATATAATCTTATCTCCATAACGTCAGTCTTCTGCAGAACAGGCTTCAGGCAACTCCAACATTAAACCCAGGAACAGCAATACAAGGAACGGCTGTGAAGAGTGAAACCCTTTTTCGACCACCTTACAAAAACACAACGTGCGTTATGAATCAGCCAGACGGGGCTGTGGAGTGACAGAAAACAGCCGTGATACAAGCTCGCAATCTCTTACAGTAAAGCTCGATGCTCTCATTGGAAAACACCTGGAGATCATTCATGGCACAGCATCAAAGTTCCACCGGCTGAGTCAGACGCCCCCGAGGGGACGCGGGACTGACAGACACCTCTTGGAACTCAAACACATGCTTTTTCGACTTCTGAATCCACTGTGTCAGGACAGACTAGCTTCCTTGTAAGAGGAAACTGTCTTACTTAAATGACAGACAAACATGAGACTGTTGTCTGTGGAAACCTCTGTGCTGGATGTGTCATGGTAAAACATCCGAACATCTGGTAAGACAATGGAAAAACTATGCATCAAAATCAGTGGGCCAAACATTTGAAGATATACACTGACCAATATATATATATATATCCTAAAAGAAAACTTCTTTGGCCACTATTACAGACAGGGCTTAGATTAAGCCATCAGGTTTAAGCCTTAGTTCAATCAGGACATGTACGTAGCTTTTATAAACGTGCCTTAGAAAAACACATCGCTGATGTGTATCTTGAGATAAAACAATGGCAGTGCCATATTTTAAGATATGTCAGTGCAAGTTGCTTTCAGTTAAAACACCTCAAACATGCATTTTAGTCTGGGACTAGACTTAAGCCTGAAACCGGGGGAAATGACACTTTATGCTCAAACATGAATAGGTTTTAAGCCTGTGTTCAATTTCCGAAAGCTTTTATCATCAGCGGTACTTCACTACCCCACATCCTGATCTAAAAGTAATGTCCTTGAGCAAGAGCTAAATATTTACACGTGGTAATGCGGCTCATGTGCACGAAAAGAGACGCGATGAGTATGGGGACATGCAGACGTACCCAAAATCTGTATACGCTCTGTCTGGCTAGTGATGTGGTGTGTCACGCCAAAACAGACATAAATCCGGCTAAGATTACCATCTCCCTATTGTTCGTATGGGGATTATATTACGACCACACAATGCGTATAGCGTAAAGGGCAGCAAATGTATAAACACGTCTGCGGTTGAGCGTAACGTGATTGATTGCCATGTACGGTCAAACAGTTTGGGACACTGGGTTTTTAAAACACCATTTCGCTGTGTGTGTCTACGTCAGATGAGTCTATAGACGTCAAAGAAGCGTTCATGCATCACCAAAACACATATAAACTGGTAATGATTCATCTCACCCAGCATCACAAACACATTTGACCAGGAGCGTCATGTACCTATTTTTCTGAGGACATGCCAGTGCTGGGCGAGATAAGACATGAGCAAAGAATTAAACCATTTGAACGGATGGTTGTGGTCCACTGCCATTTTCGACCATGCTTTTATCATTTATTTTTGGCTACTTTTCAAATGACTTTTATGGATAGATTTAGTTTAACCTTTGTCACAGAATCAGTCTTTCAATATTACAATATGGAAATCCAATTGAATTATCATGGTTTTAAAAATGCAATTATCGTATATGCACATTTCAAAGTATATTCAAATAGAAAACCATCCTTTTAAATAGTAATAATATTTCACTATATTACTGTATTTTTGATCAAATAAATTTGATGAGCATAAGAGACTTCTTCCAAAACCATTAAAAATAGCAATGTTTCCAAACTAAAAAATAAATAAATAAATAGATATATATATAAAGTTACTGTACTTGGTTACAAAGGAAACAATGAAAAGCATGCTTGGAATGAGATAGAAATTGTACAGATATTTTTCATATTAAAAAATTGATTTTTTTTCACGTACACAATCAAAGCTTTTATTACAATTCAAAATTAATTTTAATTTCCGTGTAAATATTTACTTTTGTGACTATATGATAAACAAAATTATAGCTATATTATTAGCCTAAAAAAGACAATAGTTTGTTAACAATAAAATGTAAATGATTTTTTTCACCATCATTTACCTGCCAGACTGCAATTAAATTGAACATATTTGAGATGCAGCAGAAATGTTAATTATTTTCAGAATTCTCCTGTGATGTCTGATAGTGTTAATGGTCTAGTGACAGCGTGAAAAGTGTGCAAACTGAAGAAACACTTATTTCATGAGTCCTGATCATTCAAATAGCTTAAAAAACATAAAAAAACTAAGTTTTATTAAAAATGCAGAATGTTTCCTGTGATGGGTAGCTTTAGAGATAGGGGCAGTGTAAGGGGATAGAATATGCAGTTTGTACAGTATAAAAAACATTACGCCTATGGAGAGTTCTCATAATGTAGTTGCACCAGTGTGTGTGTGTGTGTGTGTGTGTGTGTGTGTGTGTGTGTGTGTGTGTGTGTGTGTGTGTGTGTGTGTGTGTGTGTGTGTGTGTGTGTGTGTGTGTGTGTGTGTGTGTGATCAAATGAAACCTTGTTTATGCTCAGCTTGATGCTTGAAGACTTACAGACAGCGCCAACCGCTATTGAGAGCCCTATTCAATTCAGAGGTCGGAACTGCTGGCGAAGCAAAACGTGGCTTTACAAGGAAAAGCCCTGGGTCATGGTGGCAACGGTGTGGGAAAACTCCTCTATTATCTCACTGCCTAGGTTTTAATTAACACTAGCACCAGAGCTTCAGGAACCCCTGTTGGGCAACATCCTACATACAATAGTCAGGAATTAAAGAGAGGTGCCACTCTGTAATCTCACAACTTCACACGTCCACTCCTCTGTGGCAGGAGTTTTGCTGATAGAGGTTCACAGCTGGGCTGTGGGCCAAAGGAAATTACAATCGCTGGGAAGCAACGCACAAAAGCAGCCCTCCAGATAAGACGTAATAAATTCTTCTTTCTGACTAAACATTTGGAAGAACTGCTGCCTTCGTGGTTGGCAAAAACAACAAGGATTAGGTCAGTTGGGGTTTTTTGGGAGAACATCACGCTCGTAATACTCATTTCCCGACCATGTCGGGGGGGTTTAAACGAGTATAATTTTATGATGAAAACAGTAGGTACGTGTTAGCACCAAATCGGGGGTTAATAAAACAACTACATGTAAAGTCTCAGACAGTTAGTGTACTCGTGCTAGTTTTATGACTTTCCTCCATGGCATGATGTTGATGCAGCAAGTCTAAGCCACAAAGAGCCATTTCTGATTCTGATTTCCTAAGTATCCGCTCGGCTAACCCCTTTCGAAGAACCCGGTTTCATCAAGTGCAACATGTACATGGATCAACATCTTTGTTGATCCTGGAACAACATTCTAATCAACCAATCAGAGGGATACGTTTTTAGTTTATGTTAAGTTTAAGCTTAGAAACAGGGTTTGGTTGTTCTACATCAGTGTTATTCATCTCACCTATCATTTCCCTTTGATTTTTGGGATAGCTTATGGGTAGGGTTAGGTTTAGGGATAGGGATATGGTTAGGATTAAATTTTCAGACAGGAATGTTGTTCCAGGATCAGAAAACCATGTTGACCCAGGATTGCGTCTAACTGGGCAAAATCAGGACGTGCAACCCCTTTAGACGAAAAAAAAAAACAGGAGTGTGGGTCTACTTTCAAAGGCACACAGTGAGAGCTTATTGATTTTGAGAGTGAAAAACACTTGTTGACTGCTGATAAAGCTCATTGGGTCACACTTCGCTCTGTGTGTTTTTGTCCTGAAATGAATTCAAACAAGACTGGCGCAGCTGTGGTAACACACTCGCCTGATCCATTCAAGGACACCCACTGACTGTCTGCTTTCATCCACAAACCTCAGTCAGGGTAAGCCTGATTTGAGGTCAGTCACCATAAAAATATACCATCTTTTACTATAGTAAATCAATTCAATGTACCTAGCATACGGTTTGGTGTTATTTTTTCTTGCTTTGGTGCTTTTTTGTCATTTTTGAGGCTACAATATGTGGTTGTGTGTCTTTAATGGAAAGAACTGGGTGAAGATACTTCAAAATAACAGATTTTTTATGGTGAGTAAATGATGACAGAATCCCATTAGGATTAACACAACATAAAATAGATGAAGGCTATCAAAGAACTATCAACGTTTAATGATTTTTTTGCATGGTGTCCATTATTCATAATGATATTGTGAACACTGACATCAATGTGAACCGAAATGCAGTCAAGATTGTCTGAATCCTAACAAAGAATGACAGCTTAAAATGATATGTCCATTTCGGGAGTCCTGCACGTGGTGGAAGAGCCTCGTCTGGTAAATATTTGGATCGCTCTGACCACGGAAAATCGCTTTGGGTTGTTTGTCACACTGCACATTTGTGTAAAATATAATACACAACAGAACGTTCCTCCACAAAAGGAAAAAAAAAAAGGAAATATATGGGAGGATTAAAGTGTAGCCGTATACCAAATAAGCCCACGACGTCTCTGCATAACGGGTCTTAAATTCACCGGCCCCATAGCTGTAAATTGATAGTACATTTCTGACATTGCGGCTGCTGTGGACCGAGCCGAGAAGCTACTGCGATGAAGAATGCCAGGTCTTTACGGCAAAAACCGACGCTCCTCCAGTTTCAAGTAAAACCGAGACATTCATACTTTATCAACTTTCCTAACCGCAGAGCAGTGACTCTAAACTCCCCCAAAATAGAGGGCTAAATAAGGATTGGCGTGTAATATTCAATGCTCTGAATGTTACCAAACATCTGGGAAATGTAAAGCGTGACACTTCGTAAACAGGTTATGTTTTTTTTTGGGGGGGATTTTAACCAAAGTGAGGTGACATGAAAAGTGCAGCGAGGATTTTTACAGCCTTTCTTTTTCATCAAAAGCTTAGTTAATGTTTCTTGACAGTCAAAACATATTGAAATGTTAAAAAGAGGTACTGACCAAAACATTTTCTAAGCTGTGGCCAAAAGTGTTAAAAAAAAGCTATAATCCAGAGCCATAGAGCAGGTGTTCGCTTTCTGACCTCAGGGGTCAATATGTCTCTCCGCCACACATGTCTTCCATTAAAACCTCTCAAGTGAGCAGCTATACAAGGAAAGGCAGCTCAACCTGAACCACAAGAATACCTCAGGACCTTCCTTCCAGACACAAGATCCCCTAAACAAGACAAAAAAAATCAATCAGATGAGCTCCCTGAAAAAATACATCTAGCAGACCATCTCTGTGTGCCGGATAAACACTTCCAGGCGCTGGACTACAGCCATTTTCCCACATGCTAAAGTGTTTTGACAGCCATTTCAGGAGCTCTGCGGTTTTATTTCGTGTATATTTTCAGAGAATTAACAACATTAATGTGCATTTCAGCAGAATTTGTTCATCAAAGCTTGCCGCCGTCATCCACTCAGCGATACTCAAAAGACTTACAGGAAGATCTGTTGGGTGAACCTTCCAAAGACAAACAAATCATTCTTGAACCATCACAAGAGAGACGAACGAGTCTGGACGAGGGAGAAGAAAAATATGTATCTACCAGACAATATCAAAACAATCCACTCACGAAAAATAATAGTTCATACGAAACGAAAATCAGGTCAACGTTTACTCACCCTCATGTCGTTCCCAGCACATCCCACTTTCTTTTTGCCATGGAACATTAAGACAATTGAAGAGTGTACTGGTCTCAAAATCATTCTTTTGAGTCTGATCGTTTCAATGAATCATTTGATTCAGTTCAGATTCATTACTACTTCTATCTTGAACTCTCATGAACAGGGATCGTTCATCCGAAATAAAAATCAGGTCAACATTTACTCATGTAGTTCCACTTTCTTTTTGCCGTAGGACATAAAGACATTTTGAAGTCTCAAAAATCTTCTCAATTAATCATTTGATTCGGCTGATTCATTACTACATTTATTGTTTATCCTGACCTCTCATGAACAAGACACAGAATTAGGGCAGATATCAATATATTCAGAGAATATCTGAATACTGAATAGTATTTTTTTCTATTATATATATCTTTTATGGTGCTGTTTTTCACAATTTTGTCTATTATAATGTATGGAAGACAGAAAGTCATACAGGTTTGGAATAAAATAAATGAGGAAAAGATGGTGCTGCTTTTTGGGGAGTTTTTGTCATAACAGTTTATCCAAAATAAGTGGACTAAATATTTATCTGCTTCTCAGACACTTCCTCATAGTTCTTCCACGCCTCAGGACATGTGAGAATGTTTTTGAGCATACTTACACAAAGCACAATGACAGCCTGTACATACTGTACGTGTGAAAAACACCTCAGACACTGTTATAATGACATGTCAAATCTTAGCACCTAAAATACTGTTTCACAACTATTTTCCATGTCACGAGTACAGAGTGCATCCTGTAATTCACGTTGCTTTGTGATACAGTATAAACATTCTCACAACACTGCAATTTGGCTTTCCGTGCCAATGTCTCCCAGCTGTAGGATGTTGCAATTATCAGCACACATGTCTTGCTCTTGCTGCATAGCAGGTTTAAAAGAAACTACAATCTCTGTAATTTCACTCAAGAGTGGCTATATATATATATATATATATATATATATATATATATATATATATATATATATATATATATATATATCAAAGAAAAATGCTTCTTACAAAAATGTATGTGACGGTACCAGAAGGTAATGAATAGCATATTGAAGTAAAATAGTGTTTATGGCACTTTTAGGTATTTAAAAAATATATTACTGTGCTATCATGTTCACGTGGTATTGCCTTTGCACATGGTATTATTATACATTACGTATTATTATTAAAAAAAACACTTAAAAGTCAAACTATCCATTTTAAGCTTTCTAGCTCTGTATATATTAATTTGAGTTAAAATGGTTATTAAATAATAAAGCATTGAGGTCTGATACACTTGACTGCAAATTCACATTTGCATCAGCAGGGGTCTCTCTTCATCTAAAAACACTGTGCGACTGGAAAAAGAGTCTTAAAATATTTAAAAGAACATTTTCTCTAACAATAAGACAGAAGACAAGCTCTGTGATTCCATGACTTCTTGCCGTCTAACTTAATTGCCATCATATATTAAAACATGCCAGCAGAATATTTGAAAAAGCCAACAAAGCACTATTCACTGAAGGAAAAAAAAAAAAAACTAAATTACATTACTACATTCTTTATTCTATCCTTGAACAGCCACTGAAATAATTCACAGTCATTTGGTGATTTATTCATTTCTCTCAGACTTTGTCAGCGCCAGGGTTATATTTAGAAATGCAGACAAAGTCACGACCCACAGGTCTGTTAATATGTCACGTCATCCATGGTCACTGCATTGAGACTCTGGCACACATTAGTGAAGGTTGTTAATGATTTACCCTCGTGTGACACAGAAAACCCTTACCAGCTGTGCAGATACACATTCACGAGCTGGGTTTAACAACAGCAACACAAAGCATCCCTCATGTATGAAATACAGTAATGTAAAGTAAGGAGTTATAATAAAGCAGTTTAGGAGAGTTACGTAGACTGCTGAGAACTTCTTAAGTAATGGATAGGACTGGACTCACTTTCAGGATAAATGGGTTTACCATCACAGCCACTGGAAATATTTATGCATCCTCAGTACACACATTTTCACCATGCCTCGTCTCTAAATCTGAGGAACTCAATTCTGAAGGGAAACCCACCAGATTCCATCAACACTGGACCAAAGCCACGTCTCAAAACAAAACCTGAGGAGCCTGTTTACTTTACGAGCTTTTTTAAGTTCTCTGGGAATCATTTGTCCCCTGCACTAATGAGCACTCAGCCTGGAAATCAACACTCATTTTCTTGTGGTTTCTAAGGCCCCTTTTGGTTTTGAACTCTCCGGATATTACAATCTGACGACGTTCCAGATCAAATGTTCGAATCAGATCCCCTTGAGCAACGGACAAGCCACTGTCACTGTTGAATAAAACAGACTTCACCTCCCTACAAAGAATCCTTCATCCGAGAGAGCGTTGGGCCTGATGGGGCAGCATTGCAATTGAGCTCTTCAGAGAAGACCATTTCAACGAATCCGATATCTACCACTTAAACATGCCAGCATTTGGCCATCCTGAGTGGCACTACGCTTTCAAAGAACGGGATGTATCCAGTGAAGGAGCGAGAGAAAAGGAGAAGTGCTTTTGCTGCTTTTGACTTGAGTGGCTCGGGCCTCTCCCCCACTTATACTTCCAAAAGCAGACAACTGGGACATGGGGGTCCAGCGTCGTGCTTCTCAAAACCTTCCCATCATGCAGCTCTGGAAGTCCTCATCCCAAATGACCTGCTCACCCTCACAGCGCAGAACGTTCTAAACACAAATAACCATTATATGATCAAATTCCCATCGGATTTGTGGTTAGAAAAATAAAATCATCACCCGTAAACAACCAATTAAAAGTTGTCACCCGCTCTAGAGCCTTGCGACCCCTGACACAAAGATGTAATCGCTGAGCGCTCCCATTGCTCTGGGAGAGGATGGGAGGTGACAGCATTACAACAGTGTGTTAATGATCTTTACTGGGAGAGTCGTTACGAGCCGTGTGGGAGAGGTCGGGTACGACACAGCCCTCTGTCCTGACTCATGACCCCTGCACTGGATACTATAAATTAAGTATGACAACTAATGAGGCTTGGTTACAGTACACCTCTTAGATGACACATTGTTGCTTAGTGCCTCTCTCATTCCTGTTTGATGGCTTGAGACCAGATATTTATATTTAAATGGGCACCAGGTGATCACTTTGTATACTGTCAAATTGATCAAAATGACTCCGCTAAGTCTATTTCAATGTCATGAGAGTGATTTTTATTACTGTCAGCAGCCCTTGGCATTCTCATTAGCTATTGGCAAATCAAACATTTTTCCAAATTTTATTTCCTGGCATCTATAGTCAATCGAATTACATTCAAATAAAACTATTTTGGAAATATCTGCTAGCTCAACCCAAGGAGAAAAATCATTAGAATCTATCATTAAACATTTCTTCCAGAGATATGAATAGCTTATTGATTTTATGCTTTGACAAAATGTGCCTCTGTGTGTTTGTCTCCATGTATGAACGGGTGTTTATGTGTCAGGATGGGATTTTTTGAATATTGTGTGAGCAGCTGTAACAGATGTGCAGAGTGTCTGGTATCCAGATGGACATCTATAAGAGCTCAAAGCACCAGTGCACCACAGGAATCAAAGCAGCTCCATTACTATAAACATCACTAAAGTATCTAGAGCTTCATTTCAGAGCTACCTCAAACACCAAAAGGAAAATGAAACTCTTTATGGAGACTACCTCCATCAGAGTAGAGTCTTAAAGATAAGAAACTAGATAAGTTAAGGGTACTAATGGTGTCTTCTAGGATGGAATGCTATATCTGAGTGGGAGAAACTAGAGCTCAACTTCCTGTCTACGGTTGCCACAACAACAGAAATGCCTCATTTAATATATATATATATATACATATATCAGCCTTAAAAAAAATGTTGGAGGAATGCACTTTTAATGAAAAATGCATTTTTAAAAAGGCATAAAAAGCTCTAGGCTCATACCTGGCAATATATTGAACATGTATGATCTATTTAAAGATGATTTTGAACACAATCAAATAAAATCAACCAACATTGTGAAAACTGTAAGACAAATTTAATTTTATGAGTCAAATATAAAAAACAAACATCCTCATGTGGCATTACACATGCTTTAAACTGTTTTAATATAAATATGTATTATGTACATTCCTGAGTGATAATGCAAAAAAAAGGCGTTAATTTACTGAATAACAAGAAAACAAATTTGTGGAAATCAATCATACTTCAGAACTCCATCAGCATGTTTTCCACTGAGGTTTATTTCACAAATGAAATTAAAATATCTAACATAGCTGCTGCTATGTCAAAGAGACACTGTGTTTTCCAATACATTTCCAAAACTCATTTGTTTGACCTTCCTAAGGCTGATGAAATTTATTTTCACCGTTCCAGATTATAACCCAACGTTAATCTGTGTGCCGCACATTTTATGGAGAATCCGTGCTTGCAGAGTCTGTGCATGAAGTCCGTTCTGGACGATCCTATTGTTTGTTACCATTGTCAGGGTCTAAATCGGGCTTGAATTGGTTCGAAATTGATGCCATCCTCAATATTTACTCTAGAGAGGAACTCGCAGTTATGGAGGGGCGGGACATTTCCTGAACATGCGCTAAGCACTGCCAATCACAACACACTGGGCCCACTGACCAATCACAGCACATTTCGTATTGCGGAAGGCAGGGCTTCAAAGAAATATGAAATAATAATAGTAAGTAATAATAAAAATAATAATTTCTTGAGCATCAAATCAGCATATTAGAATGATTCTTGAGCAACTCTGCTTGTTTGCAATGCAAGGGTAAATAAAGAACTGGCTCTTTTCTTTGCTCAAGAAACACTAGTATATATACGTACATAAAGGCTAATGTTTTATATATTTTGAGGAGCAGAGAAGAGTGTCTTAGTCTAGCATTCGTCGTCGAGTCAGCCTGTGCGTAAGTTGATGAAAACGTAATGCGATGCACTTACTGCCAAAAGGACTAAACACATATGTCCGATATTCTCAGAAATGTGTTGGTCAAAAACATTGTAACTCTATTCTATTTGGGTAACATTTTAATAATATGATGACGCATACAAGTGTCTGACCACATATAAAGCCACAATATCAACTTTGACAATTCAGTTTAATTATATAAAATAAAATAAAACAGTGTTCTCTCCATTTCCTGAAAAGTAGCATTTTTGGAGACGATACACAAATACACAAATAAAGTAAACTTTGGGTATTTTTATCTTTCTTAGTTTGGCCCCCTCAGTGTCTATGTCAACAAAACAGAGTAGGTGGAATTGGAGCCTTTTGCCTCCTTTGAGCTTAGGTTGAACTCACACACTTCAGCACTATGCCAACATACGGGAAACATCCTTTAGGAGGGAAAAACATGTACTGTGTAAACAAACAATACATCAGATGTTTTACTGGTTGTACGTGACTGACATAAACAAGAACTTTCTACAATATATATAGGTTGATTGTCTATAAAACGTGTGCATGGAATTCCTGTTTGGAATGGATTTGTCCTTTAGCTTTTCCACAAGCATGCAGCAGATCCATCAGGATTTGACACCACCATAATACCACAAATAAGGAAGGTATTACAGCAGCTGTCTGTCTTGTGTTCCTCCTAAACTAGATACCCCTGATGACAAACCAGACACCACAAATTCAAGAGGACAAGACCCAACACGCCCTGCCGTAGCACCTTATCCCAGCCCATCAAGATCTAAACGTGAGACGTATACCTGCATTTCTGAGAACATCTCCATTCAGAGAACATTCTGCGTCAGGTAACCTGAGAACCTTCTAGGAAACAACTCTGGGGTCAGTTAAATAATGTCCACGCAAGTGACGTAAAAAAATGGGAAAGACAAATCACAAACGAGATCTCTTTAATGTCTCATTTGTTTCTCCTGGAAAGAAATGACATTAAAAAGAGAGTGAAGAGTTTCATCTAGAGTTTCAAAAGAGATCTCAAACAAGTCTGAAATTGTGGTCAGATGAGCCAAAACACCAAAGGCTGCCAATCAAAAATCTGACATTTCAATATGAACTCATATGTCAAATTATCTGAGCTATGGAATCAAATTCAATAACTCTAAACTCACAAGTGAGATTGCTTTAATACATCTATAAATCTATATATGTATATAATGTTTCTCCTTGAAAGCAATGAGGCTAAAAGGAGAGCGACTTTTGCTGAAGTGCTCTGCTCCAAACAATTTGTTCTAAAATAAATAACAAACACTGATAAACGTATGTCTCCTCTAGAGTTTCAAAGAAAAAAATGTTCTCATATTAGCCCAATTATCAAAAGCCGCTTTTCCTTCGTCAGGCCGAAAGGTTCTTAGAATGGTAAGAAACGGTTCCAGTTGTGTTTCCACTTGAGCCTGGTACGGCACGGCATGATTACAAACCGTTCCCGCCCTAGAATTCGCAGCACGGTTAGCTAAACCATGCCCAACCGTGCTGGTAGAATCCGTGAACAGACGTCGCCACTCAGGATTGGTCACTTGTCTGTTGCCTGGCTACCAGTTTCTCTGTAGATGGTTAAGCACGTTATTTGAGTGAAGTAAACAAAGCAATAATAAAATTAAAAGCAATAACTGATCATTCTCCTTAACGCGGTTGCCATTTAAATATCATATCATCAGTAAACCATCGCGTTACCAAGGCAACGACAGTGGAAAAGGAAACCGTAACCGTACCACCTGGCCCGGATCGGCACGGAATGGAACGGTTACGCTATGAGAACCGTTTGGCCCGACGGTGGAAAAGCGTCTAAATTATGAGATTTCAATATGAACTCTACATTTTCAACTGAAATCTCTTTAACATCTCAATTATTTATCCTAGAAGGTGATGATATCAAAAGGAGAGGGAACTGAGGTTTTGTAGAAGTGTTCTGCTTCTCAATTTTGTTTCCTACAAAAAAAGTATCCTCAAGCGTTTCAAAAGATATCTCTCAAAATGTGCTCAGATTAGCCAAGATACCAAACACTACAATCAAATGTCTGAGATTTCAGTATGAACTCACTTATTTCTCATCAAATTATTACAAAACCAAAACCACAATTTTAAAAAGCTCTAAACTATTCCTGTATGTTAATAATTATCCCATTTGTGTCTATTTTTATCTCTCCTGAGGAACTTTAGGAAAGACATAACAGCTGATGCTAAAATAAAACATAACTGAGAAGGTCATTAAGTCTCATACCGTTTTTCCACTTTGATGAAATGTACAAGTCCTGGTATAAAAAGAAAGAAACCGGTGTTATCTTCAAGAATATGTTAAATGAGGGCAGCTCTTCAAAAGAGTGAATAGTCTGTCAAAGTCTCAATCACCCTGTAATGTCTGGAGACGCCCTCAGGTAAACTCTTGCTGATGAACACAAAGCAAAGGGGAGGAGTTAAGATGTCAAATGCCTGAACGGCTCACCATTGTCTTCAGCTGAAAACAACCGCCGGAGGTGTGATGGCGACAAATAAAAGTGTCCCCACTAAATATACTTTCTTTTCTCCCTCAATATAATGCTGCAACATGAATAAAGTGCAATGAAGAAATGAACTACTTAAGGTTTTGAGTTAAATGAAGGTTCAAAGGTCAAGCTAAGGAATGTTACGTGTAACTAAGTTCATTAGTTTCTGAATGTTTAACTAGAGATAAATCAGTCACGGAAATGTGCGTGTCCTGACACTTTCCGACCCATAGTTTGAGACCTTTCCCAATTAAAAGTTCAAGTGAAAGACAAAGTAATGGATAGAATATCTCAACAAAGACTGGATATGTCTTTAGGTTTTCAAAAGGTTATCAAGCACGATGTAAAGATACACCTCAGAAACTCGACTTTGACTCATAAAATCTCATTTAACTTAAGCCATGTTGTTCCACCTGGTCGTACCTGCCGCTATCCTCTTCAGCAGCTGCTGGCGGGCAATGATCCTGCCCAGCCTGTACCCGGAGCGCCGTCTGAGGTGGTCCATCCTCAGGTAAATATCCTGCGTCTCTGGGGTCATGTTGCCCAGGCATTCGCTGCTCTCGGTGCGCGGCAACTGCCTGTACATGATCACACAATGTAAAGCGTCCGGCACCCCCGCCCTAAAAAACAAACACCTGAAACAGTCAACCAACTGTCCGTCTGTCTACCAACAAACCAGCACGTGTGAGATGCGAGTCCGTAGAGCACTAGAACCTGGGAGGAGAGCCAGCAGTCGGGCCTGCCCCCTGTTGGAGTCACATGGCTAGAGGTGAGCCAGTGAGAAGCTAGGACTGAGGGGGAAAGCCTTGTGACTGAGCTGAATTCAAGGTCTGTGCGAGCGCTGCTCGGTTCAGGAGGGAAATATAAATACCAGAGGAATGCCTGTGAACTGAGCGAGTGGAGAAAGCTGGAGAGCAGGGGGCCGTGGGAGGGGGAAAAGAAAAACAGCGTGGCTAAAAGAAACACCCAGACCAAAAAGAACAAGCCTGCTGCTGTGAAGCACCACTCAGGAGCCAAGTTTGCACAGGAGGAGTTTGTTAGTTGGGGAAAGAGAAAGGAAAAGTGGCAGAAAGAAAGAAAAGCTTGGTCTTATAGACCATTAACTTAAACATTTTGATTGCCTTTTCTTCCCTTTTGTGACGTATATCCATAAGAAACGGCTTCTCGAATAGGAATTCAAGAATATTTAGGACTTGATCTTGTCTATGAGGAATTGATTGGATCATTGTGGGTTACTATTGCAGTGAAGAGAATAGGTGGCACTGCAAGAAAGAGGGGAAGCTATTTTGATTAAAGATTACGAGGGGACATGAACTAAACGAAAATAATGATGTGCACAGAGAGTTTATCTTTTTTAATAAATTCTGCAATATTCAATAAAAAGACACAGAAGTGACTACTGACTAATTTGGCTATAGATAAAAATAAAGGTGTCTTGTTGGTAAACTCGATCCCCAACCCCCTATTTGCTCTGAGCACAGTGGGGCTTCACCTTGTAAAACAGCCATTCATGCTAAAAAGGCCATTTCACACATTAAAATCGGTTAAAAGGGAAACGTCTTAACTGTAGGACAAACACAAAGACCTTTCTTTGTGATGTAATAATGTGCACTTATCACCTGGCCTGAATTTCCTGCCGTATTTCTTAAAAAATTGTGCCAAATAAATGTGAGTCATTATTAATAACATGTTAACACACTTAGCTCTTAGCTCCACTTGCATTATTAAAATAAAAAATAAAAATAAAATAGAAATTGATTTATACAAATGATTTATTTATTAATAACAATAAATGTACATTAATGTATCGTATGACAATTACATAACTTTTTGTAATTTTATTTTCAATACTTTTAGTAATCATTGTGTCAAAAGTAGAAATAAATAAATATTTCATGAATGCTGATGCTTCAATGAAAATGAGATCTAGGCTAAATTAATTTTGTGCAATACAAATTTCCTTTCAATGTAGTTGCTTTATAACTACCAATAAAGCAAATAACAGCTTGCCATCTGTTAAACATGTCACATGTGTACATCAATCGAATGTACTTGAATATAAATGTAGTGTACCAAAATGTAATTCCTAAAAAAAAATGTTTAAGGCACTCACAGTTTAGCTATACTAAAGCATACTAAATAAATACAAATATGTGCAAATAAAAAACGAAATGAAAAATGTAATAATTCTTTGAATTATGAAAACGAATGAACGGAAGGTTTGCAAGAGCATCTGTTCCATTGCTGAATGGAACAACCAGAGTCTTCAGACTGAAAATAGACTCCACTTCAGACTGAAAATAGTTCCACCCTCTGTTGACTAAACTCCATCACTCTTAAGGCACTGGAGAACAGCATACAGTTACTGTAAGCATGCGTTATATGCCTCTCGCTCCTTGTCTATGTGTGAGCGAGCACATAAACAACTGAACAGGGTACGAATGGGCACGACACCAAGTTAAACACATTCTGTGCCCCCTCCCAGACTGGCACACACTAACCGTACTCGAAACCACACAAAGACCGCGATTCAACCAGCGCCTGCAATCCTGCAGTTATTTATACATAAACTACCCCTATCCCTCACTCCCAACGCCCCTCGCCACAGGAAAGTTTTCATGTTTTCTACCCTGTAGCGGTTTTAAGACGTTCTGCGCAGGTTGTGTCGCTACATTAAAGATGATCTCATGTGTTGACCCAAAGCTTGAGCTTATAAACAAGGTACAGTTCGCACTCTTGCTATCTAATAATGTACAAAGGTGCTCTTTTCACTACAGGTGTAACTCCCTGAGCAGGAGCTTGAGTGATGGACCAAGTCTAATGATGTGATTCGTTTTCCACACAGAACCACACATGATTAATGTTCTCCTGAATGTAACACTGCGTATACAGCACAATAAAAAATAACATATAATAAAAAAATCACAAATCACTTCAGGACAGTGTGAATGTATTAAGTTTTTGGCCACAGTATAAATGATTAACGGTTAACTGCTTCAAATATTTCATTGCTTGTGTTTAGTAATCCTTCATTCGGTGACAGCCTTCTCCAGTTTTGGCACGGGTTTGGTTTATTTGGAGGAAATGGGTGGTAACAAGTGTACTATGCACTTCACTGACCCCATTTTACAGCACAATGAGCACAAAATCATCCATTATGTCATCATATATCATAATTTCAGTCACTTTAATTGGTCTACATGTATATAGACATACAATGTCCTCCCGCATTTAATGGTTTTGCATGGAAATGGCTCACAAGTACTCAGTGATTGCTGAAGCACTCTGAAATAAAACTTTCAAAAAAACGATTTAAAAAAGCTACAACTGGTGTAGATCAGTCAATTAAATTATCAGCAGCTTATTTTTAGAGAGCGAGAACAAGGACTGGTTTGTGTAGGCTATACGTCTACTATTGAGTGATAAAAACAATCTAGACTTTATTCCTTTATTAACTACTGACCAAGATTGCCCTTTAGATGGTCTCTCCTGCAACATATTTCAGCTTCATGTAGAAGATGTGTTATTGAAAACAGATCAAACATCATTGTCATGCAGAACTGAGTGCTTTGCTTTGCCAGATTTAGCTCAATATTCAGAGCCAAACTTGCCACTGCCAAGTCTCTCATCATCTCTATACTGGAGCCAAGGATGAATGTCTGACAGCTCTCAGAATAAATGTATGCAAAAGTGGAGGAGAGAACAGACCCTCCTCACCACTCGCCAAAGAATGCACATTCCACAGGCTCTCTCTCTCTCTCTCTCTCTCTCTCTCTCTCTCTCTCTCTCTCTCTCTCTCTCTCTCTCTCTCTCTCTCTCTCTCTCTCTCTCTCATTTGAAGGGACACCTTAGAACTGTTGTAGTAAGTAAGGCTTATTAGGCCAACTATTATTTGTTTCAAATAAACAATTCTTAAACTACATATTCAGATTGTTTTAAAAGTAATATTTCTCTAGCAATTACTATAATAATTCGAATGCAAAACCGTTTTCAGTTATTGAATTTTGAGAATTAACTCTGTTCCTGCCATTGACGGAATTTTACGGCTTTCCATGTTTCCGCCGTTATATGGTAGAGGGGGTGCTATTTAGCATCTTCTGGAAGAGTATAGCCTGGATGCCAGCCGAACTTAGACCCGCCCACAACATTTGAGGTTGGGAAGTTCGATCTGGACTTGATCCGTTGTGGAGCAACTATGCTCGAACCAGAGCTGTTCGGACCAATCAAATTGTCAGGGCGGGCTTTTTACGATGATGGAGATGTGTAGATTCCGCCATTGCGTCTGTTATAGAAGATATCGACAGCGCATTCATTTTAAAAGAGGAACATAGAACCGACATACGTCACTTATTCCGTTGCCCTGATTGGTTGTAGGTCTATCCAATTGAGTGCAGAGACATTTTCTTTCCTGGTTCGGTTGAAACACACCCCATAATCACAGCCCAATGGAGCAGTATCAGACTCATATTCTGACTAGAATCTGAGTGTGACGACGTCAGGCTAGAAAGAGCACAGAATCTCAGAAAGAATCTTCACACAGGAGCGGAAACAAGCAATAAAAGCATTGCTTATGCACATGGTAGTCTTTTTCAAAAAAAAAAAATTTCTCAGCTTTTTTTAATGAAACTTAGCCACATTCAAATATTGATATAAAAGAGTGCATAGAAGCAATAATCACACTTATTGTTTTCTGTTCTTTCTTTTGTTATACAGTATTGCCTGGGGGGGGGGGGGGGGGGGGGGGGGGGGCATTACATTTTTGTAAAAATTATAAAGAACGCTGGCGGTGGCTGACAATTTTTTTTTTTAAGTGTTAAAGGAGTTATGGAAATTTAAGGTCTTTGTACCATTAAAACATCCTGCAAGTTTCATATATTTACAGTTGGATGTGGGATCTGTAGCGTCACATGGGCAAATGCATTTTCATATGACTGCCTCTAGACTAGAGCAAGACATCAACCAATAGTTAAACATTATCGTACCATAGGTTCCGTCCACTATCGTTCAGTTGCTTAAAACCCTTTATGACCTGCCATAGAACAATTACGCCCGAGTATTTTTACATGCTGTGCTGTCATTCTTTTGAGCATTTTCATATGCCATACATCAAAATAATCCTTACACCCCCAATTTGAAGGATATGTATGTAATAAATCAATAGTAAGTAGATAAATAGCTCAAAAGTGCAATGAACAAAACAAACAAAAATCGACGCTCCCATCGGTCTTAAAGGGATAAACGTTAACGTTTGGCTGACAGCAGCTGCATTGTAAACCGCATAAATAATTTAATAATGTATATTACGTTTTTTATAGATATAATGTTTTCAAAACACCTACTCACGTGCAGTAGCTAGGGGGCGTTAATTGTGAATCCTCTGTGATGATAGTGGTCTTGACAGAAATGAATAAGACAATGTTTTTTTTTTCTGATGACAACAATTCATTCATAAAAAAATTTAATGAAACAAAACCAAGTTCCTCAAGGCCAGCAGTTCAAAGCTTCCAGGTGGCCCTCAACTCTTGTACTCATGTGCAACATTATTCCTCAGCCAACATAGAAAGATAAGCCACTGCTCTATATTCAACCTAGGTGTCTTAACACGTTTTGAACTCAATGGCGACAGCATGAAAGAAATCTTAACCTCAGATCTTTTAACAGTGCGCTGGATGTTTCTTTGGATGTTATACAGAAAGCGCTACTTCACGGTCATCTTGGTGCTTAATTTGTGTATTATTCCACTAGCAAAGGCAGAAGCCAGAAGCATCTGCCAAGAAAGCGTAACTGTATTTGTACACCTTCATGAATTAATAGCTACATTTTGATGGAAACAAAAATAAACAGTTTTGTGGCTTCCACAATCAGGTCAGATGAGGATTATCCACAAGAGAGGCCTGTCAGAATGACTGTCCTGGCTGAGAAACTCCGGTCTGGGATGCTGACTCCGCAACTTAGGCATACAGAGAGCGAAGATATCAACACAGCCAGTGGAAAGAAAAGTTATCGGCATAATATTTACTCTGTGGGTTTCTGGGAAGGGCCGCTGAATGTGGGCGGTTGCCAGATAAAACCAGCAGGTGCTTGCGATTCGCTCCAGGCAGGGAGAGACGGCAGACAACGAAATGTTTCTGCTGTCTCCTCTGAATTCTGCTTTGATTGAATCTCCCATTGAAAATGTCAAAGCTGCATCACATTTATGAGGAGTCTGGTCCTTTTTTAAGCATAACTTTATATGGTAACACAGACTGGACCGTGTGCAAAACGAGCTAAATATTGTTGTAATCCGTCTTTCCCATGGCCTATGATAGCACGTGGCTTTTTTTTGCAAATGGATTGTCAGGAGATTTGAATGATGCCTTTGTGCTAGCCTATGAAACAAAAGTGTTGAAATGGAGGCCATAATGCAACCATAATACAATAATACACAAATCCCTCATTCCAGGGGCGGACTGGCTATCTGGAGCACCGGGACTTTTCTTGCTGGGCCGCTGGCCAATGTCGGCCGGCCCACCCGGTACACAAATAGATATATTTTTTTTAAATGACGGAAATCATTACATTTCTTTTCTACGCAAATGGATGAGCGATCGCGCGGGCGCGGCCGACGAGTGTTTTGTGTGCATGTGAGTGTATTGCCCTCCCTCCCTGTTAATTAGTTTAGTCTACTCCATTGCGTATCTTGAACATAGACAGTATATAAGATGGACACAGCGACCCCATAGATTTCAACGGAGAAAAGTGAAGCCCATTTGAAGCACTCACTTCCTGATCGCCAGGCGTACTGCGCAGGCTCAAGCTGACCTTGATGACGTAGATGTGACGTGAACAACGTGTCTGACAGTTGTCAGTCTTCTAGTAGCTGTGCCGAGAGAAATCTGAATAATTCCCTTCCGAATCTCGCAGAGACGGAGAGCGTGAGCATTAGCTGTCCATGAGCTAGCAGCGGAAGCAACTTTATCACTCTCTGTGGGCTTCTCCCTTCACTTTATCGGACTTTATGCCTCCACGTCCCCCCGATTGCTTGCGAGCTTCTCTGCCGGTCTATACGGTAATTTCTCTACAATGCGACAGAGAGTTGCGTGGTTATGACGCAATCGTTAGCCTATTTTTACAAAAACTGCTTCTACGGGGCCATAACGTAAGATACAAAGTAATGGAGCCGTTTATACATTGTTGTGTTTCTTTAGAAATAAATAACGGACAAATGGAGTCTTTGGATGCCTCAGATGTAAAGTTATTCGCTGTCAAAGTGACAAGGACAGGTTTGTGTAGTCTATACGTCTACTATTGAGTGATAAAACAAATCTAGACTTTCTAGAGTCAATGGAATGCTAACAGCAGGTGATGTTCTGCTACAATGGCCGCGGAGGCTTCAGTTTCCGGCGGATGGATTACCCCCTTGATCTTGAAACATGCCCCCTTTCACATCCTGGAACACACCAAGCCAACGCCGATGAACTAGCGCTGATGAAAGCCGACTGTGTTGTCGCCTCGCGTCGCAGGAAAAAACCTGCACTGAACTACAGCCGACTGTCAGCTAGAATGCGCGTTCTGCGCCTGAGTGTAAATAAGACAACTGTCTATTTCTGCAGATACTGTATATTCATCATTCAAAAAGAGAAACCGACGCTGCCGGCTGCAGATACACAAACCGTAAATAAAGCAGTGCGCGAGAGAGATTGATCCGCTACATCGAATTTCTCTGAGCAGAAAATTACAAACAATTGTCCTGAAAAGTTATGCATTAAAAAAAGCATAAGAGGTAGATGCTGTGAAATGCTTCAAATTAGCAGATTATACATTTGGGGCGATGTAGCAGTTCAGCAGCTCTGACGGCTCTAGCTCCCCTGAGCTGTCTTGATAGTTTTATATTAATAATGTTGCGTGTCTTAGTGTTCTTCTGTTTGTTTCCCTTTGTTTTACAAATACTGTATGACCTAATATATGTTGTGTAACCTGTGTTACTTAAAATAAATGTTTAAATGGCATTTCTTTTTGTATTGTGTTATATTTGTATGCTATAGGCTAAGTGGTGTTAAAGTCAACATGAAATCAAAATTGACCTTATTTACTTTGTTAGAGCATATTACTAGTCTTGTGGTGAACAATTAATCTGTGCAAGTTAATACACAGAAAAAAATAGTTTGCCGTGGTAATCTTCAATCAAAGTCTGAAAAGTTACTTCCGGTCTGGAATGGCGTTCCTTTTTCTGATGACGTCGCTTTGACGGCTTGGGTTGAAAACGCTTAAACTCCCCTCAAACCGTTAGTCTGCTATGAGCGAGAGATGGAGAGGAGGAGCGCTAAAGTAAAACCCTGCCCTCTGTTCAATATTCCCTTTCACTTTGAAATACGTCACAACACTGGAGAAAAGTCGTTTGCAACTTCCGATTCACACGGACTTTAAAGGTGATTTTCTCAATGTTTCGATTTTTTCAAAAAGTTGTATCTCGGCCAAATATTGTCCTATCCTAACAAACCATACATCAATGGAAAGCCTATTTATTCAGCTTATGTTCAAATCTCAATTTCAAAAAATGTACCCATGTGACTGGTTTTGTGGTCCAGGGTCACATATTAAAATGATTTCTGAAGGATCATGTGACACTGAAGAACTGGAGTGGTGATGCTGAAAATTCAGCTTTACCATCACAGGAATAAATGACATTTTAAAATATATTTAAATAAAAAAGTTATTTTAAACTAATAATATTTTACAATATTGATTTTTTTACTGTACTTATAGCCAAATAAATGCTGCTTTAGTGAGCATAAAAGACATTTAAAAACCTTTTAAAACCCAAACTCATTTGTAAAAATTGTCATTTACTCAATTTCAATTAGTCTAAAGCTTATAACAAAAGACTTTGTTTTGAAGGCCAAAACTGACAGGCGGAGCTCTATCTGCCACAATATCCTTCATGGTTGAACTTTTAATAGAGGCTCAAGTCAGACTGAAATATACCCCTCTTGGGAGCCACACTGATCTTTCCACCGTCATGCCTCAAAGGGCTCCTCATTGTTTGGCATGTGAATAAACAGCCAGGCCAGATCGTGCGCATGACTGCCACCTACATAGGGCATCACATCACTGAAATACATATATGGAAATGAACGTGATGAGCATGCCAACAATGCCTCCACATTTCATCACCATCCCCATGGCAGCACGATCACATGCCCAAATAAACAAGCAGTTAAAGATTTAAATCTAATAACAGCAGAGTTTGAATTACTGTCCAATAAAACAAACAGATGGGCCACCGTACAGAAAAGTGAAACTCCAATATGAAAAGTGATTACAAGTGTTTTCCACTAAAGCACCAGGTTGCATTGACTGACATCTAGTGGTCAAATATTGTCGTTAAGTGTCTCCGTTCTGAATACATCAAGTCAAGTCAATAGTAGTTTCTAAAAATGTTTAACACGCCTGCCAGTAAATGTCTACTTTAACAAATGCACTAAGATTAAATGTTGAAAGTACTGCCAGTAGAAGATAGATTATGCTCCTATAGTAACTCCTCATCCGTTGTGTATGAAATAAAGTTGTTGTAGCCTATATAGGCTACAAGTATTAGTTTAAGTAGCAGCATATATTTATAAGGCTATTTTCAGGTCGTGGTATGTTAATATGTGCATCAAATTATATTATAAACGTAAACCATTTACTAACAGCACTATTTTTTTTTTATGTTACCTTGCTCCACGAATTGTTTGACAAATTAATGTGTGTTATAATGTGTATTAAATTTCGCTGAAAGTGAAAATACTATAATTTGCTAGGTTCTATTAGACAATGTGCACAATGCACAATTAACTTTCTTTTTATCCTATAGGCTAGGCAATAATGGTGGTGATGTTCAGGGTTTTTTTTTTTTTTTTTCGTAGCTAGGCCTATAGCAAACAATTTAAAGTAGACTATATGTAAATGCATAGACACTCACTTTCAAAATTACACCTATTATGAGAAATATTTATTTAGCTACATCAACTACAACTTGCCCGATGCATCTCCAAACCACTACGCTAACGAAAATACGAAGGTTACGCAATTTTAAACTTCAACACCAATGTTTTATAATCAAAATAAAGTAAATGAATGCAAGCTTTTTTTAAACCCATGTTGTGCACGTCATATCACTGTCATTTCACATGAACGCTAACGCACGGAGCGTGAACTTTCAGTGTCACTAACCTGCAAGTCGTCTCTCTCTGACACTTTTCCACAATAAATCCCAAGCTTTGGTCGTGGATTCTCTGAGATGCTCACTGAAAGATCGCCTGAGTGTCAATGTGAGAGACTTTCGTTTCGCTGTCATCGTCAATCCGCGCTCATAATAATAATCAATCAGTGGCTCGCGCGCGAACTCCTGTTATAGTAGATCGCGAGACTCCTTGTAGCTACTCTTCTTCACCTGCCCCGCAGCCACAACCCGCGACGGGAAACTTTTCCGAAAAATAAATGCATAGCGAAACGTAAAATGTGGCAATAATCTCCAAATAATCCAGTTTAAGGCGCGCGTTGGTAAAAGACGCGCAGCCGCTGCCTGGAGTCGCCGTGTGTTGCAGAGCAGATGTGGGTTTGTTTGAAGTTTCTCCTTCAGCTTGTAACATATGATCACTCTCTCTCTCTCGCACACACACACACTCTCTCTCTCTCTCTCTCACTCATCACTCTCACTGCTGGAGGACTTCATTTCACAGCTCACCGTCAAGCCTCACCAAAAACTCATGCATTCCATATTAAGTCCTCATTTTAGTTAATTTTTCCCAGGAAAAAAACGGCATTAAGAAAATGCTGTATTTGTAAAATCTGAATGAAATGTATATATATTGTATAAAGTATATATATTTCTGGTATAAAGTATATTTGAATTGAATAAATATCACATGCAATGCATTTGCGAACAAAAATACATTATATTTTAATAAATATTACTAAAAATACATATTACATATAAACAATAACATTATAGCCTACTGGCCTGTATTCTGACAGTGACTTTTCAAATACTCCAGGCAAAAAGCACAAAACTCTGCTCACGTAATCTGGTCTAAACTAAAATAATATTAAATGTAATGTAATGTAATGTAACGTAACGTAACAACAAGTTATTAGATTGAAAATAGTACATACTAAGTGAACAAAAATGAAGGTACATATTGAGAAAAAAGGTCATGCTGAGGAAGGGTAGACATACCATGAACACTGACGGCTCATTTAATTATGGGCCTCTATGGATTCCATTTTGGACTCAGCATGGCATTATCATCATAACAGAGAGGAGATTGCTTTGTGAGACAGGTTTTCTGTCTAATGTGAAGGGTTGATCCAACCTGAGAGGTCTGGAATGGAAAAATTAGGCGACGGCAAAAAGAGAAACGACTACCTTTCACATAAATGACTACTGCATACAGTTCAACTCGTAACAGATTACTATCAGTCGATTCTTCCTGGATCCAGGATTTGTTATGAAATGAATGAGGCTCTGACATAGAGAAGTGCAGTATTTGTTGTATTTTGAGATCAGAGAGAACAGTGTTAACCAGCCAGTCGTGTGTCTAGGTAGGGAACAGGAAGGTGTGTGGCCGTTTTTAAGGTGAGTGTTAATGCGCCCGAGCTTTATTCACTAATGGAGTCATCTGATGAGAAAGACCAACCAGGAGAACACGAGGGGGTCATCTGCTGTGCCTCAGCTTACGTGTCAAAGGTCAAAGGTTAGGGCCAAACATTTCCCCTCTTGCGGGATCTGCAGTGGAATGCCTGGCTTGGCGATACGACCGTCTGACCACTTAAAGAAAAGACCAGGAATTGGTGTGCTCAGAGGTCGACCAAATTTGAATTGTGCCAAAATGATAACTTGAGTGGGAAAAGCCTATTTTTTTTAATGCATTTATGCAATATAGTACATAGTGTAGTATATGTAAAATGTATATAGATAAATACACAAATACAGTGCTACATAACTAACTTCAATATCTAGACTTGAGTGGTTCAAAAAATAAGATAAAATGAAGACCACCTAAATGACAGCTTTCTATTCTCAGATTCATTTGTCTCACACAGATTGCTTAATACTGCAAAGTAAGCTTGTGTCTGTCCACCTCAGCAACTGTCTCCCTCCATCACTGCTCCAGCTGGCTGTTCTGAGCCCTTGATCTCCTGTCTGTCAGCAGCTGATCTCTTCGGGAGACCCATCACTTTAAACTCCAGTACAGGGCAGGCTTTCCATTATAAAAACCAGTCCAGGGAGCAAAATACCAAACTAGCAGTCAGCACAACCCTGATGACTCTCGGCCTCGCTGTCAAAGCAGAAGATGCCGAACGTGTCGTCTGCTGTCTGTGCGGTCACGTTTCATTTCAAGCAATCTACAATGAAATAACCAGAAAGCATTAAACCATAACTTATAATATATCCAACTTGATACGTTCATAACCGCTCCGAGTGTCTCATTAAATAAACCGATCTTCGAGATTAAAACCGAAATGGATATTGTGCAAGAAAAAAAGTCAGCCCAGATGTGGATCTATGAGTGCTTATATGAGGTAACTAAATAATTAGTTTCGCAGAATTACAGAGCAAACCCTCGACGTTTGCCAGGGAGAAAATGAATGTCGTACAGATGACTCTGTGGACTTCTGCCAGCCAGAGCATTTGCACAGTAGCCAAGCTGGTGTCTCTGCATTCTCGCCAGCGTCGAGGTATACGCAATTGAAACCACATGAACTTTTAGATTCCGAAAATATTTGAGCCTATTTAACGCAAGCCTTTAGTCTGGTCCTGTGCTCAGTAATGGGGTCACGCGGGTCACGTTCCTGATCAAAGCCTCCGACAGGAAGCCCTGCGCTCATGGCTCCTCGCTATCATTCCTTTTGCAGTGACGTTTTCAGCATCATAAGATTGTTGATATCAAGGATAAGATTATTATGGCTAGACTTTTGGAGGATACACACAGGAAGCAACAGTGATGTAAGGGGAGGAAGTGGTCGTCAGAATGTGAATGGCTGTCCACACAAACCAACTGGGGTTGCTTGTTTTGGCAAGACCCCATCAAGCTCTTATCTTCTTTCTAAACGGACCCTTTAGGCTGCATGTGTAAATACAATGCACTTTGTTCCTCTTCAAAGTCACCATGAAATCAAAATGGGCAATTCCTATTTGTTAATTTTTTTAATCATTGATTCATGCACATAACATTTTTTTATTTACCCTCATAACCACAACCATCCAATGATCCAATCAATTCCAGATGGCCAAAATAATGTCCCGCCCAACATTTGTTCTTGTTTGTGAAGCCATTTCACTCAGATATACTGTATGTCACAATAGGGAAGAAAAAACTATCGCAACTTCCGCTTCATGCCGACTTTAGGGTGCAAACTAGCTGAAAAGAAGTTCAACTGAAAGACTTGAGCACAATGAATCGTCACTAACCTCATGCCTTGTGTTGGTTTCCCACACATCTAAATAAAATATGTATTCACCCCAAGTGGTTTCATGTAATCTGCACTATGAATTAAACATGAAACCGCATGTGATCTTCTCTTGCACCTCTTGTTTGTTTGGCTACAAACCCAGTGACCTGAGCTCCAGACTGACCACTGAGCTACAATGAGAAAAGGCCCAGATGTTGAGAAGCTTTTTTGGGGGGGGCTCCAAATGGCCCACTCACTTGGCCGTGAGGTCTGAAGCCAGGCTCCAGGAATCCTCCAGGGGGATCACGCTTCCCAGCCTAATGCATTCAAGGCGTGGAATTCTCCCCCAACCGCCCTTTTCTCCCACTCACACTCGCCCATCTTATGCATGCACTATAAATTTCCCGAGCAAATATTCCCAAGCCAGGGCTGCAGTTTTCCAAAGAAAATCACAAATGTAATGTATATCTGATTTTAGATTAGGGGCTAAGGGGAGGAAAGGTCTTAAAGTAATAGTTCACTGAGTGAATGTGATTCATTGTGTAAAACATCATCAGGTCATCACTTTAGATGCATGAGGTTAGATGCATATTCTTAAATCGCTGTTATATTAATGTAATTGAGTGACTGTGGTTATGTTGAAATAGCATACTGTCATACTACTCTTTCTATTTCTGCAGTACACAGTATATATATGCAACGCACTCCTTTAAAGAGTGACGCATTAAGTAGTTGCCAGAAGTTAAAGTAGCCAAATATTTTTGTCAAGATAACCAGTTTGGGGAAGGTTACTTTGAAAAGTAATGCATATTGCATTACTCCCTAAAAAAAAGTAACTAGTTATGACAACATCGTATTAATCAACTGATCAAAGAAACAAACAACTCAATGAATGAACAGGTAAATTAATTAATCAATAAGTGAATCAAAAAATTATAACAGAATCAAGCTACTGTAATATTTGCTAATAACTTGTGACTGAATGAACATAATGAATAAACTGAATGTACAAACAACTGAATCAATGAATGAACAGTAACAGAACAACTACTATACTATTTGCTATAGCCACTTGTGACTGAAGGAAGAGAACAAACTAACTAACAACAACCAAATGAATGAATAGTTATAGAACCAAAAATGGCCATAATAATTTGCTAGTCACTTGTGACTGAACAAAAATAATGAATGAACTGAACAAACAAACAACTGAATCAATAAATTAAAGAAAAGTATAACAGAATAAACAGCAACAAAAATATTTGCTAGCCACCGAAATTAACAGAAATAAATAAACTAAAGGAACAAATCAACTGAATCAACGAATGGTCAATAAACAACAACAGAATTAATAATAGTCTCGATAATGTTTGCTAACAATTTGTTAATGAACAGAATTAATGAACTTAACAACTAAATCAATCAATGCATTACAATATTGCGTTACTCCGTAAAAAAAGTTCAGTTGTTCTTTTGACTGAATAATCAACTGAATCAATAAATGAATAACCGGGTTTAAATTAATGAATCAAAATGAATCAATAAATAGTAACAGAATCCATTCAATAATATTGGCTATATTAACTTGTGACTGAACAAACAGAACAAGTAAACAAAATGTACAAACTTAATCAATACAAAAGTAACAGAATCCATCAACAGTGACTATAACATTTGCTAATCACTTGTTGTTGTGACTGAACAAAATAAGCGAACAACTGAATGAACAAACAAACAAACAACTGGATCAATGAATGAATCAATGAACAGTAACAGATAGTATAATATTTGCAAGCCAATTGTAAATAAATGAACAGAAGGAACAAACTGAACAAAAACAACAACAACTGAATCATTAATAAACAAATAGTAGCAGAATCAACAGCCATTGTGTTATTTAAGTCACTTGTGATCAGAGCAGGCTATACTTAGTTAAATAATGTAGACCAGAACCCAAAGATTTACACACAGATGTCATGAAGGGGCCAGAGGGGGTCCGTGAATGCTATTGTTTCACTGTTACAAACTACCAGAATGACAAAGCATGTAATGCTGTCAAGTCAGAATCTGTTAGGCCTCAACCAACCACAGAAGTCCATGGGAAAACATTTACAGTCACACAGACACACACACGCACACACACCACCTGGCTTTTATTAGCAGAGAGCAGATTATAACACACACACAGTGCCCTCTTACCCAATTTGCATGTACGCAATCTGTGATTTGTCCACTATAACACACTGTATGTTCCTCTGTATGTTCAAATTCTCATTTTAATGGAAATGACTTCAACTGTCTACTGGCTGAATGCTATATAACCGATTACCATCTGATTTCAGTCAACATTTCATTTGATTAGGATCACGACATCTGCACAGTCCAACCCGACCCGATACAAGATAAAACAACAAACAAGCGAATAAAATGTTCTACTAATGCCATCTTACTTCTTTGCAGCAGACTACATACAGCCGAGAAGTATCTTTTGGAAAAGTAAGATTGGAAATTAATCCTAGATTAGATTCAAACTTAGATTAGACTGGATTTAAACATAGAATCTATCAAATATGTCAGAAAGAGAGAAAAAAAAGACAACTTTTTCTGACTAGCAAAGCACAACAGGCAGCCAAATCTTCTGAATATCAGGCTGTTCATTAACAACGCAATAAATGAATAGAAATAGAAAACAGAAAGTGATCCAGGCAAGATGTTTGGAACAAAACCAAGAGTAGAACATCTGTTGATTCTTTACTGTTTGTTGCCTCTTTGATTGCAGGGCTAAATTGTTTAATAAGTACTGTACTTAACCACAAGAAAGACCCACTATCCTGCAGGACACAGCGGCTTTCCTGTACAAGCACGAGGCAAACATGAAGTGTAAAAATAGCCTTAATATAAAACACTGCAATATATTACTACTACTACTACACCACAAAAGCCAACAATTTACAAAAGTACTAACACAATGACTTTTTAGTCACTTTTACATTGTCTTCACATTTTAAGAGTTTGGAATTAAACATTTGAATTTCAAAATCTATTTGCTAAATTACAGGACAAGGTGGTCATAATGTATAGTGGTCAAACATGTATTTGTACTTTTTTGTTGTTTTTAAAGACACTCATATTTTGTTCAGCAAGGACATATTAAATTGATAAAAATTTCAATTAAAGACTAACAATGTTGCAAAATATTTCTATCTTCTAACATTTTGTTCATCAGTGAATTCTGAAAAGAGATACTACAGTATATCACGGTTTCCATTCTTTATTAAGTAGAAATAATACATGTTTCTTGAGCAGCAAATCATCATCTTAGAATGATTTCTGAAGGATCAGAATCATTACTCCAGACACTGAAGACTGGAGTAATGATGCTGGAAATTCAGCTTTGCCATTACAGTAATGAAATTACATTTGAAAATATATTAAAATAATAATAAAAATTAATCATATTTCACAATATTACTGTTTTTACTGTATTCTGATCAAATAAATGCAGCCTTTGTGCGCATTATAGAGTTAAAAAAAATATTTAAAAAAATAATTTAAAAAAATCACTGATCCCAAATGTTTTAATGGTTCATATATGTATGCACACATCAACACACATTTTACTTCCATTGAAATATTGCTTCTGTTCACACACACACACACACACACACACACAAATCTAAAATGTATCTAAACTGTTGCGAATAAACTGTGAGAAATGTTGAAGGTGTCTGTGGATATACAGACAAACCAAAATGTATACACACACATACACACACACACACACACACACAGTTACATCGCTTCACTTCATTTTAAGTTACAAAACAAAGCTTAAAAAAAGAAGAAACTGTTCCAGCTGCTTAGATTGTTCTTGGACATTTATTCATCCTGGGATTTGCAGAGCACTGCATGTAATTGATGGGGACTGCAGATGTGACATGTCTTGTACAATGGGGCCTGATCCAAATTAGTGGCCGTTCAATCCCTCTACGACATCTCTATTGAGAGGAAATCACACTCTGGCAAGCATGAGTAAATCAAATTATAGGGGAATTATTTTGAAAGATTCCTTAGCGCAAGAACCTGCGATGATGCAGTAAGGAATTCAAATGTTACATTGTGTAAATTGCTTTTTAAACACAAAGGCAAACCAGATAATCCATCAATCCTTACACAAAAACAATCGCAGGACTTATAAAACTTAATTGAGTCCAAAAAGCAATTCAGCATTACATAATTCCAAACTACCAGTGCCAACAATGGAAGTCCACAAGAAGCCACAGGCCATTTTCTTTCTTTCCACATGTGGAATATTTCATGCACTCCCTATGGCAGCGGCTCTGTTCACAGTACAGCCTGCCAGGCCACATGACGACCTGCCTGTAAATATAACTCATGATGTCATTGATTTGGGCCATGCAGGAGCAGAGGGAGGCTAAAAAGATCACATAATAGCATACTCTCATATGTGAACAGAAAGTCCATACTAACTAACTTTAGCTTTTTTTGCAGATTTTGCCTTTATTGTAATAAGAAAGTATAGAGTAGATAGGAAGTGGGAGAGAGAGGGGGACAGGATCAGGAAAGGTCCATGAGCCGGGACTCGAACTCGAGCTCTGCCCACGAGGCTATTGGCTCCAACAGAGATAAAGGCTTTTAAATGTAAAAATGATTGGTGCTTCTATTACAATCGAGTGCATCAGTGCCCACCCCCTTTTTCAGCGGCGCTGGTTCCGTTTTTTAATTTTTTAATTTTGTTATAGCCTTTGTTAAAGAATCAGCTACGAGGTGAATTGCAACACTACAAACTTTGATTTGAAGCAAAAAAGCTACAAGGCTGTGTACTGAAAGTTTTTTAGTAAGGGAAAGAACTACAATTCCATGAACCATTGCGAACAGCATAATCGAATTAAAACTATGGAGAAATATAAAATATATACATTATTGCAAATGTATATATAAAACCGCGTCTCTGTAGGCAGCCTAGGCTCTGAGATCTGCACACAAAAACAATCGGTTTCACAAACACTCAAAACCAAAATAAATAGTGTTCAACCAATCACCGACAGTTGGTTTTGGGCTCGTGCACTCAGCCCTCACAACACCCAGCCCCTGTCAGTGATTGGTTGAACACTATTTATTTTGGTTTTGAGTGGTTGGTAAAGGCAATTGTTTTGTGTGCAGATCTCAGCAATCGTATCTCGATCTCAGAGCCTAGGCTGCCTACAGAGACGCGTTTTTTGGACAGCTTGCTTATGGGGCGGGCAGCTAGCGGATCGTTAGGAAAGATTAGATGAATGAGATCATTTATTTTTGCGCCTGAAATCGCTGATACAACCTTTAAGACCTTTATTCATCTTGGGAACACAAATTAAGATATTTTTGATGGAATCCGAGAGCTTTCTGACCCCCCATAGACTGCAATGTCATTACCACTTTCAACGCCCAGAAAGGTCGTAAAGACATTGTTAAAATAGTCCATGTGACTACAGTGGCTCAGCCTTAAAGGATAATTCCGGTGTTTAATGTCGTGTTTTATTCGTCATTTTCGAGCACTCAGTCCTTCAACAGAATTCAATGGGATTTTACAAAATGACGAATAAAACACGACAGAAACTGTATTTCGCAACACTTTTTGTTTCTGGAACATCAACTAACATCACTAATCACTCGGTGAGTTGCACAGTTTTGAAAACTAATGTTAAAGGTTGTTTTAATGACATTTTCGGACATGCACATTGACTCCAATTGACACACTATAATTCTATTATAGTCAAAAACTCGAGAGAGGAACCATTGTCAAAAAAATGTTGTCCACCACTCTTGTTCATCCAAAATAAACTACAATATAGACTCAAGGTGTTAAATACCGGAATTATCCTTTAATGTTATGAAGCGATTAGAGTACTTTTTTATGAAAAAAAAACAGTGAGTACCACTCAATTAAGTTTTATACTGTTCACGTGAGTACCACGACACATGCGTGTGGTGTCGACGCAGGAGCCGACCAATACTGAGCCAGCGTTCTGATACCCTGAAGCACTGTTTAATACCAGTATATATATATATATATATACAAATATTTCAGCATTTTGAGAGCGTAGGGAGACCGGCTCAATTATGTAATTCGCAGTGCTTAATGGGAGTGGGCTGAGCTAAAGAGCAATTTTTCCGCATGTTGCTTTTTTTGAATCCCTGATTGGTGTAATTTTCTGTACAGCATCATGGGTAATGTAGTTTTCACCAGGAATTCTGCTGTTAAACATTATGTTGAAATGATGCATGCTGACGGCTGCAGAAGTAGTAGTATGGTAGTCATAGTGACCAAATGGAGGTGCCACTTAAGATTTTTGGGTTACTGAACTTCAATCTATAGCAGCTAAAATTATAATAGACAAATAACTTTAAGTTTGCTGAAAAACGTTTGTGAAGGATGCTGAGCCTGTATGTTTCCTCCTACCTCTTTACTACCCTTGCTGTTTCCATTAAGAAAAGGTGGACTACTGTATACTGCCTAAGCCCAAAGGGAAAAAAATCTGTACAAAATATAAAAAAAAATGTGTCTAGTTCAAACAAATGTGTCTAGTTCAAACAACAATAATCTATAAAACTATTATTGTCAAAGGTACATCCATCGTACAGTGAAAATAATGATCTAAACGTATTTATTGGGTTTGCTTCTATGTGCAATGGTAGCCAGCTACTCATTATAGTATTTTGAAAGATGTGGTGGAAACCAAGGTCAAAATAATAATGTCTATCACTGGGTTGTTTTTACAGTTCCACCCTAATTTGAAGCACAATAGGTTCCAACAGTGGAAGCTGTGTGTGAAAATATACACCCATAGCAAATATTAAATATATTGCCTAGATATAAAAGCATTGACCAACAAGTCTCCTTCAAGGACATTCACTCCCTTTCATCTCACAGTAAATCAGGCACAGATCCCCTGGTTTCTGTCTTGAAAGGGCCTCAAGTATGGAGGGCTCCTTAGAGACAGACTGAGACAGGCCAGCCAGACTGCAGAGTGAGTGACCGCAGCTGTTAGGGGCCACCCTCACTGGCTACTAAGAGTCAAGCCACCCTGGATGAGAAAAAGAGAGCCAGTCTGGGAGAGCAGCTGGCTAGAGCCAGGACTCATAAGATTCACCCTGAACACGTATATGCAGTTTATGAGGTTTACATAACCACTGCTGGCAGTTTTAGAACACAGCAGAAGGGAGGAAAGGGGGGGTCCGAAACAGAAAGGGGGGAAAAGGAAGAGGAAAAAGGAAAAAAGAAAGGGGAAAAGAGAGGAAAAATTAAAAGGAAAGGAAAGAAAAGAAAATGAAACAGAAAATTAGAAGAAATGGGAGAAAGAACATGAGGAAAATGAGGAAAATGGAAGAAAGGGGGAAAAGAACATGAGGAAAATGAGGAAAATGGAAGAAAGAGGGAAAAGAACATGGGGAAAAGGAGGAAAATGGAAGAAAGGGGAAAAAGAACATGAGGAAAAGGAGGAAAATGGAAAAAATGTTAAAAAGGAACAGAAAACCAAAGTAAGACACGAAAAAAGAAAGGTAAATGAACAGAATAGAAATGAAAAGACAGAAAGGGAAAGGTAGAAAGGGAAAGGACAATAAGACAAAGGAAAGTGTTCTGGGATTATGGGACAGAGGGAGTGCTACAGGTGATTAATGTGCACGTAGTCTTCTGGGCATATCCGTCAATACAAATTGCATTAGCTACATTAACTCAGCGGGGTCGATATTACCAATGAAGTTGGAAATGAATTTGATCATTACGATTTGATTGATGTGCGATAAAACTAAAACAGAAGTGCAAAATCAATAAGGTATATAACCATAGCATACATCATATCCAAAGAGGCCGATTGATAATTTCCTTACAGTGACGGTTGCATTGATCATTTTTGTGCAGGGTCTTTCTATTTACTCTATTGCAATGGCCCCGGATTTGCACTGAGTTTAATATAACAGAATTGCAGTGCTTTTTGTTTTGTCTGAAGAGATTAAATTGCTTTACAGTTTTATCTAATCAACTGAAGACAAATTCAGTCTACATCTAGAACGATAGATTGGATGGAAAGATATATGGAAAGATATATAGAAAGATGGATGGATGGATGGATGGATGGATGGATGGATGGATGGATGGACAGACAGGTAGATTGAATGGCAGAGTGATAAATGGAATGAAAGATAGACAGAATCATGAATGGGTGGGTGGGTGGATGGATGGATGGATGGGCGGATGGATGGATGGATGGGTGGATGGATGGATGGGTGGATGGATGGGCGGATGGATGGATGGATGGGTGGATGGATGGGCGGATGGATGGATAGACAGATGGACAGACAGACCAAATGGCAGAGTGATAAATGGAATGATAAAGACAGAATGATGGAAAGACATATAGAATGGGTGGATGGATGGATGGATGGATGGATGGATGGATGGATGGATGGATGGATGGATGGATGGATGGATGGATGGATGGATGGATGGATGGATGGATGGATGGATGGATGGATGGATGGACGGACGGACAGGCAGACGGACAGGCAGACGGATGGACAGAATAGATACAAACTGAATTATAGAACAATAGCACGATAGATGGGAGGAAGCTTCCTCCTGAAGCTGATGTGAGAACAGAGTGTCCAAAGTAGAAAAAGAAGGTTTCAAAATCCTTAAGTCTCACTTTGTTTTCATTCAGTGGCTGAATGGCTTTGGATTTTCGCTAAGAGAAGGAACTCCGTGTTCAGAGCTGTCTGTCCAGGTTCTGGCTTCAGCACCAGTGGCCTCTAGCTGACAGTTCTGGGTCACCTTTTACTCTGCCTCTCAGTCATGTCTCTCTTTGTGAGATGGGAGGTCTGACAAGGTGATGTTTATCATAACAAAAAGACCATGCATTCTCTTAAAACAGCGCTGAACAGGGAACAAAATTAGGGACGTTTAATTCCAAAGTGTTAGAGCTGTTTCATCACACACACAAACATGAACACCATCCTGCCTCCTTACAAAAAAACTAAACAAAAACAGAGTTTTTTTTTTAAGTGCATATGGGAATTTTTCCACGATTTATCCCCTACACAGTAAACGTAGTATCCTTTCTTCTACAACATCATTTCAAGCAATGTGGTGATTTCTGGAGAAGAGGTCAAACTTTCTGTTTATATCTGAGGAAATACAAACATCTGAAAAAAATGAAGCGGGTCAGGAGGGTTGAGTAATTTTCCATAAGTCTGGCTGTTGCATTTCTTAAACATGAGAACTGAGGAATCTGCTGTATAAGTCATGTCATCTCTGGTGATCCTGCATGGAGTCATAAAGCATAAGATATGGATTATAAATTCACATCTGGTCATAAGACAGGCCTCTCAATCAATAACTGACATGTCTAGACGTGGATAAAAACAGTTTCTTTGAGTACAGCTATCGAACCCTTCAGAGGGCGAGGGGCTGGTGCACGAGAGGATGTGCGTTTTATGTATCGTTATCCGAATAGTGACCAGGGTTCTTGAGTTCTTCACAGGGGTCTGGCGCTAGTCTGCATCAGAGCTAATGGCCTTTTACGAGGAGTAGGGCTACTTCTGTTTATAGGACCCTGCGGGACCGGTGGTGGGTGTGTCAAAGTGACCATTATAGACAGGAACTTGGTTAGGTGGCCTCAAAGTTAAAATGATTGGATCCAAACTCTTTCGGAAATTGTTTTTGTTTAAACTGTTGCACTGCACCTTTAGATGCAACATAAATGTTGGCTTGATAAAAAACAGTTTTAAGGTCAAATTTATGTTATTACACGGCTCAGTGAAATATTTGATTTTGATTGGTTAATCGCACCATCCGGTTATCCCCCAATAGCAACTGGTAAAAACTGATAACAGGCTCATCTGCTATACTCTTGCTAGGAACGTTCCTCACGGACGACTGCTGGCCACACAAAACAGGAACAAAACACAACATAAAAGCAGGCCTGTTCCTCTCTCCATCTCCACTGTCGTCGCTCCTCCTTTTATGCTTCCGCTCCTCCGTGAGAGATACGAGACCGGTGCATCGCACAGGTGTCGCTCATCAGTAATCACGCCACCGGCCTCGTGCCGTCCTCCCACGGCCCTCGACCTCGTCCTGCTCGCCACACTCTTATCCATAATTATTTATGTGGTGAAATGCTGTGTACTATGTGGTACGACTGTACTGTATCTCTCGGCAGCTGCTAATTGTAACTAATAAAGTAACTTGTAATCTAACTTAGTTACTTTTAAAATCAAGAAATCTGTAAAGTAACTAAGTTACTTTTTAAAGGAGTAATCAGTAATCAGACTGTGGCAGCAACACTGCTTTTAAATGCGTCTAGTTTGAACTTGCGGCGCTAGCAACTCTCTCCACGGAAGCTTTGTGTTTAAAGAGCTAATAAAATATTTTGACTCAGATCAATTTTTCATGTCTAATTATTTACTTATGTGGCAAGAAGCTCTGTAATAAGCGGGACAATGTACATCCCGCCGTTTGTTATCGCAAAATAAAGTCCTGATCACCCTGTCAGGGTTATTCTATGATAACAACTGTCTGGATACATGATCTTTACTTAGAACTGAGTGTGAATCAGTTTTTGCCAAGAACATATCTAAAAAAAATATCTCTAATGATTTGATTATCCGATGTGTGCAAGTCAGAGTTATTATCGTAATTTACATTTTTTTTTAAATACCGTACTTAAATGTATTTTATTTCAGTTGCAAAGGCCAAATTTGCATTACCAAAGTTGAAGTACTAAAAAAAAACAAATAAATAAGCTAAACAAATAATTAATAGAAGTTAATAAATGCTATATAGACAAATTAACAAAATTTCTAAAACTTTAACCAAAATAAAGTGAAAACAGGCCATGTTAAAATTCAAAAGATTAACAAAAACTATATCAGGATATATTAGCATATCATCAATGATACTAAAATAGCACTAATGTAAGTCCACTCATTTAGAAATGATACAGAAACAGTCAGAAGAGAATGAGATGAATCAGAATCAGATCAGAGATGAAAACTCTAGGAATAAATTAAATTAATAAAATAGCAAAGTAAATAACAAATAACAATAAGTAAATGACTAGGGAATGACTAAGGCCTTTAAAAAAAATGCTATATTGAGAACATTCTGGCTTCAGTTAATAAACAGAAAATAGAGGAACAGGTGCAGTTCACATGTGAGCAGGACACCCAAACAGTGATCTAGCAACCACTGATTATTATTTTTTGTCTTTCTCCCAAAGTCTCTCATTATCTATCCGGCTAATCTAAAACATGAACTATCCTGCTTTGATGCGATTATGGTTTGTGTGGTAACTATCAACCGAATCAAACGGCAAAAACGACAGGTTAGGTTTCCTCTTAAAGGTCTCAGACATTTACTGAACGGAATTGTATAGCCACTAAAACCAATTTTTTCCTTATTGCTCCTCAGCATAATCTTCAACCCTAATCAATTACACAACACAGAGCTTTAAATAACAGCCCTTACGGTGATCTGAATGAAATAACATGTTTTGATTTTAGAAGTCATCATTAAACGCTCCAGTGCTTCTGGAGACTGTCACTGTAACGAAGTGTGCAGTCCATTACATCATCACCCTGCAGTAAAACACCAGAGGGGAAATACTACACCACATGTGCCCGTAACTCTACGCTCCTCTTTTATAGCATCATCATTGTTATTACTGTTAGCATGGCTATCCAATCGAGGACACATGGCTAGTTGTTAGACTAAATAAAAGTGACGCTGGAATCCAGAGTGGACAGACCAAAAAGTTGGAAAAGTAATGAATGAAAATGAAAATGCCACATTAAGCCAAGTCAGCCAGTTCTTCTCAGCGTAACGGTAACACTGCTCTGCTGCTTTAACTGGGTCTCCGTCTCCCACATTCTCCACACGGTCAGAGAAGAGCACCTGTCTGTGTCTGTCACACTACAGCTGCAGCACAGCAGAAGATAGAGCTCTTCTTCTTATTTACTTTCCTTCTTTCTGTATTTCTTTCCTTATTTACCCTGCTTTCTTTTCTTCCTTCCTTCTGTTTTTCATTTTTCCTTCTGTATTTCTGTCGTTTTATCTTTTTTTTATTTCCTTACTTCTTTACACATTTCTTTCCATTATTCTTTTTTTTCTTTCTTTTCTTTCTTCTGTCACTAGATTTATATTTTTGTTTCCTTGTCATTCTTTTTATTTCTTTTGTATTCCTTCCTTCCTTCCTTCCTTCCTTCCTTCCTTCCTTCCTTCCTTCCTTCCTTCTGTATTCATTTCTGTCCTTCCTTCCTTTTGTATTATTTTCCTTTCTTCCTTCCGTATTCCTTCTTTCTGTATGGCTTTCCTTCCATATTCCTTCTTTCTGTATTCCTTCCTTCCTTCTTTTCTCCCTTTCTACTTTCCTTGCTTCACTTCCTTCTGTATTCCTTTCCTTCCGTATTCCTTTTTTCCTTCCTTCTGTATTCCTTCATTCCTTCTGTATTCCTTCCTTCTTTTCTCCCTTTCTTCTTTCCTTCATTCTGTTTTCCTTCCTTCCTCTTCCTCCCTTCCTTTCATTTTTATTTTCTCCCTTCCTTTCCTTCCTTCTGTATTCCTTTCCTTCCGTATTCCTTTTTTCCTTCCTCCTGTATTCCTTTCCATCCTTCTATATTCCTTCCTTCCTTCTGTATTCCCTTCTTTCCTTCTGTATTCCCTTCCTTCCTTCTTTCTGTATTCCTTCTTTCCTTCTATATTCTCTTCCTTCCTTCTGTATTCCTTCATTCCTTCTGTATTTCTTCCTTCTGTATTCCCTTCTTTCCTTCTGTATTCCCTTCCTTCCTTCATTCCTTCCTTCTGTATTCATTTCCTTCCTTCTGTATTCCTTCCTTCCTTCCTTCCTTCTGTATTCCCTTCTTTCCTTCCTTCCTTCTATATTCCTTCATTCCTTCTGTATTCCTTCCTTCCTTCTGTATTCCCTTCCTTCCTTCCTTCCTTCCTTCTATATTCCTTCATTCCTTCTGTATTCCTTCCTTCCTTCTGTATTCCCTTTCTTCCTTCCTTCCTTCCTTCCTTCCTTCCTTCCTTCCTTCCTTCCTTCCTTCCTTCCTTCCTTCTGTATTCCCTTCTTTCCTTCTGTATTCCCTTCCTTCCTTCCTTCTGTATTCCTTCTTTCCTTCTGTATTCTCTTCCTTCCTTCTGTATTCCTTCCTTCCTTCTGTATTCCTTCCTTCTGTATTCCCTTCTTTCCTTCTGTATTCCCTTCCTTCCTTCCTTCCTTCCTTCCTTCCTTCCTTCCTTCCTTCCTTCCTTCCTTCTGTATTCATTTCCTTCCTTCTGTATTCCCTTCCTTCCTTCTATATTCCTTCATTCCTTCTGTATTCCTTCCTTCCTTCTATATTCCTTCATTCCTTCTGTATTCCTTCCTTCCTTCTGTATTCCCTTCTTTCCTTCTGTATTCCCTTCTTTCCTTCTGTATTCCCTTCCTTCCTTCTGTATTCCTTCCTTCCTTCTGTATTCCTTCCTTCCTTCTGTATTCATTTCCTTCCTTCTGTATTCCTTCCTTCCTTCTGTATTCCCTTCTTTCCTTCTGTATTCCCTTTCTTCCTTCCTTCCTTCCTTCCTTCCTCCCTTCCTTCCTTCTGTATTCCCTTCTTTCCTTCTGTATTCCCTTCCTTACTTCCTTCTGTATTCCCTTCTTTCCTTCTGTATTCCCTTCCTTACTTCCTTCTGTATTCCTTCTTTCCTTCTGTATTCTCTTCCTTCCTTCTGTATTCCTTCATTCCTTCTGTATTCCTTCCTTCTGTATTCCCTTCTTTCCTTCTGTATTCCCTTCCTTCCTTCCTTCCTTCCTTCCTTCCTTCCTTCCTTCCTTCCTTCCTTCCTTCCTTCCTTCCTTCCTTCTGTATTCATTTCCTTCCTTCTGTATTCCTTCCTTCCTTCTGTATTCCCTTCCTTCCTTCCTTCTATATTCCTTCATTCCTTCTGTATTCCTTCCTTCCTTCTGTATTCCTTCCTTCCTTCTGTATTCCCTTCTTTCCTTCTGTATTAATTTCCTTCCTTCTGTATTCCTTCCTTCCTTCTGTATTCCCTTCTTTCCTTCTGTATTCCCTTCCTTCCTTCCTTCTGTATTCATTTCCTTCCTTCTGTATTCCTTCCTTCCTTCTGTATTCCCTTCTTTCCTTCTGTATTCCCTTCCTTCCTTCCTTCCTTCCTTCTGTATTCATTTCCTTCCTTCTGTATTCCTTCCTTCTTTTCTCCATTCATTCTTTCATCATACCTTCCTTTCATTTTTCCTTCCTTCCTTCCTTCCTTCCTTCCTTCCTTCCTTCCTTCCTTCCTTCCTTCCTTCCTTCCTTCCTTCCTTCCTTCCTTCCTTCCTTCCTTCCTTCTGTATTCATTTCCTTCCTTCTGTATTCCTTCCTTCCTTCTGTATTCCCTTCCTTCCTTCCTTCTATATTCCTTCATTCCTTCTGTATTCCTTCCTTCCTTCTGTATTCCTTCCTTCCTTCTGTATTCCCTTCTTTCCTTCTGTATTAATTTCCTTCCTTCTGTATTCCTTCCTTCCTTCTGTATTCCCTTCTTTCCTTCTGTATTCCCTTCCTTCCTTCCTTCTGTATTCATTTCCTTCCTTCTGTATTCCTTCCTTCCTTCTGTATTCCCTTCTTTCCTTCTGTATTCCCTTCCTTCCTTCCTTCCTTCCTTCCTTCCTTCTGTATTCATTTCCTTCCTTCTGTATTCCTTCCTTCTTTTCTCCATTCATTCTTTCATCATACCTTCCTTTCATTTTTCCTTCCTTCCTTCCTTCCTTCCTTCCTTCCTTCCTTCCTTCCTTCCTTCCTTCCTTCCTTCCTTCCTTCCTTCCTTCCTTCCTTCCTTCCTTCCTTCCTTCCTTCACGTATTTATTTCCTTCCTTCTGTTTTATCAGAGCCGTTGCACAGTAGGCCACATGCTCACAGCGATACAAGTTCAAGTCCGGCTTGCGTCATGTCCTTGATCAAATTTTCCATATTTCTCCTCAACATTCCAAGCTCTTCTTCCTATCCCGTAAATTCAAAGTCCATAACAACTTTAATATACTATATAATATAGCTTAATTAACTTGTAAATAAAGTTTGCAAGTTCACACAGCATAATAACACGTCCCGAGACTATATTAGAAATGTGAGATTCAGTTTCAGAGATTTCAAACTGTGACATCAGTCAAGATTAAAGGAAAGCCCATCCCAGTCCAGGATAACACAACGAGAATCTTGTTTCATCCTTGAATTAGTCACACTCTGGGCAAATCTGGGGACAAGCTCAGGGCGCAATTCGAGAACAGAGGACTAGAATGATTGAGCGGTCTCACGATTGCATGCTTTAGTCATTTAATTACATTAAGGAGCAATTCAGACAATCTCTCACTAAAAGCCAGATACACCCTGTTTAAGTATTACAAAGCCTCACAATGAGCCGGTCTAATTAGTGAACGTCTCTTTACTGATTAGAGCAAAGATGTAGGACATAGGCCGTGTTTACACAGCTGCAGAATACCGTTGCCCGTCCTGTATTTGAGTCCTTAATACGGTTACATTCACACACAGTTCAGTTCATTCTATAACCAAACTCACACCTGTACATTTTCAGGACTCACAACCGCATTCTCGTAAAACCCACATTGTGTAAACGGAACCGGACAAATAGTTTTCTGTCACGTCATCATACAGTGCAAGAGAGCCACTCTGCGCTGCACAAACATGTGTCTACTGTGTGGTGCGGGTTTTCATGTGTTCAGTAACTATTCAGTAACTTCATATAAAGATGTGAGCTGTGTATCATCTGAAGGTTTTAGATCCAGTGACTGTTTTCCACTGGAGCTGCTCATGTTAGTTTTGTGTTCTACACACGAGCGGCACGACTCAAATGCTAGATATAAAAGCTGCCGGTTAATGAAGATTTGATGGATGAACTTGCAGCTCGATCGAGACTCACATCTGTAAGTGTCAATCCCAAAAACTGACAGTGTGCAAATAGCCACAATATCTTAGTCTAAGAACATTGGAAACAAGTTAAAACTTTCAGAACTTTCAGACCCTTTCACATCGCCAAGGAGCAAACAATATCAAATGCATTAACCCAGTCTGATAAATTCATTACTCTGCCCATTTCATCCAAACACTTCTTATTGCCAGCGCAGTTTGATAAATAAAGGAAAATGTGCTCTCACCCGCACCTCCATGCCTCTTCTTGATGGACATCTGAAAACAAAACATGAAATCTGTTAAAACAAGAATCAAGGTTGAGTTAATATTTTCATAACAGTTTAACAGTAACCATATCACATAAAACTGTCTCATGGAATATCAAAACAAAGGCCCTGAAGTATTGCTCCTCTCCCACTGTGGATAAAATCAACACCTGACCATTGAATTTCCTCCCACGGATCTGCTGAAGGCTACGCTGACCTGGGTCACTATGATTTACAGTGCTCTTGCCCAGCCAAGAGAGAAAGTTCTACCTGTTTAGAAAGATGTCGTGTCCAACATTCCAGCTGTAATCCACGAGGAACCTGTTTTTTAGTTTCACCTTTCTGCTACTACGCTCAGGTAACATGTTCCATGTGAAAGGGACTTCACGGTATTCAAAATGCAACTTTTCCGCCTGAGATCCAGCAACTCACTATTTAATTTAGCAAATATATTATGAGACAATACATGCTAATCAAATGTTTGGGGGTGTGGCCGATAAAATTATCTAAATATATGATATGATAATAAAATTACAATTAATATTAATTAAATATAAATTAGTGCTGTCAAATCGATTAATCGCACAACTTAAAAGTTTGTAAATATATATGTATGTATGTATGTATATATATATATATATATATATATATATATATATATATATATTTTTTTTTTTACAAACTTTTAAGTTGTGTGATTAATCGATTTGACAGCACTAAAATAAATATGAATAATATATTTTATAATTAAGTGTCATGCTGAATGTTTTTGTTAATATCTCTTAATATAAATTAAATATTTATTATTATTTTACATAAATAATATAACTAACATTTAACTTACATTGAGCGAAATTAAAGACATTAACAAAAGCAATTTAGCATTACACTAACAATATCACACTGAAGTTATAATTTCAACAACATGTATTAAAACTATTCAATAATTATTTTTCAATTATTTATACAGCACATATTGTAACAAAGCAGCTCTGTGATAGCAGGAAAATTGCAATGCGGCTGTTGTTCAGCTGAAGTCACTATATTGCATATAGTTGTATTTAAATGTATATATCTATATATATATCTAGAGGTGTCCACAAAATGAAAACCCTGTGACTCGATAGGTACTGTCAAATTTTTCAAGACTGACTCAAAATCTCTCACCAACTTTTTTCCCTCCTTGTCTTAGTAAAAAGACTCGGATGAATAGATACAATCTAGTAGCAGAGGCATTTCTACTAAATACAACAATGATGTAAAAAAAAAAGAAGATGTTTTGCAGGGTCTCCAAAGGTTGGGGACGTTTTGTGAAAGAAAGCAGATATGTTGTCTGGCATCACAGCAACCAACAAAAAAACTGTAATTTTAATGTAATTCAATTATTCAATACATTAAGAAGCTGTTTGAAGTGTCTGTTGATCATTGCTCAAGTATTCCCCTCAGCTGTAAATGTACACTGGGGCCCTCTGCCTCTGTTTAATGAGATCTGGGTCTGAAAAACACAGCGGAAAGAGGGAAAATGATGGATGATGTCATGGTTGCTTATAGGCTGTGAGATTTTGCAATGAGGGGTTGAATTTTCACCACACATCTCAAAGAGTTATGGCATTCAAACTCAAGCACAACCGAGGGTGTTACCCTCATAAAACAGCTTAAACAGTGCGTGAAAAACTGTAAAGCAAGACCATTTCAAGGTATGTATATTACATGTTATTTCTGACAAGACTGCTGGGCTGCTTACTGGAATGTCGCCTTTCATAACAAGTTTGCTGAGGATTACTATGAATTCTTGGAAGAAAGAGTGTGTACTGGAGTAAAGTCTTGCTGTGTTTCAAAGTAGTAATTGTCACTGGCACAAATGATGGTTACATGACATGTAATTAAGATGAATGAATGATGACTAGCTTTAGGAAGAGCCTGCCTTACAAAAAAAAAGATCTGGATGTAAAAGGTACAACGCTGAAATATCCACACATCCATCAATCAACCTGACAGCAAAATGCACAAGAAATTCAAGGCCAAGACCTTTACATAACAAGAAAACAAACAATGTTAACACAATCTAATACAAGAAAACAGATCACAACGCGAACAAAAAGAACAATGAAGGAAGAAGAAGGAAGTTGTTTTGACACGTGGTCTATATATTAATGAGTGCCTTCCTGGGATATACTATGTCATTTTCTTGGAACTGTAGAGTGTGAATGATGAAGGCTGTCAGGATTACAAGTATAATCATTTCTCAGTCAGAAATAATGGATAGATAGACAGAATGTAAAATAATAATGCCTGAGGGGAAACTCAGGAAAAGTAACTGTGCAAGTTACACTGCATTGGCTCGGAATGATACACAGGATCCTAAACGCAGCAAAAAGAAAATAGACGCCATCATTTCCAGAGGCTAGGGTACCGATACATAAAGTTTGCACAAACATCATTTGGGCTGAATCTGAATTATGAGCTGTTGGGAGATTTTGGATCACACTGAATAACAACCCCTGAAGTTCAGTTCGGGTGATATGTCTGGGATTCCCCTACAGTTCATTTTTAGTGGTTTTATTTGGCATGCATGACTAACGTCTATCATAATATTCATCGCACTGGAGATTCAAAAATACATGTTTGATATTACACACATGTTCCACGTGGAGCCGAGGCTGACCGGCCAAAACCGACTCATTTAAAGTCAACATGCAATGGCGCAACCCTTTTCACTACCGAAGTATTTCTGAGGGAAACTGCATATTAAATAAGAAATGAGACTTTGTCTGAGAGATTGTCTCCATCTAAAATGGACAAATTCAAGAAAAGCGGTCAGTATATGATAGTTAATATAGTGACGTCAACCAAAAGATGAAACCATGGAATGGCATTTTGGAAAAGATGAAAACTTGCACAGATGAATCATTTACAATAAGACCAAGAATCTGTATTAAGAAAGTAAATAGGATCAATTTTACCATTCTAAAATGCTTTGCAACGTGCACACAACATCCCTATTTATAAGTCATAAAACAAGTGGCACGTGGGGAAAAAAAAGAGGCTAAGAACAATATAGGGGTTTATGACAGAGAATATAAGACAAAGAGAAAGTAAAAAAATAGAAGGATAAGACAAAAAGTACGTGCTGTAAAGTACAAAAAAAGCCCTGACGGCATCCGCTTCAAAGTGACCCCAGAGGGCTCGGGCGGGCCAGATGTGGTCCCGCGAGTGAAGCCTCATCCATCTTACATTCCATGAAACCCCCTGCAGCAGGACAACGTTTCTATATTTAGTTCTTCTCTTAAGCCTCGCTCAACCCGCTGGAATATGTTCTATCTAGTTCCTGCGTTATCCACCACAGTTCAGCTTTTTTTTTCTAATCGGGCCTGTTGTTTTATACGTTTGTTGCTGTTCTGATGGACGGTCTGTTTGGGCTATCAGGCTGTGGACCATCCATCTTGCAGGCTGAGGTGGGCGGCTGAGTTGGTGGTATTTTTTTGAAGTTGACATCTAGAGAATGTCAAAGAAATGCAGCTAGCATGACGCGGGGTCTTGGTTCTGTTATGACAGAAAACTGCCTTGGTGAAATGCACAGTTAAGCATCGAGAGAAAAGAAGGAATATGTCACGGGTGATGTTGCGGACAAGACTTATCTAATGTTGCGTATGTGTTTAATTTGGAGTCTGCGCATGCGGTAAATGTGTACGCGCACAGTATATCTTTTGCACAAGCATGTGCCTGTTTTCTGCAAAGGAAACAAAAGAAGCAGGGTTGAGTTCTCGAGGAAATGAAAGATGACTTAAAAAGGAAGGATAATGTAGGATCAAACCTATTCCTGAATTAGTCCTGCTTTTAAAGGAAACACGGGAGTTGAATATGCACCTCATGTTGCTGCTTCTAAAGTGCTGTATATGTTAAAACCCGCTTTGAGAGCTGTTCTGCTTTTAGGCTCTTTGCCAGAATGCCTCTCAAGGCTAGCGGTGGTGAAAGGTCTATGCATCATTGCAAAGATGTGTACGTGGGTAAATGTATGTGCATTTCATGCACAGGTTCCACACGTATAAGTCCAGCCAACAGGAAGTGCAACTAAAATCACAACTACAATATCTGGTCCCAAAAGAATCTTATCTTTCTCTATTTCTCTCTCTCTCTCCATACATATATATTGTATTACATATCACAACTAAACAATTGGAGTTGTATAACCTCAATCTAGCCAGATGAACCTTCAGAGGATTCACAGGTCATTGGATGGTGTTTACATAAAGCATTCTCTTTTCTGTCACAGGAAATGTGAACTAGCACACTGACGGCATACATGCTGCTATATTCACAAACCCTGATGAGCAAATGTTTTGGGAATCTTTGAGAAGGATGTTATGATTGTTTTCAATGAGAGTTGTGAGGTCACATGCCTAAAGATATGTTGATAGAGTCGGTTTAAAATGGATCCCACAATGCTCTAAGAAATGGCTCACCCTCATGTAGTTCCAAGCTAGGATATTCTGCTAAACTTCAACAGAACACAATTTTAATTTTGAGGTGAAATATACCTTGAAGTCAGACATGGAAAAGTTCTCACAGTGAAAAAAATGTTGACTCCCAGCTCATGCAGATTCACAAGGAATTAAAAGAGTCCAACAAAAGTCTGAGGAAAAGAAAAAGAGCAAAAGCTCACAGCATTGACCTCACAACCTAGCCGTATTTTGACACTTTGCAGGGTCGCTCCTCAGCCAACGTCCCAAACTGAGACTTAACCTCTGCTGGAGCAGAACAAATCCTGGCCTCCTGAGTTGCACTTGGCCCCGTAATCTATCTTCATCCTATTGAGCCGCTTAGCTCCCCTCTCCTGCCCCAACCAAGGACCCCGCAGGGAGTTAGAGAGCCGACGTGGACCCTCCACACAGTTGGATGGAGAAGACTCAGCTTCCCATCGCTCACCACCACCTCCAAGCTTTTACAACAATAGATTGAGGGTGAGGAATAGGTTAGAGGCATGCAGAGAAGCATTTTGCCAAAGCATTTGTGAGTTCACACAAATGTTTATCAATTCTGAGCAAGCCACCAACACATAATTAAGCAAATTAAAGGGATGAAAACAATTTGGGACCCCACTGACTTTCATTGTATGGACAAACAAACTAAAATATCTCAGAAGCAATAAAGTCACTAGAGTTTGGAACGACATGAAGGTGAGTAATGATGACAGTTTTCATTTTGGGGTGAACTCTCATTTTAAAAATTATGAAAAAAGTCTGTCAGCAAACTTCTTTTGTTCCATTTTTTTGGATAAAAGCGTCTGCTAAATGCATAACTGTGAATGTAATGTAAAATATGGCTGAGCCTCCACAGTGTGTTCTTTACAGTATGGAAGTTACATTAAAACAGGGGCTTACAACATCTTAAATAAACGCTGGTTCCAAGTTAACAAGCATTCTGAGACGTATGTTTTCTTTAAAAGATTTTATGATGGCGTCGACTGTATGGTGTGGTGTAGTAGTGACGTGTTTGACTGAAACAACCTCTTTCACAGTGGTTGATGTTATTGCACTAATAAATAGATGGGCTACATTGGCCCGGATCCTTGTGAGTCATATTCATGACGTACAGCTTCCTCGTAACACTGACTATATCAACATAAACATTCTCTCAGTGTTGATTCATGAACAGTTTCAAAGTGGCTGATATGTCTTTCACCGGACAGGCTAGCTTTTCCCCTTCCAATAACTGGTGTAAAAAAAAAATGCAAAAGCTGCCAACCAAACTTTAGCCAGAAATAATACAAGTCTGTGTTGATGTACGTCACAGTGATCATGAGAGTAGAGACAAGATGGATGGAGAAATGGGCTGTTTGCGTTTCAGAACTGAATTTGAATTGAATTTAAATTTAAATTTAATGAAGTAGAATTAAAACTGAAGATTGTTTGACAGGTACAGAAAAAAAGCTTTCATAAAATCTTGAATAATATTGTCACATTGTTAATGTGTTTTCTGTTGTTTCCATGGACTTTTAGGTTGTTTTTCTCATTCAGTGTTTTTCTTCATCTATGTCGTCATTTTCATTAGTTCATTTTCATCACCTGTCTAGTTAATCAGTTAATCACCCTTCATTGTCATCACCTGTTGTACCCTCGTCATCCTCTGTGTATTTAAGTTCCTGTCTTTCTCCTTTCAGTTGTCGGTCAATGTTTGTGTTTGTATATGTTATTGTGTATGGAGAGTGTTACCCTTGCCTGTACCAGTTTTGTTTAAGTTTTATTATAGTAAAAGTTTGAATTGGAACTTTGGGCCTCTGCCTGTCTTCATCCGCACCATACCCGTGACAGATTGACCGACCCAAAAACGCTATGGAGGCATTTCTGTTCAATCAGAATGGGAGTTCATTGGAGGAGTTTGTGGAAGTTTACCTGCATCTTCATCAGGATGTTTACTGGGAGGAGGAGTTTCTGAAGCAACGGTTCTGGAGAGGACTTGATGATCCACTAGCCCAGATATTGCTGCTCAGGGACTTAGATCGTCCTTTTATTGAGTTTATGGACAGAGCTCTTTGGGTTTGTGGTTCCTCCCTCACGGTAACACCAACCGATCCAGAGGCACCGCTGGTCCCGTCCAGCCCAGAGCTTCCTGCACCGCTGGTCCCGTCCAGCCCAGAGCTTCCTGCACCACTGGTCCCGTCCAGCCCAGAGCTTCCTGCACCGCTGGTCCCGTCCAGCCCAGAGCTTCCTGCACCGCTGGTCCCGTCCAGCCCAGAGCTTCCTGCACCGCTGGTCCCGTCCAGCCCAGAGCTTCCTGCACCGCTGGTCCCGTCCAGCCCAGAGCTTCCTGCACCGCTGGTCCCGTCCAGCCCAGAGCTTCCTGCACCGCTGGTCCCGTCCAGCCCAGAGCTTCCTGCACCGCTGGTCCCGTCCAGCCCAGAGCTTCCTGCACCGCTGGTCCCGTCCAGCCCAGAGCCTTCGCCGCTGGTCCCGTCCAGCCCAGAGCCTTCGCCGCTGGTCCCGTCCAGCCCAGAGCCTTCGCCGCTGGTCCCGTCCAGCCCAGAGCCTTCGCCGCTGGTCCCGTCCAGCCCAGAGCCTTCGCCGCTGGTCCCGGTCAGCTCAGAGCCCTCTTCGCCGCTGGTCCAGTCCAGTGCTGACCTCCCCAAGAAAATTTTGGGGGGGGGCAATAAGTCCTCTGAGGGGATCGTGGAGGCCCTTCCGACACGGTTCCCATGGCCACCCGAAGGGTCCTCACCGCCATGGCCGCCCGAAGGGTCCTCACCGCCATGGCCGCCCGAAGGGTCCTCACCGCCATGGCCGCCCGAAGGGTCCTCATCGCCATGGCCGCCCGAAGGGTCCTCACCGCCATGGCCGCCCGAAGGGTCCTCACCGCCATGGCCGCCCGAAGGGTCCTCACCGCCATGGCCGCCCGAAGGGTCCTCACCGCCATGGCCGCCCGAAGGGTCCTCACCGCCATGGCCGCCCGAAGGGTCCTCACCGCCATGGCCGCCCGAAGGGTCCTCACCGCCATGGCCGCCCGAAGGGTCCTCACCGCCATGGCCGCCCGAAGGGTCCTCACCGCCATGGCCGCCCGAAGGGTCCTCACCGCCATGGCCGCCCGAAGGGTCCTCACCGCCATGGCCGCCCGAAGGGTCCTCACCGCCATGGCCGCCCGAAGGGTCCTCGCCACCGTGGCCGCCCGAGGGGTCGTCTCCGCCGTGGCCACTCGAAGGGTCCTCACCACCATGGACGCCTGAGGGTCCGTCTGCTCCGCCATGGCCACGCCCTCATCCTGCTCCGCCCTGGCCACCTGCACGTCCTGCTCCGCCCTGGAGGCTTCCTGCTCCAGATCGGCCACCTGTTCATCAGCCTCCAGGGCGCCCACCCTCCCACCCCTTTGGATGTTTTACGGCGCGAGGACGCGCCTGGGGGGAGGGGGGGGGTTCTGTCACATTGTTAACCTGTTAACCTTCACCAGAGCGAGGACGCTCTGAAGCGTTTTTTTTTTTAAATAGTTCAAAGTTACTATCAGATTTAATGTTATTACCTTGACAAACTATACATCATTAAAAATATATAAGTCTCACGTTTCAGTATTTGACCACTATTGTATTCTGATAAACTTATAGTGACAGTTATGTCTTAATTTGTGTCAGGATTTATGTAATGAAAAAATGAGTCGATACCTTTAATATGAATTATGAGCGTCAGCTGCTCCATTCAGAAAAAAACTCCGGTGCTGTTGTCTTGAGAACGCGTGACAAAACAACGTTCCTCAGGGCTTTTGGCTCAAAAATGTGCAGATTTTGAGAAATATTGATATATTATCATAGGTTTACATCATATTTCTATAGACAGGAATAATATTTATTGAATTTATATCCAAATGCGTCGATGTATACATAAAGAGCGCTGGATACTCTGATGTACTGTGTTTTCAATCCATACAGCAGGCTGAGGGCGCCATTTGCACAGTTTTTTCCAAATATGAAAGCTCACGAAGAAGAAATAACCTGTGACCTTCCAGGACATAAACACAGCTAACGTTAGCTTTCAGAGATCGCTATAACATGCAGATAAAGATGTTTTGAAGACAATAAACATGATTGCAATGATATTTGATTTACCTGTGTTCTTCGAGCCATGTCAGGTATTTTTATAATAATAGATTATATGTATAATGTAATGCCAATCGGTATAGACTTTACAATAGTGCAGAATAATATCAAATCATATATTTTCTGTCTGATTTTCTTTTCTGAAGCCAAATAAGCTCATAGAAGATTATTTAAAACACTCGACTTGCACTATAAAGTAAGTTTGGAGCACAAACAGGTTTTTAATCTCATAAATTGTCGTGTATTGATGGTGTGCTAAGCTAACATGCTAGCTAGCTCTCTAGTTGCACCTGCCATCTAGCTGTTATTTTTTATGATTTTTTTTCTAAATCGGAATGCTTACTGAAATATTTCTTTATTTAAGAAAGGCATTTGATACAGTTTCAAATGTGAAGTGAAGATTATGAAAGAAATTAGGGGGTGAAACACCGTGATTAGCCAGTCGTTAGCGATTATAATGGAGACAAAGGAAAATAATATTTATGGCCATAAGCCGGCTGGAAAGGTGTAAATGTGTGCAGGAGAGAGTGACACTGAATGGGGCTCGTTTGCACCACAAAACAATAGAGACAATAGACTGAATAGATGCTAATAGATGACAATAAACACAAGTTTGCATTTTAGAGTCAATTCAAAATAAAGTCATTTGAGATGATCTTGAAAAACATTTAACAAAATACAGAGTTTTAGACTTATCACCTTCAAATTTTAAATATAACATGGTCAGACATGTGTCTTTAGCTGGAGTGCATTTCTAGAGTGCTGACGGGCCAACTTCAATTTAATTTTCATGAAGATGTTTCATAAAAATAAATTTCTAATAACTTACACAACTTTGAAGCTATTCATAATTTTTTTTTCATTATGACAATAATTCATTCTACATTTCCAATAAAGTGGCAGGTGTCAGCTTTCAAATGAGACCATACTTGAGCTTTTAGGACAAAGGGTAAATTAATTGAATCTTTTTTAGGTTGGGTATGCTATTTCTGGGGATTTTTCAAAAGTGGCGCTGAAGGCTAACAGGTTAATGTGTTTTCTGTTGTTTCCATGGACTTTTAGGTTGTTTTTCTCATTCAGTGTTTTTCTTCATCTATGTCGTCATTTTCATTAGTTCATTTTCATCACCTGTCTAGTTAATCAGTTAATCACCCTTCATTGTCATCACCTGTTGTACCCTCGTCATCCTCTGTGTATTTAAGTTCCTGTCTTTCTCCTTTCAGTTGTCGGTCAATGTTTGTGTTTGTATATGTTATTGTGTATGGAGAGTGTTACCCTTGCCTGTACCAGTTTTGTTTAAGTTTTATTATAGTAAAAGTTTGAATTGGAACTTTGGGCCTCTGCCTGTCTTCATCCGCACCATACCCGTGACAAATATGATTAGTACATAATCAACTATTATTATTTATAATTGTATTATATATTTTATATAATACCTTTTACCATAATTCATAAGATGGATTTTTTTTGATATATACAAATATATATATATGATATATATTAGAGAATTTAAGAGTTTGAGAATATATATAAAATTCCAACTTATGGTAAAAGGTAGCCAACCCTGATAGTATTGGATATTAAAACTGTAATGTAAAAGGAATGTAGGAATGTAAAACTGTTTCTCTCTTTTTAAACCAGATCAGATGAGACCTTCAACACCGGTCAGCTGTGTGACTGCAGGACACCTTCTTCATTACTTGGTAAAGACAACAAGAGTGGAACGAGAATAACAGGCTTGGTGAGAATCACAAATTGTGTTAATGTTAGAAGACATTTGGTAAAATGCCAAGGGAGCTTTCAAAATGTGGATTTGTTATCTACATGAGGGTGGCCTACATTCATTCCACTGGACTGAAGGCCTCCACATGCCTCTGGAGCTTTTGACCTGCTAATCTTCTCCAAGAACCTCAAGACTTCATTTTGTCAGAGTGCACAAAGCCAAATCATTCTATTACCCCCTCCAATCCAATTACCCTCTTCAACTCTCTCTCTCCAGCGCTCTCACACACTCTAATAAACACGCTCACCTCCCAGATCCCCATGCCAGAGGCCTTTAGCGGGGTTCCCATGCGCGGACCACAGAAAGTACCAGTGCTGTTTCAGCTATGCGGAGATTAAACAAACACATCTGGCCCAGTTCTCCAGCCGGACGGAAAAGGACCGAATTCCCACAGATATTGTGCTCATTTAAACCCACTGTTGCTCATCGGATATTGTTTTGGGAACAATGCAAGGGAGTGCGTGCCTTTGAAATGAAAAATATTCATGATGAGCTTAAAGGAAGAGCTGGCGATTGCTTGTTTTCTCTGTCTTCGCTATAGGCAAGGGTGGCTTGAGACAAAAGTCCACTAAGTCCATCATAAATTGCGGTCGATCTGAAGCTGGACTTAGACAGCTGTAAATCAGCTGCGGTGATCGTCCGTGAAGAGTCTTATTTTCCATCCTTTGCATGTCGGATTTGTTTCCAGAATGATAGAACATTCCTTTCAGTATCTTTCACACGAGCCCCAAACTCGTAAATCGCTCAGTTGTCAGATCTCTCTGTGCTTGCTCTAAACAGCAGGACACGTACAGACCTCTGAAATCTCTGTTTGAGAAATGCCCTGGCCAGTTACAAATGTACAACTGGAAACAAAGCCCTTACCTTAACAACAGATGAGCTGGGTACTTTAAATATCTTATATGTAGCAAACATATTGGTCTTGACCAATCAAAACCGAAAAACACAAGGCACATTGCACTAACTATCAGAAATATCATCATTAAACACGTCTAGGGGTTTACAAATCACCGGTTAAGCTAAGCTACACTGGTTTGGAAACCAAACAAGATGTGATGGCCTTAAATGGCCCACTAAAAGACTTCCTTTGGTGTCGCTCTGAATTCATTAATTAAATTCTCCAGACTAAGGGGGAATCCTGTTTGGATTAGCGAGGGGAAAACCTATTTAATTCAGTTCCACTAATGCTGAAAATCCATTAGAAATGCAATCCAAGGCCATCAAACCTCAACCCCAGAAACTTCTTGGAATGAACATGTGCCCTGGTCACTGACACAGTGTCTTTATTTAAAAGACTGCACAGACCAAAGCTAAGCAACTGATCACATAAAGCCAAAGCTAATAGAAATATAAGAATCCAGAGTTCTAAATCAGTACCATCAATATGACAACCACTAACCACAAACTTTTTAATGGTTTCTTTTAATGGTTTGCTCTGTTCTGCTAAATTAGATGCCAATTAGCTTCAATATTTTGCTACATATAGACATTCAGATATTTTTAGGTGTAACTTTTTTTTGATTGCCTAAAAACTTTTTGAGTTGAGTAAGTTCAAATGCTCACCTCTGTCTTTTTACCATGTGATCTCCCCAGAGAGGAAGTGGCTCCCACAAGTCTCTCTTGGCAGTGCCGTTCCCTCATGTCGGATCTTCTGGCCATGTTGTTCCACTTGAGGGACTGGCTCACCCCCACAGCTCCGCTCTGCAACGACAGCACAACAACTTTTAGCATGGGACGGGACACACTTTGTCTGGAACGGATGATCTCTGGAGATGGATAGAGAATCAGTCAGTATCTGAGACTTACACAGGCAGACACAAACTCAACAGAACATTTTAAAGAGCTCAAAAACTATTGAAAATGGAATAACTTGAGAGAACGTGTCGTTCCAGAACAGCATGCAAAGGGAAATCTTGTATCCTGTTAAAAACCAGGAACGGTTGTTGTGAGAGCTCTGAAACCCACCATGTCATTCTGCTAACCACTCCTAATGGACATAGTGATATAAACAGAACAACAGACCCCAAGCACAAGACATCGTTGTCTTGAGGAACCAAAAGGCACTTTTGTCTTTCTGTGAACCCTTGCTACAGGGTAGTTATGTCGCGAGCTTTTTTTTTTTAACTTCCATTGAAAGTTCCCCATGGCAAGCTCCCAAGACAATGGACCTCTGTGTCAGTGTCACCAGTCTGGTCTACTCTCTGCCAGCATGCAGAACATTCTATGTAACCCATGTCATAGGCAGACACCATGCACTGGCACATCAAGCAATACCAGACAACATACTCTTCTGACTGAATTCTTATCAGTTATCTACACACACAAGTGTGAACCAATCAAATCATCTCAAATAGATATAGAATAGAATAGAATAGAATAGAATAGAATAGAATAGAATAGAATAGAATAGAATAGAAAAGAATAGAATAGAATAAATAAGAGTGACCTGCAGGAATGCTCTGTCATTAGCGGTGTGTCTCCGAGCGGTGTTGGGTGTGTCGGAGGGGGAGGAGCCAGCACTGAGCGCTTCCTCTATATCCAGATTGAGCTGATCTAATCTCTGTATTAGCTGGGTCATAGATTCAGACCATGGAGACAGGACCTGGGGAGACTCCTGCATGCACACAGAAGAGACATAGTGTAGGACATCACAGAAAAATAAGCACTGGAGATTAAATTGATTAGGCAGAGTCATTACATTAGACTCGGTCATTCAGTCAAGGGTCTGTTTTTCCTTGATGTGCAGAGCCAAAAATAACCAACTTCATGAGCCAGCACTGATTTCAGAGGTTTCAAAGTCACACTGAACTATACTGTGGATGAAAACACTGAGCCGTGCCAACAAGTGTTTTCCCAGAGAAAAATGTTAATGCTTAGACTTGATGGAGTTTTCAGTTGTTTTGTTTCAATATCTACTGTCTCATGTGTTTCTCCTAAAATTTATTGGGAGAAATATAACGGAAACAAACAAGACAACTGTTGAAATACGATAAGAGGACAGAACTATAACATTTATTTTAATTCTGACTTGAATTTTGATGAGAAATGTCAATACTGAGATGTATTGAGATTTCAGTTTATTGGTTGGTTGGTTGGTTGGTTGGTTGGTTGGTTGGTTGGTTGGTTGGTTGGTTGGATGGATGGATGGATGGATGGATGGATGGATGGATGGATGGATGGATGGATGGATGGATGGATGGATGGATGGATGGACGGACGGACGGACGGACGGACGGACGGACGGACGGACGGACGGACGGACGGACGGACGGACGGACGGACGGACGGACGAATAGAACAAATGAAATGGACAGATAGACAGACAGACAGAGATAGATAGATACTGATAGATAGATAGATAGATAGATAGATAGATAGATAGATAGATAGATAGATAGATAGATAGATAGATAGATAGATAGATAGATAGATAGATAGATAGATAGATATAGAGGTTGTGTCTGAGACATCAGTCTCCCTTGTGCTGTAAATAGCACTGAGGGCCAAATGTTCCACATTTGAACCAATACTAGCGAGCAACCCAGCTGCCATTGTTGTCCAAACATAGCTGTATGGTATTCCTCTCCTTTCTCTCCAGAGCTACTTTCACTACTCCCCAGTCACCCCTGCCAAAGAGTATAAATAGACTGTCCCATCCAGCTCAGACACAGCAGAGGGTTCCTGGGCTATAAATTACCCTCACCTCACTCACCAAGCCGTAACTCAACAGGGTTGCCCCTTTACCAACAGGAAGTGGAGGGGCCAGAGGAGCAGGAAGAAGGCAAGGATGAACTGTGAGGAACATTTAACAGTAACGTCCCAGCACGGGAGACACAGCAGGCGGAAACGCTCAAGTCTTTCTTGGGATCTGAAGCCCCAAGGCAGAGATTACAGTTCCCTCTCATCCACACACAATGATGCTATTGACGACTGTCATGGCTTGTCTCAGGGAGCAGAAATACATGGTTTGGTTGAAAAGGGGGGCAGCATACAAGGCACATAAAATCGCAAGGAATGTGGCCATGGTAAGACCCTTAACAAATTAGACTCAAGATGATGACATTCCTTCAGAGGCCGGACAAAGAGACACAACAGAATCAGCCTTAGGACAGTTTTAAATAATACACTACAGTTCAAAAATGTGGGGTCAGTACGATTTTTTAATGTTTTTGAAAGAAGTCTCTTGTGCTTTCCAAAAGCTGCATTTATTAGTTACTTTTTTAGGGAGTAACGTGATATTGTAACTTTTAAAAGCAACACTGCTAGTGAGAAGGCTGTCTTGTTTCCCTCTTAAGACATTAGCGCCGCTCTGTCTTGCCCTTCTGCAGTGGACAGTGAAATATTAAATTGTATTAAATTTTATTAAAATTCATATTAGTATAATAAATGCTTCAAGGTATTGTACATTGTTAGTTTGTGATAAGTAATACATTAATGTCAACTAATAACAAATACTGTAAAGTGTCACCAATGTCCCCTTTTTTACTATAAAAAAATAATATTGATTGCCACAAAAAACTGTGTATGTCTAGTGGCAGACCCTGGAATGTGTTCCTTGCACAGAATTCGTGGTATTCAACAACCCGGCATCAGTTACAACACCCCTTTCCGTCCTGTCAGTCGTGAGAAAATACACTTGTCATGGCAACTAGGCCGGTATGAGTCAGTCCCACCAGATCAGCTCATCATTGTTATCTTCCACGGTGGACAGAATGGCCGAGGACCATAACTGCACCGCCGCAAATTGGCCACATTGTAAATCTCAGCACTGGCCCATTGACATGGAAATGAGGAGTCAAGTGCCCGGCTTTGGCATTGCTCTGGGCTTCCTGCCATGGCCATGCCACCCACTGAGCGTGCCAGCCAGCTCCACCGAGAGAATGTAGCAATATGTCATCCTTAAAGGCCACCAGCCATAATCCGTTTGCTGAACTGCTTCAAATCCAGGTCAGATAAGTCTCTACAGAGGAAGAAAATCCTCCTGCTTTTTTGTTACAGGAGCTGTTCACTGTAACTCATTGTCATTTAACTCGGTGTAATTTAACTCGGTGTCTTTCCTCACAAGGATATATGCACAGACGGCTAGAGATGCTGCAGTTTTCCACGATTACCGGTACATTCCATAACCACATGTAAAATCTACATAAACAGGTATAAATAACTCTTCCAGTGCTATTGGCCACATAATATGTGTAAAGGTTTGTGTAGAGCGCCTCCAAATGGTGAAGAGGCAAAATGCATCTTAACCTCAAGAGTTGTGCTCTTGAGGTTAAGATAATGTTAATATATAGCAATATTAAAATAAAAATTTGTTACATTTCCTTGACTGTTTCTGTCCATATCCACTGACAACTCATTCTGGTATTTCTTGAGAAGGTGCAAATGAAGCAAGGTCGGCGCACAGGTGAGGGGTACCGCATTCTTTCACACGTTCATCTTGAATCGTGCATGAACAAAGAATGAGTAACAGGAGGGGAGAGTTGAGCATGTGCAGCACAGAGGGACACACCTGCTTTAGAAAAATCATTTAACCTCTGACAATTCTGCTAACTACTGTAATTACGCCATGGACACTGAGCAGTTACTGTAAGCCATCACAACCCTAGATGTAATTAGCCTTGACATTTGGCCTCTTGGTTTGACTTTTTTTTTTTCCTGTACTAAAAATAAATATTTTAAAATAAGTATAATACTTTATATATATATATATATATATATATATATATATATATATATATATATATATATATATATATATATATATATATATATATATATATATATAGTTGTTTTAAATTAGAATATTTTTTAAAAAAAATTTGTTATTTAAAAATTTATTCAATTAAAAATGTAATTAATTAAATAATTTGAAATTGAAAGTTTTACTGGCTCTTTGTTGTGTTTGCTAATATGTTATGTGAATACAAAAATGTATATGTAAATGTAATTTAATAATCTAATATTTAATTATTTATATAAGATATAATCATTTAAATTACATTTATTCATAAAACTAGTTTTCACGTTTACTTCTAAAGTAATACTTTTTAGTATATAAAGAAGATAACCGTTTCTTCTTTCCCTGTATAGCAATTCTTTTCAGAATAACACTAAACAGATTTATAAACAGCCTTTCAAGAACTGCTGCACAAAATGCACTACCACAATTTAAACTGAAAGTCATCTTGAATGTAACAATATCTATACGTAGCTGCAAAACTTAAAATTCACGCAGATTACAAAAATTGAAAACACTGAATCATAAAAAAGGCAGATGTCACAATAAAATGATTATCTATATTAATATATATATATATAAATGTAAATAAATTTATGTAAAGAAATGACTTAACAACGAACAATAGCAAAAGATGTCAAACTGAATCTATACTGAACAACATTGACTAAGTTTATGTAGCGATAAGAACAGAATGAGGGTGTGATCGGCTCAACTTTACACTTTGTCCTGGTTATCTCTGGTATGAATGGAATGGGACATTTTTACAGAAGCTCTTAACCAAGCATGGTAGGGAATATGCTATTGTGTTTTCATGTATGTCCATGTGACACCTCTTTAAAGAACAATAAACTTGGGATGGGGAGGTCAGGCAGGAGTTTAGGAGAAAGATGCAAATCATCCATGACTGGCTCCAACTAAATGGATCTGTAAGTAATGGAAGGCTAAGTTCACTGCTAAATAGACATTTGCTCTGACAGGCGACAGGAAGGACATCAGACTTGGCATTCCATGAAAAAGAGGCTATGACAAATGCTCAGGAAAGCTTGGCCTTTATGGCATGAACGGTCTATCAGCATGACAATATGTGGTAGTTGAGCTGGTGGTTCATTCACAGTTCTAGTACACTGCAGGCCTCACACAGGGAATGTTTTAGCTAATACAAACAACCAGCCATTCCATATATATTCAAGCATTATATGTATATAATGTATATATATATATATACTTTGTATAGAAAAAAGTGGTAAAAGATTCAAGATTTTCCTAAAGAATATAGCAGTGCTTTCTCAATTTATTACGAGATTTATCATCGCAATTTGGTATGCAAATACTGTGATGATGTCATCTCTTTCAGTTAAAATTTTAAAAAGAAAAGTTACAAATAATTGAATTCTGCACAAACTAGCAACGTCTATGAGAGATTTTAAAACTGTATCTTAAAATTCTTAACTTAAAAATAAATAAAATAAAAAAGTTCACAAGACCCAAAAATAGCTAACCAAAGTTTACACACTTTTTGACCAATGAATTTCCAGTACTTTTCCATGATTTATCCTGGAAAATTAGTTTTCAAATCATTTTGATTCCGAACAATTCCAAGTCTTTCTGTGAACCTGTTTAACTGACTTAATGGAAACAATTGACTTTGAAAGAACAATTTGCTCACGTCAAGTGAGACATCATCTATGGCTTGTGAACAAGCAAGACCAAAATCTAGCCACTAAAATATTTTAGATCAAATCCAAATGAGAAAAATCTATGTGTACTACAGAAATATCTATTACTTTTTCATGACTTTTTTTATTAACTGCCATGACTTTTACAGACCATGACCAATAGAAACCTGGATAGCACCTAAAGCTGAAATGATTTTGAATGTACTCATAAAACATTTAGCTTAAATTAATCCCAGAACCTTATAATTGAATGAAATAGTTTGAGAACAAACCTGAACGAAAACATTTGAGGAATATTAATACAGTGCTCAACTGAAAGCAATGTAAAATCTTTCCAGACATTGAAAACCAAACTAGATATCCTGTTTAAAGACATTGCTAAGTTTGAACAAATCTCAAAAAGGCCTATAAAACATGGAACTATCACTGCATCCTCACCTTAGTGCTGCTGCTCTCCTCCTCAGCCTCATAACTGCTGGTGCTGGTCGGTGGGAGGTTGGTGCTGGAGCTTTCTTCTCCACTCGCTTGTCCACAGGTTCCTTTCACCTTTTGCTTCTCCAATCCACCCCTATTTCGTCTGGAGCCGGGGAGAAACTCTTTGCACTCTGGGAACACCTCATCGTCACGGCCTTCATCTTCAGAAGAGGTCTCACAAGCATCTGAACTCTCAATGGCTTGGGCGTTCTGGATCAAACCCAAAAAGCTGTCATAATCTGCAAAGGTAATGGAGCTGGGCTTGTGTTTGATGATTCGGGGTAGATCGGTCCCCTTAGAGACTGGCAAAGGAGCAGAGTGTGGGTGTTCAAGGTGGGGCGGTCCCAATGGAGAGGATGCAAAATAGTGAGCGGGATCTGAAATGGATCTTACAGTCAAACAAGAGAAAGGACTTGTAGACGAGATGTTTGAGGGATCTACATCAAGGTCGTTGGTCACTGAACTATCTGAGGAAGTCAAAAAACAGCTGACCCCTGCTTCACTGTATAGTTGTAGGTCAGATTCATGAAAAAAGCCATTCATATCATGTTTTGGGCTTGATATTGGAGCAGAATTGGTTTTATGTTTGATGCATTTCTTTGTCTTTTCTTTTGTGAGAAGATTCGAGATTCGAAGACAAGGTCCATCCTTGCTCATTAGCACTGGTACAATTTGATTGATCTTCTCTAATGAACTTTTGTTCTTCAGCTCAAGTGGTGTTTGGTCATCTATAACAGATAATAGTGAATCTGTGGTATCTTTTAATGTCAGGTTTCCATCCACGGTCAAGTCTGCCATTGAAAGCTCTACTGAGAAAGTCATTTTGGGGGCCTCTTGCAACGCTGATGACCGCTGTCCTTCTAAAGTCATCATAGGGCGACTGTCCATGTTTCAAGCTACAGTTTACAGCTAGCCATAAGGAATATCCAAAGGTGCCTTTGTATAATGCCAGAAACTGCCATGCTCCACCATTTGGACTGAACTGGTTCCTCTTAACAAATTAGCACTTTATGCAAATCATCCTGAAAAGAAAGAACATAAGTTGTAATGAGTTTGCTTTGAATGTCTGCATTTTTTTTTCAAACTACTGTAGGTACATTTACTTAACTCTGATTATTTAATTTAGCAGACTTAAAAAGTTTCCTTTCCAAAAGCAATCATGTTTCAATAACTTTTCTGATGGAGTAGTTCTCAGTCCTGTTGGTATATTTAAAAACAAAACAAAGGTTGCATCTCCTTGCCTGGTCAAGCTGGTTTGACAGTCTGTTTTGCAGGTTTTAAGAGGGGGTTTAGGCATTTTTTAGCTGGTCAGTCTGGCTGAGACCAGTTAGACCATCATAAAATAGAAATGCATCTTAGTCAAGTCGCGTTTTCTTCTCAGCATGGGAAATTTAGGAAAATACATTGCAGCATTGCACCTTATAATAGGACATTATAGAAAAGCAGAAGTATTAGTCTAACAAAGACAAAAAATTGCATTTTGTCTGAATTACTTTTTTCATATTCTCTGTGGTAATCGTCAGTACGCCATATGTACAGTTTAACCCTGAATATTGCTTTAAATGAGAAAAGGATACATTGGAGCATTGCTTATGGGATTTTATGGAAACGCACATGTATTTCACAGATAATTATTCTAACCTTTATAGAAGAAGCTGGAAATATGCAGTACAATGAGGAGAAATGGGAATAAAACGGGTAGAAATATTAACAAGGAAACCCAGAGAGGCAGAAAAAAAAAGAAAAACGAATCCCAAAGAGTCTCTCTGGGAATAGCAGAGAATCTCACAGACGCAGAAAAGGGATAACGGAATCCCAGAGAGGCAAAGAGGGAATAACAGGGAATCTTGCACAAGTAGAGGAGGGAATAACAGGGGATCTGAGGGGTTGAACATCTGGCTCAGGCTGTGAGCGTTCAAGTCTGGATCTGTTAAAGGCACGACGATGGTGACATCAGTGCTATGAGGAATCTGGCTCTTCGCTCTCCAGAGGCTGATTTATAATGTACCCGTCCATTCATCAGACGACCTAAATGTCCCAGACCAGGCTGTGGTTAGCAACCCTGCTAACCCCCTCATTACCCTCCAACCACACTGCACAAAAACACACATTAAACCGCAGGAAATGTGTCTGATTGGTGGAGAAAGAAAGAACATTCCTTTCAGACACCTTAGCTTAAATGAACTGTGAAAGACCAAGATTATTCTTGGCAGGAGGTTCCTATCAATTGACTGATAGCATGAAATAATGCCACTCAGTTGTGCTATATTAAGATGTGATTGGTTTGTTTTTGTCAGATTTATCAATTTATTATGAGAATTGAATCTGACAGGCCAGGGCTACATTGCCCAAAAGCATGATAAGCCTAAGTAGATTGGTAAGTCCTTTGGTGCAATTGGTTTACGATCAACTTAAGGTGATGATACACAGGGCAACTTTTTGAGCAATGTTGCTGGGCAATGTTGCCGTCAACGGGCAACCAGATGAGACACAGGGACCATGACCGATCTAAATTATCCAGATAGAAATGTATTGCCCATTTTCAATGGGAAAGTGCCCAAGTAACATTGTTCAAAAAGTTGCCCTGTGTATAATCACCTTTAGGCTCACAATGCTTTTGGGAAACGCAGCCGTGATCATTCCAGAAGTGAACACTAGGGTGTGGAAAGAAATGGAAATAACATGGACATTAATTAATTAATTAATTTTGTATATAAAAATTAAATGTTAGGTTTAAATTCATACGAATTTATAAAGGAAAGTGTATATTTTAGATGCTGTTACTAATCACCACCACTTTTAAGTTTAAAAATTTTTAGTCATCTTTTTAGCCCTCAAGTAGTACAATAGTAAAATGTACAAATATCCCCTGTAGTCTCGCATCCACCCATGTATAAAATAAAGTGTATAATTTTGAAAAGAGACATACTTTTTAAACTTTTAACCAAAAACCAGCAACATTTTACTAGATAGAAAAAGCACCTACCGGTAACTACTCAAATATTTAAATAAGAGCCATTCATTCCTAACTGAGGGTTGCCCAAAAACAAAGATCGTATGTTCGTGCCTATTTAAATCTCAAAACAACTTTGCATAAATAAATGCATTTAAACCAACAATTAATTTAACTGTTAACCAACAAATAAATGTATCTAGTTATTGCTGTCAAAAAAAATATATATATATAACAAATGTAAAAAACAAAATGAAACTAAAATCTAATAAAATGGTCACAAAAATGATTTTCATCTTTCAAATATGAAAGATATTATATATGTGGTTGATATCCATGCCCAAAACATAGATTAAAATGATTTTTGTGTTAATTTAGTTGACAAGTATTTATTATATATATTATATATATACTGTAATGTAATACTTGAGTATAATATATAGTATTATGTATTATATAGTAATATATTATTTATATTATCCATATAAGCCATAAAAGGTCATAAAAAGACAATATTGGTCTATCTCCAAGTCTTGAAGTGTTTTTTAGCTGTCAACTCAGAGGACATACTTTATAAAAACAAAGCATATTTCACAGACTGATACACTTCTCTGCACCTTCCTGCATGAAACTTTTTCCAGCGGTCATCAACAGATGGAAAGACTGAATATTCCTGTGTACTTCCAAGCATGCATAGAAAATCAGAGCTCTATGTGCTGTGGTGTTAAATGTGAGAATGGGGCCAGCTGGCAGCCCTGCCTGTGGCCTTCACTCATTTAACACTTTGCCTTGCGCTTTGCTCTCATTCTGTCTCTATCGTGTCACACACTCACAAAAACATGGTCCAATTTCATCAAGAGAAAGGAAAACACACACCTGCCCTTGACAAAACATTTAAACTTTAAAAGCTGATAAGAACTATGACCAAACACCGGACAAGGTCAGTGACTCACAGCCATCTACAGCTCTGACTTCCCATGTGCCTGAGGCTGTGACACACATGCAAACAAGTTCATATGAAATCACACATGGTATATAACAGAGGTTATGAAATATGTCAAATATCACAATGCACAAGAACTTGCGTAAGCATATGACAATAAATACTTTGGAAGATATCCTGCAACACGCTGTACTCCATTTAAAACTACTTTAATGGAAGATAACTAAAAAATAATTCGCCAAATCAGACCATTTAAAATAAACAAAAAGGTGACTAAATGGTGACAAGTCATAGAACCTAAAGTTTACACTTTTCCTTGTACGTGCATATCATTTTAGCCTAAAATCTTAAAATAAATCTGCCTAAAACCGACTAAAACATAATGGCGTCCATATCATTTTAAATAATCAGTCACTCAATATGACAGGATTCATATTTAGATGTTGCAATTGACCATTCTAACTAAAGTTGCAACATTTATTTGTAACTTGCCCAAATACTGTCTCTCATGAGAAACAGTGTTGCAAGAGTAACCCTGATTAGATCTAGTCCTCTCACCTCCTTTCCTTTAGCCCGTTTTTCTCTAAAGCCACAGTAAAAGGAGGCCTCCCCATTCCCAGCTGTATAAAAGACTTGATCCAAACAGCCAAAGAGGATTCTGCACTGTGAATGTCACTCAAGCGTTCTACAAGTTTCTCGTTGAGCGCAAAGTGTTGCAAGACATGAAAAGGGGCGAACAGTGTTTTCTTTTCACTTTACACACTGTGAGTGACTGTAAACGCTGCCATTCCCATTCACTTTACAGGGATCGTTATTAATTCATTACACAGTGTACATTTCACCAGAACTGTAATGGTCCAGTAAAAAGCGTACACAGAGTTATTGACACGTGCAAGTTGAAGTAATCCTGCAGCTTCTTACATAGGCTATGTTCCTGATGTTTGGAACATTTGCATCATTCAGAGTTATGTTTTAATTCAGTATTTTAGTTTAGATTTCTAAGTGAGATTAAGATTTTAAATGTTCAAATTTGAACACATAAGGGAAAGTTTATATAACGTCCTGTAACTCATCACCATTTTCTTTAAGTACTTTTAATCACTTTTTTTTTACTTTAACTAGTTTATTTTAAAAAGTCATGCAGTGTAAGAACGTCCCCCGTTTCCTCCTCGGAGTAAAACAATAAATATAGAATTGTGAGGTAAATTATATGAAAAAAAAATTTGCAATTGGAGAGAGTCACAACGGAGAAATATAAATCAGTTTGCAAGACGTAAGGTCACATTGTGAGATATAAAGATGCAATTGTGAGATATAAAGTTTGAATTATTTATGAGAAATAAAGTTGAAATTTAAGAGGAAAAACCACAATTGCGCAATATAACTGTCATATTGCAAGATATAAATCCACATTGGGAGATATAAAAATGGCATGAGAAACAGCCTTCTGTTATGTAGTCTTTCCATCATTGTTCAAGCGGCACGCATAAATAATTATACAATAACTAACTTAAAACTTTAAAAAATAATAGTTTTAGATGCGGTAAATGCAGAATGTCATTTCACGTCGCAGAATATGTGAACTACAATTAACTATAATTAAATCTGTGATCTAAAACTGTGGAAATCATCCTAATATTTCACGTTGACATCTAGAAGCAAATGAGACTTAAAATGTGTTCATTTGCCAGACACTTTCATCAAAGTGACTTCAAAGTATGCATTTCATCAGTATTCTCTGTCATGAACTTTAACCATCATCCACCTGCACTGAAGAGTCTGGTCAGCATTAAAGCTAAAGCCTCTGCCCTATACAGACTGACTTCTGCATATTAAAACAGATTGAGGATCATCTTACCTTAGACTTCTTCAGAATGTGCTGGGAAGTCCAACAGGCATCATGTTCATGATGAGGAGCTTGAAAAGCGGCTAAGGTCCCATTAAAACCAAGAAACGTGCGTGCGGACGCGCTCAGCATTCGAAAGCGTCTCTTTTTGCGCTTCTCCTTGGATATTCAAGGCAACTCCTCCGCAGAGGGAGAGGTGCTGTCATCACAAATTCCCCAAAATCCCCACAGGCAACGGGAAGCCTCAGCATGCAGTGACTAAGACATTCAGAGTAAGAGTGGAAGGGGAGAAAGAATGTATAGTTGTTAGAATGATGGTTTGGAGGAGGAGTTACGGATAAGGGGAAAGGGTGAAAGAGAGAGAGGAAGAGAGGAGATACTGTTGTGTAAACAAGGCTCTGCACAAAGTATATTTGGATGTAAATAGCCAGCACTGGCTTTAATTGTGAAGGAGAACAGATCCATGTCTCACTGTATGGCTCTGACCCCCAGTTCAACAGGGCTGGATGCATTCCAGGTTACACCACCATTATCAACAGAAAGCCATACGGATACTTTCTAAAACAAAAGAAATGGACGGGACCAAGAAAGAAAGGGATATTTTACTTCACCGTGGCTTTTTTCCATCAGGAGAGCTGTCTGGATCACCGAGGAAGTTCTGTGGCTGAGTCCAAATCCTAAGGCATATGTCAGTGGCTTATCAGAAAGCGTTTTTTTGTATGAAGGTACTTCAGTTCAGTTTCCAGGGAACCATAGCATCACCTGAAACAAAATTTAAGAGATAACCAAGCAATTTTTTAATGGATACAATGCTTGTTTATTGGTTGAAAATGAATCCCAAGTTTAAAAATAAAAAAAAACTTCTAAAAGACACTTCTAAAAATATAAACATTAAACATTTTTGAAATTTTAAATAAAAAAAACTTTGGAATCAGTCTTCATATTTAGTTTAAAACACATTTATAAAAATTGCATTTCTTAAAACGATATGTATATATATATATATATATATATACAAAATATACAAACATTTATTTATAAAAATTTGGATTCAGACATGAATCTGATTCTCCATAGCATTATGCAGGTTTCTGATGCAGATTTCCCTGATGTTTACTTTTATCTGATAAGGTTCAATGCTGATGTTCTCTTGTCCAAAATTACACCTGCACTTCCCTCTGTGGTTGAGAAACATCCATCCACTTGTCCGTTCATCACTGTCCACGACGTTCACCCTAGAGGAAGCAATAGTCACAAATCAACATGGACTCCTGCTGACCCCATCTAGAGAAGCAGCCCTAGATCCCCTTCATTCATTCACAAAACACTCTTCCATTCTGCCTGCAGCCACTTCAGACTATCAGCAGATGCTTTCATGTTACTCGAAGTAGGTACTTATTTCACATTAGTCCAAAAATAAAAGCCTCAGTAGCAATTCATCTTAATGTTTCTGTTGTAAGTTTAAAACAATATGAAATAGCCTAACTTTGAAACTTGCAACTCTCGGACTATAATCAATTATAATAATTGTCACTTGTATGACCTCCAAGTATCAAATTGTTAATGTTACTGGATACACCTGAAGAAAAGTGTTTACATAATACTCTAAAAAAGGACTTAAAAGAAAAATTGTGAATGGTGTTTTCTAATGCAAAACTCACTGCCACAATGTCTTTTCTTATGGTAGGCCTACTTTGTGGTTGCTAGGGTACTCTGGTGCGTTTCCCTCACAACGATGTAACTCGCTGTTTAACTACTAGTAGCCTAAAATATATTGAAACTAACACTTCCTTTGAACCAATTGCGCACATTTTAATCCCGTATAGGCCTACATGCGGTTAATTTATTCAGCAGCTTTCTCCGAATATGCTGCATTAACGAACATGGCACCTGATGCCTGCTTTACTATTTTTTTGTACTCTTTTGCCGTAGGTCGACTTGTATCATATTTGTTATTGAAGTTTTTTATCGAAAAATATCGTAGATGGTGAAAAAAACGTTATCTCTAATCATTTCAGATAGCTGAATGAATGCTATCTAAGCTAACTAAAAAAAAAAACTTAGAACGAGAAATGTTTAATTTCACAATCTACAGCTTTGGTTACTAGTATATGAAACATATAAGTTAAAAGACATTAATGGTCGTTATAACGTAGTTCAAACGACTTAGATAGTAAAGTGATATCTGATTTGTAACCAGGCACTAAAGCGATTACCCATAAAACGTGCTTTGAACCAATCGGATTGCTTTGGTCCTTAGCTGGGACTCATCACTTCGCTGGGACTCATCTCTTCACCACACCATCTGCCGGAAGCTAATTATTTTAGTCGATAAAGTTTTAAATATGGACATTTTTCTTAGACAAACGCATCGCTTCGCTTCAGAAGGCCCTTATTACACCCTAAAATTTACATAAACCCCGCCCCTGGGAACATGCAGTCCATGTTGAGAAGAGGAAGAGTTGTTGTAGTAGAACACATTTGGGAGTTTGCTCAAGCTGTTGCATCCGTCTTTTCATATGCAATACAGTACATAACACAAATGCAACAGCATGTCACTCTGTAGGCATCTTACAACAGTTCCCACACGAGCGATTTTATAGATCATCATGACAGAATGCTAATTGAAGATAGTTAACTCCACATCAGCAACATAAATTCATCAACTAACCATTCAGAAATGTCCTGTTGCATTCTAAGTTGTCACTTCTTCTTGAGTCTCTCATTGTCCGACTCCAGTTTAAACATAAAAGGCAAAGCAGTTTCTAACATTTTAGTGCTTGTCTGCGTGAGGGAATCGGAGCTGCTAACACACACACACACACACACACAAGCTCCGCCCTCTGTGCCGGGAGCAGCAGCTCATTTGCATTTAAGGGACACACACAAAACAATGCGTTTTTACTGACCCCTAACATGCTGTAAAAAATTATCTATGGGGTATTTTGAGCAAAAACTTCACATACACACTCTGGGGACAACAGAGACTTGTTGTAACAGAGACTTTACATATTGTAAAAAGGGGCATTACCACCCCTTTAAGAGGTAAACCCTGCACACCCAGTATGTTTTATCAGGTTAAATCAGCGCCTCTCGTCTTCTATGTGCCATACACGTAGGAGTCTAAAATGTAATTAGACGTCACTGCTTTGGCTCCCAGGGCCCAATATTGATGACTTTTTGGAGTGTCTGGGATCTTTTGATTTTACAAAGTACTACAGCTACAATCTAAAAAATGCTGGGTTGTTTCAACGCAATCTTGGGTAAAATATGGACAAACCCAAACGTTGGGTTAAAAATGTAATGTAAAAATTTAACCCAACAGCTGGGTTTGTCCATATTTTACCCAATATTGGGTTGAAACAACCCAGCATTTTTTAGAGTGTACCTGATGGAAATGTGTACCTGTTCCAAAAAAGTATTGTCCAGACCTCCGCTGGAAAGGAAATATAGCGATCGGAGCTCTTGGAACTTTAATTGAATACCCCTGGTCTAGGGGTTATTTTTGCTCATTTTATCCATCATGAAAAAAGTCTTCTTCTTCTTCAAAAAAAGCATCTTACATGTAAGATGTTACATCTACACAAAAAGAAAAATGTGAGTTACCAGGCCAGCCAAAGTTTAATACATAGGGGATTGTTCACAAAAACGCTCTTTAAGCCAAAGCATAATTTGACTCAAAATATCCACTATTGTAGCGCATTTACATCAAATTGAAGTTTTTAAAACGTTTTTTGATATTAGGTCTTGTAATTACCTTTATAATTGAATTATCAACAAAATAAATGAAAAAAAGAAACACTGAACGGCAGCCAAAGCTGGCTCAGCATTGCTGTGGAAGTTGCCAAAATTTACTCTGAGACTCCATAATCTTCAAAGGCACTCAAGCAGGAAAAAAGCAAGACCTTAAAAAAGAAAGGGCTCATGTCACCACCAGTCTGTCCTACATGGAGATCACCACAAGGGCAGCAGATGAAAAGCAGCAGCAGGCTGAGCGATTGGCAGGACTGTGTGAATGGATGTCTTTATTTTCAGTGGTGAAGCCCTGGAGGTGAGGTGACCCTTCTTTGTGCTGTGGAGGTCCAGCTTAAACACAGCTGGATCTTCATGTAGCTCAGCCAAAGAGGCCCTCTTCTGATCTCTTTCCTCCAGTGCTGAAAAGCAGTCCTGTTTGTTGGACACTCTCTGTTAGATTTGTAGGGCTCCCTTACTGAGACAAGCAGGAAGACAAGAAACCATCTCTCACTCCTGTAGAAGTGCAATAACTCACGTTCAACTGAATGCCACAAAGACTTATGCTTCTGTTGTGCTTGTCTCTTAATCATCGCAGAAGCGGGGTCTGTTCAACATTCTGAACAACTCTAAAACCCTGGTAAAAATACCAAATAGCACCAGATACCACACGTGGCCCATTGTGGTGTACTAATGTCAAGTATGTATGTATTCTTTGGGAATACCGAGTTTGAATAAAGGCCATATGGATTAGATCGTTTTTTAAGGAAATTTTTATGTATGATAATCTGTTACGTATGTGTTAAAAAAAAAAAGTGGAGCATCAGTACCCTCCCCTGGCTGAGGGTGGTTGTGCTTGTGAACTTTTTGATTGTTGGGAGCATGTCCATGAATTCAGTTAATAAACTTTAGTTTTCTCTTTAACCATGGCTTCAATGAGTCTTTAAAAAAATGACCTTTCTGCTTCTTCAAAATCCCAAAGGGGCCACTCGGCCACAACACCCATTGTAGGCACTTTATACAGTGGAAAGGGGTCATTATTGGCACTCTGATTGGTCCGTGGCTACGCAGCCCCATTCGCAGCAGAGTGTGTCGTGACACATTCCTCCTTTAGCCATTATTAAAGGGGTGGTAAAATGCCCTTTTCACAAGATGTAAAATAAATCTCTGATGTCCCCAGAGAGAGTGTGTGTGTGTGTGTGTGTGTGTGTGTGAGTGTGTGTGTGTGTGTGTGTGTGTGTGTGTGTGTGTGTGTGTGTGTGTGTGTGTAGTTTTAGCTCAAAATACCTCACAGATATATTTATATAGCATGTTAAAGTTGTCACTTTTGGAGGTTTAGCAAAAACTTACCGTTTTGTGTCTGTCCCTTTAAATGCTAATTAGCTGCTGCTCCCGATAGAGAGGGCGGGGTTTCAAGAGCTCGTGTGTGTTAGCTGCTCCGATTACCTCACGCAGACATACACTAAAATAACAGAAACTGTTCTGCCTTTTATGTTTAAATGGAGTCAGAGAATGATGGAGAGACTCAAGAAGAAGTGAAAACGCGTAGAATGCAACAGGACGTCTCTGAATGGTTAGTTGATGAATTTATGTTGCTGATGTGGCATTAAAGGGATAATTCTGGATTTAGCATTAAGCTTTGTATAAGTAGAAAACTTGTAGTATTTTCAAATTACCATATTTCCCTCCCTCATATCCCCCCGAGACGAGAGATTTATGTATTTTTTGTCATTTTGCATCATCAGAGGCTTAAAGACTACAGCCAGTAGAAGGAGCTAGATCCGCATGTTTTCAACCCGCCCATAGAGGGAGGGATCTCACTCACAGAATGTACAAATAGTGTCAGACATCTTTTTTTGGAAGCTAAGCTAACAGGCTCTTGTTCTGTGGAGAAAGCGGAGTAGTAGTGGTTACCATCCTCTTTTTCCCGGGCATGTCCGGCCGTCGAGATCGTCCAAAATGTCCGGGATTCGGCTTTTGCTTTCTGCAGTCGCCATTCATTGTTTACATGCACACCTTTTGTGTAATCTAACTGAATTAATTCCGATTGGTGAATCTGAATGTAGTGTTTACATGAACGCTAAACAAGTGATGGGTTAATGTGCGTTTTAACATTACATCCTTAAACTACCCTGGAAATCCAGAGTTCTCGCGAGAGCACAAGTTGAATTTCCTCAGCGAGTTACTCTGGTGTCGAGTAATGATGCTCATTAAACATGCCCTTGTATCTGAACTGCACCAATCACGGGTTATCTGATATAGGCGGGCCAGAGGCGAGATTACGACAGCACTGTGACGTCTAAGTCATTAGTTAACATTACAAGATGGCTATGGATGAACACCAGTTGTTTGAAACGGCTTTGGGCACTACAATGAAAGATTTAGACTTGCCTCTAAAAGAGGAACAGAAGACGGCGCTCGAATCATTCCTTTGCAAGAAGGACGTTTTAATCTACCAGATTAAAGGACAAGAGTCTAATCTACCAGTTAGCTCCGCTGTTAGCTAAGCGTATGCGGCTTAGACTGTGTATTGTTGTGATTGATTGGTCGTATTGTTATCCAATTGCGTCCAGTGAGATTTTCAAATGCATGCTTGCTGCCGCCCCTCGAGCTGGCCGATTTTCATTAGTCGAAGCCAGACCATTAATCTTTCAGATTTAGGTCTGGATTTCCAGGCTAACATTACACACTAACTTAAGTTAGAAAAGTTAAATCATACTCAAACACACCTTTAAAATGTTGTGTGGCTTGTGCCATAGTAGACCTTCTGCTGGTTAGGACCAGATGGGATAGTCTTTGTTGCCCTTGTGCATTGATGAGCCATGGGCTCCCAACACCCTGTTTTCGGTGTGTGGTTTGTCCCGCCTCGGACAACAGTTTGTAAATTCTCAGACAAACCAGGAACAAACCACAAACCTTTCTGTTTCAGAGCTACTCTATACCAGTCGCCTTGCCATAATTTAATTTTAAAAATCCCTTGTCAAAGTCACTCAGATGGGGACATCAGAGATTTATTTTACATTTTGTGAAAAGGGCATTCTAAATAGGCAAATGCTTAAAAGTGACATATCGTGAAAATCTGATTTTTTCCATGTTTAAGTGCTATAATCGGGTCCCCGGTGCATCTACCAACCCAGAAAACGTGAAAAGTGACAACCCAGAAACTTTGTTTTGATAAGCCTTTCTCTGCAAGCATGTAAAAAAAAAAGAATAATAAGAAGGGGATCTTATTTAGCGCCCCTCTGCACGTTTCCACCCACGGCGCCGCCATTTGATTTTCGCAAGTGACAACAGTGTAACCAGTTTTAACGCAATGGCAAAAGTTCAAGCAAAGCATGCAAACTGTTCTGTTGTTGGCTGCACAGACGCGGACAGAACACTATTTAGAGAGCACTAGATTAATTTGATTTTCTACAGAAATCCCCCAGAAACAGATGAATCAATGTACTCCACAGCTACTACATAAATGTATCCACTAACCATTCAGAAACGTCCAGACATTCTAAAAGTTGCGACCTCTTCCTGAGTCTCTCTGTAAGGCTGCACTCCGCTACTGGTTGTTTCTGAGATTTTGGATTTTGGATGAGTGAAACTATTTGCGTGTTTTGTTATTGTTTGTATCCGAAGCTCGTTTAAATGATCGTCCGTCTTCTGGAGGCGGGGGGCAGCAGATAATTTGCATTTAAAGGAACAAAATTGACAAGCTTTAATAAATGATCTCGGGGGTATTTTGAGCAGAAATGTCAGATTTTGCTGAAATAAATCTGATGAATATATCAGCAAATAAATTTGTGTCAACAAATGGTGTCCCCAGAATGTGTCTGTTCTCGGGACACCATAGATTTATATTGCATCTTGTGAAAAGGGGCATCATATCACATAATATCATAAATAGTCACCTTTAAGCTCTGATTGTTTTATGTTTGGCAACAGTTCTTCTAACCCTAAATTGATGGAGTGTGTAACTTTTCATTTCTTAAACAACCATGTAGGAATATTTGGCCATCATGGCCATATTTCAGGATGACAATGTCAAGATTCATCAGGCTCAAATTATAAAAGAATGGTTGGGAGGGAGCATGAAGAATAATTTTCACACATGAATTGGCACCTCTTAATCCAGACCCTAAAATTATTGTAAATCTTTGGGATCTGCTGGAGTAGACTTTACAGAGTGCTCGACTCTTGCATTGTCAATACAAGATCTTGACCAAAAATGTATGCACCTCTTGATGAAAATAAATGTTGTGCTGTTATTTAGTTAAACCCATTGTTAGTTATTAGTTATTTAGTAAAGTGCATAAATTTTTTGTCAAGATCTTACATACATAAAGAATATAAGCTATATAGAAGAGAAGATGCTATGAACGCAATCTCAAGGCTGGTCCAGGGATAAAGCAGATAGCCTCGCACAGACAGAAGGATACAAATAGTGCCTGAAGCCATCAAGCATTCTGGGTAACTTATAATTTTCTCTATTGTTTCACTGCAACGTGATTTATTACATTAACCTATTGAAATGCATAATTATGAATTTGTAAGTTGTTGTGCCCAATTCATTAAAAAGAACTGGTTAAAAAAGAGCCACAAAATGTCAGAAAATGACCACTGTGGTTACATTTTCATGTGTTTTGCATAAAAATGGCTGATGTAATCACCAAGATTTAAAAAAAATCTCCTAAATCTGCATAAAAATGTGCAGTCGAGGTGGAACCATATTTAAATCATTAAAAAAAGATGGAAACACATTTAATTAATAAATGCCAACATGTAGCCCGTATCCACCGTCAGCCATCGAAAATCCATTGAAATCCCTGTGGAACAGTAATTGTTGGACATCCTAGCCTGCTACGCCCCCTTCAGTGACGTATTCTGCCCCAAAAAAGTGTCCACACCGGTCATGGGACTGTGCCATCGACCTTCTTCAGAGTGAGCCAGTGGCAAAATCTATCCCTGAACAGAAGGCCATAGAGGAGTACATTGAGGAAGCTCTTCAACAAGGATACATCTATCCTTCCACGTACCCTGCTGCTTTGAGGCTCTTTGTGGTTAAAAAGGACGAAGGCTTGCAGCCTTCTATTGACTACAGAGCTTTGAACAACATCACTGTCAAGTTCTGATACCCACTTCCCCTCATCCCTGCGGCCCTGGAACAACTACAGTATGTGGAGCAGCCGTGTTCACCAAGTTGGACCTCCGCAGTGCCTACAATCTCATCTGGATAAGTGAGGGGGACGAGTGGAAGACTACCTTTGTGACTCCTACAGGGCACTACGAGTATCTCGTCATGCCGTCAATGCCCCCTCCATATTCCAATACTTCATGCACTCCGGGACTTCCTCCACCAATTTGTACTAGTCTACATTGGTGACATTGTGTACTCCCGGATTATGGTCGAACACCGTCAGCACGTAGCGGAGGTCCTCCAACCATTTCATCCAGAACTTCAGCTCCATCACTAGTCCACTGACTTATCTCCTCAATAATAGGCCCATGTCTCACTCCTGGACACCAGCAGCTACCCAGGCTTTCCAGAGCCTCAAGGAAGCCTTTACCAGTGCACCGCTTCAAAGCCCTTCATAGTTGAAGTTGACGCCACCAGGGTAGGAGTGGTGCTGTCTAAGCAGCAGGGCAATCCAGCAACTCCATCCATGTGCTTTCTTTTCCAAAAAAATTATCTCCGGCGGAGAGAAACTACAACATCGGCAACAGAGAACTGCTCCCCATCAAGCTCGCCCTGGAGGAATGTAGGTATTGGTTGGAGGGGGCTCAAGAACCACTCATTGTTCTCACCAATCACAAGAATCTAGAATATCTCAGAGATGCTAAGAGACTCAACCCCAGACAGTCAAGAAGTGCATTGTTCTTCACACGCTTTAACTTTTCCATTCTCCTACCGACCAGGCTCAAAGAATGCCAAAGTAAATGCTCTGTCATGTCTTTATGCTCCTAAGGAAAGTAGCAACCTGAATCCATCCTACCTCGTCATCTCATCATGAGTCACATCCAATGAACACTCGACCAGCAACACACCTCCTCCAATGCAATGAGTAAAGCCGTAAAGTCGTACCTATGTTCCCAGAGCACAATGCACCACTCTCATCCGCCCGGTACACTCTTCATTGAGCACTGGCCACCCAGGGGCTAATGTTCCCTCTCATTGCTAGAAGAACGCTTCTGGTGGTCCGGCATGGCCAGGGATGTGGGAAGGTTCGTTCAAGGATGTTCGGAATGTGCCATCTCCAAGAGCCCACGCCATCTTCTATCTGGCAAACTCAATCCATTGCCCGTTCCACAACACCCTGGTCACACCTAGGAGTTGACTTCATCACGGACCTGCCCCCTTCTGACGGTAACAAAAATCATGTCATCTGATTCCTCTCAAGGGCCTGCCAACTGCCATGGTCACCGCTGAACTCCTGTTCATGTATTTCGTTACTACAGGATTCCAGAGAACATCGTATCTGACAGAGGACCTCAGTTTATTTCCCAGGTATGGAAGTTTTTTTTACCCTCCTAGGTGTGACCGTGAGTCTCTTGTCTAGTTACCATCCCGAGTCAAACTGACAAATGGAAAGAAAGGTCCAGGAGATTTGGCATTTCTTAAGAACCATCTGCTATGGCCACCAGAACTTTTGTAAATAATTCCTGGGATGGGCCGAGTACGCGCAGAACTCCCTCTGCCAACCTACCACTGTACTTACTCCTGCCAAGTGCATACTCTGTAATCAGCCTCCACTGTTTCCATGGTCTGGGGAACCATCGGATGTCTCAATGGTAGATCATTGGTTCTGAGAGAGTGAAAGGATCTGGAACACTGCACACCACCATCTGCAGAGAGCAGTGAGCAGGCAAAGACTTCAAGCGGATGCCTGGAAGGCCAACACTCCCGTATTCCAACCAGGACAAAAAGTTTGGCTCTCCACCCGTGACATCAAGAAAATTGAGTCCCAGTAACATTGGCCCCTTCACCATCATTCGTCAGATCAACCCAGTCATGTACCAACACAGTTACCTTCACACTACAGAATCCATCCTTCATTTTATATTTCCCTGTTAAAACCATATTAGTGACCCATTTCTGTTTCTCCCACAGAACCTGGTCCAATGGAGGAACCCCGCCTTCCATTAATCCTGGAGGATTGAGCAGTCTACATTGTCCGTGAGATCTAGAACTCTCAGCGCTGTGGTGGCCATCTAGAGAATCTGGTGGACTGGGAGGTCTTTGGCCCTGAAGAACGTTCCTAGGTTCCCAAGGATGACATCCTTGATCCACCCCTCCTTACCACATTCCATGAAACTCACCCAGATCGTCCTGCACCCAGTGGAAGGGGGTGGCCATCACAATGTTGGAGAGGTGGGGGTAGCTCCACGGTCAGACAATCACAGAGATCCCAATTACCAAAGTACTGATTACCCACACCTGCAGCTCATTCCCTCCCCAATCACCCTCTGTATAAAAGCACACAGCTCATATATACACATTGTCTGGTCTTTTTAGAGCAATGGACTTCTTACCTGTTCTCTCCAAGTGATTTTGTGGATGTTACGCTTCTATACCGTCTGCCTGTTCCCCAGTGTTCCTGCAAAGCCATTACTTATCTTTTTAAGCAAATGAGGTGTGTGCTCCATTTCATCCATCCATCCAATCCATCTGTGAAAACAAAGACTGTCGGTATCATTCATCATTCATCCTCGGACATTGATTAATGTCTGCAAATACTCACTTGCATTACTAAATACTAATTTCTGTAAATACACCAACATCTCTTGATTTTATCCCTGTCTTGAGTCTATATTCCATAACAGTAGGCCTATAAAAAAATCATTTATACTTTCCTAAAGATTACATATCACTTCAGTGATGCACAGTTCCAGTAAAGCATGCAAGATCTTCACAACCTATCGCTCAAAACAGACCTGCAAAATGGGAAATAGCACATGCAAATGTCATTCAGCACAATTCTTTTGGTTGTTTACATCATTAACAGTGAGTCGGGTGTTAAAACACCAGTTTTAACAAGCAACACAATTCATTCTTACTGAATTCCACCGAGTGATCTGTCTTCAGGAAAATGCAAAAAGAGCCAAACATAATGCAAACCATTGGTTATAGTTTTTTTTTTTTTTTAAACGAAGCCCTAATGGAGAATTATTCCTCACATGCTGTCTTATCTACGGTTGTCAGCCATACAGACACATCCACCATGATCAATATGCCAACCCCCACAATCTGCCATAAAATATGACAGCACCTCAAGCAGGGTGCATCTCGTTAAATCTAAAAATATTTACATACCTCCATAAAGCACGGATCAGGCCTGTTCCTTTTTTTACAAAGTACTGAGTTGCCTTATTAGTCATTGGTGAAATCTATGCATCAGAATAAACTAGACAGGAAGTTAATATGGACCACAAATGTCCATGAAATTTTACATTGAACTATTTAAAATCCAGATTAACATGTTAGACTGTTGAATATAATAATAATGTTCTGATCACAACAAGCAAGAGAAAGAGACTTTAACCTCGAAAAAAGTCAAAACATTTGCTAAGCGGCATTCCACAGATTAATGTGGAAATGGTGCTATTGTGCCATTGTTTGCTCTTTTCTAAGTGAAGATTATGAAACTTCACCCAACTAGTGTTAACAGAGAGACTAAAGAAAAGAGTGGAAACATGAAAAGGTATGTCTGAATATAGTGGGCAACATTGGAGCGTTGGAGCGTTTACATTAAGTCATGGACAGTCTGGCAAAACTCCAACAATGGGCTTTAACAATACTCTAACATCAGTCATGCTGAAAACAGGTGAGGGCTTGGAATGTTTTGCCCAATAGTTTCATGCTCAAATGGCATTTAACATCCAGCACTTCTAACCAGCCTCATCCCACACTAAACCTTGAGATTCAGACACTTATGTAGCATTAAACTGCCTCTAAAAAAGCACAAAAGACAAAGATGAATAGAAAAAACAACAACCCAGTACCGCAACTTGTAAGAACATTCCAGTGATGCCTTTATATTTGACTCAATATTCCCATTCCGTTTCAATTTTCTGAAAGATTCCCGACATTCCATAAAGCCAAGGCAGGTGTTCCGTATTATCTCCTCACAACACACTTCAGTTCCATCTTCACCCTAAGACACTTGACCCATCCTTATAAATCTAACTTAATGCCCTCAATGGCAACTAACTCATCGGCCCTGGGATTTGCATTATGTGCCTCTGTCAGGCTCAAGAAGAAGCAATGGATCAATGTTCACTTTGTTCTCCAAGCAGTTGTTTCTAAAACATGTGGTTAAGGGTTGTTGTACATGACTTTGGTACCCAAAAAGGGGATGGTCTATTTGCTGATGAATAAATAAGAGCATGCAAAAAAGGATTTCAAAATTGGTTGTGGTTCAAAACTGAAGATCTGTCATTTCAACAAGAGGAAATTACTGCACCCTTACAGCACTCTTTAGAGAACCACTGGCCTACTTGGAATACCCTCATAGCAAGCAATCATTGAAACAATGTTGAGTCAATGTTAATTGCATTGAATTAATGTTACAAAGTGATATCTTTTCAACCTCACTTTTACACCCTCAGTCACTTTTGAAACAATGTTGAGATTTTAGCAAAAAAAAAACAAAAAAAAAAATTTAAAATAAATTTTAAAATTATAGGCAGAAACTCTAATTCTACAGTAATTCAGTCTGCCATTTATTATAACCTTGTAAATATTGTTAATTGGAACGATTCTCTACTAAATTTATGGGGGGGGGGGAAATAATCCATTGTAATGTCAGGGTTACTCTTTTGCTGTAAGTCGACTTGCATAGGCCGTCTGCCAGAAGCTAGTTATTTTAGTTTTAAATATGTTTTTTGTTTTTTTCGCTTCGCTTCAGAAGGCCTTTATTAACCAGCCGGAGACATATGGATTACTTTTATGATGGATAGATCCAATTTTTGGGGCTTTAAAATTCCATCCTCCATTAACTGCCATTATCAAGCTTGGTAGAGCCAGGACATTTTTTATATATATCTCCATAGGATTCATCTGAAATAAGAAAGCCATATTCACCAAGGATGGCTTGAGGGTGAGTAAATCATGGGGTAATTAAATTTTTTGGGTGAACTATCCCTTTAAATAAGTCAAAACACTAATCATTCGGTAACACTTTACAATAAGTTCCAATAAATAAACATTAACAATGATATGCATTAAAGGGTTAGTTCACCCAAAAATGAAAATAATGTCATTAATGACTCACCCTCATGTCGTTCTAAGCCCGTAAGACCTCCGTTCATCTTCGGAACACAGTTTAAGATATTTTAGATTTAGTCCGAGAGATTTCTGTCCCTCCATTGAAGCTGTATATACAGTATACTGTCCATGTCCATAAAGGTAATATAAACATCATCAAAGTAGTCCATGTGACATCAGTGGGTTAGTTAGAAGTTTTTGAAGCATCGAAAATACTTTTTGGTCCAAAAATAACACAAAATAAGACTTTATTCAGCATTGTATTCTCTCCCGGGTCTGTTGTCAATCTCCGTTCAGGACTCCGCAGTGACGCTGCTGACGTAAGACGCTGATGACGTGTTATCTGGTGCGCCCGAGCTTCGTTTACAGTCTGAGGAAGACGCACGCTATATTCAAGCTATTCTACATTGTTTGCGTGGATATCATTTTTTTAATGGTGCGTAAATGTGCATGTCGCGGATGAGACACTTTTACAGCGTGCGTTTCCCTCAGTCTATAAATGAAGCTCGGAACAAATTGACGCAACAAATACAATTGTGAGAAACCAGTTAAAAAGAGACACATATCAGTGAAACAACAGCTGATGCATATGACACTAGCTGACCCATCAGGAGAATATGCTGACTGATCAACACCCATGCCTTTAACTGGCATCTCTCAGTTTGAGTCCATCTGCTCAGTGGACACAAAGTGTTCCCTGATGGGCAATGTTGGTGAATTATTAGTATTACAAGCATTTGTTGCTGACTTGTAAAAAGATTAGTTCACTTGAAGAAGCAAGCATTAACACTAATGCTACAAAACGTCCAGTAAGCATACCAGTTTGCTGATCTTACAAAGCTCCATTGTGTCTATCAGTAGTTTTTCCTATTAGCAGTATTTCTGCATGACACGTTTATTGCAGAAACATTTTTGAAATATCTCAGGTCTTAAATACTGGTTTTGGTTTACATTTACATTCCATCAAATCTCCAGCGTCCCATATTTTAAGCATTTCGCCCATATTTTAGGCCATGTGGCAATAGATGACAACATTCCACAGATTTATGAATAACCAGAGTGTCATTGCTCCGGCTGTGCGGCGGACTCGCTCCTATTTTCATGACAACATGATTGGTTGGTGACTTCCCAAGAGGATTATAAGAAACCTCAGTGTTGATATTTTCCCTCATTTGTGCTTTTGGGGTTTATAGATTTCCAGATTCATTGCAAAACCAATAGCAGGGAACCGCCGGGGCCTCTAGACACCCCTCTGGCACCAGCTGAAATCACCAGTATTAAACTAAGCAACAGGAAAATGGCTCGGAACAAAAGGACTAAAAGAGCAAACGCTGCAGGAATAGATCAGACCACTAGTACTTTTATGACTTTGTGTCAGAGGCGTTTTCTATGAGGAGGCAAGGAAGCAGTGCCGCCCAAAAAAATCAAGTGCAAAAATAAAATGAATATTACAACAACAAAAAAAGACTGACATTCACATCACTGTGACTGCCTGTCAACACAGTAAGACCCATCTACGTTCAAACTGAAATCAACTTGAAATGACTTGAAATAATAATGTGAGCACGCTGTTTTTACTGTGACCCTTATACAATATTTCCCAATTTTTTTTATTTTTCATGCACTGGTCAATTTTGACATACAGTATTAGGATATTTGGCCTTTCATAACCTGTTGTTTCAGACTAGTGGAAAGAAAACATTGAAATAAACTTATAAGTGTTTCTTGTATTGTACTACATCTATTTGCATCTGTAGATTTCAATTACAATACATATCTTTAAGGCCGTTTTCTCAAATTGTGTTTCTCACTAACCCAAAAAAAGCAAGAGTTTGAACCTGGCTTCATCTAATGTTCAGATTTCTAAATGAATGCAAATTAGTAAACATTTAATTAGATAATGCATCATTTGCATATTTAAACATTTCATAAAACTTGTAATACAAATTTGTTTAGCAATTCTTAACGTAATCAACTGAAGTATGGTGATATCTATTATTTAATGTTTTTAAGCTATCATATTTAGCTAATAAAAACTATAGGTCCCTTTAACTGGGAAACCATGTAAACATTAAATTGAACATGAATTTGGATTGTACTGAAAAACCCCAAAGAAACGGAGCAAACTTTCCCTCCTCATTTCAGACTTCCACCACACGGCACTGCTTTGAGCGTGTTTGTTTGTTGAACACAGCAGATGTCTTTTATGAGCAGATGACGGTGTGTGATGACGGACGTTCTCTGATTATCAACACGAGTCGTGATAGCAGAAACCTGTCAGAAACCTGTTATTTCAGCAGTGTAAATTAGAGTCTCCCTATGATTATATGGCGTGAGGAGTGGTTACGTGTGTTTATGTGACCTCTGCGGTGTTCATCTGAGAAAAACGCAACATGTCAGGAATATTCAATGGAATGAGGAGCAAATTAATTCACCTTAAAAACACACTCCAGCCTCACCTGCCTTAACTTGCTCAGGCGGTGGGCAAAATCAGGGAGCAAATTCCTTCTACTGAAAGGCAGCAGCAGATGGGGGGAACATGGGCTGTGATGGCCAACAGAATCATCCAGATAGTTCCCTAAAAAAGTCGAGTTTAATGTTACATTTCATTATCACATGCACATGTACTTGTTTATAAGCAACAAAATATTTTTTAATTACAGTCCTCAATGACCGCATCATCATAATAAATCGAATTCCAACAGTGATTTTCATTTCCCAGTGCAAAATATCAAATAAAGCTAAAATTATCACAAAAGGAGCATTAACCGTAATCGCTTATTCACAAGCGCTCCCTCTTAATGTTTTGGAAATGTATTCTGGTAATGAGTATGAAACCTATATGTTTCTATACTCAAAAAGCATTTTGTTTGTATAAGCTACAGACAAACAGCAAAGGCAATAGAGATTATCGAAATCCATTATCTTTCTTTATTTCACACAGAATGACTTTAATGTTGGGTGAAAAATGTTTACACGTAAAAATATTGATTAAATGTTAAAGGGGTGGTAAAGTATGATTTTACTTTTCTAACTTTAGTTAGTGTGTAATGTTGCTGTTTGACTATAAACAACATCTGCAAAGTTACAACCTTAAAGTTCAAAGCAAAGGAAGACATTTGCTTTTTTTTTTTAAAGGACTACAACAAATGACTGGTAGGGACTACATGACATTACTCCCGGGTTAGTGACATCACCAACCCTAAAATGTACATAAACCCCGCCCCCGGGAAAAGTTGTTGTATAAGAGTACATTTGTTGTGAGTCAGCTCAAACTTTAGCATCCATCTTTTCACATGCAATAGAAAGTCACTCTGTGTGCATCTCACAACAGTTCCTATACAAGCGATTTATAGATTACCATGACAGAATATCCCAATTGAAGATAGTTAACTCCACATCAGCAACATACATTCATCAACTAACCATTCAGAGACGTTCTGTTGCATTCTACATGTTGTCACTTCTTCTTGAGTCTCTCCATCTTTGTCTGACTCCGTTTTAACATTAAAGACAGAACAGTTTCTGTCATTTTAGTGTGTCTGCTTGAGGTAATCGCGCAGCTCAGCTGCTAACACACACTAGCTCTTGAAACCCCGCCCTCTGCAGCAGTGCATTTGCATTTAAAGGGCCAGGCACAAAAGGTGCGTTTTTGCACACCCTCAAAAAATGACAACTTTAACATGCTATATAAATATATCTGTGTGGTATTTTGTGCTAAAACATCACACACACACTCTGGGCACATCAGAGATTTATTTTACATCTTGTGAAAATGGCATTTTACCACCCCTTTAACGCAATGAAGTCAATTACATTATATACCATATGAACTGAGTACATGTAAGTAAAAAAAAAATAAGTATCTAAGTAACTGCATTTGGTACATTAACAAATAAAATTGAGTAGAAATAATTGAGAAAAACATTTATAAAAAAACAATAATTATGAGTAATATTAACGTTTCATTTCCTGTAAACCTTTGTAAAATACGCCACACAACCACAGGTAACGTTATACATGACATTTATTGTCGATGAGTACAACAAAACAGCATATTTTATACTGTTTTAACATACAAGTTGGACAACTCGTAAATATGTACAATTTGGCAAAAATCGTACGAATTCGTACGAGTGAGGTCGTATGAATTTGTTTGATTTAACCACCTCGTAAAATTTGTATTTTGCCGAGAGATCAGGTTGGCAATCCAGTACAGCTGAAAGGTTTGAGATGCGTCCTCTATTGAACAGGTGTGAATTTGCATTTTCTTCAGCTTGAGGCTTATTCATTTCACTTATGGTGTGAAAGGTGAACTTTGTAGGAAGGTAGATCATTCTCAAGGAACAGGATTGGGCACCCCTGTTGTAAACAATGGCTGCATCCGTAATCGCATACTTCCCTACTATATAGCGAAAAACAGTATATGACAAAAGAGGTATGTCCGAATTCACAGAGTAGACAAAAAGTACCCGGATGACCTACTAATTCTGGTGAGATTCTGAAGTGTGAATATGATGGACACTTTAGTATCCCATGAGGCCACGGGAAAAGATTTATGAATGGTAGTGAAGCGAAGGAACTGACACTGATAGGTCACATGATAAGGACAACATGTACGTCCAGATTACATTCATACACACACTCATACTATATAGAACGTACTCAAGAGAGTATGCAATTTCGGATGTAGCCTTTCCCCAACACCTATGACACCCAAAGGCAGATAGCAGTGAAACATTGCGTTCCATCCATACCATAAACACAGACATCAGCCTGCAGGAAATTCAAGACATTCACGTTAGCCACTGAGATATGTTTGCATAACACATGCCCATCTAGAGCCGGATCTCTCATTCCTAATGACTCAATAACAGTAGCGCAGAAGGTCATAGGAGGTGTCTGATTAGACAAGCAGCCGATAACTTCAGCTTCTGCTTCTACTGGGTTCACAAAGGCCAAGCTTGTTTCAACAGAGACCCAGGCACACGCAGCTCACAGCTGTGCACACTTGTAACACGCTTTTCAGCCCACAATGAATCTTTATTAAAGCATGAAGTGGTTGGCTGCTGATCAGCTGAGTCACATTTAACAGTCCAGTGATGCCCAGGTAAAGACATCTGAATGAGGAGTCGGCATGACTCAAGAGAATTTCTCTGCTAATTTTATCCAGATTGCAGATTTCTTTTTCAAGGCTAATTACTTACAAATGTATTTGTATCTGTGCCATAAGTGCAGCAACTGTGACTCTACAATAAATTAATCAATACATTAATTTCAGGTGTATCAGACAACGCCAATAAAAATCCTAATAATGGTAATGCTATATAAACATGAAACCAAAGGTCATTGTTTCCACTTAGAGACATTTAGAGAGAGAAAAAAAAGTTTTTTTTAAAGGTTCAAGGTGACAAGGTGACTTTCAAGGCTTTATAAATATGTTTAGAAAAAGAGGGCACATAAATAGGGTATTCATACCAGCTATTTATAATCTAAACATATATTCAAACATTATTGCATCAGTTTGTCACACTCTTTAAAGGAATAGGTCACTGAAAAATGAAAATTGTCACCGAAAATGTTTTTTTTCTGCTTCAAACCTGTATGGTCTTTATTCTTTAGAACACAAAAGGAAAATATATGTGTGGCCATAATGTCCGTTTCATGAACAAATAAAAACTTTTTTGAATCAGATTCAATCAATTCATTGTTCAGAGCACTACAGATTTCGCAACTGACTCCATCACTAAACTGCAAATGACTTTTAATGAAATATTTATACAAGAGAGTTTTGTTCTAATAAATGGTTTAAAATATTATTATTTTTTCTAAATAATGTTTTGGGAGTAAACCTAGGTAATATGTTGATCAACTAAATATTTGCCCTTTTTGTTCTTGCTAAATATTTTAAGAAGTATGGAAAAGAAAAGCATGTAGCCTACATTCTTTAAAAATTCTTGGAACAACATGAGGATGATTAAACAAGATTTTTTTTTATTTTCAGGCGAAGTTTTTCTTTAATCCATCATGTAATTGTGAATGTTTCCCAGAAACATCTTTTTTTTTCTTCTTCTTCTTTTTTATGTCATCTTCCAGGCCACCAAAACAGCAGTACACAGTGCATGAACGGCACAGCTAGACTTGCTGATTCTGCCACAGAATGGACTGGCGGGGGAGGCATTGAGACGCAACGTGTGTGAGACTGAGGTGGAGCTGCCAGGCAATGAGTGCCAGGAGCGCAGTTGTACCAGCACCTGTCTGTTCTATTGTTCAATCCACACCAACTGAACAAGACAGCTGCCTCTCTCTCATGTGTATCAAAGCAACGGAGTGACTCACCACTCCTAATGAGCGAGCAGTTTGAAACCAAACCCACATAAAACAAGATGTTAGCTGAGAATAAAAATAAACAAAAACGTATAGGCTAGGCTACTCTTGTTCATGTGATTTGCAATAACAAGGTGGCAAATCGATTGTATCACGCAGGGTTTCATTATGAGGCAAGTCCTCTGTGATTAACTGGAGCAAGGGAAGGTGAATGTGAACGTGGTCCTTGAATTTGCCGTTTTATAATGAGAGAAGCAACTTCTCCACCTGAGACCATCTCAGTGCATTTCACACTTCAGAGGATTCACTTTCAGCACAAACAGTTTTTATCTTGTAGAGCACACATACAGTACTTGCAGGCACGATCAATTTCTTGGCACTTCCTTTTGCACTTATTGTCAGAAAGCCTGTCTCTCTGAATTCACAGAAGCAAGTTAAATATTAGCCTATGTAGCATCTGTTTTTAGGTAATAAGAAATGGTTTTTTTTTTAGCATTAGAATGGTTTTGGAAGAATCTTGTAACACTGAAGACTGGAGAGTAGGCCTAATGATGCTCATTTTAAAACAGAAAGCAATTATTTTCAAACATAATAATATAGTAGCCTAGTATATTTTATTGATTTTTAGAATTTTAACACGTGAAAATTGCTGACTAACTTTAAAAAAAAGTGAGGAAACCCGTAGCCTAAAAATTATTAAGTTAATAAACTTCATGCATAATTGAAAAAATAAAAAGTTATGTGAACTTGACAATTCCACAAGTTTATTTCCTTAATTTTAAGGTAACGGGTTTCCTCGCTTATTTAAAGTTAAGTCAACCGATCAAGTTTTACAGTGTTGAAACTAAGTTGTTATTAAATAAGAGTCTTCCCGGTTTGCTGTTTTAACCTCCAACTGGATTAATGAGTCACTAAGTCAAATTTAAGAACCGAATCAATTATATTTGGGAAGGTATATCATTAATTTTTGTGAAAATGATTCTCAAAAATCAAACTCAAAAGAGTAATTTAATCCCAATTGAGGGTCCTGTGGCAGAAACTATTTACAAAATTAACATTAACCAAGATTTACAATACAGTGGTGTAAAAAAAATGTTTTCATTGTTAATTCACGATTATGTGTTAACTAATGTTAGCACATAGAACCATATTAATGATATTATAAAGTGTCAAGCACACTAATTAACCCTAAGTATAAGGATCAAAAATGGTCAATACTGAACATCACCGGATTTAACCAGATAAAAGTGTTAAATTCCAAATAAAATATTCACTATACTCAGATTTGCCACAACCACATTTTGTTCAGTAACCTATCAGTTTCTCCAGTCTAACAAAGAAAAAACTACTGTGCCAAATGATACGGCTGTTTAAACATCAACACCTCCTTCCTCAAACCCTTATCACTTGCTGTATAACAATAATAATAATGCATGTTACTTACCACCATTTACTAAAGTGACAGCTTGATTTTGTCATCAATGTCTTCTCTTGGAAGAAATCTCTCCTCTTTTTGTCACAATGAAGTGTTTAGACTGTTGTTATTGTGCCAGAAACAAGGCGCCCGCCCCCTTCAATCAAACCAGTCCCTGATTAATGTGAGCACACAGAGGAGGGGAAAGCCATATGGAAGATAAGAAGTCAAAGGGAATTCACTCGGGACCGCTGTCACATGGTCAAAGCACTCAAGGGGACAGATTCATCTGATTGTCTGTGGATACAGAAATGATGGTCAAATGTGAGCCTTTCACGGTTCTGAACATATCCCATATAACATATCCCAATGTTTTTGGGAGTGAGACTGAAATGTTGAACTCTTTTAGATTCAAGCAGAATACTAACAAAAGGAGGTCATGGTCTCATTAGCCCATCACAGATTGAACAATACCAGCATGTGTATTGAAAGCTGACGGGTGCAGAAAGAGCCCTGTGGTGCATAGTAATGGATATATTATGCGAAGATGAAAACCTCAAGATCTGAACGCTTCTACATTATACATAAGCGCATTATGGGAATGCAGCACAAAATAAGTTGTGAAAAGCTTTATGTGACGAACACCATAATTGTAAGTAATAAAACATTTTTATGTTATAAAACTTTCTGCAATGTCGATTTAACATGGAGAGACATCCATAAATAAGCCGTTCCCGTTTGGAAGTTGACTTGAGTGTATACCAGTTTCAACAGCTCTGACTGATGGCTCAACCAATGCCGTGAGTTTGGGGAGGAACTACCTGTTTGTACAAACAAAGAGGGACAGGAAGTCCACTTTGCAATTTCATTTGGTGCCTCTAGTGGTACAGAAATAAGTATCACAATAAAATGTTATAATATAATATATATATAGTCTTTTTATCTTGCATGTGTGACTTTCATATTTTAAACTTTATCTGACAATAACTAAAATATTAAAAAATAAGTTAGATTATTTGCTCATGTAACTTTATGGACTTTAATATTTGAGTAAATAAATACATTGATCATTCATAGATCCTGAATAAAGTCATGGAAACCAACTTCCTCTCAATTGGCAGAAACAACTTCCTCACCTCTAACATGCTGATGAAAATTAACATAACATTCATGATCTGTTCAATGGACAACAATTCCAGAGCACGCTTTGAGCAAACAGGGCAACGTTTCAACATGTACAGTAGCTGATACATACCATGGTGGATGTGCTGGAGGGACTGAACTGTGACAGCTCATCCTCAACACATCTGAGGAGATTTCCAGCCAGCTTGACTTAGGGAACTAATGTACTTAAAATGCAATTTGTCATTGAGAAGACACCTTCTTATCTAAAGGAACAACCAGAACACTTAGAACAGGAACAGGCCCCGGGAAAAAAAAAACTTAACAAACAACGTAAGCATTTTGCTCAAGGACAGTGGTGTAACTCTTGGTTTGTGCATCGCACCTTGCAGGCTATGAACCTACAACCTTTGGGTTAGCAGGTCAAATCTTTGAACATCAAGCTTGCACAAAACTTTTGTACTTTTGCTGAACTGAAAGGTCAAATGACTTTGACAAAAACTACATCATCTACTCACGTCACCCCAAACCCGTTCAACTTTTTTTCTTCAGTGCCACTTCAGTGCTATTCCACTGAATCAGTGGAACAGCATTTTCCTCACATGAAGGCTTCTGAATACTGCTTATGAGTCATATCAAATTATTTACTTTTATGTTGCTTTTACATTGCGTTTTTGTCGGTTTCGGAGCTTGGTCGCCATTCACTTTCATTGCATGTAAATGAGCAGATTGAACATTATCCTAAACATCTCCTTAGGTGCTCCACGTATGAAAGACTAAACTATTTTTATTATTAAAGCTGACTGTAGAACAGTTCAGATAGCCTACCAAGCTAATCCTTTGCAACTCAATAATTTCACTGAGTGATGCTGCAGTAAGTTTACATTTACAGTAGTTAAGTGAATGAACCTGGTGTTCTCTCTCATCACACAGCTGCGCTCATGTGTCGTTGTTGACTGGTTGTGCATGTGAAGAATCCTTTATGTAAGCGCAGCGTGGTGGTATACACTATTCCGCCAGCCTGCTTGAACAGATGCACGACACAGACTGGCTGTATGATATAATGGCAGAAGTATCTGAAGAATGGTATTTTGGATTTAAATCAACAGCCTTAGGCAAGGCAGAAAATCTTGAGCTTCTTCTGTAAACACAAGGCCCCTACTCCAGACAGAAAGCACTGCAGAGATAATGCCACAAGAAAAGCTGTAAAAAGAGGATGCACATTCATTTCATTTGTAGACTAGACTGAGAATGTCAATATTTTAGGTATGGTGAGACCAGCGCATTATGGATCACATGCTTCTCAAACATAACATTTCAGGGGAAATTAAATACAAGAATTTGAGACGAATACCTCCTTGAGAGTGGGTGGATGATTGACATTTAGGCCTGATGATACAGGAGATATCTGTACAAATATGGACTGCACACTTTATTGAATAATTGACATTATGTAAATGAGACTACAATTACAGGTGCCACTAATTAACTATAAAGTATACTACCTTACTTAGGCAACTCCGCTCCCAAACAAACAACACAAATATCGTGTGTTCACCCGTGATAAAGTAGGGGCAGGGATGAACACACAATGTAAATTGTTGTTTGCTCTGCCATACTTTTGATATAGATACGTATATAGACAGACAACACCAAATAAGACACACAATTTTACAAATTGCACTTACTGAAAGCTAGTGTTGCACTGTTTGGGCATGTTTTATAGTTTCCTGTTTGTGACATTACCCATAATTGTGCATGTGTAAAACTAACTGATGACCATGTAGGCTACAAATAAAATGAAGTACGTCCTTAAAACTAGTTAAATAAAATAAAAATAACTCAGCCAATTTGCCGACTTAAAAACGGCATTTTGATGCAGATTTCTGAATTAAAATTATTTTCATTGTTTTCAAAATTTAGCGATGCCATATCTGACCAGAGGCATAGATCCTTTTGAAATACACACTGTGCCCCAGTAATATATTACTGATAAATCCTTCTCTGATGTTGGAAATTACTTTATTCCAACCCATTATTTTTTCTGATCATGTCCACCTTTGTGTTTTCTATTTCTAATAGTGCATGAATCACTATTGATCTAATTAAACAGGTTTAGAAAATGGTCTGAAATTGTTCGTGATTCAGTTTGATTAGTTCAAACAGTTCACTCCATCACTGATTCGTTTCCAGAGGTTTCTAACACAAAATAATGGGATATATAAGACAGAAAACAAAAAGAGCCCTGGATGAGGTCTATATTTGCAATCCATTGAAGGAAACAAACATGCAAATGTTTTCTTTGTCAATGATGAAGCAACTGCAGAATGCCCAAATTCATAATTTAATGCCATTCTTGTAAACCCAGATTTTGTTTCTAATTAAACTTACGAGTGATCATTACTTATTCTTTTATGTTTAGTACAAACCTGCTATCATTACTAAACAACATTAGTTGGTTGTACTATTTAGCTGAAAGATTCATTGCACTAATCAGGTTTAGCAGAGATAACTTAGTATGTTTAGTTTCATAAGGAAGGGGAGGGGGTTAAAACCTGCCTGGTCACGTGAAAAGACCCGCGTCTAACATGCGTCCAAGGCGGTACGAGCACAGGCCTTGGCAGCAGACGGTATTGAGAATTAACAGAGGTTTAGATGTTGATGAATTATTGTTTAATTTGTAGTCACACCATGGTGACAAGTGTTGGCTTTAGTTGGGCCCTTGACATTTAAACATCAGTTTTTCTCTGGCTGCTTTACCTGTGTGTTTCAAAGGCACAATTGGTATAGCGAAAAAGCCAAGAGTAAGTGATCCAGTGACTATGACTGCGTATTGATGTTATCATCAATACAGGTCATCAACAAAAATTATAAGTCAGTAGCACCTCATTTAATCTAGAATTGAATCTATTATTGTCTGGATCTTTCCATATGATTGATATGAAAGACCTGTGATTTTTTTCACTAGGAAATCCAACAGAATTGTTATCATTTGAACAGTTGTAAAAAAACATTATGTAGATTTTTTTTTTAAATGCCATGTTATTTTGTCACACATAGACATCAACAATCAGCATATGAATCTCAACAATGGTGACACTCAAATGAAAAGTTTAGTTTCAGCTTGTGTAAAAAGTTACGGTATGTTAATACAACTCAACATGTTTAGTTTCAGCTTGTGTAAAAACTAAAGTGGTATAGGGCAATGGGTTTCCACGCGATTTGCGAGTAAAGTCAACTAATTCGGGTTAAGAGTGGAAATTAACACTAAGTTAAGTGAACTTTATTGTCTAAGTACATTAAATAATCGTCAAGTTTAGTGAACTAAACAATTTAAGTCAAGTCTACGTAAGCACCAAGTTAAGTAAACTTAAATATGCACGTTTTGGGAGAACCCATTACTCAATTAAATTGAGGGAACGAGTTTACTCAAATCAATTGAATTCAATCAACTTATTAGGGTTTTCAGTGTAACCATGTCCTCAAAACTTGCTACACAGTACTATTTGTATATGAATTTGATTGTCCACACTGCACATTATTGGATTTATCAATGCTTTTATTAAGTAGAAGAGTGTTTTAGAGAAGATATTGAGAAGAGATTAAAGTTTAGAAGAGATTTGAGAAAAAAACAGAATTTCAGAATAACATTGTTGTAAAGATAAGATCAAAAGAAAGTAAATGTAGTTCAATCAAAGTAACTATGGAGCAGCATGACTGCATACGGTCTCACAGGTCCTTCACACAAACATAGGACTTTGAGTTTGAACAGGGCGCATTGTTCCAGCAATGGTTATCTGTAGGGTGAAAAAATTAAATAAGTTATTCTGATCATTTTAGAGGTGTTAGAATCAAAATAAATAGAATGTTCAAGTTAGGCACTTTGTGAAATCCAAATGAGTCATTTCATTTTACTGTATGATATGAAATTGCAGTAATTGCAGAAAGTATTCAAAAAGCAGATTGCATTCTTACAGGTCCAGTTGATCTCCAAACAGTTCTCAGAACCATGTGAATTGCTAGGTTCCCCAGGGCACCAGTTGGTATAGAAAAACTTAGTTCCATCACTCCACAACCACTCTCCTTCCTAATGAGTGAAAAAAGTGAATACAGAGATTGCACTACTGCTGTCAGACTTCAGGAAGAAGTCCAACCATCTTGTTTAGAAACTTCTTCATTCATTACAAACCATCTTCATTGCCTTTACTAAAGCAGACATTTCTTTATTAGACAAACAAATAGGTCTCATTAGGACACACAATTTAACTTACCTGTACACCATCATGAGCACCAACCCAAGAACGTGTGGAAGAAGAAGGCAACCGACTCAGCAGGAAATCATTTTCCAGTTTATTGTGCACAGATGCGAGATTCGCACCATGACTTTGACAGTTTCTCTAAAGAGAGAGATTTTTTTATTGTCAATACAAAATCTAATCTTTTTAACATAAAGCATAACATAAGTGACATAAGCTATAATGTGACTTTTTAAACAATATAGTAATTTGCAAACAAAGTCTGCTCTTATTGATTATTTGCTTATTATCAGTTCTGTATCATTTATTTGCAGAAAAGAAAGTTTTACTATAAAAAAATACAGTCACGCTCAAAAATGTTAACCCTCCTTGCAGAATCTGCAAAATGCTAATTATTTTCACAAAATTAGAGCAATCATACCAAATGCATGTTATTTTTTTATTAAGCCCTGCAAGGCATTTTTAGAGTTGTTTTATTCTGAGTGACACACACAAAAGTAAAGACTCATAACTCCAAAACACTTTTCAGATTTTTCCAAAATATAAATGACATTAAATTTGGACATTCTCATGTTGAGAAACTGCTGATAAAAGACAATATATATATATATATTGAATGAAGAAGACGTTGTAAAGAATGTCCCGTCTGCTTTGATCTCGTTGATCTACTAGCCTCTGGTATCTGAGTCGCCAACAAGTTTTTTGACAGTGTTGTCAAATATCTATTCCGGAGCTGTATAGGGGGAGCTCTGTAGAAAAATCCTGAGAGCAAAAAGCGAGAATACAGCGAAGAAATTCCCGAAACGGCATATAGCCCTGCTTTAATAAAAAAAAAAATTCCTTTTTCTTTTTTTTTTTTTGAGGGGGAAATGCAAGTATTTGCAAGTTTTTTTGAATGCAAGTATCTTCTGTTGCTTCCGAAGGGCAGTCCTACATGAAATTGTTTTTCATTTAAACAAAATGAGAACAATTTGGACATATTCGTCCTGTTCAAAAGTTTTCACCCCTTTATCTGCAGAATTGTTCATATGAAAGCATAGTCATATCTGATCATGCACCAGCTGTTCTGGAACTTAGCTTTCCAAAATCAAGTCATTTTTCTCATGTCTGGAAAAGACTATCTCGTCATTTATTTGGAACAACAAGCCAAGGCGAATAAGTCTAAAGCATCTTGTTAAGCCAAAAGAGGTGGGAGGTTTGGCTTTGCCTAACTTTCAAACGTATTACTGGGCAGCCAACTTTAGAAACTTATTGTACTGGTGCCGGCATGATTTGCAACTGTGTAAACCTCATGGGTGCAAATAGAGGTTGTTTGTTGTTCCCCAGTCACGTTGACAACTTTTCTCTGTTCTTCTATCCCTCCTCATAATATCTCAATTAAGAATCCAATTGTTAAACACTCTCTGAGCATTTGGACTCAAGGGGTGCCATCAAAGATTTACAGTATAATTAATGACAAACAAACCCCATATAGCGGGTCATTAAAATCTCTCTGGGAGCAGGACTTAAGTATTTTGTTAGAAGATGAAACCTGGGACACTATCTTAAAAAGGATACCTTCTTCTTCAGTTAGCTAGGCTTATTCAATTTAAGTCCATCGTATTCATTGGTCTATGGTGCAACTCGGCAAGATAATTCCTGATTTAAACCCCACCTGCCCACGTTGTGTTGTGGAGCCAGCCTCTCTGTTTCATTCTTTTTGGTCCTGTCCTAACTTATTAAGGTTTTGGGGGGAATTTTTAGTTGTGTCTCAGAAATTCTTACCACAGTAATAGACCCCAACCCATTGACAGCTTTATTTAGAGTTCTTCCGGAAAATGTTAAACTTTAGAGATGGATAATTTTGCACTTTGCACACTGTTGGCTAGACGACTTAATTGGAAGCTGCCTCCAACCCTACCGTCAGTGTGTTTTTGACCTACTTTCTGTCCTCAACCTTGAAAAGATTATATTTGGAGTTAGAATGAAACCCGATTTTTCTTTAAATCTTGGAGCCCTTTTTTAGATTATTTTAAGGAAAAAAGCTTTTTTTCTGGTTTATTTAGTTGTTTATATGTATATGCATATGTTACTGTGATTATATGATTATTCGTATGTGAGCATGATGTGCTTTTCTTAAATAAAATAAATAAAAAAGGTTTTCGCCCCCGGCTCTTATTGCATTGTGTTTCCTTCTGGCACATCATTAAATGTTTTAATCTTTTTTAATAGTTGTGTTTGAGTCCCTCAATTGTCCTGTGAAAAGATGAATCTCAAAATCACACAGTCGCTGCTGGAAAGGGTTCAAATATGCAAAAGATGCTGTAAAACTGAAGATTTGGCAGGACCTGGAGGATTTTTCTGAAGAACATAGGACCGTTTAACTGCTCAGGACAAACAAGGGACTCAAGAACAACCTTCACAAAACAAATCGTGGATCATCCGGGTAACGACACATAGTATTAGGAATCAAGGGTATACCCTACATACATTTTTAAACAGGTTATTTTTATAAATGCAGCATTTTTTTGTCTTGTGGACTATATCATTTATGTAAAATATCTTATTCAGGACAGTACTTAATAAGAAATAACATGCATTTTGTATGATTGCTCTTATTTTGTGAAAAAAATTAACATTTTGCAGATTCTGCAAGGGTATATAAAGTTTTCACCATTCACTTTAAATGATCTATCTATCTATCTATCTATCTATCTATCTATCTATCTATCTATCTATCTATCTATCTATCTATCTATCTATCTATCTATCTATCTATCTATCTATCTATCTATCTATCTATCTGAGGCCAACCAGTTGGAGTAGAAAAGGGAAATGACGTGCACAAAAAGTTGAAGCATAATCCAAAAATGTTGGATTATGTTGGTGTTTTATTGGAAGGTGCTAAAATATTTGCAGGACAAACCAAAATAAATGTTTTGGCTAAACCAATTGGCCCAAGTTCGCAACACTGCTCAGTATTACAGTCCACAATCAGAACTGAAATCCTTTCAGCCAGCAAGCCTATAGGCTGAAGCCCCACCTATAGGACATACCAACCACAGGTACAAACTAAAACGTTAAACGTTAAACTTAAAACGTAACACAACACTTAAACCTTCCAAACAGCTAAAACAACAACCATTAACAGAGAAAGAGTTTACTGTAACAACAAATTAAATGGCAAAAACCACTGTTTCTAAATCACCTTGTTGTAACTAACACTTTACCTCTGCTGTGATCCAGTTAGTCAACTGAGAGAAGTACTTGTAGCAGTGGTGTCCAAATTCAATCCATTCAGCGGGGCATTTTGTCGCTAAATCAATTGCATCCAGTACATAAACGTTAGGGTTCTTGTAATTATTACAGCCAATGATGTTTTTATTTTTATTTATGTAGCTTATTTTATGGTTGTGTGATTATGTGCTGGAAATATGTGTATTTTAGACACTGTAAACCCCTCATTAATCATGCAAATATTAATCAATGGAATACTGTAGGCCTACATTTCCAAAATGTTTTTAAATAGCAAGGGTTTTTACAAATAAATGTCTTGGTTACCTCTTGCATTCCCCATAGAGAAGATCATGAAAAGAAGCAGAAAACTTTTCAGCATTGCCATGATGAACCTGAAATGAATAAACAGGGAAAATTAAATGACTGCATGCACTCATATTCTGCACACTGCGATTCTCAATGCATTAAATGACAAAGCACAAAAATACTTTAGGTATAAAATATGTATATAGGTATTAAACTCACCTTGGTTTTCAAATGGTTGCCTTCAGAATCAAAAGATTGTGTGAAGTTCCAGAAACAGCCGTGCTTTGCTTTTATAATTTACTTAATGTCAAGTGTGTATAGGCTGTGTTAGATACATTTTCAAGTAGACTATCTGAATCCACAATGCTATCAGTCATCAGTTGAAAACAGGCACCTCTACCCCTGTGATGTGTGGCAGCAGCAGCGCGAGATATAGGGAGATTGATCAAGCAGACACAGAGCTTGTGTAATTCCATAACATTCTCGCATTTATTGAAGGAAGATGGGTTATACACATAAGAGATCAGGCAATACCATCCAGGATGTCCTGGCAACCAATCATACTCAAAGATCAAACCTTACCATATATGGCATATTAAGAATTATAGTAACAATTAAGAGAGGTCAAATGTTCAAATGTCTTGAGTTGCCTTTTGCGTGCCTTTTTATAACTTTGATACTTCCTTCCTTAAATAATCATTAAACATAAACAGTTCCAAGTAAAATATACTTATAAATTCAAGTTTTAATTTCTACAAGCATGAATTGAGTAATAATATAGAATTTATTTGTATTATTCCTGCCTGAACTAACTTTTGTAATGTAGAAATTAGATTTGTTTGTTTTATTCACTTCACCGCAGAATAATTATTATCAGTTTATGTGTTTCCTTCCACAATGTGCACATAACGTGAAAAAGTTACACAAGGGCAGTCTTACACAAGAACAGTCAAAAGTGAAGCTTAAGAAATAAGAAAATATGAACACTAAGTCACTGTCACGATTCCTGTCTTGTGTTCCCCTTTCTTGTGTTTAAGGATTTTTATGTTGAAGTGTGTTTCTGATAAGGATATTAAGATATCTTTAATACTTCTTGAGTTACATCCAAACTTGAGGCAAAAAAACAAAACAGAAGTACTTTTTTCCATTTTTGAAAGGTCAGCATTTAATGAAACAAAGATTGCTAAAGTAAACAGATTTTACTAATAGACCTACCAATCTATGTGTAAACATAAAATAATGATGCTGACATCTTTATAAAGTAATTTTTACACCCCTCTAATTTGGCTCCAAATCTCAGGTGAAAATTGCTATTCTGACCGCCCTTTATAACAGTGCTTACGCAGTAAATATACATCTGTGACATTTCATATTTTGACTTTCAGCATTTATGTTTGTATTCCTACAGAAAAAAATAAAAATCTAAAATTTGAGTTGACACGGAATGACCCAGCAGACTAAACTGCAGTGGAAACGCAAACCGAGCAAAAGTAAAGTGAGCCGAGCCGAGTCGTACCACGCAGGGGGAAAACACAGAAAGCAAGACACCTTAAATTTAAACATAACAGTAAAGTATTTGCTTCTGATCTACATTTACTATTGTAATCACTTTTTTGTGATTAGATATTTTTTATTAGATATTTTGTATCTAATTTTTTTTTTTACTTACAATATACTTAAAATATTTAAGTTTATCTGCATTATTTATAAAATATAAGTAGATGCTACTAATTTGTAGACATATTTAATGTGTGAAATGTGAATACATTAAAGTTAAATGAACTCAAATTATGATGTTCATCTCCTGACCACACCTCCCCCACACTTTTCTTAGTTTAACAAATTAAAACAAAATAAAGTAAATTAAAACAAAATAAACACTTTTTTTTTATAAACTTGAACTTTAATATAATAATAACCCTAACTGCAATTGCTATTACAAAACATTGCAAGTTAAATTAACTGAATTTTTTATGTTCACAATACTTTTTTTTTTTTAAGGCAACCAGTTTCCAAAGGAAAATTAAGTAATTTGAAGATGGGTCATGTAAGGCGGGTGCCAGCAAGTCTGAGTGACCCCTCGAGAAAACAAAAGGCTCTGATGAGAATCAACATTTGAACTTTCTCTTGCATAATGTAACAGCAACATCCGAGACGCACCATAGAGTGCAGCTCACACCGGTTCTGAACCAGTTTGGACCGGTTCTGAGACTCAGTTAAAACAGTTCCATGAGTTTATCAACGCTAACAGTTGCCATTTGAAATTCACAATGGAATATGACAAACACAAGATGAACTTTTTAGACATCCTTGTTTACAGAGACTTGAATAGACTGAGATCCAACTTGTACCGATAAAGCACTGACAGAAATTCTACTCTTCATGGACAATCTGTTCACCCTATTCCACTCAAGAGGAGTCTGCCTTTGTTTCAGTTCAGTCGCATTCGCCGGATCTGTAGTTCTGATAGTGATTTCCAAACTCAAGCAGCTGACTTAGAAAAACGTTTTCAACAGAGACAATACAAACATGAATGGATTACCCAAGCACGTAATCGCTTTGAAAATATATCGCAAACTGATTGTCTCAGCAACTTAAGATCCAGAACTTCTGAGTGAACTGTATTGTCCAATACTCACCTCTTGGCAGAGATTTCAAATCCATCATTAAAAAACATTGGCACATTATTGACTCTGATCCAGCACTTAAATGCTTCACTTCATCACCTCGCATTGTGTACAAGAGAGCTGAGAGAACCTAATCTCAAAAACATGTTGGTGAGAGCTCATCTTCCACCATTGACTCCACCACATTTTTTGCAGTCTATTCCCTTTGGGAATTACAGATGTGGCAACTGCCCTCAATGCAACTTCACACATAAAACTACCACCTTCAATCACCCACGCACTCGAACTCTGACATCAAAGGTGTGATCACCTGTAACACAAAGAATGTTATCTATTTACTTAAATGCCCGTGCGGCTTGGCTTATGTTGGTAAAACGACCAGGCCACTAAAAACAAGAATCTCAGAACACAGATCAAATATTCGTAACCATGACATCAAAAGCCCAGAAGCGGTGCATTTTTCACAAGCCTCTCATAACGTTTCCTCTCTCAGATATTGTGGTATTGAACTTGGGAAACAGCCCTCCCATGGAGGAGATGTAAATTGTCTGGTACTCAAAAGAGAAGCATTCTGGATCTATACCCTGGACACTTTAGCTCCAAAAGGGTTGAATGAAGATTTTGACCTGAGGCCATTTCTGTAAATAATTTCTGTAAATAACTCCTGTAATTGTGTAAAGATTGTAATTGTTGTGTTACTGTTTTGCTGACTTGATATATGATATATGTAACTCACCTTTGTGGTTTCCCTTATGTATTTATATTCTTGCTCATCTATCACTAGGCCTTCTCTTAGCCATTTAATGTATTTCTAGGGAATTTATAATGTATTTCTAATATGTTTCTAATATATTTTCGGTATCTTTCTAATATATTTCTAATATATTTTTTTCCCTAACATATTTTTGTATTACAAATGTTGATATATAATAATTTTTTTTAATTGCATTTTCACTTGATTGGTCATGTGATTAATCATGGATGTATGTGATCATGTGATCATGCATGGCTGTATATATGGAGGTGTGTCTCCCCACTTGTTTCATGTCTGATGAAGGGCTTGGGCCCGAAACGTTACACGCGGTGAGCAATCATTAAATTTGCTAAGGAGCATTTTCTGGTGTGCGGACTCATTGTATACCTTAGCTCACACCTCACCATCTCCCCCTGCTCCCCTCCTCTTCTCCTCCTCACCTAAAACTTATGCAATGTTATGTGTGTACAAAAATTAACTATACATGTTTGGTATCATTTAAAATGTCTCAGTGCATCTGGTAAAATGGTCTCATTCTCCTGTACTGTGCGCCTTTATTGCTCCAGACTCAGAGTTAAAAACCTGTTGAATCCTCCAACTCCCTCAGAGCCGGACATAGCGGAGTGTCCGGAGCCAAGCCTTTAACCGTTGAATCCTTGAGAACCGGGTCTAGGCTGGGTTCCATCTGTGCAAACCCTGCAGGGATCCCATATGTGTTTCTTCCACGGCTGCTTCTAAACGGAAGCTCTTGTCTTTCCCTTGGGCTAAGTCACCCAGTATATCATATGCAGTACAACAACAATCTTCAGGTTAGCCCATATGATTTTCTCCACATAACTCCTTCGGGGAAGAATGTGGGTTCTGCAGCGTTCTCCTTAGAAAGGGCACGCTTTCCCGTGTTATCCAATAGTCTCACTGTATGGGTTTTCACAGAACAGCAGTGAGGGGTGCTCTCTTTTTAAGCCCTCTCCTATCGTCTTACACAGGGCACTGGATGGGGTCAGTAGCTGTGGCCCTTTGGTAGGGATTCCTATTCGTCGGTCACTGATGACGCGTCGGAGACTCCGACTGAAGAGGAACATCTCGGTTACGTATGATAAACATCGTTCCCTGAAGGAGTGAACGGAGACGCCACGTCCCGTCACCACATCTGCTGCTGCCCGCTGGGGCAGCCAGGTCACCGGCTCAGCTCCTCAGCAAAAAACTGAAGTGCAATCGCACCTGCTGCTCATTATATACCCGGGCTGCGTGGCAGAGCAGCTGCTGCAAATGATTGCATGCCAATGTGCATTGGCTCGTTTGGTTTGACTCAAAGTAGATTGGTCTCTCTAGCGAGATTCCTTGTCGGTCACCGACGCGACGTCTCCGTTCCCTCCTTCAAGGAACGGGGGTTACAATATGTAACTGAGACATTACCCTTGTTTGTTGCTATATATATTTATAGCTACCCTTGTCAGTCGCCATGACAACAAATCTCCTTCACCTGTCCCTTGTCAGCCCCTTGTTATCCTGTGTTTAAAAAACACAAGAATGTTATCTCGTATTTAAAAGCCAGTTTTTTCTCTCACTTTGCTACTTTTAAACCCATCTGATGTGCTGACAGAATTAAATAAATAGTAGGCCTACATAATGTCAGGATCTGCGAACTCAGACGTGTAAGTACCGATCTTTTATACTACAAGTATTAGAACATGATCGGATAGATGAGAAGGTAATAAGTGACTCTTAACAATTCCTTCCCAGCAGAACTTATGCTAAAGCTTTCATGGAGCTTCGATGCTCAATGTTACCGTAATGGAAATTCTGAAGCGTGAAACACAATCACGTTAGTCGTTAGACAACTCATAGCAGACAGGTAATGAACATAATGTAGTACAATATATAAACATTTATCATTAATTTACGGCTGAAATGTTGCAGGGATATTTAACAATTAAAGTAGTTATCCTAATGTACTTTTAAATAAAACAAATAATGGCAGAAAGATATCTGCAGTGTTGTTCATAAATGCCAGTAGTGATGTTGTACAATGAGGAAATTGCCATGTTGCCGGAAATAGAGCCATCAGTGTATGAGAAACACCCATGTTGCACCATCCTGCGCATCAGTGATCATTCACAAAGCAAGATATACCTTAAATTTAAACCTTACTGTAAAGCATTTGCTTCTGATCTACGTTTACTATTTTCATTCCTAAAAAAATCTCCTCCAATGAAAAAGATGTGAAAACATCCCATCTTAAAGAAAATTGTTTAACATAGATGGTAACTTTTATTTATACTGTAAGCCTGTATTTTGTATATAATTTAAAAAATATAATTACAATATACTTAAAATATATAAGTTTAACTGCATGCATTATTTATGAAATATAAGTAGATCCTAGCATCCTACTAATTTGTAGACATGTTTGAATGTGTGAATAAATTTAAGTTATATTAACTCAAATTATGAAGTTTATTCTCTGACCACGCTTCCCCCACAGTTTTCTAGTTAAAATTTTAACTTTGAAATTGAACTTAAATACACTAGTTGAAATAACTGCAAATTATTTAACATGACAAAACATTGCAAGTCAAATTAATTTTAAATTTTAAATTTTAATTAATTTAAAAATTTTGAAAACAATTTCCTATTTCCATTTAAGTAAATTCAATTTATCCGGGTTTACAGACTTCTCGCCTAAGCCGGTACAAGACCCCTCTGCTTTATAATCACTCTGTCTGTCCGTACAATTATAGGACACAATACGTTTTGTTCATTGTGCCCATTCTCTCCTTCAAGTGGAATGTAGAATAAAAACAAAAATGCACTATGACATAATGACTCCACATTTTGTGTCCTGTTTGCACCTCTCAACTCCATAGACAGTATGCTCAACTCTCACTCCTTAACAGAGGGTGGCAGTAGCACACTTCCATTACAAGAAGAAAAATACCAGTCTAAAAATGCACAGTGCACACCTATTTTTTTACATTATTTTTTACAGTCTGGAGCACACACGTACGGGCTGATACACTTAAGTACGTATCTTCAATAACATTCAGTCTGATTCAGAAAGTGTTTTAAACATGTCATGTATCTCTCGATCGTTATTTAATAGTTGCTGACTGTAACTGAATGCTTTTGTAAACAAGCAGCGGTTAACGTTACGTGTAGTAGATTGTAAGGCAATGGTTACGTATAGTAGATTGTAAAGCAAAACAACCCGTTGTTACGTATAGTATCGTAAGGCAGCAATGTTTCATTTATTATGTAAAACATGTACGTATAGAGCAACTATTAAATTCAAACATGTGGTCCAAAATGAAACGCTTCTGAAACGAAACCCAATGCACGGGGCATGGAGGAGGTCTTTCAACGCTGAACATGTAATGTTTCCTCGTTATTATCCCTTTCAAACCCACAGAGTGTAAAACTAGTCCAGACATGACATTTACTAACAGTCCATTGTAGTGAATTGCAACTCATTTGCATCTGTTTTTATCAGGCTTGCCTTGAATCAAGAGCACTTCCTTTAGTTCATCATGTCAACTACATATGTGACCTCCCTGAAAACCACAGGTTTCCCATGGGAAAGTTCCCCAAAGTCCTGGAGAGTCTGTTCAGAGATCAAGTCATAACAGATAAACAGGTTGGAAATGTTTAGTGAATCTGTAACTTGCATTAATACACACATTTTGAATATACTTGTGGAATATTAATAGGCTACTTGACACATCGTGTAGGTGTGGGCTCCTAAGATTGCCTCCAAAGGGCTTCTGGGATGTGTGCATACTGAGGAGTACCTGTCCAACTTTATCGGTGGAAAAATCAGTGAGAAAGATCAGAGGCGGACTGGGTTTCCTTGGAGTTCTGGTTTAGTTCAACGCTGCAGATATGAAACCGGTATGTCATTTAGTATGTGCTGAAACACTGGTTCATGGACCCTCATTAATGTCAGGGTCATTTTACCTCAAAATGCAAATGTGTACATAGTTTTGTATTATTTATATGTTATTATAGCATTTATTAATAGTTTGAATTAGGTTTTAGTTTAATATTTATATTTAATTTTTGCAGCTTTGTTTATATATATAATTCCCTAAATACACATTACTATAAAAACTTATTTTTAAACGAGCCTATATTCAATTTATTACAAGAAATACAACTGTGAAATACATTTAAAATTATACTTTACAAATTAACTTTAAAATGTAGTCATCTTTTAATATTTAAATTTTCGCATTACAGGACCCTTTTTGTTATGAAAATAATGTCACAATGGAAGAAATCTTAATTTTCTTATGCAAAACACTGAAGTTGGTACTAGATTTGCAAAGCTACTGTATATAGTCCAGCTGCCATCTCATGTAATGTATTTCTCTCGTCTGAGATGTGGTCCAGGTGGCACTGTGCTGGCAGGAGAGATCGCCCTGCAGAGGGGACTGGCGTGCAGTACAGCCGGAGGGACCCATCATGCCTTCCCAGGCTACGGCGCAGGCTTCTGTCTGCTCAATGACTTGGCTGTGACCGCCACACACTTGATGGGTGTGTCCGGATCCAAGAGGAAGATTCTCATCGTTGATCTGGATGTACATCAGGTACAAAAATTGTGTTTTTTTGAGGGAGAATTTTTTTTTAGTCACCATTAAATGAAATCAAAATTGACAATTCATATTTTTATGGAATATTGCAGTATTTATTATAAATTATTTATCCGTGTTTTATTCATTCAAGAGATTTGTTCAAAAACTTTGATTAATCTATGAATGACTCATTTATGAGTGAGTCATTAATTCAAACCAATTTTCTTTAAAACAATTCATTTAAATTAATTAAACATTTTTAAATAGATTGCAGCAATTAACATTTTGCCTGAACCTCTCAGTTTAGAATCATTGTATGTATTTGAAACCCAAATAATCGTGATTCTCAGTTTATCCACAAGCTCTATTCTCTGATGATGTGTTTACTGGCGGGAGAACCTGTCACTCATCAGATCGACCAATAGCAAACCACAATGATGAAACCCACTAATCAATTCCTGATGGTCAAAATCTTGTCCCACCCTACATTCTTTCTATTTCGAGAAGCCGTTTTACTTAGATATATGTCAAAATAGGGAAGAAAAGTCTATTACAACTTCAGTTTCATGCTGACTTTAATAATAGTGGATGAATCATTTACATCTGAAAATCAATAAAAAGAAGCCAACAGAATAATTTTTTTGTGCTGACCAAAATGCTGTTTTCCTGAATTATGGCAGATGTTTTCCTTTCCTGCGTTCACTAGGGTGATGGCACAGCATTCATCTTTAAGGACGAACCCAATGTTTTTACCTTCTCGGTGCATTGTGGGAAAAACTTTCCTTTGCGAAAGCAGCAGAGTGACCTAGATGTCAGTTTAGAAGATGGCACTGAAGACAAAGAGTATCTTTCCAAAGGTACCGTTTATTTCACTCTGACTCGCTTTGCACCTACACAAAAACATAAGCAGGTCGGTTTTGACTGTTGAATACATTTCAATACATTAACATATATTTCTATGAAATAAGCCTATCTGTGGTACTATGGTCAAAAGTCATTTCCTGTACAGTCCAGGAACACCTCCCCTGGTTACTGGAGACATTCCAACCGGATCTGGTGCTGTATGATTCTGGAGTGGATCCGCACTGGGAGGATGAACTTGGAAGACTTCGCCTCACAGATGAAGGTCAATCATTCCACTCTATTACGCACATACATCAGATATCATAATAATAATCAAAGCAGTATTTTATGTAATTGACCCTTCAATGTCTGTCCATTTTACCCGACTTAGGCCTTTACCAGAGGGATCTTTATGTACTTCAGACAGTCATAAAAAAGGGCATCCCTGTGGCCACTGTCATTGGAGGAGGCTATTCAAGAGATATTGATCAACTGGCACGCAGGCACTCAATAATTCACAGAGCTGCTTCAAAGGTGAGCTCGCAGAATCCATAATGAAAGTAACATGGTATTTAATGGACCTGAGTGAAATGAACATGGATATTATCGGTGCCTTGTACCAATCTATATACAGTATTTGTTCATATTATTGAACTTTGTTTGATTTATTGGGTATAATAATTTATTTAATTATTATTTAATTGAATTAGTTTTCTCTTTGTGAGAAAACAGTATGTTTTGCTATGACTTTTTATGACTGTAATTGTTGTTGTTTTTGTTCTTTAAAAAAAAAACAGGGAAAAATGGCACATGCTATGTTGCCATTTTTTGTGTTGATGTTATTATGAAACGCATGCTTTCTATAAACAGCAGTTTTGCACTGTCAGAGGTTTATATGCTTTTAATGGTTCACATTTCTGCTTCTAGGTTTGGAGAGAATATGGACTTTAACTCCAGGATGGGAATGTACTGCGGATGCTAAACAAACTGAGATCATTGGGTGCTGAGAGGGACCATATGAACATTTTGCTGTGCCAATGCATGACATAGATTTCATGAATGAAAAAATGTCAAGCGCTAAATAATGTTGGTCCTCATTTAATACTGTATATTTTTTTTTGCTCTATTATTATTATAAAATTAATATTAAAATTAAAGCTCAGTATACGCAACAACTGAGGATATTAGAAGACATGTTTGTCATAAGTTTTATTGTAAAAATATAGGATATCAACATAATAATGTAGTTTATATTGTTAGCTTCATTGCAAGTGTATGACATTTGGTATAGAAATAAACAACGGTAATTAAGTTCTTTTCATAACAATTATAAAGAAATTACAGGGTATTAAAACAGTATGAACTACAAATAAAGTCAGTATGTGAGGCTAAATAGATGTTTTAGTCTGAATTAGGTAAGATGTGTGCTTCCACATCTACACACAAAGAATGGTCTTCTCAGCTGCCATAGTTGCAACTCTTGCGTCATCAGAACAGTGTGTTCAACGCATCACCGTTTCTGTTTAAAAACGTTGTGCAATGTTTTTGTCAGGGCTAAACGCAGCCCAGGTGTCCCTGACCTCAGTAACAATAATCAGACACACCTGGATTAATCAGTTTGTCCAATAATGGCAGACAGGAAACAAAGGAGCTGGCTGAAGTTCAGGAAGTAGTGCAGCTGGGCATAAAGCCCATTTGAGCCAGTGGGTCAGATAAAAACAGTGCGTTTAAGATTTAATTTTTTTATAATAAAAATATTGATATATATTTTTTAATCACTTTTAATAAATGTATTTTCAAAATATAGTATTCTACAAAGTAGATAATTAGTTACTTTTGTGAGTAATTACTTTTTTTGGCTCATTATTATTAAGAAGAAGAATTAAAATATTTCAAGCAACTGTAAAAAAATTACCTCTATTTTACCAAAAAGACAAAAGAAGCCAATAGGTCAGATAAAAACAAAATATACTGCATTTATTATATTTAACGGTAAGTCAAAAATACACATAAAAATGGTTCAAGTTTAAAGGAAAATTAAAGACCTTTGTTGTGACAATAACATGGTCAAGTTACACAAATACAAACACAATTCACAACAACACGGCACAAACATGTTTCAATTGTTCAAGTTTTCAAGATGGAAATTCATGTGCAATCGATTAACAAGCAGCCAACTAGTTAAAATCTTGTTTAAAAGCTTCAGAACACAACAACTGCTTTATGGTAATACTAACCACACAACACAACACCTACACATACACACGAAGAGCGTTCATTAGAAAACTCTAGTTATGTGCTCACATTGTTTGGTTCAGAAAAATTATGTGCTATGCTTTCTGTTCCAGGCAGGCATTGCTTAAGACAGTTAACAGTGATACACCATTAAAATCAGTGCAAGTTAAGTAAATTATTTGTAACTTTAAACTGAATGCAACAAAACTAGACTAATGCCAAATTTAGTATAGCCGTTTTCATCGTACATCTAGCTTTAGTGTTACAATTTGGACCAACACTGGTCACATAAGTGCATCAATACCTCGCTTGTTATTGCCATTGATACTGAACAGCTAATATTTAATATTAGCTCTCTGGTCCCAATACTTAAAATCTCAAACTAAAATATTAAAAGACATCAAAAAAGATATTATAAATTAAACCTTTAAAATTAGAATTTAAACCTTCCAGATTTGGACCTTCTCAGCTACCACGCACCAATTGGCGTGGTCCAAGTATGTGTGCAGAACATGGAGCTCATCAACGTGGTTTTGGATCAACTGCGTCAGTTCTCCTTCCCTGAATACATGGTAGTACCGCAGACAAGAATCCTTCATCTGTTCGCTGCCCCGTCCGTTCATCCCCTCAGTTTCCAGAAGAGACGCTGTGCTTTCCTGCCTTCGCAAGGGCTCTTGTAGGCTTGATTGTCCATCTACCTCCTCGCCTCCTTCAAGATTCGACTGATCCCTCTGGTAGGACACCAAGTCGGGCAGTGGAACTGAGGAACAGTCATGGACAAGCTCCACAGGAACAGTCTCATTTCCATTCCCAGCACTTCTGTTGTCGATTTTATGGACCCGTTCGTGAGCGTCTGAGATGAAGACGTCTTCTTCTAGACTGGTTCTGGAAGAGGAAGAGAAGAGGCTGGACATCTGCCTGAAGAGGCCTCTACTACTAGCTCGCCGGCTCCTGCTTTCCGTCGCTTCATCGGCAGGAGTTTGTAAACTGCTGGAAGAGGAGCGGGACATGGCCAGGCTGCCGAAGTCCAACACAGAATCCAAAGATCTGGAGAAGAACCAAAGCCTCGGTTGTTTCTGCTGACTGGGGCTGATCAAATCGCCCTCGTCCACCATGGAGGATGTGCTTTTCACTTTCCTGTGCTTGTCGCTTGAAGCGCTGTCGTCGCCGATGCTTTGGGTTCCGTTGACTCGCTGTCTGTTTCGGCCGAGTACTCTGAGAGCAGGAGATAAAGGTGGATTGGGGTTCCAGGGAACGAAGATGTCCTGCTTTTCAAACTTGCGCCTCTTCTGCTCCATGGCCCAAACGTAAATCATGATCCGCCCTCCCACACGCAGGGTGCGAGCCATCTCTTTTATTGCTCGGATACGCCGTTCTTTGGTGGACATGTGGTGGATGACTAAGCAATTGAAAGAAATTATGGTTATACTTTATTTTTGATGGACCACTTTAGACATTTTACTAACCATAGGTAACTTTGCAACTACATGTCAACTAACTCTCATTCGAGTATTAGTAGACTGCTAGGTTAGGTTAGGTGTTAGTGTTTGGGTTAGTAAAATAAGTTGTATATAGTAGTCAACAATTGAAGTGTATCAAAACCTTTCATCAAAGTTATACATGAATTTTGAACAATACACATTCTTGTCTTGATTCTTGATCCACTTCAAATGTTGACTACTGTAGTTGCAAAGTTACTTCCAGTTAGTAGAATATCTGTTGGGGGAGCATCATAATAAAGAGTTAGCAGATATTAAGCAGACAGTCTATTAATCTCGAAATCACTAGACTGTATATCAATGACTTATGAATACCATTTCGGTAACACTATTTCGATGGTCCACTTTAGACATTCTACTATAAGTAAATTTGCAACTACATGTCGTCAACTAACTATCATTAGAGTACCAGTAGACTTAATATCTGCTAACTCTTTATTATGGTCCCCCAACAGATATGGCTGGCAGGAAGTAACTTTGCAAATGTCAACTTATTCTATTGACCCAAACACTAACACGTAACCTAACCTAACCTAACCTAACCGTCTACTAATAATCTAATGATAGTTAGTTGACATGTAGTTGCATGTAGTCAATCAAGACCTTTAAGACCAAATTGACATGAAATTTTGGGTGAACAAACAATTTAAAAAAAAGATAGTGTCTCTATGAATAACATATCTCTGAAAAGTGTAAAACCCCAATCAATGCAGAGAGCCCAGTTCATAGCAGTGGGCTAGTTTGTGTGTTTAGAATGGGCTTTCAGAGTGTTTAAACCATTATGAGACTCTGATATCACCAATGGCCACATGAATCTTCTCTCTGGGGATTGAGAGGGGTTGCCAGGTGACCCAGCAGTAAAGCCTGACAACAAATACTCCCAGGCCTCTTCCAAGAACCACTGATCTCCAGTAGCCTAGTAACACCTCTTGTTTCCTCCACCTCATAAAGCTTAAATAAACCTATATAACTGCTCCATTTTGAGTTAATAGCAGCTTTACCAGCAGATTGAAATTAAATGGCTTGATCATGGAAATACTGGCATGTTAATTTGGTCATATAACATGAAATGTGCTCCTATGAACATACATCCTCATTGATCATTATGCTAATGATCCAATCTCCGATCTCATCAAGCTGTAATGTGCAGAAAATGTCTGCACTAGATGTTCCTTTTAAAGAAACATGACATTTTACAGTTACAGTACATTCTGCACTAAAATAAAACAGATGTGCATACATTTTTTTTTTTTAAATAAAATGTAACCAGTAAGACCTACTCTCAGAGTGGGATTCGAACTGGGGTCTGTAGCATGGGAGGCGTTGTGCTAACAAGGAGTGTGTGATTCTTATAAGAATCACACACAAAAAAGACTCAAATCATTCTAATGATTTACTGAATCAATCCAAACAGTTCTTTGCTTACTTGCTAAAACTGAAAGTCAATTGTCCAACTAATAAAGTTGTTTCCTCAACAGTACTTAAAGAATCATTAGGAACTGAATTGTTAAGTGGAATCTGAATCAGAACCAGATGGAATCCAAATTAATGTATTAAAGGGTTAGTTCACCCAAAAATGTATTCATTACTCATTTACTCACCTTCATGTCACTCCAAACCCATAAGACTTTATTTATTTTAAGTTATTTTAATGAAATCTGGGAGATTTCTGTCCCTCCATTGACAGCTATGCAACTACTACTTTGACGCTTCAAAAAGTTCATAAAGAGATAGTAAAACTAATTAATATGAATTGTGTGGTTTAGTTCAAACTTTCTGAAGAGACACGATCGCTTTATATGTTGAAACTAATTGAATTTAGGTTTTATTTACGTATAAACATTTATCAACTCAAACATCAGTTGTGGTAAACGGAAGCTCAAGCATGTTCACTTGAGGCACAAGAACCAATGCGGTTTATTCTCGTGTTATGCAGTTTCAGCAAGAACCTGTGAACTAAATCATTAAGTGGGATCAAAATAAGAACCTTTTAGGACATTTCTGTTGATGCATTACCTGCAATGGAGAGGACGGAGTCAAAACAGCCGTCTCTGTAGGGTAACCGCAGGCCATCGCTGAGCTGCACCTCGTGACCTTGACTCCATGCAGAGTCCACCAACGGACGACACACGTCACAGCCCAACTTGAAGATTTCCTCATTGATGTGCAGATATTTGCCATTTCCACATCCTGTAATAATTTAAAAAATAATCAGTGCATGTCTTAAAATGAATAAAAAAAATCATAAAATAGTTCCTCATGGATGGTTAACTGGGCTGTTTTTCCAGTGTCGTACTGTAATAACTTTGGTGCCCATTCATCCTTATTAAACTTTAATATGAATAATTGCATTTCCTTTCAGGCAACGGTGAAGTAAAAGCTGTTGACAAAGTCTCCATGATATAACGGGCCATTACTCACACAGAGGGGTTTTTTTCCCAAGCAAAAGAATAAAGACAAGATTAAATGGGTTTCTTTTAGCAGTAGGAGTGCAAATCTTCAGATAAAAACGTGACAACGGTCGTTTACAAAGCAAGCGTGACTGTAAAATGCTTCTGAGAGTTTTAGGTCTCATTTGAAAGAAAATCAAGATCAAACATGAAGCCTTACCGATGTCAGCCACGATGCTGCCGGGCTCCTGCTCTAACAGGAACTGTTTGACCTTGGGCCAAGCTTTGTAGCGGCTGTCGTTGAAGTACGGTGCGATCTTCTCGTACACGCTGTGAACATGGTCTCTCTCCAGCTGGCTGGCAGCCTCGTCCATGCTGCTCTCTATTAAACCCCACCGAGCATCTTCACCACTTAGCCAGACAGAGACAGGAACAGAGAGGGAGGAGACACGAAATCAGACCTAAAGATTGAGCCGCCCTGGGTTTAATGGTTTAGTTCTGCAGCGATTAAAAAAAAAAATGAATCCAATATGCCACTTTGATTGCTTGCTTTACAGCAGCACAATCTTATATTTATACCTGAGTGAACAACATGAAAACTGTCAATAATTGTTATATTTCATAACATTAAATATATGAAATATATTATATATATTAAAAAAGAGAGAAAAGGGTAAAAAAACAACCCTATTTTTATGGACATTAAGCCATTTATCTCAATGCAAAAAGAAAAAAATCTTTATCTCATTATACAAATTAAATTCTAAATGTACAAAACATTATGATGTATTTGATACCATTTCAATTAAAAATGCAATTATTCAGTTACTACCGTACGACACTGGAAAAACAGCACAGTGAATCATCCGGGAGGGAGGGAGGAAGGGAGGGAGGAAGGGAGGGAGGGAGGAAGGAAGGATGAAGCAAGGAAGGAAGGATGAAGCAAGGAAGGAAGGATGAAGCAAGGAAGGAAGGATGAAGGAAGGAAGGAAGGATGAAGGAAGGAAGGAAGGAAGGAAGGATGAAGGAAGGAAGGATGAAAACTGGATGGATGGAGGGAGGAAGGGAGGGAGGAAGGGAGGGAGGGAGGAAGGATGAAGCAAGGAAGGAAGGATGAAGCAAGGAAGGAACGAAGGATGAAGGAAGGAAGGAAAGAAGGAAGGATGAAGGAAGGAAGGAAGGAAGGATGAAGGAAGGAAGGAAGGAAGGATGAAGGAAGGAAGGATGAAGGAAGGAAGGAAGGATGAAAACTGGATGGATGGATGGATGGATGGATGGATGGATGGATGGATGGATGGATGGATGGATGGATGGATGGATGGATGGATGGATGGATGGATGGATGAAAACTGGATGAAAACTGGATGGATGGATGGATGGATGAAAACTGGATGGATGAAAACTGGATGGATGGATGGATGGATGAAAACTGGATGGATGGATGGATGGGTGAAAACTGGATGGATGGATGAAAACTGGATGGATGGATGAAAACTGGATGGATGGATGAAAACTGGATGGATGGATGAAAACTGATTTTGATACCAAGCAAGAGTCTGAAATCTGGCTGAAACGGAAATGTTTCTGATTAATTCTTTATTTTCCTCCTTTTCAGGTAAAATGGATTTGTAAACGGTTGCTCTTCTGCCACTTGACTGCACCGGCACAGACAGATGCGGTTGTCGCCTCTTCACAGCAGCACATCTGTTAGCAGACATCCAGTACAACAGCATCATGCTTCACAATCAACACACGGCTGTTCATCATTTCCCCACCTCCAAACACTCAACAAGGACCTCACAAACAAAGCTTTGAAGAAGAAACAGTCAGAGATTTCTGTGCTTCTATCATATCCCGTAATTGAAATGCAGAGTGGACGCCTCTCTTTAAACCGCGTTGCCACCTCTGATCTGTTTACAAAGCCTTGACTGTCATATAACCGATACTCCTGAAACTAAACGCATCAGCTTTTCAGGTTTTGTTTATTCATTCATTGTCAAGTATGTGACACATGACATCAGATGAATTTGAAAAAGGGATGTGCTCAGCTGTAAAAGTAGACTAATTGCCTTTGAGAAGTGAAGTCATGGATCAATAAAAGAACATTTCGAAGCAAATCCACATTCAATGCTGATCTACTCTCCTGCATTTCAATTGGCAAGGTTCAGTCAATAATCACATGGTCAGGCCAGCAAATTGATGAGACCTTCATGTGGGCCGCCAGAAGGGTTAGGACATGTCTGCAAAGAACGAATGAAGTTTTTTTTTTTTATTATCCCATTTTCACAATTACAAAAATGACCAGAATCTATTAAGGGTGTTTTTTGGTTGTGTAACAAAGCCATTGTGAATAAGTAATTCACCTTTTGGGATACTTTAACGGAAAAATGATTATCTTGTTATTTCATAATGCCTCAGTGGTTTGGTGTAGTCTAATGAGTGTTATGTAAAAACAGAAAGGCTCTTCGGTTGAATCACAAGCTGCCCTGAAGGGGAAACTCCACTGAAATCACAGATGAGCCATAAGAGACAACACGGCAGCATGTGGGCTGATCGTATATGTGTGCGATTTGACAGAGGGTGTGTGATTGGCTGACTGAAATAAGGAAATTAAAACAGAATGGAAGAAAAATTGCCAAGCAAGAAGATGGTTATTTTTGGAAGTGTCTTGGCTTGCATAATGTATCTTTTAAAGCCAATATAAATTCACAATGCAATTTCGTAATGCATGTTGTGAACTTATTTCCTCCGGAGCGCAGCCAGGGAGGCCTTAAGTCAGGCTGACATCACAAGTTCCTCATAATTTCATCATTCAAAGCAAGAAAAAAAATTGAGTGCAACTCCAACACTATAGAGACTCACAGAACCATCAAGACCTTCTCCTAAAACTGCATCCGGACACTCGGCCAAAGGCATTGCAAGTATTGTGCATTTCACTAACTAAACAGAGGTTTAGTAGAAGCTGTAGACCCCTTTGTTAAAAAAGGTGTTTAAAAAAAACCAAAAAAAAACTGATGGTTCTTTCAGATGGTTAAATTACTCTTTTTATAGCTTCATTCACCTGTTCGGTTTCATTCACTTTTACATTTAGCCTAAGCGTGATTTGTGTGTATGTGTTTGTTTAGATTAGTTATGTGTTCGGGATTTAGTTAATAAAACTTGTGTAAATTCACACAAGTGTTGATTCTGGTCCCTGTAAATGTTGCGTTTAATGTTGTGATCACAGCTACATGCTAAGAAAGAGTTCATTTTCTGTGGTCACGAAAAATATCATTTCTGAAAGTTAATAGACGATCAACACTGAGTGTTCGCTGGACAAACAGATTAATTAAGCTAATTTTAATTAATTTAGCCTTTTAAGCTAATTTGCTACACAAAATGTTCCCTATTATGCTTTTTCGGATATTACCTGTCATGTAATGTGTAATATAGCTGTTCGTTAAAGTCAAAATCAGCCAAGTTTAAAAAAATACAGTATAAATGCTGAGGAAGCTCCTGAGCCGAAATCTATGGAAGCTTGTTTCCGCCACAGAATAAGATAATTGCGACTTTTTATCTCACAATTTACATCTCGCAATTCTGACTTTATTTCTCAGAATTGCGAGATATTAAGTCAGAATTGCGAGATATAAAGACAGAATTGCGCGATATAAAGTCAGAATTGCGAGATATAAAGTCAGAATTGCGAGATATAAAGTCAGAATTGCATGAAATAAGTTGCAATTGCGTGTTATAAAGTCAGAATTTTAAGATATAGTTAGAATTGCGTGAAATAAGTCGCAATTGCGTGTTATAAAGTCAGAATTGCGAGATATAAAGTCAGAATTGCGTGAAATAAAGTCGCAATTGCGTGTTATAAAGTCAGAATTTTAAGATAGTCAGAATTGCGTGTTATAAAGTCAGAATTAAGATATAAAGTCAGAATTGCGTGAAATAAAGTCGCAATTGCGTGTTATAAAGTCAGAATTGCGAGATATAAAGTTAGAATTGCGTGAAATAGTCGCAATTGCGTGTTATAAAGTCAGAATTCAGACTTTATAACACATAATTGCGAGTTTATATCTCGCAATTCTGACATATTTTCTCAGAATTATGAGATATAAACTCGCAGTTGCAAGTGACTTTTTTTACCTCAGAATAGTTTCTCATAATTCTGACTTTATAACACGCAATAGCGACTTTATTTAATACAATTCTGACTTTATATCTCCCAATTGCGTATTATAAAGTCATAATTGCGAGATATAAACATGCATTTCTGAGAAGTCAGAATTTCAAGTACATTTCTCGCAATTGCGAGTTTATTTCTCATAATTCTGACCTTGTAACACGCAATTGCGACCTTATATAACGCAATTCTGACTTTATAACCTGCAATTGCGACTTTATATCACGTAATTGTGAGAGAAAAAGTCAGAATTGTGAGATAAAAAGTCGCTATTACCTTTTTTATTTTTCATTCTGTGGCGGAAACAAGCTTACATAGAAATCAGATCTGGTAATGAGAGTTTAATTTCCGAGACGTGCAGTAAGCGGTAGACAATCACAACAGACTGGCCAATCAGAGCAGAGGAGAGCAGGCTCCCAGAAAGGAGGAGTTTGAAGACACTGTGAGAAAAGAGGTGATGCTGCAGTGTATATAATGAATACATTAAAGTTGTTGTTTTTTTACCATGGATGCATCTAAACTTATTGTATGAGATGTCCAAAAACAAAATTAAGAGCCTTTAAAATAGCATGATAGGGGCACTTTAATAGAGTCATTTTAGAAATTAAACAATAATAACTGAAAAACACAGCATTTACATAGATTCTCTTCTCCATGGCAAAATATCCACACGACAGTTGTTTTCTGAGCAGTCATTTTACCACTCTCTGGCCTTGAGTCTCTTGTCAACAAGCAAGCAATATTAAAGGTCGTCCAGCACACGCCGCATCAAATAAAGAGATAGCGGGCGCCGACCTTAAATGTCACCTATACTGAAAGATGTCAACTAGTGTCGCTCCAACACCTTTGGAAAATATCAAACCTCCGTCAAAGCAAAACCGTTTCCGTGACATTCTCAAGCCCTTCCGTTTTGAGCATTATGATTTCACCTCTCTTAGGACCCTGCACAGTTGAGACTATTTTAAGATCACACCCGCTGACAGAAGGATGGGAGAGGAGCGTTACGGCGTCATCACCTCGCACAGACGAGACTTAGATTGCATCTGATTGTCCCTTCAATTCATTAAAATGCTCAACTCGACAGGCCTTATTTAAGCAGCTGCAAGGGGGATGTTTTCAGCATACTGAACAGCAGCATCTAAATTTAGAAACAGGCAATACCCGCCTGACCAATATTCTCTTACAGAGAAACAGCGGGTCTGGCTCATGGAATGAACGATAAAGAGTTTTATTGTTCAGTAATATATCCGCTGATAGATTTACTACTCATCGCAAGTTTCCCATAACTAATGATTTAGAACTTAAAAAGCTCTGTCAAGATAATAAGCATTGCTTATTCTTATAAGATAAAAACGTAATGCTAGATTTTTAATATACAGCGGTGTAGTACCCCTATAGATACTAGCCTGAGTATGCATGTCAAGCCTGAGTAAGATGTCAGGAGCTGAACATGACGAGGCTGAATACAGCAATATTCCCCAACTGTTCAAAATAAAAATGCTAAATAGGGTGGCCATCTGTCCGCTTTTAGGTCGCACGGTCTGGTTTTAAAATACCATGTCCTTCTAACGGCACACCTTGAGCCAGACACTCATGTGTACTCATTATCAGATCATCACTATTTAATACTTTATTCAATGGTGTATATTCAATACAAATGTAATAATGTAAAACATGTTTAAGCTAATATATATATATATAATATATATATGTGATGTACATTTTAGACACAATATCATCAAAATTGAGTGTTGCTCCAAAATAGTTTCAAACAGAGTCAGAGCAAAATGTTTGCATCTCTGATCAACACAGTTGTGTTTCAGGCCTAAAATGATTCAGTCAATGATTCAATGACACAATCATTAAGATATTCACTTGCCTCGTTCCTGAATGAATCAGCTGTTTTGAAACAATCAGTTGAATTAATCAATCTCTTGCGTCTCAATGTCCATACTATCCATCCTAAACAGAATGTGAGATTAAAATAAGTGTGTCCCAAAGCATAGTATGTTGAAAAGAGTATGCCAGAAGTACCCGGATGGCTATTCCCGGTGGATTTTCAAAGTGTGGATCCGTCCGTGCTCACTATAACAGCTAATATTGCCCATAGCCCAAAAATATTTATTTAATGTTATCCGTGTTATATTCCAACTGCAGCAACAACATGAACTTTTATAAAGATCCGTTTGGCCAATGACTTTTAAATGCATCGTTATGCATGAATATGAGGAGAGCCTCCGCATTAAAGACCCGCGACAGCAGATCGTTACTTCTGCATTTCTCTCTAATACAGTAGGAGATTTAATTAAATGGAGGATTTTATCTTTGACAAGATGATTGACAGGTCAGTTTACGTGACAGAATGCCTGTAACTAAGCGACAGAGAGCAACCGTTAAAGACGCTATTTTATGACGCGAGCTTGTGTACTCTTCTGCTACACACTCAAAAGTATGTACTTTTTCCTTCACAAAAAGAGTACATACTTTTAGGGTGTAGTATAAGTAGGTGAATTGAGACGCAGCAAATTAATTAATGAGTGACTTGTTGCCACCTACAGGTGGTTTTAGTTTAATAAAAATATATAAATGTGGCAGCTTTCGTGCCACATCTGCAGTGCAAAGAGTGATTTCATTTAATTGGTAACAGCCCTATAATGTTTTATTCTAATTGCATTGATTTATTTATAATTCATTTTAATAAGCACAAATATATTTTTTTATTTCATTAAAAAAAATTAAATATCATGTCATATTTTTAAGTAAGTGGTGTAAAAATTACAAACGAACCATTGTTATGTTTGGTGTGTTGCGGACCGGGTACCGTGGGCCGCTCTGTGCCAGAAAGTCCGGGGCCACTTTTTAGTCCCAGTCCACCTCTACATCTATAACATGTGCAGCAATCAGCAAATGTACATGATGTCATCAGTATTCTCAAAAGTGCTTGATTAACATAATATATAATTGTGTGTGGCCTGGTAAACCCAACATTTTGGGGACAAAATGTCCCCACAAAGCGAAATCCTTCTCCTTGTGGGGACATGTTTTGATCCACATGAGGAAATCAGCTTATAATTCATAGTTGTGTTCTTTGAAAATGTAAAAATGCAGCAAGTTTTCTGTGATTGGTAGGATTAGTGTAAGGGGATATAATATACAGTTTCTACAGTATAAAAATAATTATGTCTATGGAAAGTCCCCATAAAACATGAAAACAAAACATGAGTGCGTGTTATGCGAGTGATGCACATATATGTTTATATAAACATGCGCACATATAAATGTACATGATCTCAGTTAAATAACAGGAAATCAGGAACTTGATCATTTATTCATTCATTCATGTTTGGGAATCATTATGAAATGGACACATCATCATGTTGATCCCTGACGAACCTGTATGACTAAAGTTTAAACGCCAACACAAGAGCTTCTTCAGAAAGGTAATTTTCATTAAATAAACATGCATTTTACACACAGGCGTTTGCGTTTCTGTTTATCTTCATGCGCAAACTACACAAGACCGTCATTCAGCGTGAAGGGATAACAATCAATGCATTTGTTCCAGTCGAAAGTTTTATCCAATGCATATTTGCAACGCAAGAATCAGAGACATATACATCATATGAATCAAACCTACCTTTCCCCTCTCAAGGCTGCAGTCGCAGAGACATCAAAACCGACGGGAGGTTGTTCCTCTAATTCGCCACATAATTCACGTGAAAATAAAACACATGGATAAAACAACGACACCTCACACAGACTGTGTGCAACCGACCGGCTCAGGGTGCACACTGGGGATGTGTTAATAAATACATGCTCACTACACTCGACCCCTAATCTGGAGTGATGTCCGATTCGCGAACAAATAGTTCATATGAACCGGTTCTTTTTAATGATTCGGTTGAACCGATTCTCGTATGCATATATCACATGCAAAGTTCCTTATTTTTCTTTAGAGTATCTGGGAGGTTACTGAATAAAGTGTGAATAAAATGGTTGACTGACTAAGTGGTTGATGCAAATTTTGGCATAATATTCAAAAAGGTTGGAAAAACACTTTTCAATACACAAAACTGGAGCGCACAGATAGCTAAGCCTAAACTACAAGCCAAAACCCAGTCAAAAACTTAGTCGTATACACAGAATAATTTAACTATAAATGTGACTTGTGAGAATTCCGGGAACATAGTGATGAATCAAACGAATTGAATAATTTCAGCAAACCGAACGAATCGACTCGTTTGAATCGGATTTCTCTATGTAACTACTAGACGGATGAGGACATTTTTAATGAGAGCGCAGGGAACACAGGACTAGTGCGCGGCGTAACATCCCCCACTGCGATTGGTCAGCACAGTCACGTGACCCCAACACAACAATACACACTGTGACACATGGCAATTTGCAAACGATTGAAGCTAAGAAGGATTTTCATTTACTTAAGGATGATTCAAACTTACTACAGTGTGTTATGCGAGATAAAGGACAAGTGGTTTAAATAAATAATAGTTAAACAACTAAAAAGCTAAAGCTGTAAAAGCTGATGGATGGATGGATGGATGGATGGATGGATGGATGGATAGATAGATAGATAGATAGATAGATAGATAGATAGATAGATAGATAGATAGATAGATCACTCAAAGACCACTGACAGTGTAAATGGCCGTTAAGAGCCTTTGCTTAAACCAACACTGAATTGTTTGTCTTATTTACTTAATTCTCAGATGCAGTTGGCAGCAAGTAGAGTTCTTCTTATAGTGTGGGTGTATAAATGCATGCAAATGACAGTCCTGCACAAAGCTGTTATAATTGTACGAAACAGCTTCATGTTGCTAAGTTAAATGCAGTCTTAATAGATTTCCAGTTTTAAAGTACCGGTAAATGCCACACAGCAGCTGGTAAGCAGACGGTGGACTCAGGGTGCATGAAAAACAATATTTGTTACATCTTACAAAAACATGTTTTGTTAACTGTTTGCTTTTAACCAAACGCTCACAAAACTTGAAATGATATGTACCCCTTCAGTAAGCAGACTTAGTTACAGAGCAACGAAAAGGCAGTTAAGGTTTATCATTTGACAAGATGGATTTAAATTGGATTGACAGGTTCTGCCTAATACGAATTTACTCCATAAGAGACAGTGCCAGTGGCCAAACAACTCAGTACAGATTTCTGCTTGACCTTATGATGCATGTTTTCGTTTATTTTAATTGCCTCAATCAACTTAAAACATTTTTCTGGATCTTCTGGACAGATGTTCGCGCGTCACAACCACTTCACAGACAGCACGCCAGTTCTCTTTTGCATCTTTTGGCGCTTGAATGGTTTAAAAGCAATGATGCCAAATAAATGATGGTTTACATGTGGACCATCCTTGGTCGCTCGCTCTCGCTCACTTCGCAGTTCCCAGATAGCGTGACCTTATACTGTAAGGCCGGTAACTATAATGATGAAGATAGTTCTTAAAATCTTTATAAGTTTAAAAGAATAGCAGAGTCCACACCACAACTATAACGATAACCGGCACAGGTGATATATATATTTGGAATCACTTTCAGAACGACTTTATCCAGCTTATGAAAGATAAATACATTGACAGCCAATCAGAATTAATCCTGCTTTAAAGAGCATTTAAAGAGACAGACCACAAAACTGCAGCAAGTGCTTAAAAAATTAATGTTATCTTGTGTTGGTGTAGACGCTATAATAATCGTTCTTTTATCTTTAAAAAAATTAATCACAATTAATTTATTCCATTGCCAACCATATTTTTGCTTCCGAGTTGAAATCTAAAAGTACTCTAAAGGAAAAATATATATAACTATACATTTACCAGATCATATTTTACTAAATATGATATACTTATAAAAAAAAAAAATCACAGTATAAAAAAATACATTTACATGAAAATATATAGCCGTCATATTTTAGAAAGACGATTCCTCAAATGGGACTCAAAATATTTTGAGGTCAGAGGCATAAATGTTTTTAAAAGCCCTGCCTAAATGAACACTACATTACCAATAAACAAATACGCAAGTTATTTATACAGAATATTTTATTGGTTCAGCAGACTGAAAAACTGATTTTGGTGGTGGGGGAAGAATCTTCAATTGTTTCCCAACACGGCCAATATTAAAACCAATGCTCTGTACCATCTCCTCCCTGTTTCAAACACTGATAAAATCAATACTGGGCTGTAAAATGTAACAAAGACATGAATTTATCATCAGACCAGTGTTTCTTTTATCTGCAGAGGCACATTTGCACATGCACAACCATATGCACACAAGAATTACACAAATGAGTAGGGTTAAAAAAAGGAAAGGATAAAATGACGAACAAATAATAAAAAAAAGGGACCTACAAAATGGTTATTCATGTAGCACAGTACAGAATGATATACAGAAGACACACAGGACACATACAGTACTGCTAAAAGTTGTTCAGATTTTTTTTTTCCTTTACTTGGACAGATCAGCTGGTGCAATATATTTAAAGCTGGAGGTAAAAGCTATACAAGTTGCCTCCCTAACCTTGGGTGGGGGGTGGGTGGGGGAGAAGTAAGAGCCCAAAAACTATTTACACTTTCTCATAAGATTAAGATCACATGGTCGGCACATATAACAATGGAAAACGAACCACAAGTCATGGTGGATAGGTGGGGCAGAAGCATACGGCAGAAAAAGACGGCAAAATACAGCTGAAGCAGATGCATGGCTCCAAAGTCCAAACTTTCCACAAGTTCACTCCTCTTTTTGGGACTTTTTCCTTAAGTATAGCAATCTCCAATCAATCTTGTGTTTTGTGTCTGTAAGCACTCATCTTCTGTCCCTTCTTCCAACCTTCCGTCGCACCTAAAAAACATTTCATTAGTACATATTCTCAACAGTTTCAATGTTTCTGAACAATTAATTCCCATGACATTTATGGTCATTCATGATTACTAGATACACATTTCTGGAGCATATTTCTACACAGAAATAATAGAGTTAAATAGTTATACATTTCAAGATTTCTGACCAATTAATTTAAATGACCGAGTTATTCATGATGAATATCAGATTTATTTTATTTTTATTTTCATACAGATTTCTGGAGTGGATTTATATATTTAAACAATAATTATATTTCTGGTATGAATCTCCACTTCAAATGTTTTAAGGATAGACTTTTAAAAAGTTTATCTTCCTTGCCTAGACACCAAAATGTTTTTAAATCAGCTAATTGGGCTTTCCGTGACTATGGGAATTCAAGCGAAAGGAAACTCACTTTAGGTGAGTCCATTGACTCATCCTCTTCCTCTTCACTCTGTTGGGCTGTGTCCATCTCCTCCTCAGACTCCTCTTCCTGGTTGGCGGCAGCTTTTGATCTCCCACCACTGAAACAGATTATACGAGTCGAATGAAACCCATGAAACAGACCTAGACACACATGTAGACTGAGCTTTTAGCAACATGGGTCTGTGTACCTGGCTTTCTTTGCTGCTGTCTGTGACTTTGGAGGTCGTCCTCTTCTTTTCTGAGGTGTGGATTCCACAGAATCGGTGGCGGCCTCTGATACCTCCACTCTGCAAAAAAAAAAATGTAAACACACATGTTAAAAAAGGGTTTGTGGGTATTCAGGAAGTTCCAGTAGCAATTTTTCTGCATTATCCATAGTACAGACTCAGTTTGGTATGCAGTTCATGAATATTATTTAGGACTTTGACAGTTAATGCAAATATCTAATCAGAAAAACACATGGCAGCAAATCAATGCATTTAGGCATGTAGATGGTCAAGACGATCTGCTGTAGTTCAAACTGAGCCTCAGAATGGGGAGGAAACGTGATTTAAGTGACTTTAAAAGTGGCATGGTTGTTGGTGCCAGACGGGCTGGTCGAAGTATTTCAGAAACTGCTGATCCACTAGGATTTTCACACACAACCATCTCTAGGGTTTGCAGAGAATGGTCAGAAAAAGAGAAGATATCCAGTGAGCGGCAGTTCTGTGTGTGAAAAATGCCTTGTTGGTGCCAGAGGAGAATGGCTAGACTGGTTCGAGCTGATAGAAAGGCAACAGTAACTCAAATACGCACTTGTTACAACCGAGCCGAGGTCTGCAGAAGACTCATGTCAGCTGAGAACAGGAAACTGAGGCTACAATTCACACGCAGCCCACCAAAATTGGACAATAGAAGATTGAAAAAAACACACACAAAAAAAAACACGTTGCCTAGTCTAATTAGTCTCAAAGCCTAAAAAGTGGCCACATATAAACACACACACATATATATATATATATATATATATATATACACACACACACACATACATATATATGTGTGTATATATATTATAGATACCATCTTGTCTAATATCTTCATGTCTTTTCCCAAAGTTCCAAAGCAAATGACACTTGTTGTAAAAGGTACGAAAAGTAAATTTGCAGGTGAGAGACATTTAGGCTATAGCCGATTTGATGTGCTGCCAGAGAAAGCAAAACTAAATTACAGGGGTGTGTGATATGCGCTACACAAATAAACTCGATGTGCCTTACCAAGTCTAACAAGCAAACACTGATAAATAGAATGTGATGTGCAAGTAAAGGCCCGTTCAGACCAAGAGCAATAACTATAAAGATAACTATGTTAGCGTCCACACCAGCGGACGATATTGTTCTGTTTATTGTAACCGTGTGCTGGTCTGTCACTTCCTCGAGCTTGTTACAGCAGGATGGATTCTGAATGGCTGTCAATGTTTTTATCATTCATCAGCTGGATAAAATCGTTCTGAAAGTGATTTCAACGTTATCGTTTCTCTGTGCCATTATCGTTATAGAGGTGGTGTGAACTCTGCTATTCTTTAATACTGAGAATGGTTTTTAAAACTATATCTTAATCGTTATCTTTATATTTATCGGTCTTGGTGTGAACGGGCCTTAAAAATGTATCTGTCCTACAGCGTTTTTCTACTTTAAATTCGTGGAAAATTGCCAGATCGCAAAACAGAATACAAAGCCGACAAATGGCTTAAATGTATGTGCCTCTCTCATTCAGCACGAATCCAAATGTTTCCATGGTTGGAACCTCTACTTTCTTTTGTAAACAAAGCTTTGTGCGTCCATCGTGTTGTAATATTCACGTAAAAAAGGTGTTTTGTCGTACCATCGCTAGTTGCTTTGCAACATTCATGGAGCAACCAATAAAAACGTCCAATATTAGGTTTAAGGCTATATAAAGCTTCAATTCTCGTCAAAATCCTTCATGTCTTCTCCCGATGTTCCGAAGCCACATACACTTGATTGTCAAATACAGTACATGATAAATAATAATAAGATGAAGAAGAACAGAAGTGCATACAGACAGCCACTCACCTTGGTTTCCGTCCTCGTCTGCCTTTGGGCTTCACCTCCATATTCTCCCTGCCTGCGTCCTCCTCTTCCTCATTCTCCTCTTCCTCTTGCTGCTCTTCCTCATTCTCCTCATCTACAGGTGGAGCAGCCTTCCTGCGACCCCTCCTGCCCTTGCTGGGTGTCTCGTCCTTTGCGGCTGCTGATTTGGGGGGCCGTCCTCGCCGCCCCTTCTTGGGTGGGCTGTTCTGTTCGTCTTCGGTCTCCATGGTCGGCTCTGCCATGCTGCTGTCCTCGCCCCACTGGTCCTCAGCATCATCAGTGCTCGTGTTGGCTGCTTTCTTCCGGCCCCGCTTGGGTTTGGACTCCTGGCCCTTGTCGTCTTGGCCGGCTGCAGCGCCTCGCTTGCGCCCCCTGGTGGGCTTCTCTGTCTCAGACGGGCTCTTCATTGAAATGTCTTCATTCTCACTGTGGTCCACTTCAGCCGAGTCCAGTCTGGGGTGAGAAAAGAAATGCACATGCAGTGCGAGACAAGTTACTCTTTGAACTTTTTTTTTTAGAAATCTTGTTAAAGGCCATGAGCTACTAATTGAAGAATGTGAAGAAACCAATAATAAAAGACTCCAAGAAAGACAAACTTCAAGGCATTTCTCATCTGTTTGTCTTCGTCACACTATAAAGACAGCTACGAGTTTGCCCATTGTGCATCTAGAGGGACGGCATGAGTCATCTCAATGCCATTGAGCAGTACATCCCCAGAGTGCTCTTTCAGTGTAGCACAGGTAAATGGAAACAGCAATTATTGTGCCTTCGTGACGCAGATACATAAAACACTCCATTCAAAAGAATCTCAATGACACCTATTCAATAGCCCAGTGACTTGGGAGACAGCCACCGCACGCCTACCTTTCCTGCTTTCACTCGTGTGGATGCTGAAAGGCGGTATGATTACAAAGCACAGTGAACCTCAATAGAGCTCGTTTAGTCCACAGCAGGATGTTAATACCACAGCCAGACTTTGCCGTATGAAAATTTGTGTTAATAACATAAAATGGATTCAGATGAGGCTCGAGATCAAACTGCAGACAGCTCAGTGTTTAACAATATTACAGTTTTAAGAGAGGGAGTGTGTCAAATGTTATTTATAACGCTTCTGTATTTATTTATGCACACCACCATTGGTTTTAAATCTGGATCAAATTTATTCTACTGAACAGATCATGCAACAAATATGTCGTTTTTAGGAATATGCTAAACTACATATTTTCAAAATCGCCGGTTAGATGGGTTGATTCTTACATTCAGAGCATGAAGAGCAAAAGCTATATCTAGCCATGATATGCTGTTTTCCCCTACAACCTATAGTGAGGTCAGATTACAAACAAACTGCTTTTACGTTGGTTGTTAATTAATTGGTTTACCAAACTGCAAAGCGTTTGTACCCTTCTCAAATATAAGGTAGAATTTTGTACAACTACCCAAAAACATGGCGATGAACAGTATTTTTGAACCAAAAATAGTTTACTGCAAAAAAAGAACATGTGAATTGTAAATAATAAAAAATAAAAATAAAATTAACTTAAAATGAATTAGACTTCCCATCTCAAGTAGAAAGGACGATCTTTCGCAGTCCCGAGTGCTGCCTTACCTTCCTCCTCAACACAAACACAATTAGCTCACATGTATGTGTGCTTGTGACACTAACCGTCCTTTACTGCGGCCGGGGGAGCTGGGGTTGGAGTTGCTGCTGGCGTTGCTGATGGTCTCCATTCGTGAGAGTTTGGTCTGCAGTTTTCCTGTGGCGGACAGAGGCTTGTTCACGGCGCCCAGCACGTTTGCTGCCTTAGGCTGCGGAGAGAATCAGGCAGTCAATCTCACAGTCCTATTGGACTGAAGAAGGTTAAAAGCACGGAATCGAAGGCAAATATGTACCTTTCCTGGGGTGAAGAACGACTTCATCTCAGGAGGCAGATAGTTTTTTGTGTTACTGAAATTCTGAAAGGCAGCAAGGACATTGAAAGATATAGTGATCGAGTGGGAGAAAAATCATTTTGAACAGTCTTTTTTTTTTTTTACTGATTTAAAGTTTGTACCAGCAGCAAGTCTTCCACAGCTGCTAACCAATCAACATTTCTATGACTTTTGACTAGATAAAGATGTTAAGCTTTTTTTTCTTGACATTGCAATTTCAATTACTCTAAGATTTAATTTTCCACTCCAGGGCAGAAACGTGCATGGTTCATGATACATAAATAAAGAGCTGCTGCTTATGGGAGATAGGGGTTCAAATCCAGTCACAATCCTATACTGACTCTCTCTCCATCCACTTTCCTGTCCCTTTTCCAGCAAAAAAAATTCCCATAATCCAAATCCTAGTATTTCTACAACGAAGTCCTGCAGCAGTTCAACAGAAAGGCAGCAGTTAAGCACCTTGTCCGGTTGTGTGAAGTAGCGTGCAGGCAGTACAGGATCTTTAGGCGACTCTAGACTGTATGTGGTGCTCTTGGAGATGACGATGTTCATGGCTACATCACACACTGTGTACAGTTTCTGGAGAGGAGAAAGAGAGAGAAGAGAGAGAATTGAGGACAGTGTAAATAAAAGCATTTACATAGGCATGGGCGATATAACGGTATAAAATATTTATAATGACTATAAACATTTACAAGTTTTGTTAGTACTTCATAAATGTCCAGTTCTGAAAATCCTTTACATTTCTAAGGTTTTCCCTGTTAGAACAACATTTGAATAGCCACATGAAAAAAGCAAAACGAACCTCATTAATCTTGGGATCATCCGGACACTGTCCATCTTTTGTCTGTTTTATGTTTTCCACCATTTTCCTGATAAACGCATGGCTGTTGTTTTCATTTTTGGCCATTAGGATTTCCAAAACAAACCATAAAGCCCTGAAGGGAAAGAGAAGATATGAGAGAGAGAGAGGAAGGGAGAGAGAAACATCATTTTCAAGATTAAAGGCAGATGGCAAGTCTGGAACACCATTTATCAGTGTTTTCGGCAGCCAGCCAAACATCTAACAAGCTGCACATTTTCTCCACTGTTTATGAAAATTTGAAGGGCAACATATTGGTAACAAATATCTCATCCAAAGCTTGAAATGACAACCTAATGAAGAGATAAACATTCTCAGATTAAAGATGGAAGAGAAGCCGGTGGAGCTCGTGTGGACTCACTCTTTGATGTCTTTGAGCTGCTCAATGTCCTGGACTTTCACGTAGTCTGGGTCATGGACCAAAAGGTGAACTGCATATGGCACCACATATTCCGGCAGGAGTGATATCAGCTTCTCTGCAGTACACACACATTATGTGAGTATTATAAAATCCTGGGCATTTCCCAGGTCCCACAATATATTACAATAGCATGGGTTTGTACTGTGGTTCATGAATAACAATTGGAAAAGGTTCACATTCTCAAAGGCTCTGAAACAAAATGCTGACATGCAATGAATTAATTCCAAAAGCAACAGCTGAAGAAACCAACACGACGGACTGGCAAATCTACCTGACAGGATAGACATAACAACAGAGTCTTCTGCATAATGACCCTGATGAACAGTTCAGCAGAGCATCTCAAGATTTCACTGTGCTGGACGTGTGAATATTAACTAATAAAAATCACTAGCACACAAACACACCACGTGTGTGTGCCTCTTTAATAAGGAATTTGATTCTGCTTCTGATTCCGGAATGATTCTTTTAGCTTTTAAAAGCGCCCTCACCTCAAATAACCGTTCATGACTAAAAACCGATTCATTGCAATTCTCTTTGGAAGGACTGTGGATCAACCCCAAAAAAGGCCATTTTCACATTCATTATTCATAACTGATGTTGCCGAAATGATTAAGATGCACTGAGAATCAATTTGGAATGGCATTGTGACCTTAATCAAATCTAAATGAATCGTGAGGTGCCTAAAGATTTCCAACCTTATAATACAGTAGTGGCTTAAGTAATCTTTTTGTACGGATTCATTGAAAGTCTATACAACTCGACTTAAAACACTGTAATAAACAGCACACTTAAACAGTGTTGTACGTTTCTTTTTATAAAAAACAAAAACAATTAATAAATAATTGTAAATGAACCAAATAAGTGAAGCTGAATAAGAACGGTTTCTTGATTCTAGCCCTTGTGTTTAGACGGACTGTCCTTACCGCTGACTGCTGCGTGCTGTTTCAGGTACTCCCTCCGCAAGTTGATGTTTTTGACCAGGCACTGACGGGCGTGCGCCCTGCGCTCCTTCACCGGGTCTTTGGCACACAACGTGAACACGGCCAGGTACTCCAGCGGCAGACGCAATCTGCACAGCCCTTTGTGCAGCTTCTGGGCGAAGGCCTGTCGCACCTGATAGCACTCGTCCTGAGAAAGACAAGAGCACTCATTAATTCCTAATGAGTCATTTAGCTGATGCTTTTCATCAACGGTTTACAAAACACTCCAGGAACAATAACCTTGCAGCGACCTAGGGTTAAGTGCCACCACCAGGTTTGTTGCAACGCTGTCCATTCCTGCAGGGTTTAACCTACAACGTTTATGTTTCCTGTACAGATAAACGTGAAATCAAAATGGACCCCCAATTAATTTCTTAATACACATATATAGATGTGCTGTGAAAGACTGATTGTTTTTTTCCCTCTGAAAATGCTTTATTTTCACTCTTATGTCACTTTTTGGCTGTCAGTTAGCAATATTTTCTAACAGCCTGCACATCCTGCTCATGGTTTTGGTCAAACATACTTTTGGTCTGGCTCCATTTTAATATGAAACGCTCACTTTCAACAATCCAATTAATTCCCACCCTGTTTTGTTCTGCTTGAACATCCAGTTGTACTCTGAAATAGTCATCCATCTTATAAAAGTAAAATGGATTGTGAATGACCATTCATACTGAGGCTACATCTGCAATAAAAGAGGCATTATTTGGAAGCTGACTTCTGATTTTAACGGTCGGTTTGCAGCCAACAGTTAAAGTGACCCTTAGTGAGGCTTCCTCAAAGATATGTTGGTCATAACCTGCACATCAGATAAGACTTCAAAGTGTGGCGGGTGACCAGGAATACAGTGAATCACTACAAAACCAACCAGCCTGTTAGTCAGAGCAGAGTAACCCATTAAAACAATGTCATGATCTTTTTTTTTTGTTGACATTAGACCAATATGCAGTCAGATGAGGAGCCGCTGATGGGTCTTACGTTGATGACGAGGGCGCAGAGCTGGTACTGCTCCAGGGTGATGATCTCATGGTAGCACGGCTCCTGAGCGAGACGAAGAATCGCACAGCCGGCTGCTAGCCGCAGACGAGACATGTCCGGCTTCCTGTACACCCACACACAGAAAGCCAGCACATAAAATCACTCCCACATCACAACATACAAATAAAAGCATCAGTAATGTTTTTGTATGCCATCGTTTTCCAGCCAAAGTGTTCATGAATTTATTGTGATGTTGGAGTTTCCTATTAGAATGAAAGTATAATTGCCAGCCTTTTTGGTAAAGCACATGTAACAGAGTGGGCCCCCAGTTTTTTTTTTGTGAAAAATTATATAATTCATAAATTTGTCAAAACTATACATACATTTTAACTTTTGATGATTTTATCATACGCTACTGTTCAAAAGTCTTGGGTCAGTCAGATTAAAAAAATAAATAAAAATAAATAAAAATAAAAAGGGGAAAAATTAAAAAAACTGAAAGAAATTAATACTTGTATTCAGCAAGGATGCATTCAATTCATCAAAAGTGACCGCAAAGAAATGTATAATGTACAAACTGTTTCTATTTCAAACAAATGCTGTTTTTCTATTCACCAAAGAATGCTGAAAAATGTATACTGGTTTCCATAAAAATATTATGCAGCACAATTGATCAATTGCACAATTGCTTTCAACATTGATGATAAGAAAAGTTTCTTGAGCCCAAAATCAGCACATTCGAATGATTTCTGAAGGATCAAGTGACACTGAAGATTACATGAATCTATTGTATATTAAAATATTTTTAAAATCGAGAACAGTTTTTGATCAAACAAATGGAGGCTTTCAAAAACAGCAAAAAATCTTACAGATCTTGAAAAAAAAATTAACGGTAGTGTTTATTTGTCGGATGCAAATGCTCTGTTTTTGAGTGCACTTAAAACAATTAAATCGACCGATATTTTTTTATTTTACATCACAGCTCATGATAGTCACTAGTGAAGGGTTTGTAACTATGCAAACTATTCAAACAATCAAAATGCCACTCACCCCATCTTGCCCTGCTCCGTCAGATCGCCGTCGCTGCTCAGGATAGCCGTCAGCATTCTCAGAGTGGAGTTGCCAGATTTACTCTGGTTGTTCTTCACGCCGAGCAGCCACCTGACCATCAGTTTCAGACCCTGAATCTGAAATGCACAAAGACAAGAGGAACATTAAACTCATAATTTACTCGCTAGTAGTTCATCTCCTGTGGCTGCAAGTTTAGGTGTTATTTATTTAAAATATAAAGGTGAAAAAAATAAACTAAAAGAAGAAAAGTTGAACCTGTCTAACCATATATGTTGGGAATCAATGCAATACAGGCTGAGATGTGATTCATTCACTCTGGGAAAATGAATAATAAATGGCAAAAGACAAATCTTAGCTGAAGTTGTGATTTATTTACTGAGCGTCTCACCTTAGCCAATGTTTCAGGAGAGACTTCATCATCTGGGACCCACAGCTTGGTAGTTTTCTTGCCAGCAATCTTTGCAGCAAACAGAAAATCTAGATCAGTATCAGATGCCTCAAAACCCAGAGTGTGCGGAGAACCCTTTATTGCTTAGTCTGAAAGTTTGCTAACAAGGTTACAACTAAAAATAAGCACACTGCTTGTAATAGAGGCGAGGAGACAAATGATGTGTCACACGTCTGTGTGTATTAAAGCACACGACTTGATTTAAAACTACTGCAAAATTAAATAAATCTGTACCCACAAGATCAATCAAATGAGATCAGTAAATGGGATCTCATCGGTTTGATACGTTCTGAACTTTCTCAGGCATTTACTCTCATAATTATACTGGGTTGATTTGAGCCTTAAGCAAGCACACACCCATAAAATCACATTAATTAAATGAGTCTAAATTAGTTCATGCTACAGGCAAATAAACAACACATGCATATTTAATGCTGCTCTCTTGACCAGCTATGGTATTCATTATTAGCAGTGCTTTTCACGACTTTGGCTGATGATTCATTGTTATACAAATAATTGTGATTAACAAGTTAAATGTCTAATGTTTTTGTTATTTTTTTCATGTTAGTTCACATTCATACTGACCTTAAGAACAGTCATTATTTATATTGAAGTTAGAAAACAAACAAACACACAAAAAGATTTCCCTTGAGGCTTTATAAAAAACTATGAAAAATGTGCGTGCGTGTGTGTATATATATATATATATATAATTAAAATAGAATATTTATTATTGGCATTATGATATTGGAATATTTAGTTTTTAACATTGGAATAGTAAAGATTGGAACAGTAATAAATCCAAGTAAAAAATATATTTACTATAATTTATATCATATGTATTCTATTTTTAGAATTTATGCCCATCCTGTAATGGCCAGAAAATACACAAATGCTTATTTACAAAAAATAACTTTGGGTTCACAATGTATGTTACAGTGAAGCAAATCCAGAGGCGTTGATACATCAAGTATCTGAGTTCATTTTGAGCGCTCACATACTGCACTACTTCACCAGAAGGGGAGATATAAAAATGTGCATTTCTATGCAGTGCATCACACTGATTGCTGTGTCCTCATCAAAATTCAGGCTTTATTGCGGAAACAGTAATGAGCAGTGCTGTAATTTACCCGGTCGTTCATTAGCAGGTCTTTAACGATGAAATTGGCCACTAAAGATTTGAGCGGAGCTGCAAACTGTTCCGGGGCCAGCATGGCCAGGTGTCCCAGTGTCGTTAAAGGGGTGATGAGCTGTTCCATGTTGTCTGTGTCTAGACTCTTATACAGAGGCTGTGGCAGATAGAAAGCAATTGGTTAGAATGGCAGGCATCCAGGTAAAAAAAAATTTTGTGAACAAAAAAAAAGTGAATATGTGAAGGTCTCGGTCATGTTAGCCAAAAAGGAAAGTCCTTTCAGAGGAACAGCAAAATGACAAAACCATTATTCCAAATATAGTTTAGACACCAATACTATTCTTCATTAACTTACCTCAAATATCTGTGCAAAGTGTGTATCTCTGTTGGAGAACATGGCATGGATACAGTGGATGGCATATTTGGCCTGGCGAGGAGGACCCTTCTTTGCTTTCTGCTGCAGTACTGGTAGCAGGACTCTAGGGGGCAAAAAGAAGTAAAACAGGCAGAAGTGAATGGCAACATCCACTTTATGGATGACTGTACAGCACAATAGAAAATGGTTTTCCAATTTCAAGTGGCATAGCATCTCAGAAATCACAAAATGAGAAAGTCTTCAATAAATATAAGCATGTTTAAAACGTTTGAAGTGGTGGAACAATTCAAGCAGCATCACTCCTCAAGAACGAAATCCCAGATGTGCTCTTCTGAACAGCCCAGGTCCATGAGACAGACTCAAACTTACGATTTGATGTGTGGGAAGCTCTCCTCCAGTTTGATGCCAGTGTTTTTGAAGATCTGCAGTGCGGCCTCTGCAACCTTTTCATCGTCCATCTTCAGACAGCCCAGCAAAGACTCGAAGGTTTCGGCAGAGTGAAACGACACAGGGTGGGTGAAGGACAGGACCTGAGGGGCGTAGACACTTCAGTACAGCGCTGAACACATACCAACAAACTAATAATAAAAAAATGTTACATTCTATTAAATGTGTATAGTAGGCTGAGTGATATTGTTTGCTGGCATTTTAAAGATGGTCTGTTTTCTAATTTAAAACACAGTAGTAAAAATGCTATAGTGTTGGCAAGTTTGACTCAGTACATGAATAGGTTAATCAATTAATTTAAACAGTTTGCACAGATTCATGGTAATGATTTAATTCTTATATGTAACATTTTGAATCAAACAATAACTGTTTGGTTGAATTAATGGTTCATCAGAGGAAACAATAAAATAATAAAATAGAATACAATAAAATAAAAATAGTAGTCCATGGCGCTAGCACATAAACTGATAAAATGTACCCTTAAATTCAATGTAAATCGCTTTGGATTAAATCGCTTTGGACACCAAACAAAAATAAAAATAAATAAAAATAAATAAACCCAGTAGCTATACTGGAGCAACAAACTAACTAAAGAATTCTTTCTGACTTAATCCAAATATTGACATGCATGTATCTTTCTGTGCTAATGGGATTTAACACCAGGATGGACACAGTCCAATGCGGTAATGGGTCTAGCAGAGGTTTATTTACTTTCAGAAGCTCCAGGCCGGCTCTGATCGCTTGCTCAGTCGGGACTCCCTCATCTTCGTCATCAGCAGTTCCTTCTATAGATTTGTTCACTTGTTTGATAAGTGCACTGCAGAAAGAGAGGAAGCAGTGAGACAGCGCGCAAATGACGGTACATTTATTCCCGGACCGGTATTTAAAAGCCTTAATGTACCTGATAGACTCTGTGTCGATATGAACGGGTGCTATCCTCTCCAATAAAAACTTCACCATCTCTAGGAAAGGGTTGCTGGGCTGTTTGGGGCTGCCCAGTTTTTTGGTGATTTCTTTCTGTGGAGTGCAAACACAGCCACAAACTGAGACAACTTAAAACTACAAAATGTAAAAACCGGCAAGGTGAAGAAATACGGTTCTTACCACGCAGATCTCGGCCTGCTTACACGAGCAGGATGGGCTCACGAGAGTCTCCAGCTGCTTTCTGATCTTCTCGTCCTCCTCAAGAACCTGAGCGAGCTTCTTCACAAAGTCCTGCGTCTTCCCCGGGTCTGGCAGGTTTTCTTTAACACAGAGATGGAGATGGAGAGATGTATCCCCCTCAGTGAACATTTTTCTTACACAAAAAGCTGATTGCATTTGACAGGAGATTAATCTAACAGCACTGGAGAGAACAAACACGACTTACTTGTGATAACCATGACCTTTGAGAACACGGCCTTGTTGTAAGAGTCAGACTGGGGGGGATAAAGGAGTTCAAGAATGTTCAACCAGAAGTACAACATGTAATATAGAGAAATCAGAAAAAGCTTTAACCAAAACCAAACAACTGAGAGGAAAAACCAACTTTTGGCTGTTTTACAAGATCCAGAAGATCTTTGACATGGTGTCTCAGCATGTTCTGACACTTCCACATTTCATTCAGAGCTCTATGGGAGAGATAGACCACAACAACCACAATCAACATTCCACATCTGCAAATACATCTTCATAGGTCCCATAAACTCTTTTCAGACCCACAAGCACCTTATAAAATCCTATTTTCCAATAAAAACATCATGAAACAATTTTACTTCCATAACATGATGCATTTCTTAATTAAACAATATTTAACAGAATGGGGTTTTTGTTTGTATGGTTTAAAATCATCTACTCAATTTCTGCACAAGCAGATGTTTTAGATGAATAAAACAAGAATTACTGCACCTACTTGACAGCATTTCCATCCAATGTGGCGTACAAGTAATACAGGCACTTCATTCGCTCTGTAGTCTCTAGATTGTGAGGAACGAGATATTGGGCGAAGATCCTCTCCACAAGCAACCTAGCGAAAAAATCAAATCAGATTGAATCTCATATATATATATTTTTTCATTCCTTTGAGATTGCACATTGTTTTCTTTGACATGTCATTACCCAAATTTAACTGAGCTTAGACAGCATTCAAGTGAGCTCAAATTGATGACCCAATCAACAACATGAAATTGCATTTGCACACAGTTGTCATCACATGCTTTAATAATGCAATAACATTATAAACCAACTCAGTGAGTTCAAATGGGTAATCTGAACAAGCTGCACGTAACACGCAATGAAAGCTTGAAAATGAAAAGTACTTTGGTTGCAGAGCACAAAAACATCAACAAGGTCAGAAATGATTACAAGACGGGATAAGGAGTCATGTTTCAAACAATGACCGCAAATTAACTCAGCATGTGCATTTAAATGTGAAAAAGAAAAAGAAAAAAAAAGTGAGCCCAAACTGCGACAATCTCTGCATTTCATCCTGTGGCTCCATTCTTGGATTTAGTGTAAAGATAATCTGTGGTCATCTTTGGTGGATTTTTGCAGCCGATTACAGATTACCGATTTCTTGTCATCATGATCAGCCAATACTGATAAATCAAGCTTCACATAAGTAACTTTTAAGCTCTCTGTTGACTAGCACAATGAAGGCATTTTTTATTATTTCATGTCTTATTCAGCAAAGACATGTTAAATTGATCAAAATAGTTAAAAAAAATAAATAATCTAATTTCAAATAAATGCTGTTCTTTTGCTGTTCTAAATGCTGTTGTTTTCCATTCATCAAAGAATCCTGAATGTATTATGGTTCCCACAAAAAGGTAATACTTAAGTTTAGGGTCCAATTCTCACCATTAATTAGGTGCTTATTAATATGCATATTACTAGGATATTTACTGTTTATTAGTGCTTATAAAACACATATTAATGCCTTTTTCTACATGACCATATTCTACATCCCTTAATCCTACCCAATACCTAAACTGAACAACTACCTTACTAACTAATAATAAGCAGTAATTAGGAGTTTGAGAATTGGATCCTAAACTAACGTGTGAACAATGAAAATATTAAGCAAGCAGCACAACTGTTTTTAACACTCATAATAATAATGTTTCTTGAGCACTGTGGGACTACAAATATAAGAATCCGTTAAACATCTGCTGATTTTATATCCTTACATAACATAACATGGAAAAACTAAGGTAGAGTACATTGAATTTAACATTTAAGGTCGTCAGCCCAGTGCTTTGTCTCCATTTCTAAGCACTGCCTCCTACAATCTATATAAACTACAATGTACACTGCCTTAGTTATAGACTAAATGATTGCAGCTACCGACAGCTCGCCTTCTCAATAAAGAATCCTGCTGAAGATACAACCACGTCTCATGGTCTTCGCTTTGAGTTTCCTACAGCACCAAATCAGCATATTAGAACAATTTCTGAAGGCTCGTGTGATACTGACAACATTACTGTACTGTGCTTCTATTAAATAAAATGCAGCTTTGGTAAGCACAAGAGACTTCTCAAAAACATTGCAAAAATCTTACCAACGCCATATCTTCAAGATATAGTTAAGTAGCTGGTTAACCTAGATCAAGTTTACAAGTATGATTTTTAATTCTCTTTGAACAATTATTTTGAATGGTATGGAAATAAAAATCAATATGCCCTTATTTTTCAGCAAAAGAGATTATGAATATAGCTACCATAGTAATATCATCTGTATAATTTTGAGCCATCACTGAAAATTAAAAATCGAATAATTTAACTGCTGTAACAATTTTACCAACTATAATTTAACCCCTTTATAAAAAGACAATGCATTAAAATGTGTAAAATATTCACATAACCCACAATGTGCAATATAACAGCTTTATAATGCATTATATAAACAGGCACCAAGCAATGCGTTGCTGAATCTGTGTTAGCAAGCGTCTGTCTGGTGGCATCACTATTCTTTCTTTATGACTGGCCTTGTCTTCTTCAGATCCGCAGAATCACTCAACACAGGTTCAGCTGAGGATTTTCACAGTCCTCTTGTTTTTAGCCGAAGCACACAGGCTCTCAGAGGTCAGTTTTCTATGTTCTCATTTGAGAAACATACCCACTGGCTGTCCATGAATCTAAAAGTCACCTCAAGCCTTAAAAACATGACTGAATTTTTAATGTCGAGGATGTGTCATGGCATCAGTAGTACCGTCGAAGAGGTTTCTCTGTAAACTGCACCATCTCAAATCCTCTGTCCACCAGTGGTCCTTAAATTCCAACAGCTTGCGAAATACCTTATAAAGTTCAATTACCCAGCAGAGCTCCTTCATACAGGAGATTCAGCTTTATAACAAGCTCTTACTGTAGACTTGCTGCGGTAGTTGGTATTACCAGAGTAACAAGGTGTTCGGCTATACACGATTGCATTACTTGGCCACAGCCCCTGCTGTCTTTTTGCTTTTTTATCGAAATAAAAAAAACATTTACCGGTAGTTCAGTTGTACAACAGACACTACAATTTTAAACTGAAAGCACCTGCTCTGCTCCATACAGCAGGAAATGCAGAGTCAGATTTCACTTATGTGACGAGAGCAAGGAGAGATGACAGGACAATAGCGGAGGATTTTGTGCACAACAAATCCTGAACGTGTACCTGAGCGTCATTGACTAATATCTTGTAAAATGTGTGGTCCGTAGTACCCCGCTCCCTATACACAGAGTACGCGTGATCGCGAAATCAATAGCGAAAGTGAAAAGCAAGTGCAAATCCCCCATGGCAAAAGACCCCCTCCCCCGATGTTATCGGTAATAATTCCGGTGTTGAGTTGTCGCAAGTTTAAATTTCCTCACTGTGACATCCATATCTTATATATCTAACACGCTTCATGGCTCATTCTAAGCCTGTCAGAAACCAGCACTCTTTTTCAATAGCATCTTAAACCAATACCGCAAAAGTAGCATTTTTTTAATTGCAACTTCAGAAAAATGTGTCAATGTTTTGGTCGTACACAAACTTTCACAGAAAAAAAAGTGCAAGCGTAATTTCAGGTTCCGAAGCACATTTAAATATTTGATGCTAAAACTCACAGTTTAAAGAGCCTGGGGCCGTCACAAAGACAGGTATGACATCTCAGGTCACCCATTCAGAGATATCCGTCAAGTGTGCATGAGTGCGAGCAGGAGCATCAAGTTAACTGGCTGCAGTTCACTTCTCGGTAACCAGTGTCTTTAATAACAAGGGTTTCTGAATTCTACATACCGGTATAGCCCCTTTAAGATTTGGGCTATTTAAATAAGCATTGATAACATTTCAAAATCAGGGTCAATTACTTAGAGCAACAAACTATGATTTAAGGCTTAATTAATTACAATTACATTACAATAGATAACCATATAATCCATCAAAGACCATTTCTGACCAAAGAAAATCGAGACATAATTGCCAAGTACTGAATGGAAGCAGCATTCACCATTGACCAATTGAATTTAAAATAGCCATGGACATCATACAATTATTAAGAGACCTCCTGCTTATCTTTACTCACCGGTCGTCGATGCTGTTCTGGTAGTAAATATGGAGCAGTTTGTCTTTGATCCAGGAGATCTGCTTGGCTGCCTCTTTGCCGGCCTCCGCCTGTAAGGCGTACTTCTTATAGATCTGAGCCAGGCCCATCATAGCCTCCTTACGGACCCGCCACTGCAAGATAACACACAACGAGAAGCTACTCGGTGAGATTATTCTGCTCCAGTGTAAAAATCATACCCTAAGAGCCAGCAGCAATAAAAACACCTTGGTCAGCAGCCCATTTTAGTCAGAAAATATATATCACAAAGTTTCATTATCAGTTGACTGTGTACTTAACTTTTATAAGAGAATGAACTACGCATCACGTAATCCACATCAAATGAGCCATAATACAATATAAATACACTTTTCAGTAGTGAATAACAAACAACACTACCACTCAAAAGTTTAAGGTTTGTAAAAAAAAAAAATATATAGGTTTTTTAAACAAATCTCTTATGTTCACCAAGGCTGCATTTAGTTGATCAAAAATACAGTAAAAACAGTATTATTGTGAACTATTAGTATTAAAATTAAGTGTTTCCTATTTTAAAGTTCTTTAAAATGTTATTTATTCCTGTGAAGTAGGGATGCACCGATGTGAATATTGTGGCCGATACCGATAACCGATATTAATATTGCTGTTATGGCCGATACCGATATTTACCGATGTCGATATCTCTGTATAGAAAACACATTTTTATGATAATCAAATAAAGAGCTATTTTCCAAAACACTTTTTTTTTCTTTTTCTTTTTTTTTTGTAATTTATTTTCAGAAATTTCTGATATTGGGCACCTTTACCTGTGTGTACCAATATCAGTCATTAATAATTTGTATGTCCACTCTAGCCGCGACGCGACTGCGAGTTGCATACAAATCAATCAAAACCCAGAGCCAATCAGAACGGCGTGTGGGCAGGCTCTCGCGTCAAGTGCACAGCACCAGAGAGTAATCTTGACGGCAATCGCAAGAAAATGGATAAGTAGCTACATAATCAAATTCACAAATATTACACCATTTAAACAGTATTCAAATACATAGGCTACTGAGTTACTTAAACAATCTTTGTCAAATAATACATTTGTTTCTTCAGTTTGAACGTTCTTGTTTCCATTTGTTTAATTTCAAGATCTGAGGTGAATTATCCATTGTTGCTTTTACAGCTACAAAGCTGGAGCACTAAATGATATTCAAAGTCACATTACACGCTTTTAACATTAAATAAAGCACATAAACAGTGCCTGAGATTATCATTGCCACACGTTGTGTTTGTTGTTCCAGCGCGACGTCGCAGAAAAATAGAAACAGTTTCTAAATAGAATCGTCGCGTGTCGCCGTCGCGGCTGATTAGGAAGGACATAAAGCTCTGATTAACATTGAAAATATACCTTTTATCGCGTGTCGCGGCATCGCGTGTAGTTAGGACACGGTGTAATGACTAGTTCGCGCGCCCACAATGAAGTGCGCGTGCCTACACACAAACCCGGGTTCAAACCTCGCCCCGTCCAGCACGGGAGATATAACAAATGTTGATCGTGTGCCCACCATAAAGTACGCACGACTACACATAAAAACTGTTCCCACAGTATCAGTTATTCCCCTCGCTCTGACGAGACGTGATAAAGGGTGCACCCTCTGTAAAGCGCGCGCCCCTACACACCAGCGCTGTTCACAGCTGAAATGCGCTCGTGCAAAAACAAACATCCCCGCCCCCACACGCACGTCAAATACACAGGAATGATAATCGGCCTGTTCACATCGGCCATATTTTGACATCGGAACGATACCGATGTGTAAAACAATGACCATATCGGCCGATATTATATCGGCGGCCGATATATCGTGCATCCCTACTGTGAAGGCAAAGCTGAATTTTCAGAATCATTACTCAATATTCAGTGTCACATGACCCTTCAGAAATCATTCTGATATGGGGCTCAAGAAACATTGTTATCATCATCATCAACATTTATTGACCCCAAACTGTAGAACCATCGGGAATTCATAAAAGAATCTACAGCCAATTATGATTAAAGAAAAAAAAATTGTCTTGGTGGGCAGCTTACTACATTTTGGAACAAGTCTACGGTAAAACAGTAAAAATGAATACATTAAGAAAGAGAAATCATATTTAATCTAGCCTGTAGACACATTTTGCCTCAGCATGAACATGTCAGAGAAATTACTGCTTTTAAGGTTTTACCAAGTCATAAAAACATCAATTTAGCTACAGCTGAAGCTAAACAGCCCGATATAACCATTCCTGCATATAAAGCCACAGCTTATGTATGACAAGCTACAGAAGCAAACAAGGTGTAATAGGATGAGATGGAAATACGCCTTGACTACTGCGGTGTCATTTGTCCAGGAACACAGGGGGCTCTTCGATTAAATTTCTCCCTGAAAGCATTTTGAAAAGGCTGAGAAATGGTTATAGTCCAATTTATATCATTCCGTCCCCTCCAGCTCGGGTGGCTAAAGGAGACTGCTGATTAAATTATAGGGAGAAGAAATGGAGTGTGTCTGAAAAGAAACAAGAAGCTAATGTATTCCAGCTCGACTCTGCCCTGAATGCGAAGATGTCAAAGTCTCTGGTTCATTTGGGGTACTAATGGGAGAAAAGGCCCTCAGATATTATGCATGAAATAAAATGACTGCAGCACTAATAAAGATTGTTTAGGAGACAGCAAACAAACATGCACAAAGGGAGCCTGGCGCTTACCCGTTTATCTAGAGTCCTCTCCTTCACAAAGTTCAGCAGGTGATCGTTGACGAGAGCGAGGTCCTTTTTGGAGGCAGTCACAATGGACACAATGACGTCGTGTCGAATTGCCTCCTCTGGGTCATGTGACCTTACTTTCAAATACTCTGCAGAAGAAATGATTACATGCACAATTTGGTTAAATGTGCATTCACATCATTTTCCTTGCAAATTTAACTGGCATTTCTTAATAATGAATGAACAAATATACACAAACACATATTTTTAAATATATAAAACATTAAAAAACATTACAAAACAAAACATTGTGTAATGCATTCAATATATAAAAAAACTTAGATAGATTTTTTGCAGTGGATGGATGTTGTCATTATATTTTAATATAAATATGAATAAAGGAGATCCATTTTGGTTTTGCGTTTACTTTTATGCTCATTTGTGAAATAAAAGGGTAGTGAAAGTTAGTACAGAAACAGTTTGTACCAGTGAGATCTTTTGCCAGGTCTGGATGGTTCATCAAGCAATGGCTGGCAAACTTCACACATTCCAGTCGAACAGGGACGTGGATGTCATTAAACCTAAGGAAACATAGATGGGTCGAAATCGTTCAGCTTCGTCTTGATGTTGAAATGTTTATCAGTTTGTGTAGAGAAAGAAGAAGGTAATTGGATGTGTGGTGCGTGAGCTGTACCTCCCAAGGTAGCACTGCCAGAGAGGTTTGTTCTGTGAAGCGAGCTCTGAATCTTTCGCACCAAACATCTTAGCCAGGAGCTTCACAACTTGCAGGCGTTCATCGTTATCATTGCTCTACAAAACAGACATGAGGATTTCCTGGTGATATAACTGCAGAAACAAGGCCTGTGGCCATTCATTATAACACAAAAAAACCCAGAATGAACCCATTTAGCCTCGTCATCATTGTGCTTTGCATAAAAACAAAAGAATAAAGCCATGACGTCAAATACGGTACGTGGAACAACAAGCCCTTAACACTCATAACATTCATTCATATGCTGATCACAAACTCAACCTGCTTTTGTCAGTGTATACAAGTTTAATAACATGACCAACACAATAGAAAGTAATCGCCTTTGCTAGTTTTTGAAAAATGCTGTGCTTTCAGGCCACGCTGGATTAAATCTCATGTGAAAGAAAATGAAAGAAAGGATCGTTGACTTGGCTGAAGTGTAATCATGTTCACACAGCATGTCAGCATCTTTTCGCTCAGGAATGTCAAGTCCGTATTAGATGTGGATTTTATTGCTTAAAAGTTTCTATTAACTTCCAGTTAACGCACAAACAACGGAACTGAATTTTCCATTTGTGAGAATAACACATTTATTCTCAGGTAAGCCACAGAAGGCAGAATTTATTTGGTCAATTAAACACTTCTCCATATGTGATCAGGTTCTGACCACAGTTAATATACACAAGGTTTTTGACCCCCACAGGCCACAAGAAAAGTAGTAAACAAGCTTCCGTGGTGTTGTGAGATGTTAATCATGAGCTATCAAAGATGTCCTAAAGGCTCAATAAAGGCTCAATTACAGGGCTGCCATGCATTCTTAGAAGTAGCCAAATAACCATCCAAAACTAGACCAATAAGCAGTCTGACATTAGAAGGGGAAAGAAAGATTTAGTAGTTCAACTTTGTCCAAATCTAACAAGACTGTCAATAAATAATACCCAATAATAAACCAATAATATGGTTTCAAATATTTGTTTAAAAGGGCCAATGGCTGATATAATGCATGCATGTAAGAAATGTAATATGAATAAAATTACTTACTACTACTAATAATAATAATTATAATTATAAAATAATAAAAAGTAAAAGTAAATAAAACTAAAAAAACGTTAAATATCGTCATCGGTCGTCAAGTTTTTCTGTTTGGCTGATGTGTTGTAAGCGGGACTTCTATTTTAACGTTCCATGTGAACTGATCCGAGTTCAGCTTCACTGGACACGCACGATCGACAAACTTTAAACCCTTTATTTCCAACTATATTATTCAGTTGCCCACTATGTCATATGCCTGTTATTTTCACGGTGTGCTGTATGTAAAATTAGTTAAACCTTGTTTTTATTTGAAAAAACATGATTCAGTGCGCACAAACTTGCCATATTAGGGTGTCCCCTGCTGGTTACAGAGATTACTTTCTTTTTATTCATATTAAAAATAAAAAAAGCAATTTGTGAAAAACACTGTAATACGATTACAGAATCAAGAAATTATCATCTAAAGTAAGTCTGTTTCATTTTTAGATTCAAATTATATGTTATTAAATATTAATTCAAATAAATATATATCGGCTTATTAGTACTTATAGATAAATGCTTTATTCTGCATGTCCATATTCTACATCCCTTAAACCTACCCAATACCTAAACTTAACAACCGTACTAACTAATAAGCAGTAATAGTTTGAGGCAAAAGTCATAGCTAATAATTAGTTAAAAGTGAGAATTGAACCCTAAACTAAAGTGTGACCATTTCCCCTGCTGTACCGAACTCATTTCGAACATGACCCCAAAACCAAGGTACGTTCCGAAACGTGATTTATTTTCTTTTTACTGTTGGACCCCTATTATCTAAATAAAACAACACACTGAGCCCCCCCCCAAGAAACATATTTTCAAATAGCTAATGCCAGTATCAAGAAATCATAGGGGCCACTGGCTGATATAATGTATAATAATTTTATCAATAAGTAAATTCATAATAATAATAATTATAATGAATGAAAACCAAAAATGTGGAGAAAAAAAAGGAAAAAAAAAAACTTTTCTCTACACACTATTTCGCTAAAATATTTTGAAAATAGGAATTATACATTTACAATGGCTGTTGTTAGATTTTGGATCAGAGAAATTGTTCTTTTGAAAACCTCAAAATGGCCAAATATCAGTCTGTCACCCCATACAAAACAATTATACATTTTATACACAAGCAAAAAGACCTCAAGGCACACACAGACAGTTTTATGGGAGAAAACAGCATAATGCCATGTATCGTTAACAAGCCATCTTACCTTAAGCTTGAACTCCAGCTGTGGCAGGACGGACAGCAGTAGATGGCTGTCGATGTTGTAGAGCTCCAGGATCAGGTCAAAGACGTGTTCCGACAGATCACTGACTGAAGTCTTCCCCAGCATCAGCACCTGGTTAAAGAACTGAGACACCAAACTGCACATCACACACTCGCATCCATCAAAGTCTACCATGCTGCATTGGAGAACCCTTTAAAACTCACTGCATATCCGTCTGGCAGCAGATCTTCACATGCTGTTGATTAGAGATTAGTTTGAGGAAGCTGGTATTAGATCAAAACAAAAAAGTAAGTGGCTTCATCTTTGGGCTGGAGGGGAGCGCAGATGTACGAAATAGAAAGAATAGCCGGCCTTTCTGATCTATTAGGGTTATTGAGAAGGATTCTCCTCTGCACTATCTCTGGCACTTTTAATGAGCACTGCAGGGAATAAGGTTCGCAGCATAACAGCGCTGCATGCTCCTGCGGGTGTTACTGATAAATGTGTTTAAGCTCAACACGCCGTTTGAGCGTGGAGAGGCGCTCTTGATCTCCGGTTAATGTTGCAAGCCTCAACGAGTTTTTTGAAAGCAAAAGGGCTGGAGTCAAATCATTGACGTTCATTAGGGATTATTCACGATTTAAATAAACGAGAAGAACTTACTCGCGCCCTTGTAAGTCAGCATGATTTTGGCACAGCCGTCCAGAAATAGGGTGTATGTTCTATGCAAAGTTAACTATTATAAATCACGTTTACTCACGTTGGTAATGTATGGCTCTATGGCCTGAGCGGTTCTCTTCAGCAAGGCTTTGGCCAGATCGTACGCTTGCTTGTTGAGATTCTGCAAGACAAGGTGGAGGAAATGAATAATTAAGGTATGTGTGAAAATCTCATGAAACCTGTCAAGAACATGTCCTGGTCTTATTTTAAATAACATTAAATTAAAAAATAATATTAATAAATTAAAAATAAATTTCAAAATTACTGTAAAATAACTTGAAGATAATCAACATTGAAAATAATAATTTAGGGGTAAAGTATGCAAATTGACATGGAAAATAATTTAATAAGCCTTATTTTCTTTACATTAACATTGACTTTTTTTTTTCTTTACTTTAAATTATAAAATTAAAGGAAGTTAAAAGAAATACCAACATGATATAAAAACATTTAATTTAAATAATGCATTAAAATGCGTTACATTTAAGTATGCAAAAAAATAAAACTATATTATTAAGTTAACTTCAAACAAAGCTAAACCCAAGAAGCTAAAGTTCTGCTAAAAGCTTCATTGTATTATCCACATTAAAATTCATTATGTAAAAATTTTAATGTAATGTAAAATACATGACTAACATAAGTAATGACTTTTTAAATGGCTTTGCAATGCACGCAACAAATTATGTAGACACATTAATACAGTATTATAGACATGCAATTATAGGCCACAAACACACACACCCGTGTGTGTGTGTGTGTGTGTGTGTGTATTTCTTTTTTTTATGAGAATCAAGTTTATTTGTTCTCTGTACCTTGTGTGCTGGGACCAGGTTAACCAGAACAGTATCCAGGAGTTCCTGCGAGACAGAGTCGCCCTCGCAGACAATTGAGCTCATGAGATCCACCATATGCATGTGGACTTTCTGGTTGTGTCCATTGCTAAAAATAAATAAATAAATCATGGTAAAATCAAGAACTGACCTAAAAATCAGGTGCACCAGGCAATCAAAGTGAAGCAGCGCATGATGGGAAGCAAGCGCAATGGGGCAGAGAAAACAGAAACACATCTAGGTTTTTCCATTTACACATGAGAGCCGAGCGCTGCAGTGTTCTACTCATAGAGGACATTTCCGACTGAGTGAACATCAGTGGCTGAGATGAATCGCCCCATATGCAGCCTTTATAGCACACATGCAATGAAGGGTTTCCACCTGGGATTCGCACGCATCATTGTCACCTGACCGAATGCAGGGAAATAATATCGCCGAGCAGGAGGCTGACAGTTCATTAGGACATAACAAATAGGCTGCAGCTTCACATTTGCATCTCAAACCGAAAACAGCAAAATAAGGAGGTGCTTTACTGAATTATGACAGTTGTTATTGCAAGATTCAACGTTGCTCTCTCTAACCAAATGGCAGCACTATTACAGGATTACAAAAACTACTGGGTCATGTAATTAATACTCACAATAATATTTTTGGTGATATAAAATTAGCAAATATCACTCAAAACATCAAAGGGTTTCCCAGACTATGACTATGCATTTTCATATGACTATGCATTTTCATTATCATTAATTTTCATTTTATGTAATATTAACCCTTAATGTTACCCCCAAATGATAATTTAAAGTCATCGTTGTGTTAAATGTAAAAAAAAAAGCATCAAACAGACCATAATATTTAGATAAATATATCCTTCGCTTTCGCTGCCGTTGATATCCCACAATCTTGTGCTTCTCATTCTGTGACAGTTGAGCTAAAGATGGTGTCTGAAAGATGCGGTTGGAGGTCAGTTGTGTAAATGCACATTTATGACCAACGTTTTCCACTCTTGATGTCATTCCACTCTAGCGATAAATTACTACTGTAGAAATTAAATATTTGCTTCGTTTTCCCCAAAACTCGCTCCATTTTGCTGTGGATCATTACGCCGTTACGCTGCCTCCGAAGTCTGTCCGAAGTCCCTTTCAGGCAAGTCATTTCACTCGGTGGCCATCTTTGTAAAGCCTAAATTCTGATTTCCACTGAACTTTTTTGGGATTCTGTTTTATGATTTAATACAAATGTATATAAACTTTAACAATTTAATCAAGCTTTTAAAATGTAATCAAATTTTTTGTCAAATGAGATGCTGAGCAAAAGAACTGTATACATTTAAAACATGGATGTAAAAATATCTGGGTTGTTAAATATTCCTTAGAAATAATAATATTATTACTTCGAGAAGTTCATTTAAGTATACAGTAGTGATATATTTCTGTTATAATTTATAAGTTAAACTGAACTTTTATTTTGACGGTTTGTCATGAAGTTCTTTCAGTCTGTATTTGACGGTAGTTTTTCTCAAATGAAACGGTGAAAAGCTTATGAAGGGACTCTCAAAGCAGCTCTGGAGATGAAGTTCATATGTTCATGTCCTCATACAGTATATTGAGACGGCAGATGCTGAAACCACTGTGAGCGTCACGTGTGCGTCAGTTTGTGTATCAAGCGCCATTCATTCACACAGAAATCACTTATTAGTGACATGACCTGAATGGCTGTTGTTGCGTTTATTTCTGCTGTGTGATAGGCTGTTAGATTAAAAAATTAAAATGAAAAAAATAAAAAATAAATGTCCAGAGCTTATTTTATCACATTCTCGAAATGAAATGGTTTATCGCCCAGCCCTATTTTCCCAATTGGTGACTGGCTCTTTTATTTAGAAGGCGGGACTTACTCCGCATTGGGCGGTGCACTTTCTCCCATTCAATACGAGTGCACCGTCTTTGTACATCTAAAGTCTTTGGTTTCGTGAGGAACCGTTGTGCGCAAAGGCTGCCTACAACGTTATTGCCTGATAAGGCAGTGAGGCAACAAGTCAGCTGCCTACGTTTTCGGACGCACCCACGGAGTCATTCATTTGTTTAGTTCGTAACAGTTGTAACCGTAACAGCTGATTCAGTCAGGAACAAAGTAAATGGCTCTCGTTATTCCAATTCTTCAAAACGTGGATTCATTCAGAATTTAAACAACATTGTGTTGACGCTCAGAGATGCACAATTGTTCTGCATGTATGTGTGTATATACACACACACTACAAAGAAAATGACAAAATACTTCTATATAATTTTCTTACTATATTGAATGCTTCAATGGTTAGACGTGCACAACAGACTCACTTGATCACTTGAAACAGTGTTCTGTAGAGCTGAGTAAAGATCTCATTACTGTCCTCCAATTCAAAGCAGATGTTATAGGATTTCACCCAAGCGATGTTCTAGGGAGCCAGAGGGGGAAAGACAAGGTCAGAAAAAAACCATTGTAAGACCTTGCTTCAGAGTATATTAATTGGGTGCCATACCTCCAGAAGATAAAAATATCGATTAAACTGGGCGCTCTTGGTGTCCTCCAACCCTTTCAGCTGTCGAGTTATGAACATGAAAATATCCTGAGTGGAAAAGAAGAGCACACAGTTTTAATATTTTAAGCACCTGCAAAGGCAAGGCTTCACAATGCATGAGAGACCGCAGTGTTATTTTAGTATTTTCTGCAGAACAACTCGATCCCTTGTTGATCCCTTGCTGTCTTTTGTTTAAGGTGAAGAAAAAGACACATGCACACATAAATATCACCCTTAAAATGATACAATCTAATAGTTCTTTCCCAAAATAAACCAGAAATCACAAATTTTTTCTTAATGGGGCCATAAAAGACTTAAAAGTATTAGACTGGTCATGTGACCTCACCATGGCAGCCATGGAGGGAAATTAAAATGTAATCATGGATATAAACATTTATAGTTCTTCACTGATATGCAAAAACTAACATGCCATTCAATAGACTGAGTTTTCCAACCTTAAGTTTATCAGGTGATGTGTACGGTGCCTCGGGGGCGTAGATGCGAAATATATCTGCAAGACAGCAGGCCACGAGGAGTCTGACATCTTTGTCTGGGTGTTTGAGGAAAAAATCTGAGGCGAGATGCAAGGCCAAGTTCAGATAGAGTTCCTTCTCCTCCTCTGAGTCCTGGTCCATGTCCATGAAGGTTTTCACCACCATCTGAGGTTGAAAAACACCATAGAGCCGTGTGTCAACCACACATCCAACTAACAGTGTGATGTAAGACACTCTAATGGGAAACACACTTTCACTTGGTAGTCTTACTTAAAAATAGACATAAGTGACGAAGCCACAGAGGGAGGAAACTGTATCTACAAGCTGTAAAAACTCCTTGAAATATGAGCATAAAAATTATAATTTCATTCTGTCTGATAAAACTTCCGCTGAGGTTTCCGTTTGTGTATCTGTGTAAGTGCTCTGTAGAGAGCGTTACAGGTTTCGATTTACAACTGGTTTTTGCACTGTTGAGCTTTATAGCCAAATCACAGGCATGTCTGTTGAGCATTGAGCAGATTGTTCCTCATTGTTCCTCAATGGATAATTCCACTTTGATGAATGACAGATTGTTCCTCACCTTCAGTCTCCGAACCATCTCCTCCTTGGAGATCTTATCGGAGATCTCCTTCACCCCCGGCGGGTAGGTGATTTTGCCGTCCGTGGCTCGATTCTTGGAGTGAGCCATGCTCTCCAATCAGTGATTGCTGAGAAAGAGAGAGAATAAAAAGACATGAATATGAACGCTTATAAATGAACAGGGAATTTACATCAATTACTCTTTTGGAAAATGTGCCATTAAAGAAATGATCTAATGGATTCTGTGTGTAAATCCTGGAAAAAGTTAAGGCAAATTCTATTTTTTCTTTTTTTAATTGCAGGATGCTGGCCAAAACCTCACCTCCTGTGGATGGTTAAATATTGACACCTCTAAAAAAATCAATTTTAGAAAGAGCAGTCTCATGCATTTCATTGCCACATAAGACATTTAAATTCAAAGAAATGCTACACTTTCAAATCAAGGTGATGTGCTCAAGCTGATGGTTTTGCCGATTATCCAACTAAAACACTACACCCACATATCAACTTTAACACCAAGCGTTCTAAATCTAAATAGACAAGTCAAAAATGCATAAGTGAAGTGTTGTGCATGTTCTTCAGCTGTAATTCATGTTATAAACAAGTTATAACAAGTTATAAACAGCACATTTAAGCCTACTGGCATAATGCAGAGTAAAGATTAAATAAGGAAAGACACTATCAAATGTTTCATGAAGCTAAGTTTTTGTCCAAGTAACAAGAAGATGGAGAAAGATGCATTGCTTGTAATTTTTTAAAAGGCAAATACTCTTTAATTTACATCACATATACCGGCAGACATGATTAACCGGTATGGATTTTGGACTATCAAATCGCAATTATGCTCATGTGACGTTGCTGTGCTACTCAGTCACAAAAGCTTATCGTTTGCATGCGTTTTTAAGTATCGCCGTTTAAAAACAAGTGATCTTTAACCATTGAAGCACCATAAGGAGTGAAAAACTTTGAAATCGCGATTTCCCAAAAATCGTCTAAACCTCCGCTCTGAGTTTGCATGTTTTGATGTCTACATATTCTTTTTTCAAGAAATTACTGGATGTAGCATTTCTATCATTGAGAAGCAGCCAAATATTAAAGATTGTTTACATTTTAATTAAATGTAATTAGGCCAATATTAAACAAGGATTTGATCTGCTGTAAAATGTAACAACAACAATCACTGGCGCGTTGGCAACTTGGCACCCTCTACAGGCATTTGTTATAATACATAATGTTCATAAGTTGATTGTCTATATATTATATTATGCATTTTAACAGTGTTTTTCTATAAAACTATATGATTACTTGATTTTGATACTTAATTTGAAACAAATATTATTGCCTCAAGTGTAATATATGGTTTTGAAGTCATTTTAAAGGCTATTGTTTGCTTGGGTCTATTTTTATTACCATAAAAAGAATTACTTGATTAGTTGATTACTTGATTAGTTGTCAAAATAATTGACCCATTACTCAATTAACAAAATAATAGTTAGAGACAGCCCTACTTATTAGGGGTGTAACGATACACATTTTTGTATTGAACCAAATTTTAAAAAAATTGTTAGTAGTCACACTGGCGAGACCACAACGTTGCCCAACATCAAATGGCAAATGTAATGAACGAAACAGCGCTACTCATTACTTTGTGCTTCACGGACCGTTTATGAGTTTGGACCAATGTCAGTGCAGTGCGAGCCGATCTTGATCAAGCAACAGCGGACCGGCCCATGAAACGTAGATCAGCGGCCTATTGGTTATTTTCTTGATTGACACTGGGCTGGCCCAATAACATCACCTTTAAACACCTCCCCTTTTGGGCTTTGAGCGAGTGTGCCGTGTCAGTGTGTATCTGTCAAAATAGTCTGAGAGATGGAGAAGAAACGCAAGGAATGTGCAGAGAAATAGCGTGGAAAAATAGATACAGCCCCTTCAAGCAGACGCTGTAAAATGTGTCAAAATATCTGTTTTCTGCAGCAGCAGGACCTTCATCAGCTCCAGTGGCTGAAGATCATAGTGAGGAGGATCAGGATCAGGAGAGAGAGATGAGAAGCAGAACTACATTCAAAACACTTAGGCTATGTCATGAGCGTAGGAAAAATTACCCAGTTACGCTTTATTTCCACATTTGCATAGTTGACGATTGCCGGAATATACTAAATTTAAATGAGACGCGTTTGTAACATTTCTTGGTTTAATTTACACTGAATATGGGCTGGAGCTTTTAATTGACCGTTCGCAAAACCCCGCCCTCGAACGGTTCTCGTCCAATCCTAGCTCAGCAACTGTAACTAAGGAGAAGGACCTCCGTCAAACATTCCGATTTCAGCCAGATAGTGCAACGATGCGCCTATGGCCGTGAGGTCTGCACGGGCTTAAAACTTGCTGTATTTTATGATTGCTTGCAACTATTATAAAAAAAATAGGCTACATGTACAAACACCGTTTCACTACGGCACTGCGGCCCCTCATCAGTCAGCAAACAAGAGGAAAAAAAAGAGAAAGAGCACGGACTTACTAATTACGAAACTTTGATGTGGTTGAACAGGTACACTCAGTCACAAATTCCTCTGGAACTCAAGCATTAAACTTTAAAACAAAGTTTGCGCAGTTGCACAACTATTTACACAAATATATCCTTCTCAGTAGGCCGAGTTATGAATGAAGAGAACAGCATCGAGAGTTGATGTTTCAGCGCGTCCTCTGATTGCAGTGTTGTGACTGAAATAGCGCGCGCGGGAGCACATGCGCAAAACAGTTTTGTAAAATGATATATGATCAAATAAAAATGATTGATAAATAATTTTACAAAACTGTTTAGTGCATGTGCTCCCGTGCGCTATTCTGTCTATATTTCTGTCGTGCACTGGAGGATATGTCTGCTGCATTACTCCAAAACCAGTCACTTAATGTATGGAGCTCAACCCAGCCATGGCTATGGTTCTCAATTGTTTGACGGGCGTAGTAACAATAACTAAGGGGCGTGGCTTTTGCGAACGGTCAATTTTGAACTCTCAAAGTGCACCTGATTGATGAATTTAACATTAAAATGCACAGAATTTTCATTATTTGTATCATCCTTAAAAGATTACCCCCATTTATAAAACTAAAAGTTTCAAGATGTAGGAAAACTCACTTATTTAAAAATAAATTTTCTTTTAATAATTTTTATTTATTTTTTTAAATCAAGGAAATTTCTCTGGCATTTCTTTCTTTTTGCTGTATTGAAAACGTATTGTGTCGTTTCGAACCGAACCGTGAATTTTGTGAACCGTTACACCCCTATTTATGTGTCAAAGTGACCATGTATATTTAAAGTAAACACATAGTAATTTATGTCTTGAGTGAACAAACAGTTGAGAAAGAAAACGCATGAATGAATAGATCAATGCAGTCGGTCTTAAAGTGACAGCATCCAAGTTTACCTGCTGTCAGGGCTGCACAATCGGAACACCGTGGAACTTTTGACCTAAAGAGTTGAAGCATATGAGATATTTTAAATGAGTCCTCAGGCCAATATACAGTGTTTGACACTATCAATGCTCCGAGCGGGGCTGCCCTCTTGAAATACCGCCTATGTAAGTTTGGAGGAGACGGACCGTCTTTGGACAGGTCATGTGACCTGGAGAACGAATCAATTTACGACCGTCACGTGACCACAAGCTCTGATATGCTCAAGGAGCTAACGCTTTTGCTACTATTTTTCCGCCTGCTCGACTCTTGGTCATGGCTGAGGCAAGGAAAGTTTAAAACTGCTCCTGAGGAGGCAAGAAAGAGAAAATGCGAGAGGGATCGTGCTCACGGAAAAACAAGAGGCTCTCTTGTTTCTCCCCGGCTCTCCCTCGTCGTCCTCCGCGTCCTCCTCCTGTTTCAGGAGGGGACTCTGAAGATTATTCAAGGGGCGAAGAAAATGATGACTGAAAATAAAACATAAACATCGGCATAAAAGTGGATATATAATGTAATATTTACTGCGAAGTCGGGAATTCGTTTAACAAAACTGATATGTCAAAACCTACTGCCGTTATTTGTTGGCTTCAGTTTGTTTGTCCTTTTACACATTCATATAACTTATGTTCATATAACTTATATTTGTGGCTTATATGATTTTAAATTTAGATACAAATGTCTATGTATTATTAGAGGCTTATATGATTTTAGATTCAAATTCATAGTTTACTACAGGAAAAACACAAATAAGACGACGCAAGTCCGATCTAAAGATAAGATGACTCCAAAACAAGCACAATAACAACTTAGTTTTAGGTACAAAACGTCTATAACCTGCTCCTGCCGATCGACTGTCCTGCACAGTTTATCTCCAATCAAACACACCTGAAGCAAACAATTAACGTCTTCAGGATCGCTTGAAAATTAAAGTGTGTTTGATTAGAGTTGGAGATGAACTCTGCAGGACAGACAGGAGCAGGGTTGGGCACCCCTGGTCTATGCGACTTACCTGACCAGTTATTTTCGGTTCACTTTTGTGCTATTCATTTATTAAGTGGATGTGCTCTTTACTTTTGCGACAGTGCTGCGGCGCTTGTGGCCTCTAGGGGCACTCGATGTGAAAGTTACAGGTCTAGCGCCCCCAGTGGCCAAAAGTTCCACGGTGTGCCTTTAACAAAAAAACATGAAATTGCGCTTAAACCGATTTGGCTGTTTTTGAATTTGACCTAATGCATTTTTTAGACAATCTTTTTTTTACATTTATCTCACCTAAATGTTTGTTCACTCATTGTATTTGTGTTTTTACAATGGGGTAATTTTGTTGTTAAGAGTTTACAGAACACAAGGAAGCTTGATTTCAATCTTAGAATTAAAGTGAAACAAATAAATACAATAGAATAAAGATACAAATGCGTTTTCACACCTATAGATCGCTTGTTTTGTTCCAAAACAGGGACTAATTTGTTACAATGTTGCAGATTTTTCTTGATACAGTTCGCTTTCACAAGGCAACCTTTCAAAGCATACCAAAATGTGTTCACAAGTCACATGCGAGTACAACTGTCCACTTATTGGTCAGAGTTTCCTCTGCATCTTCCATCAAGATGATTGACAAGTTTGCTTCCTGAGCTTATTGTGGCTTTATTTGTAATGGACTACTTGCACAACTACTTCCGCATTCTAGTTGGTACATATCGGGAGTTTCCGGTTAGAGCGTTCAGCGCACCTACATACATGAGGAATGCAGATTATCACTGTTTTATGGCAGGAAATTGATTAAAACAATGAATAATGATCTCTGTATTAATTATCTTGAGCCTGCCTATAAATATATTTTCTTTCCAACTGTGCATTCTGAATAATAAATAGGCTAAAGCTGCAGCAGTATATGCTCCTAGGCTAGTCCTATATGCTCGTCTTCTCATTAACAGTTATTTTCTCTTTCTGACATTTCATACCTGTTGGGTTTACATTTCTAAATGAAATTGACAATTAAAAGGATTGCTTGTGTGCGCTGGTGTTTATTCCAGTCTTTTAAAATAGTTAAATGAATGAATGCTCACGAGGTGCCTGTAACGATGTTAAATAGGCTAGGCTATTATTTAGTCAATAATGCACACAGCGTAGAGGAGAATGACAGTCAACTACTTTGAATATTATAGCATTTTGGGCATAAACATCTAAATAGTGGAAAAAGATTGACATTGAAAAATGACACTAAATGATTAAAATATTAATCCAAATAAATCAATGTTCGTGGTTCGTAGGGTACTGATGTTATTCATCTGTTCTCACACACTTGAGCATCGCGGTCACTAGTTTAGACGAACACTGACACCCTGTGGTGAAATAATGGCGTATTTTATTTTTAACACCCGCTGCTTTCTCAGATCGGCATGGGTTGGATTAAAACTTCATGTTCCGATAAGTTTGGAAAATTCTGCACACAGTAAACATTTGAATATATCTTCTCCTGTCAATAAAAATTGCCACATTTTAAAATCTTATTGCGGACACTCATTTTAGGTGGCGTTTGTTGAACTCATTGACCACAGTAGCCTACATTTGAAAGTAAACATAACCGGAAATAAGTGAGACGTACTATTTCCAAACGGTGCGTCACGAAGCTCAGTGAGTGGTCCATAGTCGAGAGACACACGCAAACACTATACGAATGTAGCCGTCATTGCCGCTGTTAAATTATATACTACATTCGTATTAATACTACAGCAAATTGAAACACGCTCTCTCTGGAGCTCTGAGCGTTGTCTAGAAGTTATCAGTGTCAAGACACATACAAACAAAATATGAATGTTATAATGCAGCTAGAGCAGGAATCAAGGCTTCATCAAGACAGCATTCTCGCACGAAGCTCAATTACACAACAGAAAGATGAAGAGGTGCTCTTTTGGTTTTCAGCTTTGACAACTAATGTGCTCATTCACAGAATCAGACACTAGCCTACTGCTATTTATATAGCACATTTCCCATTATGAATTATAATACCATTTGTTTTGTTGGTCCCTTAGGTCGGATTGCTTTCACACCTCAAGCGAACCGCCCCAGAGTTCGTTTGTAATCGTCCCAAGACCACCTCGTTCAGGCGGTCTTGGAGCGATTGTTTTGGTGCGGATCCGAGTGCGATTGCCGTGTTCACATATGCCTAAACGAACCGAACAAAGGGAGAAAATGCACCAGGTTCCGAAACAAACTCTCAGGTGTGAAAGCACCCCCTAAGAGAAGCGTTTTTTGGGGGTAGGTCTAACAGTATTCAGAAATACTACAGACACTGAGTAAAGTAATCAAATTTAGGATTGTTGGATAGTTTAGTCCTGTAAATTAAATACATAATCCTGCTATCTTTTGCTGTTTTATCAACATTAATGACAGACACAGGCTGCTGTCACTTTAAGAGCTTGTGCACACCACGGATCCATTATAAAAAGCATGCGAGTACTGAATAGTTTAAAATCGATTGAATGTTTAAATTGATAAGACTAGGCGTAGCTCGTCTGTATGGGATTGATTTTGATTTAATCATCTAAATAGACCTCTATACACTGAATTAATAATAAATTGAACATGTGTTTAGCATTCTGCAACAAATTATTTGTAGGATTTTTTAGACTATTTTAAGTCGTAAAGTGAGCAGGATATATATTAAAATTCAGCAGACATGTATCATGCATTTGGTCTCTGAGCCCTCCCCAGCTCCCCACAAATTTCCAAAGTAAATAAATATGTGGTGAAAAATTATAAATGATAATAAAAAAACTTGAGTGACGATGCAACACCCGAATGTGCAAGTGACAATTGACCCTTCGCAGGGAGCTTGATTGACAGGCGATCTGCCCAATCATACCATCTGCCATTTTGTCCGACAAAGCAGTCAGGAGAGTTAGTAGATTAACATGGGAGGATTTGAACTTGAAAAACAGGAGTGTACTGGTGCCTTTCCGCGGTTAAAACAACACTCCTTATGTTCATTCATGTTTATTTGATGCTATATGAACTAGAAGGAAGAGATGATCGGTTCATGAGGAGCTTTAACTGAGGCTCTACAGCGATCTGTCAGACACATGAAAGAGCCACAAAACGATATTTATTGTTTAAATTTCTTTTTTTTAACAATTACCAAATTTGAAAGGCGAGACCTTGTTTAATATCAATGTCTGTCCTCTCTGTCAGCGCGTTGTCAGTGCGCTTGACACTTGCCATGTGCAACCCATTTTGAGAGACAGAGAGAGAGAGAAGATGCAGCACTACTGAATCACTTACTTACGCTGTTTGTGAAATTGCATCTCGCAGAGGTTTAAAATGACTAGAGATGCACCGATTAAAATTTTATAGGCCGATTCCGATTTTTCATTGAGTTTGACCTGCCGATGCCGATTTTAACCGATTCTGATAAAATTTTTTCTAACCACTTCACAGCACACACAAATATTTATTTTTATAAAACACTATATACTTTTAACCAAACTGAATAATAAAAACAAGTTTAAATGGGTACATTTTCTATAAATATTTTTGAGTCTTTGTTTTCTTTTCTGACATAGCCTACTCCAGTTCTTGTTAAAACACATCACTAGACAAGCAAAGTCTGTGCATTTTGGGCACTTTTTGTGTGAAATCATATTTATTTTGTCAATCAAAAGTGTGCTTCACTTTAATTGAGGATGATCAGCACAACAAAAATAGACTCTGCGCCGAAAGTCCCGCTTCACTGCTGCTCACGCGACGCTCCTGCTTGCGGTGTGAACGCACTCATTGATAACATGCATGCCGGAAAAAATACGCGCCGCTCACGCTTGCGGTGTGAAACCGACGTTAGTGTTGGGCGATATGCTCCATTTTCATATCGTCCTATCGTCAGCCTGTGAGATCGGCGATACACGATATTATCGTGAAGGGGCGGGGCTTACTTATTTGATTATTAACTTGCTTTTTTACTTATTAATTTGCTTGTTTTATTACTTCGTTTTATATATGAGAATCTTTTTCTATTTTGCTGGTAAAGGTGGAGTGTTTATTAATAGGCTAAATCAGGTTATTTCCCGGTATAGTGAGATAAAAAAAAAGATCAAATCATTTTTGTATCTGACTCAAAGTATTTCAAAATGTCAGCGGGAAATTTACGGACACACATCCTGTCATGCCGTTACAGATGCAGCATTCTGACTGTAGGCTATTTCTGCATGAGATTAGAACACGTTTTAATAATTTATTGGATCAGGAAAGATCGGAGTTTGGGATTATGTCCTCCTACCAGTGCTCTCTCTGTCTGGATGCACTTCACATATGCGCTCTTCAATAAGCGCAACGAACCGGTTAATGTGTTTTAAATGCCGGGAGAAATCAGAGTCGATCGTTTTATACTAAAACTTCTGACTTGACTCCGATAAAGGAAAACAGTTAATGCGTTTATATGACCACATGGATTGTCAGTTTATTCAGCATAATCAGGTTAAGTAGCCCATGTGCTTGTAAACGCGCTCATTCGCTGGCTTCTGTCAACGCCACATTCTCCTCTCAGAGACGACGATGGATAGGCTATATAACGGTATAGCAACTATCTTAATTTACTGCCTTAATATTTCTCTTGTGGACCTACATTAATGACAGTGAAAAAATTAGAAGAATATTTATTGTTAAACAAGTGTTTAAAGAGTTGTGCTGTGTTCGTGATCTAAAGACATGTTATTAGGCCGCCGGCTATTTTAGTGATATTATTATTAATATTTTGTAATTGTATTGTTTTTAGTGTTATTAATGTCATTAAATGTTTTGTTAACTAACAAATGTGTAACCATAATGTGCTATGAAAACAATAGGCCTACTGACGAACAACAATGCCGTTTTCATCTTGGATCTATAAGAATGATGCGTCCGTTAAAACAAGCACTTGTGACAATTTGTGAATGGATCACCTTGCAATTCAATTTTAATGTGGATGTAGTTTTTTGTGTGTCGGTTTAAAAAAAAAAATCTTGGAATCATCATACGCGCGTGATGTCGCAAGTGTTAGGCTATGAGGTGATGTCGTTAAATTTAGGCAAGGCAAATTAATTGTAGTTCCTAATACACGGTTTCCTACATGTGCGTTCCGCGTGCACGCGTGATGCTTATGTTGATGTTAATCATGAGGTGCCCGAGTGCATTTGACCGGCATACAATTGTCATATGTCAGCGTGAAAATCGTCCAATTCCAGTCGCCAGCCATCAATCGGTGCATCTCTAAAAATAACTGATTTAATTGTATAATCTGTGTGGTTTAATTCAATCATAAAACCATTGCGGGAATTTCCCGCATTATAAGTGCGAGACCTGCGGGAATAATTTAAATTATGTGCAATATACACAATGAAATTCGAGCCCTGGGCTGTGATTATTTTTTATGCACAGCTTGTCAGTGAAGCACGGCTCTGTGATCAGTAGTAAACGCTGCTGCATCTGAAAGCACTGCGAGTTTTAGTTGTTTAGGCTATAACATGCATTTGAAAAAGCAACACGCATCAAACATCTTTCCAAACATTTTATAAACCTCTTGTCCAACAAAAGTCAACATTTAATAACATGTTTTTACTCCAAACTCACTTCATAACGATCCTTCTGTGATATGATGTGGCTTCTAACACAGAATAAGGCACACAACATATTTCATAGTATTCTATACAGTGATGAAGGCTTGAAGATCTCTCAGACAAACCATACATTTTTATAGTCGTGTGTTTATTAGTCACGTTTAATCAATCAAAGCGTAATCTTCTGTTTAATCAGCTACAGGCAGCAAATCAGGGGGAAGCAAATCTGGGCGACACAACCCCACCGCTATTTCAGCTCCCCCTCCCCCTTCAAAACAATGAAAGCATGGCGAAGCGGCTCTCCGCAGCTCTGCTTTCGTCGGCGAAAAAGTTAAGAAAATCGACGCCAAGCCCTCAGTACTGTGTTTTTGATGCACTTTAATATACTGTATGGAAAAGATGATTCTTATAAGTACTTTATGTATAACTCTGAAATTGAGAGGGTTTTTTTGGTCCTATTTTTTTTTTTTTACTTGAAAGAAAACGCTAATGGAGCACTTTTATTTAAACTTAAATAAACTAATAAGCTATCATTTATTTTTCTGGACAGTTAAAGCAGGACTATGCAGTTTCGGGAATTTCTTGCTGTATTCTCGTTTTTTGCTCACAGGTTTCTCTATAGAGCTCCCCCTACAGCTTCAGAATAGATATTTGACAACACTGTCAAAAAACTTGTTGGCGACTCTCAGATACCAGAGGCTAGTAGATCAACGACTAGAGGTCGACCGATTCATCGGTTTTGCCGATTAATCGGCACCGATTGTTGACTGGTGGAACTATCGTTATCGGCAAAAATATATACAGATAGTTTTTCCTGGTTGCGTCCATTGCTGGAGCGGCTGAGAAGCGCGCGCTGTCATTCATTACACAGTGTCAGAGCTGAGAAGGGTCTGCTGGCATGATGCAGTACAAGAGCGGCCTCTAGAGGTGTAATAAAAACTCGTGCCTCGTGTTGTTTATTTCGACACGTGATTCTGCGTGCTGCACTGAGAGCACATGCTGCGGGAGAGCGCTGACATCAGACGCGTGTTTAAAGCACCGACAGCTCAAATGTATGTATACAGTACATTGTCATATCATTATAAAGTGATTAATTTGTTGACTAAATGCTGCATTAGTAGAGAAAGAACAGCACAACAGTTTGTTTGTTTGCCTTCGAGGCTGAGAGGACGCTAACATTAGTAACGTTACCTCAAGCGGTTAAAACACTGACAAACATAAACGTAAGTCCGACCCGAATGTTTAATGTCACAATTATTACCTCTATATTTGCATTAGTTCATATCCAGCTGGTCACTTTTATGCATTAAATATGCAGAGAAGTTGCATATTTAAAGCTAGAGACGTAAGCAAAATGATATGTTCATACAGCCGACAGAAACATAAACGAATCAGAAAAGCATTCGATTTCGGTTATTTTTATTTTTTTTCATCTTCACTTTAATACAAATTTTGTTACTTTTTTATTAATTAAGTTGGCTTGAAAAGAACAGTTAAATAGTTACATTTTGAATGTAACTGGTTTTATTTGTTATTTAGAGTATTACTTTTTGTTTCAGTTTGAATGAATGTCTTTTATTGACTTAAATATTTATTCACATTTATATATTTATTTAATTTAGCATGTTTTCATGGTTCAATACAGTTTTTTTTATTTTTATAATAAAGTTCAGCACTGTTTTACTTGGAGTGTTATGTTTGTTTTTATCCAGTATCAATTTTAAAAACTATCGGTTCATTAATCGGTTATCGGCAAGTATGGCCCAACCTAGCTATCGTTATCGGTAAAATCCACTATCGGTCGACCTCTATCAACGACATCAAAGCAGACGGGACATTCTTTACAACGTCTTCTTCATTCGGGTTCGAACAGCGTGAGGGAGAGCAATAATGACAGAATTTTAGCAGATTTTTTGCCGTAAAGCAATTCGTTACATCACGAGACCTGATATCACGCGATACTTCCTGACGCGGCGGCCCGCCGGCCCAAAGTTGCTAGGGTGGTTTTGCCGCTCACAGGCGATAGGGGGGTGCGAGACGACCACCATTCAACTCGAAAAAAGTAACATAACCATTCCAATGACTTCAAAGCTGTTCAGTTAAGGTAAAAAAACCTGCATAGCTCACCTTTAAAGCTAACCATTAATATTTTGTTGTTACTTAAAGTAGCACTTTTCAGGACAAATACTGCATGATGCAACATAACACTGTCTCTGAGTAAATGTAATGTTTGTTACCTCAATAAATTTAAGGTAATTCTTAGTTATTTTATTTGCATTTTAATCATTAGCATTAAAAGCACACTTTTTTTACGACTAAAAAAACTGAATTCCCAAAAATTAAAACGGGAAAAAAGGAATTTGCACAAATTAAAACGGAATTTGGGGGGAAATTAACTTATTTTTATAGGGCCCTAACTATGCTTTGCTTGTCATTAGCCAAGTTTACATCCAGTTGTTGCGCTGTTTTGTTATTGATAGGGCTGCACGATTAATCCCAATTTCCATGTAATCGCACTTAAATCAAGATGTACGATTTTGAAATCGCAAAGGCTGCTATTATTTTCTATGCGCAGCTTGTCATTGATGTACGGCTCTGTAAACGCTGCTCCATCTTTAAGATTATTTAAGAAATATTTAAGAAAATGACAGCTCCGAACCGAAGAGACGCGCACTTTAGTTTGAGGTAGTGCTAACAATAATAAAGAAAGATGATGATCATCATCACCTTATCTGTTACCACTGAAATTCAGATGTAGCCTAATGTATTTTCATATTTAAGCACTGTATCACACAAGTTGCAACTTACATCTGTGTCATTCTTTTTGGTGATATGGTCCCACACACTACTTTTCTTTGCACGCTTCCTCCTGTCGTCTGCGCTGGCGCTAACCTTGAGTCTGTTAGCCTGTAGCCTTTACTTTTCGCAAACCTTGTGAGCGCGCAAACCCAAACGCTGTGACCTCGCGCCAAATGTTTTTATTGGTTTATTAAGTACAAACAGGCGAGTTATGAAAATTTGAGCGTGAGGAATTTGCTCACTTCACACAAAAATATATTGGAATGAAAACAGGGCTTAGCCTATGCAAAACTATCCATACGATGTTGCTTTTCCACTGCATGGTACGGCACGGCTTGGTTAGCTTTTCCACTGCAGCTTAGTAGCCTACCGCTTCAAAGTGGGTGTGATTATAGATGATCGTTTTAGTTGAGCCGCCTATACTGCCGTGACATCATCGTAAACGCAAAACACAAGAGCAATGGAGCATTTTGATGGAATGGTGTTCTTGATTCTCGGCAAACGGATGTTTTTCCAAGACGAAGTTTGCAAGACGAAGTTTGTTTGTTCGGGTTTGGTGTCTCGTGTAGCAAATCCAATGACGCTGGTAGTGACGATTCTCTGACCAATCAGTGATCTGTAGTGTTTACAAGTCACATTTTACTATCTGTACAGCTCGCTTGGAACCTCAAACGAGGTGGTACTATTTAAGTGAACCGTACTACCTAGCCATACCATGCAGTGAAAAAAAGCCATACAGTGGAAAAAAAAACATATCACATGCTTTTCTGCATTTTGGGAAGGTTTACATTTACTAAAGACATAGCCTAAACAACTGTGTTTACGAAGATACTCACAAAGACAGGCATTTTGACACACAAGTGTGTGTATTTGACTGTTCGAGCCCATAAGATAAGTACTCGCACACTGTATGAGCAGCAGCTTTATGTGCGCTGACTGCACTAGAGGTCGACCGATTCATCGGTTTTGCCGATTAATCGGCACCGATTGTTGACTGGTGGAACTATCGTTATCGGCAAAAATATATACCGATAGTTTTTCCTGGTTGCGGCCATTGCTGGAGCGGCTGAGAAGCGCGCGCTGTCATTCATTACACAGTGTAAGAGCTGAGAAGGCTCTGCTGGCATGATGCAGTACAAGAGCGGCCTCTAGAGGTGTAATAAAAACTATCGCTTGTGTTGTTTATTTCGACACGTGATTCTGCGTGCTGCACTGAGAGCACATGCTGCGGGAGAGCGCTGACATCAGATGCGCGTTTTAAAGCACCGACAGCTAAAAGGTATATATACAGTACATTTTGTCATATCATTATAAAGTGATTAATTTGTTGACTAAATGCTGCATTAGTAGAGAAAGAACAGCACAACAGTATGTTTGTTTGCCTTCGAGGCTGAGAGGACGCTAACATTAGTAGTACCTCAAGCGGTTAAAACACTGACAAACATAAACGTAAGTCCGACCCGAATGTTTAATGTCACAATTGTTACCTCTATTTGCATTAGTTCATATCCAGCTGGTCACTTTTATGCATTAAATATGCAGAGAAGTTGCATATTTAAAGCTAGAGACGTAAGCAAAATGATATGTTCATACAGCCGACAGAAACAAACGAATCAGAAAAGCATTCGATTTCGGTTATTTTTTTTCATCTTGACTTTATTACATATTTTGTTATTTTGATTAGATAATCATCAAGTGTTTATAAAATAGAAGCAAAAGTGTGAGACTGACTATACATGTAATATTTATGTAATTTCAATGCTCTGGCATTGTAGATATTTAAATTTGGCCATCTTTAAGTATGACTGTTTGGCTTGAAAAGAACAGTTAAATAGTTACATTTTGAATGTAACTGGTTTTATTTGTTATTTAGAGTATTACTTTTTGTTTCAGTTTGAATGAATGTCTTTTATTGACTTAAATATTTATTCACATTTATATATTTATTTCATTTAGCATGTTTTCATGGTTCAATACAGTTTTTTTATTTTTATAATAAAGTTCAGCACTGTTTTACTTGGAGTGTTATGTTTGTTTTTATCCAGTATCAATTTTAAAAACTATCGGTTCATTAATCGGTTATCGGCAAGTATGGCCCAACCTAGCTATCGTTATCGGTAAAATCCACTATCGGTCGACCTCTAGACTGCACTGTTTTTCTTGAGACCGTGCAATAACTCCACTCTGGTGATGTGACATGACTGTGGCGCTGAAGTCTGACGTCATCAGTTTGCAATCGGTTGGTGAGATCTGGCTATTTTAGTGACTCCCGATCGAGTCATAGATCAATGTGATTATCGATACCGATCTGCGGCCGATTGATCAGAACATCGCTAATATGCGTTAAAAAAAGTTTGCTGTCTCTAGCCCGTTTCAATTCAATTGGCCTCTTACCATTAAAATGGTGTGCATAATGACATCATCCCTAAAAAACAGCAGTCGCATAAGTTTTGTTGTATCGCTAAAAAAAATCTTCCCTTGAGCCATTTCCATACATAATTTCACAAATTGTATCTTTCACAATCACATCTCAAATATTTGTCAAATTTAGAGTAATGACACAAATTACTCACGAAATTACAAATTACTACTGAAATTCACTAGTTTACAGCTTACTATTTTCACAAATAATATCATTGAATTAGGAAATATCAGAAGATGATTTTCCGCATGTAACTGCCTTTATGTGACGAAGCCCATGGGTTTTTGGACACAGAAATTTGAAACATTGGTAAGTAATGGTTCAGTGAAATATTCAGTCTATACAATAACAATTTTTAAAGTAAGCTACCCTTGAACATGCAAGCCAGTCGTGGTTTGATGTGGCTGATACATAGGCCTGTAGCCTAATTCAATAGCAAAAAAAGTTGTTTATTCTGGTTTCAGAGTTCAATAACATTAACCTTTTTTTAAATGCGTAGCCTAACTGAAGCAGTCTTATTCTCACATAACAATTCTAAAATTCGGTTAGAACTTTTTAGATTAAGCCCACTTTATTTTCCTCATTTGTTTAAGATAACATTACATTACATATTAACAAATTGTATAAAATTATTTTATTTACAAGTGTCATGTTTGTGATTATCATTTGTCATGTAGCCATATATATGAGCATGGCATGAAATCAAAACAGAATTGCGATTTTTACATAATTTGATTCAATTCAGATACAGAAGTAACATGTTATTTGGCCTTACCTCATTTTTTTATATATTTTTGACGAGCTGCAGAGATTTTCAAGATGCTAGCTATATTTTCCTCATCCATGCATTTGAACCAAAACTTTTTTTATATTATTATTGAATTGTAGACTACACATAATACAATTATTTCACTTCGTTAGACTATTTATTTTGGATCATTACTTAATCATCAATCAATATGCAGGTGGAGTTGTATTTTTTTATAGACTGTAAATTGAAAAGAATGTTTGGTAATGGGAATATTATTTTTAAAATGTGAGAAACAGCCCTATTCCAAATTTATACGCTGTATAAATCTTGTTGCAATTAGACGTCACTCTCACAACTTAAAACATTGCATTAGAATAACTTTGACCGATTTAACTAGTAGAGTTACTCAAATATCAAAGCTGTCACTTAATACAACCCCACATTTTTTGTAGACTAAACATAACATTTTAAGGCAGCATGAACACTTTAAGAAGAAACAATCATTGTGTTACATTGTAAATAATGCAATTTGACTTTTTCATCTTCAGATCAAAATTAGTAGACTTTAACTTGCAGCGTTACAAAATAAAAGGAACATAAAATTAAGATGTGTAATCATCACAAACCAAAAATAAGGATGATGTTTGAGACGTAACGCATCTTTTTCTTACCAAATGCCAACAGTAATAAAAAAAATTATACACAATTTAATATAATATGATTAATTAAATGTACCATTGAACATTACAGAGAAACGGTGCTTTAGCGGGAGCAACACCATGAACACTGATGCTTTACATAAGCTAATTCTGTCAGATAACCACATTTATTTAAACCCTTTTTTTTGCCCTACAAAAAGCGCTTCCAAACTAATTTGTGCAACTTTTGAAGCATCGATATAGAATTTATGCGCTAAAGTTAAATGAAAAAAATTGTGTAGAGACTTGAGAAATTCTGTTGATAAATCAGCTATATCGATAAACATTTTGAAGTGCTAAACGTTTTTTCTGCAACAAAAAAAAACCTTGAATGGAAACTTGGCTATTGACAGTCAGAACCAGCTGGTATTAGGGGGAGGGGCAGTCTCATTCTAGAAAGCATTTGATTGGACAAAAATAGACAGTGCAAGTTACCAATATTTTGGTTAAATTTTTTCCAGAAGAAAAATAATTTACATTTAAAACGTGTCATAGGCCTATTAAATCTGCTAAGACCATTTCCAATGTTTATATAAAAAAAATCTGTTAAATTTTCATTAAATGTTATTAACTTAGTGATAGATTTGCATTCATGCTAATTACAGCAACAACAAAAAAAAATCACAATACATTCATTTTTATTCTGCAATAATTGCAAGAATTTTGTATCAAAAAATATGTATAATAATATACACTGACAACAGACTATTTAAATAAACAGTACGAATAAATTAGTCAAAATGCATCATAAGTGTTTTGCATTCCCAGAGCGAAATTATAACAGCACAAATATGCAATAAATTAATAATGTAAGCTGAAGTGAAAATAGCAGTCATTACTAAAGGAGGATCAAGACAGTGCAAGTGTTTCAAAAACTCCCTGCAAACACCAAACGCATTTCACAACACCTCTATGCATCCAATTAGTAAACAATGCAACACATTTAAAGACACCCTCACAGCCTTACAATGATTTTGCATGGAAAAAAGAGAGGCTTACACTCTGACAGCAGGTTGGCTTTCTCAGCTGATGTCTTTGTGCTGCTCCACTGCTTTTTCTACAGCCACAACCAGGACAAAATACAGTTTTGATCACACACCAGCTGTCATTTCATTCCTTTGACAGTGGTTTATCCCATTGCAAACCCAGATAACAGCCCTAAGGGGGTGTTTACAGGCTAAAATGCATTGCACACCACTACAGATCCTCCGTTACTATCTAGATCCAATGCATAACAGCGCGTCCGATCTCAACACGCAAAGGACTATATTAACCCACAACAAAAAATGAATGCGAACTGCAGTAGTAGAATCTGAAATAGGTTCTGAATCAGATTGAAATAAAGGCTGAAGCGGTTTACGAGCAGCTAAGCTAAGCTAACAGAGCTAAAACACAAACACACTCATATGCATGTACACATACACGAGGCATCAGAAAAGTGCACGGCCCTCTTTTGCAATGAAAACGACCACGAAAACACACGTTACACGTAAACCAACAACACCTGTCATTGCCATTGGGATTTTGAGTTAAGAACGAACAGATTTGGGGGGAAAGACAGTGAGAGTCAGATGTCCTCGCATGGGTTAACAGAAGAATAGACAACCAACCGCCGAAAAGGGAAAAAGCACCTACTAAAACAGCCACGAAATGACAATTCCCGTTAACGGACTCCAATCGGCGGAGGTCGATTCCACTCGCGTGCGAATTAAATTTAAATAGTCGTTTACCTTTTTGGGAAAAGTGCGCGCTCCACTCGCTTCTCCCACAACTGTGATCCTCCTGTCGGCTTCAAAATGGCGCCAATTTGTCCCTATCTGCACCAGTCAGTGCAGCTCCGCTCAATACAGACCCTTCACTTCCCTCCTCCACTCGAGTTTACTTATTTAAGTGCATGACTGTGTCTTTTTGTGGCAATATTGCGGTATTGGTTTGGAAAAACAAATAAACTGCTATAACAATAATGTAAATGGTCAGTGCATAAACGAGCGTTTATGTTGAGTCGCTTGGCAGGCTGGAGAGTGTGTGGTGTAACAGCGACATCTATAGGTCACGAGCAGGAGGACAGTCAGTCTCCGCCTTCATTCACACACATTTATGACAGCTATCGCAATCATTATGCAGTGTGCACCAGTGCTATTTTTGACTAAACCCAAAAAATTGTTCTCCGTAATTGAAATAATGCTGAAATAAAAATTACATAAATATTAAATGAAAAGCTTAAACTTAGAAAATGAGTATAAGTTGACGACGAAGTAGCTAAGCTAAAACTAAAATTAATTAAAGGTATTTATTTATTTATTTATATACATGTGTGAGTGATGAATATATATCTATAACTGATCATGTATAACTAAAGGAAAAAAGCACATAACAAAATGTCTAAAAACTAAGATTAAAACTGAAAATCTAAAATTAACAAATGCTGTAAAAAAGTCTTAGAAGTTGGTGCACTTTGAGCTTTAATCTAAAAAAAAAATGAAGCCTAGCTTTTTAGGAGTCAATGTTTCATCACAAAAAAAGTTATGATGCAAAAATGTATACAAGTGATGTATACATTTCATGCTGTTACCTATCTTATTTCAGTCACTGGACTCACTGCCAAGGCCACATTTATAATATTTCAAGGTTTTACCATTTATTTTAATGAGTTATAAATAGATCAAATAAGTTTTAGGCTCAAAGCTGTGAGTAATATACTTTTTTATATATTCATAATTTCTGACATTATAAATGCCATATTGAGTGGAAAAGCATGCAACAGCAATGTCCCTTGTGCTTTCTTTTTCTTTTCGTTAAATGAATTATTGGCATCATATAAGAAAACAGCATTTATTTACAAAAATAACAAGCATTTAAGAAAGATATTTAGCTCTTTACATAAGCCATCAACAATGTACAGCACCATAAATTGCAAACCCTGAGATTAGATCAGTGTCTAGTAAGTAGATTGAGCTGCTGGTCTTTAGAAAAATAACAGAGAATGCTTAAAAATACATAGACTGTATGTGCTGCTCCTAATTCAGCACGTCATTACAGATATTTTTTTTATTTTTTTATTCTGCCTTGGAATGTATCTGGAAGCTCAGCACGAATTGTATGTGCCAGACTGCGTAAAAGGCAAAGGCTTTATCAGACTCTAATGGTCTTATCTTACCAACGGTCGACACTCATCAATGTGGTGATTTAGACGATTTACATTTCTATATTACAATGGGAAAAACTAGGGCGGCAAAGAACATTTTCATATGCACACTAAGCTAAGCTGATAGAAAAGTGATACTATTTAAACAGACATTCGGCATTGTTCTCAAAGTTCATTAAACCATTAAAACCACCACAGTCATTAAAACACCTTTAGGTGCATCAATATTAAAACTGAAGAAAATAAACCTATTCTATTCTAAAAGATCATATGAAAAGGTTTGTCTTTCACTAACAGCTAAATGGCATCGGTTCTCTGTTAATGGCCTTTGTTTTTATGGGGCGGCACCACAGAATTCATCACAATGTTAACGTTCATCGGCCAGTCGAAACCATCCAGCATCTTTGCTATTGATTCTCGAGGGACTCCGTGCTTGTTCCTCCTGTTGATTAAATTAATAGACAGGAAATTACCAGGATATCCAAGCTCTATTAGACTGCTATACAAAGCCTGTCGTAAATTAAACGAATAAAAGAAAGTAACAATGTCTCTTAATCCAATTAAAGTCAGCTGGTCTTATTCACGAGGATTTGACTGTAGAGAGACTGTAAAACATTTTATCCACTTAAACACAACTGAATTCCGAACCTGTGTACCGTAAGCCAAAACCTGATCCGAAGTCAATAGTCTTTCTCATTCAGTGATTAATAAAAGTCACTGTGTTCCTGGCTTGACATGAGAATCAAAGCTATTATCAGACTTACTTTTCTAACTGGGCAGGATCATATTTCCAGCAGGTATCTGGCTCAAAAAAGTCCACTCTGTATCCGTTCTTTAAAGCCTGTGTGAAATAAAGGAAAAATAATGTTACTAAAGAGAATCCTCTTTAAGAATTACTAGCCCGAAAATCGTAATGTAATGTAATGTAATGTAATAAAGATATCTGGATTCAAACATATGGAAATGTTTTTAAAGTGGTTGGTTGCATTTCAGACCGTTTCCAGAGCCAGTTTAAAGCCTTGTTTTACTAAAGTATGTTTCACTCCAATCACAGGCATTTCTGACACCAACTCACCAATTCAACGTAAGGCTTCATCTCCCAGGCTTTAACATTAGTGTTGTCGATGATAACAGGAGAGCGGCCCTCCAACATCACCTGTTCAGCTTAGAAATGACAAAGACAATAAAATAAAAAAACTATTTAAACTTCATGCTCTCTCAAAACATTAAATGCTCAAATTTGCGAAAGTTTATATTCTTACAAAAATGTAAACAAAAATTGTTGCATTGTAACATTATCATCATGACAATTAAAGCTACACTGTGTAACTTTTTTAGTTTATTCTTAGCTAAAAACACTTAGTTCTTTCAAAAATATATGTGCTCAATAATGTATATTTACTTCGTTCAAGTAATAAAGTATTCTCGTGAGTGTATAATATGCCATTGAAAATACATACGGGTGGGGGGTTCGAATGCCGGTCGCCATGTTGCCCCTCCATCTTGAAAGTACATTAGCCAAAGAGGGACATACCCGTTAATTCAAGCTTCGCCTTTCGCGTTTTAACACGCGATGGGTGCCACGGTGCGTGTCGAATGTGAAGAGGGGGATTGTTTGAGACTGCTATATAAAAAGCTGAAAGCCTTTTTGAAAGTCTGTTGCTGATGGAGGATCACTCTTATTCTTGAGGATATGTATCAGAGTCGCCAAGGAAGCGAAAAAGAGAATTAAGACGGCAACGCAACAGGCAATTAAATCAACAAGACAATTGAGACGCGAGCACACACACACACACACACACACACACACAAACTCTCCGAGCACATATTCATATGAGACGCGAGCACACACACATAATACCTTAAAGATGTGGAAAAGTCGATCAAAAGTGTGGGTACATTTCTCCAGGCTCGATGCTAACAGCGATGCAGTATTTGAGGTAAAATAATTGCTGCAAAGACCGGTACCACGACAAACATGATGAAGACCTTGGTAGTGCACGGAGTAAACATAAGAGCAGAAAGTTGCTCCGTCTTCGACTGGTAAATGAAGAGATACCTTGTTGATCACCCTGACAGTGTTTATATTGCAATAGGCTACACAGGGATGTAGTGGAGGCTAAACGCACGTAAACGCCGTTTATGCACCTGCCAAAATTCTGAAATAGCGTTTATCCACCTCCAAATTGCGTTTATCCACCTCTAAATAGCATATAGTTCCTAAGCCATTTTAAATTAAGCAGGCTATGTCGTTTTAGTTTCATATTGTTCATAGGTTGTTAAACCTAAGACGAATTCTTTCATATTGCGCTGCATTACTGTCAGTAGCCGCGCGGGTTAGACCATAATAATACAGGGCTAGCCTAAGATTATCACAAATAAACACAAGATTTTGACGCATATCCAAGCGTTTGTGGAGCGGAATGTGAGCGCGCACTGCATGGCACGGACGCGTGGGCGCGAACATTTCCCTATCAACAGTGAAACAATTTAAAATACTCTATCATTTCTGGTCATACAGAAAATAATAATACATTATTCGCAACTACTTTTATTTGTGTAAACTCGCAATAACAAGAAAACGTTGTGCTTTTATTAAATTAAATAAAACAATCAGGCGCGCTTTCATGATCTCCGTGAACTGGAGCGCGAGAACTGAAATAACCTATATAGGCTAAAGCTTGAAATGTCCACTTTAAAACGAACAAATTCGAATCGAAAGCTAATACCTTCTGATTTTGTAATGCGTATGAAAGGTGCATTTCTCTCTAAAGGCGCATCCGCTTAACAGCGGAGATGGAGATATGTTTTTAGCCGACACTGATTTAGAAAACAATAGTTTATTAATAAACAATTAAAATGCCTCGTTATTTTTTCAGACACATTATTATCATTAGCCTATAAATCACCTTTCTGTAGGCTGTGGTTCAGAGATATATGGCTCTTCTCATTCAGCACTGCGGGAATAATATCATTTCCAGGTTCTAATTTTGTCTTAGAAAAATAAATCAACAACAACAAAATCCATATTAATTTGTGAATATTTTAAATGTTTAATTAAGGGGCAAAAGGGTACATTAGTAGGCTAATAAACAAAAATTCGTCAATATTTTTTTTTTTTGCGCAGCATTTGGTGTAGCCTAGGCTACAGTTCAAATTAAAATTTTGGTGTTCAATTTTGCCTTTTAATAATACAACAAACGTTTTCGTTTTGTAATTACGGGTTAAAAATATTTTTGTTCTCTCTGTTTGGTCATTTAGTAAACTTTATAGATTTCAACCATATTATTCCTTCTTGAGTCTTTTTAACAAAAACTTAGATTAATGTATGACTTGAATAGTGATTGTGTGACCTATGATGAGGGAACAACCAGTGATACCCCTTGGTACACCGGTAGGCAGTGGCCCACCTTACCAGGTGACAACGTCGTGGTCCACCAGAATTTATAGTTTACCCACCTCTTTTTTTTTACCACTAGCCTACACCAATAACCTACTGAATGTACACTGCCGTTCAAAAATGTGTTGGTTAGTCAGAATTTTTTTTCAGTAAGGATGCATTAAAGTTATCAAAGGTGACATTAAAATGTGTGTAATGTTACAAAATATTTCGTTTTTAAATAAATGCTTTTCTTTTAAATGTTTTATTCATCAAACAATCATGAAAAATTGTATCATAGTTACATGCTGATGTTAGCAATGAAATGGTAAAAAAATAACGAAAACATAAAACTATTATTCATTTTACATAGATGTCATAACCTATATGTTAACTGACAAATAAATTACTGCAAATTATAATAGTTTTCTAAAGTAACCTCATCACTTGAAGGAATAGGCCTACTCATGGACGAGGTCGAACTGGAAGCCATGTTAATCTTGGACTACATTGGCCACCGTAGGAGTTAAAACGAAATCGGAATTGAGAGGAACAGAAACTAATATTCACTGGATGGTCATACACCTTTTCACCGCTAGATGGGGGTAAAAATCACACAGTGTAGCTTTAAGCTATTTAAATATAGAAATATCAATTCCTGCATTTTTTCTATAATTCAAAGGCATTATATATATTTGTATATCATTGATGTTTGATTTAAAAAAAAAAAACATTTTCAATCTTTATTTAATCTTTGTTTTAATGTGTAATACAGTCAAAATGACTGTATTGCAGCAATGACAATCAAAAATGAATCACAACTGAAATGAATTACAAAAATAATAGTCCTAAAACTGATTTAATTTAATTTACTTTATCTAGTTTATTCAAATTGTATTTATTTATTTTGGGCTGAAATATGACCTGGACATATTTTCATAAAAGTTAATCAATTAATGTTAAAGGGGTGGTGGTTGGTTATGATTTCAACATTTTCATAATTTTCTTTAGTTAGTGTGTAATGTAGCTGTTTGAGCATTAACAAGATCTGCAAAGCTACAACACTCAAAGTTCAAAGCAAATGGAGATATTTGCTTTTAAAGTGCCCTTTTCACAAGATGTAAAATAAATCTCTGATGTCCCCAGGGTGTGTGTGTGTAGCTCAAAATACCCCACAGATATTTTTATATAGCATGTTAAAATTGTCACTTTTTGAGGGTGAGCAAAAACGCACCGTTTTGTGTCTGTCCCTTTAAATGCAAATGAGCTGCTGCTCCCGGCACAGAGGGCAGAGCTTCAAGAGCTTGTGTGTGTTAGCAGCAGCTCCGATTACACACTAAAATGACAGAAACTATTCTGTCTTTTATGTTTAAACGGAGTCACAGACAATGATGGAGAGACTCAAGAAGAAGTGACAACATGTAGAATGCCTCAGGACGTCTCCGAATGGTTACGGTAGTTGATGAATTTATGTTGCTGACGTGGAGTTAACTATCTTCAATTAGGATATTTTTTTATGGTAATCTATAAATCGCTCCAATAGGAACTGTTGTGAGATGCACACAGAGTGACTTTCTATTGCATGTGAAAAGATGGATGCTAAAGTTTAAGCTGACTCACAAATGTACTCTTTTAGTACAACTTTTTCTCTTCTCAACATGGACTGCGTGTTCCTCGGGGCGGGGTTTATGTAAATTTTAGAGTTGGTTATGTCACTATCCCGGAAGGAATGTCCTGTTGTCCCTACCAGTTTGTTGTAGTCCTTAAACGATTTCTTTAAAAGCAAATATCTCCCTTTGCTTTGAACTTTGAGCGTCGTAACTTTGCAGATGTTGTTTATGTTCAAACAGCAACATTACACACTAACTAAAGTTAGAAAAGTGAAATCATACTTAAAGGTACAATATGCAATATTTTCTGCCGCTAGAGGGCGCTACATTCCAAACAACAACAACAATAGCGTAGCTTGATGACGATGTGAAGGAGCGTGGAATGATGGGAACTGACGATGTAAATCAGTCAGACGGGAATCGAAAAATCATGTTCATGGATGAGGTAAAGTTCTATTTTTATAAATGTTGCGTTTAATGACATGCTTTTACTTCATTAAAATGAATTAACCGCAAGAAAAGTAAGGTTTAATACTAAATTGGTTATCATGTTACTGTATTTGTCAAATTCATTGTTGTGATAACGCTGCGCAGTTTTACGTGTTCTAAACAATTGTTGTAAAAGTACATTCGAACATGCCCACATCATTTGCCAAAAGAAAATTAATCTTTATGTATAACACATGCTATATTTATTTACATGGCCATAAACACCAGACGTGATAAACAATGTCAATAAACTAAACACAAGCCTAAAGCAATACCTTCCTTACATAAACATAACTATTACCGAATGCTACATTTGGAATATATAAAATTGACCCGTACGTTTATGGGACTTGTCTTTGTCGACAGAACAAGCTGCAATCGGTAAAGAATAATTGTGTTCCATAACAACTGCGCGAAACAAGCTAACGTTTGTTGCTTGATAGACGCTACAACTACAACTTCCGCATTTGTCCAGGACTCCACGCAGTACGAGCGGAAACCGAGGGTAACGCGGATATGACGCCATTGACTGGCGACTCCCAGCTCACCCCTGCTCACACACCCCGTTTCCTTGGTTAAAATCGCAATTTTCTCACGATTTAAAAATAGTTGGAAACATTTGGGATATTGTAAGTAATCAACTTAACTAAATATATAACACTGACCTTGTGATTTTGGGATATTTTAATGCACAAATATTACATATTGTACTTTTAACCACCCCTTTAAAGAAATTGCTTTTTAAGGACTACAACAAACGGCTGGTAGGGACTACACTCCTCCTGGGTTAATGACATCACTAACCCTATTATTTACATAAACATGCCCCCAGGAACGTGATGTATGGATTATCATGACAGAATATGCTAATCAATGACTAGAAGAAGATAACTACTCATAAGCTACATAAATGCATCAACTAACCATTCAGAAATGTCCAGTTGCTTCTACATGTCACTTCTTGAGTCTCTTCATCTTATTTGAACATAAAAGTTCTTGAATATTTCAGTGCATGTCTGTGTGAAGTAATTGAAGCTCTGCCCTCTGTGCCGGAAAAACTATTTATTCAGCTTTCATGTGATGTATAAATCTCAATTTCAAAAAATGTACCCATGTGACTGGTTTTGTGGTCCAGAGTCACATATATATACCGGTATATATATGATTAAAAGTATTAAGTTGTAGGATGAAAATGCTTGAATAGATTTATGTCATGAATAAAAAGACAATGTAACAAAATAGGCTTTCCTCACCTCTCTTCTGATTCCAGTCGTGTGCGTCCCCAAGCAGAGCAGAATCAAAAACATATCTGTTGTCTTGGATAAAGAAGTCATCTGTGCTCAATATTACTCCATTGGGACCAGTGGACAGGAGCTCTCTAAAAGACATGCAGTGTAACATTTAAAAAATCAGTTATCTGCTTACCTAAACTAATCAAAAAATGTGTTACAATGTTAGCAGAACTTAAATCAATACAAGTATTATTTGTAATACGTCTTTAGTATTTAATCAAACATTTGGCCACTGATTTGGTGTAGAAAAAAAACAAAAACAATGAGGTCTTTTCTCTAAATATTTAGTTTAACTCACCTGGCCAAAGAGGATTTTCCAGATCCTGGGACTCCCCTCAACAAAATGAGCTCCAAATGTTGATAATGGTCTTTTTCATGATCGTGCTGCTGCCAGTGTGATAACGGGGTTTCATATTCCTCAGAGAATCTATGATCCTCCTGTGACTGGAAACTGCTACGTTCATGCCATCTGTTTGAAGGTAATGGTGGCCCTTCCCATGAGCCCCAGCTGTTATTTTTGTTGTTCTTATGAAGACTGTGGAAGTTCTCCTGAGGTCTCATGTCTGGAGGATGCATGATTGGACCTCCAGAGGTTGGGGGAGGGAAGAACTGAATCCTTGGGTCTGGAGGACGGGCCCATGGTGGAGGTGGATACCTTGGGTCTGGATGTCCTCTTTCACCAAAGTCATCCGTATTCCACTGTAAGCGAGGTCTCCATCTCTTTGGATCTTTTTGGTTGCGTTCATGTGGATCCGGATAGGGTCTGTAGGCTCTGCCGTGATCAGTTACGACAACAGGACTGTCCTTCCTGTTTGGTAGGTTGCTTTCGGTTTTCCAGGATGAATGGAGGCCATGCTCTTCAATCGATTTGGTGTCAGCGTTGCCATCGACCTTATCTACTTCCTCAAGCTCTTTGTAAAATTCACAAAGCTCCTGCTCGATACAAGGTTCAGGGCGACACGCAGGCCCAGGGCGACACGCAGGCCCAATAAATGCAGTACTAGTGACACCTAACCTTCTAATGACACGGTTTCTGTCTGTTTGGCTTGTACTCTCAATGGAACATGTGTTAACTTTCACAAATGTTTGCATTTGTGTTGAAGGATCCAGTTTTCCCCCATCTGGATGGACATCCTGTTGCGTCTTGAAATGACTTTCAGCAGGTAAATAAGCAAATTCAGTCTGGTTAATCGTCTGATTGCTGGATGATTTAGACACCGGAGTCACTCTGACAACTTCCGAGTGAATTTGTGGTGTGGTTTTATATGGTTCCTCTACATTTCCACCATTAGGTGGAGAAGTAGATTTACTGGTGTTCACATCTGGCATCTGTTAAGAATAATACAATGTGAATGAAAATCACATAGTAAAGCAATAGTGTACATAGATTCATTGATTATAAAAAAGATTAATAAATCGAAGCAGGCCAACCTTTTAAGCATCAGATCACAGATTAGTTATAACATAAGAATGTATAGATGTTTAACGTTATATCTGTCAGCTTGACAACTATCTTTTACTATTTACCAACACAGAAGCAATTTCGATAGTCAGGTTCATGTTTCAATGACTATCATAGTCATGACTAAGTATTCTACGAATTATCTTTTCTGAAATCGATCAAATTGCGCTGAAAAGCTTTAACGTTACCTGAAGTGTGGAAAAACTTGTACGTTAAGCACAAAGGTTAATTAAACGTTTTGTTGATCGACGTATGTCTGATTACGTTAGTAACGTTACAGTAGAGGGAAGCCAGACGCCTAGGGGAAGCCAGACACCACAAAGGGGAAATAAAAAGGTTTCAAAATAAAAGTCGTTAAAAAATAAAATAATATTTTAAAAAAGGTCTGTTGTTATATTGTTTTTTAATATTATCCCAAACTTTTCAACGGTAGTGTATATGTGATATAAAATAAAACAATAATAATATATAATATATAAAACACTGAAAGAGCAGCACTCCAGAGGGTCATAAAAACATCACAAAAGATCATTGGACTTTCACTGCCCCCCCTTGAGGAGATCTACAGGCTTCGCTGCCGCAGAAGAGCATCTACCATCATCCAGGACAGTACTCATCCTTCTCGTGATCTGTTTGTACTAATGCCTTCTGGAAGACGCTACAGAGCTTTAAAAACTCGCACCTCCAGATTTAGGAACAGTTTTTAGAACAGAACTGAATTCTGCTTTTATTCTCCCACAGCTGCCTTAATTTAGGCTAATTAATTTATATGGACATGTATGACATTGCTTAAACAACATGCACAAGTAATTTTAAGCTATTTTTATTGTTTTTAAATTATTTTTATTATTGGATAACATGAATACGGTTTTCTATGAGAGATGTCAAATTTCGTTGTATACAATGCAATGACAATAAAGGTAAAACTAAAACTAAACTAATATGTTGTCATTTATATTACTGTGCATGTTTCATTGAGGTAGGATTGGTTGGATATTGTCAACAAGAAGTAATAACAAATTTCCCTCAAAGCTGAAGTGTGCTCCTCCAGTTTAACCACAAAATGTGTCAGTCACCACTTCCTCTTCGAAGTAGAATCTTCAGATCCTCCTGTAAACTGCTGGTAAACCGCTGGAACTAAACCAAAACTGAATTTTGAATAAGTTGAGTTATTTCTTAAAGTCCCCCTGCAGTCAATCTTTTTATCCCCTAAAACTCATCTTTGATCACCAAAATTACACATAAGCGTTTTTCCTTGAAAATAAATATCTTCATGGCATGCACACCGCCTCATTTAGTATACGCGGTTCTATGAAAATGCAAACTAGCCCCGTCTACTCACTCACACCAGCTCAGAGATCCACTCCCTGATCACACGTTGACGTGATTGGTTACAAGTTAATTTGTGACGTCTGAAACACCAGCAATAAACTTAAAGGATTAGTTCACTTTCAAAAAAAATGTTGCTGATAATTTACTCACCCCGATGTCATCCAAGATGTCCATGTCTTTCTTAATTCAGTCGAAAAGAAATGTAGGTTTTTGAGGAAAACATTCTAGAATTTTTATACACAGACTTCAATGGCAACCATCTATCCCAATGCTCAAAAGAAGGTTCAAATGTCTGTCTCAATGCAGCTTCAAAGTCTCTACACGATCTCAGTCGAGAAATAAGGGTCTTTACCTAGCGAAACGATCGGCCAATTAAAAAAAAAATTTTTTATATATTTTTTAACCACAATTGTTCGTCTTATGCTGGTCTGCGACGCGTCACGTATTACGTCATCACGTTGGAAAGGTCACAAAAAAAGAGTACACAGACAAATAACTTAGATAGATGACGTGAACGTGACCTTTCCAACATGATTACGTAATACGTGGCGCGTCGCAGACCAGCACAAGTTGAACAATTGTGGTTAAAAAGTATATAAATTTTTTTTTTTTTTTAGAAAATGACAGATCATTTCGCTAGATAAGACCCTTATTTCTCGACTGGGATCGTGTAGAGACTTTGAAGCTGCATTGAGACGGACATTTTAACATTCTTTTGAACATTGGGATAGATGGTTGCCATTGAAGTCCATTCTGTGTAGAAAAAGCCTGGAATATTTTCCTCAAAAACCTTAATTTCTTTTCGACTGAAGAGAGAAAGACATGGATATCTTGGATGACATGGGGGTGAGTAAATTATCAGCAAACATTTTTTGAAAGTGAAGTAATCCTTTAAGCTGTTTGGATTTAATAAATAGGCTATACTGTATAATTCCAAACGCATTATAAAATATGCTATTTTATCTTTTTATTCCTTTTTAAATAACAAAGGCAGAAATACCCATATTTTGCTAAACACTGAATACATGCAGAGATTTTGCTTAACTTAAACTTCTCAAATTCAGCTACATTTTTTATAACCACCAAAGCGACCATCAAGGAACTGAGTTTTCCTATAAAATCCCCAACTAAGCTCACAACAGGGTAGGTTTGGCACACATCAGGCACATAAGTAAACACGTGTGGTTTTAACTGAAATCCCCTGTAAATAGGCCTACTTGAGGCAGCTTGGTAGGAGTTCAGAGCAGCTTTTGAGAATGTTTTCACTACATAAATGTCATCTCACACTTCCAAAAGCATTTAGGTAATAGACAGGGTCAGATCGCAAAAGAGAATAAAAACAAAACATGTGTTCATGAAGGGACTGCTTTTCATGTTTATTAGTCGAGACAAATTATCCTCTTTGGATTGCAATTCGTGATTACATTGTTCTTCTTCTTTTTATTTTATATTAATTAAATAATATTAGGTAGGCCTATAATTGACATGTTTTTTTTGTTTGTTTTTTTGCTGATTTTACAGTCAGATCACTTCAATTCACGTTCTACTTCTAATCATTCCCTTTAATTCATTTAAATATCCATTATTAATTGTTTATTCACTGTATTCATTTACTTATGCATTCTCTAGACATGGCCTAAAAAGAAATCTGTCCAATAACACTTATGTGACAAATTCAATAACTCACCATGGTATAAATTTTTCTGTTTATTTTTTTGAACAGTGGTACTGTAGAGGGCATAACACATTTACAGTTTTTAGTTCAATCAATATATATTTCACTTTCTTTGCTCCCCATTGGATGCATATAAAGAATCACACAGAAGTTAATTTTACCAAAATATCCCAGACACGATTCCAGAATCATCTATAAATAAATGAGAAAATAATGGAGACTTTCTACTGATTTACCAGCTCAGTAGTTGAAAACACAGAAAAAGGAAAGCTATAACTTTCACAGCAGTTGATAACAATTGACAGTTTATGGCACATCCACATTGTAAGAGCTCAACAGTTGAGTATAGAGTTGGCCCTCATGATGCGCATGACTTTCCGTGAGTTGTAACTGTATTCAAACTGAATATGCTCACGGTAGAAGTACAAATATCCTGTAAAAAAGAGAAACAACAATGATTTTCGAATCGGTTCAAATAAATCAGCTGAAACAATAAGAAAGTTATGCAACTAATTTACACATACCAAAATGATAAGCAGCGGCATCCACTTCATCTCCAATTCCGGGAAAGTCTTCCTCAATGGATCGTGGGTATCCACTATCCATGGTGCTTGTCTGCTCATCATAACTGGACAAGAGATGCAGCTTACATTAGCTTTTTAGCATTCTATTCACTGTGTGTGTGTGTGTGTGTGTGTGTGTGTGTGTGTGTGTGTGTGTGTGTGTGTGTGTGTGTGTGTGTGTGTGTGTGTGTGTGTGTGTGTGTGTGTGGTGGCGGGGGGTGGGGGGTGGATATTGTAACAATATGATTACCTCCAGTATTCCTCTTCTACAAAAAGTAGAGTCTTGCCCGTATCTCGGATGTTTACAGCTGCATCTATTTTGCGTACGGTCTTCGGGAGACCCAGTTTGTGGATGTATTTTGGATAGCCGTCAACAAGATTGTAACCATTGAGAGCCCACATTTTGATACCTGTAATATTTTTCAATCATAAAAACATTAATAAGAGTTAAATCTAACTCAAAAATGCATCTGCAAGTGTGGCAGTATTGTTATTGTTCATTTAAAAAAGGCTAAAACTATTACAAATGGTTTCTGTTCATTGAAATAAAGCTGAAATAAAATAAAATATAGATATTAGATGTAAAACCTATAAAAACATGTTGCCTTGAAGTACTGAAGTCACTGAAACTGAACAAAAAATGACTAAAAACAAACAAAAATTTAAATAAAAACTGATACTGACTATAAAAATAAAAGCTCATTTTAATATTAGTAATACATACTATAATAGTATCTGATAAATAAGTGTTGGAAAGAAAATGTTCACAATAAGTTGAGGAAAATAAAGATAAAATAATCATTTGACATTTGAATCTCAAAACTAACCACTGAATATGATGACAATATCTTTCTCCGGGTTCTCATAGGCAGCATCTACTTTGTTTGGTATTTCCGGCCAGGTACTTTTAATGAGGGTTTGTTCAGGCTCAGGCATTTGTGTATGTAGCCGCCAGTAAAACCTGCCAACAAAAATATTATCAGGACAGGAACCCTATTACATTATATAACACAAGAGTTTATAAAAAAATTTGCTATAGTGCCGCCAGGGACAGTTTTATCACAACAATGAACTGTGGACTATTTTTGCACCTGTCTTTGAAAATGATTGTCTCTCCACGGAGTTCAGTGACGGCATCAAAACTCAGTTCAGGGTCACACTTGCTTGGAGCGTCGGGTTTGGGCTTGACTCTTCCGTGGTTTGGGTTTTCACCTTTGGTTAAACCAAAAGCATAGGTTGAATCAGGACTATGAAGACTTCTAGAAAAATCTATTGGTCGAACTGATATATTGCTCAATGCTCACCATAGAGAGACTGAATCCCCTTAATGTCATCCTCAGAGAGCGGGTAACCCTTGCCGTAGGAGTACACCGGGTACATCAGTGACCCAGGGTCAGAGGAATGGGCCATACCGAGAGCATGACCAAACTCATGGGCCGCGACCAAGAAGAGATTGAATGCTGCAAAGAACATTGAAGATTAAATACATGGAATAAAATAGATTTTTAAATATATTAAAATAGAAAAACGTTATTTAAAAATTTAACAATATTTAAATATTTTTTATCAAATGTGACCCTGGATCACAAAAACAGTCATAAGTCGCACTGGTATTTTGTGTGGCAATAGCCAACAATAGGCTACATTGTATGGGTCAAAATTATAGATTTTCTTTTATGCCAAAAATCATTAGGATATTAAGTAAAGATCTTTTGTTAAGTAAAGATCTTGAAGATATTTTGTAATGACCCCAAACTTTTGAACATTGGTGTAGCTACCGCATAAATGTGGTATTTTTTGTACCATGAGAGTCTTTGGTCCAGGTTTCGTCCTCATCAAAGTGTGTATCACCACCAATGCCATTTCCAGGGGGGTAAGCATGAGCAAGAAGCCCCTCTGGTCCATCAAACGGGTTGAAGTCTCCATGTTCTGTCATTTGCATTCAAAAAAAGAATGGAAATTGATAGAAATAATAAAAATAAAAACAAAAAAAGGAAGAAATAGCCTTTTAATTCCCACTTCAATGAATAATAACAAATGGTGGTACCTTTTGCTCCAAAGCTGATCATGATGTCAGCATTTCCCTCGTGCAGTTTCCTAAACCTCAGTGGAGTCACCCTGCTCCAGACATTTAAAGCATTTCGGACGGCTCTGTCCACATCCGGCTTCTTCATGTCAGGAGTGTAATTCAGAATCCTGAAAGTGAATGAAACACATATTTTGAAAATAAAACTGCATGAGTCTTTTTTTTATCGTATATTCAATTATTTAATGTACAAACACAAACCTGAAGGTCACATCTGTGGTTTTCCATTTGAGGTCATTTGGAAAGTGATTATATTCGGCCACATCTGGAACTCCGCAGCGAGCCATTTCCATCAGCTCCAAAGTGTCGTCGTCCAGCTTTCCCGTAACGTCCAACCTAAAAAACTCTTGCATCTCTTGAATTTTCTTGTGCATGACATCGGATGTTTTTCCTTCTCCTTGTAGACCGGCTGGCATGCCATAGTACCTTCGAAGATATTTCTACAAAAAAATAATAATAGATGAATACAATTTAAAGAACAGAAAATGAAGAAGCAAAGATTTATCCCACAGAAAAAAAATGCTCTCCCTACCTCAGCTAACAACACCTCGTCTTTCTCCTCACTTGAGATAGGTTTTGCTAAAGCGTGTGCAGCGATCACCAGCAGCAATACCACAGCTGTGAGCTCCATGTTGACCGGACGATGTTCTGCTCGGTCTGGCGGGGTTCTTTATAGTGCTCTCTGCCGTCAAAAAATTGTTTGTGAATCATGTAAAAAGTACCTTGGCCAATCCGCCACTTCCTCTAGCCGCACAGCCAGCAGAATGTGGTTAAAAACTGCTTTTAGGACACCTGAGTGAGCAATGATATCACTGCTCCGGTGCTACTTTTAGCTTCAAGTGATTTGTTGACTCATTTTGGTAAAGGACATGAGTAATGAAAGGTTATGAAGGCATGTTATGCTTCTTGTTTTGATAGTTTTTTTTTTTTTTGTGATTTTAGGGTTTTAGAAGCCCCAATAGTACATACCTCTCAGACTTTATTTACAAAATACACAAGAAATCTATTTTAAGGCCTAAAGGATGGCACATCATTATGCCAACTTCATTTCAAGAGTACTATTAATATTTCCAGACTGCTGGAAAGGATTGTGAATCATAGCCATTCAGTTTTGACTAAGACCTGGCATGACTTCAAAACCTATATGCAGATAAGACAGCTAATAAAGACACCAAAGGATGTGGTCAACATCTTTCACAACACAATTCCCAATAAATTAAAATAATTAAAAGCGACATTAAAGACATAATAAATACTGATCTTACATCCATCAAAGAACAAAATACATCAGTTTCCACAAAAGTACACTGTAAAAAAATATATATATTCAAAGTTGCTGCCTTAAATTTTTAAGTACAATAAACTTGGATGTTTAAGTCATTTCAACTTGAATTACATTAAACTGACTAATAAAAAAATAGTTGAATCTTGCATAACTTGTAAAAAAAAAAAAAAGTTGAAAATTGCTTAACTTATTTTGATGAGTTAACGCAATGTAAAAACATGTCATAACTTATTGATCATAAGTTATTTTTTACAGTGTATTAAGCAGCATAACATCGATAATAATAAAAATTTGCTGCGATTATTTATCACAACTTAAAATCCAACATTGTTTTAACTTTAAAAGTATGTGTTCATGCTTGACTTAAAATATTAAGTTTAGTTAACTTTAGTTTAGTTTAGTTAAGTTGGATATTTAAGTTATCTCAACCAATTTTAAGTTGTTATAACTAATCGCAGCCACATTTTTTACAGTGTTCTTGAGCATCATATCAGAATGATTTCTGAAGGATCCTGTGACACTGAAGGCTGGAGTAATGATGCTAAAAATTCAGCTTTGCCATCATAACAATAGATGACATTTTAAAATATATTCAAATGGAAAACAGCTATTTTAAATTGTTATAATACTTCACTGTTTTTATTGTATTTTATAAAATAAATGTTGACTTGGTGAGCATAAGAAAAGACTTCTTTCAAAAACATTTAAAAATCATACTGACCCCAAACTGAAAAACAAAATGCTCTGCATGTTTTGCACAGCTGTTATAGAGGCTTTTTCCAGCTTTGCAGCATCATCACGTGAAAAACACTCAATATGTTGGTTGAACCCATTAAGCAAAGAAAGGACACTGTTGTGAATGACTGGTAATAATAGATTGGCTATTTTTTTCATATTTCCATTTGTTTGTCTCTAATTTTGTTTTGAGAAAAAAAAATAGTATTAAGATAGGCTATATTATTAAGTCCTAAGTTTCAAAGAGCAAAATATTTCCAGGGCTGCAAGTGTAGGCATGTCCCGTTAATGGCAGCTGTCTCCCATATTACGCCGTATAAATGGAGTGACAGAATTCTTGAAATGTGACTTTGCAACTCCACACCTCTGTAAAGTACACACATTATTAAGCAGACAAGTGTTTGTGTTTCTAATAACACTGATTTTACTCGAGGTTTGTTAAGAAAATCGCTGCTCAAAAGCACTTGCTTGAGACATAATGGTGCGCAAAAAAACAGTTTAACAGCACAATATAGGCCTACTTCATGTAGTTTTCCCGATTATAGGTAATTAGACCGGTAGGCTATGTAAAAATGAGCACTGTGGGCATTTTATCATCTGATGTTTTGTCTGCTATAGTTACGAGAGAGAACAATATTGGGCAACAGTGGAAACATAATATTCAATTTTAGTGAAACCTTTTGTCCAGATATATTGTTTGTGATTTTCTTCAAAATTATCAATTAAATCTTTTAGAAGACTATGCGTCTCAAATACTGTGCAAGGGAATTGAAAGGGAAAATATAACAAATAGTAAAATATATATATATATATAACGCAAGTACAAACTGACCAATTAAATCCTTAATGATGTTCTGATGATAAATATACCTGATTTGGCCATTAAATATTTATTTCTAAATTTTAAAAAGTTTTTTTATAGCCAACTCAGGTTGATTTAGCCCTAAAATCATATTTCTGACTTGATTACAAATCACAAAATAATATATTGATTTTAAGGTTATTTCAGTGCCATACTTGATTCCAAAACTCATCTGTTTTAGAAAGAAGCAAGCAGAGACATGTACAATAAAAACACTGACTAAGGAAAAAGCACGAAATGTGATGGATGAAATTCATAACCCGGGGCCGAAACACTACAGGCTTTCCCAACATTTCAGCAAAGGAGATGCAATGAACTCCTACACTTTTCTCAGAAACTGTAGATGATGGGCACCAATCAAATCCAGAAGCTGAGATCAGATCCTTTAGTCCGTGGAAATACCCTCATGTCACAAGTTGAAAAAGGTCTAAATGAACCTGTCCTCTCAATACTTATTGTTAAAGAATGCATCATGATGTTCTCCATTCTTAAAAAAACGTGGTTGTAAATGACATGATGTTTATGAATAAATACGCTTTTCAAAATTAGCCATGAAAATTATGACATCCTTGGAACTGTTGAAAAGGGAGTAGGAGCTAAAATATAAATTCAAAAATATGCTGTATGAGTGTGAATCATGTCAGAATGAGACCATGGGGAAATTCCCAGGTTTATAATGTGGATCATATCCCACATCCGCCGGGAAGACCGTATATGAAGAAGACGATGTCAGGACTCAGGAGAGCAGCTGCCAGTACTGAATAACTTGTGTGCCATTTACTGGATTAAACTGTTTGCTTTACATTTACATTTATTCATTTACTGATGGGTGCTTCTATCCAAAGCGACTTCAGGAATGCAACAAGCGATTCATCATCAAAAACGCAATAAACACATGAAGTCAAGTCAAGTCATCTTCATTTATATAGCGCTTTTAACAATGTAGATTGTTTCAAAGCTGCTTTACAGAGATAAACGTATAATTTAAGGTAACAGATTGTTTTGGCTTTAATTGTGTGCCAGTAATACAAAGTGAATACAAAGTATAATACACTGAAGTGCCAGTAATACAAAGTTTCAGTCATTGTTCAAAATAAGATGGACAAGGAAGGGATTAAAGAATGATGAGGGTCGCTGTGATTTTGCCAAGCAAGACATGTTCCTGGATCGTCAACATTCCTGTCCAAAAATTAAGTCCAAACCCTATCCCTACCTCTAAACCAACTTCTCCTTAAAATCAGATGGAAATGACAGGTGAATAAAACTAATGTAGAAACTTCCAACCCTGCTTGTAAGCCTAAACTTGACATAAACTGTAAATGTGTCCCTTAAATCTGATTGGTTGATTGGAATGTTGTTCCAGGATCAACAAAGATGTTGATCCAACATGTTGCACTTGGTGAAATTGTGTTCACTCTATCCGGGTGGGGTTGGGTATTCCACCAGCAAGGAACAGTGAATGAAACCGTCCTTGAGAGTGATTTTTTGCCTGGACTGGAAGCAGATCGCAGGCTTCTGGAGGGATGTAGACTCGTGAGAGAGAGGTAGGAGGGTGCAGAGCCCATGGCTGTTCTGGGCAAGCACCAATGTCTTGAACTTGATGCGAGCCGCAACCTGAAGCCAGTGTAGAGAGATAAAGAAAGTGACATGGGCTCATTGAGACGAGACGTGCTACTGTGTTTTGAATCATTTGCAGGGGTTTGATTGCACATGTTGGAAGTCCAGCCAGAAGAGCATTGCAATAGTCCAGTTTAGAAATGACAAGAGCCTGGAAGTGTTGCATGCTCTGTAGGAAGGGCCTGATCTTCCTAATGTTGTGCAAAGCAAACCTGCATTATCATGCTGTTTTTGCAATGTGATCCTTAAAGGTCAGCTGATCATCAAAGATTACCCCAAGATTCCTGATTGAACTCCTGGATTAGTTGAAGAACTTTAAACTGTGCTGTACTGACTGCATGGCTGGGAAGATGAGAAGCTTTGTCTTAGCTAGGTTAAGTTGTAGGGGATGTTCTTTCATCCAAGATGTCGAAAAAAATGAACATTTCCATGGACCCCCTAATAATATGCATTGCATTATAATAATTGCATTCCCCTGGGGGTCCCTAGGAGGACCCACTTTAAAGTTGAACATTTACTTAGTTTAAAAATTGGTTTAAAATATTTAGTTTATTTTTATAAAAATATATTTCACACAAAAAAACAAACACACAAAATAATTACCAACAATTAGGCCTATTATTAAGTACAAAAAGTTAAACAAAATTTAAATTATATTATTATATTATTTTATCATATTATTCAATTATAATAAATATTAAATTATTTATATCAGTTGTATCTTAAAATTGTACTTGAAGGGACATTTTGCTCAACAAATGCAATCTCGTTTTTAATAAATGTAACAGACATTTTACAGTTGGCTCCTTACATGAAAATATTTTTTCATTAGAATTTTGTTTTTTTGAAATGCATGCATGAAGTACGTTTATTTCATGAAAGTTAAACGGTTACATGCACAGTATAAAATATTAAAATGTTATGTATGAAAAGACTAGGCCTGTTTTATTACCTTTAGTAGGCTACCTCACGTGTGTGGCGCCTCGGGACTTTTATTTTAACTTTCCAGCAGCCATGGATGGCTGAGTTATGTTGTGTGTAGTTTCACTCACCCTCTCTCATGTAAATACTGTGCACAGTTCGTGATGTGACAGGATATTTTTGTCTCCAGTAATTGTTGAACACCACAGAGGCTTTGAGACTGCGGAAGCGTAGACGAACGAAGTTTGTACGAGGTAGTTTAAATACTGTTTTAAACGTATTCACTTTTGATTTTTGTCATTATGTTGCATTATTTCAAATATTTCAGTATGTCAAGTGATATAAGAAGTGAATATGTACTTTTATTTCAGATTATTGCATGCAATATTGGACATTGTATATAATCCTGACTCTTGACTGTACTATATTATAACGAATATTATCTTAAGATGCATTTTGATGCACATGAGATGCAGATTGCAGAACAGGTTCATGAGTGTTCTTACGACTGACAGGTTGGCGAAGATGGAGGAAGATTTGTCACGTGCTTTGAATTCTGTCACCCTGGAGCCTAAAGACAGTAAAATTGACACTTTTGGGTAAATATTCTTACTTTTCATTTAGCTCATCCTTTCTTATCAAAAGTTATTGATATTGTATTTTGCCATTACAAGTGGCTTGTTCAAGAATCACCCCATCTGGAGTTTATATCTATAACCTTTGGATTTCCATTAAAACATTTTAGCACTAAGCCACAAAATTATACTTTTATCATATATTCTCATTATGTGAATGCAGATATTGGTAAACCGTGATCCATTTAGAGTTTCTTCTCATGAAGCAGCACAAACATGTATTGTAATCGTTTTATATGTTGCAATTTTGTCACAAGGTTGTCGATTAAAGACCTCAAGCGCTTTTTATGTTTCAACATCCAGAATCCTCGGACAAGGTGAACAGTTTAGTCTCTTGTTTACTGAAATGGTGAAAGAATAAAGCAGGGATAAGCACTTTAGGATTAGCTTTCTCAATACACTTACATGTGGGGGTTTCAGTTGTTAATGGAAAACCAAATCGTTTTACGGTTCTATAATTTGGCCACAAGTTTCGTATTTAAATATGCAAATGCTTAAGAGTCTACATGACTGGATCATTATTGCAGTGATTATTATGTTTCTAGCATGTTTGGCAACAGTTCTTCTAACCCTAATTGATGGAGTGTGTAGCTTTTCATTTCTTGAACAACCATGTAGGAAGACACATCATGGCCATATTTCCGGATGACAATGTCACGATTCATCTTGCTCAAATTGTGAAAGAATGGTCAAGAGTCAAGCACTCTGTAAGCTTGTATACTGTATATAATTAAGAGCAGGTATTCCATCTTTCATAGCAGCGCCATCTTTGAGGCTGTGAGGAATAGACACGCATCCCTTCAATGGGTTGTACTGTTATTTAATGTGTTTTTGGATTGTTCTGCTGACGAAACACTGCAAAGAGTCAAATTTTCTGTTCATGTGGGAGGTTTCAGATGCAGTTCAGTTGCAACAATACCTCCATTGCATTGGGTAAATGCAGCATTGAGGTTTCCTCTTGTTTAAATTGAATGTGCTTGGGTGGGCCATGTAAGCCCTTGATAAACCAGATTAGGATTTTAATCTAAAAGTCCGCCTACGCTTCCACCTCCTTCTACTCCCCCTTACAGGCTATATCTCACACTTAACTGTATTAATAATTTCTGGAATAACTGCCTTTGCTTCCCTGGTGCTCAAGACAAAATACCTGTCAAGACAATTGAGTGACCAGCATGGAGGAAATAGCTGATCATTTGAATGAAAAACTGCGAGTGCGCTCCGACAGCGTGGCCATGCTCATGACCTGCGTGGATGATAAACCGCACGCGCAGGTGGTTAAAGCGTTAGATGGGGCTTTTCTCGTCTGCAGGCAGGCAGACTGCGGGCCGACCTAAGAAAGACCAGTTCAGGTTTTGTCTTTCACTTCTCTTGTTGTCGTGTCTGGCAGATCTAAACCGACTGCTGGTTTCTAGTTTGGTTTTGTGGCAACTGAACACCTTGTCTCTGTTTTTCCAGAGAGTATCTTGTTTCGTCAGTGATCTTCAGGGATGAGATATTTTGAACTTTAGATTTCAGTCTGTAGTTCTTAAAATTGGTTTTGAGCTGTTTAAGATTTTAATCTGCAATTTCATATGCTTAAAATTGCTCAGACCAATTAGTTGAAATGGTGTTATTGTTAATCTGAGTAGTTATGTGAGGAAAACATGGAGATTTACTTTATTGAACTGAATACATCTTTCTTTCTTATGTACTCACAGGCTGTATGTCGTCACGTGGAATGTGGGCACAGCTGAGCCTCCTGAAGATGTGAACTCTCTGCTTCAGCTCAGCTCCCCGAAGAAACCCGACCTCTATGTGATCGGGTGAGTTTTGATATCTTGAGCTCTGCGGACCCACATAAAGTAAACAATTATAGTTATCTGACCTCAGAAGTATGTGGTCTGAATGTCCTAATGTCTGTGATGCTGCTCTTGTTCAGTCTTCAGGAAGTGAAGGCTGCACCTCTCAAGTTTGTCACAGATCTGGCCTTTGAAGACTCCTGGAGTCAGCTCTTCATGAGCACTCTGGCGCCTTTGGGTTATATCAAGGTGCTGATTCTGTCCGCCATGCTTTTGTTCATATGCTAATCATGTGATTCACCATGAACCAGTGGATGATTGGTTTCTTAGTCATTGAGCACATATATAGAGCTCCTCAGACAGGTAGACATGCATGGGAAATTTTAGGTGATTTAATGATGAAGTATGTATACACACACACACACATTATATTGTATGATATTTGCAATATTTAAATGTAAAACGATATATTTATTTATATATTTAATATAAATCATATTTTAATTCATATAACTCACTCACTAACTATAATTCACTCACACTTTAATTATATATTGAATTACATAATTACAATTATCATGAATTCATACATGAAATTATAATAAATTAATAAATATAATTTTTAACTACAAATAAAAGTTTATTTATACATTTAATATAAATTATATTATAAGTTATTTATAATATAAATGAAAATAGCCCCACATCATCACATACCCTTCACCATACCTAGAGATTGGCATGGTTGTATTTCAGTTAGCCTAATAGCTGGTTTGATTTGCATTGAGAGATGATCTTATGGAAAGTACCCCATGCCAATCTCTAGGTATGGTGAAGGGTGTGTGATGATGTGGGGCTATTTTAATTCCAGAGGCCAAGGGAACTTTATCAGGACGCATAGTATCCTGGATCCATGAAATAACTGGCTTTAAAAATAAAAATCTGCATGCCTCTATGGGAATTTTACATAGGGGTGTCCTGACTTATGCACCCTGTATTTTAAGGAAGAACATTTATTTATTTTTATACCATGGTCTGGGTGAATACTCGATTCTGATTGGCTGCAGGGTGTCCGTTAAAAAGTGATAGAGGACACCTAAATAAACTGTCAGGTGTAACCAAGGAAACCAAGTTATTGTTTGTAACTTGTAACTTTAGATTTCAATTGTAAACTAATTAAAATATAAACTAATGTTTTAAAAATGTGTTATTTGGCAAGTGACCATGGTATAAGCGGGTTAATGCCCGACGGTTCACACCTCGCCGTCGTCCATTAAAACCTGACAATGGACACCTCGTCGGGCATTAACCCTTACACGATACACTATTCATTCACAAAGAAAATTGGTGTCCTTAAAGGTTGGACTTTTCCTAATTATTTGAATTAAGGCATTGAGATAAATTTCCAAAAGATTATTTTTTTATTCCTCTTTTTAGTCAACTTTAGCATGGGTGCATTCACTTATGCTTAGCACTGTATATAATAGGCTATAAGTATATATTTTGCACAGAAAATAGTGCACACTTTATAATAATGTTGTCTAATTTCCTGTTTTACTGTGGCCCATTCAGGTGTCCTCCATACGGATGCAGGGTCTACTCTTGCTTTTCTTTTCCAAGCTGGATCACGTCCCCTTTATCAGAGACATTCAGGTCACTTACACCCGCACAGGACTCTACGGCTACTGGGTAAGACCATGGAAATGCAAATACTTGATATACCTACTGAAAATCGCATCTTAATTTCATCTTAATTTCCTTCAAATGAAAGGGTAATAAAGGAGGCGTGTCTATCCGCCTGTCCCTCTACGGTCACATGCTCTGCTTCCTGAACTGTCACCTCACCGCTCACATGAACTACGCCTCTCAGAGGGTGGACGAGTTCGAGTATATCCTGGATGCTCAGACCTTTGACACCAAAAACACGCCACACATTTTGGACCACAAGTCAGTCCATCATGATATTTTTGTAATATAAATAATAGCGCATAAAAAGCATACTGTATTTTTCTTATGCTTCACCTTCTTATTTTGCATATTCTTTTATGTATTATGTTCTTATTATCGATTTTATTGATTGTCATGATTCCTTATCATTTATGTATTGCTATTTATTGCATATGAATTCTCTCACCTCATTCTCTAGGGTTGTGTTCTGGTTTGGGGATTTGAATTTTCGTATCGAGGATCATGGTATGCTCTTTGTAAGGAACTGCCTCACCAGCCAGCGTTTCAGTTTACTTTGGCCTAAAGATCAGGTACTGATCACTCTTGAATCTGTATTACTGACATAAATTATATGACACTCTCTTTTGAGATGTCTATACATGTAAATTAAAAGTGTATTAATGTATGAATAATTTATTTGCAGTTCCAGAATTAGTAACTCGCTTCTTTTGCATAATGTTTTTTTTTATTATTATTATTTTTTTATCTGTGAATGTCAATATCTCACCAGCTCACCATGATGAAACAGAAGGAAGCTATTTTGCAGAAGTTTGAAGAGGGACCTCTGGACTTTCAGCCCACCTATAAATTTGATTTGCACTCGGATAACTACGACACAAGGTAAATGACACAACTTCTTACAATATATCTTCCAGTATAGGGCTGTCACGATTATTGATTAATTGTACGATTGCGAATATTCTGTCTAATCATATCATAATTTTGATTATTAAAATGGATTTCATGTTGACTTTACATTTTCTGGATAGCTGTGAAGGATAGCTGTGAATAGTATCCTGAATCTCCCTCAGCTCCTCTGCGAGGGCTGTTTTTAACTGCCAGATGTTCACTCATACTCTCTTTTCACCCTTGCAGAGTACAGAAGACATGGTTTGGTTTTAAGTAAGCTTTATATTTCCCATGTGCTTCTTAACTTGAACCTTCCTCCCCTGCTTGTCTAGCCTTCTGTCAGCATTCCTTGAATTTTTTCGTAATTGTAGCATTTCCGTCAGAGAGCGGAAATACTTATTTTGTTAGTTTTTTGCACTAGAGTTGGCAGATCTCATCCACACTTTAATGCAGACCAAGTGCATTGTGTGCCGCCCACCCTGTCCTGTAACACCCATTCATCTACTGCTAAAATGAAGCACCAGAAATAATCCATTATTAACATCCATATACATCCAGTCTGTGTTTGGACTTAGTTGGTGTTGTGTGTTGCAAAGAGTTTTCAAGTATTAGTCATGTTATCTATGTTTCTATGCTGTCATTTTTAGTAGCTGTTCAGATCTTTGCATGTGGACGACTCGACTCACTTTAATGAAAATGCTTTTTTTTAAGCATTTAAATTCTGATATATAAATATATATATATAGTGTCTTACTCTATATATAGCCTGTATTTATAGACACAATTATATACATTAAAAAAAATCATATATATATATAGCCTATTTTAATATAAATTGTTATTAGAATTATTTTCTATTAAATGTTTTTGTTATACCTTATGTAGTATATTAGAATATTACATTATTCAAAAAAAATAATAATTTTGTAGCACATGTAGGAATAAATCTTGTTTCAAACGACCATGACATTGCAAGTTTTTTTTCATAAACCTATATGCTATTTTTGTTTTTCATTTGTTGCTGTTAAAATCATCTTATGACTTTCATAGTTATAAAAGCCTGCCACATAAATTCATTTTCACAAGATGAATGATGGCTGTACAGAAAGATACGCCAATGTTCTTCCAGTTGAACAAATCTGGAAAAGGGATTCAAATCCACACGTTTATTCTATTATATATTTGATTTAATCTTGTTTTCCTCTCTTTGTGATTGGCTAGTGGTAAGAAACGCAAGCCTGCGTGGTGTGACCGGATCCTCTGGCGAGTGAAGCCCGAGTCCTCGCCTACGGAGGACACTCAAGAAGACAATGAAGATGAGCCAAAGAAACAACTGGAGGGGGAAGACGACGATGAGTTCCCTCTGAAAATGACCCAGGAGTATTACACGAGTAAAATGGAGTATGGCGTTAGCGACCATAAGCCTGTCTTTGGCATCTTCCGCTTGGAGGTGGGGAATCACTGAGTAAAACAATAGTCATTAACCCATTGTGCTACAAAATATGACCATTTGTTAATCTGTGATCAGTTGAGAAAGATGTGCGAGACGCCTCTGGTGCAGGTCTGTGCTGAAGGAGAGTGGAGTGCCGACTTCGACGCCCTCATAACCTACAGACTTCTTCAGGCCTTTCCCTCCAGTGCCTGGGACTGGATCGGTTTATTTAAGGTGAGAGAGGTTCCCAAAATGTGCTCCGTTCTGATGGGGTCACAGACTGCCGGTCAAACAAATAATGCTAATGGCAAATGCATATTATAAAAGTATATTATTGTGTATTGTTACAATAGTAATTGTAAAATATTGTGAACTAGATATTATCCCGGGTTTCTTTAATATAGGATTTGTGTTTGTCACTTCACAGGTTGGTTTTAAAAGCGTTTCGGACTATATCACGTACACTTGGGTGAAGGATGACCAGGTGTCTCTCGATGATGAGCTCTTTCAGGTTTGCAGCATTTGCTGTCTGCGTTTCTTGCTAAATAAAGAATTTTTTTTCTTCATATAATCAACTGAGTAGATTAGGAAATGATATCGTCTTTTTTTCACAGGTTTATGTGAACAAAGATGAAATTCCAGTTCGTGGGGGAGAATGTGTGCTGTGCTATTATAGCAGCAACCTGCAGTGCATTGTGGGTATTAGTCAACCTTTCAGGGTGAGTCAAATTTGACTTCTGTATTAATCAGTGTTGGGTAAGTTACTCTAAAAAAGTAATTCATTACTAGCTATTAATTACATTTTCAACAGTGTTATTATTACTGTACTAATTACTCTCTCTAAAAAGCACAGCATTACTTATTACTAATTACTTTCTTAATCCCGTAAAAAAACTCGACCATTTGAACAATACTGTCACGGGTATGGTGCGGATGAAGACAAAGGCAAAGGCACAAAGCTCCAATTCAAACTTTTACTATGATAAAGCTTACACAAAACGGAAACACTCACGATACACTGTAACATAATCAAACATTGACCGACAACTGAAGGGAGAAAGACAGGAACTTAAATACAGAGGATGACGAGGGTACAACAGGTGAAGACAATGAAGGGTGATTAACTGATTAACTAGACAGGTGATGAAAATGAACTAATGAAAATGACGACAGAGATGACGAAAAACACTGAATGAGAAAAAACAACCTAAAAGTCCATGGACACAACAGAAAACACATTAACAATGTGACAGAACCCCCCCCTCCCCCCAGGCGCGTCCTCGCGCCGTAAAACATCCAAAGGGGTGGGAGGGTGGGCGCCCTGGAGGCTGATGGACAGGTGGCCGATCTGGAGCAGGAAGCCTCCAGGGCGGAGCAGGACGTGCAGGTGGCCAGGGCGGAGCAGGATGAGGGCGTGGCCATGGCGGAGCAGACGGACCCTCAGGCGTCCATGGCGGTGAGGACCCTTCGGGCGGCCATGGCGGTGAGGACCCTTCGGGCGGCCATGGCGGTGAGGACCCTTCGGGCGGCCATGGCGGTGAGGACCCTTCGGGCGGCCATGGCGGTGAGGACCCTTCGGGCGGCCATGGCGGTGAGGACCCTTCGGGCGGCCATGGCGGTGAGGACCCTTCGGGCGACCATGGCGGTGAGGACCCTTCGGGCGGCCATGGCGACCGTGTCGGAAGGGCCTCCACGATCCCCTCAGAGGACTTATTGCCCCCCCCCAAAATTTTCTTGGGGAGGTCAGCACTGGACTGGACCAGCGGCGAAGAGGGCTCTGAGCTGACCGGGGCCAGCGGCGAAGGCGGTCCTGGGCTGGACGGGACCAGCGGCGAAGGCACTGGGCTGGACGGGACCGGCGGCGAAGGCTCTGGGCTGGACGGGACCAGCGGCGAAGGCTCTGGGCTGGACGGGACCAGCGGCGAAGGCTCTGGGCTGGACGGGACCAGCGGTGCAGGAAGCTCTGGGCTGGACGGGACCAGCGGTGCAGGAAGCTCTGGGCTGGACGGGACCAGCGGTGCAGGAAGCTCTGGGCTGGACGGTACCAGCGGTACAGGAAGCTCTGGACTGGACGGAACCAGCGGTGCAGGAAGCTCTGGGCTGGACGGTACCAGCGGTACAGGAAGCTCTGGACTGGACGGAACCAGCGGTGCAGGAAGCTCAGGGCTGGACGGGACCAGCGGTGCAGGAAGCTCTGGGCTGGACGGGACCAGCGGCGAAGGCTCTGGGCTGGACGGGACCAGCGGTGCAGGAAGCTCTGGGCTGGACGGGACCAGCGGTGCAGGAAGCTCGGGGCTGGACGGGACCAGCGGTGCAGGAAGCTCGGTGCTGGGCAGCGATAAGGGCTCTGTGCTGGGCAGCGATGAGGGCTCTGTGCTGGGCAGCGATGAGGGCTCTGTGCTGGGCAGCGATGAGGGCTCTGTGCTGGGCAGCGATGAGGGCTCTGTGCTGGGCAGCGATGAGGGCTCTGTGCTGGGCAGCGATGAGGGCTCTGTGCTGGGCAGCGATGAGGGCTCTGTGCTGGGCAGCGATGAGGGCTCTGTGCTGGGCAGCGATGAGGGCTCTGTGCTGGGCAGCGATGAGGGCTCTGTGCTGGGCAGCGATGAGGGCTCTGTGCTGGGCAGCGATGAGGGCTCTGTGCTGGGCAGCGATGAGGGCTCTGTGCTGGGCAGCGATGAGGGCTCTGTGCTGGGCAGCGATGAGGGCTCTGTGCTGGGCAGCGATGAGGGCTCTGTGCTGGGCAGCGATGAGGGCTCTGTGCTGGGCAGCGATGAGGGCTCTGTGCTGGGCAGCGATGAGGGCTCTGTGCTGGGCAGCGATGAGGGCTCTGTGCTGGGCAGCGATGAGGGCTCTGTGCTGGGCAGCGATGAGGGCTCTGTGCTGGGCAGCGATGAGGGCTCTGTGCTGGGCAGCGATGAGGGCTCTGTGCTGGGCGGCGATGAGGGCTCTGTGCTGGGCGGCGATGAGGGCTCTGTGCTGGGCGGCGATGAGGGCTCTGTGCTGGGCGGCGATGAGGGCTCTGTGCTGGGCGGCGATGAGGGCTCTGTGCTGGGCAGCGATGAAGGCTCTGTGCTGGGCAGCGATGAGGGCTCTGTGCTGGGCAGCGATGAGGGCTCTGTGCTGGGCAGCGATGAGGGCTCTGGCGCAGGAAGCTCTGGGCTGGACGGGACCAGCGGTGCAGGCGGCTTGGAGCTGGACGTCAACCGTCCAGGGTCGAAGAGGGACCAAAGCGGAGAATGGTGTCGGGGTCCATCTCGACCACCGCCTCTACTGCGGCCTCCACGGGTCCCGCGAAATCTGGCCAGACGGGTTCCCTCAAACGATCCTCCATGGGCAAAGGCTGGGAGATCTTGGCTCTCCTTGGCCAGGACGAAAATTTTTACCCACTCGTCCATTTTAGGGGGGTCGGTCAATCTGTCACGGGTATGGTGCGGATGAAGACAAAGGCAAAGGCACAAAGCTCCAATTCAAACTTTTACTATGATAAAGCTTACACAAAACGGAAACACTCACGATACACTGTAACATAATCAAACATTGACCGACAACTGAAGGGAGAAAGACAGGAACTTAAATACAGAGGATGACGAGGGTACAACAGGTGAAGACAATGAAGGGTGATTAACTGATTAACTAGACAGGTGATGAAAATGAACTAATGAAAATGACGACAGAGATGACGAAAAACACTGAATGAGAAAAAACAACCTAAAAGTCCATGGACACAACAGAAAACACATTAACAATGTGACAAATACAAGGATAGACATGAATCTGCTCTTTAAATTCTTTCAAATAAGTTATATAAAATTGCATAAATTTTTCCTGAACTGACCAAAGTTTTTTAAGGGAGAAGGTTAAATTATAAGCATACATTTTATTATTAGATGATAAATCCTATTTTGTTTCATATAGAATCGTTCTATAGTCTATACCAGAGTCCTGCACGGGTTCGGGTACCTGACGGGTGACCCGCAAATTTTGCTCAAACGGGTGAAAAATATCCAACTGTGTCGAATACGGGTGCGGGTCGGGTCGGACACGGGGGAAACGCGGGTTCAAAACAGTCACGTGCAAATGTAAAAATAAATGCATATTTTTAGGAACAAATCTACAAAACTATGCCTGTATTTCAAGTTCGAAATTCATCATTTACACAGACTTGCAATGTTCCTGCATCCTAAACTGAAAAGTATACTTGCTGCTGACAGTGAAGTGGCAAGCGTGCACGCACAGTGAGATGCGGCGCCTTGTGAAAAGTCAGTATTAATGCAAACACAACCACAGGGGAAAAAAATTATATTTTTATTAAATAACATTTGAAAACCTGTATAAACTGAACACCAAATAACAATATTAACTACTGAGAGGTGATGACTCGTTCATGAAAAATGTCACAAAGAAACGGCAAAAGTAGCCTAATGATTTTTGAATAGGCTATGTCAAATATAGCAAGGAGACAGAGCAGTTTTTTCTTTGGTTTTAAATTGTTTTGTTTAATTGTATTTATGGTAACATATAAAAAATGTATTAATTTATTTACGGTAACATATACATATGGCTTGTCCAGCTTTTATGCAAGTAATTCTTTTTATTAACTGACTTCAGCTGAACAACAGCCAAATTGCATAATTTTCCGGTTTATCACTGTAAAGCTGATTTGAAACCATCTGTATTGTATAACGTGCTATATACGGTAAATAAATTTGACTTGACACTGTTATGGCTGTATGTTTTGAAAGGCATATTTTCAGTTGGCTTCAGTGTTTAACCCTAGTATGGTATAAAAATCATATGAATGTTCACTTCAGGTGCAGGAATCCAGAGTGGCGATTGAAGAGGGTTTAGTGTCTGAAAATATCAATGGACTTGATGAAACGGTTGCCAGTTAAGACCAAGAGCAAGATGTCAAACCAAACATTACCTGTGGATTTAAGCAAGTGCAATTTTAATCCAAAATTTTAGCTTTTATTGGTATCTGATACAGTAAATACAATATTTTTTTTTTTTCTCTTTTTTTTTTTCTTTTAACCAAGAAATATTTTAAATCGCAGCCAGTATATTTTAAATTCCAGCCAGTTGGTGGGACCCTTCCCAAATAGATTGTGGTATTCTAAGTAAGCACATTTAATTTGGTACTGAATTAATTGAAATGGATTCAGAAACAGTTGTTACAAATTATTTAATTAATGAAATCACACCACAGCCTTACTATTACCACATTCTTTTAAAAAACATTTAGTCTGCATTTAACTTGTAATAGATTTTCAAACAAATGTTTTATTAGTCCACTGTACATCAAAATGTTTACTGTTACTGCTTATGCTGTCCTTGTTTTCTCATTCCTGCATTCCTCATGTTACACTGTCAAGAACAGGCTGCTTTTGCACAATATATTTGAGAACTTTTATGACACATGTTCACTTTGTTGATCTATTTATGACTGTAACTCATACTGAAGTGGTATTATTATATTATTTGTGTCTCACTGAAATTGAGTACGAATAACTGAAGGATGTGATGGAAATATTTTGACCAATTCTATTATTGTGATCAGTACAATTTGATATTATTTTCACAGAGTGCTTGTACGTATTAGGCTAACCAAATATGCAATTTTTTGGCTTAAGAATGTGTTTTTGTTTTAATGTTAGACTAATGCTAATGTATAAATAGAATACATTTGTATACAATTTTACTGTATAAAAGGTAAAAGAAGCTAAATTTCTCTTCTCTGTAAACAAAGAGTTTATTTTCTAAACAACTGCATTCTGATTACATGAAATAAATGTTATTTAAATAAAACAAATGTATAACAGTCTTGTTAATTTTGATAATGAAAATATTCATAATAAAAACAAGGTTGTGAGGGATAAAACGTCTATTTCTTTTTAAAATCTTATTTGCTTGTTTATTTTTTTACTTTGAGTTTGTCAGATGGGACATTTTTGTTAATATGTAAATTGTTTTGTCATTGATCAACATTTAGATACACAGTAGTACATTCCACTCAAAACGTAAATAAATAAATATATATACAGTATGTGGCATATACCACCCTCTAGCGTTGAAACGTTATGTTGCCATAGTAACCGTGTGTTTACCTGCCGGCAGATTTTCAGCACAGCAGTCGTGTTTTAGTGAGTTGCATATATCTGACAGGTAAGACACATTATTTTCGCTTAATGCTTTAATTCTAACTCTATATAAATTATGTCTCTTATTTAAAACACTGAATAGATTGTTTAAGACTAGAATTGATGGAGAAAAATGTTTGTTTTTTTACAGGTAACTGATATCCTGACATGGTTATCTGAATTTGGTCACTCTTTAGATTAGGGTACAATTTTAACTAGTATACGACTTTTGCCTCCTAATTGCTGCTTATTAATAGTAAGGTAGTTGTTAAGTTTTGGTAACTTATTGGGTATAGGATTAAGGGATGTAGAATAAGGTTATGTTGAATAAGACATTAATATGTGCTTTATACGTAACGTTACTAATAAACAACCAATAGCTATACTAGTAATATGTTAGTAAGCACCTAGTTAAGAATTGGAGCCTAAGCTAAAGTGTTACCCTGAATTTTTACGTTTTGTAGTATAATGTCATGCTAGTTGTTTTTTGGCAACAGTATTTAATGCAAGTGTTTAAGACGATCAAATAACTACATATTTGATATTAGTTATCATTGTAGTCTAGTAATTATAAAACAATGATTTAAAAACCAAAGAATGACTTTCTTTCTCATTAGAAAAATGTCTAGGCTGATGGGACCCCCTGATAAATTTCTGCCATCCGAGTGGAAGCATGCAAACCAGGTGCATTTCAGGAGTTCGGAGGCAGAACGAGCGCACTCAGAGAAACTGACAGCGGAGTGTCAGAGACTCATAGAGGAGAGCAACAAATCTACCAAACACACGCAACAGGATGCACAAAAGAAGCTGGGTATGCAACGCTCAAAATGCATGTAACTGGAGGCCTTGCATGAAAGACAAGGAAAGCAGTAAGACAGGAAGTGTAATGATGACACCTGACCTTTTAAAGATAAGTGATTGAAATGATGAAGAGAGGAAGTTATTTCAGATTGGGTTATATTGATTTCCTTGATAAAGACATATGTAACGTTAGTTGTTAAACTGTTCTAGCCTGCTTCTTCTTCAGAGCAGAGAATCCAGGACATCAAATTCTGGAGGCAGGAACTGGAGAAGAAGTTTGAGGAGATGGTGCAGGAGATCGAGACCCTCATCATCTTCAAGAGCCGCGTGGAAAAAGCCTTGGAGAGCTGCTCTCAGCCTTTTCAAGTGACTTTGCAATGTCTGACTGAGAGGTACTTCTAACTGTAGAGCACAACCAGAGGACAATTACTAAAATCAAGTGTTGAACTACATGACCAAATTGATCAAAAATGACAGTAAAGACTTTTACATATTTCAAATAAAAGAACCCTGAAAAAAAGTATCACGTTTTCCACTAAAGATATTAAGCAGCACAACTGTTTTCAACATTTATAATAATAAGAAATGTTTCTTGAGAAGTAAATAATCATATTATAATGATTTCTGAAGGAGCATGTGACACTTAAGACAGAGTTATGATCCTGAAAATTCAGCTTTACCATCACAGGAATAAATTATATTTAAAAGTATTAAAATGGAAATCAGTTATTTTAAATTGTGATAATATTTAACTGTGTTTTTGATAAATGCATAGCCTTGAGCATACGAATTTCAAAAACCTTAAAAAGTCTAGTGACCTTTTGAACGATAGTGTAAGTTACAAGCCAAATTAACCACCCCTAATTTAGGATTAGGCCGGCATCATTCGTTACAGTTCAAACCTTTCAGAAAATGTCTCATAATCATGTGATATGTACGGGACATCCTCAGAGAGAAGCGTGTGGCGATTGACCTGGTGCATGATGGGGTGGAAGAGGAGCTGTTGAAGGAGAAGGAGGTGATTGAGGGTGTGATGGTTCTTCTACAGCGAACACTGGAGCAGATCAACGAGCAGATCAGGTTAGTGGGACAGTGACAAAACTCCAAGGACTAACTTACAAGGAATTCAATTGCCCGACTGTAGCAATTGATGAGTAATTCAGAAGTGTTTAAAATATGGCACTGAATCCTTGAATTATATTGTGTTGTTATATAAATGTCAATTTGCTCAAAACTAAATTGTAGTTTATAAATTATTCCTGTGCTTTTCAGGCTTATTCGTTCAGTGAAGTACTATCTGGAAAAGGACTTGCAGGACAAATTTCAGGCCGAACGCATCGATGATTTCTGCTCCCTTCTCACCAACACGTCGCCTGATTTAGGGAATTCAAACTTAACAAGTGTTGGGTAAGATAACATGTTTATGATACAGTATTTAAAAATCTAAATCTGTTTTAGAAATATGTGACCCTGGATCACAATACCAGTCACAAGTCGCACTGGTATATTTGTGGCATTAGCCAACAATACATTGTATGTGTCAAAATTATCGATTTTTTTGTAAAGATATTTTGTAAATTTCTTACCATAAATATATCAAACATTTATTTTTGTGAGTGAATGCAGCACAATCACGAACATAAATGAACATCTTTAAAGGAGATTTTCTCAATGTTTAGGTTTTTTTGCACCCTCAGATTTCAGATTTTCAAATAGTTGTATCTCAGCCAAATATTGTCCTATCCTAACACACCATACATCAATGGTTTCAAAATGGTCATCAAAATAAATCAGTTTATTTATTCAGCTTTCAGATGGTGTATAAATCTCAATTTCAAAAAATTGACCCATGTGACTGGTTTTGTGGTCCAGGGTCACATATACATTCTCAGACTATTCAAATGTTAACAGATTTAGGTTTTCACCGTTTGCAAACCTATTTCCTTAACCGTTTCCAGAAATGCAGTGACTCCTGAGGAATGGGAGAGCCTCTGCAACTTAAACGTTAGCAAAGCTGAGAATGAGAAGAATAACTCTCTTTCTCTGAGAGCTCTTGTGGAAAGCTTGCTAGAGCAGACGTCCGCAGACATGCGCAGACAGTATGCGGCTACGGGAAGGGCATTTGAGCTGCGCATACAGGAGACCAAAACTGCCAAAACTCAGCTTGAGAACCAGCTCAATGAGGTTGGTTGCACTTGTGAATTAAAGGGATAGTTCACCCAAAATTAAAATTCTCTCATCAATTACTTACCCTCATGCAATCTCTGATGTAGCTTATATGACTTTCTTTCTTCAGATAAGCACAAAACAAAGATTTTTATGGAAAAAATAAATCTCTGTGAGTCCATATAATGCCATTGAATGTGTGTCGCTTAGTTGACGCTTGAAAAAGCACACACAGCGATCGTGCTGGTAATCCATACAACTCCAGTGGATGAATCTCGCATCCAGTTCGTTTTCGTCTACTGTTTTTCAAATACTATGTATTCGGACTCTTTCGGCGTAGTGTTTTTTCGCATACTATATAGTAGTAGTATTCGATTTCAGATGCAGCGAATGGCTAAGTACAGCGAAGTTAGTACTTATTTTAAATATTACGTCACGACCACTAAAAAAGTATGTTCTATATTATATGAATGTGTGTAGTATGAATGTAATCTGGACGTACTACTTTCGTCATGTTGTCAGTATCATATAGTAGGGAAGTATGCGATTTTGGATGCAGCCAATGACTTCTGAAGTTAAACGATAGGTGTGTGTACGTTTACAAGAGGGTCGTTGTGACGCGTGATGTGAGTGCGTTGTGAAGCTCGCGTGAGAAGTGGCGATCCTATGTGCTTCCGTATAGGAATATCCCCCAGTATTAAAAAAAGTGTTATATTTTAGTATTTTTCTTACACACACATTTCGTTTCACTTCAGAAGACATTGATTCATCTACTGGGGTTGTATGAATTACCAGCACGATCTTTGTGTGTGACCACCCATTCAGTGGCATTATATGGACACACAGACATTTATTATATTTCTTAAAATCTGAAGAAAGTAAGTCATGAGGGTGAGGAAATGATGAGAGAATTAAAAAATTTGGGTGAACTGTCCCTTTAAGGCATGATAACATTATATTGAACAGTAATGGAAATTGACATTTATATTGAAATATGTTCAAGAGAGAAAGATTATATCTAACGGTGTCATTAAATATGTGTTTTTCCAAACATCAACTTTATGCAAGTGTTAGATGATGGCAAAGGAACACTAAATGTAAAAATAGGGGCACAAGTATTGGCACAAATGATTAATTAAAATAATTGACAATTATATAATTAATAATATGTGCTGTTAATATATTTTGGATTCCTAGCTATATACTGTAAAAAGCTGGATAATTCAAAATCAAAAATGTATATTTTAAGAATAAAATTATTTATTAATTTACTTACTATTAAGTAGGTCATTTGCAATATTTTGTTATCTATAGGGCTTCATTCTTGGTTTTGTTGTTATAATTTGATTATTTGTATATGTCTGTGCTCTCTCAAAGCTGCTAGCAGAAATAGCAAATCAAGAAAAGAATCTGGAGGCTCTAAAAGTGGCTATCGCAGAGAAAGAAGCTCCAGTGAAAGTGGCTCAGACTCGACTGTCCGCTCGCAGCCAAAGGCCCAACGTTGAGCTCTGCCACGACCCGGCTCAAATCCGACTGCTGGCAGAGGTCAAGGAGCTCGCTAACAACATCGAGAGGTAAAGGAAAGGGTTTGGATGTTATCAAACATATAACATTCATTGCATGTCCTATATGCTAGTATGTACAGTATGTCGCCATTAACAAACATGGCAAACGTGGCAAACATATAACATTCATTGCATGTCCTATATGCTAGTATGTCCCCAATAAAAGCATTCCCCCTCTATGGTTTCTGCATTAGACTAGCCGAGGCGTTCCAGCTTTCAGAGATGAAACTGAAAGCTCTAGCAAGCAGCCAGTTGGGCCTGGAGGAGGAGATCCAGGTGAAGACCAACTCTCTGTACATAGATGAGGTGATCTGCCTTCAGCAACGCCAGCCTGTCGTTATTCACAACTTCTGAACAGAGCTCATGCACGACGGAAATGCTTAGTATAGTTAATGGTGTTTTGGAAGAAGAGTTTCCTTTAAATCATTTAAAGATATTTTGATGGTTTCAATACAACATCTAATGTTTTTAAAACTTCCCAACTGCGGTGTTTCCTCTTAGATTCTGTTTGTTGCTCACACAGCCCATTGAAGGAGATGTTTTGATGAAATGTCTTTTAAAAAATGCAAAATTAAAAATATAAAAAAGATGATCCCAAGTTACTTTGTTCTAGCCTTAAAACATGAATTGATGGTTTATAATAAAAAATAAAAATGGAATCCTCATAATAACTCATCATTATACAGAAGTGAACAAAATAATTGGGTATAAAGAAAATATCAGTTTTTTAGAAAATAACTTCTGTGCTAACAATACCAGTTTCTGTATTAGTTTAGTTTTACATCAGCATGGGAGGGGTATCAAGTACACACATCTCTGTGGTAATGATAAATCAGTCAGACCAAGTAAAAAGCACGAAACGGATCTGAAGAAAAACTGCTGTCACAACAGCTCTTCAAATAGGTAAGGACCATTTTAACAGTTTTGAAAATAAAGGTGCTGTTGTTGTCTTTTTTTTTCGTAAATAATAATGTCAAATAAAGACCCTTGCACACTGAGTCTGAAATTTGTGTCCGAAATTTTCGGACTCCGTGTGCAAGGGCCTTTAGACTGTATTTTTATTGTCATAGTTGTGCTTTAAACAGATTTACGTATTTCTCATTATTTTAGTCTGAGATGCTGCAAACATTGTTGTTCATCTTAACGGTCGTTCAAATGACAGACTGTTATGGTTTTGGTGAGTGTTAACTTGTATATTGTAATTTCAACAAGTCTTATTACTCGATTTATAGAGAACAAGTACTTTTCAGTCATGAAAACATTTCAAATGTTCATGAATCACCATATGAATGGTCAGATTAAATGTTCTGACTATGTTATGACTTGTTCTGTTTTTCCAGGTTAAGAAATATAACTGGGTGTAATAAGGGTGTAACAACTAAATAATCTATTAATAATGTCAATAATTTAAAATGATGTTTGTCCCTTTGATATGAGCCATTGATTATAATACCATGTTGTAAAAAAAAAAAGAAAATACGCTTGAAAATATTAAACATAATAAAACTATAGTATTGCGAAAGTTTTTTATTTTTATTTTTCATTTCAGACCCTGATGAACCGACTAACTTCTCCATTAGCGTAGAAGACAACTACACTGGAGAGGCTGGTTTGTGCATCCGTGTATTTTGTTTGTTCACGGTCCCTCAAAGTGTCTCAGAGTCAGAACCCATTAGAAGAACCTGGTTCAAAGGAGATCCACAAAACCCAACTGTTGAAGTTCCTGTTTTTAATACTAATAGACCATTGTTTGATAATGGGAGAGAGTGCAACTTTGTGCCGAAAGACTTGGTTCAGGGTGAATCTGATGGTGAATACAGATTGAAACTGGAATGGGGACAAGGGAAAGTGTATATCTTTCCTCAGACAGTAACAATTACTGTAAAAGGTTGGTTGTGTGTTTGTATGTATGCATTTTTAACCCAGAAAGTTGCACACACATCCAGATTAATGCTGACACCAAACCATTGTTTTTAGAGCTCAACCAGAAACCAACTATAAACGTCCCACAACTCACAGCGGGAGAGAAGGCTGAGATATCCTGCAAAGTTCCAGGAGATTGCATGAATCCCTTAGCAGATATTGTTTGGACAGGGATTGAGCCTGATGAAATTAGACCTGGCATTTCTGCAGTTCCTGGCAGTGAACACCACTATTCAATATTGACTTTTCATCCTGAGCCTGAGCATCACAATACTAAGCTCACCTGCACAGTTATTTTTCAAAAAAGCATACAGACCGAAAATACTGTGATCCTCAAAGTAAGACGTATGTATTATTTCACTTATAACACATCATAATTTTAAGTAAGGTGATGAATACCATTTTTTTAAAATAAACTTGACATAATTTTTTTCTCCAGATGCCCCTAAAATCCTGAATAGCTCCTGTTGTTTGGTGCGGGGTGATGAATTGATCTGCATGTGTGTAAGCAGTGGTATGCCGTTACCCCAGATACACTGGACAGTTCTGGACGGTGAATATTACAGTATTGCTTCAGCAAAGAACACCAGCAGCGCCATCACCGTCTCCATTGCTAGTTTCAGGGACCTCAAAGCTAACATTGGATGTGTCAGTAAGAATCTCATTGGTATGGCAGGAATGGTAATCCAAGTGCACAATCATGCTGAGAAACCCAAAGGTAGGTCATGCCTTTTACAAGCATTTGACATTTTCTGCCATAGTGACAAACATCTGTATGAATTAACTATCATTCTGGAGATGGCTTCTTGTGTGAAATTTCCTTTATTCTTCTCTCATTTTCTCATATTTTAGTAGGTTGGAGTTTGTACACCCCTTGGATATTCTTTACCCTTTCAGTTATTGTAAATGTCATCTTCATTTCCTGTTTGACTGTCATCCTACGGTAAGAACTTCATAAACTCAAGAAAATGATGTTGGCTGGCCATTTCTATAGTGTTAAATGTTTGTATTAGTCACTAATGCCACACATTCTACCATTACTATTTTGACAGAAGGAGAGAAAAACATAAGAAACCAAATGATGACAACCATGTCTACATGACTCCAATGAAGAGAGAGGAATCTGTGTATGAGACTGTTAAATTGTCTTCAGAGAGATCTTAGTGGTTTGGTCAACACATTAAAGCTGAAATAAAGCTTTTTGTTGTAGTTTACACATCAAGTGGCTTTTCTTACACATTAGCATAACGTGAAACAGCATGTATATTAGCATGTGCTAATGTCCTAAAACCTTCAATTTAACATTTTGTTTTATGTCCTTTTTACTTCATGCCAGCAAAATGCTTTTAAAAATAGTTTCTTCACTATGTTAGAAAAGATTTGTAATCTTTATGTTAAGACATTTTAATTAAAAGTTGTGATTGTATTCAAAGGTTTTGTGTTTCAATACATTTCATGCCTTTAAAAATGATGTGTTCGTTTAGTGTTTTACTGTTAAGGATAGGCGGTGTAACGCAAGTATTGTGCAACAATATAGACAGATCAAGATCAAGAAAAACAGCACCAATCTGATCGCAATTAAAACTGCTGTCACATCAGATTATGAGCTCTTCAAATATTGGGTAAGTCATCAGTTCTAGAAATAAAAATGTTAGTCTATTTTTTTGCTATGAATTATTTTTCACTTTGAATTCCTCAAAAGTCTTATTACCTAAATACTCATTTTCCTCAGCTATGTCATGTAAAAAAGTTCTCAACATACTTGCTTTTCTTATGGTCATGTTATGCAAAATATAAACAGACCTGGTTTCCAGTGACAGTACTTGTTTTATCACATTAGTCTGAGATGCTGCAAACGCTGCTGTTCGTCTTGCATGAATTTAGAATGATAAACTCTACACGCGAGAGCTAACTTTTGTTATTTTTTGTTATAAATTTGGTTACTCCAATTCAGCCAGTTGTTTTTGTTGAAGTTCTCAACATTTTGTGTACAATTCTCACCCATGTCTTTGATAAAATTTACACAAGTTACTAAAAATAAAACTTTGTAGTTCCCTATCAAGGGAACTCCCGCTGCGTTTACGCAATGGGAACACTTCCAAGTGTCTCGTCATGAAGCACATGTATAATCAGTCCAATGAATGAGCGGGACGTCAGGTGACTTCATAGACCAGGAAACTATAAATCACCCCTGAACACAGAGCGTGCCAGCTTCTGTTTCTTCAGCGAAGCGCTCTCTGTATTTGTCCTTTGTCTGATTTATTGTTGTCTGTTACAAACACACTCAATATATATATATTATGGCGAGCAAGCAAGATTTCAAGCGCTGTGTTGTTCCCTGCCCTCGTTACATCACGGGTGGGGACACACATCAGCTTTGTGTTGCTTGTTTGGGAGTGGAGCATGCCCAGTCAGTTCTCGAGGGAGCTGACTGTGAGCATTGCGAGCTGCTGTCCGTGAGGACGCTCCACTCTCGCCGGGCGTTCTTTGAGGAGAACGGTTCGGTCCGCGCTCCCTGAGGTACGGGTCCCGCTGCTGCCGAGGCACAGCGGCGAAACGTATCTTGGGGTTCGCAGATGGATCTAGCAGCGGGGTTTGAGACGGGCACCGCCCTATCTCAGCCTTTACCTGCTGGATCCAGTGTCTCTGCCCAGGGGGAAGCCCGCCCTGTGGTTTCTTCTCCCCGGGTTGAGGCACCAATGCCGCAGCTATCCAGTTCCGAGGAATTGGACGCTGTCAGTGTTGATACAGGGGATTATGAGTTTTCGCCAGCTCATACCTCTGGTGATGAGGAGCTTATGGAGGTTTTATCTCGCGCTGTAGCTAAATTAAATATTGACTGGCCAGCCGATGATTTTGAATGTGATTCTAAAAAGAGTTTACTAGATGATCGCTATTTTCCATCTAGATCACAGCCTCCCCGTCGGGAACTCCCGTTTTTTCCCGATCTCCACACTGAGGTGTCGAAATCGTGGAATAAACCGGTATCTTTCAGAGTTTTTAATCCCCAAACATCTATTTATAGTAATGTTAAACGTATTAAAGATTTTGGTTACGTGACAATGCCTCAGGCGGAAGAGACGCTTGCGAGCTATCTCTCTCCCGAGTCAGCGTCATCACTGAAAGCCCCGACATTACCCACTAAACCATTAAAAGCTACATCATCGTTTGTGGGTAAAGCGTTTTCGGCAGCAGGTCAGGCAGCAGCGTGCTTGCATACAATGTCTATTTTGCAAGCTTATCAAGCCGACCTGCTGAGGGATATCGATCAAAGTGAGGAAGTTAGTGCTGACGCAATTCGAGAATTGCATCGCGCGACAGATTTATCTCTCCGTGCCACCAAAGAGACGGCCAAATCAGTGGGCCGGTCTATGGCAGCCCTGGTGGCCACGGAGCGCCATTTATGGTTAAATCTTTCTGAAATCAAAGATAAAGATAGATCTGTTCTTCTGGACGCCCCGCTTTCTCCTACAAGTCTGTTCGGCGATGCTATAAATTGTGTCGTTGATAGGTTTCAAGAAACAAAAAAGCAATCTGCAGCGTTCCAGAAGTTTCTTCCTCGCCGATCTGATGCCCCCGAGACTGCTTTTCGTAAAATCATTAAATCAGAGCAGCCTTGGCCGTCTACGAGCTCCTCACAGCACAGAGTGCAACAGAAACGTAGCGTCGCCGCTCGGGCTCCTCCACAACCTGGGGGGTCTGGGTGGCGGTCGCAGGCCAGGCCATCTGGTGATAAGCAAGATCTGAGGACTGTCATATCTAAGAAGGCTTGGTCTGAGAAGAAGAAGTCCTGACGCCTATGGTGTCAAACTTCTGAGGGTGGTCCCCTCCGGGGAGGGACGGTTTCGAGAAATCGTTCCTCCTCGGCGCCCTCTGGGGGGCGACTTTCTGAGGAAAGTCGCAGCGCTGCCACAACGGTTGTTCCCTGCCGGTTCGCCGTTACAGGGCACCGTGGTGTCAGCGTCCCCGGATCGTGGAGCGGTCAGTTCGGTTGTTCCCTGCCGGTTCGCCGTTTCAGGGCGCCGAAGTGACTGTTCAACCAAATCCAGAGGCCAGTCTCAAGAGACTGGTTCCCTTAGTGGAATTTCTGGCAGCGTGGAAACTTCTGCCAAATATTTCTCAGTGGGTCCTGCGTATAGTAGAAAAGGGTTACAGAATTCAGTTCGGTTTTCGTCCACCCAGATTTCTAGGGGTCCTCTCCACAGTAGTGGACCCAGAGCAGGCTCTGGTCATGGAGCAGGAAGTACTGACGCTTCTTCAAAAGGGAGCTATAGAGAAGGTTTCTCCTACCAGCAGAGAGTCAGGGTTTTACAGCCGTTACTTCATTGTTCCGAAGAAGGATGGAGGCTTGCGTCCGATTCTAGACCTGCGTCATTTAAACAGCAGAGTTCAGAAACTCAAGTTCAAAATGCTTACGCTAAAACAGATTGTGTCACAGATTCAGTCCGAGGACTGGTTTGTCACAATAGACTTGAAGGACGCGTACTTCCATGTGTCTATCCATCCTCATCACAGGAAGTTCCTGAGGTTTGCTTTCGGGGGCGAAGCATACCAATATCGGGTTCTTCCGTTCGGCCTAGGATTATCACCCCGCACATTTACAAAATGCGTGGATGCAGCTCTGGCTCCTCTGAGACTCCAGGGCATTCTCGTATTAAATTACATAGACGACTGGTTGATTCTAGCTCAATCCGAGCAGTTGGCAGTTCGGCATCGAGATGTCGTTCTGTCTCATATAAAGTTGTTGGGGTTATGGTTAAACGCCAAGAAAAGTGTGCTCCTCCCAGCTCAGAGGACCACTTATCTAGGGGTGGTGTGGGATTCGACAACCATGCAAGCACGATTGTCTCCAGCAAGTATCTCTGCGATTCTCACAGCCGTAAAAAGAGTAAAACTAGGCCAGTCACACACTGTGAAACAGTTTCAGAGATTGTTGGGTCTCATGGCAGCTGCGTCCAACGTGATAACTTTTGGCCTTCTGTACATGAGACCCCTGCAGTGGTGGCTCAGGACCAAGGGGTTTTCTCCGAGGGGAAATCCTTTCCGCATGATCAAGGTCACGCGGCGCTGCCTACGTGCCTTGGTCATGTGGAAGAAGCCTTGGTTCCTCGCCCAGGGCCCAGTGTTGGGGGCTTCTTGTCGACGCTTAACGCTATCGACGGATGCATCCCTCACAGGATGGGGGGCGGTCATGAGTGGCCGCTCGGCGACCGGTCTTTGGCAGGACCATCAGCTCTCTTGGCACATAAATCGGCTAGAAATGATGGCGGTATTTCATGCTCTCAAATACTTCCTGCCGGACCTGAGAGGCCACCATGTGCTTGTCCGGTCAGACAACATGTCGGTGGTTTCTTACATCAACCATCAGGGGGGTCTGAGGTCTCGTATACTGTGCAAACTGGCTCATCAGATCCTCCTATGGGCCCAGGGGAAATTGCTGTCTCTCAGGGCAGTTTATATTCCAGGGCATCTGAATGTGGGTGCAGATATCCTGTCGAGGCAGGGGCTGAGGCCCGGGGAGTGGAGACTTCACCCCGAAGTGGTGGAGCTCCTATGGGAGAACTTTGGTCGAGCAGAGATCGATCTTTTTGCATCGTACGATACAACCCATTGTCCGCTGTGGTTCTCCCTCACTCATCCAGCTCCTCTCGGACTGGATGCCATGGTACAGGTGTGGCCGAGGTCACACCTGTACGCCTTCCCCCCAGTATCAATGCTCCCGGGAGTTCTGGAGAGGGTTCGCCGGGAAGGGGCTCATCTATTGTTAGTAGCCCCGTATTGGCCGGCCCGAGTTTGGTTCTCGGACCTAGTGTCTCTTCTGGACGGCTCTCCGTTGGAGATTCCTGTCAGGAGGGACCTGCTGTCCCAAGCAAGGGGCACAATATTTCACCCTCACCCAGAGTTGTGGAGACTGTGGGCTTGGGCTCTGAGGGGGCCCAGCTCATAGAATCCGGTCTCTCGACTGAGGTCGTGGAGACCATCCTGCAATCCAGAGCTCCCTCCACGAGAAAACTTTATGCTTTGAAATGGAAATTATTCTCTACCTGGTGTGGAGAACGTAATTTGGATCCTGTTAACTGCCCGGTTGGCACAGTTCTCGATTTCCTTCAAGACCGTTTCTCTGCTGGATTATCTCCTTCCACCTTAAAGGTGTACGTAGCAGCTATATCGGCATATCTCACCCCTCTGGGGGCTACTTCTCTGGGGAGAGATCCTTTGGTTAATCGTTTTCTCCGTGGCACATTGAGGCTGAGGCCTGCACTGCACTCTAGAGTGCCGGCTTGGGATTTGGCCATCGTACTTGAGGGTCTGGCCCTGGCTCCCTTCGAGCCTATTGAAGAGGTTTCAGAAAAGTTCCTTACACTAAAAACTTTATTCCTACTTGCCATTTCTTCAATTAAGAGAATTGGAGATTTGCAGGCCCTGTCGGTTGCTCCAACATGCCTAGAATTTGCACCTGGTATGGTTAAGGCATTTCTTCACCCTAGGCCGGGTTACATTCCTAAAATACTGACTAATGTTGCAGGCCCAATTGTGCTGCAGGCCTTCTGTCCTCCACCTTTTAATACCCCAGATCAGGAAAGACTAAATCTGTTGTGTCCAGTTCGGGCTTTGGATGCCTACGTTCACAGAGCTGCCCTGTGGCGTAGATCAGAGCAGTTATTTGTCTGCTTCGGTTCAACCAAGAAGGGTTGCCCTGCATCGAAACAGGTTATGAGCAAGTGGTTAGTCGAGGCTATCTCACTTGCTTATCAAGCGGTCGGACAGCCTTCACCTTTGGCTGTCCGTGCTCATTCTACAAGGAGTATGGCTGCCTCTACGGCTTTGATTTCGGGAGTTTCCCTTCATGACGTTTGTAATGCGGCAGGCTGGTCCTCACCGCATACATTTGTCAAATTTTATGATTTAGACCTCTCCACTCCGGGGGCGAGGTTGCTCGCTTCTTAGTGTGCGCAGGACTCACACAGAACGGGCACTTGTAATTATGGCGTAGTGGGTATGAGGTTCCCATTGCGTAAATGCAGCGGGAGTTCCCTTGATAGGGAACGTCTCTGGTTACGTATGTAACCTTAGTTCCCTGAGAGGGAACGAAACGCTGCGTTCGCCTGCCATACTTCCTGCATGCCCTGATCGACTTGCTTCAGGTTTTTCAGAAGCTGTCACGCTCTGCGTTCAGGGGTGATTTATAGTTTCCTGGTCTATAACGTCCCGCTCATTCATTGGACTGATTATACATGTGCTTCATGACGAGACACTTGGAAGTGTTCCCATTGCGTAAACGCAGCGTTTCGTTCCCTCTCAGGGAACTAAGGTTACATACGTAACCAGAGACGATTTCTTTATAGATAAAGTCACCAGTATAGCCAAAACGAGGAAAGTCAAGTGAACAGAAGCTGCCTGTTTTCCGTTAGTGTAGTGTATTTTAAAGGGGTGGTCAAATACCATTTTCACAAGATGTAAAATAAATCTCTGATGTCCCCAGAGTGTGTGTGTGAAGTTTTAGCACAAAATACCCCACAGATATTTTTATATAGCAAGTTAAAGTTGTAATTTTTTGAGGGTTTGCAAAAAAGCACAGTTGTGTGCCTGCCCCTTTAAATGCAAATGAGCTGCTGCAGAGGGACTCACACTACAGGAGTTTTGAAATCCTAACCGATTTTTAAATCTGGTTGCAGCACACACTTTAGGAGAATCTTTGCATCACACAGTACAAAATGTTACTAAGATTATCGTGCCAGAGGAAGCGCCCCTCACGTGATCTACGCAGCAGTTTGGAAGCGGGAAAGCGGATGTAAACAAAATGGATACTGTAACACGAAAACTTGCAGTATCAATGATCGTTTGTTGTAAGAAAAAAACAAAAGCGGAAGAATAAACAAGTGTGGATGAGAAAATGTTTGGGGAGACAGACGGACTGAACATGGATTGTCAGTTCTTCAGCGAGAAATGCAGGTAAGAAATGTCTGTCAATTCCGTCTCGTCGTAGACTTGTTTCCTATTGGCTATTGTGACAGTACTGACGTAATCACAATGTTGCTCATCCCGATAAATCTCAAACATGTTTGATATGATCGGGGCGAGCCCGATTTGTGTGAGAGCAGATCTGCTGGGGCAAGATTCGATCTGTGAACGCCTCACATTTACCAGATTAATCTGTGCCGAACATCGCAACCGATCGAGGTCTCGGGAGGGGGAAATCGGGCATAAATCGGCCTAAAACTCCTGTAGTGTGAGCCAGGCATTAGCACAGTATGATTACCTCACGCAGACACACTAAAATGACTGAAACTGTTTTGCCTTTAAAGGGCATATTGCAGGTTAGAGTACCCAGTGAGCCAATGTATAGAACAATAATGTAGGAACTAGATTTAAATATAAACATATACTTATAAAACGCTATTTAGGCTTCTGGAGTCGTTTTTGTGAGAAAATTTTACTTCCGCATTTGAAAACCGCCAAACCGGAAGTGACGTATCATGAGGGAGCGCGGTCAAAGTAAACAATAGGAAAGCAATGGATCGCAATGACAGTTCGGACGCTGAGGAAATTGTAGCCTAAATGTTTACTCGTATGACAGACCTCAGCCATATAATTATGAGCCTTATATGAAGCCAAGAGAGTAGACAGGTCAGGATTAGACAAAACAACGGTCAGAGGAGACGCATTGAGCTGTGGTGTGAGGAGAACAGGGCAGGAGTCGGGTCTCGTTGAGAGAACAGTGTTAGCTTATAGATGTATTCACGTTAGCCGACGATATGTATAACACTATGCTCAGATCACAATATTGTAATTATGTGTCAGGCAATAGCAAAGCTAGTATTTAGACCCTTACCTGCATGTGTATGTCAGCCATTAGGAGACAGTTTCCAGAGAAAGAGGGACATTATAAAGGTTTTGAATGGCCCCATTTGGTGATAATGAATAAAAAAATAATCACAATAACAACTTTCTTACTGTATAAAAACTTTATATGTAGAAGCAGCCAACACAAACATTAAAATTCAGAGTACAGATTGAAAATGAACATAATATATTATAATAATAATAATAAGTGTCGGCTGCAGACTTGCAAGACATTACAAGTTTATGGAGGATACGTTAATGAATTAAATTAAGACAAGGCACATTTTGTAAAACAAATGTACAATAGTGATCTCTGACGGATCCGTGAGCGTCATGTTTCCCACCGGTGGCCGACCCACATGCTGACGGCGGACCGGGCGACCCGATGAAGGAGCCGGGACAGTGTGCACATATCGCCGTCATCATATAACGTAACGTTAACTCATCATATCGCCGGGATTATAATCATGCAGTCTATAGTGAACGCTAAAAGCAGACGCAGAAGCGAAGGCCGTCTCTTACCCTGCACAAAACGCACACAAACACGGAAGAAAGCACCATCCTTTTTCTTGTTCGGAAACCTGTGGACTCGATGTCCTGACAGGCCATAATTCACAGTCATTTATCACGATAATTATTAACTGACATACAATAACCACCGAAAACACACTGAATCACGACCGCTTTAACATAATACCAGCCTATTCTGCACTGAGCGAACGCAGCGCCCGGCAAACGACTCCCCATTGTGACGTAATATGACGCGGTGGTGAAAAAAAAGCGTTTTTTCAACACGGTCAAGGAAACGGTCACGTTTTCCACTGAATTTGTGCCCTTATGTCTGGCAAAACAATTTTTAATCGTGCATTTACTTTTCATATGGTATTTTCATACAAGGTTATATATTAATTCTGAAAAAAAAAAACCCTGCAATATGCCCTTTAATGTTAAAACGGAGTCAGACAAAGATGGAGAGACTCAAGAAGAAGTGACAACATATAGAATGCAACAGGACGTCTCTGAATGGTTAGTTGATTAATTAATGTTGCTGATGTGGAGTATATCTTCAATTAGGATATTCTGTCATGAATCATGATAATCTATAAATCGCTCGCATAGGAACTGTTGTTGTGAGATGCACACAGAGTGACTTTCTATTGCATGTGAAAAGACGGATGCTAAAGTTTGAGCTGACTCACAAATGTACTCTCAACTGCTCTTCCTCTTCTCAACATGGACTGAGTGTTCCCGGGGGCGGGGCTTGTGTAAATTTTAGGGTTGCTGATTTTCGTAGTCCTTTTCTTTAAACCCAAATATCTTCCTTTGCTTTGAACTTTGAGTGTTGTAACTTTGCAGATGTTGTTTATGATCAAACAGCAACATTACTAACTAAAGTTAGAAAAGTGAAATCATACTTTACCACCCCTTTAACAAGTCTAGTGTCTGGATGTTGTTTTTGTTTTTTTGGAGACGTTTCTCATAAAAGAGTTTTGAGCTCTGAATGACAATGCAAGATAACAATTATGCATACATTTCCACATAACTTTGCTGATATAAATTAACTGATACATTTAAAAGATATGTACAATGTAGAAGACAATTATTAAACTTCAGTCCACAGTCTGCCTGATCTCTTTGATTTTGGTCTTTCATTTCAGACCCTGATGAACCGACTAACTTCTCCATTAGCGTAGAAGACAACTACACTGGAGAGGCTGGTTTGTGCATCCATGTATTCTGTTTGTTCACGGTCCCTCAAAGTGTTTTAGAGTCAGAACCCATTAGAAGAACCTGGTTCAAAGGAGATCCAGAAAACCCAACTGTTGAAGTTCCTTGTTTTAATACTAATATACCATTGTTTGCCAATGAGAGAGAGTGCAGCCGAAAGACTTGCTTCAGGGTGAATCTGATGGTTAATAAAGATTGAAACTGGAATGGGGACAAGGGAAAGTGTATATCTTTCCTCAGACGGTAAAAATTACGGTAAAAGGTTGTATTTGCGTTTTGTATGTATGCATTTTTTACAGAGAAAGTTGCACACACATCCAGATTAATTGAAAGCACTTCTGACACCAGTAAACCATTGTTTTTAGAGCTCAACCAGAAACCAACTAAACGTCCCACAACTCACAGCCGGAGAGAAGGCTGAGATATCCTGCAAAGTTCCAGGAGATTGCATGAATCCCTTAGCAGATATTGTGTGGACAGGGATTGAGCCTGGTGAAATTAGACTTATGGAAAAGCTCACCTGCAGTCATTTTTCAAAAAAGCATACAGACCGAAATTGATTACGGTCGTGTTCGTTTTTCATGGTTTTGGAACCGTCAACTTTCAGGGATCTATCCACTTGAACTGCATCTGAAATTTTCCCTTCTATATAGTAGGTGAACAAATGTGACAAGAGTAGTATGTCTGAATTCACAGTACTCATAAAAGAGTAGGCAAAAAGTACCCAATGACCTACTTCCGGCGAGAGTCTGAAGTGTGCATGATGAACGCTTTACTATCTCATGAGGGATACACAGCCTTGGACTTAATGATACTGTATATTATAAAAAAAAAAAAAAAATTGATGCCAGTAAAATGCTTTTGGAAAAGAAGTTTCTCCAAGTAAAGGCGAACATTCGAATAAGCCCATTTTTAATTTTGTTTACTTTTTTCACTTTTAAAGAAGATTGGCAACATTTGTGGCTGGAGACTTTTATTAAATAAAAAGAACGCAAGCAAAGAACAATATGTAAATTATTATTTAAATGACGATTGGAGATTTTCTGTTGTGCATTATTATGTCAATTAGGAAACAAGATTACTTTGTTCATTATTATTGCCATCACACAGTCAGATACATACAAATATTCTTTACAACACTCAAAGTGAAATGCGCCCCCAAATCTTTTTGCTTACAAATAAATATCTGTGTATATATCTTCAAACATGGACTGTTACTAATTGTATATGCACATATAATGTCAATTTGTTGTGTGATTTTCTGCAAAATATATACCATTGTTGCACAATGTATGTTCTTGTTGTGCAGTCAAAGCTTCACAACACAGAACTATATATCATGCAGAGTATTTACATACATTGGTATCCTAACCAAGGTGCATTGAATGCTTTATGAATGTAAGATGCAATTAATTTAACATCATAATGACTGATTAATCTGTTAGTCAAATTGCATTTCAAGGGCTAATTGCATATACTGACCATTTAACAAACATCTATTGGACACAACCTTTCCAGAGGATTACATGATTACATAAAACATTACATTTATTTCAAGCACCTTAGGTAAAGTGATACCTTCCTATATGTTCCAAATGGTGGTTATTTCTTATTCAGTTTCAAAGGATGAGCTACAATCATCCATTATTAAATATGACTTTCTATTGGTATCAAATGTCAGCTTGACCCTATCGGATTGCAGTGTGTACCGGGGCAGGGATGGCCATCAGGCATGATCATATACTACTTCCTACCAGATTGGCTGAATAATTAAAAGGGTGATTTTGCTCCTTGATTTATTTGGAACATATTTTAAATAAATATATATCTGAATAAAAGGGCACAACGTAGTTGGGGCAAACAAAATCCAGCAACCATTCAATAAACCAGTTTTGAATTCAGTTACTGGCCTGTTCTCATTTACAAATACAAATAATTAAGATACAGTATAAACTGAAATGAAAAGAAAAAAAAACAGTACAAATGTAAGTCAAAATTAAGGAATACTTCACCCAAAACTTAAAATTGTGGTATTTACTCAACTCCATTTTGTTCCAAATTCATATGACTTTATCTTTCTGCGAACCATCAAAGTATATAATGAATCTTTATGCAGCTATTCCATACAATAGTTCAGCCATCACAAACTCCAAAAATGGACGAAAAAACATCAAAACGTCACCATGGAAGCAATATTCCACATTTTATTCCACGTTTGAGTCCAGAAAATTAAAAATGGCATCACATTCTTAAGATTTGGCATAACTGATGTCAATAATGGCGTCAAAACACTTGGAATATAGCACACAATGGTACTTGTATTATGTTTGTTTTTTGCCTTTTTAAAGTTTGACAGATGTAGTGACTATGAACTGTTGTTGTATGGAAATAACTGAATGGAGATTCTTGCAACATGCATTTGGAATGAAATGAAGGCGAGTGAATATTCATTTTTTGGGTGAATTATCCCTTTAACAATCACTTCTGGGTATGCGATAAAAGTATCAATGTACACATAGTCTGGCTATATTTGAGAGTATTAGTCTCTCTGGACAAACCCAGAGTTGGGGATAGTGCTTATTCTATATATCGAGGCGCACAGAGCACCTCGTTCCCTGATGCTTTGACTTACAGCGGACACAGTGAAAAGGACCACTAGTGACTGAGTCTCTTGAAACCATACCGATTCCCTTAAGCTTGCTTCAAACTTTGAGAAAAGGCTGTAACTCTTGGGGGAAAAGAACCTTCTTTTTGGAAAGTCTTGTCTTTTAAACCAAGAGAATCCTAAAAGCTCTCATTTCTGATTGAGAGACAAATATCTGGTATGGTTACAAACAAGAATGGGTATAAATAACCAAAAAAAACTAATAAATATATAAAGAAACTCTATTGTATGTTTTACAGGTAAGGGAAAGTGTCATTCCCAGGACCTCAGAGACGTAAGAGAGCTCAAAAACCTCATACTCTGACAAAAATAATTGCACATTGTCCGCTAGCTGTTTTAAGGCTGTTTTCCCATCAAAAGGCCACATTTAATATGGGTGAAATTGAACATTTGTGGGGCATGGGGAATGATTGGGCCCTAGTGGCCACTGTGTCCCGTTTGGCCGAGGCATCAGGGAAGAATCGCGGTTCATTTGGCCTTAATTTCAGTATAGTCGCTGCCGTCACCATCAGCCCTCCTGAAGCCTCCCTCCCGGTGTCGTCCATGGAGAAACTCTAGGGCGGCGTAATTCAGCTCTTGCCTCTCCATGCCTGCAATTGGGCCAACAGATTGGTAATCACTGTCGTCTCCCTGTGAAGATAATGTAGGAAAGATATTTAAGCCCAATTTTTTGGGGGAAGAGCAGGAAAACGTTGGTAATGTCAAAATAAAAGTTCCCAACAAGACACTCAAAAGCACTGTTAGCAATTAGATGCTAAACATAATGAGGTAGCACAGCGCGTGAACTATTAGCTTCCAGGCAGCAGTGTTAAAAACAGAAACAAATCTGAATAATTTATTGTCGGAAATTGATTTTTTTTCCCCTAAAAAATATTCCATATTATGCTTTTATTGTTGTCTAGTGCAAGTTCATTTCACCTCCACCCATTTGTTTACATGCTCATCTTAAATGTCAGCCTTACCGTGCCTTCTTCTAGGATGGAGTTAAACTTTGAGCCCAGGAGCTCAGTCTTAAGCTATGTTAGGGGAAGAAAAAGAGACAGAGTGCAGAGAAGCAATGAAGAGGAGAGAATAGAGGTCAGGAAATGCTTTAAGCATAGGCCACACTGGGACTCTCAGTTGTGACGCGCCATCCACACTTGGCTTTTGTAACAGTGGCTATATTCGGAATATTATACTAGCATACTACCGTTTCTGCACAATGTATACTGTGTATGCCACTTTTTGTATACAGTGACTACGCAGTTGATCTACTATAGTTAATTTGCCAAAGTATGCAGCATACAACACAGCACACTGTATCCCACAATGTAATGCCTTTCACTTGAACGTCCATTTCTAGCATGATTATTAAACTGGAGGTAATTTCAGCAATCTCCTTCTTAATTCAATTTTTGATTGGACTTACAAAAGTGAAGACATTTTAGATCAAATTGGATTACAAATTAAACTTTTTATTTAAAAGACGAATATGTGTTAGCATACGTCTGCTTGATAAGTCTACTGTTCCATTTGCTATTTTTTTTATAGTAGTAGCATAAAGTGTATACTGTGTAGTATTTAATACGTTTTCTAGCATACCGTTCTGAACATAGCAGATGATTTTATGATGATATAGCAAAACTGCACTTTTACCCTCTTCAAATCATACTTTAAAACTTAGCAATAAGCAAAAATTAGTAATTCTTTTTAATACGTGGTTCCTGATTGTTTTAATTGTTAATGCTAAGTGTGGAAAGCTAATTACAACTAGAGAAGAGCCAGTATATAATATCATTTGCCACATGTATGCATGGAAAAGACTATAGAATGTTGATTATTTTATTGTATTTTTATTGTGTTCGCTTTCATTTCGTATTATCACTGTGTGTGCAAGTGCTGTATATATGCTGTGTAGGTGATTTATTTATCATTGTGATATCTCACCACTTTTTTCCTGAGACTCTGTTTGTCCTTCTTGACTGCGCTGTAGAACATTGAGGGATTCTCCACTTTAGATCCCACGTCCTGCCCAGGGTTACCATTCTCTCTGGAGGGGTGGAGTCAGAGAATCAGACTCTGTCTCACACTCAACCACACTGTAAACTAATTGGCTAGTGGCGACACTTTAAAGGGATAGTTGAGCCAAAAAACGAAACTTCTATCATTGTTTACTCACCCTCATGAAAAACCTGTATGGCTTTCTTTCTTCAGTGGAACACAAACCAAGACATTTTGCACAATGTCTAAGCTGCTCTTTTCAATACAATTGAAATGAATGGAGACTGGGGTTGAGCTTCATGTTTCTATGAATGATTCCTGATATTTATAAAATGTGATTTCATTGTTCATCTGTGTCAAGCCTCTTTGAATCGGATTATCAAGTCAAGCCAGTACGTGAAATTGCCTGTAGGAAACTTGCAATATAATGCACAAAATCATATAGAGCATTTTATGGAACATCTTTTATCACTTTCGGAAGTTGACAGTCCTCACTTTTTTTATTGTATGGAAAAGATCTGCTTAGACATTCAGATTTTTATTTTTATTTTTGCTTTTGTTCCTCTGAAGAAAGAAAACCATACAGTGAGTTAAAGACAATTGTAAATTTTAGGTCAACTATTCCTTTAAGCCTGGGCATCCATTTTAACACAAGGGGATCATTGCAACCCCTAAATAAAAATGGCATTGTGCCACAGTGTCAAGTTTGGGATCGTTTCATTTTGATATCCAATGGGACGTTTTATTTTTTCTTGCAAAATGAGATAGGAGCAGGATGTTTGCTGCAGAGCTCAGCGGTTTTGAGGCTGAAAAGCAATGGCATGGGGCAATTGAACCTGCAATAGTTTTGTTAGTCTGCAGTTTCATGCACAATGTGGCATGTTTACCATCTTACCAAGCAATCAAATTGGATAATCTGTGAGTGGGTTATTGCTTGAAAACCAAATGCCAAAAAAACAAAAACAAAACTGAACATGGATGACTAGGCTTGGGTGTTTTGATACCTACAAACCCCAGTCCCAACCCACAAACTCCACCAAAATGGTCTTCTCCCACTCTTTCATGTGAGGGATACTCACTTTTTATTGTTATGACCCACGTATCTCACAGCTGCGATGATGAAGGCGATGACTGCCACACCTCCGATAGTCCCCACTATGACGGCCATCATGTACTTTTCTAAAAGAGTGCGTAGGCTTAATTGATGATACCTCAAAATAACATTAATGATTGGACATGTGGTTTCAGTAAAAGTCTACTTACTCTCCTGCTGCAATTCCAAGCGGATGGTCTCAGAGCCGTATGTGTTGCTGATACTGCAGTGCACATGGACAGCGGTATCACCATTGTTTCCCCTTTCACCCTTGTCCTGGAGCTTGATGATGGCCGTGGACGTGTACCCATCTGAGTGCGTGTAGTAGTTGAAACGGTTGTTGGAGTTGTTGATGGTGATGTTGAGGTCAGGTAGGTGGAATTCGATCGAAGGCTCAGGGTTTCCAGAGGCAATGCACACACACTGAACGCCCTCACGGACTATAGTGCACTTTGAGTCGTCAAGAAGGATAGGGGCAACTAGGAAAATTGAGAAGAAATAATCAAAAAACACATCTTTCAGTGTTATATGACTTCAAGTTCTGTCTTGTCCGGACTAAAGTACGAGTCCAAGACCATAGTTTCAGGAGCATTTGAATTCGGCCTGGATTCTGACTTGAATGATCTGGTCTCGACTAGTCATTGCAAATAAGGTTTTGGACTTGTCCGGACTCGAATACTACAACACTGACATCTATCCTTTACTTGCTCTAAATTCATCTATGCTCATCTTGCCATCTTAAGGCTTGACCCAAGCTGAACGCAAACAAAAAACACTTTTCTTTATAAACTGTCCCTGAGCATAATTACAGTCTACTGGCTCAATGTCTTTACTTAAAACTGGTCAAACTTTAACAGTGACTTACATTCTACTGTAATGTTAAGTGAGCTGCTGGCTCGTCCGTGTTCGTTCTCGGCTAGACAGCGGTAGACTCCATCGGTCTGCGGTGTGATCTCGTGCAGCTCAAGCACAGACCCCTCCTCAGCTGTGATGGTGCCCACCAGCTCCCCATCCTTCAGCCAGGTCAACGTGGGCATTGGATTACCCCTGCTTGTGCACTTTAGAGCAACTGAAGATCCCTCTACTGCTGTCAGAGATTCATTGATCCATGGCTCCCGTGGAGGAACTTCCAGTTTGAGAGAAAAGAAAGAAGAAAACCGGATTTCCTGATTAATGTTCGGATGGATAATGGATAATTGCTTACAGCGACTTTTAAGAGATTTATTTTTTAATCCACAGGAGAGCATAAACTTTTACTTACAATTTACTGCCAGATACATGGATGTGTTCATGCTGCCGTAGCCATTGTCACCAATGCAGGTGTAGACACCCTCCTCCTCCGGGGTCAGGTTGTCCAGGTGCAGTGAAGAGTTTGAGGCAGTTTCTGACATCAGCTCTTTGTCTCCAAAATACCAAGTTATCGTGGGGACTGGATTACTGTCCACATCACAGTGCAGGACCACCGAGCTTCCCTCCATCACCTCTTGAGATACATTCACCCACACGGTTCGAGGGGCATCTACAGATTACAGGATAAGTCGGTAGATATTGTCTGAGAAAATTATGCATCAGTTTTGATGAAAGTTAAGCAGCTAAACGTTGAATAAAATGGTGGAACTTACACTTGATGTCCAGAGAAATGAGGCGTTCATAGACGAAGGTGGTGTTTGGGTAGTGGACCCGGCAACCCAGCAGCTGGCCGTTGTGCATGGGTTTGGGTGTGAAGGTGAGGGTGCTGGACAGTACAGCAGTGTTGCTCTCCTCAACAGTGTCTGGGGTGAAAACGGGGTCGGGCAGGTAGTCCGTGTACATCCAGTGGATCTCTGGACTCATGTCTGGACAATTGTCTGGGACATAACAGGTCAAGTCCAGGCTTAAGTCACTAACAATCTCCTCTGGAACATCGATGTTGGGCTGATCTAGAGCAGGGAGAGACATACAAGTCAATATGAAGTCAAAATAGACCTGTTTACATGATACTTTAATCAAGCCAAATAATCATTTACCGGTATGTATGGAATTAGCAAACCTGCATTTAGGTCTGGTTCCATTCTTGTATACAACACCCACTTTTAACAGTACAAAGTCTCACCCTACATTTTCACTCATTAAATATGCTGATCCAGAAATACATCTTATTACAAAAGTTATTACAAAAGTTTCATGTCAACTTCAAATGCTAGAACCACAATGTTCCAGTAACCACACTGAAAAAAAAATGTGTATCTTAGTGTAACTTTTCAGTAAAATATCTAAAAACCCTTCAAATTAAATTAATACACTTAAGAAGCAAAAAGTGAAAAAGTCTTACAGTGTAGTAAGACAAAATACACTGATGTTCAATATACCAAAGTCATGGTCATCTAAAACAACATTGGCCAAAAATATATTTTCAAAGACATTTTTCAAAACATCCTCTTACAGGTACACGAGGGTGAGTAAATGATCACAAATGTTAGATTTTTGGTTGAACTATTCCTTTAATCTTAGGAATCTTCTTAGGAATTTTCTGCAGTGTTGCTTCTCAAGTAAATTTGCATTATTTAATGGATTTGTTGGGGATAGGTACTATTACTGGAAGACATAAAAAGGTATAATTAAATCATGTTTTTTTTTTCATACTCTGGCCTGCATACTTACTCAAAATCTGTAGATTTGTGAAGTCAGGAAAAGTGTAGATGTTCGCTCCGCCCAGGTCTGCACGAAAGTAATACCTCCCAGAAAGTTCCTCGCCGACGTTTTTTATCAGCAGTGTGCAGTTTTTTTGTGTCAGGTCGCCCAGTAGCCTGCTCCGCCCTTTATAACTTTCGTGAACAATATCTGTGCGTGACTTATACACCACTGGGGGGAAAAGCTGGGGGTAGGGGTGGCCAAAATACCAGATCCCGTGGACCCCCCTGTAAGGCCTGATACCAGAGGGGTATGTGAATGAACAAGGTATAACCACACAGGAGTTTGTCATGGCTGAAATGTCTCTGGGCATCCACACATTCCACTGAGCACTAACATCTGTCCAGAGAAAGAGAGAAGAGTGCAAGTAATGTAGTTAAAATAATCTTTTAACACTAATAAAAAAGTATTATTGTATTATTATATTTTTGGGGGGGATGTACGGAAGCGCTGAACCGCAACGTAAAGAAAAGAAAAAGTGTGACAATTTTTTTCTAGCATTTCGAGATTAAAGTCGAAATATTTCGAGATTAAAGGTGCTCTAAGTAACTTATTTTACGTTAACCGAACAGCTTCGCAGTCATTGTAATAGTTATATGAATTTTTTCGGGTTGAATGGTGGTCGTCTTGCACCCCCCGAGCGCCTTTGAGCGGAAAAACCCAAAACCACACTTGCAACTTTCCGCGTCAGGAAGTATCGCGTGATATCAAGTCTTGCGATGTAACGAATTGCTTTACGGCACTGCACACGTAAGTAAGTAAGTATGATACACACATTCTAATGTACGTCAGTGGACATGGCTCCGTGCGTTCGCCGGCGGCTTCTCTGAAAACAAATGCCCGTGACCAGAGGGAGAAGATGGGAGGGGGTAAAGTTGCCAATGGTTTTACGACAGTTTTCTCAAATATCTATTCCGAAACTGTAGGGGGAGCTCTAAAAAGAAACCTGCGAGAAAACCGAAGAAAGTGCTGCTTTAAAGTCGAGAATACAGTCTTCCGTTGAAGTTGCGTGTGTGTGCATTCGTGTGTGTGTGTGTGTGTGTGTGTGTGTGTGTGTGTGTGTGTGTGTGTGTGTGTGTGTGTAAATGCGCTTGTGCAGTCGAACTGCCTCGGACATGGATCTTCAACTAAAGGAAATTCCTGTGCCAATCTACCAACATGCATTATCGTACACAGACTCCGCTGAAGTAGGTATCACAATCTGGTCCAAACTATATGTGGCAGTGTTTTTGACGTGTTTTTCGTGCTCGTCTAGGCACCATTTGGGTCGAGAACACTAACAGTGACCGTTCTGTCTCCCTCTTCACCGTAAATACATTCGGGATACGTTTTAAGTGCCTCATTCTGTATCCAATCATTTGGCCGGATCCCGTGATTTCCTCAGATATAATAACCACTGGTGGTGATTGAGGAGAGATTCCCTGATATGATTGTAAAGCGCTTTAGTGTATAGGCCTACAGTAGACATATGAAAGCGCTATATAAATGCCTCATTCATTAATTTATTCATTCATTCAATTGATTCGTTCATTCATAAAGCTGGATATCTCCATCCTGAAAAATGTTTTCGCCTGCTATTCCGGGCAGGCGCAGTATATAACGTCCTATAATGGTAGCCTAATGCCATGTTGGTAGATTGGCACCTGAATTTCCTTTTGTTGAAAGCCCAGATAAAAGTAAAAAGCTATTATTTTCTATAGATCCATCCATGTCAGAGGCAGTTCGACTGCACAAGCGCACGCGCGTTATGAATGCACACACACACGCAACTTCTACGGAACTGTTCTCGTAATGTTTCGACTTTATTCTCGTAATGTTTTGACTTTAATTTTGAAATATTTCGACTTTAATCTCGAATTTTTTTTAATTTTTTTTTACATCTTTTGTAAGCATCTTTCGTAATAGCATGTTTGAACATTCAAGTTCTTACCTTTTAGAAAAAGCAGCAACAGCAGCAGCTCCAAGCCCTTCATGGTCTCAGTTTAAATCTGGACCATATACCTCTGTTACAAAACCAGCACATGCATTAGCAAACTAAACAGACATCTACTAATACAACTGAGCTTGTAGCGCTCTCATTTTTGTAGTTTCACTCTAAAAAAATATTATGAAGAAAATATGCTGTTCAAATCACAAATTTAAGTTGTGTAAGGATTTTATTTATTTATCTGTTGCCATTTTTATTCATAAAACAGAACAGATGGGGACAAAAGCGGTGAAGATTCAGGATGACAGAGCCGTGTAAAAATAATAATTGTGTTGCCTATCAGTTTTATAGAACACAGTTCACAAGTTTTAACTTGTTGTTTTGGCCATTTTTCGCCATTTCACAAGACGGGGGGTGAAATAATTTTAGAGAAAATTAATCCTATTTTTAGGACAAATAATAATTGTTGTAGGCCTACTGTTTTTAATGTAGGCCTATGCTGATTTAAAAAAAAATATATAGGCTAGGCTAACTTTTTTTTTTTTTACTGTTATGTCATTGTTTATTCCTATATTATTATTATAGTAATAACAATCACCTTTAAGAATAATTAAAAACATCAAAATATGTAGATACAGTATGCAGAATTACAGTAATGGGAATTTGAAGAATAGCCTATGGAAAAATATGAAAAAGCAAAAAAGTAATGCTCCAACAACTAGGCTTTGTTTTCTTTATGCAAAATATAAAATTTGTTCCCTTTTCTTTTAAAATTTATATTAGGGTGAAATATGACCAAAACGTGTTTATGTGGGATTCACCCTATAAATAATGGATAGGGCCTATATTCGGTAGGCTACATCTTTCGACTAGTTGTAGCACTTTAACCATATCTAGCTCTGTGTTTTGTTACGATAAGAAACAAAGTCTCATCTCTGAAATTTGGTCCATTTTATCACGAAATTCAAACAATGCCGTTTGGCGCTCTTTGGTCAGGGGATCTCTGGATAATCCGTAATTCGTTTGTAATTATAAAACGAAAATACCGTTTTTCTGTTTTTTGTTTCAAAACGAAAAACCAAATAACCGTTTTTGGTGTCAGAATCAAAAAACGAAAAACCAGTTAAAAACGGGCCGTTTTTCGTTTTTGGCGATCATTTTATCGTTATTCCTTTTTGAACAAAGAATGAAGATAGTCTTTGAACTTCAGTCAATTCGTTTTTCGTTTATAAACCAAAAACGGAGGTCACGTGGTGGATAATCCGTAATTCGTTTTTCTGTTTCAAAACGAAAAACCAAATAACCGTTTTTGGTGTCAGAATCAAAAAACGAAAAACCAATTAAAAACGGGCCGTTTTTCGTTTTTGGCGTTCATTTTATCGTTATTCCTTTTTGAACAAAGAATGAACGAAAAACGGAAGTCACGTGGTCTAATCCTTTTTTGGAAGCGAAAGTAGGCTAACCCTTTCAAAATAAAAGTAACTATAGTTAGCGAGGTGATTGTAGACTAAAACTGAACTAATATAACGTTTTTTAGGACAACTAAAGTAGGCTAGCACTGGGTGTGAAAAAAAAAAACACTTTAGTTTACTGAAATAAAAATTAAAAATAATAACTGGCTGTTAGGGAGAATTAAACATTTGTAAGACCATTTTGCCACATGCACAACCAACACCACACTTTATATAAAAAAGATTGGTGAACATTATTTATTATCTAGGGGAGCGCGGGGCACAACCTAACGCGGGGCTAAATGTAACACGGACCTTTTACGTAGTTACTCAGGGTCACGCGGGTTGTGTTTACGCTCTTTTTCTCTCGCTGCCAGAAGACGGTCTCCCGTGGATTTGTGAAAAGTTTTGGTAATATTTTGTGAAGATACGGGACAAAGAGTGTTTTGACACCATCTAAGTATTTTTTTTCATCATACATATTTTTCTGTTTCTGAGTTGTGTGTGTACGTCACCAAATCTAACTTTATATTGCCTTAATCACTGTCTTGTTGGCTAAAACATGGCACCATTTTGAAACATGTCAGCAACTCCTAGCAACTGTTAGCTAGGTTTAAAATATTTTTTACACAGCGGGGTTAGTTGTAACACAGTGTTACAACTAAGCCGCCAAGTGTTCACAATATTGTAGGCTATGGGATTTGTTTACTATATTGATCACTTGTTTATTTATTAAAAATATTGCCTGTTTTCATGTAATAAACACTTTAAAATGTGATTTTAAGCTTGTTTTTATTATTATTACTGTTACTATTAATAAGAATAATAATTTTGCATGCAAAACTGTTCAGCCCTTTTACTATATCTCTATCCATGATATTGATCCATAATAGAAGGATGATTGGATGAGGGATGGATGTATGGATATCTATCTATACAGATGTACAAACAATATCAAACTATACAGATAAAATAGTACTGAATTATGTGTGTTACACACAAGTGTTACAACTAACCCCTCTGTCTGTTACAACTAACCCCGCATATGGGGTAAGTTGTAACATTTGCACTTCTGTCACTTTCAGTGCAACTGTACGAAAATGGAAGGTCCTAGAAAAAAACTTTAAGTGTTCATTTGTAGCAGAGATGTGTATGTTTCTTGTGTAAAAGAAAAATTAATCTAACCGAATTATTTTTTAAATAATTGAGCCAAAACCAAAATGCGTTAGGTTGTGCCCCGCTCTCCCCTATGTAAAACACTACAAGGGGAATGTGTTGCTCTCAGGAGGAGGCTGTATTGGCACCTGGCTCTGGCTAAATCTACATCTGTCCACGGCAGAGGCTATAACCACAACCTGGAGGAGGAACTAGTATAAATGTATAAAAGTATAATATAACATTATAACATTTACAGTAGGTTTTAGTCTTCACTCACCCACTATGCTTGTAAATCATTTAAGGGCATATATGCAAGTGAAAGAGTTGCAATGCAGAGCTCTGCTTCACTGTACCGTTGTACATTATGATGTACATTTGTATTTAAAGACATAAGTTGACATCATCCAATTCCACAAAAGTAGTGCCACAATTCAAAGATGTGGCTTACCATAAACCGTGATGTAAATATTTGAAAGTAACAACAAGGCCCTTTTATGGTGCCGGAGGAAGGAGTGGTGTGCTGCTTTGTCCTGCCAGTCCAGCATTTATTTGAAGAGAGAGTGATGGTAGGTGACTGCATGGGGCCAGTCTTGCTACTATCATCAGTCCTTAAACCCTGCACACAGTGCACAGGTATTGTTCCTCCAGGTATTGGGGAAACTCTGGGAGGCCCTGACACGAGTACCAGGGAGAAAAACTAAATGATTTAACTTCACTTTTATTTTACTTTACACAAGTACCAAGAGTACAGAGCACTGCCTTTCCCTGGTGGTTCATCAAACAGAATTAAACCTAAAAAAGCACTAAAAGATCTGAAAGTCCCAGAGCTAGAGATAATTTTTTACTGAGTAAGGCTAGGTTTCACACACAAGGTCTACATAACTAATGAGAACTACAAGCTGCATAAAAAAATATTTAATCTACTTTACTAACATAATAAGTATATTACACTGGAGAAAAATGCAAAGGAAAATAAAAAGTATACAACTTTATAGATTTGTTTTGGAAGAGTTTTGTTTTTTGACACAGAAAGGGGTAACAGTATGGTGGATGCTGAGAGTTTTTAGCAGCTTTAGTGCCATAGAAAGAGGAGCTGGAAGGCAGGTGAATTTCTGCACACCCTTTAAACTCAATGATTAGCTTATGTTGGTAGCAGTGCTTGCCTTCTCTTTGATAAAAACACAAGTCAAAAGGTCAAACCCTTGTTGCCTGTTTTCGCCACAGAAAGAGTCTGTGCACAGAAGGGGGACCTGCTGGTTGAGCTTCCACATAGCAAGAAGGGCTATAAATATGTTACAAAACTAAAATGTGAATTAAATAATAGAAACTTATAAATAAATAGGCTACCTGCTATCCTAAGCTACATATAAAATGAGTTCACTTGTCTTAATCTGAAGTTACAGGTCACCAATGGTCTTACAAATGTTTAATTCTCCCTAACAGCCAGTTATTATTTTATTAGTTTTAATTTTTATTTCACTACTAAAGTGTTTTTTTTTCCCACCCAGTGCTACTTTAGTTGTCCTAAAAAACGTTATATTAGTTCAGTTTTAGTCTACAATCACCTCGCTAACTATAGCTAGTTACTTTTATTTTGAAAGGGTTAGCCTACTTTCGCTTCCAAAAAAGGAATAGACCTCGTGACCTCCGTTTTTCGTTCATTCTTTGTTAAAAAAGGAATAACGATAAAATGAACGCCAAAAACGAAAAACGGGCCGTTTCTAATTGGTTTTTCGTTTTTTGATTCTGACACCAAAAACGGTTATTTGGTTTTTCGTTTTGAAACAGAAAAACGAATTACGGATTATCCACCACGTGACCTCCGTTTTTGGTTTATAAACGAAAAACGAATTGACTGAAGTTCAAAGACTATCTTCATTCTTTGTTCAAAAAGGAATAACGATAAAATGATCGCCAAAAACGAAAAACGGCCCGTTTTTAATTGATTTTTCGTTTTTTTGATTCTGACACCAAAAACGGTTATTTGGTTTCTCGTTTTGAAACAAAAAACAGAAAAACGGTATTTTCGTTTTATAATTACAAACGAATTACGGATTATCCAGAGATCCCCTGACCCTCTTTGATGTGGCGTGACAGATCCCGCTGTAGACGCCTCAGTTCAAGCGGCAGCGCGGTGAGTGAGTGAACACGATCATCCCTTCCTCATTAATGCAAGTTACAGAATAAACATGAATGAACATCTGAAGGTATGTTGAAAGATACAGTACAACTTACTGAAACGTATATCTACTGTAATCGCTCAATCAGTGTTTCAACGGCGGAAAGACATCAGTAAAACAGCTTGTAAACAACGTAGCATTAAGGCCTACATTTACCTCAGGCAAGTCAAGTCCAGTGTCCACAGCTTGTTTATCAGCTATGCACTCTTTTACTAAATAGATGCACTATATGTAAGGGATAATGTATAGCCTATTCATTATATGTTAATGAACGAATGTCTTGATTATTTAATGTATATGTGTAATGTATGTTTAAGTAAATCTGTCATGAAAAAAGTAATGACAGCCACTATGTAAATTAGTATATTTTAACAACGAATTGGAGTAGAAACATAATTTTATAAATAGATTTAGAAGTTGCAAAATCTGACTTATGTTTAGTTTTCTACCTCCTGGTGTACCGAACCGTGACTTTAAAACCGAGGTACCTACCGAACTGTAATTTTTTTGTATGTTACACCCCTAATATATATGTGTGTGTGTGTGTGTGTGTGTGTGTGTGTGTGTGTGTGTGTGTGTGTGTGTGTGTGTGTGTGTGTGTGTGAATGTGGATAGATAGATAGATAGATAGATAGATAGATAGATAGATAGATAGATAGATAGCTTGTTTTGGTTGCTTCTAAACCTTTAAAGCCTTGTCTGATTATTTAATCCTGTGTTGTTGTTTATTTGCCTAGTTCCTGTTCCCTGTCTCGACTCAGCTTGCTCTCCCGGTTTTTGACCCCCTGCCTGTCCTGGACTATTGCCTTGGCTTTTTCCTTGAAACGTTTGGTTCGCTACTGGTTTTGACCCCAGCCTGTCCATTGGATTTCGACTCTGACTCACCCTCTTACTTGGTGGCTCGGCTACCAATTATTTTGTGTTTTGTTTTGTTTTGCTTCAACCTTTTGGACAATAAATTCCATTCTCAATTGATCTGCTCTTGGGTCCCTGTTGTCTATGCACCACCCTAACATAGACACATAACAAATATTGCTTAATTCTATTTTGTTCACTTAGCCTATGTAATAACTATTTGTGTTTGTTCTCAGGCAACCTTTCGGGCAATACCTTGAACTGCTGGCAGAGTGTGCTGAACCGCGACCAACTTTAATTCCCCTCTCCAACGGTGAGTCCTACTAGCCTCTGCTGTTCTTCCCTCACAAACAAGGGGGCGTTCTCTCACAGCACATCAACTCAGCTTCCCTTCTGATTTGTCTTAAAACAACAACAAAAAATGACATCAGTATCAAGAAGCAGCCTTATCTCTGCTCTTAACCCACACAGACACACACTCTTAGTCTTACTCACACACACCGTACAGGGCCGCAGTGTGTGGGAGAGGAGAATTGCTCATTATGAGTGTACGACGTCAGCCCTTACGTGTTTGGCAGGCATACAGACATCACTGTTCATGATATGACACGTCATCCATAGCACATTCATCCACGCTTACACAGCGTCACCCAGCTGCCCTTGTTGACTTTATTCCTGCACACCACTCGCGTGTCAGCGGTGTGTTTACACGCACGCGTCGCGCGTGCATCTCCTCAAGACTTTAGGGCAGATGGAGAGTACAGATGGTGGTTGATAAATGGATTGTTCTTGAAATCTCGAAGATTATTATATCAGAAGATTCCCCTGATAGCTCACGAGTTTGACGCAGTTATTGAAGGAATAAACTTTGCGAGATGACAGAGGCTCTTAATATATAAAAACAGTCCCGAGTGTTGATAAATGCCCCTAATACAGCCTATTTACAGTATATTCCTGGCAAATAGTTGCCATCCCTTCACAATATTTTTTTCAGTAGTAGTTTATTTTAATGAATAGAATAATAAAAATAAATTATTTTAAGCAAATATTTGATTAAATGATTAAATAATTAAATAATTAATAGCTGTGGGTTGCCATGTAATTCCAACCTGGCAAGACTTGTTTATCTGAAACACAAATACAAATGTCCCTACAGTGTTTTGGACCCCATTAACTTTCAGGGCAAAAACAGACGATTGAATATTCTTTAAAATTACTTATTTTGTGTTCCACAGAAGAAAGATAGACATACAGGTTTGGAATGACATTAGGGTGAGTAAATTATGATATCATGTTTGGGGGTGGCCTGGCTTTTAAAATGACATATTTTACAAAACTTGATTTTTTTTTTTACAAAAATCGTCTTATACCCTAGCAATATTTTACCAAAAAAAAAAAAAAAATTATTATAATGAATGCAATATTTTACTGAACATATTGTAACAACTGAAACCCTACAGAAATGTATCATTAAACAAACATCCCTAGCAGCCTTTTTATTCTTGTTAATCATAACCGAATAATTATAGTGACACCAGCTGTTCCAGAAAAACAGAACTAATTTATATGCCCATCACACAAGATCTAAGAGGCAGCAAACTGCTGTTGCTTGGAGCTGAAACCCCTGGTAGCACGCGTTAGAAGGCATGAAGCAATTCCCAAGCCAAACAAACAGACCATTCATACTCCACAAACAAGCCTCGCACCATCCAGGACACTTGCCTCATTCCAGATCCAGATTCCACTCTTGGACTCTCCTGAAGGGGAAGAACTGGTCCCTCTGCTCCTGGTTCTGGTTCTTCAAAGTCCTTTTGCTCTTCGTCCTTCCTCAGAGGTGCAGGAATGGTGGGAAAAGACAAAGAGGGAGGGCAATGGAGATAGACAGATAGGGAGAGGAGAGGATAGAGACTTTTAGCTAGAAGCTGGGCAAATGTGTGCCGTGGGCAGCCTTGAATATGCAGACATTTCACATCAGTGCATTCTTCTTTTCTAGCCCACATCGTACATTCCTCTCCATGACATCTCTCGTTTCTACCCTGGTCAACCTCTCTTGTTCCAGCCTGTCTGGGTAACTCTGTTCCTCGTGGTTTTCAAGTATACTTCTGCTAAGTGTCATGAGTTGGAGTGCCCACTATATCCTGTAAATCTGCTGAAATTCATCTTTGATGCATGACTCACCTTATTAGCTTAATCTGTGAAATATTTTTGCCTCAATTGTGGTTCATTTTAACTAAACATGAAATCATAATGGGCCACATTTCATTTTTAATGCACACTCCTTGTCTTATTATGAATGATTCATCAGTGCATGTTATTCCACAAAAAAAGTCTTTGTAATCTTTCATCAAAATGTAATGGCTTCCTCTGAATCAACATCACTTACACACATTGTTTAAGGAAACTTACATTCAGTCTGGTACTTCTTTCTTTGAAGGAAATACTTTTATTCTGCAAGGACACATTAAATTGGCCAAAAAAAAATCCACATTTTTTCTTTTTCAAAAAAAATTTTCTTTTGAACTTTCTATTTAACAAAGAATCCTAAACTAAATACATCACAATTTCCTCAAAAATATTAAGCAGTACTGTTTCCACCATAATAATCATAAATGTTTCTTGAGCAGCAAATCAGCCTATTAGAATGATTTCTGAAGGATCATGTGACACTGAAGACTGGAGTAATGATGCTGAAAATACAGCATTGCCGTCACAGGAATAAATGACATTTTAAACAAGTTGGTTTCTTATAGGTGTTAAATTAATGGTCAAAGTTAAAGAAGCTCACCTCCAACTTCTCTATATTATTATAGAATTTGTTAGCTACATTTTGTTTGTCAATATTGTAAATAAAAATACTATTTATTTATGATGGACAGTTGCCATAGGGACTCCCATAGTTAATGGAGGGGGCTGTGTGGAATAAATACACAACAGGGAGCCTGTGTGAAATCAAGACGTACGACATGCCACAGCACCCCACACACATGCTATGACACACGCACCGTAACGCACCACCTTCCCACCAACACACACAAATGAATAGTGTAGCACATGCCAACACTCTCACATCGCAATGTGTGCATTACATCAGTAAAGCTGCTAAATGACCTTTCTATTTTTCTGCATCCTTCACTCAATGTAAAGTTTGTGTTTGAGTGTCTGTGTGTAAACAAGTGAGCAATCCATAGTAAAGAGCAGTATTTATCAAAAAACAATGTGATACTGGAACCATGCTGTACGGTCTCGTACTTCTAATGGGCTGCTTAAGTGGGTGTCGGAAGCAGCTATCAGCCAATGCAGCTTAGACGAAAAAGAAGGAAACCCTGTATTTTTCCTCATTCAGACTATACATAACAATATGATTAATAATAATGTGTTCCTTGATAACCAATCTCATTACAGCCTTGAAGTAATTGAATTCCGTTGTGCGACAATCGCTGTTTGAATGAGAAGTGCATTAGACGTCTTCAAACGCAAAATTGTTACCGTTGTATACCGTTTACGGCACTTCTCATTCAAACAGCGATTGTCGCACAACAAAATTCAATTACTTCAAGGCTGTAATGAGATTGGCTGTGATGAGCCTTGACATAGCATAAAACAAGGCAAAATTTGGGCTGTCAGTTAAAATTTAATAGACGTCTAACCATGGCCCAAGAACAGACTACAATAGTTAACTGAGACTGAAATGACGGCTATTGCTTGCTGGGATCACTTATAAAACAGATTTTTTTCAGTGTAAAAATAGATCAATCTAAAACGCATGTTTAAGAGCAAACATGTTGAAGATTAACCAATGGGCTGTCGATTTATTAAATGATAAGCCATTTTCCCACAAGCAGTTCAGCATAATGAAGCCTCTCCTTCATTGACATCCATAAAAAACGTACTCTGTTTCTTACGTAACCTCGGTTCCCTGGGAGTAGGGAACGAGTGTTGCGTAGCTAATACGCAGTGGGGGAAACTCCTTTCCTCGAGAAATATTGAAGCCTAAAACGCAGTGCAGCTGCACAGCAAACACAGCAGGGCACCCAGCTCGCCCATTGGCTGTGCTGCAGCAACTGGACATCCTATTGCGAAGCGCCTCTGACGCGCTAACCAATCAGGTGACTTGGGGCCAGAGCCCGCCAGAATGGGTGTGGCTTATGGCTATAAGAAGCACCTATTTTCACCATAGAACAGGTTAATCGACTGAAGCGACAACACTGACAGATTGCAATAGTGCGGCAGGCTACGCAATACTCGTTCCCTACTCTCAGGGAACTGAGGTTAAGGCAGTAACCGAGTACGTTCCCTTTCAAGAATGGTCACTTCGTATTGCATAGCTAATACGTAGTGGGGACGCAATGTAACACCCCGCACCATTAGCAACTGGCTCCATTCCAACTGGCGCCTAGGGAAGCATCCCTATGCAAAATGCATGTCCATACATTCACGCACCCGTGGTAAAAACAGCAGCAGCCTTTTACAGTTCCTCCTGAACCAAAACAATTATGCTGCATTCACGCCACGTTATAACCATAACTACGAGATGTCAACCCGAGCTGTTCTCAGATTTATGCCTTTCTATGTCAACACTGAAATGAATCTCCAGCAGTCTGTTGATACAAGTAAGACCTCTGTAAGTTGTTCACATTCATTATTATTGTAATGTTATGTGCTTTGAGACACGTCGTCTCGTGACGCTTTGCAGACTCTGCTGTGTGTAAATGTGTTTTGATGGAGGCGTGGCTTTGGAGTTGCTCTGAAGGAATGTTGGGATCTCATGCTTTCAAAGCTAGCTTGCTAACCTCTCCGAAATTGCCTACCCTAGCTTTAAATTATTCCACAACCAAAAGAGTCCAAAAACAGGGAGGTTACAGAAGTAAAGCAAATATTATTCAGCAGGTCATGTGATCTCAAAATGGCCGCCCCCATGAGGTAACCTAATCATGAAAAATGAAACTCTACTGATGACTGGAGGCTTTATCAAATAATTTTAAACATTGGTAATGCATAATTGAGGTAGTTAACAATTAATTTAGTGCAATTACTGAGAAATTACTGACTGCACCTTGAAACATTGTTTCATTGTTAATGCAAACATTGTTAGTGCACATCTTTCAATCGGTTCTGTATAAATGTGCACCTTGTGCTATAGATCTCTTCAGAACAGGTCTGTTCACAGCATGCTTTGCTGTCCGCCTGTGACGCGCCCTGCGTCCATACGCCTGGGCACCCTCTAAATTTACCAGAGGAGCAGATGGTGGTAAAAAAAAAAGCGACTGCTGGCCCTCCCACACTGTTTGCTGTATAAGCGACTACCGACTATGACTGAGAGTGTTTATGAATGTGCTCTTAGGGCATATTATCCGCGGCTTGTATAATTTCAGTAGGAGGGATTACAAATGTCTGTGACTCAAAACACACAGCATACAAAGATAAAACTATCAGCATCATCAGCATGGAGTAACAACTTTGGGGTGATTAATAAATCCAACATTTTGGCAAATCTCAGAACAGAACTCACACAGCTTGTAAATTAGCAAGGCAATAATGGATAAACGGCTAATGTGAGCAGCAATCCATCAATGAGTCAGACTGTAAACATCGCTCAGATTCAAAATGATCTGATCCGGGCATGTGTAAAGTTTCCCACCCACAACCGGGACCCACAAGAACGCTGCCAGGACCGGGGATTCTAATTGTCAAAATGTCTAAAGTTTGAAACATTATCCTGTTGCGTTATTACATTTCCCTGAATCTGTCAGAATTGCTTCAATCCACAGAAATCAAAAATGGGAAGATCCTCTACTCAAGAATAGAGAAATATGCATTTAATTTGTAATGTTTACATATATTTATTTGGAATAATAATATATTTAATATTACTTTTTGTTTTATTTTAAAATGTACTAAAACTATACTATCCTAACACACACACACACACACACACACACACACACACACTTGACTAAGTTAATAGAAGAATATATTCATATATTAAGATGTCTATTGCACATATGCTTTCTAGGCTGAAATATTCCACAGCCTGCTATATTCATCATTCCATGGGGCAGATGGCAGTCTCAGTAGTCTACCTTCACTACATAGCAGCTTCCTGTCCACATTTCAGACTGTGAAGACAGAGGCCCGGGTCCAATTTAGTAAAGCTAGGCCCGTCCCACCCTCTAGGGGGAGAATCCATGCGAATCCACTGAAGTTACTCCTCATGTTTAAATCCGTTTTTGGTTCCCTGTGCCAAATTACCCAGTACCCAGAAAATCTGGTCGGAACAACTGGATGATAGAGAGTATTTAAAACTAAATGGAATAGATTATTGAGCCGAGGCATGAAACTATGCAACAGGCTTTACTCAGAACAATGCCTAATGAGAGCACCTTGAACTGCTTGGTGTGGTCATGATTTGGGGGTCACTGGCATCAAAAGGTTGACCAATAGCTTACTGATGGGCCTCTCCATTAAAATGCCCCATGACCCTACAATAACTGCACACAACACTAACCAAAATTCAGCTCTGCTAAAATGATCAGCGCCAACAAACAAATGCTGCTGTTCTATAGCAAAAAAAAAAAAAATCTGAGTAATCCGGAACAGATCCAGCATCACGCCACTCTGCTGCTAACCTAAAGTGGGATGTGATGAAGCCCCACAATGTTGTTCCAGTGAGTGATTGAGGAGTTTGGCAGGAGTATGTTGGCACTGCATGACACATATCCATGCATGACTGAACCACCATTCCCTTCCCTTCTGTACCTGAACATCTCTCTCTCTCTGACTCTCTTTAAATCCTGTTCTTTTTTATCTCATTCTCGTGACATTGTCTTTGAAAAATTCTCAGTCCATACACAATTCATTTACTGACAGCAACGGCATGAAAAACACATTTAGTTACTTAACTAACAACCAACAGCAGCAACGATCAGCCTCGATTTACTTTTCTTATGCATCCAATACACTCTTATAAACTCATCTGCGCAGCCAAACACATTTGAAATATATAAAAGTATAAAAAGCCCTAATGTAACCCTTAATGTTAATCAATAAACATGGCATTAAAAATGACCTAATCCATATAAAATGAATTAAGACTCACCAGTCACAAGGTTCCAGACCTCCTCGGCTGGAATCGAGCATTAATCAGCAGAGAAAAACCGTAGCATGACAAACACTCTCAATGACATGCACACACACGGATGGAGGCCTCTCTTGCCACCTTCTGTACCAGGCGGGGCGGGCAGGAGGAGGAGGTGGGCTCGTTTCTCTCCTCCTTTCAACTCCTCCGTTCTACATGAAAATGTCAGAGGCTCAGAGCAGGGAGCATTGTTCCATCCACTCAGGCCATTCATAAACAGACACCCACTCTACTCAACCCACAATGCACAGCACTGTTCCTCCAGGCCCAGAGCACATGGATGTGGCAGCGCTCAGAACTTAGGTCAATCCAACCAAGAATCAAGATGCCCCCGCACACTAGTATGCAACATTTACACTGGGTGACATGAGAGGAATGCAAGCATTTTCATTAGACAGCTGCATGGAGTGAGAGAACAGAAAAAAACTAAACACAACAGAGAGAGCGAGAGAAAATGCCCTTAAAAATAATAATGGTTCTTCTGAGGTTATTTTGAAGCACATTATGTTCAACAAAAAGCTCTATTCTTATCAAAAATCGGTTTTCGCTTTTCATTGGTTAGCATGGCTACACTGAAAACCGATTTTACAACAAAGTTAAAAAAGAACAGAGTTTTTCAGGTTCTTCATATGCATCTGTTTCCGTGAAGAACCTTTATAACATCCACACTCTTAAAATGAAAGATTATTTAATGGCATTGATGGTTCCATGAAGAACACGGTAAAAAAAAAGAAAGAAGTTGATCGTACTTAAAAATTGAATTAATTTCAACTTAAATTACATTAACTTAATTTTTTTTTAAATGAGTTGAATCTTGTATAACTTATAAAAAAAAGTAGAACATTTCTTAACTAATTTTTATGAGTTAAAGCAATTTAAAAACATATTGTCATAACTTATTGATCATATAATTTTTTACAGTGACCTTTAATATCCGTGGGACCTTTCCATTTACACAAAAGGTTATTTCGAGTGCAAGGGTGCTTTAGATTATTGTTCTCAATAAGAAGTGAAAAAACACCTTTAAAGACAATTTATTGGACGTTCTTGAGGTCACATTTTAAATTATTCCAAATTACACATTAGCTTATAAGGTCTCTTTAAAGCACCAGTGCATAGATGGTTTTCAAAAGAACTAGAAAATTAAAAGTTGTTTGTGGAATTGTAAATATTTTTCAATGGAATCTGGCTTTACAAACTTCTTGGTTCTAACAGGAACCTGTCCAAGAGTGTGTGGACACAAAGATATACAAGAACTCTCTATGCCAAAACACTAACCATTTCACATCACCAAATATCTAAAAAAAAAAAAAAAAAAAAAAAAAGTAAAATCTAACATAACAGAAACAAAAACAACTGAGGTGCCACTAAGGGCTAGCTAACGACATATAGACCTGTCTAGTTCCAAACAAAGTGATTAAATAAACATCAGTGTCCAACTGTCCAGATGAAAACACACTGTTCCAGTTACAACACTCCGCACCAGAGAAATAAGTCAATCAGCATAGACGTAAATGCTCCAGAGCCTCGACAAACACTACACGGACACACTCCTGCCCCTTGTGCTTCTGTACATAGTGCCTATTGTTTAGGCCGTCCCGGGGAGAGAACAGAACGGCCAGGCTGGAGCCTGACACCACACAACACAACACAGGGAAGTCGATGCGCACAGCTAATTGTCTAAAAAATCACAACAATCACCCATTCACTCTTCCCATTCCACTGCCTTTCTCTCGTGGAGGTTACAGTCATAATTAAGCACTAATGTATGGGAGGCTGTACTGTACTGTCAATAGTCACGATTAACAGGCATAAGCTTGAATACACAACGGTGGTTACTGCATAATCATTTTTAAATATAAAAAATAACTATTTTTTTAAATATATTTTATTATTAAATTAAGCAACATCCTCCTGCTAGCAGGACTTAATAATTAAGTCAAGCAAACATTTAATTGTTTAATTAATTTATTCATTCAATTATATAAGAAATATTAATAAAAATGCTTTATATTTAGAGAGAGAGAGAAAAATGTAGGCGTGAAATGCATTATTATACTAATAAACATTTTATATGGTATAGATATAGATATCTATTCATTATATACCTATAACATTATTATTATTAATATTAATACGCATTAAAGCGTTGCAGATCCATCCCACTGACCCTGCCTATACAACCACCGCCTCTCTCTCTCTTCTCAACAGGGTGTTCTTCTTACACCCACATGAGTCAGGCTTTTCCCCATTACTGCTGCATCTATGATCATACTCCACTATACAGTCACACACACACACACCGGCCTACAGCAGGCCTCTGGTTCGAGCCATGAGGTCAGCGTGCCTGGAGGACTGAGCTCTTGCCCTGCTGTAGATATGGGGTGAGGGTGCTCAGCGCTACGACAAAAAAGGATCCATTGTCCTCCTTTTGTCTTTGGGAAGACAGACAGTATAGATGGTTTGTGGCACAAGGGAAAGGTATGAGGAAAACGGGACACGAGTCGTCATGGAACAGAGTGACTCTGGTGGCAATTATGACTTTTCTCAGTCATTAACTGTCTGAAGCAATAAGCAACTGTCAGAATAACAGACCTAAAAACCGCTGTCCAGCAAAGACAAGGACGGCAGATAAAGATGAGGATTTTTGTTTTTTACTCGGATCAACAGAGAAAACACAGCAGGAAATAATGACTAAATATATGTTGAGTAACAGCCAGATTGTCATAATCTGCATCTTTTCAACCGAGAGAAAAAAAACACTCCGTTGACAACCAAGACAAATCTAACATTAATCACTGTAATTATTCACAATGCTCATTGTGGATAAGCGCAGTGACTCGAAACATAAGCCACACTTAAAAAAGATGTCATTGCATGAGATAAAATACATCAAGCCAAAAGGTAAGATTTTTTAGTGGATTTATGGGCCGAAAGCTGAAAAAATGCTGCCTTCGGAAGGCCCGTCAAGGCCCGTCCGAATCCAATGTTAGCTTCACTTCCCGTCTCCTGAGATACCTTCATCGGATCGATTTTTAAAGACAGCATAGACGTATCCTCTCTCCATTTTGTTTTAGACCATTAAACAGATACGCTGCCTCAAAGGTCTGTATGAAATCAGTTTCGTGAGGGACCTTCGCGCAAAAACGCTGCCTGCAAAGTCATTGTCTGATAGGGCAACAAGTCAGCTGCCTAAGTTTTTGGACGCAGCCATGAAGTCAGTTCTCCTCACATTCACACAGGCGTCCCATCCAGCAGAGTAACAGAGAATCACATCAATGAACGAACACTAATGTTTGACAACCAAGAAGTGTCACAATACTTACTTTTGAAAAGATCTTTAATTTGATCATTTAAAACCCTAACAAACTTATTTTTGTTAAATGTTTACCTTGAAAAGTGTGTTTGTGCCATATATCTAGAAATTTAGTTATACAACGACAAGTCTGAGCAAAGCATCAATATATGTTTTGGGAGTACTTTAAAAATAACCAAAAGAAAATGCCGTTTAATAAAGTGTAATTTACTGAACTGAAGTGCACAAACAAACACACTAACTAAACTGCCAAAGAGGCAGCTGGCACTGAATAATAGGTCATACAGTTAATATTGAGCACTTGGACAAGTGCAAATGCCAGATGACAGCACACTTCACATCTCCAAAAACTATAGGACATTCATCCACAGTGGGGTTTGATTCACTGGCACGTAACCAAGAGAGGAACTGGCCAACATAATAATCTCTCCAGAGAAACAAAATCATTTTGTTAGGCATTGACTTGAGTTGTATGACCAAAAACAATGCATTTCACTGGTTAGGATGCATGGCTATCTCCAGTGCCATCACATTTGATGCTCTGATATACTGTACAGCAACAATAACCAAACAACCGAGACACTTTTGTGTTAAAAAAAGAAAGGGAAAATAGATTTCACAAAGTCAAATGATAAAGTATAGGTGTTTATCACTTATTTGTCTATACTTGCACACAATATAAAATAAAATAAAGTCTGATAAATAAACATTTATTAATATAATTTGAAAAAAAAGTTACATTTAAACAAATAATAATGAAAATAAAATCTAAATTTAATTTTCACTCAAAATAAATTGTGACTTTCCAAATAAACCTTTCTTATGTGTCGCCTGGCATATCATCTATGGTTGCTGGCTTATAAAGATCAGACTTACCTTATCAGACGGTCTTCACTGTAAACAGGCAGACAGAATACCGATAAACTCGAGCGATTCCCGTCTCTTTTCCAATTGCGTCTCAATCCCTCCCTCCCTGCCTCTCTCTCTCTCTCTCTCTCTCTCTGCCACCCCTCACTATCTGGTGGCATGTGCCACTGACACATGATTGTTATTGTGGTTTTACATTAGCACTCTGATTAGTAATCCTTTGATTTCACAAACAGAAAAACATCACTGCAGCAAACCAAATCTCCACTAATGTTACTGCATTAAAAAAAGAAACTGGACCCAAACATACCTCAAGTCCTTGTTGTTTTGTATTTCTCCATAGATTTTTAACTGGACTTGATTAGTCTTCTCATGTAGTGTTATAGAAAACTGTATATTACTCAGATTCATTTACCAGCTGTCTGAACTGTGGGGGTCACTTGGCCTTTTGCTGATGCCGTTTCTTCGGATAGAAAGAAGGTAGGTGAGAATTTCCTAAGGAATTGCTGCTTTAAGACACCAGATGGATGAAAGCATTGATGGCTACCTCTCTGCTGTGATCTTGGCAGGCCACCAACGGTGGATTTCAGAAAGTACGTCTCACAGAGGCAGTCGTTGGTCCTTCTTCTCTATCTGGGTTAGAAAAGATGCTTTGTTTTCTAATAAACCCACCAGGCAGAACAAATTAACACCTAAAAGGAAGCACTCTTTCATGTATGTCAGCTTCTAGTCTGTAAAGACAGCAATGTACAGGACAATGACATCAGAACAAGCTGCCCAAAACAGTTAAAACTTTATCTCCACAGAAACATTTCTAACATTATGCACATTTGAATTGCAGACGTACAAATGAACAATAATAATAATGAATGTTATTGCCAGATGCATATTAATTCTGTATGTCATTCCCTGCTATTATTGTACATTAATAGTAAACTGCCATCTAGTGGGCACAACGCAAGTATGTCACATTGATCCCTAACAAGACAACAAACCGAAATACAATAGAAAAGATTTATTGAAAATGGACATTTCAAGACTGTACAAAAATAGCAAAATGACAAATGACTGTAGTATGACCAAATCTCAGATTAGAGTAAGTATTAAACATATGTATAAAACAAAAACATTCACACTCAGGGGTATTTCATTGAGGTTCTTGAATTGGTAAATGTGCATACAAAATTTAACAATACATTATATAAATCATCACCCACTTGCAGAAACCGCATGAAGCCTCAAACACAATTGAATATCAGTCCATACAAATATCATTTCTTTATGTTACATTAATTAAAAATCAATACCTGAAAAACTAAATAAACTCTATAGTTCATCTTTTCCCCGGACACAAACGAACATCTATTAAAAACACATTCAAATACAGAAATAGACATATTTGCACAGTACAAATAACTGCTGATGCCGAGTGCCAGTTTTTCAGCATTTGCTGTTAAAAAAAATGTTCATGATAGAAACCAAATCATTTTAAAAAATGCTTAGAATCTGCTATTTCATGTTCATAAACGAGCCTACATAACAGTGAAATAATCAAAACTATATGGCTATACAATTATTATCATTAAAAAAATCCCATAAAAATAAATGATGAATATTAACAAAAAGCCTTCTCAGCAATCAACCTAAAACTCAAACACACATACATAAGTATTGTGAAAGAGCAGAGGAAACACACACACACACTATTTTCCACCTGAGCGTTCACTGCCGCGTCACACCACCAGACTCTCTCTGCTCACAGCTCCATTCTGACCGAAGAAGCACAGCAAAACTTTGTATTAGTATTAAAACTATAACATGACTGAATATTAAAGCATTCATAGTGTCGTCTTCTTCCGAGTTTCACTTAACATCGACAAAGAAAAGACATTCAGAAAAACAACATTTTTATAATGTTTCAGCCAAAGGTGGAAGCTAACCACTGTAAAAACCACTATGACCACCTAAAGCAAGCATGGTCTTTCTTTTTCTTTTTTCAGGGGAGTCATTGACTGACTTGCTGAACTCTGTACACACAAACTAGTTAACTAAAATACAATTTTGTACATCAGCTGTAAATATCCTTTTCTGTTTTGCCTACTCGTTTATTTCTAGTATCACTGCTCCTCCCTGCTTTTTGAATATCTTATTATTCCATGCCAGGAATATGTATATTCCTTCCATATAGATTACTTCACATGAATAGTGCACAACAATGATTACACTATACAATATATTTAAATTTAATTAAGTACCAACAAACCAGGATTATTTTTGCATTACTTATACTAAAGTATTTTTTATATATTTTGAGTTAGCTTTCATTTTTTATATTTTTTAGTCTTTTTTTTGTTATGTCCTTTTGTCATTTTTATATTTCTATTTAGCTTTAAACCATTTTTTTCAGTTTTAGTCATTTTAGTACTTCGGCTAGTCTAATTTTTGTTTAAAGCTTTTAAGTTTAAGTTTTTCATCTAATATTTATATTTTCTTTTATTTCAATTTTTTAATACGTTTAGTTTTAGTTAACAATAACAGCGTTGCAAGAAACTGGTATTTCAGCTGGTGCTGACCAGCTTGCCTTGTTGTAAAGCTATCTGGTTTTAGCTGGATTTTCAAAAAGCTTTCAGTTTGGAATATCACTGTGAATAAAACAACCAACAATAACCTAAAAAAATTGTCATTAAAGAAACAATACATAATTCATACGTTTTAAAGGCACAGTATTTAAGTTTCGCTGCTAGAGGTCGCTTAATCAAAACAATAACAAAGGCGTAGCTTGATGATGCCCGTAAATGAGCGTGGACTCATGGGAGATGTCGTCTTAACCTCCAGAGCCGATGCAAAGCAATCCGACGGGAACCGGGCAGAAATCATGTTCTTGTATGAGCTAATTTATTAAAGTTTTATTAATGTTACTGTGGTATGAAGCAGGGCAGGGATGAGAGCCTCGAGACCCATGACGCCAGTGAAGGGCGAGAGAGGACCAGGCCTGGGACATTTTCCGTTGCTATTTTCATTATGCTTATATGCCGTAGTCAGATGTTGATTATGTCTATTACAATTACATTTTTCTTCCCTGAACTTGAAATTTAGTTACGTTTGTTCACTTAAATTCACATTATTTTATCTCATTCTAATGAAAAAGCCACAAGTGCTGAATTAATACTTATGCAGGTCACTTTATTTGACAAATTAAAATTGTGGGGTAATGCAGCACTATTTTACTTGGTCAAAACAATCCTACTAAAATATCATTAATAAAAGCTGGATGACTTGTGTTGCTAAATGGCATGCAGTTCATTTTAAAATATATTGTATGGTGGAGAAAATGCAGTATTACTGTTACTACAAATAAACCAAATAAGACACATACCCGTTTACACCTATTATTTTAATCAAATAAGACAAACCCCTTTACACCTGGTATTTTAATCAAATAAGACACACCCGTTTACACCTGGTATTTTAATCAGTCTCTTTTGTCCCCTTTCAATCACTTCTGTCCGGATTTCTTTGCAGGGAGGGTCTATGGGTGGGTAAATGTAGGGGTTTTAGGGATGCTCCGTTCGATCGGGCACAGATCAGTATCTGCCGATAATCACATTCTATTACTTGATAGGGAGTCACTAAAATAGGCAGATCTCACCAAACGATCACAAACTGATGACGTCAGACTTCAGTGCCACAGTCATGTCATCACCAGTGTGGAGTTATAGCGCGGTCTCAAGAAACAATGTGTTTTTATGCTATGCGAAATGTGAGACGGAACTGATTCTGACCAGGAACGCACGCACATAAAGCTGCTGATCTAACAGTGTGCGAGTACTTATCTTACTGGGCTTGAACGGTCAAATACACACACTCATGTGTCAAAATGTTTCTTCGTAAACAGTCGTTTATGTCTTAAGTGAACGTGTATTTAGCATTGTTCACTTGTAATCCGATCAACCAAAACCAAATTAAGACCAAATCTTAATACCAGGTGTAAACAGGACCTGACCGTTTTTGAGCAACAATAACTAGTTTTCTGTCAATAAAGGTATTCAAACAGTTGCTCACCTGTCTAATAAAAAACATAATATATTAAAGCATATTTGATGTTTCCATGGTTTTTACAGAAGTAGGACCAGAAATCGAGGGTAACGTGGATACTGGTTAGATACTGGATACCATTACACTGGTTAATTTCGAAAGTTAATGCGAATTTCTCTTGATTTAAGCATTGTTGGAAACATTTGGGATTAATGCAAGTACACAATTGAACAAAATATATAACACTGTCCCAGTGATTTTTTGGATATTTGAATGCAAAAATCTTTAGTTTTTTTTTTTTTTAAATCTATCTTACTTTTGAATCTGGCTCTTACCTTTTTTAAATTGCTCTTTTTGGATGATGGCAAACTGTCACTGTACTCAGTGTAGGAAGGGGGAGGAGGTGGGAAGTTGCTGTGATTGCCACGGCGATCAGGGTTTCCAGAGGGCGGGGCGAGCGGCAGAGGAGGCGGTCCGCCGTGTGGCCCCCTGTAGCGGTCAGAACGGTCGCTCTCGCTGTCGAGCCTCTCGCGGCTGCGGCCTCTCTGCTGTTCGCCTAACTTCTTCTTTTCCATGGCCTCCTTCAGGAAGCTGTCATCGTATGCATCCCGGCCTCCGCGACCACGATCTCGCTCCAGATCCATCAGGTCATCACGACTACGGCTGCGGCGGCCCTGGAAACCGACCCCACGGAAGGAGTCTCCACGACGAGGACGATTGTCAGGAGAGTAATCACGGCGTCGACGGTCCTCTGCGACACGGTCGTATCCTCGCCCGCTGCTGCTCCACTCGTCATCCGAACTAGACAGAGTAGTCATGTTTTAAGAAGGACTGAACACATTAATTTAGCATGATTGAACGATTCATTCACTAACCCTCTTCGGTCGCCCCTGGCCCCACCATCTCGGCGAGTGGGTGGATAGTCATCTCGGTAATTGCGGCCAATATCGTCTAAGTGTTCCATGGAGCGGGCGCGTCCTCGATTGTCAGGGAGCCTGTGCTCGTCCCGTCGCATGTGCTGAGACACGCTGCTAATGGTACTCATATTCTCGTCCACATCATCGTACACCGTGGTTAGCTGAGGTGGTCTGGCCCGACCACGATTTCGAGAGTCTGGACCGTCGTGAAGTGAGCTCACCTCGCTCATACCATCCACTGGAGGACAGGTGAGAAATGTTTTAATAAACAAAACGATTACAAATAAATCATCCCCCAACCTTGGAAAAATTTAGAATCTACAGGAAACAAAGCTGAAACAAAATGCGTTTCCTTTAGATTGCCTGTGGACTTTCACACACACAAGTAGGACATGTTTGTGAATCAAAAATTGGTTGATTTGAATGTTGTTAATTGACCATCAGAGGATCTTGATCCAGGAACATGTCCTACTTCATTTTAAAGCGGCTATATGTAAGAATTTTCATGTATTAATCCCTTTTTTTTGCCATGTTTCAACAGCTTGTAAAGAAACTTAAAAAAAGAGACCTTCCCCAACTTTCTAGATTGTCTTTGAAAGCCTGTGAACTGATTTTTTAAAAGGTTTTTGTTAGGAAAATGAAATTGATGTGACATTTACGCACGGCCCTGAAAACCTCTCTTCCGCTCTGTGACATGAAATTAATGCTTATACAATGTTCTGGATGATGCTTAAAGAGCCATTCTGTACTGTATGTCAATGTGTCATGCAAAGAAATAAGATTAAAGGCCATTGCACACTGAGTTCGAAATTTTCGTATGCGTTTTTTCGTATTTGTGATTCGGTGGCTCTGAATTGTCAAAGCACCATTCAAACACCATTCAAACTGCTTGTTACGGATGCGAAAAACGCAGAAAATCGAACCCGTTACGATTTTTTTTATGACGGACGAAAGTTTCGGAGGCAGTGTGCAAGCGTGATTGACATAACGTGAGGTCGTATTTATTTTTTTAACGTGCGAAAATTTCGGATGCGAATTTCGGACTCAGTGTGCAATGGCCTTAACTCAAGCTATAGTCTCACATAGCCAGATCTGTAGACTATACAGTACCAAATGTACTTTATAATCAAACTATCATAACAGTGTAATTTTAATCACCTCATCTGTCGACATGATGCCATTGATATGACATAACATTAATTGCAGAGCTTGTGCAAACATATCTAGGTCACTGCGATCCGATGCTTTCTTAACTGCCGCTTCTCACCGCTGTCATTTTTGTTGAGCATTTATTTAGTTATTGAAAAAAGTGCACAGCATATATTTACATATTCTAAACGTCGCTCTCAGCAGCGTTGATGAAGTCTGGATATTTATTCACAGTATATTACTGCAAAGGCATTTCCTAAAACTTCTTTTTACTTCTAAGCAAAGAACTAAAATGAATACTAATCAACTTTGTGTTCACTTTGTTTTTATATATATAACCTTTATTTAAACAGGAAATGTCCCATTGAGACACAGTCTCTTTTACAAGGGAGTCCTGTATAACACAATTATAAACACAATTACTTGTACGGCCAACGGTGTCGCTAATAACAAGGTTTCCTGAATTCTACATATAGCCCCTTTAAGTACCACTTTGTTATAACCCAACCCTCAGAGTGAACGATAGTGCCCATCTCCAGAACTCACGACGACTGTATTTGCCTGGAGTGTTCCCTGGGCGACTGGGGTCAAGGTTGGCCAGTTCTCGCTCCATATAGTAAAGCACCCGTGTTGGGTTTCCATCTTGGTCGGCCTGAACACGGTATCCACTACGGCCTGAAAAACAATACCAACATTAGATTTAAATCAACCAACATTTAGGTTTAAAATCACTTAAAAATAAAGATCAGAGGTGCCCAATCCTATTCCTGGAGATCTACCTTTCTGCAAAGTTCAGCTCTAAAACCTGATCAAACACCAAGTGAACGAGAAAATGAAGATCTACAGGAGCACTACATAACAGACAGTTGTGTTGGAGCAGGGCTAGATCTGAACTCTGCAGTTAGGCAAGTCTCCAGGAAAAGGATTGGGCACCCCTGATTTAGATTGATTAATAAATGACTATGAAGAACTACTAGATAATAAATATATTGCAAATCAATTACATATGCTCTGCCAAGTATTTTAATGAAGAAAAATAATATTTTAATTTAAAAATATAATATAAAACATAAGTCCAAAACTGATGTAGTCGCGTACTTCCTCCACCATCGTGGTCTTGCATCAACGGCACTTGAGATCCTTGGCCAACTGTAGTGGGGAGAACAAATGATCAACTAATTAGATTTATGTAAAAAAACTCTTGTTAAACTGCAGTTTTTAGGGCAATGAGAGGATGGGTTGACCTGAGCTGGCCCCGTCGTAGTCTCTGCCGTAGCCATTGGAGGGAGGACCACCGACGGCCAACGGCATAGGGAGCATGGTTATGCCATGTGCAGATCCGCCAACTTCATAACCTGGCTTTCCGTACATGTTTGAGGCATAGAGGGTGTGTGGGTACTGACTGGAGACACCACCAGACTTAGCCATTTTACCAGCCTCGTATACTGCAAACATTTTTAATTTGGTGCAAGTTATTAATTAAAAAAAATGCAATAAAATGTGTGTTAACGTTTAGAGGCTATTCTCTGCAAATATTCATGCATGCAAATGTTTACAACTGTGTAACAGGCTCAGGCCTGTTGCCTTGTTTTTTTCATATTGAGTGTACTACTACTACACACCACCAGAGGCGCTAGGGTGCTCTAGTAGATGGTTTATACCCAGGTGGGTAGTAGAGCAAGTTAGGTTTGTTGGACAGAGGAAGCATGGTTTACCTGCTGTGTTACCACAAACCACTTTGAGTCCTGATTGGGAAATTTTGGTTTTAAGCGCAATCAATGTAAGGAGTATTTTCTTTTCTTATATTTTTTCTACATATTTTCTGGTGTGGTTTTTGTATTGGTTTATAATCATTGCACATGCTTTTTCTGTGTTATTTAAGAGTTATTTGTGTTTGTTAACTTGCTTCACTGCTAATGTCTTCTGTTGTAGAAGGACTCTTTATTTCTACTCATATGGCTTCTAATCATTGCTTCCAGATAAGAGAGGATTTTCATTCATGAAATGTGTCTTTACTTCACCTTGTGGATCTCAGGCACAAGGATCATAAACATGTAGCTTTGCTTTTTGGGATTACATGCACGTTTGATTGGAATTATTCTATGTCCAAGACCACCATCTCCATCTTTCACCAGACTGTCTTTCTATATCAGATAAGGCTTTCAAGTTCATTTCAATTCATGTACTGTTGTTACACCAACTCCATATCAGCTGTGGGTATTTAAAGCCAAGCCTGTCTACATCTGTACAGTCTTTCTTTCTTGTATGCTCATTGTTTGTTTTGTTTTCAGTATCCATTGTTGGTTTATTGTAGTTTTTATTATATTTTATGTAAAATAGCAAAATACATTTTTATTGCCTGACTGTTTCATGTGATTTATGCCTGGTTTTGTTTATGTCTATGTAAAAAGAAGTTGGTGGTTCCCTTCCTAAAAATCAGACTTAAAGCAGTCTTAAACTTAAAGGGTTAGTTCACCCAAAAATGAAAATTCTGTCAGTAATTACTCGCCCTCATGTTGTTCCAACCCCAAAAGACTTTCGTTCATCTTCGAAACACAAAATAAGATATTTTTGAATAAATCTGAGAGCTGGATCACTCCTCCATAGGCTTCTATTGTAATTGAAACTTGCCGGCCCAGAAAGTTAGTAAAGACAATGTTTAAAATAGTCCAAGTGACTACAGTGGCTTAACCATAAATTTATCAAGCGACGAGAATACGTTTTGTGTGCAAAAAAAAGAAAAAGATAATGACTTTATTGTACGTCAGAATGTAGGATCACTATTGGCCAGCATCACACACATGGACCAGCGCCAGCCAATAGTGAGCCTACGTTCTGACGTACAACCCAGAAGCGCTGCGCTGTTACACTATGTGAACTCACTCAGAGCCCCACACAGAAGAAAATGAATAGTTCAATAATGTTATTTTTGCGCACAAAATGTATTCTCGTCGCTTGATAAACTTAAGGTTGAGCCACTGTAGTCCCTTGGACTATTTTAACGATGTCTTCTCTAACTTTTCTGGGCTGGGAGATATCAGTTACCTAGCAGCCTAAGGAGTGAGCCAGCTCTCAGAGTTAATCAAAAATATCTTAATTTGTGTTTCGAAGATGAACAAAGGCTTAAGGGGTTGGAACAACATGAGGGCAAGTAATTACTGACAGAATTTTAATTTTAGGGTGAACTAACCCTTTAAAGTGGTTGAGACAGTTATAATTGATTGACCAATTCATCAGCATATCAATTAATTAGATTATTTATTTTCAATCTACTGACAGCACTAATAAAAATAACTATTCACACAAAGGTGAATTTTGAACACTTTTTCCTTTAACACATTTTCCACTCCCAGGGTTATGTTTAACTAAAAGCAAAACTATTAAAAAAAATGTTAACAAAATAAATAAAAGATGAAAACTAACTGGAAATAAAAAGAAACAATCTAAACTAAAGCTAAAACTGAAATAAAAATAAATTATACCTAAATATTTAAAGAAAGAAAAATAATAAAAATGAAAGAGGCACATAGATGACAATGTTTTACTAAAATGAATGAAAATATAAATGCTATATCAAAATATTGATAAAAACTATAATAGTATATAAATAATACAAAAATAACACTGAATGAAAAGACAGTGAAAATTATGAGGTGGTTAGTTTGATTTACTTTCACTCTCCTAAATAATGGAACAGGCCCATTTGTGGCTAAAAGGGGAAGTGGAGGAAGTGTGGACTCACAGGCGCGGGGACAGCAGCAGCGCTCCGGGCAGCAGGGGCATCTGACGTAACAGCAGCAGGTGTGAGGGCAACACTGACACCAACAGATACCGATCAGGAGCAAAAACAACAAGAAGCCCAGGACCACCAACACCACTAACAACCAGTCTGGAGAACAACAAGAGAGACAAATCGCTTGCTTCAGATACTAAACAGAGGACTCAGGGAATTAAACAGAAAATACTCAAAAGATACCCGTGTAAAAGCAATATTGGTTTAATTTCATGAGATGACTGCTCAGAAGACATAAAATTGGGATATAATTGGATTATAGATATAGTTTACACACTTATATTTTGGCATGTCATGAGATGTTTTTATCTTCGTGTGTGCACGTCTGTCAGTTCTTGCTGCTGCCAAGCAACAACAAAAAAAGAGAAGTATTTGACGCACAAAGAAAAACCAGCCGGACAGGTTTTGCCTCACAATACTCTGCCAGGGCTTGATTCCAGCATGCACCATACCAACATCCTACATGCACAGACACAACATGACTCATGTGCAGACATTAGAAACTATTCCACAATCTGACAGAGAAAACCACCAAATTACAGAGGCTTATGCAAATCTAATGTAATGTACAGTCCGTCATCTAACTGTAAATTAACCCATTTATTCTATAGCTACTTACCAAATAAATAAATGGATGTTTAATATCGTTTTACTGAAATTGGTTTATTACGTGTTAAGACAGAATGCTGCCAATCAGAATCAAGTACTCAAATAAAAGACGCATAATAATTAATTAGTAATTGACCTCAGTCAGACTAGACAACATACTTAAAAGTACACTATGTAACTTTTATCAATCCTTCCAAAATGTGTTTTTGTCTTGCTCGGATTCACTATAGTAAGTCTATTAAATATATTAGACTTACGATTTTCCGTAAATAAAGAAAAGTTGATGGCTGCTTTGACGCATGTATGGTGTGGGAGTGTTAGAGGTTAGTTGTTACAACGAGTGAGAAAGATTGACATGGAGCCGCTAAATCTCAAACCTCCGGGGAATCACCCGTTTTAAACAAACACCGAACAGAGGAGAGTCTGCTGGCAAAAAGAGAATGCGACAGAGCTTGTAATAAAACTAGAATCAACATCGGCTTGGCTTTTCGGAGATGGCAAGAACTGAGGGTTTGAAATGTTGTAAAAGTGATGCGGAGATGGCGTTTTTATTTACTCAACAGGTGAGTAATGTATTTTATTAAACAGATAGTTTGCCATATGTAGCTCTCTAACAGAGGTGATTGTGAAGCATCATCTATTGTGAAGGGTCATTTTATTATGGTTGTAGAGCTGTGCTGGAATTTATTTTCAAGGAAGTACCGTGTCTATTAATGGGTAAAGTTACAGTGACATCTTCAGCTTGTCAGCTTGACATCCTTTTCTATCTAAACTGGTTATATCTCTTATGCTGCGTTCACACCAAATGCGAATTGAGCGGCAAATTCGCTTCTATCGCGTCTAGTTGGACGCCTGAACATTTTGAATCCACTCGCAGGTCCTAAGCGAATTGGACGCGTGTATAAAGCGAGCGTTTGAGGCTAAATTAGACCTTAAAACTTTTTCAAATGGCAGGTTTTCCACATTAGTATATAAGGTAAAATTATAAAATCATACATTATTAGTAGTCCTATTATTAATATAACATGGTAAAAAATCCCATATTTGAATTTTCGTCATCTCATTCAGAAATGTATGCCTGCAAGTGTTCAGTGTCACATTCATAGTTAACATAGCTGAACAATGTCATTATCTTTGATGTCCTGAATAATTCTATAGGTCTGTGCCATTTCTTTGTTCAGGTTATACTGTAAAATAATATGTAATTTATGTTTGTTTTGTTGATTAATGGAGCCAGCCTCAAAAGTAATAAACCTGTCCTGTGATTTATTTTCTCACACAACACTGTCCAGACACAAACTATGTTCTTATAAACTAAAGTGTGTTGGTTAGTCTTTACATTAGAATAATAATGTTTCATATAATCTAGATTTAGATATGGAATAAATAGCCAAATGAATGCGTCTCGTATATTAAAATCAAGTTTTTATGTGATAAAATATTTGCTTTGTTGTGCATTAAAACCACACCAGGGTTTTCCCACCGTTTATCACGTCACTTCACCACGTGACAGCAGCAAGCAGGCTCCTGATTGGTTAACGCGGCGCGAACAGACGTCAAAGTTCAGATTTTTCAACCTGGGCGTCAGACCCGAATTCGCTTCAAACGTGTGAATGCACAAAAAGCACCAAATAAAACACTAAATTCGCCTCTTTCGCCCAAACTGGACGCACAAATGAGGCGAAATCGCATCGCAGGACCTCCAGGCGCGCGTCAACGCGCCTTTACATTGACTTAGCATGGAAATCACTCGCTCCAGACGCTCAACTCGCGTTCGGCGTTAACACAGCATTAAGCCTAGTAGTGAAGGTTTTGTGAGCAGTAGGTTAACCATATTCATTACGCAAAGGCAAAGCACAACCAAAACAATGTTTTTATGCAAAATGCATGCAATGTTTTGTTTTTTAACCGTTAGAAGGCCAAAAGTTACATAGTGTACCTTTAATCTGACACAAATAAAAACAAGGCTGTGGATTCATTTAACATGTTGTACTAAAAACAAATTTTCAATGTTTAAGAGGCTGGACACCATTCAAGGACACAGTGACACACATTGAACACACAGTCCTTCTGTCCCTCAAAATCTTGTTCATGCATCAAATTCTACCCCAAGATCTATAGTTAAGTCTATACTTTCTATGAACGAGACTGTGGCCGTGGCTGGTGAAGGATTCAAGTACAGCTCCAAAGTTAACCAGACCTCTAGAGAGAAGCACTTATTCTACCTTCCATGATCAGTAAATCAATGCCAGGCAGCAGGTCTGTAGTATTTGACTTTCTCTCTGTGAAAGAAAGACAAAGCCATAATTACTGAAAAAGGCCTTTCGGCATCGGCCCAAGGAGAAAAAAAAATAGCCTTTAAGTTAATAGAATTACTACTACTGTTATTAGTCTAATTATTAATATTAGTAATTATCAATATATAATTGTTTTCTATAACATTAAAGAAATGCTCTTGAATCCTTCACAAGCAAACCGTGACCTTCCAGGTGGAAATTAATGAAAAGGTAACACTTTAGTTTAGGGTCCAATTCTCACTATTAACAAGCATATTACTAGGATATTGTCTGTTTAATAGTACTTATGAAGCACATATTAATGCCTGCATCGCTTAATCCTACCTAATACCTAAATGTAACAACTATTTTACTAACTATTGGACCCTAATCTAAACTGTGACCATTGAAAATAATATTTTTTAATAACAAAAATACAAACAAATATTAACTGAAAACACACAAATAACTTCCAAGATATCATCTAACACAGCCCTAATTCCTCACATGCACAAAAACAAAACAGACAAAACAAGTTGAACGAACGAACAAGTGTGCAATGCATGCGTTTAAAATCACACATGATGAAATGTTTGGGTGTCTATCAGTCTGAGATAGATTGTCAGAAGGTAAACACTTACCAAGCACAATGAGCTCTGTAAAACACTCGCCATTCCCTGAAAGGTCCTGGGCTGAGCCGACTGTACAGATGTACACACCGCTGTCTCCCCAAGCAGTCTGAGCAAAGTTAAGATCTGCATCTATATATATATATAAAAAAGAAAGAAGTAAGAATAGGTTTCAGAGGTGCTTAAATCATATTTAATAATCATTGCACATCGTTAGTGAAAATAATGAAGATAATTCTAAAATATTGAATAAATAATAAAATACACATAAATAAACAATATATACATATATATATATATATATATATTACAAAAATACCATGATCGTGTAATCCAAACAAAGAGAAACAGAGAAACACCGCAAACAAAGCACAATGGAGATATCAGAGAAGCATGTCTATGAAGTAAATATACCTAATTAACATAATATTAAGCAAATGAAATATTCAGCTGATATAGCTGATAAGGGTAACATGCAGAGTGGATTGAGCGATGAGCGTACATGGCACAGATGCGCAAGCTTGTCGATTGTATCCCTTTTTCACAGATGCCACTGGAAAGTTTGGTGTGCGGTCAGATATGGCAAATTGGTAACAGCAAAGAAAGTAAAATAAGGACCATATTACTAACATTAACTGACGTTGGATGCTCTTGATTGCTGATCTTGATTACTCAGCACACATGCGTCATTTGGATAAAAACTAAATCGTATGTGCAAGTAAAAACATGAACGTTACGTGAATTATGCACAATGAGTGATTCCCTACATTATTACAGGAAGGCGGTCTTAAAGTTTTCTGTGCGCAAACATCCCAGAAAACTGCCTCTCAGACAGTGCACGAATAGCCTATTAAATTAAGTCCGCTTTCATGTCTTCTTGCACTTGAATGGACAAATTCACACATTATTATGCCAAAATGCCCATATAGGAAAGTATCCTTGTGAAACATTGTAGGTTATGTCTTAAGTGAGCGTACACAGTTGTACGTGTGTAACAGTATGTTGGATACGTGCAGCTCTTAAAGTGACAGCAGCCTAATATTCCAACAAAAGACAAAGAAAATCCCTCACTGCTCCTGACTGAATAACTTTTGTAACTTTAATAATGATTCATCTTATTTATGAGTGAAGACTACAGTGTTATTTTACATTTGATTACATAATTTTAAAAAAATTACCTGAAAATTGTAACCACTGGCCAAACCAGGCCAGTAGAAAAAAAATAAAAATAGGCTGTGTGTCCACCAAAGAGTTTTTTTCACACGGCTGGCGTGTTTTTTCAACTGTTTTCAATGGGAGCGCCGCGTTTTTAAAACGTCATGAGCGGAACGAGGAGCTGAGCGCTTTTTTCACGCTGAAGCGCTCTGCGTTTTTTACAGGTCGCAGAGAGTAGAAGAATGTTCAACTTTGGGTAAAACGCAGCGCTTATCACTATCACTTTTTACCCAACCGTCCAATCACAGTGGAGGAGGGGCGGGACTAATACCACACCGACCAACCGCCACATTCTGCTTGTACAACGTGTCAACAACAAGCACAATAACGGAACAAAATAATTTAAAACAAGAGCCAGAGACACATTGTTACATTGTATCGACATTTTAATATAGAATCAACACAGAAACAAAATATGTGAAATGAGATACTAGTAACACCAAACCAGGCCAGTAGAAAAAAAAATCCTTAGCATTGATCCCTGCTGAAGCAGCTCTAAATATTCACTATGCTATTCAATTAGATAAAATATAATAGAGCAATAATATTAACAGTGAAATTAACAATAGCTCCTACAATACATTTTAACAGGCATAATTAGCGTGAAAGATAATGAAGGAAATATCTATTTGCTAAGCCAACTAATTTGATTCATATTCTTTTGGTTTCTCTGCCCAAAGATGACTTACTATTGGTGATGCTGATCTGACGGCCCTGGTAGTCTTTCGAAAGTGAGACCGCCGTTTGTTTCGAAGCCACTATGCGAACGGTCCTGGCACTGTCTGCACACTCTATGTTGGGGTTGTAGTTTGGGTTGGACTGAGCGATGGCATTGTCAGCACTGCTGGGGTTTAGAGCAGCTTGGATCGGGTCTCTGCAGTAGGATTTGTACTTCCAGGAGATCAGTGGAGGGGATGTAGCCGTGGTAGTGTAATCACAGCTGAGTGTGACCGGCTGGAATAATATGACCACATAGCGTGGGTATTTGCAGATGGCAGTGATGGCTGTGGTGAAGCCTGTGGGAGAAGAGACACATTTGAATATAACAGTATCAAATAGATGAAACAGAGAGGATTAAGACATCCCACAAACTTGGACAGGAGGAATTAAGAATAAAATATAGATCGCATCAAATATCATCCAAATTAAAAAAAGGAAAGGAATGAAAGTCCTTTAGGCAATAACAAATACCCAAATAGCCATTTCAAAAGGCAGGACAGTACATTTAAAGAGCCTCTCTTATGAAAAGCCTTAAAGGGGTCATCGGATGCAAAATTCACTTTTATATGGCGTTTGAAAGATTTCATCAAAAAATATCTTCATTTTTGGTGAACTACGCAATCATTTTTCTTACTATGATATTAGCAGTGTTTAAATCAGAGCATTATTCTAGTCAAATTCAGGAGATATGTATGCATTGTAATATTTATTAGCCCTGAACTTGCAACAAATTATCAAAGCAATGGTCAAAGTATTTTTTAAATGTGGGTTACATTTAGTTACAAAACTACAAACAACATCTGATAATTCTTATAATCTTGTCAGACAGGAACATTTTAATTAAACTGTATTTTTTATTGGTGGCTTCCTAAAAACACGTTTGAGAAAAAAAAAAACTCTCTATTCACACTTGACTATGAGGGTTAAGGTTATTATTGCACTACTTCCTATGTAAACAAACAATGTGACATTGATGCCATGCTTCATTATTATGCATATTCATGTTAGTCCTCCTCTAAAATAAAGAAAACCCCTAATATAGCCTACAGCTCAAAGAACAATAGCCTTTCACAAAAGCTATAATTAAACAGTCTTTTCAAGCACAACTGCTTAATGATACATTAAAAACGAGGACAGATGCCATTTACTACAAAAAGAGTCCAAAAGGCCATTTTAAGCAATGTTTGAGATTACTAAAAAAGGGTAAACAAACTTTTGGCGTAGGTGACATCACATTATGACATCAGGCTGTGGGTTAGGCTAGATATGTTTTTACAAAGATTATCAGAGGATGTGACTCATGTGTCTGACCGAAACTATCTCAGTGTGAAGGGGACATGACCACCTCCTCCCACACAATCCACATTACTCATTCCCTAAACAACACACACTTAAGAAAATACAAGACAAAGTGAAACCATTGCACAATAACAACTACCAAGGTCTATTTCAAAATGGATATACATTTGTATTAATATCTGATATTTAAATCGATTTCCATTAGTAAGATAGTAATTATCTGATTAAAAGTTGGGAAGGATAAATATTCAATGATTAGCTAGTAACTTATAGCATTTGGCCACTTATTTTTGTAAATTATATAAGACCAAACAAGTACGAAAAGGTCCATAGACTATGATCTTCATGAGATCTAGTGCTGTAATAAACTAAAATCTGACAATCTATTGATATTTTCCAATACAAATCTACAAAAAAAGTGAAAACAGTCAAACATAAACTGTCACATCTGAGCTTTGGTGAGGAAGAAATAACGCACTTACCTATGAACAAGAAAAGGGTAAAGATTATACCCTGCCACATTTCAAGATCTTTTAAAACACACCCAAAATTAAATGCCCCAAAAGTAGGTAAAGAAAGTCCGAGTAGGCCTATGTGTCGTTAATGCAGCTGTATTTGTCTCAGACAGGTACGTCCTCCATTTCCTCGCGGACTCGTTCAGCGAGGTATGAAAGTGTAACCCGAAACTCAGGTGAGATCGGCGGGCCACTGCAAACACAATACGCGTACAGTCATAGGGGCCCAAAAGAGAACAACAGTTTGCCTGTTTAAAAATAAGGATTCTTATACATTTCTTTTGCTTCTTAAACAATCGGACACCATATTGAAAAACAGTATTTCGTGACTGCAGATCCGGTTTGACGAGATGAACCCAAACCGTTTAATAATACAACGCCCTGTAATCCACCTTTGATGAGAGAAATGGTTTAGTCCACTGGCAATCTATGAAGGCCGAGTTAATAATCGCCCGGAAGGTTTTGGTAACCTCGAAGGCTCGAACTACTTTCATACTTCGGATATCTTTTCCAAGTAACCTAGATTCTCAAATCTAATTTAACATTCACTGGTAACTAGTAACTACTAACTAGTGGTGGGCAGATCGAGGCTTCGTGAAGCAATGAAACAGTTGAACCAAATGTGCCGTATTGTTTCGAGGCTTCGAATCAATCCGACACCCGTCTCAACGGTGACACCTAGTGGTCACTTGCAGGTGTTGATCTGAAACAACCTTGACGAGCCATTAAAAAAAATTGTTTATAGGCTCATCACTGTGCATAATGTTATTTTGGTCCTGCAAAATGAATATTCATAAAAGAAATCAAGCCACAATGTCTCACTTTTTTAGAGATTTTTATTCAAAAATATAAATTTCTCTGTGGAAGGACTTAGCTTACTTCTTTTTTTACAGATAATTTCTCCAGCCTTTGAAAAAAATTCTCTCACAAGGGACACTTGTTGCTGGCATGCAAAGACATTTTTTAGCTAGGACATACAAAAGAGGAAAGATTAGGCTACTGCTCTCTCTTTCCAGTAAGTTGATCATGAGTTCTGGGCATCTATCTATCCATATCTAGCTATCTATGTATCTATCTATATGAATATATCTATCTAAATATGTATCTATAATCTACCTATGTACCTAGATATGCATCTATAATCTATGTATTTATATATGTAGGATATCTATATCTATCTATAGGCCTATATCTATTAATCTAGCATGTCTATATTTATATCTATCTATTGATGTGTCACTATATGTAGGCTATAGCCTACTCTGTCTGTCTCTAGCCTATCAGTCAATGTGTTGTGTAAATTTAAAATGTAAGCCTATAGCTTATAGCAAACTAATCAAATCGCACTATATCACCAAAAATCCGCTATCTCAAAATCAAACTCCTCTCACAAAAACCAATAGGCCTATGCGTTGATTTCACTTTTATACAGATGTGCGATTGTGTGGTCTGTTCCCGACCGTGTCAATCAAACGCTGATTCGGCGGATCACACCTGATGAAACACTTCGAGGCTTCGTTTGGCCATAGTCACGTGACATGGGTGTTTTGAATCACGCTTCGGATCAGTGTTTCGAAACATCTGCGCTTCGGGATCCCGCAAAGCTTCGGAACGACTGTTTCGCGTCAGCCATCCCTACTAGGCCTACTAACTTTATTTTGAATCTGTTGGTAAAACACAGAATAAATCATTCGTTATGTTTCTAGGATAAACGTTGATCCTCTCCGGTTGATATCACACGTGACACGACAAGTTTTTTTTTTTTTTTATGAATTGAGTCAGGAGTGGAAGAAAAGGGAAAAGAAAAGGAAAGACATTTTATAGAAAAAATGTGTAGCATAGCCTACCACATAGTTTTCATTACTTTTAAGTTTTTACTTTTGGATATTGTTTCTAAATATATTTTAACATCAATTCCATTTTTCATTCCATTTGATTTCATGAATATAGTAACGGGCAATTATGATAATGAGATCAAATAAAGAAAATATTTTTTTCACCATCAAATGAAAAACATTTCATTTTTCAAAGTTAACAAGAATCATAGCTTTTCTTTGTAAGTAATTATTGAGTTCTTTCCAAAACAATTTGGGACTTTTGGGACAAATTTTACTCCAATCAAGACGTTTTTCTAAATAGTGAATTCCAGAGTAGCCTAACAGCAAGAATTTAAGATTGGAGAAGGGAACGCAAGAAAATATTATTACATCCAGAACTTGTGAAACCCTTGTCCTGCAACTTAAGACAAGAAGTACATTCTTCAACTGTTTTTAAAGAATAATAATTATTATTACATTATCCTCAAATGTCCTTGGGAATTGCATATAAAACCAGAAAATTTAGGATTAACTGAAAAGTTATAAATATGAACAAATTAAGTATAATTTTAGAAAACACCATTCGATCAACTGTTTACGACAATTGATTATTATTTTTTCAAGCCAATTCTCAAAAAAAAAATTGTATTTGTTTCTAACCCTTATATCTCTTATTCCAAACGGTAGCCTACATTTATGGTGGGAGAAATTATGACTATGAGAGAGAGTAATGCTTGTTTGTGGAAACTTCTTGTGTGAGACAAGTTTAATGGGTATTTGATTAATATAATAATCACATTTCAGTATGAACTCTATACTACCTAGAGTGTTTTTGAAATATAAAATTAGGTACTGTATATACTTTGCCTATTTTTTAAATAATTGTGGAGCCATTTTATCTAACACTTGAGCATATAAACCAACCCTCAGCTTTAACCAATAACACACAACCAGCTAAATAAGTCTCATCAGCCAAGAATTCAGTTTCTTTTCAAATGATTGAATGAAGTTTAACACATTGCTGACTTCCTTATTTTTATCTTGATACCCAAATATTTTACAACTTTTTTTTACGACAGTTCTGCATACTGCTGTAAAGTTACATGAACCTAGAGCCATAAGCTCACATTTATTAATATTCAGGGAAAGACCAGATACATATGAAAATAACTGACACTTAATTTTTAACTTCAGTATAGTCATTATTATTCATTATTACTTTAAATTCAGTATACTTTGATTTTTAACGAATTGTCTTTGACTTGTTCTGCAGACAAAACACTGAAAAAAAAAAAAAAAAAAAAATGATCTATGGAAAATTATAAGTGATATATGAGCTTTATACCGCTTTTTACAGCGGACGCTATTGAAAACACAGTAGTTTATCCCGTTATGAATAAGGTCTAGAGGGAACAACACATCAGTGGGCAACACTGCTGCTTGTGACACTTTTACTAAAGTGATTATTTCTCAGAGTCAGTTACATATATTACTATATATTTGTAAATTACATCATATTATAAATATTATATATAGGCCAACATTTCAACTTCCTTATTTGTGTCAGTTTCATGTCACTCTTTTGTTCATTAGGTTGTCTGATGATATCTTTACAGAGCTTGAAACATCAGAAACCATTTGAGAAGTGTTAACCACAGGCCTACTTGGTGGTTGGAAACTTTTATATTTTATTATTATGATTGCACAAACAACTCACCAAAGTAATAAAAACGGATGCATCACATCTTTCTTGCCCAACCATTCTTCCATTCCTGCACTCTCCCATCACTCTGTCAGTCATTATACTATGTCACTATGTCAGTCATATATAAGAGAAAATTAAATAAAAATAAAAATACACATACACATTCATGCAATGGGCAAGTGATATCATTAGTATTTGTTTATTTTGTTTATTATTAATTTACTTTCACATTCACATTTATGCAATGCTTTAATTTTTACTTCTATATGCAATATCTACAACAGTAGGATTCATAAACGCATCTGTGTGATTTAACTGTGGTTTTAGAAATAAAGGAAATGAGACCCAAAGCAAAACATTGCACATGTACAGTACAGTCGGCCTTGGGTGCTTCTCGATATCCCTCCTCGTCTCCTCCGTCCTCCATCCTATGACCCGGAAACCGATCGAGCTCAGCCATCTTGAAGGATATCTTTTTATTATGGATTATTATTTACAATTATTAATGTACGAACAATATGGCAATATTAGTAAATCGTTACATTAGAACATACAGATCAGGTGCATGAAAGAAACATAAATACACACACACACACACACACACACACACACACACACAAATAGAAGAAAGAAAGAAAAAAGGGGGGGCTAAGGTTTTTCTTTTAAAGCATATTCTTCTATGATGGAAAAAAGACTAATTGCGCATTTCTTTATTTTATCACTTTGAGGGCTTTTGTATAAGAAACAAATTCACCATGAAATGCACAGAACATTGGTTTCACCTTTAGGTATTTCGATTTGTCTACATAAAATGTCCCAACCATGAGGAAATTGTTAACCAGGAAGTTGTCTTTGTTATATTGTCCATTATAAGTCCATAAATAATGTCCTTTGCAGTGAAGTCTTCGAGGTGAGGTATCTTTGGGTAAAGCCAGTCATAAATATCAGACCATAAGGCCTCCACATACATACAGTGAAAAAACAGATGCTCCGTGGTTTCAATATCACCACAAAATAAACATTTATTTGAGTCAAATCCAAATCTAAGTCGTAAAATGTTTAAATTAACTTCTTTCACTTTGGGAGGTAAAGGGAATTTTAAATATGACCTCAAAATAAAGCGTTTTCCCTCTGTACATGACTGTGGGGACGAGCACTTTTGTGGTGCTTGGAATTCTATATAATTAATTAAAAATATTGCCACATGTAAAGAAATTGTAACCCTAAAGTGTATTTTAAGTGTAATATTTTATTGTTTTCTCTACCAGTTTACGACTGTTTCCTCTTTATTTTTCGTGCAGCTGTGATGCTTGAGTGACAATTCCTCATTTGTCCTTTAACCCTCATTGTGTTGCCTTTCAATTCAAAGATTTTGGGTGTGCTTGTTGTTCATTTGTCTCAAAATCATAAGATTTGTTTGTCAGTGGTGCATTTAGCTGTTCTTTAGTGCTGTTGATATCAGTCAACATTTTTAATCAACATCAAATCAGGCATAGGAATAAGAAAACAAAAGATGTTTAAAAATATATATATTTAAAGAAATAAAAAAAAAGGGCCCAATTCCAAAAGGATATTAGTGCCTGCTCCACACTTTAGTTGAGGTGGGAAGCATAATTAATAAAACAATACATTGCAATTGGTTTCTTGCAATACATTATCAGTAGGCCTATATCTGGCACTAATGCAGATTGCAGCTTGCTTTACCAAAAACAAGCATTTCGGTTATTGAACAGCTATAAGTCAGTTTAATCATAGTATGTTCTGTTTATGTTAAACTCGCGCGAGAGCGAATCAAAAGCATACAAAACTGTCTGTTCGGTACTTTGATATCATAGCCTACAGGTCTGTGCATCATAGACCGGTCTGTGGAAAAAAAACAGTGAACAACTTGAAGTGGGAGTAACATGAAGGGGCGTAACTTGAAGTCTTGCAGGATGTAGACCTCGGCCCTGTCCCAATACCCGCACTTGGGCCCTTGTGCCCCTCAATGCGCGTTCTCACTAAGGGGTGCAAGAAGGGTATCCCGATTCTCTGTTCTCCAGGGGTGCTCATCAGCACACTTAATGCACCCCTTTCGCAAGTGCGCATCAGAACTCACTTTGCTTTAGGGTATTACCCAGAATCCTTGTAGTGTCGTTTCGAACAGCTAACGAATGGGGGAGCAAAACAGTTGCTAACTAACCTAAAATCTCAAGCTGTTTCTACAAAGAACAGAAAACTCACAATAAAACAATCAAATAATTAAATAAAATAAATACAAAAATAAATAAAATAAATATAAATCAAAAGGGGCTTTTAAATTAATTTAAACAAATCCAAAAGAGACATCAATTTAAAGGCTTTCTGATTTTTTTAACAAATTTTAAAGATTTGCACAAGAGTTTATCTCATTCATCCACTGATTAAAGTTGGGTTTAGATTTAAACCATCTGCATTTATGAATGAAAAACTTTCCAAAACATAACAAGAAATTAATAATTAAATCACAATCTTGGTTTTCCAGACAAACACCAAACCTAATCAACTTCACCGTGTGTTTGCTCTCCTGATCACAACAGAAGTGACGTGTGCAAAACTGTCCCAATTCTGCTCTTCACAGGTTCGGCCCCTTGCGCACTTGCGCACTTGCACTTTCAACAAGTGTCCACTTCGAGGAAGACCTTAGGGCGTAGTGTGGATATTGCGACAGGGCCATGGGAGAAAGGCGCATCTCAAACCAGCGCGTCATGTCACGAGGCGGGGCTTGTTGAAACACGGCTTGGGGAGAATAACAGTCAGGACAGAGTAACGATATAGCAACTGTAATTTTATACAGACAGAAGGCAGGACCCTTCAAAAAAGGTAAACCTTAATTCATATCCTATTCACTATATTTTCATATTGTACCTTGAAATATGAGGTATTTCGTATGGCACTTGGTCAGTTTTTAGGCCCATTTGCGATTACATCACAATCTAAACAATGTTCGTCGCGTGCGTGACAGTGTGTTAATGCTCTTTAAATGCATCGCACTTATTGCATTATTTTGTTAATGCAGTTAATGCATGTTATTGTTACACAGCATCAGTATCAAGAACACGAGAACGTCGGGCGTACATTGTGTTCTCATATCAGCTGTGTGTTATCATTTGCATATCATCACACATTAAGCATGTGTTTATATCAGATGTTTGTCAGGAACTGAAAATATATTGTTTAGTTGAGGAAAGCCAGAATATTTTGATTGCATAATGAGATATTAACATAATGTATTATCTTATATAAAATTTCGTTATAAAACAGCCTGGAGCTGCATACTTTAAGTCATGTGGAAAATATGTGCTTACGTTCACCAAAACATGAAGATCTATTGGCTACATGGAAGATCTTTCATGACTTGCATTGTAATGCACTAAATATCACAGATGATTTCTTTTCTCTTTTTTAAAAGGCAAGCCCAACCATGGGGAAGTCTCTATTTTCCTTGCCAAAGCAAAAAGAGGACCAGGAGAACCTGACAGAAGACTCGCTCACTGAAGACAATAAAGACGATGTGTCACAGTTTCCATATGTTGAATTCACAGGCAGAGACAGTGTTACCTGTCCTACTTGTCAAGGGACAGGGAGAATACCAAGAGGTAACAGATCCGTCTGTCATCCACCCTTTAATCCATCCATCCATCTATACAGTACTTTGTATCCCAAAAATGTAATATGCAAATCTAAACGTTTAACATTATTAAACTGTTCTCTAACGAAGGGGCATCAATAAGTTGTATTGATCATTATTGTAATCATGTGTACTTCCTATCCTGGATATTCTCACAGACCAAGAAAACCAGCTAGTTGCTTTGATACCATACAGCGACCAGAGGCTGAAGCCAAGACGAACGTAAGTTTGTTTAAATATCTATTTCACATAAACATTGGGGTCACAGATTAGTTTAGGGTCCAATTCTCACTATTAACTAGCTATTAACTACAACTCAATAAATGATTAATTACGGCTTATTAATAGTAAGGTAGTTGTTCAGTTTTGGTATTGGGTAGGATTAAGGGATTTAGAATAAGGTCATGCAGAATAATTATGTGCATTATTTTTATTATTAGCATTAATATGTGTTTTATAAGTACTAATAAACAGTCAATATCATAGTAATAGGCATGTTAATAAGCATCTAGTTAATAGTGAGAATTGGATCCTAAACCAAAGACCCTAAACCCAACACTGTGTATGTATATATAAATATAAATAATGACCGACTGTGTATTCTTGCACTGTTCCAGGACATTGTACGTGTCTGTATCCGTCTTTCTGTGTCTGCTGCTTTCTGGTCTGGCTGTGTTCTTCCTGTTCCCTCGGACTATTGACGTCTCTTATGTTGGGGTGAAGTCAGCCTATGTCACTTATGACCGAGACCAGCGGATAATATACCTAAATATCACGGTAATATCTATAGCACGCCCTTTTAATTTGTATTTCAGGATTGTTAAAGGGGTCATATAATGTTACATGCACTTTTACAAGTTGATTGTACTGAAATGTGTGTTGGCAGTACCTGTACACAACCATCATATGATAAAAATCGTATGTTTTTTAAATCTCCTTATATGTTTTCACTTGTCTTATATCGAGCTGTGTGACTGTGTGATGTCACACGGTCGGACGCCCCTCCCACGATTGTTAATTGACAGCAGCGTTTCAACACAGACCCGCCCTGAGCGAGCTGTCAACATAGTCCATAGTTCATGCGCGAATCATTTCTCACCAGACTGCTTTATAAACGAGGGTCAGTATAAAGCTGGTTTTGTTAAGAAGTTGCTCCTGAAAAAAGAATCGGTACCAGCTTATTCGTGTTCCTGCTGCACCTCCAGAAGAAGTGAGTGTAAAGCTTTATTTATCACTGACAAGCCTACATTTACCGAAAAAAAGTTTTTTATGACCATTAGCTGTAACATCAATCTGTCACTGAACTAACGTATACATCAGTAAACACATTGCGTTCATATCTCACTACTCTACCCTGCCAGTACATACAAAGATAGATCAAAGTGACAATACGTTAACCAACCATTCAGAAACGTCCTGTTCGAGCCTTAATTGGCGGAACTTCTTCGGGGCCGTCATCTTGTTCTGGGTCCGACTCCGGTTCAAATTGATACGGTTGCACTGATGTGTCCTCAGAGACTCCTGCTGCCATTCTTTCTCCAAAATATACCCTCCTCAACTGTTGTCAAGGCAACACTCCACGTGTGTTGTGTCAAAACGCCTGAACAAAGCTCATTATCATTTAAAGACATGCACTTAAATGGTGTGCTGAAAACAGAGCTGTTTTTGACTAGGTAAAATGAGTGTTTTCTTACAATACTAATGAGAATTTTTAATTAAAGTATATCACAAACTTTTAATTTAGACCCTAAATAATCATATTAACTTGTACAAAAATGGCATTATATGACCCCTTTAACCAAATATTACCTGTTTCATTTATGATTCTATTCTTTCTGTAATGGAGGGATTGGACTTGATAATGAGATTGATCAGACTTTTTGCTGTCATGTCTAATTTTAAATAACAGTATTTTGTTTTTCTCAGAATACCCTTAACATCACCAACAATAATTACTACCCAATACATGTGGCCAACATCACAGCCCAGGTGCAATTCTACAAGACTGTCATTGGAAAGTCTGTCATCAGTAATGTCACCACCATCACCCCCCTGGATATGCGACAGGTGCGTGGTAAACAGCTTTTATTTAGATCAGAGGTATTGTGTGTGTGTGTGTGTGTTGATATATGAAAATATATTAATTATTTAACTATTTATTAATATCAAATTGTTATACTTCAGCAAACATTACTTGACTAATACTTTTATATAAATATTTAAATAAAGAATATTTTTAACACATTAACACACGCACATAAACTGCTGTTCAAATGTTTGGGATCGGTACGATTTTTTAATGCACCAAGGCTGCATTTATTTGATAAAATTTGATTATACAGCCTAAATATGTATTCATAGTGAGGAAAATCACATGGGAAGTAAAGCCAAACATTAAGATAACAGAACGAAAATTACCTGCATCCTGCCAATTAAGCGGTTTCATTTAGTCACATGACTTTGCAACCTGAGTTTCTCTCTATGTGTGTAATTACTTAGATAACAACGGTCATCAATGTCATTGTCTCATTTTTAGGTTGATTACACTGTTCCCACTATCATAGCCAATGAGATGAGCTACATATTGTAAGTATTTGCCAGTCTCGCCTTACATCAATAAAACTTTCATAAATACATTTTATCTTACAGTGTTCTAAAATGCGTATTGTGATGATTGCGTATCTGTTTTTACAGTGACTACTGTACCATGCAGTCAATTAAAGTGCATAACATTGTTGTCATGATGCAGTAAGTATTATTTTAGTAAATCGGTGTGCTTAAACAGTTAATGTAAATGAACATTAAAAAAAGTATTTCAATAGATAAATATTTAGTAAAATGTTACTGTAGTCCGTTTTTTTTGTAGTTGTATTTTTTAATTTTTGTGTTCATTCAATTTCAAAGTTTAGTAAAGAATGGTATATCTTAGATAATATAATAATTAAAGGTGCAGTAAGTGATTCCTGAGAACTGCTGTTGAAAGAGGATCGGACCGAGCAACACAACACGCTTGTAGCAAAGGATATAGTGAGCCAATCAGCAGTAGGGGGTGTGTCCACTCATGATGGGGGAGGATAGAGTGAGCCAATCAGCAGTAGGGGGGTGTGTCCACTTATAATGGGGGAGGATAGAGTGAGCCAATCAGCAGTAGGGGGGTGTGTCCACTTATAATGGGGGAGGATAGAGTGAGCCAATCAGCAGTAGGGGGGTGTGTCCACTCATGATGGGGGAGGATAGAGAGCTAATCAGCAGTAGGGGGTGTGTCCACTCATGATGGGGGAGGATAGAGTGAACCAATCAGCAGTAGGGGGTGTGTCCACTCATAATGGGGGAGGATAGAGTGAGCCAATCAGCAGTAGGGGGGTGTGTCCACTCATGATGGGGGAGGATAGAGAGCTAATCAACAGTAGGGGGTAGTGTTAATTTTGTCACCTATTTTTTATTTAGTCTTAGTCTTGTGCCAAATGTCCTTGTTAGTTTTAGTCATATTTAGTCATTTACATATCTTTTTTGGTTAGTCTAGTTTTAGTCGACTAAAAGTCTCGTCATTTTAGTCTAGTTTTAGTCAAAAGAGAACTTAACGTATCTTAGTCAAGTTTTAGTCGACTAAAAGTCTTTTCCTTTTAGTCAAGTTTTAGTTTAAAAAAAAAAATTATTTTTATTTTTACACATTATTACTGAGATTATTTCTGATAAACATCCAAAGACTCCGACTGACAAGTTACAAAGGCACGGGAGGAGGTTTCAGGTTGGGAGTGCTGAGTTTTTTCAGTCACCACTTTTAAATAAGAACCAATATCAAGACTATAAAACTTGTCAAAACTCCCACAACAAGTGTATCAGTGAGAACACTCGTTTAAACAGCGCACACTCGAACTTGACTGCACATCACATTTGTGATTTTATTGATACTGCTTTTAATCGTAATGCAACGGACCGGTCAACGGGACATAACCTAAGCCTTTAAAGAAAAGGATTATTACTAGGCTGTCATGTACAATAAAAGAGCCTGCGCAGTGACAGGAAATAGAATTTAACACAAAAAGCCTGCCTAGTGCTAGACGGTGGACTTGCGCTCAGGATTGTTTTTGTTTTTTTTGAGCGGCGTGTGGACGAATTCTTTCTACGCACACCATTTTATGTAACACTCTGTGCGTATGTTTAAAAAAAAAAATAATTACATGGCTTGCTTGAATTCTAATGTAGAATGCGCTGCTAAGTATAAAACACCGTTGCCATGAAAAACAGAGCGTTGCCATGGATCGCACACACAGGATTCTAAAGGCTGATTAATACTTCTGCGTTGCCTACAGCGTAGTGGCTCCGGCGTAGGTCCGACGCAGAAGTATAAATCAGCCTTAACAGTAGAGACGGAGCGCATTATTTTCTTTAGTAGAAGCAATACAATCGTCTCGTCTTTTTTCGTCAACAATAATACATGTTAATTTAGTCTTAGTCAGCGTTTTTGAACAGTGGTGCAGTCTCGTCATCGTCTCGTCTTAGTCATTGAAAAAACGTTGTTGACGAACATATTTCGTCTCGTCTCGTCTGACGAAATGAACACTAGTAGGGGGTGTGTCCACTCATGATGGGGGAGGATAGAGTGAACCAATCAGCAATAGGGGGGGGGTGTCCACTCATGATGGGGGAGGATAGAGTGAGCCAATCAGCAGTAGGGGGTGTGGCCACTGATGATTGGGGAGGATAGAGCGAGCCAATCAGCTGTAGGGGATGTATCCACTGATGAATGGTGAGGAGAAGATTGATGAATGGGGTAGGCAATGAATGGAGGGGGTCTGACTCTTTGGGTTGATTTCAAATGTCAGCAGTGTTTCTCAGAAATCGCTTACTGCACCTTTAACCAAAAAATGGTAAAAGACATTTGCGGACACGTTTTAAACAGTAAGAGCAAAATATAATTCCTTAATTGCCTTTAATGCCTTTGTTATCCACTTCAACTAACAAAGAAAATGTCTCTCCAGAACGACTGTAACCGCTGTGTACTTTGGCCATGCTGAGCAGGTGTCTCAGGAAAAGTACCTGTACGTGGACTGCGGCTCAAACACCACCTCTTCACGTGGACGCATGAGTGTGATACAGTGACGCCCCTACGTATGACCCACAATTCTTAAAGGATAATTCCGGTATTTAACACCTTGAGTCTATATTGTAGTTTGTTTTGGATGAACAAGAGTGGTGGACAACATTTTTTTGACAATGGTTCCTCTCTCGAGTTTTTGACTATAAAAGAATTGGCCATGGACCCATTTAACATTGGAGTCAATGTGCATGTCCGAAAATGTCATTAAAACAGCCAATAATGTTCGTTTACAAAACTGTTAAACTCACCGAGTGGTTAGTGGTGTTCGTTGATGATTATAAACAATATATCGTCGCAATATATGATTCCAATCCGTTTATTTTGCTATAGTGGAACTATTTTTTCAACAATGGGATTTTACAAAATGACGAATAAAACACGACAGAAACTGTATTTCGCAACACTTTTTGTTTCTGGAACATCAACTAACATCACTAATCACTCGGTGAGTTGCACAGTTTTGTAAACGAACATTATTGGCTGTTTTAATGACATTTTCGGACATGCACATTGACTCCAATGTTAAATGGGTCCATGGCCAATTCTTTTATAGTCAAAAACTCGAGAGAGGAACCATTGTCAAAAAAATGTTGTCCACCACTCTTGTTCATCCAAAACAAACTACAATATAGACTCAAGGTGTTAAATACCGGAATTATCCTTTAATGTTCTCATGTGGTGATGGAAAAAATGGCTTGTCCTGAGTGTTACGAATGCCTGAAAATGAAGTCTGTACTGTAGGGTGGTAACATCAGGATTGATCAGCGAGTTATAGTCAGAGAGCTGATATCCTTTCTACCGCATCATTACTGATTATTCAGCATTGCTCCGGAGGTTTTGCTTGGATAGACAGATGTACTTTAGTATATTTTTGGAAAAGGAATGACAGCAGCATAATATTCTACATAGATCTGCAAACACTTAAACCACTTCGACTTTACTCCATTATTCTTTTGGTGTGTTTATTTTGTCTTTTTAAACATTTTAAACATTGAGTCATGCTTGTATCATTCTGTTATTTACCGGTAGCTCTTTGTTGAGCAGGTATTCTGTTTTTTTTTTTTTAGGGTGTTATTGACATATATCAACAAAACCATTAACAGATGCTTTCATTTTTGATGGGATGTTATTTGCCTGAAACCACAAGTATCAGACTAAACTATGTACTTCAGTTTATGGAAATTTTATATTACTCCATTTTGTGGATTTTTCAACCTCTTACTGCAAATAATTTTTGCCTGTTTTAACTTTTTTTTATTTCCAGAATTTATGTTCAAAGGGAATGTTTAGAACGAATGTCTAAACTACTTTTGAAATTATGAAAATTAAAAAAACAAAAACAAAGTGGGCTATTTGAGGCAAGAACAACACTGACCACGAATCAGGCGTCAATAAATATAAATATAATATAAATTTACCTCAACAGGAAGCTGTGGAATATATTAGTTAAGAAAAAAGGGAATAGAAAAAAGGAAGGAAAGTAATTGATTCTGTATCAAGAAATGGACTTCTGTTAATTGGTGCATTTTGTTGTCATATTTGACTAAATTCAACCATCTTTTTTTTCTTGGTGTTGGTGTGTAGATAATTGATAATGTAGATGTTTCTCATTCACTTTAAACTTTTTGCTAATTGTGTTTGGTTGGAATGGCACTTTTACATGAATATATTTAATTTTAATGTTGGAAGGATTTATCAGTAAATAAAATTTATTTGATGAAATTTGTGTCCATGTATATTTTGTCTTAAAGTATTTTGTGGGCATTTCAGCACTCTCCCAAGTAAAATGTCATAATAATATTGTTTTCTAGTGTTCATGTTATGGTGAATTAAATAAGTGCAGCCTGGGGTAGGCAACCCTGAAATAACACCTTATTAAATATATATATATTTTTTATTAAAATTGGTCTCTTATGCTTTTAGTCAAAACCCAATAATAAATGTTCATTAATTTTGTGGATAAAAGTGGTGTGACTGTCACAATACCCCACAAGATGGCGCTTACAAAATGCGGTACTTCAATGCAGGAATAGACCATGAAGGAATAGACGCGAGTGAGGTAAAACCATGGGTAAAACACAATCAGAGGGGGTATTGGGGGGTGAAATAGAGGTTTAAGTTTAGTAATGATAAAATAGCTTTTAGTTTTGTAACCATTTACATAATTTGCGTGATAAACAACTGGCATGGAAGAAGTCATAATAATATGACCACTAATATTTGGGACGGTGTCTTGCCATAAAGCTGAAATGTTCAGGCACAACTGGTACCCATATGCATTTGTGTTCTCAATGTGCTGTGCGTAGGTAATTTATGCCGTGTTTACACTTTCTTCTGAAGAAAGACGGATTCTGCACATCTGTTGATGTCATTAAAGTTCCTGCTCACTTCCTCTCATGTCTCAGAACAGCAGATCCCATGGTCCCACTTTAATGGGCCTCTGAAACAAAGACCATGAAATGTTTCTGCATGCCTTTACCATGAATGAACCACCGATTTCAGAAAGATTGAGATAGAGTTACAATATAACTCCTTCCCTTACAGAACAATAACTGTAAGTTTGACATCTATGATATCGCATGCTCATGCTGGAGTCAGGCTTGCCAACAAAGCATTTAACAATGTCACATAAACTACAAATAACCACTGATCAAAAATCTACCTATTACCTATCTACCCTTTTTAGTTAATACATACATGTCATTCAGAGAGCCGTGGTCTGAAATCTCAGTTGGACTTGGAATTTCATTGAGGAGGAGGGAAATTCTCAAGACATCTGCAGAATCCATTTCCTGGGATCAACGAAGTGAATAGGCCTATATGAAATTTCTTTTAAACGACAGCATAAACAAGACACAGTTTGGACTTCATAAAAGACTGCATACTCACAAATAGGCCTACCTCTTAGAAATTCTGCTATACTGCAACAGATTCGAGCATCAAATCAGCATTATAATGATTTCTGAAGACTGGAGTAATGATGCTGAAAATTCAGCTTGACCATCACAGAAATAAATTACATAGTAAAACATATTCAAATAGAAAACAGTTATTTTGAATTTTAATAATATTTCACAATGCTACGCTTTTTACTATAATAACAAATAATCAAATAAATTAATTTGTGGTGATCATAATATACTTCTTTGGAAAACATAAAAAAATCTGACTGACCTTTTTGGTAATGTAATTAGGCTCTATAACTATTGATCTGTGGCATGTGCAAACAAATGCTGCTACTGTTTAATGTAAATTATTCATAACCAAATGGTGTCAGTGTTATTTTAATGGATGTATGAAGTTCCTAACTAGGAACATTTTCCAATAACTGTTTAATATATCTGTGATTTTAAAATTAAAACAACCATATTTTTGTGTGTGAAATATGTCACTAGAAGAGTGTGATTACACTATCTTTCTTTGAAAAAAGTGTCGCTTGGTCTCAAATGTTCTTTTGGGACCACTTGTTGATGGACTTTCACAAAACAAACCTCACAAAGGACAGCTATAAACCACAGACAATCACATACACTTCTCTAAACACACACTCTGAGCTTGTCTGTCTCTCAATCCTGTCTCACACATTCCTCAGTTAGTACTTTTCCAGCTGTGGCTCCCTGCTGTACCATGTCTGTCCTTTAGGTGATTTACAGTGTAGTATTCTGTTCAAACAGACGTTCACCAGCACTCTTCAGTCTTTCTGGTTCCTTGTCAGAGTGTGGATATGAAAATGGCAGTGTTTTGCTGTATGTCCATGCAGCTCTTGCTGGTGGCACTTGCCGCTCTGGCTGGCATCTGTCTGGGAGGGTCCGACGGGCCCCGTGGGGTGGCTCTTCCTTTTGTCTTTGACCCCAAAGCAACGTGCGACCCTCCTTGCAAACATGCCGGGATTTGCATCCGAAACAACACCTGCTTCTGCTCAAGCGGATACGAGGGAGAAACCTGCCAATATGGTGATGTTTCAAGTTACTTGCTATGAAGTGGATTTTAGTGGAATGTGTTTGTGTGAGTGTCAAACTTGTGCTTTATATATTTAAGGGGCCTCTACTCACATGATTTCCGTGTCAATTTCAGCAAACTGTTATCCAAAGTGTAAAAATGGTGGAGTGTGCCTTCGACCTGGAAAATGCAGATGCCCTTCAGGATTTGGAGGAAAATACTGTCACAAAGGTAACTGTGATTTAGCTTACATTATGTTTTTAAATGTTGTTTGCAAGTTGAATACTACAAAATTAACTAACAAAATTTAAAAATAACTTTTGAGTCCAACAGCACAGAAAATTTACAGTCGGTGTGTGTGTGTGTGTGTGTGTGTGTGTGTGTGTGTATTTGTCAGTGGTGTGTGAAAGTGGCTGCTGGAACGGTGGTGAATGTATTGCTGTGAATGGAGAAGCAAAATGCATCTGTCCCTCCAGCTGGACCGGCTCCAGATGCCAAGATGGTTTGTTGATCCCATTTTGTTTTACTTATATTTCACAAATCCATAATGGCAGTACATTTATAAATAAATATAAATGAAACATTATATATTTTATATATATATATATATATATATATATATATATATATATATATATATATATATATATATATATATATATATATATTAACATATTAATAACATTATATATGTATATAACTTTAATATGTTTAATGTGTCAAATTTACATAAACAGAAGAATAATCATAAATATCAGTTGGTTCTTACATTGAAAAATGTGAAACACACCAAGATTAAAAACTTCGCTAAATGTTAAATTTTTTACAAATATTTTCATGTGTTTAACAGCATTAACTTACAATTGTCAAACACTAATAGCTTTTCTCTCGTGCTAATACCCCAGACACCAACATAGTGTCGGCCCAGATCCGGCCCACATCTGGTATGCGTGGAATCGACATGTACCAGATGTGGACCGGATCTGAGGGCGACACTATGTTGCTGTCTGGGGTATTAGGTAGGCTGATGGGCTCATAAATATTAATCTCATTGCCTGCTTCCGGCTGAAATAATTTGGTTAATCAAAACGTAGGTGGGGACATTTGAGCGCTAACCAATGAAATAAAGGATTTTGCGTTAGTCCACCCATTGCCAAAGCAATTAGCGCTGGCAATTTTGCTTGGTCAGCTTGTAGTTTAGTAAGATTTATAGTAAGATTAGATGCCATACTGAGTTTTACAGATGACAATGAGGCTGTGTGGGATAGACTTAGGCTGCGTCCGAAATCACACTCTCTTAAGTAGGTACTTATTTCAAATAAGGACGTACTACATCCGCCATGTTGTTATTATCATGTGACTTACCAGTGTCAGTTACATCACTTCACTGCCATTCATAATAACTCTTTCGTGGCCTCATTCATTGGATAGTAAAGTGTTCATCGTATGCACACTTCAGAATCTCCAACTTCAGTAGTAGGTCATCAGGGTACTTTTTGCCTGCTTTTTTATGAGTACTGTGTGAATTCGGAGATACTTATGTTGCATACTGTTTTTTGCCTTACTATATAGAAAGGAAGTAAGCGATTTCGGATGAAGGCTTAAAGTCTTTACGGAGTGCTGCAACCCGAAAGACTACTTCGCCAGTGGTTCCCTCGAGATTTTCCTATGGGGTTTTCAATTTATGAGTAAAATATAGTCTGTGGTAAACATAACTTAAAGTCGACATGAAATCAAAATTGACCCTATTTACTTTGTTAGCGCATATTACTAGTCTTGTGGTGAACAATTAATCCGTGCAAGTTAATGCAAAGAAAAAAATTGTCTGCCGTGGTAATCTTTAATCAAAATCTGAAAAGTTACTTCCGGTCTGGAATGGCGTTCCCTTTCTGATGACGTCGGTTTGACGGCGTGGGTTGAAAATGCTTAACCACTCCCCTCAAAACGTTAGTCTATGGAAGGCCAAAAGGGCCAAAACGTGTGAAACTGTCGTGTAAACACATAATGACGCGTTAACACGCAATTTACGCGTTAACGCGTAATTACATTTAAATTGCGTGTTAATGTGTTATTACGTGTTTACACGACAGTTTCACACGTTTTGGCCCTTTTGGCCTTCCATATTAGTCTGCGATGAGCAAGAGATGGAGAGGAGGAGCGCTAAAGTAAAACCCTGCCCTCTGTTCAATATTCCCTTTCACTTGGAAATACGTCACAACACTGGAGAAAAGTCGTTTGCAACTTCCGGTAAACGCAGACTTTAATGATAATTTAATGTTTTGCTCTACAATGTAAATTACCCCAAACATTCTTATCTAAACATGACAGCTTAAAAATGTGTGTTTTTCGTATGGGTGAGTGTGATTTACACTGTATTGTAAAGTTATGTTTACAATACATAACTTACATAACAATAGATAACACAGACCTTAACTTACACATAAATTGAAAAACCCTATTATAAAAACCCAAAAGAAAATCTCGAGGGAATCACTGGCGAATTAATCTTCGGCATTCTGATGCCACGACTGCAGCACTCAAGGTTCTGGATGACTTTAAAACTGTTCTGTCAGGACCACTATCGTCAAATATGATTGACAATTAGCATACAGTTTGGATTGGCGGTATGGTTCCGTTATGGGCGAGAACTCCCTGCGCATCCATGCAGCCTAGCATGAATAAGAGCTGGGGGCAGCAATAACCCCCTAAACAGAACAGAACCAACATGAATGTATGCAAATACATTTAATTAAAGATTTTAAAGTACAACATAATTCGAGAATTTATTCTGATTCAAGGGGAATCAGAATGCCAAATCCTGACTGGGCGAGAGGAGGAGCTGGGGATGGGGGAGGGTAATTAGCTCATTAGAAACGCGATAGCTGCTGATAATACTGAAGGAGCTTATATATGTATAAGCTGATAGGCGTCATATTCCTATAGGTAGATGTGGATAAGCTAAGAGTCAGCTGATGCGAGCTTGACTAACGTGACCTGCCAGAACTAACACTACGCTTGATTTTTATGGAGTCTACTGAGAGTTTTTTTTTTTCTGGAAAGATGTTTCGTCAGCTGAACAATCGGTAGGGCCCATGGGTGCGTTCAAGTCCTCCTGGGAAGTTCATACGTACGAGGTGGGAAGTCGTACGACGGCAGGTGCATTTAAGCCACTTTCGTCGAAGTAAGATGGCGGAGTAGGCCTACTTTCTCTTAATTAATTACAAAAAACACAGTAAGGTTCTTAAACTCTTGTTCTAGAAAATGAAGAACAAAGAAATGTGCATCAGGTGTACTTTGTTTTTTTATGTTTTTAATTAATTTATGAAGCCACTGCCAACTTTATCGTTACATGTTGCATTGTTATATTATAATGCCATCATATTCTGTGCAGGCAATTAGCTCACGCGCTGTGGTGGCGTTCAAGTGCGTTCAACTCGTAAACGATCTATAGGCTACGAGATGACTTGATCGCACCATATGTTGTTAAACAACGATACTAACCATTGAACGCATTGCAATTATATCCCTCACAGCCTCGTTTTCAGTCCAGTCGAAAATTAAATATGGCGCCACAATGATTTTGTTACTGTTACTATTTACTTTACTAAGTAAATGTAAAACTATTAAAAACTGTTTTTGTTAATCGAATCTTTATATTTTAATTGATTTCAAATGGAAACCCTAAACGTAAAAAATGTTTTGTGTAACAAAAATTTTAAATGGTGTCTTGGCAACTAAAAAGTAGCTACAACTAAAACTGACATAAAAATAAATGATAGCCTAGCTGAATAGAAATATAAAAAAAACGAATAAAGACAAAAGCATATAAAAACATTACTAAGACTATTAAAAATAAAAGGTCATTCAAAACAATTAATAAATACTATAAAAGTATATAAATAATAATAAAATATCACCATTTTATTCTAACTGAAATATTATTTCCTCTGGCGTATCCTAATGTAGTGCAACCAGTTAATTTGAATGTTATTTAAATGATCTGTCTAAGGCTAAGCCACATAAAATACACTCATAAACCCATGTGTGTGTTTTGTTTAAAGTTATTTTTCGTGAATTAATCATCATTTACATGTACATTCTCTTGGGTTGTTGTGTCTAGATGTGAGTGCAGTATCTGGGACTGGGACACATGTTGATCATTTATCTCTGTTCCCGTAGCGATCTGTCCGCAGGGATGCAGGAATGGGGGCAGCTGTGTGGCTCCTGGAATCTGCAGCTGTCCAGACGGGTGGATAGGCGGAGCCTGCCACACAGGTGGGTGACGACACAAAGATCTACACACTCTTATATGCATTAAGCAAGATATGTATCTTATATGAATATGCAAGACTCTTCAACTGCTCTAGTATTTTGTCGTGCAGTTATTATATGCTGTTGTATGTGTGTAAATCCATAAGTTTACTCAAAATTGACAAAATGAAGCCAGTGATATCTGCTCCGTCTGTCTGCAGCTGTGTGTAAAAAGCGGTGTATGAACGGGGGGAAGTGTGTGTCTCCGAACACCTGTCGCTGTCGAGCTCCGTTCTTAGGCCCGCAGTGTGAAGAGAGGAAGAAGCTCTACTGATGTCAGAACAGTCTGACCTCCGACCCCATCGCTCCCTCATATTGGTGCTAAAGTTACTTGTTTGTTGAAGCCAAACTGAAACATGTGTGAAGTGTGATGTTTTCTCTATGTTAACATTGTACATTAATGACATTATGACTTTTGTTTTTGACTGTTGAATTTCCTTTAGCGTACAGTGCAACTTATTAAATAAAGTTAAAATCTAAATTGTGTGTGTGCAACTTGTTTTAAAGTTTTAAAGGTCAGAAATATGATTCATTCCCGTTTTTGTTGTTGCCAAATTGTTTTTATTGAGAAATGACACTAAGATGTATTTGTATGATTTCAAATGTACTGTTTTAAAAAAAGCAGCAATTTACTTAAAAAAATAACAGGAAAATAGTTTATCAACACTATAAAATGTACACACATTGCAAAAATCAAATGAAAATAGTCATTGTCAGAGCTGTGTAAGAGATGTAAAACAACACCCACACAAACATATAACACTCCTGAAATATTATAGTAATCAGACAATAAAAGTCTAATAAATGTATTTTTTTATAAGTTTACCTCACTTTTAAGGCACTGATGCTTACACACACCAACACACTCACACACACCATTTATTTTTTACAGAGCAATAGAAAGTTGTCTTCAATTTCACATCTTCATCACCTAGTCTGTGAATACAAAGTTATACAATCAGTTAATCTTTTGGCCATAAATTACATCAAAAATGTTTTTACAAAGATCATTTTAAAGATGAAATCAATGCGTTTGTGAAATGCTTACTTTAGTACCACAGGAAGGTCCAGTGTAACCTTGTCGACAGTGGCAGAAATTTGGGAAAACACATCTCCCCCCATTGAGGCACGTTTGTTTACAGATCGCTGTTAGGGAAGAAATTAAACAAACAAAATTAAAATAAAAAGAAATGTATATGTTTTAATTACTATATATACATAATATATATATATATATGTTTTCATGCCTGAATGTTTATGCCTGAACATTATTTTTCACATATTTTACTAGGTTGCAGCACCTCTCTTTACAGTCTGTCAGTAACACTGTTTATAAAAGCCCCTCCTTCTGAAAAGCTCAATGTGCTCTGATTGGACCAGTGAGTTGTGATTGGTCAACCGCTTCAAGCGTGTTTTGGAGATGTCGCACCCGTTACCATAACTTCGAGTTTCAACACACTATTAACGCAACTCAACCAGGCTTCGCACCTTTTATTTTGTGTATGCCTTGGGCGGGAATTATTTAAATGAGGAATATTGTGACGTGAACGTTCCCGGAAGAAAACTCAAGACTACAATTGAGGCGTTTCAGGAAGTGCGCACTGATATATAGAGTGGACTTTGTGCTTTGTAACTTTGCAGACCATTTCATGCTCACACAGCAACATTACACAATAAAAAGTTAAAAATGTAAAAAAAGCTTAATAGGAGCCCTTTAGGGGCATTTAGGATTCATCAGGACTTACGTGTTTGGCACTGCAGACCCTCCCATCCAGCTGGACAGTGGCAGGTGTTCGGCCCCACACACTCACCGCCATTTTTACATTTCTGTAAACATGCCGCTACACATACAGACATGACTATATGTTATGTTATGTTGCATGTATTTGATATTTCAAGACAATATATAAAGTTTGTTCAAAAGTTTGGGGTCAGTAAGATTATTTTTTAAAGAAATATACTTTTATGCAGCAAGGATGCACTAAACTGATCAAAAGTGACAGTAAAGACATTTATAATGTTACAAAAGATTTCGCAAAAAAAAAAAATGCTGTTCTCTTGAACTTTCATCTATCAAATAATTCTGATCACGTAACTGAAGACTGTAGTAATGATACTGAAAATTCAGCTTTGCCATCGATGAATACTTTTCATTTGAATATATTAAAATAGAAAAGTTATTTTACATTGTACAATAATATTTCACAACATTACTGTTGTTTTTACTGTATTCTGATGTTCTCAAATCTCTTACGGATGTTGCAAATCCCTCCTCTCCATCCAGACGGACAGGAACAGGTGTTTGGACCGACACACTTTCCGTTGTTCATACACATGGGGTCACACACACCTAAACACAGAGCATATAGTCCAAACATATAATATGCTAGAATGCATGCTGGATTTAGAAACAAATCACAACAACAGAAATGAAACAATCAAGATTCTGGAGAAAATGACACCAATGAACACTCACTTTTCTGGCATCTCTTCCCAGTGTATCCTTCAGGACAGGAGCACACGTTGTTTCTCATGCACTGGCCTCTGTTTTTACACGGAGGATTGCACAGAGCTGCAAAGAACAACACACAGCTTCATTAACTATCAATAACTCAGGGCATTTATTAATGGTGCAGAATTGTTTACATGAAATAAGCATTCGCTAGGAAACGGTTGTACCTATCTGGCACTGTGAACCATAGAAGCCACTGGGACAAGCACAGATGTTTGGTTTAATACAAGTCCCTCCATTTAAACACACAGGTTTACAGTCGGCTGAGAATGAAAACAGTTAGGACATTTGTTATAATCACGTTTATTAAATAGATTTATGATCAATATTTAAAGTCACCATGAAATCAAAATGGACCATTCTTATTTTGTATGGAGTATTGCAGTATTTATTATACATTTTATCTGTGCATATTTCTTTCCTTTAACTTCCTTTATTTCTTTAAATCACTTCCCCTCCCTCTTGCAATGGCATCTCTTCTCTGATGACGTATTTATTGGCATGAGGGCGGGACAACCTGTCACTCACATGAGATCGACCAATAGCAAACCACAATGCTCCAATCAATTTCTGATAAACAAAATCAAGTCCCTCCCTACATTTCTTCTTGTTCGAGAAGCCATTCACTTGGATGCGTGTCAGAATAGGGAAGAAAAGACAAATCACAACTTTGTTTCATGCTGACTTTAAGGATGAAGCCGCGCACCTGAATTACACGTTGGTCCGTACCAGCCAGGTTTACACTTACAGACATCAGGCGACACACACTCTCCACCATTTTCACAATGTCTGTTACACACCACTGAAAAAACAAAGGCATTGACTCACAATCATTATGAACTAATTTCTTCATATCTAGAAATCATTCGGAAATGTCTGCTCACTAGTTTCACATCTCGGTCCCACGTAGCCATATGGACAAGTGCAGTAATTTCTGGACAAACATCGGCCACCATGTTGACAAGGCGGATCACAGCTGGCTGAGAGGCAAGATAAAAACATATACATTATATTTTTACATAAAAATCATATTACATAAATTTCACATAATATATGTAAATATATATAAAAATGACATAATATATGAAACCCTCATATTATCTGGAGTCATATAGCAAAAAGTGACTTTTAGAATGAATTTGTAAAGGTAAGAATGGAGTAAGACACTAAAGATAGAGTTTACCTTCCCCACAGGTGGGGCCGTTGTACCCTGCAGGACATTCACACACATTGGGCTTCACACACTTCCCTTTGTTCTTGCAGTCTGGTCGGCAAACAGCTGACAGGACAAGATATATCAAGTGTGAGTTTGAAATCAATCATAGACATATCAGAATTAAAATGAGTCATTTTAATAATGAAAAAAAATCATAGGCTGTGACTGACCAATGTGGCAGTTGTATCCAGTGTAACCCTCTTTACAGGTACAGGTGTTGGGCTGTGAGCACTCCATATTCTGACCACAGGGGTGACGACACAAAGCTGTATACACACACACACACACACACACACACACACACACACACACACACACACACACACACACACACACACCTTAAATCATGTTAAAACAATTAGTTCGATAATCATTCTGACAATAATATTTGAATGTAAACCTCACAAATAAATGTCTCAGCTAGACAGACAACAAAGATAGATAGATAGATAGATAGATAGATAGATAGATAGATAGATAGATAGATAGATAGATAGATAGATAGATAGATAGATAGATAGATAGATAAGGATAAACTGCTCACGTTTGCAGGTATTTCCGTCTCCTCTATAGCCGTGTGGACAGCTTCCGCATCTGAAGGAGCCGGAGGATGTGGCTTCACACGGTACTCCAGAAAAACAGGGGGAGTCCGCACAGGTTCGGTTGTCCTCAGCGCGTTCAGGGTTCAATTCATCTTCATTCAGCTGCTCTCTGGTTGAAATGCCTTTTGCTTTTGTGTTGGTCCAGTCTAGGGTGCGTGAGGTGGTCTTCCTATCAACAGATGAGGTCCGCTTGTTGCTAGGAGATCTTTCAGCTCCACTTGAAGGTTGAGCTGACTTCCTAGTGGAAGAAGTGACATCAGAGAGTTTGTCACCCTCCCTCAATAGTATCTGTCCTGCAAAATAGTAAGGGTTAGAAGGTCGAGCCCGAAGAAGAATCTAAAAAAAAACACAAAAGCTATTTATTCTGGCTTCTCTTTAATAATGTTTCTTGTAATGATAATGTTCGTATAAAGAAAAGCAACTGACTGTTTGCTGTCCTCGGCGTGCATGTTTGTCCATTGCCGTTGAGCCCAGAGGGACACGGACCACATATGTATCCAGCAGACGTGTACGTGCTCTCAAAACACTGGACTCCAGGATAACAGGGCCGACTGGCACACGGGCTCTGCCCTTCAGAGGGTACGCACATATTTACAGTCAACGGATACATATTAGAGTGTAAAAAACGGTGTGGTTATTTATTATTCCTACCTGGAACAAGCTTGGGTTTGAAGGAGCCGAGGTTAATCTCACTTTTTGAGGTCATTTTATGACTGCCATCATCAATTTTATCCACTGTCTTTTCTAAAAAATAAAAAAGTAGATAAGTAAATAAAACATTTCAAATTATCAGATAAAGGTTTTTGTCAAAATGCCCCCCCCCCCCTAATTATGAATTTGTCATTATTATGAAAAAGTTTGACTTTTTGTTATAATTATCACTTTCTATCTCATAAAACTTTCAAATTAATTTTTCCGGCACTCATAATTTCTACATAATTTCAACTTGCATTATTTTGACTTTTATGTCATACTTAAGACATCTCAATATCTACTCTGACAATTGACTTGTAAATGTCATTTTATCAAATCTTTATGGCGACTTTTTATATCCAAATTTTGACTTTTTATGTAAGAAAATGACTTGACTTTTTTGTTTTGTCATAATTTCGACTTTTGTCATAATTATGTATTTTCATCTCATAATTTCTATTCAATTTCTATTTGTCATAACAAATCTCACAATTATGACATAGTATCTAATATTGTTTTATTTAATAATTCAGATTTTCTCTGTTATAATTTACCAAAGCATGACTTTTCTTTCTTATGCGGCAGAAATGGGCTTCCATAGTACCGATCCTTTTGAATCAGTAAACTCATGGGTACAAACTCAATGAACTCAATTACCAACTTACAGACCACGGTAATGTTTCAAATCTAATTTACATGGTTAAAATTACTAGAGAGCCTCAAGATTAACATGCAAAGCATAACATTTCAATGTGAACACAGGCCTAAACAAACTACCGGTACTAGTCTTGTGCAATATCAGGTTAACATTACTTTCAATCAGTTACAAAATGGATGGTGCTTGAGAAAGGGTTAAAGTCAAAATTGACACAATTTACTTATATTGACCCCATTTACTTAAACACATTAATGGTTTGAAATCATGTTACTATTTATGCTTCTCCAAAGAAAAAAATATTGTTTTCTGTAATATTTCCTCAAAACCTCTGCCTATTTGACTATTTGATCATAAACCTAAAAGTAAGTATGAGATATGTGCGTACGGTTGCAGGTCGTCCCATCTCCAGTGAGGTATTCAGGACAGGGTCCACACACAAAGGAGCCCATCATATTTCTGCAGGAAACGCCTGGGTAACATGGAGCTGATAAACATTCATCAATGTCCTCATCGCAGATTACACCTGTAGAACACAGCAGCAGGAGGCTCAACAAATAACCACTACACCAATATTATAACAGATCCACTTCTACATGAATAGATTGTTTCTACAATAATGAACTGACCTGTGAAGCCCACTGGACAGTGGCAGGTAAAGGAGTTTAGTCCATCCACACACGTGCCCGAGAGGCATGGGTTCGACCTGCAGTCATCGACATTGACCTCACACCTGTCCCCCTCCAGACCAGCAGGACAAACACACAGGTATTCACCAGATCCCGGGGGGAAGTTGATGTTGGTCACACAGGAAGCTCCGTTCTGGCATTCACATGGGTGAACTGACACCTGGGAAATATACAATGAAACCATATATTAAGTATATTAATGTTGTGAAAATGTTGTGAAATATTATTACAAAATAACTGCTTTCTATTTGAATATTTTTTCACAATGTCATTTATTCCTGTGATCAAAGCTGAATTATCCGCATCATTACTCCAGGCTTCAGAGTCACATGATCCTTCAGAAATCATTCTAATATACTGATTTTCTTCTCAAGTAACATTTCTTATTATTATCAATGTTGAAATCAGTTGTGCCGATTAATATTTTTGTGGAAACTGTGGTACTTTTTTTGTCAGGATTCTCAAAAATTCAAAAGAACAGCATTTATTTGAAATAGAAAACCTTTGTGGCATAAATATCTTTACTGTCAGTTTTGATCAATGTATACTTGCTGAATAAAAGTGTTAATTTCATATATTGTCATGTATATAATTATTATTATTTATTGGCAATATATTATGAAACTGTTACACTGATCTAATGATCCAGAAATGTTTTTGGAAGCTATTTGGCACCCCCCTGTGGGCAACAATGGAGACACAAAAGTGTACTTCAGCAATCTACAACATTCAGAGAATTCTGTAAGACTTAATGTGCAAATTTTTGTAGATGCAACGTTTTACCAGATGCTTTCTAGAGCTCACCTTCGCTGCGGCACGTGTCTCTGCATTACAGTCATCAGTTACAGCCAGTTCAAAGGTCACTGGTGTGGTGGACAGAGCTTTCCAGATGAGCAGGCCAGCTGGAGAGAGAACAGCGTCTCTGGGCCCTGACCTGAGCGTGAGGAGGACTGCAGAGCCCTCTGGATCAGTGGCTGAGAACTGATAGACCAAATTCTCTCCGTAGAATGCCTTCAGACTGAGCTGACCCGCGTGAAACACCGGTGGCTCGTTTTCTACGAACACACACAGAACATCAGAACGAGGACTGTGACACGAGAACACCAGTCAACATTATGTACATTGGGAAATACATATAAAACAATATATATGACAAAACTGTTTTTCATAATGTATTGTGATGCATAGTGTGATATATAACTGTTGCAGGAGAGTGAAAAAATTACATATAAAAAAAAAAAGAAAAAAAAAAAAGAAAAAAGTACAAGTCCAAGTACTAAGCAAACATGCATCTTTATGGAAAAATATGACCGAACAAGACTCGGAGTCAACACGGAAATCATTACGATAGCAGATTAGTAAGGTCTCCAGCTTTAGGAAATATAGGAAAGACTGAAATGAACATACTCTCAGCAATGGACCAGCCGTATTTGGAAAGATCCGGTCTGCATGTCAGACACGGGCTGCTCAGGCTGTGATCGCCCTCCTCATAACACAGTCCATCAATGTTACATGTCCTGTCCTGAGGGGATATTCAGGGATATTCAACTTTTTAAAACTTTACATTACGCAAACAAAGCAATCTGTAATAATATCATTAGGTTTTTGTTGTTTTTTAAATAAACCTCTTGCATGCTGGGTCTGAGAGTGTTATTGAGCCGGTCTCGAGTCCCACGGAGGATCACCAGAAGGATAAAAGGAGGAGTGACGACAACGGAGGACAAGAGAGGACCAGACCTGGACTTTACGTTGTTGTTTTGCTTTAGTTTATGCAGCAGTCGTCCGTGAGGGGCTGCAGCTTTACTTCTGTTTCGTTGCTTATGTTTATATTATTGTTAAAGTTATGTTGAACGTTCGCCGGTTCCCACCCTTCTCCTTCCCTGAGCCTTTAACTTTGTTACACATGCTTATCACAAACAAGTTTGGCTGGGTTTATCTGTAGAGTGTGAGAGAGCCCCAGTTTTAGAGAACTGAACAATGCTAGCTTTGTTCGACTGATTTTGACCTGAAATTATTTTGCTGTACATAATTACAAGGCTGAATGTGAAATTGTTTCCTGGATTTAAAAAGTCTAAGTACACGTAATGATAAATGATGAACAGTGCATGTAAACATTTCAAGATAAAATGTGCACTGAATCTATCTGGGTCAACTGATCAAAAAAAGTTTAAAGAAACACCATTTAAACAAATTACAAACAGATCATGGTGGAGCATATGTTTTTTTCTTCTTCTTGTGAAATGGTTTACAGTGATGTACAGTACCATTAAATATTTAAGGTTGGAAAGATATTTTAATGTTTTTGAAAGAAGTCTCATGCTCACCCAGGGTACATTTATTTGATTTAAAAAGTAAAAAATTAAATAAATAAAAAAACGGTAATATTATGAAATATTATTGCAGTTTAAAATTACTCTTTTCAGTTTTAATATATGTTCAAATGTAATTTATTTATGTGATGTCAAAGCTGTATTTTCAGCATCATTACTCCAGTCTTCAGTCACGTGATCCTTCAGAAATCATTATAATATGATGATTTGATGCTCAAGAAACACTTGAAAAACTTTTTAATATCAATTTTGAAAACATATTTATTTAATATTTAATAATGTATTAACATATTTCATATTTTTTATGGAAAACATTTACTGTATCATATTTTGTTCAGGATTCTTTGAAAGTAGAAAGTTCTAAATAACAGCATTTCTTTGAAATAGAAATCCTTTGAAACATTATAAATGTCTTTACTGACACTTTTGTCCTTGCTAAATAAAAGTATTAATTTCCTTATTAAAAAAAAAGTAACACTTTGGAATGGCAGTGTATCTACACAGCAGATACAGACTTTATACTGTGAGTGTTTTTATTTGTCTTCTTATCATCTTATTGATCTTGTTCTGGATCCTTGATTATGGACTTTATTAAAGCTGCAGTCCGTAACTTTTGTTGTACAAAATGTACAGAATGTATATAATAAGCGAATACATAATGAATCCATTTTCCAAACAGTGTTTTTGTCTTATCTGAATCACCACATTACACCTAAAAGTGTTTATACTCAGACTATTTTAGACTGGTTCGGGTCATACCACTGCGGAGTAGCCCAGTACCTGCATGACTCGTCATAGACATAAACAGAGAGAAGTAGCTCTGGCTACAATGTTCTTCTGCAAGACGCATGCAGTTGTTTATTAACTGCTAGAGTGCCAAAAGTTACGGACTGCAGCTTTAATTAAATATTTCGTAATTAGGCGTTAATTTGTGATCCATAGGACCTTGCCATATAATTAGATGCTTTGTATCAAGAGAGTGCTGCATCCAAACCAAAACAGAACTGAACAAGAATAGATAGCACAGACCTTTAGGGCGCAGATAACCGAGGTGCTGACTGTACAAATCTGACATGTGCCGTCAAAAAGAGTCAGTATCTTTGCATTGCTGAAGCTGTGTCCATCATTAGACACCTAGAAGACAGATAAACAAACAAAGAAATCTCATTTTCAATACATTTCAAAACACTTTAGTTTGACATAATAGTTTATAGTAAAACTGACTTTGATTTGCCAGCGCAAGACGGGCTGGTGTGCAGTGGTGGAGGATTGTGGGTCGTCCACAGGGAGCTGGCACTCTAATGAGGACGAACTCTGGAAGGAGGCGGGCACCAACTGAGCATCATCCAAAGACCAGTCACCATTTACTATCTATGTAGACAGAACAATATGCATTCAGGTTAATAATCATTTACCTTCATGCTCAATTGAATGCTTGAGTGGCAAATGTGCTGTCACCTTTTCCTTCACAACTTCACACTTGAGCTTGTAGGACTTTTTAAAGCCTTGGCCGAGAACCCTAACAGAGGAACAGACGCCATAACGGACATCACACAGTCCTCCGTTCTCCAGTTCTGTGATCTCTGGAGCCTCATCTGCATCAGGAAAACACATTAACTGGCTAAAAACAGATGAAATGCACATCAAAGTCTTCTAGATCAACCTACATTCATTTACTCATATACAAATACTTAGCAATGATTTTATAAAATAAATATTTGTAAAATCCCATTCTAGGCCACATTTTCTCCACTTGAGATGACTTACTCTTTAGAATGAGTAATTGATGCATAACATATCCATGAATTTAAAACAAAATCATGATATCAGGCAGTAATTTATATGAATGTATAAAGAGAAGTGTATATTTTAGGGGATGTAACTAGTCAAAAACTTCCCTAGTATATTCCCTAAATATCATGTGATATTTAAATGCATAACAACCGTTAAATGAAATAAACCTGAGATAAAATAAAATGTAAATATTAGATGAAAAACTTAAACTGAAATAACATAAATTTAAGGTAAATAGAAACATAAAAAACAAAACAAAATAATAAAAATGACAAAAGCACATGATTACTAAAACTTAACTAAAATGAGAATTAAAAATGAAAATATAAAAATAAAAGCCAATTCAAAATACTACTAAATACTATAATAGTATACAAATAATACTAAAACAAAAAGTACAAATGTTCCATGCGGCCTCTTAATTAATGAGCTCATAAACCCCGCATTCATAATACTTATTGAAACAAAAAGCTGTTCAAACTCATTTTCGATCGAGTATAGCATGTCCCAATGCAGAACATGTGAACTTATATTTTTCAATTATATAAAGTACTCATATACAGACACACCCACCAGACACCTGGCTGCAATCATAAGAGCCAAATCCAGGGAAGCACGAGCACCCCCACTCTGTGCACTGTCCATTCCCGCTACACAGGCTCGGGCACCTAAGGGAAGCCAGAACATCCTGGTTCTCCTTCCTCCTGCCAACGTCCTCTACCACCATCCTCTCACACTCATTCTCCAGAAGCGGCACGGTGGCTCCTTTCCAGGCCTGGTCGTCCTTTAGTTGTTGGTCTATCACACACATTTCCAATGCCTGCTCCAGTATCTCGCCCAGGAGACGCCCACAACCCAACCCCACCGTGGAGTTCCTCAGGGTTCCCTCGCAGAGCCGCCGGACCTCGGATTCCGTCAAGCCTGACTCAGTAGGCCAGGATGGTACCAGCGGTTCAGGGGAATTCGATGAAGAATGGTCCTCTGGGAAATTATACGTTGACTCCTCCAATTGTAATCTGGAGTTGTAATATCCACCTTGACGTCTGCTTCGGCTTGTGACACGCCTCTGAGTTTGGGATCTCTGTGGGTTTAGGACACGTCTTTGACTCTGGGATCTTTGGGGATTCATGACGCGTCTCTGAATTTGGGATCTCTGAGCATTTGTTCTGTTTCCGTGAGCTGGACGTTGTTGGGTGGGCCTGCCGGGAGGGGTGGACGTCTCTCTGTGAGGTGGGAAAGACCTGATGTACTCAACTGTTACATCCAAAGTAGGGATGATGGAGGGAGATTGGACGCGGGTAGAGGAAGAACACCTGGAGGAAATGGTAGACTGGGGCGATGCTCCGCTGGTTGACTGGTGTTTCTCTGGTTGACAATGGCAGTACTTATGGAGACTGGAGTTGCTTTCATAGATGGGGATCTTGTCAAAAAAGCTGTTTCTGGGTGCCAACCTGGTTTAAAGGGAGCATAATAATCCATATTAAGGAGGGAGGCACAACAAATCAGCACCAAAACAGATATTTTTTACTTAATTTATCGATAGATACTGGATATACACTACCGTTAAAAGGTATGGGGTCAGTCACCATAAACTAAACTAAACTAAAGGTCACATTAAATTGATCAAAAGTGACAGTAAAGACTTTTGTATTTTTTCAAAAGATTTCGATTTTAAAATAATGTTCATTAAAAAATTACTATGGTTTCTACAAAAAAATACAAAATATTACGAAACTCTACAAAAATATTACCTTCTTTCAACATTGATTATTAATAATAAATGTTTCTTGAGCACCAAATCATCATATTAGAACGGATTCTAAATGATCATGTGACACTAAAGACTGAATAAATGGCTTCGAAAAATTCAGCTTCACCATCACAGGAATACATTACATTTTACAATATATTAACAAAGAAAACAGTTATTTAGAATTGTAATAATATTTAAAAATAATAGCAGCCTGGTGAGCATGAAAGACTTCTTTCAAAAACATTTAAAAATATTTTTATCATTAGTGTACATTTTGACAGATATTGTATATTTAATAGCTACACTAATTTTTACATTTACATGATCTTTTCTGATATTCAACTCTTAGTGTTCATCTTCTTTTTTTTTAAACTAACAATTTAATAAAGAAATAATATTGTGAGGCCTAAATTCACTTGGAGCATTTAAAAATATTGATTTTATTTTTAACATCACAATTATTGTTATCGCCCATAATTTTTATTTTGGTGCATCCATAAAAATAACCTAAGGCAAGCATCAATACAATACTGCTCACCCTAAGTATTACACTTTAAATATTGATCTAATTCAACAGGGTGAGTCTGACCTCCACGCGTTGATAAAAGAGTTGCTGTCCTCCACAGTCTCTCCACCCTCTTTGTGGTAGTCGTTCATTGGCTGTCCATCAAAGGTTCCACACAGGCCTTCAGTGTGGCCTTGATCAGAGCCCGGGGCCCTTACAGTCAGACTCATTCCCCAGTCAGCCACGTCCGCACGCACAAATGCCCCAGACAAGAACATAATCTGGATAAAAAAAATTATTTATCACTTTATATGGACTAAACTGTAGGTATAATAATTGAAAATAAATATTCAAAGATGCACAGTAATATAAACCCAACATCACTCACAGTGACTTTGCGGCCCTGGTAGGACTCAGTAACACGAATGCCACTCTTTACCAGATCTCCGTTCTTCACAGAGAGACGTGGCTTTGTCTCTCCCGCCAGCCCGTTACACATGTCATAAGTGACCACATTACTACCATCCCTGGCTGCAAAGCCACAGACACACGAGGTGGGATGGGCGGTCGTGCCGGCACATTCCCACTGTCGCACATGTACCTCAAACAGCCGAGCAGTGCTCCTGTACAGTACAAAGGTGCCTATCTGGTAGTTATCATACCTCCTGTGAACAAACAAGCAATGTTAAATTCAATTCTCACGGCATTTGCATTTATAAATTCATTCTGTGATTCCACATCAAAAAGTGTTATTTTTTAAAAAGAGGATCTATTGTGCCCTTTTACAAAGTCTTGATTTAGTTTTTTATTAGAATACCTTTTCATGCATGAAAGTTAAAAAAACACATTATTTCTCACATAGTTTACAGGATTGCAGCACCTCTCTTCACAGTCTGTCAGTAACACTGTTCATAAAAGCCCCTCCTTCTGAAAAGCTCAATGTGCTCTGATTGGCCACTCTGACCAGTGAGTTGTGATTGGTCAACTGCTTCGAGTGTGTTTTGTAAATGTCACATCCCTTACCATAACTTCGAGTTTCAACACACTACGAACACAACTCAACCAGGCTTCGCCCCTTTTGTTTTGTGTATGCCTTGGGCGGAAATTATTTAAATGAGGAATATTGTGACATAAACGTTTCCGAAGAAAACTCAAGATTACAATCGAGGCATTTCAGGGAGCTAAGAAACAGTGCGCACTGATATATAGAGAACAACTCCCTTTGTAGTGGACTTTGTGCTTTGTACCTTTGCAGATCTTTTTCATGCTCAAACCGCAAAATTTCACACTATAGAAAGTTGAAAATGTTAAAACTCTAGAATACATCAACTTTTATTATTGGACTATCGTTTGAGTGTAGAGATTTTTACCTGCCATCAAATGTGATGATGTGAGGGTCCGTAAAAGTGTAACAGTGAGCAGATGGAACGTCCTTCACAAGAATCTGAGAGGAACATACATATATACATATGAATACATACACAAATTGTATTCATATATAATATATATATATACACTGAACAAAATTATAAACGCAACACTTTTGCCACCATTTTTCATGAGCTACACAAAAGCTATATGTACACAACTTCGCACAGCCATTGAAGAGGAGTGGACCAACATTCCACAGGCCACAATCAACAACCTGATCAACTCTATGCGAAGGAGATGTGTTGCACTGCTTCAGGCAAATGGTGGTCACACCAGGGGGACAAATGGGGAAATGGGGAAAATGGGGGCAAAAACAAGTGTTGCGTTTATAATTTTGTTCAGTGTATATATATATATATATATATATATATATATATATAAATATATATACATACATACATACATACATAATATTACATAGTATTATTTATTCATACATGTTTTACCTAGTTTTCTAAAAATGCATTTAAACATTTTCATGGCAGATGGTTTTTGGCATAAACAACAAAGCATTTGATTATATGCATTGCATACTATATATGGATATGCTTACATAGTGTCAGGACAATTACCTCTTTTACAACTACATGTATACATAAACTATTTATACTATATTGCAAATATAATCAAATAAGGCCCACCTGCACACTTTGAGGAGCGTACCCATTCCACAGGAAGTTGGTGCTGATAATGGGTTTGATGTGTATTTCTGTGCTTCTGTCTCCATCCTTCCATATATCAGTCACTGCGCTGTAGTGCACAGATGCTTGGCTGCAGAATCCGTTACGACAAGGGGTTTGAAACAGCTCGACCTCACAGGAGGACAGGACTAAATCAGCACCCAGGTCCTTCTCACCTGCCAATGGAGACAAAAATTGTTTTAGTACAATTTTCAGCTATAGGTGACATATTTTCTGGTGTAAAAACATATATTGTAGATTTTCAGAGCATGAGGGAAAATTCTGACACATTAAAATTTAGGGTAAAATATTACACGTTTGAGTTAAAGGGTGAATCACATAAAAGTCTCCCTCAAAAACGTATATTCACATTATTGTATTCAAATTAATATATATTTACAGCAGTAAACAAATGCTATTGTAGTATATAAATAATATTTATTTGCATATACAGTAATGAGAAAAGGATTCTGGGTGACACAATGCAACAAATATTTAATACAACATATGACTTGTAACTTAAGACAGCTATTTTTGACTCCACCTTGGCTACTAGTTGTAAGATGCAAAGGCAAAGTGCATCTCTCTGAGGAACATGGTAAAGGTACAGTGCTCTCCACTGTTAGTTTATACTCTCTCCCATCTTCTGAAATAGACACAGCTTGTGGTTTCATCTGGAAAATATGCATACAAATATAATAAGTCTCGCAGAAAACAACTCTTTACTAATACCTGCCCGACAAACTGTATGTCACTGGACGAGAATTGCGACATACTTGGATCCCTGCATAAAACTCTTCACTCTCCACAGGAAGGCTTTGTATATTGGGAGACTCCAGAAAAAAACTAGTGCAACTGCAATGGATCTGAGACATAGATATATAGGTTAGGATTCATAAATATGAATTTGAATTCATGTGAATAGTGAATATAAAGTGGCTACCCTGTCTCCCAGTCGCAGGTTGATCCCATCCAGCTCGATGAGAGCAAACGTCTCTATTGTAGTGTCTTTCCTGAGCTCTTCTCTGTTGCCCTCGGGCAATAGTCGCCACCATGTCACTACATATCCCAGAGAGCTGTTCCCACTACTGTCATCGAGCGTACACTTCAGGTACACACTGCTGTCGTAGAGCTCAGCAACTATCAGTGGTACTGCAGAAGAGGGAGGCTGGAGTTCTGAGGGATAAATGACAAATCCTGCATTTATACATGTACAAATAATATACGGTATGCTTCAAACCATATACTTAGAATATCTAAATATATATTTGTTTTTATAAATATTTGAAGAAGTCATTAAAGCCAGAGGGTAACAGATAATTTGTCATATCTAATGAATGGCTGACCCTGCTGTATACCCATAGCTGTTTATAAAACAAAAATGTTTTCTAGAATATGAAACTAAAAGAGTTTAGCTATCACCATAGTGAATTTGGAGAATATGAAAGCCATTTTGTGTGAAACAGAGGGGGGTAACAGATTTCAGCAACCTCTAAAGCTGCCCAAAGTCGGATTTGGTGACTGCCGTGTGTCTGTAGTTGTTCAAATCATATCAAAATGCAAAATGCCATTTTCTCTGAAATAAAGAATGTTTGGCACTGCTTCAGCTTTAAAACACTAAGTCCAACGGAATGACTGACCCCAGACACAGATTTCCAGCCAAACTCTTAATCATCATGTCTATTTCACTTCCAAGACATGCTTTATGATGCCGGATGAAGGACACTTCTAAAGTAAGTGTGTTGAAGGATTCCACTAGAAATAGCAGTAAGTAACAGCCTCTGTTGGGATGCTTAAGGGATGCTGGGATGCAGTTTTTTAATATTGGTGGACAAGTATGGACTACTCACCACTGCAGGTTCCATCACTATTCCTTTGTGTCCCGTCACAGCTGGTTTGATTGGATTCTGACATCTCTGCGAATATAATAAAATGTAGTGATGAGGACTGAAAAGGACTGCCTTATTCGGTATTTGACAATATGTCTATGTCTTATTTTTCACAGCCTTTGGGATCCATGATGCAGAACCAATGGATTATAATCATACTAACATTTCAAATAGGCCTACTACTCAGTGAGGTTCATTGACTTGCCTTCAGCGCAATATCCCATGCATCCTTGCGTTGGTTGGAGCAAGTACACATAAAAGTCCCCGCAATTGCGTACGGTGACAGGCAGGCGAAAAAGACAGCAGTCTTTACTTTCGCTTCCGAGGAACTGCCAGGTGGCGCAGGCCGTCATCTGCTTTACCTCTAGAGGCCGTGGGAGAGTCTCTCCATCCGCCAGGGAGAGCCACACTGGGGCTTGTGTTCCACACTGATTCACCTGTGGGGTTACCGTCATATAGAAACATAACATAAAGGAGCCATTGTTCAGCAGGCTGGACCGATTACAGAGATGCACTGTACTGTACCTCCACACATTTGGTGGGCATACGGGCCGGCTTATCGAAGATCTGGAACTGATACCATCCGGGAGAGAGTGAATGATCACAAACGAGCTCCTGCAGGGCAGACTGGAGCAGCTGCTGTGAGCTGAACCTGGTGCTTCGGTACGGGCTCTGAAGAACGGTGTAACCCCCACGACTGCATTCAGGGGGCTCCACTGTAATAATACACACAAACACACGCTTAGTTTTGCTTAAAAACATACAACATAGAGAAGTTTAAAATTAAATTACTATTTTATTGATAGTAATATCATTGATAGTAGTGGTAGAAACTGCAGTGCAAGTCAGGTAAGGTCATGTGATGTCAACAAGGTGCCCTTGGGAATGCGACCAGCTTCATATCAGCATAAATAACAGCTTTTTCTATTGTCTTCATCTCGTGGGAATTTACATATTTTTATTGCTGCTTCTTAAAATTGCTTCATTAAGAGTAAAACTTGAATTAGCAAGAAAAAAAAAGGCCGAGGGCACCTCATACGAGGTAATTAATACATTTATATTAATTTTATACAACTATTAATAATTTAATTTTAATAATAAGCTATTAATGTTAAACTGCAAAAATAAATAAATAAATAAAGTAACCAAAACTGTTGCCATTAAGTAGCATTTAGTCAATTAGTCCAAGGCAGAATGTTTATCGATTCACTTACCTCTTTGACAACTGACAGTGTTGTTTAAAATAATAAATATAATAGCAAGGCAATACTCCACACAGACGTTTAAATGCATTTCCGTCTCTAATGCTCTTTAGAAAACATTTAAGAGCGTCTCCCAACCAAAAACACAATCCAGGATAATATCCCGACCGATAAATCCCGAAATGAAAGCTGGCAAAGAAATATCTGCTGTGTCTTTGAGGAGAACAGCGAGTGTTTCATGGGCTGCTGTCCAGACCACACACACCTCCTCCCGCTGGAGCATCTCGAGCTGACTGTCCCATTCTCCAGTGCAGCTCGTTTAATATTACACATCCTCTATATTTTTTAACCCCATCTTTTCAGTTAAATCTACTAATACAAAATGTATGTTCACGATTGTGCATCGAAATGACCATGATGAACCTTTATTCACATTTGTAAACAACGTCCCACAGTGGTGGCGTCATTTCCACCACAATGAGTCAACGAGCAACCCCCTCAAAAGTTAGTGTACTTTTTTTACCAAGGAAGTGTACTTGCCAGTAAGGAGGAGTATGCTTGAAATGAAATTAGATTTGTGAGGAAAATAAAGAAAAATCAGTATTAGTAGCCTAGGCTACTTGATATTATTCACATAGGCTAAAATATTAGCATACTTTCTTCATTTTCAAGTCATTTTATAGAAATCGCAACATATAAATTCAAATGAGACTTATGAAATTAGTAGCATGACAAATGTAAGCCATTTATATATATATAAAAAAATCAAATAGACTAGCACAAGTACATCAATATTTTTTTAGAGTGTTTACTCATCTGCAATACGTCTCCAGGACGTTTCCTGCGTTAGATGTCATAGGCCTATAGACATTTAGAAGATGTCTTTAAGATGTTTAAGATTTAGAATGTATGTAAAACTGCTTTTTCTAAGATGTTTATGTTTTTGCACAGCACAGATGCTTTACAGATTAACATATCTTTAGCAGACATCTTACAGACGTATAATACCTGTGCTATCTGGGATCATTTTCACAACAAAACGCTAAACATAATGCTAGACGTAGTGCAAATGTTTGTGACTTTTGTTTGTTGTTAGAAAAGTTAGTGTGAAAATTGTGTTTTCAAAAGGTCCGCAGGTTCAGAAGTGCCCACAGATGAAGAATCCAATAATAATTCATTTTATTGTCCCGTGATATGCAGTGTATCTTTTTCCAGTCTGAATAGAGAACCAGATGGTAATAGGATATGCTGTAGCCTACATCTTTTCAAGAAATATGGTTGTTTTTGCTCTTCTTTTATGCCTTTCATCTCTTATCAACATGTGGTGTAAAAGAGAATGTCCATCATGCACCTATAGTAGCGATAGTATAGCATACTTAGTAAAGTAATTACTAACTTTGCCCTCAAAATTTAAGTCATGAAATATCTGTTGTTGGATTAATTAGACTCCACAATAAATGGCTTTGCTAATGAGCAACATCTTTCCAATTGAACACTGACCTTACTGAACATTAACAAAAATTATTATTCTCTGACTGTCCACTGCTGGGTTGCTTATATCAACATAACGATAATCAGCCAAAGTTCTGCTCTGAGAAAGTTAAACACAGTCTGTTGTGGGATGCCTGCGAGACTTTGTGAAGGAATCGCATAACCAGAGGCCATCTGTTAAACTGTTTTTATCAAGGGCGTGCCACTCCTTCTCAAAGAAGATGTGAATAACATTCGCGGGATGAAGATTGAGCACTGGTATAACACCATCTGTTTCTCTACGAGGGGTGTTGACACTCTGTATGAAATAATTAAATTCTTCCTCCAAACTGTATATTTTTACTGAATGATACTCATTAGGCAGAACAAAACCACAACATATTCCCAGCGTTTTCACTTTGATTTAGATAAAAGGGGTTAATGCAGCGTAACAGCTGTCACACCTAATGAGAAAAGCAGATTGTTAAACAATCAAAAGACTTTTCCATGACCCAAAGGTGTGATTAGCAATCAAAATAACACAAAGTCTGAAAGCTGCAAATGTATAAAATTGAACTAAAGTGTTGGTAACAGGAAAGTAGATGCTTTAAAGGGATAGTTCGCCCCAAAAATTTGAATTCTGATTATTATTTTACTCACATTCAAGTTATTCTAAACCTGTATGCTGCTATTTTTCATTCTGGAAAATAAAAGGAGAATATTTGAAGAATCTTTACACAATCAACCTATATATGTAGGCTAATGATCATACTCCAAAACTGCATATAATTGTCTTATGGTCTCGGAAGACGTGAAATATAGCATATGAGCTGTATGAACTATGGAGGCTCCATTTTTATAGCAGAAGAGAGTAAAGATTCTTTAAAAAAATACAAATGTAAAGATTATTTTGTAAGATTTCCTTTTTGAGTGAACTATTCCTTAAAGAAAAATAATTAATAGTCCATCTGATCACCTGTCAAATGATGATTTGTACTTCTTTGTATGTGACGGAACTAAAAGGAGTGTGAATGATAGATTTGTCTGAACTTTTACAAGGGTTCTGAGGTCACATGCCCCACATGCTCTTAAGCTAAGATGCTCATTTCCATTGTTCAGCAGGTTCTTGCTGCATCTCAAGACGAAGCAGCTGTTTATAAAGGGTTGACCAACCTATAGCTGTCCTACCAGCTGGACATATGACTTGTTCTATGTGCAATAGACTGTTTGTGTTAGGAGTGTCTGCTCTTAAAAAACATAACCCCTGTAAAACCCAGCTGTGCCCTTTGACCCACTGATTCAACTCTTGAGTTTGGCTCTGTTACCTGTTTTCTTCTGGCCTGAAACGTTCATGTAAAGTTCATGGAGTAGAAATTATTGTCAAGGTCAAGTCAATATCCTTCCACTCTAATGGCACGGTTTGCTGGAGGCTTTTAAGCACTTAATCTTTTAGAATCCTTTTTGTTGTGGCTGGTCTGTTAATACAATTTTATATGCTCTTATTGTATTTACAATATCATAGCGTCCTCTGTTTTCTTCATTTATTCCGCATCCCAACCTCTATCTTTAAATGAGTTGATTGCTACCCTCTGCTGGTTTTGATTTGAAAGTACAATTTGAACTTTTGATTCAACTTACTGCAAAACACAAAAGCAACGTCCAAAACTTTTAACACCAATGAAATTGGAGTAATTTAGGTTAAAAAAAAAGCCCCAAAAAAACATGAAAGAGGTAAAATATGAACATTTGCTATTTATTGCAATTACTCAAAACTTTAAAAAGAATAAATATAAACCTAAAAACAAGTTACACCATATACACATCATTATTGTTAAGATTATTTTTTTTATTCATTAATTCATAACTGAAGATATATCTCATAGGTATTCCTTGCAATAATATGTTTCACGAAGTCTTTCATACTCGAAGTGGCTTTAATTAATAGTTTGATGGTTGCTAAGGCGTCTCTTTGTTTCCTCAACAATGTCCCCTCTGTTCTCTGTCCACATGCAGTCTCTGAATGAGAACTTGAAACTCTTGCTGCCTGGCAACCTCTTTTTGTTGTATCCAATGCTCCATGCTGAGCTGGCTTCATTTTTTGATCAAGCAAAGCAATTCGAACTCTTCACTGTCTACTTAGTCATGGCTGAATGACAGCCACTCTGCTGTAAGTAAGTTGACCTTGATTTTAAGAATGATTTCCTATCTATCTATCTATCTATCTATCTATCTATCTATCTATCTATCTATCTATCTATCTATCTATCTATCTATCTATCTATCTATCTATCTATCTATCTATCTATCTATCTATCTATCTATCTATCTATCTATCTATCTATCTATCTCTATCTATATCTATATCTATCTATCTATCTATCTATCTATCTATCTGTTCGTCCGTCCATCCATTCACGCATTTATTTATTTACTTTTGCATTTATTTAGGCTACGCATTTATTTAGTTAAACTTAGTTTTGTTTTTACATTATTTAATGTCTTATTAGTACTGTAACATTATTATTATTACAGTAAAACAGATTTGAGCTATTTTTATACAGTATATAATTACATTTCTATCACCCGTCATCATGTTGCTCCTGGTTTTGCATATATACTGGCATTTATCTGATAAGATTCAATGAAATTCATAACCGTTTTATTCATTCTAAAGTACATGTTTGGTCTCAGATCATTGCTGAACCTAAAGGATGTGGCTGATTCACAATGAATCTTCCTGAGCCTTTGGACACTACCACGTCTGTGGACCTCAGAAGAAAGCTGCTCTTTTCTGTGAGTCAAAACTTGATCTCAAGCCGGAGTTGCGGACTCATCCCGCCACACCCAGTTCCCCTTGATCCATGGCACACGAAAGCTCCCGACTTCACCCCAAAACTCTACAGATCTGTGGGCTTGCCACGGATCAAGAGCAAAAACATTCACCTGGCTAAATCAAATGATAGTGTGGAACAAAAATCTTTTGTTTTGGAAAAGATTAAGGATGGTACTTCAATATTATCTCGACACAAAGAACAATCATTCATCACATTCTACAAGCCACCAGACTCACTAGAGACAAAACTGCTGTTTGTGAGAGCAGGGACGAATCCTGCCGGGCCTTACAAGGATCCAAAAGCTCACAACTTCAGACCTGTAAGTTTTTACAGTAAAAAGATTATTGCCAACATTATCTGCACTGCACTGTATCAACACTAGATGCCAGTCTTTATAATACATTTAAACACTCCTTATCCGATTGCAGTGTGCTGAGGGAATGCCAGACATGGTGACTTCTTTAGAAAAGGATCCAGACTGCTTCTTCTTAAAGTCTCAATGCCTAAAAGCAGGTGTATTATTTTCATTAAGACATCATGACTGAAAACAGAGAGAAATATGAAAGTTTTTTTCCAACGCTGAACATTGGGTTGGTATAAATTGTGTTGCATATTATTGCCCTTGTGTTTGTACAAGCAATCTCGTACTTATCTAATAAAAACCATTGTATAGAACAAAGGTCTTTGAAACCACTCAGTAACCCAACATGTACTGATAAGCATTGCATTTTATTTCAATGTCTCAACAGTCACTGGCAGCCATCCTGACTTGAACCCTTCTCACGGAGACAAAATGGACACTTTCAAACCGGCAGAGCTTAAATGGGACCCAAGGCTCATACTACCAAAGATCCCATGGCCTCCAAAATCTGCATCTTATACAGTGAGCATGTAGAAAACACCCATATCTTCTACCAATTAACAGATTTATGAACTTTTTGGGAAACATTTTTACTCTCTGTGTTACAGAGATATCGACGCAGAAGGGGTGTATATAGCGCCTTAATGGACCGAATTGAAGAAAAGTTGACCAACTCCTGGAGGAAATGAATCTGTTTCAAGAGAAAAGAAGGAAGGTTGCTGTTTTGTCTACTGTTTATTCACTCACATTATTGATGCTTATTATACACGTTCTGTTTCTTTTCTTTTTTTGATAAACTGTACAAACAAGCAAACAGGCAAAAAAACTTTTTTTATATATTGCACAAACAAAATAAATGTAAGCACTGCATTAATATAAATAAAGATAAAATGTCACAAACGAGATGTTAATTAAATTTGGTTTTAATATTATTAAATGTCTTAAAAATGATATACTATATATAGTATAGGCCTACTATATATAGTATTAGACATTTAAACTATAAACACTTAATAGTTGCAGCAATTGTAGCCTTCTCATTTTTCTCATGTAAAGTGTCTCTTTGTATTCATTGTGGGCGCATGACCTCCGTTTGCGTTGACCAATCATTTTAAAGGTAAACAAATGAGCTGCTGCGTGTGCGCGTGAGTGCACAGGCGCGCGCTGCGTCAGTCAGTCAACAGCATGCAGAGCAGAGCTACTACCTACTACAGGGCGTTAAATGAATGAAGTATGAATTCTCAACGGTAAGTTGAATGGGCAACTGTGAGTTCACTTTTAAAGCTTTTAACTAAAGATTAAGGATACAGACTCATCGTTATTTTCTATAAAAAGGCAAAGCACATTTTGTCAGCGCGTCGTGATTAACGTAATTCATTATACTGGCCCCAGGCTCGAGTTGCGGTTCATGCGCTTTAAACATCCACACATTTTCTCCAGAGCTGCTGTCACTTCGATTAAGGTAATATTTGCAGAATATACGGATGTAGTCACTGTTTAGGATGGATAAATACGACGTCTGCGTGGACTTGAGTTGCATTGAGAAAAGTTTCGATTCGACAGGTGGAGTGACTTCCAGAAACTATGTGCTCAGCAGAGCTCTCTTATCGCGCTCGCTGTCATTGTTGAACCACCCTATTTATCAGTTTCTAGGAAACAATATTGCGTCATGAGTTAATTACATTGCGTAATGAGATCTTGTGGGTTTACAATACACCCATGTTCATATTAATATAATTTTTACAATAATGAAATGGTCCTTGTCGAAATTTGTACCGTTAGTGTAACGAAGTAGCCTACTATGTATGAAATGTGCGAGATTTTTGTCGTAATGCAGTATTGATATGTACTTTTATATAGACTTTGCGTTTATGATACTATACTCTCCTAAATGTACTGTAAATATATACACATTTAATGTAATTTTAATGTACACATTTAGGCACTGCTTTTAACCTTTTCTGTCAGATAAAGTGGCACAGAAGTCAATGAAAAGTGGTAAACATTCGAATTGCATTTCTACGAAAAGCCATATCACATTAGCCTAAAGGAATAGTTCACCCAAAAATGTTAATGTTGTCATCACTTTACTTATTTTTGTTCCTACTATGGAAGTCAATGTCTACTGTCAACTGTCTGGTTACCAACATTCTTCAAAATATATCTTCTTTTTTGTTCAACAGAAGAAAGAAACTCATACGGGTTTATTTGAGGGTGAGATTTTTGGGTGAACTATTATCCCGGTCACGTTGATGTTTGGAACATTAATACTGGCTATTTAGTTGCGTAAAGCGGTTTAACAGCACTAACCAGCTTGAGCAAGGTCTACCATGTTAGTTTAACCCTTACCAGCTAGTCCAGTCTTAATTTAGATCTGTTTGCACCAACTACGTTGAAACCATTATATGGTATATAAAGGCTCATAATAACAGTATAATGTTTTAGGATCATGCGTCAGAATTATTTTATTTTTTTAAGTAACCCACTTTACCTGAAATTCTCATTTTGTTTGACATGTAAAGATAAAGTGGGACAGTATTTAAAACAAATTCACACAAATAATTAAATGTCATTATCCAAATTGTATTCGATCATCCACTCACCATTTAAAAACCGTCATGTGCCTATGACCTTTTAGGCAAGCATTGGATGTGCAACTGGGATTTTGGACCTATGGAACATCATCCTAAACTCCTGTTGTTCTCACACTCCTGAGGGAAATGGGGAACGGAATATCAGAGCAACCCAACTTTCTTTCCAGTCTTCCGTTCTGTAATTCTCTTCACATCTCTATTCTGGGTCTGGACTCAGCTGGCAAAACAACGGTGCTGTACCGTCTGCAGTTCAATGAGTTCGTCAACACCGTCCCCACCAAAGGTTTCAATGCAGAGAAAGTCCGTTTAGCTGTCGGGGACTCGCGGGCCGTGACGTTTCACTTTTGGGACGTCGGTGGCCATGAGAAACTGCGCCCTCTCTGGAAGTCCTATACACGATGCGCGGATGGCATCATGTTTGTTGTGGACTCTCTGGACTCGGAGAGGATGGAAGAGGCTAAGACGGAGCTTTACAAAATCGCCCGCTCCACTGAAAATCAAGGAGTGCCTGTGCTGATTATTGCAAACAAGCAGGACTTGAGACAGGCTCTGTCACCGTCCCAGATAGAGACCATGCTGGCGCTCAAAGATCTGGGACCCTCTACGCCATGGCACCTGCAGCCCACCTGCGCCATCATTGGTGATGGTCTCAAAGAAGGACTCGAAAGACTTCATGACATGATCCTAAAACGGAGAAAGATGCTCAAACTGCAAAAACAGAAAAATAGACCATAAATGTATTATATGAATGGGTGAGAAAAGAACAATAGTTGTGAACTGTCATTTGTATGTGCCCAGAGTTGGTCAAAACCAACATGCACTTTAGTTGTTTACTCTCTTGTTGTTTACTTCTGGTTGTTTACTATCACTTAGAAATATATAAACTTAATATAACGTTTTTTTTTTATGATCACACTGAAGGATGATTCATGTTGTTGGTTTTATTTAGAATGTTTATTTGCAATAAAAGGGCTTCCTATGCTTATTCTAAATTGTCACATGTTGTAATACTTGCACACAATGAGACTTTAATGTCATTTTAGGCTCAGGTAATTTTTCCTAGTACTATCATGGGGGATAGCTTGCCGAACAATGAAAAATCTGTCATTTACTCTGTCATGTTTTTTTTTATTGAATAATGATTTAAATTTCAGTCTGTTCCTCACACAAAGCTATTGTAGGGATGCACAATATATCGGTGTACCATATTAGTTAACCGCTGAGATAGTTATTTGTGCATGTTTTTTTCCTTTATTACTTTTATAACATTATTTTAAGCTCACTTAAGTTAATCTTTATAAAACACTTATAATTTAAAAACACTTTTAAATATAATCTTCAACAAATCTCAAAGTTAATGTTCACTTTTCATACAGCTTCATTATAATGTGATGTCTAAATTTATTTTATTTTATATTTTAATACAATGATAAAGAATTTCAACATTGACCATTTATTGGTTTTGGCTCCTAAGTATGGGCCAGAATTTGAATATTGGTGCATTCCTTATTGGCTTTAGAAAACTTATAATGAAGCAGTTATATGGAGAGCTTTTATGATACTTTCATGGTGCTTGTGTGTCGCTTTTAAAGCACGAAAACTTCTGTCCATGTTTATAATTGCACGGTCTTTCAGAATTTCTCCTTTTGTGTTTCATGGCAGAAAGCAAGTCATGCAGGTTTGGAACGACATGATGGTGAGTAAATGACAGAATTGGTATTTTTAGGTGAACTATCCCTTTAACTCATCCCTTTAAAAAGCATGGGTACTTGGAGCCTTGCACCACCACATTCTTCTTTGGTTCAGTAACACTAAGGTGAGAGTGGAATGCATCGTACATTACAAGACCTTGGGCCTTTATCTGTTGTTATCAGATTAGAAATGACCCTTTATCTGTGATGCATCCCCCGTTGCAGGCAGCAGAAACAGAAACAGCCCAACTGGATGGGGATTTATATGGGATTTGCCTGCTATGTGTGTCACATGCGTCCCTAAATTCCAGTCCTGCCTCATAAATCCAGAGCGACTGGGACTCTTCCCCCCCATTCCATTGATGTCAGTAATGCTGAGCTGGGATGGTGACAGACTGGGAAAAAAAAATCTGCCGTGCAGTTTTCTTTCCCATACTTTCGCTAGACTGATACTGAACTGCAGGTCAGTATCACACTGTTAGTGGCCCCAAAACAACCAAAATTATGAATTTTATTGCGTTGGATAAAATATCAAACCAAATTACATTTGCATATAGATGTTTACAGACTCTCGGACCTAACTATATATTTTTTGTATAGTTAGGTAAGGTGATTTTTACACGGTGTAAAACCTAACAAACTTTTTAATATTTTGCTTGTGTTTGTTGTTCGCTCATAAATGCCAGTGGGTTTATTTTGTATCCAATGCAATGACATTGATACATTTTTATGCTTTGTTATCTAGCCCTTAGTACATCGTGCAGACCTATTTTTCTGCAAACTTTTCTGTAGACAGGGGTCCAAAAAGAAAATAGTAGATTACTACGTGACTGCTTGTAAAAGAATAGAGTGTAACAGAGAAAGAGGGAGTCTTTTTTTTTGTCATAATGGTGCTTTTCTAGAAATACAAAATGCTTGTTGCTGCTTTTAAACAATTGTAGGGGACTTTCACTTGTCAAAGCAGTTTTAGACATTGTTTCAAGGAAAACTGTGAGCTTGTGTTCAGTTATCTCAGAAACCCTGCAGTGCAGTCTATGAGATTTTGTGGGAAAGAGAGAGGTGTAGCGACCTGGCTCTCCACCACGCTCACTCCCCCGTCTGTATCTGATGACAGTGTGTTGGCAGGCCGCTTTTGTTCAGCTCTGCTCTCATCTCATTCCAGCTTGAAGGATGAGCTCGGGGTAGATGGGGGGTCTAGACTGTTTTCCCTGTCCTTTTGTCTGAAAAATAATTCTCAGTGGGTTCAAAAGGGTGCTGCGCTCTTATTAGAACAAGTGTTCGTTCTGACAAACATCATGAGATTAAAAGACTTCTGGGCTAAATAAGTAATGTTTTGGTCTTAGAACTAAGTAAACATCATGTTCTGTAATCGCAAGTGTCTGGTTTATGTCGGTGCGCTGCCACAGATAATGTGATCACCACAAAGATCTTAATCTTGTTTAGCGTGCAAATACTCATTGCATTTAATCCTCATGGCTTTAGTTGTCATAAGGTCTGTATTCATCCCGATGCTTGTTAGTCCAGCCATGTTTGATCCAGTCTCGGCAATAAATCACTGAATTGAGAACTAGCTGGTGCTTGTCTTAAAGAAACATGCGTTCCCACGGTCATGGAAACCTGGATATTTTTATTTAAAATAGCGATTTTCAGACCTGTGAAAATTGGTGAAATCAGAATTAACATCTTGTTCATTTTAACTGTAAATATAGGTTTTTCAAGCGACTGTATATTATTGCTTTTTTAACGATTCAAAAGATTGGGGTTAGTAAGGTTATTTTTTTAAATGTTTTTAAAAGAAGCTTATGCTCACCCACTGCATTAATTTGATCAAAATACTGTAAAATATTGTTACAATTTAAAATAACCCTTACATTTTTTAAATGTATTCCTGTGTTCAAAGCTGAATTTTCAGCATCATTACTCCAGTCTTCAGTCACATGATCCTTCAGAAATCATTATACTGATTTGCTGCTCAAGAGACATTTTCTTATTATAAATGTTGAAGCATTTATTTGAAATAAGTTTTTTTTTGTAACAGTGTAAAAGTCACTTTCAATCATTTGGATCCTTGCTGAATAATTTTTTTGTTGTTGTCTATCCTACTGACCCCAAACTTTTCATAAACTTTTCAAAGTTCATAAATGAATTCAGTGCTCTTCAGTAAATAATACCTTTATCTATCATATGGCTTCAGAAGAGAAGAGAACTTATAACACCTTATGAAAAAGATATGGCACAAACATTTCAAGTCCAATCTCTTCACGTCCATCTCGCTCAGTAAGTGTATTGATAGTATTTCCTGTGATTTACTAGCCTGGGTTTCCCCAGACTGCCTTTGCGCAGCGCGATTTTATTCTCGCTGAAAGGCAGTCTGGAAACCATGGACCTGATTTTCGCCTCGTTTAGGGAACCAAGTCTCAACGAGAATTGGGTCTGGCGTTAGCCAGGCTAGTGATTTACAGTATTTCCATTGTCACGATGGAAGCTTTTTCTGTACAATACTAGTTTACATAGTGCTGCATTTGTCTTCCTGAAGTGTTAAATAATAATAATAATAGATGATTCTTCTGAGTTATTTAATCTGTTCTGCCGCGTACAGTAATTACTTAAAATAATTGAACTGATTAATTAGCACTGTAATATGAGGAAAGTGTTACACTACAGTGCATATCAGGAAAAGAACCTCATGTGAATAAAAGAACCTCTCAATCAAGTCAGACTAGTTTTGTTCTTCAGGCTTTTAGTGTGAGTTCCCCACCCTATTCCTCCTTGCTGTTTATGTAGAATGCTTTGCTAAAGTTAGTTTAGCCGATAAGTGACAGTCTCTTAAAATGCAAGTTTTGAACCTTTAGTTCAGGGGGAGTCAGGTAGTTTAGTTTAGTTTTTAAAGAGTTGTCCGATAAATTACTTCAAGACTTTTGCCATGGAAAACAGATGTGCATAGCCTCTTTTCCCAACAATGTGGCAATTTTAAAAGTACAATTGAACTAAGAAGTGGATGTTTTCTTCTGTTGACTGTTTGCGGCTCAATAGACAGGTCTCTACAGATCTCCGCAATACCAAGTATTTAACAATATTGCAATAGAAATTCACTTTAAGAGTGAGTCAGCATGCATGTAGAAACATGCTGAAACTTACACAATCAGCTTTTCACACAACAAAATAATTTTTCACGCAACGTGGTGTTAAAAAAAGGTCTACAGGTTGCATTGCATCAAATAGTTTTGGATGCCTGTATATTTTTTTCATCCGAGATCACAATCAAAGGAATGTCATGAATGAGATTATATCCCATTTCTTTGTGGAACACGAGGTGAATTCAAAATGAGAATAATATACACTTAAAAGTTATACACTGATCAGAAAAATAATTTAATGTTTTTTCAATTTTAATAATCTTATGTTCATCAAGGCTGCATTTTTTTTAATTAAAAATACAGTAAAAACAGTAACACTGAAATATTATTATAATGTAAAATAACAGTTTTCAGTTTTAATAAACATTAAAATGTAATTTATTCATGTGATAAGCTGAAATTTTATCATCATTACGCAGTCACATGATCCAGAAATCATTCTAATATGATGATTTGCTGCTCAAGAAACATTTATTATTATTATCTATGATTAAAATAGACTGCTGCTTAATATGTTGTGCTTTTTTTTCAGGATTCTTTAATGAATAGAGATCTAGAAATAGAAATGTTTTGTAACATACATTTCTTTACTGTCACTGTTTGGAGTTTCCCAGCCATAGTCCCCCTTCACTTTCATGTTATGCAAATATAGAAAAAGAGCAGATTTTCTTCAGAAATTCATCTTTTTGTGTTTAATGGAAGAGACACTTTTGAATGACACAAGGTTGGGTATGAATGAATTTTCTTTTTTGAGTAAATAATGTAGCTTTTATCATACAATTTTAATAACTGTATTAGAGTCTGCTTAGAGTTTGTAGTTACCCATGTCTTCATTGAACTCCTATAGTCAATGTGTAGGCTAATGTATCTTTGTTTGTTATACTGTTGTTAAAGTGTGTCATGTTTACCTTCTAACTAGACCACTCTGTTGGAGAACACTAATGTTTTCTCTGTCACTTTCTAAACCGCAGCTGTTTGCAGGTCTTCTCCAGACTGCTGTTCTCGCCTCTGGAGCTGTGAGTTACTTGAGCTCGTTCGCCTGTGCAAGCAAAATCCAAGAGTCCTTTGGGGAACCCATGACGTGGGCACTGTTGTGATTTTCTGTGTGCTGTGGCAAAACTTTTTTTCCACAGGGTACAGGTGCTTCCTTCTGAGGAAATCAGAGGTGTCCCGGACAACAGTGTGTTATCAGCAACTCTCTCAGTGAAGAATAAACAGCGATCACGTGGAGAACAGGAATGCTGTGCTTCTCTGTCGGAAGCACAGTTCCCCTAAACGCCGTTCTAAGGTCAGTTCACCTTACCTGGATTCAAAGCTTCAATATCACACATCAGAATATTAACTTTATCTATGTAGGGCAAGTTATCCAAAACTGCCTAGTTACAGGGAGGAAATCCTGTTCGTTGAGATTTGGTCACATGGGATGTGTAAATAAAGACTCCATGCATATCACTTGCAAATTATCTATCTTGTAAATAATCATTATGACTGCATGACTTCCAGTTCTCGTTCTCATCTGGTCTCTTGATAACACTAAAGGAAGTACATTTTTTGGCTTCATATGCCCAACAACTAATGAGAGCGTTTTTGTTTATCAAGGGCCTATATTTAAGTGACTAAGAATATTAGATTAGTTAGGTAATTCTCTTTAATCAATAATTAATATTCAATAAAAAAAAAAATATATATATTTCACTTGATACAACACATCTAAATTAATTTATTTTCCTTTGGCACAGATTGATTATACGATCTTGATTATAATAAATTATTAATAATAGAATATTATGCTTTTCTATTCTAGGGATTTATTGTCACTGCACATTTAATGTACAACAAAATTAGTTGTGCAGCTCCTAAATGTAATAACTGACACGCACACACACACACACACACACACACACACATACACATATCCACAAACATATATAGTTCAGTGTAACGTTACACCATTAATATATATATATATATATATATATATATATATATATATATATATATATATATATATTTACGCAGTAGTAATGAAAGAAATTGCTTATATAATCAGGTTTTCTATTAGGAGAGTTTCTCACTACACAATATTTTAAATGTCATGTCCAGTGTGTTTGTACACTCTTAGAAAAAAAGGTTCTGTAGAATCTGGTGTTGCAAGACAGTGCCTCATAGGGTTCTATATAGAACTCCATTGAACCTTTTTTCCCTAAGAGTGTTGCTTTGGATAAAATCATTTGCTAAATGAATTTATGCAAATATGAAGTTTTAATTTTAAAGTTTTTAAAATCTATATTGAAAGCTATTTTCTAGTCTAACACTCACGATATGCAGTGTGAGACACGTGAACATCAAAAGAACAGTGACCACAAACATCTGTAGTCATAACACAATTTTTAAAGCTATTTTCTAAATGACAAACAAAAAGGAGGAAAACATCCCTATCAGTCAAGTTTTGCGTAATGGCTCTGATCCTCCGTTTCTGCAACATCCTGCCATGTTAACAGGTCTTCATTACCAGTGACTCATTTCCTTTGAGGATGTTACACGTGGTGAACATGACTTGATTAGCGCCGCACACATGCACACACTCGCACACTCTGATACAATTAAGGGAAAGAGACTTCTGACATGATGTTCTGTCAGATGCCCCACAGTGCCTGCAGTTTACTTTCCCCTTACTGGAGAGGATGCAGCTGCTAATGGAAAAAATAAAAGGGAAACAGTTCATTCCAGTTTAACATTAAGTTCATCTCGACTCGAAGAATGTAGTTTAGGATTATTGATTTTTTTTTTACAAATTCAGCTTTTTATAACAGATCCCAGAATCCTGAAATTTCCACTATGTGCTTTTATCCAAGCAGGTTACAAATGAGAAACTCTGTAAGCTATTTATTATTACAGCCAACAATATTTGCGGTGCACAATGTCAAGTGCCATTGTGCTTTATAAATTAATTAAACTTAAAATGTCTGTCCACATACACAAGTTAAACATTGTGGTAGAATTAATATAGATAAGATTAATTATGTGACTAACCATAGAAATCTTAACTTTAGATTTTATACTTATGATAAACTTTTATCACTCTTCCTTTTCGAATGTCTGATTATGACTAACTTTCCATTCCAGATCTAAAAATGAAACAAAATAATTCCTACTTCCTTTTATTTAGGATGTAGCCATCAGACGAACTTTCGATATGATCTAGCCTTTTGACAAACTTTTGACTTAATGTAACCTTGGTCAAATGGAACTTTGAAAGATGGACTCAATGTTCTATTTGTTGACTGTATTGTGAAATGATCAACTGAAATATTAACCCCTTACAATGTTTTTTTGATATTTTGCTGATGTCACTAACAAAGGGAAATGAAAGGGGGGTAGGGGTTAGGGGTTAGGGGGGGGGGGGACTTGCTTTAAACAATTTAAACCAATCATATTGACAAAACGTGACATGTAGTCATAAGGATTCTATTTTGATGACATGTTAGTCATGATGATTCTATTTTGATGTGTCTGGCTTTATAAAGCCTGTTTTATTCTTCTGTTGGGCCGAGATTCTCTGAGAACTCCCGGCCGTTTTGAATAAACCACCTGAGGGACATTTATTTACTAATAAATAGCCATGAACTAAAAATTTACTATTGGTTAATGTTATTTTTTTACATAATCTAATGCGTTTTTTATCATTTAAAGTTGTATAGATTAATATTAATTGCATTATAAACATTAACTAACACTGAGCAATGGTTTTTATGAATAAACATTAACCAATGCTATACATTTTTTATTATTATTAGTTCATAATGCTTAATGCATCAACAAATGTTAACATGTATATATATACTGTATATAAAGTACAGAAAAAAATATGTCCATGTGACAATGATTCGATCTGTGTCTCTCATATCAGTAAGCACATAACTCCTAAGCAGCTTATGTATCATATGGCTTAACTTTGTGAACCTAAGAATTCCATATATTTTCAGAAGTGCACGGGATCTCTTCTGATTACACTTTCCCACAGAATGCAGTGGAATGTTGTTATTCATGTCACTAGCTGCATTGACATGTAGCTAGCTTTATTTTATAGATGATGTGACATTAAAAAGTGCTCTAGCAATATAAAAGATTTACTGTACAACTAAATACGTTCTTTTTCCCGCAGAATGACAACTGCAGTGTAAAGCCTGATCGTCGATCACCTTACCAAGAGCCAGACATAACCAACCACATTTCCTCATCTCTGATAAAGACCCCCTGGAGACCCGAGTCTCCTGTTTACAGTGAGCAGTTTTGGTGTAATAAATGTAGATTTTGTTCAGGACATAATTAGTGCTGTGCGCTTTGAAACCATGAGCGTGGGCAAACATGTTCACCAGTCTCAACAGTGCGCTGTGACGTCCTCCAGGGATTAAAGTTACTGCAGAGTCCCTACAGCACAGCAATTATGCTATATGCTAATAATAATTACATCTCTCTGCTTCTTTTGCCTCTTTATTTGGCTGATTAGACTGTCAGCGTCATTGCAGCTAAACCCAGTCACAGCCTCCTCACAGAGAAGAGGATTTTGTCTTTTAACTTTTGTTTTTATAAAAAACTATAGGCCTACTCTTGAGATATGAAGATATTAAGTAGGAATTTTAATAGGGAAGGCATTTATTTATACCAACCACACTTTTTGTTTTATTAAAATCATCTTGTCTCCATTGAGACGTTTTATCTGCCATTAGTTTTGCATTCGTGGGACTATTCCCACTTATTTATTTGTTATTCTCCTCTAACATGTTATGAATAAGAGAATTGAATCTAATAATCCCATATATGTGATATTAGATATAATCATATACACAGCACAAATATATGTTGTAGAAAGCTCCATTGCCCTCTAATGGTGATAAGTTGTCATTGCTTTCTTCAAATTGCTGTAAACTTAATTATTTACTGCATTAAAATCATTTAATGCAGCAGATGAAACCTGCAGGTGGAAGGACAAATATATACTACCATTTGTTTTTTAAATGATGAGATGACGAGATCATTGTTTAGAACTTTTCTAAATTTAGAACTTCTGAATATTGTCCCGTTCAACAGCAAAAAACTGCACAAAGTATGAAGCAGATTTTTTAAATGGACAGTGTGTTTGTAAAAGGCCTATTGTTAACTTTGTGAGTAAAAACATTTAAAAAAAGAAAAAACCCCATCTTAAGCTCCAAATTATGCCGTCATCACCTCCTCAAGATCATCAAGATGAATACAGGCAGGTGCGTGTGCATAGTACATATAAAAAGTCATGCAAAAGGATTTGCCCAAATTCATCTTGATGCAACAAGCTTTTCCAGGTTCTCCTCCTGAAAATCAACATGCAGCAGCACTACGTTTAACAACATGGATGGTGTTACCTTGGTGTTGTGCTATATTTAGTTTGTGCCAAATACAATTGCTTCCAATTCAATTGCTTCCAATTCAATCCAATGAGCTCAACTTTAGTCTCATGAAACCACAGTTTTCTTCCAATGGTTTCACTTTTGCCACATGGCTTCAGCTTTCTTTTAGCACTCCAAAGAAGTTTTATTTTTCTCCCCCACAGCCTCTCCAACTTTCTCTTTCTAACAACCGCTGTTTTAGTTATGATACTGATATTTACGGTGCAGTCATAAATTGAGCATAGCTGAATCTTAAAATGAACACCCATACCTTGTTAGCATCTTTAGTGTGACTTCCCATGATAATTGATTTCCTCACCCAATTTAGGTTGCCAAAATACAGCGGAATGACTGCTTGTCAATTAAGTCACTTTTATTTATAAGACCATACAATTTTTCCTTTTTTCCCCCCTCCAATTTAAATGTGGTTTGATTTGTTTGCATCACTTAATAGTGCATTGACATAATAAACTGTAACCAGATTAGGCCTATAACTTCTTAAATAATTTGTTTGTGACCCTGGGGAAAAACACTTTTATTTAAAAAAATAATAATTAATTCGCGCTGCAGATCTATTGCATACAAAGAGCAAAAATACATTTGAAAGCTGCAAGTATCAATCTCTCAACACAAAACTTCCTCAAATCAGATGATCAGATAAGCAATAGTTTTTTCCTTTTTGTTTAATTCTGAATAGGTTGCCGTTCATAAAGAAGTAGCCCACTAATTATGTCACTACCAAACTGTCCAGATGCAAAAAAACATCAACATCATCTTAAGTTATTAAAACCCTTAGTTATAAAACCCTTACAAATATTAATTAGGGTTTTCATAACTTATAATAAAGGGGTTTGTTGCTACTGTGCGCTGAACCTTATTTATTAAGGACTTGTTCTTACATATTTTTTCCATATCAAACAGAGAAATAATGCCAAAACTAATATGATAATATTATTTGAGTATATATGCATGTAGGGAAATAATATTTATGGTTGTATGAAACATGAGGTCCAGTAGGCTACGTCTGCACGATTTAATTCTCTAGATGGCGCCATTGCGTCTCGTAAAGGAAGCGTCACGCCAACTGACGAGATGATACTCAAAAGTGTAGTCCATCATCATAATCCATATTCGAGCAAAAAGTAGAGTGTGTATCTATATATATATATATATATATATAGCTAAGAGCATGCTTGATTTGATGCTTATTATTGAAAGAAAATGCGTTATATTGGCCTATACCAAATCAGTGACCAAACTTTTAAAATAATTACAGGGCCACATGTCATGAGATAACTTTGCAAATAATCTCAGCCTGCAATTTGTTTTCCACTCTCACTCTCGCTGTCTGGCTCTACACAAATAACACTTCGCAGCTTGCAGCGCGCGCACTCTCACGCTCCGCACAAACAACAACACTTGTTCGGGCGCGCGGCGCGGCAGAGCCTGCTTGATATGCACGCTCACAGCCGCACGCTAGGCCATCGCTTTCTGCCAGCCTTGTGATTAATTAACATCCAGTTCGTAACCCCCCAAATTAGCGCCGGAGCACACGGGCTAATGAGCTCACTGTGATCCTGTAGGTTACAATAACTCCATCAGACCAAGCACAAGCACTGCGCGCTCACCGGACTGGAGCTCATCACGCTGTAGTTGTACGCAAAAGTTGGTAGGCTTCTTGATGATTAAATAGGCCAGAGTCAGACCAAGGCTAGCTGTCACACTTTTGCTCTGGTTTATTTTTGAAAGTCAATTACTGTATTAGCTCTAAAAGGCTATTGAACATTTCCATAATTGTTTGGCCAGGAAAAAAAGATTCATTAAAGGGATATGGTTCACCCAAAAATAAAAAAGGTCATCACTAATAGTCGCCCTCAAGTTGTTTCAAACCTGTATGAGTTTCTTTATTCTGTTGAACACAAAAGAAGATATTTTGAAGAATGTTGGTAACCAGACAGTTGATGGCACCCATCGACTTCTATAGGCTCACTCACTAGGCTGTTTTATTTGGTAACACTTCATTTTACAGTGTCCTTGTTACCCGTTACATGTACTTACCATAGTAATAACAGTAAATTATGCATAATTGCATTAAACTAACCCTTAACAAAATCCTAATTCTACTCACTAGAACTACATCAGTAATGTAGGCTAGTTAATGAATATTACACACTACACAGTACTTAAATATATTACACTGTAACAATGACATCTTAAAAAAAAAGTGTAACTTTTTTCCTTCTATGAAAGTCAATGGGTGCCGTCAACTGTTTGATTGCCAACATTCTTCAAAATATCTTCTTTTGAGAAGAGACACTCATCCATGTTTGGAACAATTTGAGGGTGAGAAAATGATGACAGAATTTTCATTTTTGGGTGAACTATCCCTTTAAAAACAATAAACAATAACCTGTCAACAATAGTGGGGCATGTTGTCACACGGTATGGGGTAGGTTATTAAATTCTAGGCTATATGAAATGGATTTTAGACCTTTATTCTATTATTATTTTTTTACAATATTTTCTTAAAATTAAAGCAAAAAAAAATTTAAGTAGCACAAAAATATCAAGCTATTGTTTCTGTGCAAACTGTAATTAATGAATTGTCATTTCTTTTGAACATGCGCTCACGTGTCCATATTATCCCCCGGGACGCCATTAATCCGCCCCACGTCCGTCGGCCATTTTCATTGGGGGAGGGAGGGGGGGTATTCAAGTTTTTAGTTCACTCTTTAAAACGTGAAATGCCATATTTATAAGCCCGTATTTATAAACACATTTGCATAGATCAAGATGAAAAAGTTGTTTGAATTGGGGGGCCATTTGCATTTGGCGAAGCATATGGCAGAGCTGCGGAAGCCACGGGCCATGCCTTCATTAAGCCAGCTCCATTTCATCAGAGCGGAGCGCTCCCCACCACGCTCCCCCGCCGAGCCGCCTTCTGTCCCCGAAGGTTCCACTGACAGGGGACAATATGTCCCCAAGGTGAAACGCACCCCGGTCCCAATGATTATTTAATCTGACTCACGCACAGCTCCTTAAGGGGAAGGGACAGAGAGGGACAAAGTGGCGCTTTTTTTTTTTTTACTTGTCGGATGGAAGTGCTGATCTACAGGTGAGGCGACTGACACGTGTTGGCTGAGGATAACGGGGTGTTTAGTTTGGCTACGAGTGCGTGCCGAAGGAGTCGTGTGAGAGTAGGCAAGAGCACGTTTATGGCACGGGCCTCCTTTGCTCTTGCTGTGGCTCAAAGATAGACAGAAGTACACAAGCATATTGTTCACAAGCATGGCACATTGGATTACAAACAAGTTCACTGAATTCTGTTCTTTACATAGGCTACTGTAATTTTAGGCCTGAAGGGCAAATCAGTTCTTTATTGGCATGGATGGTTCCTTGAACCTTTAACATCCTTTGAACCTTTCCTGCACAGAAAGTTATTTAAAGTTAAAATGGTTCTTTACGTTATTAAAATGTTCTTTACACTAAGAAAAAAAACTATTATTTTAAGAACCCATCACTGACAGTTTCTTTGGGGGAACAAAAATGGTTCTTCTATGGCATCGCTGTGAAAACTCCCTGGACAGAGTTTCCATTAGCATTCCCATGTTTTGCCTAGTCTTAATCATACAAATGTTAATTGTTGTCTTTTGAATGCAGGCATTATTTGCTAATGTCACATATTACCAAAGCAAAAAAGGTCAAATTAAAAATTTCCTGCTGTGTTTTTAGTTAGCCTTTTGGTAAGAAAGCTAACAGCTTAGCATTTTGGCTTAGCAATGCTATCTGGTTAAGATTAGTTGGAACACAATATCGCAGTAATATTAATACTTTTTTAGGCAGGAAGGATCTTTTTTCCTGTTCTAAAACCATAGGAAATTGCTGATTGGATGATGGCAAAGTAGGCTAACCTGTGAAATGAAACTGTTTAGACAGTGTATCCTAACAGCTTCTTGTTTGATGCAGGGTTGCCAACTTCGGGACTTTGGCTGGAGTGAGACTCTGTGCGCGCACAGAGAAAATTTCAGTGCGCGCGAGCGGAGACAATTTTTGGTAACCCTAATTTAAAAAATGTTGTTTACTTAATATAAACCCATATTTATGCACACAAAAAATAATAATAGAATGGGAACGCTTTTTCAAAATGTACAATTAATTTATGATTGCACTATTTAAAAAAAAGATAGAGGTGATTAAATAACAAACATGTAAAACAACAACATCAAAACAATAAGAAATCTCAAAACAAAAGGGACACATAATAGTTACTCCACCTCCCCAGAAAACCACAACACACAAGTTTCACAAATTAGGCCTGTTGTGCCACAGTGTGCCACTAAATAGAACAAATTCTTATTATAAAACATTGTATACACTAACAAAAAGTGCTCTCAATATAATAGTAAACAATGTACCAACATAAATAATAATAATAAAATATAATATCTTGGGGTTTTATTTTTATAACCTACAGGTCATCATCAGAGGTTATTTAAGCCAAATTCTAGTCGTGTTTGCCGCACGTTCACAGCCGGTCAAACAAAGATGTTTTATTTGAACATTCCCTGCAGGTTATTTTGGAGTTTTATTTTATAACCATGTAAACTAATTATAACTCTGCAGATTATCCTAATGCGGAAATGTATATTTAATTTATAAACAAACTATATTATGCTCGTACACACTCGTTCTCAGTCGCGCACTGTCGAGCGCGCTCTCGGACACACGATCTCACTCGCACACTGTCGAGCGCGCTCTCGGACAACGGTACTCTCGGCACACAGACTGATTAGGCAAGGCTACGTCTGTAGTGACAAGGCACACTATTTTATTATCTGCTTACCTTGATTGTCATCTAAACTTTCAAACGCGCATCAGCGGCTCCGACTCCGAACCTATGCTCCGAACTCTCTCTGAACTTCTCACACGCAACTGACCTATCACGCGCAAAGGTTTTCAGCGAATCAACGATCAGAAAATACTGCCGTGAGAACGTTGTTGGCAGATGTTACAGCTGTGGGCTCAGCTAAACTCCTCCCCTGTCATTAATACACTGTGTATTAGTCAATAGTCATCAATAGAAAATTAACGGATTGAGAGGGGAGAAAAATGGATTTTGGCGTGACATTTCTTGCCTGTGCGTGAGAGCGTGAGATTGATGCTGAAAGCGTGAGAGTCACGCCAGATGCGTGAGAGTTGGCAACCCTGATGAGCTCTAATAAAGGATATGTTAAATCTTAACACATTTTTCGAGTGACTATTTTAACACGTTTTGTGTAATTTTGTGTTAATGTTTTTGTTGTTGTTTTTTTTATAAAACGCAACAGTGTGTCCAACCGACGACTCCCAACACTTCACCGCGTCACTTCGTGAGCCGTTATTCTTCTCAGGAGCAACTTGTAAGTTCCCTCGCGCTTCAACTTATCATCGGTGGATATCTTTGATGCGTGGAGGTAAAATGTCTTTATTTGGCAATAGAGCCTTTCAAAATGCCTTTTGTGATCATTTTGTAGACAGTCGAGTCGAGTGGCATTGTATAAACTCGGTAAGTAGCCGGCTAGTCTCGATGACGGTGAGCTGGGCTCGTGCCAACCAGTGCCAACGTCATCCGATTTCGGTGGTGTGAACTTATTTTAACGAGCTTCATGGTTTCATTTGTGCGATTTATTGTTAGTGGGAACGAATTCCGTCATGTCGCGATTCGCGTGATTTCTTTCAATGAAAATTAACCGAGTTAACGGTTGCAACATATTGTGTAAAAAAGTTAAAATTGTGTAAAATGGCCTAAGAAGATAACATCTCTGACGCTTACGTTTTTCTTGGCTTTCTAGGAACCGTTTCCTTGTTGTGTATAAATAACAAATGTGTCTTTATTTGCCCTAATGCAGCTTTGAATAGGAAGATATACGCGAGAGGCTTCATCTCCCCGACCCTCACCATCACTTGTATGCTGAACAAATCTGTAAATAAAAATTAGTAGTTGCGATGCACTAATAGCCTATACACTATTATGCACTGTGTAGTACTTAACTGTGCTTGTAGTTTATTAATTTTATAGTGTTATTTTGGCTGCGTCCGAAAGCTTAAAAATGGTGTCTTCAGAGGATGCATTACAAGGGAGAAAGCTGTGCTTTCCATTCTGTGAGAGTTGAGCTAAAAAAAGAAAGATGGCGTCTGAAAGTTGTGGTTGGTGGTAAGTTTTCGACCAACATTTTCCACTTCTGATGTCAGTTATAGTGAGAAATTACTATTATAGTAATTAAAATGTCACTATCACCAAAGCTCGCTCTATTTTTGTGTGGATCATTAAACCGTTACTCTGCTTCAGAAGTCTGTCCATAGTCAGTTTCGTGAGGTTCCTTTGTGGGCAAATGCTGCCTGCAAACTCATTGCCTGCCTATAAGGCAGTGAGGCAACAGGTCAGCCTCCTATGTTTTCGGACGCAGCCATTCTCATTCAACATTGGAGTCTGATGCCCCTCCCCCTTTTCTACGTAATTAAAGCTGACAGTTGAGTGCATGAAGTGTCCAACAATGCATCATGCATTAATGCATCATCCGGGTATTTAAAGTGTACCTTTCTCTTTGGATTTTTCATTGTAATGAAAACATTGTGTAATGTAATCAGAATATTTTTACTACAAAGCTCGTTGAATAGTGCATTAAGTATGCAAATTGGGACGCACGTATTTAAGATGCTGTCAAATACCCCTTTTAAAAAATAAATTTAGTACAAACTTGATTAACCGTTAACTCTTCAGGAACTTTTCACTCAAGCCACAACTATATTTTATGTGACATTTTTTTAAAATGTAGACTATTTTTGAATGTTGACTATTTTTTATATAAATGTAGCAGTTTTAATTCTATATTAACTACATGTGAGTTTGTGTTTTTAGTGCATACAAGGTTTGCTCGATTGGATCAAAAATAACATGACAAATGATGTAACAATGACACATTAGTCTGTAAAAGATTATTTTACAACACAGTGCTACGAGGAATAACACATTGGTTAAAAGTAACACAAAATGTGTTGTCCTTATCTAGACACAAAAGTGTGTTAAGAAACACATCATTTTTAAGAGTGTAGCCTTGTATAGCCATGTGTTATTCTCATTGCTAAAACTCACAAGAAGAGCCAAAAATAGATGCCGGGTTTTGATGCCGGCAGATTTCTTGCTTTGCAGAACTAATTGCATTTTCAGTGTTTCTAAATTTAGGCCCAGGTGTCTGTTATAGCATACGGTCCAGATATATCTACATATGACCACCTGTGGGTTTAAAAAATAAAAAAACAGACGCAAATGTTGTTAATACGGTTTCCATTTGGACAAGACCACCTATCACCCGTTTTTATCACGAGAGCCGAGCGATAATTCAATTAGGAGAAAAGTGTGTGAAAAGTGTTTTGGCCTTGTAAAGTTGATATTCTTTCCTGCATGGTTGAAACCAATTAGTGTATAGTAAGAAGTTGAGCTATGATAGATGGATAGATTTTAGTATTTTGTACATTTCATCATATTTAATCAAATAATTTTTGCAGACCAAAAAACAACAACACTGTATTTCCCAGAATCAATTACCTGTTTATTTACTACTTCTGTAAATTGCTTTTCCTGTCATTCCAATTCAAATTCCTGTGAGGTGTTCCTAATTCAATTCAATTTCACACTCATTAATTTTAAGAATTGAATTGCTGCTCTCATATGTTAGGAAGTCTGATTCATTTTAAAGATTTTTTTTTAAACATTTAACATTTCAATGTAATTAAATAATTGATTGTCTGATTAATTTAAGTCCATCTGATTTGACTGTTTTATCTGTCGTATTTGGAAAATTAGGCTGACAGCATCACACAAATATGAATTTATTCCTGCAAAACCCTCTTGTGCCAGAAAGATATTGTCTGAATAAATAGCTTCAATGTAGTTGACTTAACCTCTAGTGTTAACTACTCACAAGGATAGCTTGACTTAGTTAAATTACTTCTTGTAGTTAGTTTAAAAGTAGTCCAACAATTTTCAGAAAGTATGTTTTAAAAATAAGACCTGTCAAATGTCGACTGAAACTTTTCATGGAGAGTTTTCCTTCTGACGGCATGATAAATGAATGAATACACATGAGATGGCGTCAGCAGCCCCCGTTGCCGCCAGAGCCCTGGAGAAACAGACTTTATAAACACTGGGCTTCTCCGTTAAATACACATCCAATTCAAAATACTAGTTTAATTAATCTGCCACTATGGTAATGAATCCAGTTGAACCAATAACTAGACTTTTGCTCGTTATTCAGGGCGGCAGTGGCGGCGAGTAACCTAATATTTTCTTGTCGCTTAACTGAAGTTTAGATCCGAGGGCTTGCGGTATAGCTGCTTTATTAAGCCACGATTCTACATATTTCAGCTGGGAAAAAGCATCCAGTCCCTTTAATAAGTAATGATCGCCGAAGATCAGAGGAACCGTACAGTAGAGCAAAACAAGTTAAGCGCGAGTTTTGATAATGATGCTTAATAATTCAAAGTGTGTAATTATCCCTTTATGGGGAAGCACAACAGCGGCGGGATGCTGAAGGCACATTGGCAATTAGTGCAAGATCGAGGTCAACAGATCAGACCTGGACGTTAAGGGTGAGGGGGTGTCCATTTAAGAACAACACATTTGAATCTTGTCCTGGAAAATATACAGTTAATGTTTTTTCTTCTTTTTAGCCACAAAATGGGTTCATCCTCTCAACCGACTATGAAGTGCATCTTGGGATGCCATTTAAACTGTATGTAGGGAGTTCAGAAGTATGCTGGATTTGGGTTGGCCTTTATTTTAGTTATTGCTGCTCAATTCTTCCAATCAATTGCTGTTTGTTTTTTTAAGAATAATTTTTTAAAATTAATTTCTAAGAGTATGAGATTTAAAAGTAGTGGAGATGTTACCTCTTAATGACTAAGAGGTACGGCGGACTTTTCCCTCCACAGACGCACGTCGGTAAATTAGGGAATGAACTTGCGCTCCCGGGGGCAGTTCAGCGAAAAGAGGAGTCGTGTTTCGGCGCAAACGTTCCCTGGTGCTATTTTGCAGATTCAGAAAACAATTCCGCCACTGACCAGGAAAAACCTAGTCTAAAGTGTTGCGCTTGTTATTTATGGTATTTTAAGGGCGCATGCTTGGCCATAATGTAGCGTGTGCAACAACGCGCATACACAATTTGATTCTCTCATCTACACAAATGCAGCAGTTTTCAATTTTGCTAATCATACATTATTACAAGGAAAAATATTAACACACGAGGGAAATCATTGTTGTGTCCATGAAGATGTGAAAAAATAAATCTAGCTTACACATTTACCCAAATTATTATACACCTTTTTAACCGAAGCTAATTTGGGTGGGTTTCTCCCATCCCCATACAATGTCACTACTCTGTCTTTTACGGCCCTGACGAGAACGTCGGTCTCCTCGGCTGTGAACCGCTCCTGGCGTGCGCCTGGCAAATCCGCCGTTATAATAGCAATCCGCCATGGAAAAAGCGCGCCTGCTCTTAAAGGGAATGTGAGATGACGCTCTGATTGGTTTATTTCACGTTACGCCCCCCAAACCACACCTATGAATAATGAAGCTACTTCAGACGACCAACCCATTTTAGATTTGCGTCGGGCACAAGAGTCATTTATCCCGCTGGTATAATAGCAACAGCGCCCGGGATCCGCCCACAAAGTTACTTGCGTTTCGCGTTTTATACTTGCGTTTCAGATCGTTAAATTAGGGCCCTATATGTTTAGCTGCTTTATTTTGTCTGACCTTGAGCTCAAGGTTATTTTCTTGTTTGTTTGTTTGGTCTTTGAGCTCATTTTGAATTTGCACAGGCTTCTTGTTTTCACATTTTAAAATTGTGAGAATTTCTTCTTCTTTTGTTTATTAATCTGTCAGGTTTAAAATGATTGTGTCTTCATGGAGTGACAGTACGGTTACCTAGTTTTATAGCGGTGAGAAATCATCTGAAATCTCTTTTGTAATGGAATGTGTTTGTAAAGTAATTCTAGGTTTCGCCTCAAGCTCAGGTCCTCTTCTTTCCTGTTTTTTTTTGTTTTTTTGTGCCACTCTTGACTTTGCCCAGACCTCTTGTTTCCCACATTTTGGTGTTGCCAAAGGTCTTGAATTTGCAACTCAAATAATTGGGATTAATCGTCTCGCTAATCACTGTATTTGTTCTCCCTCCATTTGTGTTTCACAATACGTGGGGAGGAGAAAGAGAAAAAACAGCTGAAAAGAATCAGTTCTCCTATTAAATCACTATCTTTCAACAAGCAGCTCTCTCTATTCACGCGAGAGGGCATTCAACGAGGGCTGCTTGGCACTCATTGTTTGGTTAAATGAGTAATCATAACATCAATGAGCCGCTGAAATGCGACGCAGAGCGCATTGACAACCTTTGTGCCCTCGTGAGGAGGGGGAGCTAATTTGATCACCGCGATCTGGGCTTCTTTCAGCCACGCGCCACCACAGCCAACAGCTGGAGGGGGTCCGTGCCCCGAATGCAGCCAAAAAGATGCTACAGAAGAACCATGATCAAACCTCTATTGAAAGAATGAGAGATGCGCCTCAATAGCCCCAGCTTTTACAGGACGCCACTTTCAAAAGCTGTTTGTGGGCTTCAGGCCAGTATCAAGCACCGTTTCTTGCTAGTGTCATGAAGAATTGTCTCACAATCGGTTGTTCAGCCCTGTGAGCCCTAATTGCCAGATGGTGGATATTTATCTCCCCCTTCTTCTCTTGAAAGTTGCATTAATTGCAGGGCTGCCCGGGGGCTGAGTCGCACTGATCAGAGTGATAGGAGACGCCATGACCCTGATTAAACCCCTCCACCCGCATCCAAACCCCCCCCTCCTTGCCCCGGTGCAAGGCCTTCCCTGCAAAGGTGGCGGTGACGTTCTGAGGGGGTTGGTGCGACCGCCTCACCCAGTCATTTGCTTATCAAGCCACCTGGGCATTGACACTTTGGAGGGGGTTGGGAGCAGGCGGTTGCAAATACGGGCGAGCATCGGGGTGAATGACTCCGGTTGATCGGCTCGGGGAGGGTTTTAGCCCCCTAACGGCTGCACCCTCTTTCCGAGCCTAGGCTCGTTTACATATCTCCCAGAGATGTAATTGAATTAAATTAAGCTTCTGGAGGGCAGCTGTGGCAGCTGCTGTTTGTGGCATGTCAAAAGGCCCGGCACTTTAAGAGCACTTACATATGCTCCAAATTAGCAGGTCAGATAGGCGCACGCTCTCGATGACAGGGGCAATGCTGCCAGCGCAACAAGGGGCCCTGCAGCTGTGGGCAATTCAGCCTGATGGGTCTTTATCACGGGTGCATTATCAGTGTGTGTGTGTATTTGTTAAAGGGTGAACCGCATGTGTGCTACAGGTCACTGATAGTACGGAGCACTAACTGTCCCACTGGAGGCTAATTATTTGTGTGGACCCTGGGTCAGCGAGTGATTTGAATTTGATTTGACAACATTTATTAGGTGCTAACTGCTGTTTGGATAACTGATACTGTGCAGTGGCATTTTTTCGTAATTAACCTCATTGGCTCCATAGATATGTAAGCTTGTTTCCGCCACAGAATAAAAAAATTAATTCCCCCCCCCCCCCCCCCCCCCCCCCCCTCAGAATTGCAAGATATAAACTTGCAATTCTGACTTTATAACACACAATTGCAAATTTACATCTCGTAATTCTGACTTTTTATCTGGCAATTGTGACTTGTTGAGTTGCGGCTCTTTTCCCCCTTTGAATTGGACTTTATAACTTGCTATGGTCTGAGAAAAGAAGTCAGAATTGCGAGATATAAACTGTACTGTAAAATGTAAAGACAAGGTCCTTGCCTGGACTTTGTGGAAAGCAAAGTGGAAAGCAAAGTGGAAAGCAAAATCCTTCAAGTACACCAACAGCAACACAACTTTGGACACATGCTTTATTATTACTGAAATTCTTTATTACTTATTATTTATTATTACTAATATTATTGTCATCAAAACAAGTGGAAGTATGGACACTTATTTTTTTAAGTTTTTTAAAAATGCTGCTATCTTTGTTTATAGATTTTACCTTGTGTTTTCATGTTTATTTGATTGGATTTTAAGGATTTCAAATGTATGCGGGAACTTTTTTGTTATTATTCATTTTGCTATTATTAATTATTTAAAAATATATATTTCTTTATGTCTTTAGTCAACAGTATTGTTGCAGGTCAGCTGATGTTGGATTCTGGTTGCCATTTTATATTTGTCTTCAAAACACATTTTTAAGTATTTAAGTTCACGAGAAACAAAAAATTGCTCAAGTGTGTCCAAACTTTTGACTGGTTGTGTACATACTCCACATTAATAGACTCGAGGAAAGCTAATTTCAGGACTTTCACGGTTTCAGTCATCTTTCACTGATATTGGCAGAATCTGTACTTAAACCCCTGTAATCCACAGGGAAAATATTTACACATTGTGTAATTTGTGGAAAAAGTGTTAAATCATTTCCATACTTGTGTCAATACTTCATGTAATGAATCTAATCGTATATTTGTCACACAGAGGTATCACTTTGCATGCCGACAAGAACTTGCTTTGCTTTGGTTTCCTGGGAGATGCTGTGATATTTGAATAATACTTGTCATAGACTAATCAGCTGTCGTGAACAATTACCTAATGACTTGTCAATCAAAAGCTGTCAGTCAAAAAAGTGTTTTGCAATTATGCTATTTTTATTCTGAACTGGCTGATGTTTATGAGAAATGCAGTCTTATGTAATTGCCGTGAGAGTTACCTGAGAGGAGTTCTGCCTAATTAGCCACCAGTGTGATTGAGAACCGACTGACTCCTGAACTCCCAGGATAATTGAAATAACAGGATAAATTGATACGGTTATACTGTATAGGACACCACTTTTAATAATACCGTGATAATTTATAGTTCTGTTAATGTGTGTTACACTGTAAAGCAAAGTGTTACCAAAACAGGCATGCCATTGTGACTCAGCAGTCTAGTATCTATTTGTGAGATTAATTATAAAATCTTTAAAGGAATAGTTTAATCAAAAACAACCTTTTTTTTTATGCAAACCTTTGGAGGCTTGTTTCCACCACACAGTATAAAAAATAAAAAAGTAAATAAAATAATTAAAATAGGAATTGTGAGTTTATATCTAGCAATTTCTCACATTTGCATCTCACAATTATATCTAAACTCTGAGTTGCGAGAAAAAAAGTTTGTCACAATTTTGACTTTTCCTCTGAATTTTGAGATATAAGCTCCCAATTACAAGAAAGAAAATACTAAGATTAAAAAGTCAGTTACCTTTTTAATTTTTTTTATCATGTGGCAGAAACTAGCTTCCATACAAACATTACTTATCAAATAAGATGTTTAGCAGAGTGTTTGAGCTGCTCTTTTCCATGCAATGAAAATGAAGAGCACCAGGACTGTCAAGCTCCAAAAAAAGCAAACGTTTTTACGTTTGTTCAGTAGGGAAAAGAGCAGCTTGGACTTTCTGCTATAGACATGAGGGTGAGTAAACGATGAATTTTAATTTTAGGGCCGAACTATACCTTCAGTGTCACGTCATTGGTGAATATTAGTATTGTTGTGGCACTTTTCCCCGGTCTCGATCGTCTATGTTTATATGCACTGGTCGTCATAGTTTAAGTGTGGAGGCCCGGTCTTTATCGAGGCTCTCGGTTCCAATTAGATGTTGCGCAAAGCACAAAGTCTGTGACTCAGCTGTTTGTGCGGCGCGTTATAAAAGAATGGCAGCAGAGCGGCAGCAAACAGCGCCGTTAAAAATGCATGAGGTGCTACCCAGCGCTGCTCTCGCTGCGTCGAATAGAGCTATCACGGCTGCCTGTTATCTCCAGAACCCCCAGGTAGAAATGGTAATGATACTACTTAACACCACTGCACATATGGAGGGAAAATGGAAATGCCAACAGCACCTCAACTATAAAGAAAATCAAATTGAAATATTAATCCGCTGATTAATATAACATTATGAGAGCCCATTCTCTTTGTTGTTTAACAACAAAGGATTGCAAAATAAGCAACTGCCTGAGAGGTAAGGGGTTTAAAAGAGTCCCACTGAGGTGTTAGGATCCCTTTCAAACATCATTACCACACATAATGTATTCACTTCCACAGTGCTGAGGTTTTGATATTGATGTTTACTCATTTATTTTTTAATTAATGTTCTTTGTTAATGAATTCTTTGATGAGAGGCATTTTGTAAATCATTATCCTAAGAAGAAGATGAAAAAAAAAAAAAAACGTTCTCGATTTTTGCCCATTAAACTTGAAAACGTAAGGGGAAAAAGTTGAGCGTTGAGTTGTGGGTCATTATTTCAAGTTTTTCTTTTTAGGGACATTAATTATTGTCTATTGCGAGTGTATCTTCATGTTACCCTGGGAGTTCAGTTGAGACATTATACAGCCCATTGCAAACAATGTGCTTAATTAGACAAACTCTGAACTTCAGCGCTGAACCTTCGGCGAAGTTTGAGGGTTCCTCTCGTCGACGTGGATCATTTTAGGGCACTTCATAGTATATACTGTCAAAATGGAAGATGAGAATGTGAAGTCCCACAAACAATTGATTGACATAAATCTCTATCACACCGTAAGCACACTAAAAGAAAACCTTAAAAAAGAAAAGACTCAACCAAGACAATGGCTGAATCTGAAATCACCCCCTATACCCTCAATAGGGCATTATTTGAAGGGACATCCATTTGTATTGGTGTCCGAAACCATCGTGGACATTATCAAGTGCACTCATTCTATCCTTCATTGCACTGCAATGTACAACCTCTATCTGAATTCTTTCACTCATTTTCATTCACTCCTTCAAGTGAACTGTATTAGTGGACTAACGTAGGGAATAGTGATTGAGGGTTTAGGGGGCAATTTCGGATTCAGCCTATGTTCTGTTGGCATTGTTGGGTCAGTAGGTCAGTCTTGCTCTGCTGATTGTTTTTTTGATCTTTTATACATTTTAATTATTTTTGTATTTTTTTCCACATATTGCCTCTCTAGAACCAGACAAGACCAGAAAACCAAACCGCTGGTTACCCCGGGCAAGGGGCTTAGGTTTTGGCGGGCTCGGGTTGGCCCGTCAGTGCCTAAGTCGATTTTGGGTGACCAGTGGAGCAATTTCGGATTGGAGCGGGTTTTCTTGACCAGTCAGGAGAATTTGATGATTTTCACCAACAATGTAGAAAACATTACGGTTGCAAGGCCAAAAAAAAAAAAAACTGTTCAAACTGTTTTATGCATTAGTTTTTGCATTAAATTTTAACGTGCTCCCTGTTCAATATTTAACTGGAAACTATATGAGATTGAAAAAAATGACAACTTTTACTGTAACTTTACAATAAACTTGAAGAAAAGTCCATTTGAGTGGCATTTTCCATAGACTAAGTGCATTTTGACACAGTATTGCGTACTTTAGCTTGATATAAACACTTTTTAAAAAGTATGAAAACCATTCCAATTGACTATCAGTTAATTTACATATATGTTCAAAATCATTAGATGATTGCTACTTAAATGCTGCATAAAAAATGGCGAAATCTGCAATCTGAATAATGACTGTGGCCTTTAAATTCATTCAGAGATGCTCCAGAATAGTTTTCAGCTTCAAAACCCACAAAAGTTCTGTAGGCAGCACTCAAGATTCATAGTCAAAATGTGGCCTTTTGCCATCCCCTATTCAGCGTTGGCTTTAGGAGAAAACATGCAGTTTAGTCTTTGAGACAAAGGAATGTTTTTTTTTTTTTTTGCTTTACCCCACGAATGACTGATTGTGTTTGCAGTACCCCACATACACCACAGTGCTATTTTTCTTTCTATCTTTCAAGCCAGTCTAAATGAAGCCAAACTATACAGCCTTAAAGGCACATTCATCACAGTGCGCCTGCGAGCTCAGTGCAGATGTAATGCAAGTAACTGATTGCTCTCTCTTTCTCATAGGCAAAAAAAGATAAAAAAAATTCTCGACTAGAATTAGGGCTTTTCATCGGCAAATATATTTCACTTGTGATTAATTGCAACACTCAAATCCCGATCATTTTTACACAAGAGAGAGCATTTCGGCTTTGTAAAATTGATATAAAGAAAATGCAAATCGTTGGTGTTCTTGGCACCAAACATATGCTGCCACGATGCCAACAAGCCTGCCCCTGACGATCCCAGCTGGAAGCTTGCAAGACGTGCTTTTGGCAAAAGACTTTTTTCCACCCCGTTTTGCAAATGATCGGCAATTAATATGCCAAGCATCCAGAGCTTATTCTGCACCTGTTTACATGCAAGTTTAAACTTTGTGAAATGCATTACACCATATACTGAAGGTTCAGATGCCTTAGATTTCTATCGATTTGTCCAAGTTGGGATTTCTATAGCCTAGACATGGAAACAAAACATAATATCATTTTTTTTAATAATATGTATCATCTTGCATGCCTAGTGGCTTCTTTTGGAACTTTTTTAATCGGGACCAGTACAGATCCAAGCACGAGCACCTGTGAGCGAGCTTCTTAAAATAATTTACATATTTCCAGTCAGCCATTTTAGGAAGTTAAAACTGTGGTCAATGCAAATCAAAATTTGAGGGTTAAAGAAAATATTCAAATGACACGCTTGCATTTTTACAACTGGAAATCGGCCTAATGCGTTGGGCATTCCCAGCTCACGGGTGAAAATCCAGCATTATTTCTTTCTGTCACCGTAACATGAGTGCTTTCTTTACATTTGAAATATGCACTTATATAGACGTGAAATATTACGGTCACACTTATGAAGATGTTATGCTGTAAGATGCTATAAGATGTGCAGGCTGAAAGCTCAGTCTAGACGAGGGACGAGTGGGCTGTGTTAATCTTCCTCTCTCTCTCTCTCTCTCTCTCTCTCTCTCTCTCTCTCTCTCTCTCTCTCTCTCTCTCTCTCTCTCTCTCTTCTCTCACAGATCTTCCTCACTGCACAACTTATGATGGATAGGAGGCCTTAATGAGCTTCTTACAAGCAATTAAATAATCAGGGAGCCCTGCTGTTTGCCGATGAGGCTTTAGAGAGCGCTGACAAACGGTGGGCCATCAGCGCTCCAATCAACAGGACACGGCGCTCAGTGCTGTCACCAATGCTATTTTAAACAATGACTCTCTGCACTGCCGAGAAGACACTCGTAGGAATTATGTTTGCAGGAGTGGGAAAGTTTTGCTTTTGTATCTTTCTTGGCCATACAGATGCACTGTAACAGTTTGGTATGTCTGACAGATGAATAGGAAATGAATAGTTCACCCCAAAATGAAAATCACCATTATTTACTCACACTCATGTCTTTCCATACCGGTATACTCTTTTATTCATGGACACACAATAATGGAAGTTTTAAAGAATCTTTCTGCAGATCATTTCAGCAACAGTTGGTGACCATGAGATTTGAGAAAGGAAAAGTGTTTCTTACAAAGCTTTCATATATAGCTTCAAAAGAGTTGAAATGCACGGGATGATTTATATTGGCTACTTTTATAATTCTGTTAGTTGGAGCTTGACAGGAAAGTTGCAAAAAACTTTTTACACTCACTCACACACACAAAAAAATCTAATTTTTATTTTCATGACAAAAATAAACAATGGAATGAAAGTGATTAAATAATGATATAATTTATCTTTTTTTAGTTTTTTTTTTTAAGAAATGGATGCATTAAATTTATCAAAAGTGACAGTAAAGACATTCATAATGTTACAAATTTATAACATCTAATATTTACTTTGAACTTTCTATCAAAGAATCATGAATTAAAGAATGTATCATGGTTTCCACAAAAATATTAAGCAGCACAACTGCTTCCTAAATATTTTTTGAGCAGCAAATCTCTATATTATAATTATTTCTGAAGGATCACGTGACACTGAAGACTGGAGTAATGATATTGCATATTGTTTTTACTTTATTGTTGTTAAAATAGATGCAGCCTTTGTGAGTATGATACTTTTTTCAAATACATAAAAAAAACTTACTGACCCATATGAAGTTTTCATATCTGTAACTCTGTAACATTTTAACTGCTATTCTGAAAAAGGTGTGCAGATGTCTTCAAGCTTTCATTCTCCCATAACATTCTCTAATTTGTTTAAAACTTTAGTTAGTTTATTAGTTATTTTTTGTCGCCCCAAATTTAGCATTGAAACCAGTTACCTCTTGCTTTCCCAGTTTGCAAGTCAGTTATTCAGTCTAAGTGAGCATGCAGCTGACACATGCACAGACAGTCTTGGTGATAAAGTACACTTCCAGCTTCAAAGATGGGTTATCACCTTGTTATGCCTCATAAAGTGCTGTAACGTCTTCTTTATAATTAGCTATATTTGGTGAAGTTGCAATAGTATAAATCCTGCTGTGACAGGAAGAAAAAACAAAACAGCAAGTGCATTTAATTACAAGAAGTGGCATGTTCAAAACAGGGGGGCTTATGGCTATGATGACATGCCAGTGTGTGTATGGAGTTCTCAGCTTCTCATTTCTCACCCATAGGAGATGGAGACGGGGTCGGGCTCGCCTGGGTGCCACAACACCTCTGCCACAGCGGTGACTTCCTCTTGGAGAAGCGCACTTGTTCACTCCCGTAGAAGGGTAAGATACTGGAGAATGCCACAGCGAGCACATGCCGCAAAAAGTAAATATGTTGCCTATTAATAGGTTGGTGGACGGGTAGAACCTGGAGCAGAACCGCGAGGCGCTGGGGGAGAGTGCCAGGAGTGCGACTCGCTCCGGTGTTGTGTGTGTGTGTGTGTGTGTGTGTGAGGGGAGAGAAAACCGCTGAGGGAGCAGATTCTTAGCACAGCGCTGGCACAGGACACACTCACATATGCGCACACTCGTTTGCATACACGCATGCATTGAGACATTGCAATCAAAAAGATCAGTTACATACAGTGGCCCTAAAATTATTTTGTTTAAAAACCCACTTAAAAATGCATACATTTATATTAATTATATTATATTATATTATATAGCAAAAATATCAAACCAAGTGGCATTTATTTCTGGAAAAAAAAGTGTCCGAATACTTTGGCTTCACTGTACCAGAGTGAATTTTATATTTGAATAAAATTTTTGTTTATGTTGTTATATATAATAAATAATGTTCACATTATTTATTATGTTAGTTTTAGTTCAGTTAAAAACTTCCTGTATACTCAGTTTTTATTTAAGTTTTAGTGTTCTAAAGGAGACTGCATTTTTATATAAAAAAAAAGAAAGAAAAAACACACTTTATGAATCATAACACAGATTTGCAATCTTTGTTAGGGAAAAGTAATAATCATTAATCTGTTTTAGTCAAATATTGGAATACCACATTTAAAAAAAAGAAAAGCTGGTGAAAATACAAATAAAAAGTTTCCAAAATATACACTTGCTTGAGGTGAATAATTTTTTAGGTCATGAAAAATGCATTTTAGTTTATTTTCTTAGTTTTCTGGGCAAAAAAATTAAATATATATAATTTCTATTTCCATAGACTTGACAGAAGAAAAAATATTGTCCTCTTCTTTCTGTTTGTATGTATCTAGTAAATCTAAATACAATTTTAATATTTATTTAAAATGTATTAAAAAAAAATTAAAAACTCTATGCTTCCTTGAGGTGAATTATTCTCATATAATCATAACATGTATTTTAGTTTAGATCGCGTTTTCGGCTTTTACATTTTGTTTTTTAATTTATTTTTTTCTCTAGTCATTTTAGTTTTAGTTAACTAAACATGCCTGTATGTCTGAATGGATACCAGTAGCATATGCATTAATAATGAAATCTCAGGGCCGCACAGAAACATTTTGGCACAAATATCACTCCCATGATCAAACACACGAGCAAAGAGAAACAGATCAGTTGGGGACACAACCATGAAATTTGTTCCTAAATAAAATAATTAGCTAGAATAAAAGCACTTATCATGTAGAAAATCACTGTTAATCAGAGCGTTAGTGTAAACTTTGATGTTTGCTTGGCCATATTGTCATAACAAAGTGCTGGCCAGTTCATTTCAGCGTGCTTCCATATGGCCGGCTGCCACTTGGAGAGCTACATGCGCTCACCCAGAGATACACACACGTGCGCAAACACGCTTAATCAGCGTTTTAGCATTTCTCAACCATCTAGTTCAACATAGACTAGCACAACCATATCTATAGCTTTTCTGGGCCATACGTTTTTTAACAGATCGTGATATATGAGCACATTTTACTACAGAGCCCTGGAGAAATATTGAGACACAACAGCCTGGCTACATGCTTCTCTGGTTCCATGCAAATTGCACAAGCTAATTATGATCTAATAACTGGCAGACTGTCCAGCATTATTACAGGAAGAGGAGGTTAAATTAATAGCTTATCATCTGCCCTAAGAATCAGTCATTTGTTTTTAACGATCATAATTCTGACATTAAATCTTCATTACCTGTCAAGATCTTAAGGGAGGTCTGTCAATTTGCTGCTTCAATGAGAATTAAAGCAAGTATTGCTCAAGCTAGTGTCTGTTTTTCAAACAAGACTAACTCGGTTACCCGGGGCCACATCATGGAGGCTGCGCCCGAGACATCTGAATTCTTCAGTCTAGAGAGGATACGTACCTGGTCCCCTTGAAATGAGTGTGCAATTTGGGAATGCTTTCAGGATGTAGTTTTATAGCTACTGGCTACATAGAAGAAATGCTAAGTGTGGTTGTTACGTCCTCATTAATATTAGCATACAACATTTGTGTTTAGCATATTCAAGTGGACTTTAATTTCCTCGGAGAATGCTGTGAGACATATCTAGTGGCCCAAAGCGCAGGTTTTTTTTTTTTACTGGTGGGTTATTGCCCAAAAAAAGGTTGGAGGTCTTTTGAAAGTGCCACGAGTGGCAGATGAATAGACTATTTTCTGCTTTTGCCATTTCTAAATTCTATTGCTAAATGCTAATAATAAAATGCAATCAAACTTATCATTGCAGTTGCTGCCGGGCAAAAGCGCATATCTTTTTTATTGTTGATGTCCAAAGTTGTGCATCTATGTTATTTTGACACAAAGTTACTTTAAACTTGCTAATGGGACTAATACTGCTACAATATTTAGCCCAGTGTTTGATCTATGTGTGAAGGAAGGCCTATATACGGTCCAATTTACAGTTGTGTTGTTTCGCAGGCAAAACATTTCAAAAGGAATTCAGGATTTTGCAAAGCTGGTCAGATGAATTTGCCATGTTGATGAACCAACAGAAAGCTGCTTGGTTTGAACTTTTTTTTGCGAGCTTTGCGTCATACCTCGCTTTGTTTGAAATTCACTTTTTCATTCACCAGCCAATTTGGCTACTCAATTTTGAAGTTACCGGCCATTCAGAACGTCTACTAGCCAAAACAAAATGATCAGAAATAAAGCGAGTATCAATGTCACAGTTTAGATTAAAATCTGATTCTGTCATTGTATTGGGTTCAGCTTCACGACAGTCAATATCTGTTTGCAAATACCATTCGAATAAGATAAAATAGAAATAAAAACAGAGAATGACTTCTCTTGTAATTGCCTTGAGTTTACTGCTTGTAGCAATAAAGGGCGCTTTTTGCCCAAAAGTCTTGGACATGCAGCATTTATGAGAACGGGAAAAAGTGTCCTCTTAATTGTCTCCTGGGCCTCGGAAACCCTGTCCCGGACATCTCGATAGACGCAGAGTGGTGCCAACGCTATGCCTATGTTCATGGACAACGAGGTGTTCAAAGAGGCGGCGTGCACTCTCAGTGTGAGATCCTCTTTACACTTTGTTTTGCTAATGTTTGAGGCTCTTTTTAAGGGAAGGGCTTTGATAGCGATGTCATGCAAAGTGATTGAACATCATTTATGAATCATAACACGGCAAATTGGCTAGTGTGTTGATATGCGTTATCCCCCACGGTGGATTTTCACCGCATTTGGCGGGTTGGCGGGTGTTAATTTCAAATCCTGTCGCTTCACTATTTACAATAGACAATATACATTTTTTGCGTGTAAAGTTTTGCTAATGTGGCCACACCTTTAGGCTATAAATCACACTTATCTTGTTTACGCGTTTGCATTATTGTCCATTTCCCTTTTTTATTCTATATCATATTCAGACTTTTTTTGTTTACTTTCGTATGATAAACAGTTTTGGTACTGTGTTTGTACTATAAAAACCTTATTTGGTAAGATGGCATTTTGCAATTACGTTCGGCGCATCCCGGAAGAATTGCAATTAAAAATTAACTTTTTTTTTCCCTGAGAAAAATCTGGACTGTAAATGTGAAACGGCAAACAGCATCTTCTCAGGCTGAAATGTGGAGGATTTGGCTTGAGCTCCAGAGCTGATGAAACCACAGGAGACACAACAGCTTTAAGGAAGTGAGGCAGATCTTTCTGTGCAGCATTCTGTTTGTTGTGGGTTGAGTTTTCGCAAACAGCTTCAGGCTAAAGATCGCTTAAGGACAAGAACGCTAGGTGTAGAGAGAGAAACAAAGATAAAGAGTCTCAGCTCAGCGCCTGTCATTTAGAAAACAATATCGTGGCCTAACACCACGTTTACTGGCGGCTGATGGACAGCGTGACTGAGGAAAAATGGTCAAATAAATCGAAATCAATCAAATGTCCCGTATAAATACGAGCAGTGCCAAGAGGTGACGTCCCAGAGGCTGGGACAGAGCAAAGCGGGGTGATCCATGTGAAAGGACTGACTGTGTGCTGGAGAGAAATATACGCTCCCCGTCAGCCACCGCAGCCAGATCATTATGAGATTAATGATACTCTCTGTTAGAGCAGATACGGCATTATACTGTAATTGAGCGTTTTCTGGGAAGTGCAGTATGGTTGTTGCCATACAGCAGATATGGCTTTATAATGTAAGAGAGTGTTTTCCTGGAAGTGCCGTATGGATTTGGCCATCTACCCATGAGCCTGTTTACTGCTGTTTCTTCTGTGATTTTCAGATGGTGATGGGTTTTTGATGTTATTTAGACAACCTCTTGAACTTTTTGAGTCTAGCTGGCACTTACAGCACTGCAGTGGTCCCGCTTTTTAACAAAGTTAAGATGGCGATATCAAAAGGTGTCGACCTACGACAATCAAAAACTAAAAAAAGCTCTTTTTATTTAATTTATTTACTATTTTGTTTTATTTCACAATCGGTGAAAATTTTAATTGTCTTCATTAAAATGATTTAAAATACTAATAAATTTAATAATACAAATATAATAAAATAAGAATTATTTATATACAAAATAGTCATTATATTGTTTTAAATATAACAATTATGTTTAAAAACTATATTGATTTATTTAACAGGTTTGTTCTAACTAGTTTATTTTGTCATGAATAATAATGTTTATCTCATGAATAATTAATTTTCTTTAAAAAAAGAAAAGACAATGAATCAATGGCAAGCTGAGGGCAAAGAGTCAAACACAACTACAATACAGGCCAACAAAATATGTATTAATGTCAACACAACTAAAACCAATTAGGTGAACTTCAGTTTTACAAACTTCAGTTAACGGCATGCAAAATTACACAAAATTAACTTTTTCTAGAATTGTGTGGCATTAACTCTTAATAAAAAAAAACGACCAAGCAGCAAAAATCCATTTATCTGAGAGTGTAACCTCTGTACAGAAGTTGTTATACTCAAATTGTATACAAATCATTTCAGAGAGAGAAATTGAACAGTTTCGGCTGAAAGTGTGCAAAATTGGCCAATTCCATTCCGGGTTCATCCAGCTACCCAATGACTCCAGAAACAATGAAAAGGAAAAAGCCAAGATCTATCAGCCATTAGAAATGGCCAAATAGTCTTCTCTCTCCCGATCTCTTCCTCCAGCTCCTCTCTTCATCTCTCTACCTCCTCCCTCTTCTCTTTTCTTTTCCTAACCACCTGCCATATAAATAACCCCTTAAAAATGGACACCTCAAATTGAGCTCTGGCTAAAACAACCAAGTCATTTCACCTCCCGACAACAATTGATCAATTGTAATTACCGACCTGCGGATTGGACCTGGAGTCTGCCTGGTGCCCCGGGGGGACCCTACAGAGAAAGCAAACAGCAGTAACAGGTAGACTCCATAGGACAGAGCAAGAAAGGGAGGCTTTTAATTGCTTTGTGCAGTGCGTAATTGAAGGTTCAAGTGTGTTGCCATGAAGAGTGTGACTTCACTTGGCCTTGTCTAATTAATCCCGTCACACGATCCTTCTGCCTTCAATTTTCACATTTGGCTTTCATTGCTAGGTGCGAATAAAGCTGGAAATATAGGATGGTAACTGTATGCTGCTTGCTGAGCCAGATGCACACAAATAAAACCATATGGAGGGATCCCATTGTTTTGAATCCGAGATAAATGATTTCAAATCTTGTGCGCAGAGCGGCGGAAAATTGAAAACATAATGCTGTTGTTAGCATTGTTTACATATGTCTAAAAGATGAAGATGGCACAAAGGGTATGGCTATTTTGCATCATGACAAAAATAATGTTTTTATTTTATGGTTTGCGTTGGTTTCCTCCCAGCATCTAACATAAGTGGTTTTATATTGAGGATATCATGAGGTTATTTGCTGTTCTAGTGGTGGAAAGAAACATGAAATGCAAAAGGTCAGTCCAAAAGTCTGTTCAAAAGTTGGAGGTCAGTATGATTTCTTGAGCAGCAAATCATCATACACTGTAAAAAAAATTACATCCCCAAGTCAAAATTTTCTAGTGACTGATAACATCTACATTTTTCAATTAGTCTGACATATTATTTCTCATTGAGCCAATGTTAACAGACTATTGTAACAATTAATTCTATTTATTTTACAGAATTTCACTTGGGCCAATTAAAAAATTTAGATGTGAGAGGAGAGGTTAATTTTTTTTTTTTACAGTGTATTAGAATGATCTCTAAAGGATCATGTGACACTGAAGACTGGAGTAATGATGCTGAAATTTCAGCTTCGACATCACAAGAATAAATTACATTTTAAAATATATTACAAAAGAAAACAGTTGTTTTAAATTGTAATATTTCACAATATTACAGTTTTACTGTATTTTTGATCAAATAAATGGAGCACAAGACTTATTTCAAAAACATCGAAACAAGTTTTGAAAGGTTGTGTGTGTGTGTGTGTGTGTGTGTGTGTGTGTGTGTGTGTGCGTGCGGTGCGCGTGTGTGTGGGTGTGTGTGTGTGTGTGTGTGTATCCTTCATTTATTGCTGTTATTGCTGGAGGGTATTGGGGGAAGGACATTCCTATTCAAGAGCGTTTTATTAGACAAAAATCTGTACATGCCCCTGAGTGCAATACTTTTGTCTGTTTTCCTGTAAGAGAAAAACTAGGACATACTGTACACCCTACACTGTAAAAAGTGATCAGTTGCCTTAACTTAAAAAAAGTGAGGAAACACGTTGCCTTAAAATGATTAAGTAAATAAACCACGTGTAAATAAAACAATTAAGTTATGTGAACTTGACAATTCCACATAACTTCATTTTTTCAATTATGCATTAACTTTATTTACTTTAAGGCAACCGGTTTAAGTCAACTGATCACTTTTTGCAGTGTAGTAAAATGTGACTCTAAAATTACCACATTGTTACACATCTTGAATTATTAGCCTAATAAACCACAGAGAGGCACAACTGGTCTGGAGCGCACAATAAATAAACACCCTATGTTCCTCCCAGCAGGACTTAACGACGAGCTCTTTGGCTGACTTCCGCTACAAGGCGCCGACAACACCAGCTTTTCTTCCAACGCAGTGTTTACACAGTTACATATGTCTGGACTCACGCGAGCGCCGGAGGGTTGTTGCCCACGGTGGCCCGTGCTGCATCGCTAAGACACGAGGAGCACGGCGCAACAGTACGTACCACTTCCTTCTGTTCTGTTCACAGCACATCTGAAGTAGGCAAACTGCACTTCTACTAACACCCCTCCCCGATACCCGTGTTGCCGTTGGACGGCAGCCACCAATCACGAGCCAACCGAGTTAACACAACTTCCGTTCAGCACAAGGAACCATCTGTTTTTAAGGCAGAAAATAAATAAATAAATGCATGCACCCCAACACACACACACGCACACATCCCTCATACATAGATGCACAACAGAAAATGTTTTCACAAAGGTTTTTATTCATCCTTGACCACGTGCACTCTCTGTCTTTTTGCGTGGTTCAAGAAGTTTAGCACGGAGACAGATTTTTCGAACCCCGAGCTGGCCGTTGACAGTAAAGCATTGTGAACTGTGAATTTGTTTGTCGCATGTCGGGGTGTTTTGCCACATAATTGAGTCAATATCACTATAAAGTGCCTTTGGTGTCCTCATCAGAATCATTCAGTCATCATGAACATAATGCAAAATAATGAAATTCTAAGGTTTTATTATACGTGGCCAAACATTTACACACATACAAGTACAATGATAAGTCTCTTGAAATGTGTTTTTCTGATTTTATACCATTTTCTTTGATTGGATATATGTGATTTTGTAATGTCCCACATGCTGCTCAGCTAACTTCAGTGAGTGTAAAAAGTGGTTAAATTACATAAAATTAAAACACTTTTTGAATGTACTTATTGTCCTCAACAAGTTATTTAATAAAACAAGTCATTTTGATTATTTCTATTTTATTTTCATAATAATATTAAGCATTTTACATGTGTCCCTGAAATTGCCGTCCACCCTGTCATTATGGGGTTAACGCCCCTTTAAGAAACCAACTGATGTTCTCAGTGACACCCCCTCCCCCATTTGGTCTTTCTTCAGTGGAGGTTAAAACATCTGCTGCACACACAATAAGTATCTACACTTATATTTCCTAATTGTCATCATATTGTGTTTGTAGTTGCGTGTTGTCAAGCTTAACATGTCCACCCTGTCATTGTGAAATATTAATTAATATAAAAACTTTTCAGAAATTCAAAATATATATTTTAAGCAGTGCACAGTCAGCTTCAACAGTGAATGACTTTGCTAACTGCATGTACACCATGTGCTAATTAAATGCTAACTTTAGCCAAAAATGTCCACCCTGTCATTGTCCACCCTGTCACCAAGCCTGTGTCCACCCTGTCACCAATACATATTTAGGCAGTAATTTCATTATTATCAAAAAACTTTTACCATTAACTAAAATGTTTTGTTGGGAAAGGGACACATTATCTTTCTGTAGATCTACATTTTATAATCCCTAAGCAATGAAAATGTATTTATTCTACTTTGAGTTTGTCCATGACAGGGTGGACATATGTTATGGTTTGCCCGTATATTGTCAGCTTGCAGTTAATTTATAAAAAAGTGATGGAGCTTGACCAATATGCATTTCTAACAGCCTAAGGTCTCCTTAATACAACACATATTAAGTTAAATGGAAAATCTCAGATTTTTATTTAGGAAATTGTGAGGTCTCAAAGGCACTTTATGGTGATTTTGACCCAATTACGAGATGTGGCGAGGACTGAATGTATGGTGCTTTTATTCTCGCCGCCTCTATTTCGAGGTGTTTTCGAATTCTGAAAGCTGTATGTACTTAAGGACAATGACTCTGTCCTGCAGGATAACGGTTACAGCCTGTGAGGTGGAGGTACATCCATTATCGTCTTTAAAGAGCTGAGGTATATTTTAATAAATGCATTATTTAGCAGTTTTGACACAGGGGCCATACGTTAACGTTGAGATCCAATTTCTGTATAAAAACTAAGCAAAGCAGAGAAAGAGACGTCATTATTCAGAGGGCCTATTTCTAGGTTTCTTTTTTAAAGGCTATTTCAGGAGCCAAGAGGAGTTATAGATGTGTCTGCCTAAATTTACCTCAGTAACATTAGTCTTGACTCCACCTCTACTAGTATATTTTCCAGGCAGTGCGATGACAAGACTTCATCTGTGGAGATGACACGACTGCTGTGTGGGTTCTCGTTTTGAACAGGAGATTACGGGAAGCTTTTTTCCCCCTCTTTTGTTCTTCGCTCTCACAATCGTGAGGGACAAAAACTGAAACACAACCAGTCGTATGACTTTCTAAAGCTTCTGCACACGCTTTTCTGTACAGTTTGAGGGATTTTGAAATGCACACTACCAGTCTCACCAAGGCTGCATTTCTTGGATCAAAAATACATAAAAAAATTGTAATATTGCGAAATATTATTACAATGTAAAACAACAGTTTTCTATTTCATTACTGTGATGTCAAAGCTGAATTTTCAGCATCATTACTCTAGTCTTTTTCAGTGTCACATGATCCTTCAGAAATCATTCTAATATGCTGATTTGCTGCTTAAGAAACATTTATTATTATTTTCAATGCTGAAAACAGCTGTCCTGCTTATGATTTTTTGGGGGAAACCATGGTCATTTTTTTTCAGGGTTCTTTGATGAATAGAAAGTTCAAAAGAACAGCATTTATTGGAAATATTTTGCAACATTATAAATTGCTTTACTGTCACTTTTAAGGAATTGGATGCGTTCTTGGTGAATGAAAGTATGTTTCTTAAAAAAATACGCCCTCCACCAAAGGGACCCCATATATTTCAGACCCCAAATGTAACATCTTTTAAAGAATTTTACCAAGGTGAAATGTTTATAATCAGCTCTTCTTAGATTTTTAGGGGGAAATCTGGTGAAATCTGCAAAATGTATTTGCAGAGTTTAGAGTACATTCTTATTGGTAGCTAAAATCATAATCAAATTAGCTAAAATATTTATTAGACAAACACACAAGGGGCAAGGGTAATGTTATATAGTGTTATACTAGCCTATTACAAAAAAAAAAAAAAAAAAATTAACATGTTGAATGAGGCATGTCTATTTTTCTATGGACACATTTTGTAAGGGCCTCATCATCTTGTCTGTTTTTTGAGCTATTAAAAGCACCTTGAGGGTTAAGCGTTCCATGCATAGACGTATGTACAAAATATTTACTGTTTTGAATAATTATCAACATGTTGAATGTCTACATTCATTTTAAGACATATCTGTTGCAAAAGGCTTCATCAAAACCGCACACAAGAAACTCTAGGGGAATCATATTTTTGGACCTCTCCTCATTGATTTCTCCCTGCTTAACCCCTTCCTTTTGTCTCTCTCTCTCTAGTAACAGATGGGTTGGCCCACCTCTCTGAGGACAGGGTAATGTGGACCTGTCTGTGCCTGACAGGACGGCAGAGATCAAACGACATTGTGGAAGGTGAAGAGCCTTTTCTTTCGCCAGCTTCTCTGTGTGACACGTGGCAGAAGAGGCCAGTTGCAGCCTGACTGACCAGGGTGTCAAACTGCTTACTAACCGGTTTTGTATACAAAACGATAGCACTGAATGCTGGCAGAGTGGAAGTGACCGCTAAAATACTGTCAGCATCAACATCTGTCCACCGTCATCATGCCTTGACCATCTCTTGTTAATATTAAGGGAGACTAGGGACAGTTGTAAGATTTCTTTTTTAAATTTGCCTTCATTTATAGACTATTATACTGTAATCAATGTTCCATATTTTGATATGACACATTTATATTTATAAGAGACATTTATAAGTTCTAAAAGTAATAGTTTTATTACAATATTTGCATACAGAAATTAGGCTACCTTTATATGGTACTACTTTCTTCTTTTTTCTTTTTTTGCTATCATGAATAATTTGTGTTTAAAGCAAAAGTCTAAGTGGTACCTACTTTATTATTATGTTAAATGGGTTAAATCCTTTTAACTAAAGTATATTTATCAGCTAATAAGACAAGGACAGTCTCCAACTAGATATTTTAATGAAATAATGTTCATTTTAAATTATAAAGGTTCATTCTTTGCAGTCATACAATTTTAATTTCAGAACTTGTATTACAGTTGATGTGATAAAATCCTGGATGATAGGTACCGGCAAGCGGTGTTAGCATCTGTAATTCATATAACTTTTAATAATACAAAGATGGATGGATGGAACGTTAGACATAGATAGACAGACAGACAGATAGATAGATAGATAGATAGATAGATAGATAGATAGATAGATAGATAGATAGATAGATAGATAGATAGATAGAAAGTAAGAGATAGCTAGATAGATAGATAGATAGATAGATAGATAGATAGATAGATAGATAGATAGATAGAAAGTAAGATAGATAGATAGATAGATAGATAGATAGATAGAAAGTAAGATAGATAGATAGATAGAAAGTAAGATAGATAGATAGATAGAAAGTAAGTTAGATAGATAGATAGATAGATAGATAGATAGATAGATAGATAGATAGAAAGTAAGTTATATAGATAGATGGATATAATGTTATATACAGATATATAGATAGATAGAACGTTATAGATAGATAGAATGTTTTATATATATATATATATATATTAAGATGGACAGATAGATAGAACATTATATATATATATAGATAGATAGATAGAATGTTATATAGATAGATAGTATGTTAGATATAGATAGATAGATAGATAGAAAGTAAGTTATATAGATAGATAGATAGATAGATATAATGTTATATACAGATATATAGATAGATAGAACGTTATAGATAGAATGTTATATATATATATATATATTAAGATGGACAGATAGATAGAACATTATATATATATATATAGATAGATAGATAGAATGTTATATAGATAGATAGATAGTATGCTAGATATAGATAGATAGATAGATAGATAGATAGATAGATAGATAGATAGATAGATAGATAGATCCATATTTCTAATGATTAATTTTTGTGATATAATTGTCCCAGGTCTTCCCTATAATAATTTGCAATATGCTACGAAATGACTTCTTGTACAATTATAATACACACAAAAAAATGATTCTTAATTTATTATTATTTCACTAAAAAACAAACAAAGAAAAGTAAAAAAAAGTTTCAACATTTCTTTTGACGTGAACTTTGATCAAGACAGAATCCCGTTCCAGATTAACTTCAGACTCCCACCGTCTGCCAGCATCTGATTATAAGCAGCACGCGTGCATGTGACCCAAAGCTATAGCTCGGCACCACAACCCAATTTCACTGCTTTCTGAGCACACATCAAGAGCGATTCATCACTGTCGTACTTGCAGACATCTCTCCCCAAAAGCCCGACCCCTTTTGTGTTTTTATCTGCCGTGAACCTGCAAAGTGAGCAGCGCCGAACAATGTAATGGGTGTCAACCGGTGGCAATGCCTGAGTTCAGCCTCTGCTCAGCATCAATTATTGTTCCAACACCGTGATCCTTTCCAGAGTCAGCAGCAACAACCCCCATCTTTGATCATCACGCTACATACCATTATCAAAGGTGTGTAAATCTGCTCTGTGTTCAGAGTGTGTTTCTGTACATGCGATAGACGCAGTGGAAAAAGTGCCACAACATACAAACTGGAATCTGTAACCATTTTAAATATGATTTAAAAAGACATTTGAACCATTGCACCAGTAATAAATGGGCCTCACTTCATATAGTCTCTAACCAATTTATACTAAAAATGTAATTTTATGTACATACATGTACTTAAATGGTAAAAAAATACCGGTAACACTTTATTTTGTAGTGTTACCAAAATACCTGCATATTATTACATAATTAATTTACAGATTTAAGGTCTCTAACATTACCCGCATCCACACACAATAGCAGCAAAAGTGTTTTGAAATACATTTTTAAAAAAAATTACGCAAGTAAATAGTAACGACACCTGATACAGTGTGACCAAAAAAAAAAACGTTTTCAGTTTTGCCCCTATGATGGGTTGCGAATGAGATATCAGACACAAAAAATACATTCGCCATCTTAAATATTTGTTCAAGCGTTAATACTTTTCAAATTACTGTTTATTTTACGTGACCGTAAACCGTTTAAATGGCCATCGTCCTATCAGTCCGCCTTTCCAATGCAGTTGTTCCCCTGAATTACCTCGTGAATGATTTATGTTCACCACTACGGCTTTTGATGGCTAAAGGCTGAGGGCCAATAAAGGATTTTTTCATAGGTAAACACGTCATATTTAAAGCCGCCGCTTTAAAGACGTCTCGGCTACACGGAGCACATTTGGTCTCATTTCACTTGTCAAACATGCGAGTGTCACAGCCACTCAGACAACACAAACCATTTCCCATGAGTAAACACAGCCTGCCGTAAAGCTAAAGCAAGGTAGCCGGACACTAAGCAAACAGACAGAATCAAGCTAAACTCCTGGAGCTACTATGTTAATGGATCTAGGAGCTTCTAAGTAGTATTTGCTTGCAGACGATGGCTGATTTATTGCTTCTAAGTGGTAAAAAGGTTTGCGGAGGACAATTTTAGAGAGGTTTAATGGCTTCTGGTGTTACATATGTAGAAGCACAGATTACAAACTAAGCGGTAACAGTAAAACCAGCAAAGATAATCTGTGTTTTTCCATGCATGCTCATTTTGAGATGAATAAAAACGGTCTATTTCAGGCGTAGAGTATTCAAATAGAGCTGAGAACAATTCAGCGTTGAAGATAACAGAAAGAGGACATCTGTAGCCCCATTGAAAGACTTGTTTAACAAGATTAGCACGGATATTATCCAACCTTACACGGGTCCTTTTTTCCCCTGACCTCTTTTCAACTCGCTTTTCAGTACACTTCCTCACCATTCCACCACATACTTCGGGCGCCGTGAGGTTTTGCATGAGATTTTAATGGTAGATGTTTGAATAAACCACAGTCATTTGTGCTTTTTCGGTAACCGTGACGGTCGTTTTAACAGCCAAATGTGACCACAGCTTTGGGCCAGTGTGTGCTTGATATTATGGGACACAGTTGTTAGCTTGTTTACCATTGTGTCGTTGTAAAGACGTGTTTTTATGAGAGTATAAAGGATGACGGTTTTTCTGCACCACTCTTGAAACGAATGTGAAGTTTCAGTACTGGTACTACGAAATGGTCTTAACAAATTAAAAGGTAACAGAAAATGTGGCCAAATGAACTGTCCATGTACTGTAGATTAAGAAACCTTTTTTTTTTTTTTTCATTGCTGATATACATTCTTCCAGAATTAAAACCATGAAATGAGTATGGTAACAGTCATGAAAAAGCTTCCCTAAATTAGACTGACTTTTCCGTAGCCAGCATTTTGACGAAATCTGTGATGGGCGCCTCCTTCAACGTGGCAATTGAAACCTGAAAGGGATCCACCATTCAGAAGGTCATGTGCTAGGATGACGGCATGTTTACTACATTGCAACCCGTTAATATGGAATACACTGTAGAAAAAATTGTTTCAACTTAAAAAAGTAAGTGTTCGTGCAGCATTAAAATGTTAAGTTTAGTCAACTTGAAAGTGACAACTTGGATATTTGAGTTGACTAAACTTAACATGTTTAAGGCAGCACGAACACTTACTTTTTTAAGTTGAAACCACTATATATATATATATATATTTTTTTTTTTTTTTTTTTTACAGTGTGCGTGTTATTCACAACAAACTTCCGTATTCTGTAAATCAGGTCACAGCGCCTCCGGTTCTGGGCCTCATTTATAAAACGTGCTTACACACAGATTTGATTGTGCATTTGTTAAAATCCACAGCAGCGTTCATATTTATAAAAAAGGTCTTTGACGTGATAAACTGCTCATCACCATGTCAAGTTCTGACTTATGCACTTTTCCTTGTGGCAGAGAGTCGGGAGTTCTGCGGGTATTTGGAAATCGAAGTAATTCTCGCAATTCTAAAGGAAAGGATATTGACTTGTCAGCTGCGCAAAATTTCAAGATAATTTGTGATTTATAAATTTCACATCTGGAAGAGTGGCATATTATAAACGAGGCCCCAGCTGATAACCATTAGCTGATTGCCATCAGTTCTTATTGCTGTTAACTCCTTCTCCGACAAGCGGATGCGATGAGACCTGGTTTCCTGTTTGTTCATGTGACGTTCGGATTAAAGTATGGAAGGATGTTTCTGCCACGGAATAATTTTAAAAGATAATTGTGAGTTTATATCACACAATTCTGACTTTTTTCTTGCAATTGCCAGTTTATATCACACAATTCTGACTTTTTTTCTCGTAATTGCGAGTTTATATCACCCAATTATGATTTTTTTGCCTTGTGAGTTTATATCACGCAATTTTGAGGAAAAAAACGGAATTGTGAGATAAAAAGTCGCAATTAGCTTTTTTATTTTTTATTCAGAGGTGGAAACAAGTTTCGATAATAAAGCATTTGGCAAACAACAGAGTATAAAGTCAGTGTTAGACAAATATATTAAGTAAGAACTTCTGTTTCTGTCAGTTTTATTGTGGATCTGGAAGCCGAATGAAATCATAAACTAGGGAACAACACTACTTATTTGCTTGAATGTTTGTGCCATTGAGATATGAGACAAGGATTGACATAAATCACAATATGTATACTTAGGAACAAAAAAACAACCCGCTTGTATTTCAACACTATTTTATTACAGAAGTGTAGCTATTGCCATTCCCTTCGCAATTATGTATATATATTTTTTTTACATTCAATAAACACTGATGTTTTTTTTTTTTTTTTTTTCTCAAATGTAAAAAAGAATGAAGGAAAAAAAAATGAACGTACTGCAGGGCATAGCTGCCGTCTGGTCATACGTGACTAAATTTACACGAAAAGCAGCATCGAGGTGCATTAACCTGAATATACATGTTTTATATTTTCAAAGATGTCATGGTGGAGCGAGTAATGGACCAACATCCAATTTCTTTCCTAATAAAAAAGCAATTTGTCACTCTAATAGTAGAAATGTAACTTTAATAGAATGAAGTCACAGACACGTGTGAAGCTTGCATCTTGCACAAGACCTGTCTGAAGATAACTATTTGATATCTATAGGCGCTTTTGACCAAAAAGTCATATTCAGTGAAATATGGTGTCAAATACTGAAGTATACAGATGGTTAATTAAATATATCTTTAAAAAAACTGCAGTATTTGAATCACCATGCACTGTAGTATTATGAAATCATGCGGACGTGTTTTTTTTTTTGTCTTTCCTTAATTCATTAAGAAAAAATCTTGTTCATTGAGAAAATTACCTGCATCTTCCCTCCTCTAAGACATTATATTCATATGAGAATATATATATATATGGGTATAACTTGAATACTAGTATAATATCCCTTCACAAATAACACGAATCTGTCATTTGTTGTAACTTATTCAATGATTTTATGGATCCTGGATGGGCGAGAGTGGAAGTATAAGGGTCAGTTCAGATATGTGCTCATTTTACTTTGACATGGAGAGTTTGAAGGATTTTATTTCCATAGTAATACACTGTATTATTTACTCAGTTTGACACCAAGGGAGAGAAAAACAAAACAAACGTGAAAATGTGCAAAAATAACAAAGCGCTCCACAAACAATCCAAGAGTTTCAATGGTAAAAGAGTTTGGGATTTTTCCACTCACGTGCTCCAGACTCTAGCCTGTCTAAATAGTTGAAAACATCAGTCCGGAGAGAGGCCATTTGCCCTCAAGAGTCTTTCGCAGTGAGAAAACGGCATGCTGAAACACCCCATCCCCTTCAATAGCAACAAAAAAACACCAAAGGAGCATCTAACGGAACTACACCAGTAAGTTTGTAGGTTTACACACTGCCATCATCCTCTGTCCATAAAGTGCTCTCTTTTGTCCTGGGGAATGACTGAAGGAAATGAGGGACAGTCTGAAAGTTTGTTTAGTGTTGTTTTGTTTTGTTTCTTGGAGCCGTTGTCAGTAGACGTAGCCCTCGTTGTACGGGTGCGGGTTGCAGTAGCCGCCCTCTTGAATGTACGCCATGTTCTCATCGAAGTGTGACAACGGCACGGTGTCTTCCTCGTTGATCTGCCGCTCCAGGTCGGTCTTCAGCACCGGACGCTGATTGTCAGGGAAAGCCATGGAGAACAAAGCCTCTGGGTCGCAGACAAACTTATACACATATCTTTCACCTGCCACCTTTGAATCAAGAAACCACAATATTACTGTACAAGGAAAACGTAGATGGTTTCACTTTTTTAATGATGACAATCGTTAACAGACTTGCTGGGAAGTTGACAAATATCATTAACTTTTAATCCATTATTTGAGATGTTTTTGTACATTTGTTGTATTAACTTTGTAGTTAATTGAAATACTAATTCAGTGTGACAAAATATTTCAAAGAAAGAAATATTAATTTAAGTTTCCCATTAATATATGCTCATAAAAATTGCATGTGTAATAATTATTTAAAAAATCATTTTAGAAGAACAATAATTTTCATTACATTCAAGTCCAAATGTTTATGTTTTATTGTTGACCAGAAATACCTATATGTGCCTAAAATGTATATAATGTTATAACTACAATTTAATAAACATCTGATTTTTAAAGATGTTTTTGAAAGAAGTTTCTTATGCTCAAGGCTGCATTTATTTGATAAAAAATACAGTAATATTATGAAATATTATTACAAATTAAAATAACAGTTTTCAATTTTAATATAATTTCAAATGTAATTTATTCCTGTGATCAAAGCTGTATTTTCAGCATCATTACATGAACAGTACAGCATTTATTTGAAATATAAATCTTTCCTAACATTATAAATGTCTTTACTGTCACTTTTGAACAATTTAATGCATCCTTTTAAATTACAGTCTATTCAAACTGTCAAGACTTAAGCATTGTAGCTGAGCATTCAATTGTCCTATTGACATATTAAAGTAGCTTTAAAACAGTCATTAGCATATAAAAGTAGCTTATTATGAAAAAAGACAACTTAACCGAAATTGTTGTTTTTGAAAGTAGCTGAGCTACACCTTTAGTGTGTCAGAAGATGTAGCTTAGCTTGTTAGCCTGCATTACCTTTTGCATGATGCCTTTTTCATAATAGTAGCGCAACGATCTGCTCAGTTTGTCGTAGTTCATTGCGGGTCGATTCTTCTGAATCCCCCAGCGTCGGGCCACCTTTGAAGCAAAGAGAGTAAGTTGTTACACATGAGCATAGTGCAAAAATATGCAATAGCAGAAGTTTCTCCCAAACATTAGGCAAAAATAAGACATCACACCCACTCAAGACTCCTTCTCAAAAACAAAGCCTTGGTCGTTCTGCATCTTCCATTGGCCCCAGCCGTGTGCCCATACCTCTAGTCAGAGATGTGTTCATTAGGAACAGCAGAGCGTGGCAGATGTTCCTGCACCTGTCCACACGACCCCCCACCTGTGCCCCCCTCCTTTTCAAATCCCCCTCCCACCACTCTCCCAGAGCCCGGCGCTGTGGGCCTTTTTCACTCTACTGCGGCTCATTCACGCCTTCACCCGCCCAGCCAATCCCAACGGTCCCAGTCACCTGATGGCATGAATGACTGCCCTGTTCCCTACAGCTGCCCTGTGGACCAACGCCAGTACGCACACACACACACACACACACACATACAGGACTAGCGAGTCTCACTGTCGCAGACACTTTACACAAACACACCTCTGTCCACGCTTTCCAAACTCTGGACTTTTTGGAGAGTCAACATGTTGAAATATTTAGTTTTTTGGATGGACATGACAGACTGTTTTGAACAAACAAATGAAGAGCCTCCCTAGGATTCAACATTTGCATATAAAGTGGAAGTACTTTAATACTTTAGTCAAGATAATCAGATAATGATGTAAATAAGCAATATATAATGTACTAACCCAGATAGCAACATAGTGTTGGCCCAGATCCGGCCCACATCTGTATGATATTTTATATGCAAAATTCAAAGGCCTTCGGTCATCTGATTGATAGTTTTACTTTTTTAGCATGTAAAAAAAAATCCCTTTAACATAATTCTAAAAATGTCTTTCAGATTAATGATACATAGATATTTTTGCTGTGAAATGTTTAATGATTTTTATAAAGTATACTTTCATATTTTGAGTAATATTTCAAGATGAACACTTACTGGACTGAAGCAACTTGGGTTTACTTGATTATTCAATCATAATTTTTTGAAAAATCATGTTAATAGTATCAAATATGATACATCAGGCTTGAGGAACATCTCTCAGTCATCATTGTATTGCATTGCATTATCCATTTTGCCCCCGTATCGGTGACTGATATTTATATGCATCTTAGTAGTTTGCTATACTATTATAAGTATCTCAGTGGATTATATTACATACTATATAAATCAATAAAAGCCTGATGTATCAAATAATATACGTAACAAACAAGCAAACTTTATTATTATTTTGTCTAAAACCTATTGCATTTAAAAAAAAATGTCACAGGATTTACAGGGTTATTTAAAATGTATTATTTCAATTATTTTAAATTAAAATGTCATAATGGTTTTAAAATGAACTGTTTATCCTCCAAACATTGTATTAAAATACAACTGAAAAAAAAAAGATTTTCCCTGCTGACCTGTTTCCACAACACCGCTTTTAAAGCTCCACAACTATCTGCAATGTTCAAGTGGCCACATACAGATACAATCTTGTTAGTACCTCCTCAGGCTCAATGAGTTTAAACTCCATGCCCCGGCCCGTCCACGCAATGAAGTGTGAGTTTGAGGGGTCATCCAGTAGGGCGACCAGAAACTGCCAGAGCTGCAGCGAACCCCGTCTCTGATAGGTCGGGCCTTCTCGGTACAGCCCCGCCTCCTGCTTTATGTCACCTGTGGGCGGAAAGTAAAAAAGTCATTAGGCGTGTTCGACTTGAAGTGGCGCTGCACAGACCAATCGGTGTATGACATCATATAACATTAATGCAAGACATCAATGACCAATGGAACCGTTTTAGATAGATAAAATTGTCATTATGTTACGCATCTAGTGGCTCATAGAAAGACCATAAAAGACTGTATAGTAAAGGGTCAACTTAATAAGAAATAATCGGCACAAAATGATGTTTATTAAAAAGAAAGATGTATTTTAAAAAGTTAAATAACATACCCTCTGCCTTCTCCGGCACTACGCAAGTGTCGTCATAGAAGTGCCTTGCAACTTTGTCGAACATACAGCCTATGGAACAAAAAAGAAATTGTTATAATCTTAAAATGTTTTACATTTAATAAAACGTTTAAATATGACACAAAACAAAACAGCAATATAAGATCAAATACATTACTCGGACGGGATAGTTACCCTCTGTTCTGTTACTGTGCGCCAGATACCCCTCTTGTCTAAGATATACAGAGTGACAGCTAGGCACTTCTGAAAAAGAAAAACAAAACAAAAAAGCATTTTAAATATGCATAATAAATTATGCATTGGTTCTAAAACCTAAAAAAACATTATTTATTTATTTACCCTGTCACAGACAATGCAAAAAAAAAAAAAAAACTCCACAAAAGTATAACATCCTATTTTGACAAGACAAAAGATTTGTGCCGATTAACCGCAGCGGATGCCTTGTGTCAGTCGTGTTGTTTGCTGGAGCTGCGATTCAATCAAAGCAAAGCAAGACAGCTTAAGTGAATGCTCCATAAAACATCTAACCCTGTTCATTTGGACCTATAAAGATCTCTCAGGGTTTCATTCAAGTAATGGGCCTGTCGAGGAAATTACCGCTGATTAAATTAGCCGCTGACTGCCCAGTCCTTACACAGCTCACAACAAACAAGCTCCTTTATGAGGCAGGCTAAATCCCTAAACGACTGAGAGGAGATGCAAAACATGTCGATGATCTCCTCACTGATGTAAAGAAGCAATGCAGACCAATCACTCACACTCATGAAGCTTTCATCACTTCATTTGGTAGCTTTTAGTGTGTCTAATTTATAGATAATAATTAGATCATATTGTAAACATCAAAAAATCTCTAATATTTTAAACAGAGTAAATGTCATTTTTTTTATAAACAATAAATTAGAATTTGTTGCTTTGACAAAGTAAGCAGAGAAGGCCAGAGTATTATTGCTGTTCTCCTCGGGTTACGTTCTAGATACACATAATCCACAGGAAGCAGCGCTGTTTTCTCTCCTGACAGGCTGCTGCAGTCCAACTCCATTTTTTATGAATGAAAACCAAAAGCCTCTTCATTCATGCCAGAGCTGGGCCGACAGCCTGAGGGCCCCTGGGGGAGAGATTAGGGGCCCCTCTCCTTTCCAGCCAGGCCCTCAGGAAATGAGATCAGACCCAATAATACGCTAATTCTATCAATCTCCCCATCCCTAATAAAGTTGCTATCTGGCTGTATCTGTGCCCCAAAGAAAACAAATCCTCAGACTATTTCCTCTTAGGTTAGTAAAGTACATACCGTTTTCACCCCTACAAATCATGCTTTAAACATTAAAATAGTTTTCTTTTCGACATTTTCTATTTATTCTATTTGATTAATCTATTTTTCTGTTTAATTATTTACACTGCTGTTCAAAAGTTTGGGTATGGTAAGATCTTTTTACTGTTTTTGTAAAAGTCTCTCATGCTCACCAAGAGTAAAAACTGTAATATTGTCAAATATTATTACAACTATTTTCTATTTAAATATATTCAAAAAATGTAATTTATTCCTGTGATGTCAAAGCTGAATTTTCAGCATCATTACTCCAGTCTTTAGTGTCACATGATCCTACAGAAATCATTCTCACTTTCTCACGATGCAGTCGGTGTTGTTAGACATGTGAACGTAACTCACCCGAGTCGTAGGTGAAGTCGCGGGGCTCTTGTTTGATCATCATGGAGTGCGTGTACGTCTGGGGAAGCGGCGCCCCCACCATGGCAGGATGCTCGAAGAGGGGGTCGGCGTACTCCTGCTTGAACCCCTGAGGAGGGAAGGGGATGCTGGGTTCCGACATCTGTCTGTGATACATGGGCCGTCCGTCCCGCGACATCGAGGGAGACGGGAACGAATGACACGGCTCCGACAACTGCCGCCGAAATCTGAACAAAACACTGAATAGAATAAGTCTCACACATGATCTATCTATCTATCTATCTATCTATCTATCTATCTATCTATCTATCTATCTATCTATCTATCTATCTATCTATATATCTATCTATCTATCTATCTATCTATCTATCTATAGTGGGGAAAACAAGTATTTGATACACTGCCGATTTTGCAGGTTTTCTCACTTACAAAGCATGTAGAAGTCTGTCATTTTTATCATAGGTACTCTTCAACTGAAAAAATCCAGAAAATCACATTGTATGATTTTTAAGTAATTAATTTGCATTTTATTGCATGACATAAGTATTTGATACATCAGAAAAGCAGAACTTAATATTTGGTACAGAAACCTTTGTTTGCAATTACAGAGATCAAACGTTTCCTGTAGTTCTTGACCAGGTTTGCACACACTGCAGGATTTTGGCTGACTCCTCCATACAGACCTTCTCCACATCCTTCAGGTTTCGGGGCTGTCCCTGGGCAATATGGACTTTCAGCTCCTCCAAAGATTTTCTATTGGGTTCAGGTCTGGAGACTGGCTAGGCCACTCCAGGACCTTGAGATGCTTCTTACGGAGCCACTCAGTTGCCCTGGCTGTGTGTTTCGGGTCGTTGTCATGCTGGAAGACCCGGCCACGACCCATCTTCAGTGCTCTTACTGAGGGAAGGAGGTTGTTGGCCAAGATCTCGCGATACATGGCCCCATCCATCCTCCCCTCAATACGGTGCAGTCGTCCTGTCCCCTTTGCAGAAAAGCATCCCCAAAGAATGATGTTTCCACCTCCATGCTTCACGGTTGGGAGGGTTGTACTCACCCTTCTTCTTCCTCCAAACACGGCGAATGGAGTTTAGACCAAAAAGCTCTATTTTTGTCTCATCAGACCACATGACCTTCTCCCATTCCTCTGGATCATCCAGATGGTCATTGACAAACTTCAGACGGGCCTGGACATGCACTGGCTTGAGCAGGGGGACCTTGCGTGCGCTGCAGGATTTTAATCCATGACGGCGTAGTGTGTTACTAATGGTTTTCTTTGAGACTGTGGTCCCAGCTCTCTTCAGGTCATTGACCAGGTCCTGCCGTGTAGTTCTGGGCTGATCCCTCACCTTCCTCATGATCATTGATGCCCCACGAGGTGAGATCTTGCATGGTGCCCCAGACCGAGGGAGATTGACCGTCATCTTGAACTTCTTCCATTTTCTAATAATTGCGCCAACAGTTGTTGCCTTCTCACCAAGCTGCTTGCCTATTGTCCTGTAGCCCGTCCCAGCCTTGTGCAGGTCTACAATTTGATCCCTGATGTCCTTACACAGCTCTCTGGTCTTGGCCATTGTGGAGAGGTTGGAGTGTGTTTGATTGAGTGTGTGGACAGGTGTCTTTTATACAGGTAATGAGTTCAAACAGGTGCAGTTCATACAGGTACTGAGTGGAGAACTGGAGGGCTTCTTAAAGAAAAACTAACAGGTCTGTGAGAGCCGGAATTCTTACTGGTTGGTAGGTGATCAAATACTTATGTCATGCAATAAAATACAAATTAATTATTTAAAAATCATACAATGTGATTTTCTGGATTTTTGTTTTAGATTCCGTCTCTCATAAAAATGACAGACTTCTACATGCTTTGGAAGTAGGAAAATCGGCAAAATCGGCAGTGTATCAAATACTTGTTCTCCTCACTATATCTATCTATCTATCTATCTATCTATCTATCTATCTATCTATCTATCTATCTATCTATCTATCTATCTATCTATCTATCTATCTATCTATCTATCTATCTATCTATCTATCTATCTATCTGCAGTGTTTTGGTAACTGGCAGTACCTGTGGTCCATGGGGTAAGCGCTGTCAGGGAGGGTCTGTGGGGGTGCGAGGTGAGGGTACGTCCTGTCTGGTTTGGGGGTAGGGGCGGCAGTGGGAGACACATGCTGGCCAGGGGACACGGGCGTGCTGCAGGGGGTAGACACTGGGCTGGAGGCCTTCATTCCCGAGGGATGCTTCTGCTCGTAGGCACTGGAGACACCAGGGAACAAGAGCAGTTTAAGTTAGTCTTTGCTGAGGGCCTTTCAGGCTACAGAGATTATTATCAGACTGCGCTAGACTTTATTGCTGGTAAATTAAAAAAATTAAAAAAACATAAACTCGAGAGCTTTTTGTCTGCAGGACACTGTATAATGCATGCTAAAATCTGTCTATAAATTAATCCACATGATCTTTCAGAAATCATTCTGATATGCTGATTTGCTGCTCAAGAAACATTTATTGTTATTATTAATCAGTTGAGCTGCATTTTTTGAGGAAATCGTGATACATTTTGATTCCTTGATGAATAGCATTTATTGGAAACATAAATCTTTTCTAACATTATACATATTTTATTGTCAATCTTAATCAATTGAATGCGTCTTTGCTCAATAAAAATATTAATTTAAAGAAAAAAATAAAGTCTTCCTGAGCCCAGAATTTTGAACAGTAGAGTATAAATGACCTCTGCACAAATAGTTCCTTTATCAAACATTTAAATGATCCACGTCTATTCCGATCCATCCAACTGCCAACCCTCACATCAAACAATCGACAAGGTACCAAAGATGAACCATCTGATGAACCTTAACGCAATTACACTCCATTCAGAAACATTAAAAGAACAGCCTTCTATGGGGCTTGACAATCTCCAAAGCTCCTCTGAAGAACATCATTATCACAGAGGTTGTTGGTTCAGCTCGAGTGCCATCTGCAATATGAGGGCAGGTTGGCTCCTCCAGCGAAATAAAACATCCAAGTGAAATGTCATAAATTTAAAATCAAATCAATAGGAAGATGACTGTAACCAAGCAACCGTGTTTGCCGTAGACGCTTGTCCAAGTGGAAAAGCCATTTATTGCACTTAATGCACCGTAGCGTAATTTCTTGTTTTTCTTTGTGTGTGTGTGTGTTTTTCCCCCTTTCCAATTTCAGGTGGATCTCATTCAAGCCATCTCGAACAGCACCTGCTGTACAGTTGCCTCTGAGTAAATAACTAAAGGAAAACTATCATTATTGTGCATTTTTCCCCATAAATCTTTAAGACTATTCTTGGCTCAGGCTGAAAAGTCTATGCCAAGACCCCATCTGCTTCAGAGATGCTCTCGTCTGTGCTTTTTATTCAGTCTTTAGTCACATATAAAAGGCGAAATCCACACCCACCGTAACACCTTAGTGTCTGAAATTTGCATTCAGAAATTAGTTTTTTTTTTTTTTTAAACAAAACATCTGTAATTAGGAAAATAACACACCCTAAATTGATAAAAATAGTTTGTTAAACGGTATCGTGTGAATTGCAAATGTATGTAGGCCCATTTATCACTTAAATCTCTCACACCAGCTGCTGAGGTTGAATTTGCAAACTAAAATATGGGATGTTAGTGTCTATCCTGACAGCTGGAAGTATAAAGTTTAGAGTTGATTTTCACTGCTTTAATGCAAAAACACTTATGGTTTCTTACTAATTTCTCTCAGACGTTGCAGTCTAGCACGTCTAGCAATGGCCTTATTATTAACGGTATTTTGATGTAATGTGCAACAATTTCCCGTCATATACCAGATTTGCTTCTTTTAAAGAAGAACAGGGTGTGTGTGTGTGTGTACTGACGTACCTGATGTTATACAGGCACTTCTCCCCATAGTGGAGTCTGAAGGGCCTGTCCTGACTGCAGGCTGAGCCCAGATCAGTACACGGACTGTGGGGCTCTCTCTTTATCCTCAACTGCAGCCCGTGGAACGCCACTGAGAAAGACAGAAACGCACAGATGTTTAAACACAACATTAACAGTGAACATATTTCCAATAAGAATTACTCAGAGGACGCAGAAGTGCTGCAGTCACGCATGGCATCTGCACATGAAGTTGAGGTGATCTTACAACGTACGTCTAGCTTCTGTATACAGTCAATAACAACAACAAAAAATCATTTGATTTCTGTTTGCGTTTGCATGCGTAAAAGTTGGTGTTTTCAGCAAAGGTTTCTTGCACTAGACACCTAAAACAAACGTCCATGAACAAGGACAAATTTGTTATAAAATACTTTTTTAATACAAATCTGCCTCCAATTCAGTAACCATATTCAATATATATAATAAAAATCAGTAAGTACCTGTATACTGGAATGAAAAGACTTGGTAACAAAGTTTGAAACCAAGTTGAATAGTGTTACTAATGTATTTGAACATTTTTGCTTACTTCTAATGGCAATCTGAATCAAAATAATACTTTAAAACTGCATGAAAAAGCAGGGGAAATCACACATAAGAAGAACTCTATTATTTGATAAGATTTGTGTGTAACAAATAAAATGAGTAAGAATAGTTAAGAATTGAATATCGGTAACGCTTTACAATAAGGTTTTTATTTGTTAACATTAACTAACTACGTTAATTAACATGGACTAACAATTTATTCATCTTAATCTCAGCATTTACTAATACATTTTTAAGATCTAATTTGTATCACTGCACTGTAAACAATTATATGATCAATAAGTTATAACAACGTGCTTTTACATTGCTTTAACTCATAAAAATAAGCAATTTTCAGCTTTTTTATAAATTATATATTTTTTATATCACATTTATATCACACATTTTTTAAGTCAGTTTAATGCAATTTAAGTTGAAATTACTTAAACATCCAAGTTGATTGTACTTAAAAATGTAAGGCAGCAACTTGTTTTTTTACATTGTGTGAACTAACATGAACATGAACGTTTTTATTAACTAACATCATCAAAGGTTAATAAACGCTGTGAAAAAATATATTGTTTGTTAGTTCACGTTAATGTATTAACTAATGTTAACAAATGATACCTTATTGTAAAGTGTTACAAAAAATATCAATGTCTTAAGTCAAAAAACATTGTTTTAATTTATTTGGCAGTCTTCTGAAATTTTAAATGGTCTTGTTAAGATGTGTCCTTGTTCATGAAAGTGGATTCTAAAATAGCACTACAGATGAATAATTTATACTCGAGAAGACTTCTTGACGGACCATATTAAGAAGCACGTAGACAGACGAAGAAGAAAAAAATGCCATAATTGATTTTACGCAAAGGAATACGAGTAATCGAATCAATACAAAATCTGTTAGCATCCCAGGACGTCATACATGCAGGATGCCATTCCAGGATTGCAACAATTACACATGCATTGATTGGTGTTAATGGACAGCATTTTCAAGAAGTCGTTTATGACATTTACTGCCATTTTTTTTGTATCCTTGCAATTTATGAGATGCATTTAAAACCCCTTCAGTATGTCAGATGTAAACTGAAGTGGGCAACACTGCCTCAAAAAATAATAATAATAATAAAACCCGGGGAAAAAGAGCAGTGAAAGAAAGGTTTGACTCAAATAAAGAGCACTTAAAAGGATGCCGTGGTGAGTATAGCAAAATATTAATTTCTCATATCTTAGCTCATGCAAAATGTCCCGAAATTAATTCCATATTTATGACGTTAACTAAACATTCATGTTCCATTCTGCAAAAAGTAAAAAAAATTCCATAAAGCTGCGCTCGGATAGATTTGACTTTCATAAATGAATAGCCTGATGTGCCTGATTCAATGCTAAATTTAGCAGAACACACTAGGAGAACGTCTTTTCTTCACAAAAGTCCATTCATTACACTAGCAAACACCATTTTCACTGCACCCTGTGTTACATAAAAGAGCATTTTGGTTAAAAAAAAAACAAGTGTTTCTAAGTTTCATACTGACTTTTTTTTTCTGTGCTGATGGTCGTGTGTTTTCTCACCCTTCTCTCTTTCTCACTCTCACCTCTTCGCTGACTGTTACTCGCTGATAATAGATTCAGTCACACCTTCTTCTTAAACACTCTGGGCTTGAATTACGATGGCCTTTGCAAAAGGGCAAATAACTCAAATATAATCACTGTTTGATCACACTTACAAATCACTATTATAGTTAGTGTTAAAAAAACTATATTGATCTTTTTACAGTAAACAACAGCCTTTCTCTTAACAATTCCAGAAAAGAAATGCATTTTTTTAATATATATACACACAATACTATTGCAAAATTTGGGGTCAGTTAAATTTTTTGTCCTTTAATTTATTTGATCAAAAATGCAGTAAAACTGTGAAATATGTTTTCTATTTGAATATATTTAAAAATGTAATTTGATGGTAAAGCTGAATTTTCAGCATCCTTACTCCAGTCTTCAGTGTCACATGATCCTTCAGAAATCATTCTAATATGATGATTTAATATGACACATTTCTTATTATTATCAATGTTGAAAACAGTTTGTTCTGTTTTTTTCAGTTCAAAATAACTTATTCGAAATAGAAAATCTTTTGTAACATTAAAAAGTGTTTACTGTTACTTTTGATCAATGTAATGCATCCTTGCTGACTAAAAATTTCTTTTAAAAAAAAAATAGAAATTGTACTGACCCCAAACTATATATATATATATTTACAAACAATCACTTCATCAGGCCACACGTCTACTGCGCAGCAGTTTTAGAGGTGTATTTTTTCTTCCTGTGTAATCCCTGTATATCCAATTTCTAGGTGTTTTGTGGGAATGGACCCCATGAAACGGAAGTGATCCACTGGCATTGCCGACTCAGACCCATATGGGAGGGCCAGGATGCCCGTTCACGAGCCCAACCGCCATGCCCTCGCTCTACCTCCATCTGCCCGTCCCTCCTCTCCTCCCCGTCCTGCCGACTACGCCAACTAACAGCCTGCGCTTTCAACAGTCTTGCTCAAAAATACACTTTGGAATGGAATAATCGTTGCTGAACATTATTTAGTTATTAAAACACAACAAAAATAGAGTTTTATAAAAAAATATTTTCAATAATAGAAAATTAGGTCATGCAATAAAGGCTTCCTTTTGTGCCATTTCACTGCAGTTTTGTCAAGCTCTACGCTCACAATAAGGTCTAGCTCAGACTGAGGAAGGAATACAGGACAATAGCCCATTATCAGCAAACACTAGTATATTTTATTTGCCTAATGAGCTTGAGTTCTCTAGAAAGACAAAGCCCCCCTTCTTCTCCCCTACATCCTCTGTAGCAGAGTCTGTTTTGGCTCCTCTTTAAGACATAAGCTGGACTCGCTCCCCACTGTGCCTCATTCAGTCCATGCCACTTCCGACACTGGCACCGGCTCTGCCACGACCACTGCGCGCCAACTTTACTTCCTATGCCCATTTAAAGGCCTATTGCTTCTGGCTGCACTCGCTGAGAAGGTACACAACCTAGAGAACACACGCCGTTCGCGCGCTCTCTCTCTCTCTCTCTCTGATTATTCACAGAAACAACAGCGGCGAGCGACAACATGTCGTAAACAAGGGACAAAACGAGCTAACGCAACAATAAAGTTGCACGCTAAATCATCAAATTTGAGAATCGCATTTTAGTCAGGCCTTTCTACAGTGTGAGCTTTTGATAAACCCTCAAGACACAATATAAACGCGGGTGTTATTTTATACATTTAAGAGCAATAGCAAAAGAACAAAGGTCACACTTACAGTTTTCACTCTGAAAGTCAGGAACAAACTGCTCATCATTGTCAGGAACTTGAGCTGGGAGGAAAAAGAAGAGAGGAAAGCGTAAATAAACAGATTTTTTCCTTCGTAATTATCATATTTTGGTCGAGCTAACACAATCTGTCCTCTAGTAATCGTTTAAACGAGTAATTTCCTCTAATAATCCTCTGTAATTGAAACACTAATGATTTGAAATTCTCAGACCAACCCATGAAGACATTTATTGGTTGAAAACAGAGAAAACATATCCTCTAATTATGTCAGTAATTTCATTTCAACTTAATTTGTTGGACAAAGCAGGCGTGTGAAACGCGTCCTAAATCTGTCTCTGCCGTTCGCAGCAGATTCACTGATACATGTGTATCAGACCAGGCGACCAAACAAAACACCTTGCCTTGTGCTTTGCAACTACACTGTGTCTTCATAAGGATAGCCATGCAGTGAGAAAACACCTATTGTTCACACTGTCTAATTGGGACACATCCCCGCTGGTGAAAGCACCTGTACCTGCCGCGACGGCTGCCGTCCAAACCGAGCACGTTCCCCTGCTTTTCCCTCTCTCATATAATGCTAAAATAATGAAGCCTTCATACGGAGCTCAATTAAGCACATTCATGTTTATATGAGATGCGTTAGAAAGACCTGTTGTTTATTGCTTGTTAAACTCGACACAAAGGCGCACGGCGGCGGAGGAGTGCGTGAGACCTCGCTGCACGGGGCTATTAGCACGTTTATTCCTCTGCGCTAAAATTGGATTTTCATTTTCACAACAACAGTAACAAGTCGTAACATGCACAAATCAACATTTGCTTTGTGTAAGGGAACACATCTTGCTCGGCTACTTGGCTTTTCGGCTTTCTTTTTGGACCTTTAGAGGGTTTCCTCATGTCTGTGTAATTCACATCTAATGAGAATGTGTTGAGTATTATAAATGAGACTGGGGCTAGTTGTCAAAAGGCTTATTTTTGAGTCAAAACTCTGATTCAAACAAGATTCAATGAAGGTAGATTTTAACTGGAAAGTTGATAAATACAATAAAAAATGTCAGGTAGGGGCAAGTTGTCACATGTTTTAAATGTTATATATTTAAACAATTTATTAATTACAATATTTGTAGGCTTTTTTTTTACATTTTACATTTCTGCTTAATGAATTCCTTAAACATCCAAGTTGATTGTACTTAAAAATGTAAATAATTTCAACTTAAATTACATTAAAATGAGTTGATTTAAAAAATAAATTGTTTTTTTTTAAATTGCTTAACTTATTTTGATGAGTTAAAGCAATGTAAAAACATATGTTGTCAACTTATTGATCATGTAATTTTATACAGTGTAACAACATGTAATAAACTCTCAATAAACTATCTCAATAAACAATAATGGATCAAACTGAATTTTATGGTCTCTTCTATAACTCAATCCACTATAAAACATGTGCCCAAGGCTATACAGTTCTTCTCAATCAGGACCAATATATCTTTATAGGTCTTGCCAGTGTTTTGGGTATTTGGAAAGGCGATTTGAGTTTTTACTGGTTAAACTCAACAAGAGTTATCACCGCCATCTCTCTCACTGGTACTGATGTAAACACAACCAACGAGATATTAAACAACCCCCTTACTAGAACAGAATGAGCAGGAAAGAAACACCAAGTGCATTAATAAGAGTCAGAAAAGTAGCGTAAACATCAGTTAAACAGAGGAAAGGTGAGCGACAGAGAAACACTGAGCTGGAGCCAGTATTCTCAGCAGGGTGAATGAGTCAACCTGTGAATGGGACAGCTGATCCCAGCGCCACTCCTGAGGCTAGCTAAGGTGTTGGAGCATGTCCATCAGTTAAAGAAAAGAAAAAAAAGAAGAAGAGAAGAGCAGAAAAGAGACAAACTGCAGCACCAGGCCACATTAAGACATGCGAAAGATGAGTTACACTTGAAAAATCATGATCAAAACCGACTAGTAAAACTGAGAAGCTTGACACATTCAGCGAGTCGTTTTGAAGTTTTAGACGTAATAAGTTACCGTCACCTGTCTCTGGCCAAAATGACACATGCATGTCAAATGACGAGCCATCAGCTCTTTAGTCTAACGCTGCCGGAAATACTGTCCGTCGCTCATACGTCTTCCTCTTCTTTCCAATTACCTGAGCTAATAAATCTCTGAAATGAAACCGCTAGGTCTTCGTTTTGGTTCTAATGGACAGGAAGTCATATATTAAATCTATCTGCGATTTATCTCGAATCTTTGGGCGCTGCGGCTGATGGATGTAAGACAGGTTGAATTGTACTCCTCACTGTAATATCTACTGCGGCGACCACTTTTTTTTTTTTCTCCCTGCCGGATACACTAAAATATTTAAGTCATGTCTTATTCTTTTAGAGGCCCTGGGGTGGATTTGGCATAATCAAACTCGCGACAAGGACAGTAAAGTCCGAAAATCTGTTCTAAAGCGTACTTTTAATTTTAAAATCCACGATTATACTGCAAGCATTTTTAAATATATTAAAGAAAGCACTCTATTAAAAATTGAGATTCTCTTTCCTTGTGCAGGTATCAGATCATTTCCTCTTATTAGATGTTTGGCTTTTAAATGTGACCAATACACACAACAACGTCCTGTAGTGCAGCTGTGCAACATCATATTTCAGTGAAGTTATTGTAGATGTTGCTAAACAAATTCAGTCACACTAGCTAGATTTACTGCGAACACTAACAGAAAACAGACACACACACACACTCATTTTCCTGTTCTCTTTTTGTCCAAAGCGCACGCAAATGCATTCCATAGGCTGAAAGGCAGTCGTGAATTTACAAATGCAAAGCGCTTAGAATCGGTTTTACAAACTGCTTTGCATGATATTCAGCTGTCCAACTTCTTTGTTTTTTTTTCTCCTTCCCAATTTGCAACCAAAGTGCTGTTTACAATAAACAGACAAAAGGTTATGTCTACTATGATTTGACTTATATTTTCAACTTCAACTATATTTTCAACAAAGTTATCACAGTACAATTGAATATGAATATTTAAAAAAAAAAAAAAAAAAAAAAAAGTTATTTTAACTAGAGACGACATTAATTTGTACATGCATACATTTAGCTTTCCTAAATGTCCTCAAGATTTTAGAAATCTTGAAAATCCAGAAAAATCTTTCACTTTTTTGCAGTCTGAGATTAAACTTAGAGAACCAAAAAAAAATACTTTATTATATTTATTTGTTATATTAGCAATATTTTGCAGCAACAAATACACAGTTTAGAGTAAAACTTCTTAACGGTAACACTATAAGGTCTCATTTATTAACATTAGTTAATGCATTGACTAACATGAACTAACAATATTAACATATTTTTTACAGCATTTATTAACCTTTGTCAATGTTAGTTAATAAAAAATATTCACGTTCATGTTAGTTCACAATGCACTAACTAATGATAATACAAAACTTTCAATCTTAAAAATGTATTAGTAAATGTTGAGATAACATTAACTAAGATTACTAAACGATGTCAAAGTATTGTCTATTGTTAGTTCATTTTAACTAAAGTAGTTAACTAATATTAACAAATGTATACTTATTGTAAAGTGTTACCGTCTTGACATTTATTTTCAAGACAAGAAAAACCTTTAACATCAAAACTGTGAGTTTGCCATTTAGACTTTTTTTAAATAACATTATTAGATTTTTTTTTTAAACCACATACAAATATTTCCAAACACATCTACAATCAATCAACCAAACATGGAACCATTTACTAACCTAAAGGTCGGTGCTGCAAGCAAGATGGGAAGAAGACACTCGCGCTTAATTCCTGAAGCATCACGTTTGTGTTAAACCACAACCAGCATGTCTTGCCATGAGAAAGAAAAAATTGCCAAAAGAAACCAAAAAAAAAAAAAGTTAGGGCCGAGAAAGACTGACGCGGTAAAAGCTGAAGCGCAGGAAGCGATCTACCGTCAATCCATTTCTTTAACAAAAAGAGTTCAAAAAACAAAGAAAAAAGAACTTAAAACACTATATGAGAAGTATCAGACGCGAAAGAGAGGTATAAGAAAAAGAAACCGAGTGAGGGAGAGAAGGAGTGCGCGCATGTTGGAGAGAGAGAAAGAGAGAGAGAGAGAGAGGTGGCAGGGTTGGTGGCTCGTCTGCCTCAGCTCCTGCCAAAAGCGGACGAGAGGAGAAGAGAGTGAGCGAGACTGCAAGTTCCTCTGGTAATTTGTGATGACACTCAAAGCAGAACCTCCTCGGTCTCCCCCTAGACTCCTGCTCTTCTCAAGCACTAATGTATGCATGACACACCAAGTGCCTTCGCTACAGATGCATTAATTGGACTGCAGATTAGGTCTGTAACTTGAGGCATATTTGCACCCCTCCCCCAAATCTCCCCCCCACGCTCTATCCTCCTCTTCTTCTTCTTCTTCTTCTTCTTCAGCTGAGAAACAAAAGCGGAGAAACCTTCAGCGAGACTGAAGCAAATAGACCAGAGCTTACCTTCGGCGAGCCAGGTCTCCTGAAGTTGACTGAGATCTTGAAACAGCCCTAAAACAAAGACAGCAGAGTTTGAGACGGCGAAACAACAGGTACAAAGCTTTAATTATGAGTTTTGACACTCGATTCCAGTCTCAAAGCCCTCTGAAGACCGAGGCGAGCGCTGCTGATTGAGATTTGAAAGCCCTGAGTGCAGGTGGCAACGAGCGATATTGCATTTTGCAAGATGTTAAGAAGGCGTGAAATGAACATTGTCTTTTTCACCCACACCTGAGTGCTTACCCTCGGTGTCCAACGCCAGGGCAGAGTTAATGAATTTTCTTTTCCTGTCCTTCGCTGGTCTCGTGTTGGACGTCTTTCCCCGAGGATTCTAAGCAGAAAGCAACAGATCAATTGTCTCAATTTGAAGGTGGAGTGTGTAGAGCTCCACACACAACTTCAGCTTCATTCATCATGCTTACTTTTAATATATGAAGGAGTTCTTCAGTCAGTGGGACTTTTGACCTGTTGAAATCTTTAAAAACATTTGCATCATGTCCTCGATCAAACCTCAAGCGTGGTTTTGATTTTGATGGTGATGACTTGTAATGTTAATGACGATTTTAAGTTTTTAGAGTTAAAAAAGTTGGATAAGTCTTGGACTTACTAACCCAACAAGTTAGATAGCCATCAATGAATTATTATTTTTATTTACTGACCCATTTTCCAACACCTAGTTTGAACATTTGTAATCTTCACACTGTCACTCTGGCAGAGATGTGCTTCTCTGTCACTTCTCCTTACATCATAACCAAATATTTTTCCTTTTGAATAACTCAATTATTTTGTAAAATGCCTGCTGTGACTGAAAGTACACCGCAAAAAAATATATGATCAATAAGTTATGACAACATGTTTTTAACTCGTCAATTTGTAACTTTTTTTATAAGTTATACAAGATTCAACTTATTTTTAAGTCAGTTTAATGTCATTTAAGTTGCAATGACTTAAACATCCAAGTTGATGTACTTAAAAATATAGAGAGAAACTTTTTTTTCACAGTGTAGATTACATTGTTTAAAAAAAAGAAAAGGAAACTCTACATGCATACCAGATGAAAAACGTGCCTAATAGATTTCCCCAGAATTTAACACATTTTAAATGTGTTAGGAGAAATTAAAAGCCCAACAACAACATACAGAAATTCTGCCATGTGATTTAATACACTAATATAAGATTTACAGTTATTATAATCTATCAGTGAGTGTTAATATATTCAGAATCAATCTAGAGGACAAAAGTTCCCCTAAACTGAAGAATCACGCACATGTGTCATATTTCTGGTTAGACATGTGACGGTTTAATCCAAACGCAGATTCGTGTCATCCAATCAATTAAATGACGGATATACATTTACAATAATGGAGATCACTAATTTACCTTCATCAGACTTACATGAGTCTTTATGAAAGGCACTTGTTGGTCGTAAAGTCCGTCCATTCTTCAGCGCGCGGTCCGATCACCCTTTAAAGTAGAAGAGTGACTTTAAGCGATTTGTTGGAACATGAACTGCAGCGCGCATTCAGCAGCTCCATTCATATACATATACCCTTCATTTCACTGACTACATGCTGGCTATTATGAAACAGACATTAAATGCAGCATATCCGTTACACTTTATACTAGATAAAGTTGCTAGTGTCCTAAGATAAATGTGTTGCGGTGCTGTGCGTGCGTAATGCAGCGAGCCGATCTTCCGAAGGGACTGGACTTTAAGAAACACTTTTTTCTGTTTCTAGTTACGTTTTACTAAACGTCGACGGTGATGGAGAACTTAAAGCTTGCACTCACCCCGATAAATGCACCACATGCATTCATAGATGGATGTGTCGCCGGACTGTATGAGAAGCGCGCTCTCGTGTCTCTCCTCCGCGTCCGCGCTGAAGTAAACGCGCGCTCGCTGCTCCAGGGGCCTCCCTTCAGAAACAGCCGGCGCCCCGCTTCCCATTGGCTGTCACTGTCCTCCGCCGGATCCGATTTACACGCGTCAATCAAGAGCTTATTTCACCGTTCCTTCATTAAAATATGCAAAACTGATATTGCAATTATAAGGTGTTTATTTATGAGAAACACATCACATCATTATAATCTCTCGTGGCTAGATGTTTTGGAAATGATGTGAATGAAAGTGCACACAATTATTGTATCCCGCTTACAATGCTTATAATCGAGCTCACAGTTTTTGACAAGCTAAAACTTTCTAAGACTGAAATAAACACGCATGTAGACTGGCCACAGTGTTCAACTCGTTTTGTTATACGTAAAGCTCTCTTTTTTATAATGTAATGCAGTGGTTCTCAACCAGGGGACCGTGGCCCCCTAGAGGGCCTCGGCACAATTTTAAAGGGGCTCTGAGATTACTTTAAAAGGAATAAAAATAAGCAATATAATTTATTTTAAACAAATATATTAATTATTTTTAAATAAGTAATTACACTTTCACAAAATAAACCCTAACGTGCTGATCGGGACCCTGATGCTTATCTTTAGAGATGATGGTGAAACAAAACCAAGTCAAGAGTCAAATTTAGAAATACTTGACCAATCAGAATAAATATATTCCAAAGATCTATGTAATGAGTCATACAGATCACAATACAGTAGGCTACAACATGCACTGTTTTTTATCATTTCCATTTTTCCACTCCCACTTAATATATTTATTCTGTTACTGTAACCCTGTTTTCTTAAAATTTCCTTGAGCGATGTTCATTCTCAATAATCATAGCAGCATAAAATATCGTTTCTTTGTATAAAATAGTGCAGGAAGAGATATTATAGCCAGCATTTGATATATAATATATATAGGATCATGCAATACTGAAGACTGGAGTAATGATACTGAAAATTGATACTAAAAACAGTTATTTAAAATCTGTAATAATATTTCACAATATTACTATTTTTACTTTACTTTGGGATCTTACCGATCCCAAACATTTGAATGGCGGTGTGTAATGTTTCAAAAGCTTTCTATTTCAGATAAATGCTGATCTGAAAATGTGTGGTTTATGATAACTATGTAGGGTATGCAGGGGTCAAGTGATGAGATATCCCCCCCCATAACACCTATGGTTATAGATGTGCTTTCACACTTTTATCTGACCTTAGAGATCAAGTTCATTATATCCATGCATGCAGCATATTTAACACATAATAAAAGTGTCTGTCCAGAGGTTCCTTGTGTCACAGTTCTTGTCACATGATTAAGAAACACCTAACATGTCACATTTGTAGGATCAGGTGAACCAGCACACCAACAGAGGGACTTCCATTATGGGGAACTGATGGAAACATTAAGTGACATTTTGAGTCATTCATGGCGCAATGTATTACCCCGTGAGCTTGACGAAATGCAGGACAGGTACAGAATCAGATGTTCGTTTGACAGGTTAACATTAAAAGGTTACAACCATAGGGATCCATTTGTTGTCAGGTCAAGAGGTGAGCGGTTGCGGCAAGCTGGCAGGTTCAAAGGGTGAAAGTGGGTGTTTGTTAGAGTTACAAACGGACAAATTACCACAGCAATCTGGCATAATAATTTTTTTACTGACAAAAATAATAAAAAATGTTGCTTTCACTGGTTTTACAAACTTTTAGAAATGGTTCAAAAAGGGTCAAAATGTCAAAAATGGTAGATTTGACCAGATTTTGTTTGTAATAATATTAAAACCAATATTAAAGTTAACTATAAACCGTTCAAAAAGGTTGCATTGTTCTTCCCACATTGGTGTGTATTTGACTTTGCACACATTATTGATTATTTTACAGTGTTAGCATCATATACACATGTTATAATAGGCCATGCTCTCTATCCACCATATCCGAAGTATAAATATAAAGTCTAAAAATGATGACATCTATCATACATCATATCTCGATCCAACATGCAGTTTATTGCACAAAGCACTTATTATGAACTGCAGGCTAAAAGAGTTAAGTGAAACTAAACCAGGCAGAAAGTTCAGAATTTAGTTCTAGGACGTGTAAAAGTGTCTCACATCGCTGCATGCTGCTTTCTTGCAAGAAAAGGAAAGGTGCAGTCGCACATTTGCTTTAGCTCTGGCAGCAGTGCATCACAACACATGAATATGCATGAGCAAAGCACCTTGTGACCATGACAACCATGTCTTGTAAAGACAAAATAAAACAAAATACAGTCTTCTAATCTGATTCTTGGTCATAAAGCAAGCCGCTTTGGCTTAAAATGAAACACAGACAGGTATTCACATTAAAAAAGCCTTCAACACTGCTTGTCGATTACTGACTCCGGATGAGGATTGTTGAACAGTAACCCAAAGCCACCATTTGTGCTTTCTTAGTTCATATTATAAAGAAGGTTTGTCTACACCACATGTGTTCATGCTTCTGGAAATGATTTCCCTCTCAGTGACTTGAATGTGTTTAGTGTTTGGCACTTAAGTAGTGTTTTAGAAAACACTTCTTGTTACCAGAACCATCCAGATTTTTTAAAAAGTATTTTGAAGTGAATTTTAAATGCAACTCCTAAAACAATAAATATAATTCTCAGAAAAAAACAAACAAAAAAATAATTAAGTTGCATGATTATTGAAGGAAAAAGTGTTTTGAATAAAAAATTCTGGGGCAGAAATCACCTATTCACATTTAAATTTGGTCCAATTCTTTTCCATAGAAAAAACACAGGCTTTAATCTTGATTTATAATTAATATAATATAATATAATGAGGCGAGGTTGTGCATTATTTTCCAATAATTCAATGGCCCATTGTTAATTATTCCTCTTATACTACAGTTACCACACCTCAAAACATTGCACCAAGTAATCCAGAACTACTGATACTTTCTAAATAACATACCCAAAATAAAAATGTCTCCTGCTCATGAATCCGTCTGACTACACACATTCGACTCAGACTCCAAAAGATTAACACACTTGCTTCTGCAGTGCCTATTATGTCTAATGACGGGCACACACTGCATGATTTTAGGTACGATTTTCACTCGCCGACAGTTTTGTGGAAATCTGATGCAAAGAGGTGTTTGTTCACGTGAGTGACAGTCGCATAGTGTGTATTATCAAAGAAGCAATCTGAGAGAAGTGCCGATGCCTGTCATGCAGTGTGGAATGTGTTTTGACTGGAAATTACATCGGCGATGATCTACAGCCAATGAGAGCGTACGATACAGGGCAAGGGAAAGTTTAGGGGGAGGAGTCATAGACAAAACATCAGCAAGCATGGCGTTTTCACTGCAAATCAGCGCACAGACAACTTGGATCGCAAGCTTCTTGCTGGCTCTCTTTTAACAAGAATAAATCCAGTCTCACTCGTGATTTTACATTATTTCATGTGTCACTTTTTGTGTGAGTCTGGTTGTGAAACATAGTTTGCAGACCAGACAGAGCTCTCTGCGATTCTTCCAATTGAAATGTTGTGTAATATGTGACTCTCTGTCACCGACCCGGCATGTACAACAGCTACTAAATGGTACCCCAGACAGTTGTGTAGTGTGAGAAGATTCGTGCCCAAGGGTTGGTCTTTGCTTCCCAGTGCATGGCTTGTAAAATGGCAGTTTAGTCAAACAGCTGAGACTGAAATCTAGAGATCTCCCCACTGCTAAAATACAACCTTCACGTTTGGCACGGTCCCACCATATACTGTACAGGATCTTGTGTAGGGTGCAGTGTTGATCACAGGTGTTGTCGACTGTCAGTCTTTGCTCTCTCGGCGGTCGCGTCGAAAGACGGAGAAGCAGCCAGAGCTTTGTGAAGGGCCCATCAGCATACGGGCCTGATTCTCATGCACAATTTTAATCTGTGAGAACAAATACAATACAAAATGTTTAGGCTTATGTGATATAAATGAATAAAGACAACCAGATGAGGAAGATATGACATAGTTAAATGCAAAATACACAAATATAGGCACACAACTTGCCCAAGACACAACTGATGTTTGAAAACAGGCAGTGAACTAATGGGCTAGAATGTGAAGTGTGAGTGTCATTAAAATCTTATTTATTAACTCTGTACCCGTCACATTTAATTGGGTGCTGAATTCTCAATTCCCCATTTATGTGTCAATTATAATTCCACATCAAAGGTGATGGTAAATATCAAGCTCTTCTCTTTGAGTTCACCCATGTGCTTTGTTCATGAAAGTATTTAGACACAGTAATGGCAATAAGAAGGTAAATGGTACTGAACACCTCAATAAGAAAACCTTTGGAACATTTAAGTTTAATTAAGAGGTAGAGTCAACATGACATTTTTTAACGTATGGGGTGAAATCGAGAGTGTTCATATATAATGCAAATTTATTGGAACCATGCCCTTTATAGTGTCTCTCTGGAACAATTTAGAAAGACAAGATAAGATTAAGTGCCATTAGGTGAGGATTGTAGCTAATAGATAATATACTTGATTCTCTAAAGAATAAAATTATTCTCTACTGCAAAATAATGCGATACAAAATAAGGTGAAGAAAAAAAAACGCTTTAAGTAAAATCTTGGAAGATTTTATGGAAAAATAAATATAATATATATTTTCTTACACATAAAAATATAATATAATATAGGCTATATATATATATTTTATATACAGTATATATATATATATATATATATATATATATATATATATATATATATATATATATATATATATATATATATACATACATACATACATACATACATATATATATATATTACATAGAAATGTTTGTATTTTTATATTAATATATATTTCATATATATAATAAAATATATGAATATAAGAATACAAAAATATGGAATTCCATAAAAATATAAATACTCAAAAAAACTACTTTCTGAAGACATTACTTAGCGGTTTTTTTCACCTTATTTTGTATTGCATTATTTTGCAATAGAGAATAATTGTATTCCTATATATATATAATTTAAATTTCAGTGTTATATAATTATCATTTTTTTCCCCACTGATTGCCACTGGTTTACAGAAAAACCCTCACAAGCAAATACAAATACAATGCAGCGCCACCTAAAAATGGATTAGCATAATCACTTTGGCTGAGGATAAGTTGGAACACCTGAATATCGACTGTAGTGTCTCAAAAAGCATTCCTTGCGTTTACTGACACTAATTAAGCATCAATGAAGCCATAGGTTGCCATGGAGATCACCTGCTAGTATAACAGTTATGTTGCCGTCTACCTTTAGCCGGAGTTTTAATCTACAGGTACAAGTGCTCCTTCCAATTAATTGTGTTGTCATGCTTTTTGGATTCCAGGCATCGACAAAATGAAGTATATGTAAATGAACACTGCACTTCAGAAAAGATGCTTTCAGAGAAGGGAAACTTTAATTAAAGGCAAACAAAGCTTTGATTCTTGCAAATGAAGTTGTTTCTTTGGGCTGGAGCATATTTTCAGCTTTCTTGTAAGATGCTGCTGTGGTTTTTACACAAATTATCAGGAAAATCTAAGACTGACCAACTCAAGCCAGTTTAGGAAGAATGTAATAAAAAGCCTCTTAAAGAAAAAAACATTCCCACTATTAAAAATGTATATTTGAACACTAATATCAGGTACATTTAAGCATATAATAAATATTTTTATTAAATACTTACAGTGCATGGGCTTTGCATCCATGGCTCTCCATCTATTTGCATAGGGAGGGGTTTACTGGTTCTGTCAATGGAAGATAGTAATATAATACAGAAACATGAAGATATATAACATGTTATTTTGTTCATTTGTGTTTATATACAGTATATATGTAAACATCAATAAATGAGGTTAACTTAGGTTTATTTTTTTGCACCATATTAAATATTTTCTTCCTTCACTACCTGTCCTATACAGTGTGTATGAAATGAAGTTTTAATGCAGACAAAGACCTGCACAAATATCTCATGAAATAATACATTTTAAATGTATTTCAAAGAAGTCTCTTCTGCTCACCAAGGCTGCATTTATTTGATCAAAAAGACAGTAAAAACAGTAATAATTTAATATTATTACAATTTAAAATGTCACATGATCCTTCAGAAATCATTCTAATATGCTGATTATTTGATGCTCAAGAAACATTTCTTATTTTTATCAATGTTGAATAGGGGCAAAAAGGCATTTTTTTAAAGGGGTGGTTGAGTATGATTTCACTTTTCTAACTTTAGTTAGTGTGTAATGTTGCTGTTTGAGCATTAACAACATCTGCAAAGTTACAACGCTCAAAGTTCAAAGCAAAGGAAGATATTTGCTTTTAAAGAACAAACGGCTGGTATGGACTACACAACATTCCTCCCAGGTTAGTGACATCACCAACCCTAAAATGTACATAAACCCGCCCCCGGGAACACACAGTCCATGTTGAGAAGAGGAAAAGTTGTAGTCGAGCACATTTGTGAGTCAGCTTAAACTTTAGCATCCATCTTTTCACATGCAATAGAAAGTCACTCTGTGTGCATCTCACAACAGTTCCTATAAGAGCAACTGTCAAACCATGACAGAATATCCTAATTGAAGATAGTTAACTCCACATCAGCAACATAAATTCATCAACTAACCATTCAGAGACGTCCTGTTGCATTCTACTTGTTGTCACTTCTTCTTGAGTCTCTCCATCTTTGTCTGACTCCGTTTTAACATTAAAGGCAGAACAGTTTCTGTCATTTTAGTGTGTCTGCTTGAGGTAATCGCAGCTGCTAACACACACTAGCTCTTGAAACCCCGCCCTCTGCAGCAGCTCATTTGCATTTAAAGGGCCAGGCACAAAATGGTGCGTTTTTGCAAACACTCAAAAAGTGACAACTTTAACATGCTATATACAAATATCTGTGGGGTATTTTGTGCTAAAACTTCACACACACACACACACACACACACACACACACACACACACACACACACACACACACACACACACACACACACACACACACTGGGGACATTGGATTTATTTTACATCTTGTGAAAAGTGCATTTTACCACCCCTTTAATAATTTTATAACGTTACAAAATATATATATTTTTTTATTTCTTCCACACAAAAAAATCATTAATATTATAAAAGATAATTAAAAGGATCATAAAAGCTGCATGCATAACAATTGAAAAATAATAATTATATACAGTATATATAATAATATATGTCATTATTTAATGTCATCTAGTAACGTGGCTAATGCTTTGGCGATATTAAACTTTTTTACTATACTAATCAAGTTACTCAAATCTAACCCTGCACATTTCAAAATTCAGTATATAAGGACTACTTGCACACAACAGCACATTGTTGTTAAGCTAATGTAGTAATCGGGGTTGATTTGTGTACCTGATAATGATGGAGGAACACTGGGCCAGACGTCTGCCTGCGCTCTTCAGACCCGTGTAGATCTGCCCCATTTCCATCGCCCCCTCCAGCCCCACCACCTCCAACAGCTGGTCAGAGGGGTCTGCCATAGAGGAAGCAAAAGTCCATTCAATTATGAAGTTACAAACGAGTAGACCAACAATTTAGGAACATGTGTTCATCACAGAGTCGTTTTCTTTCACGTAAAATTACGTAACATTTCTAGTCTGGTTAAAGTCTCTGAACTTACAATTACTTACCTCTCCTCTCTTGAATCATTGATGTATCAGGATGTACCATAAACAATTAAATAATTATGTGAATATTGTTGTGTCCTATATGATAAATTGCTTGTTTTTCATAAAAGCATCTGTTAACGTCCCCCTAGTCAATAATTGTATCCCTTTAAACTAATCTTTGATCACCAAAATTACATATTCAAATGTTTTTTTTTTTCTGTGATTTTTTTTTTCATGGCTTAAAATAGCTTGAATATAATAACTCTAAACCCCTTGCTTCATTTAGTATATGCGGAATCATGAATATGCTAATTAGCCCCGCCTCCACTCACTCACATCAGCTCAGAGATTCACTCGGCCAACTTACTGAGGTAAACGCAGCACAATATGATTAGCCTTTTGCCCTGACTATGTTATCAAACAGCTAATAATGTGTTGCTAATGTTACACAAACCATATTCCCATTCGCCATCTCAGAGTCCGGCAGCTGCGTTCTAATAATAATCAGAAAGTCAGTGGAGAAAGGTATATAGTTGATCATAACATCGTAATATACATTTACACCCGCTATATTGCTAAATCTACCCGATTTTTCATATCAACTAAAAAATATACAGAGATAACCTGGCTTCTCTTGAGACTCCCCTGCTAGTTCACTGTTAATGATATGCTAAAGCCCACAGGCATGTTGACGTGATTGTTTACAAGGTTGTTTGTGATGTCAGAAACAACAGTGATTTGAAACCGTCTTTTTTCCACTGCAGTTTTAAGGAGAAAATTCTCAGCAATGGTGTTGACTTATGAATTTGCACATGGTTTGTCAGTCTTAAAGCACATTAAAACACCATATAGACATAAACAGCATTGAAAACTTGATTTTCACCACAGGGGGACTACATTTATAGCACATGTAAGGTGAAAATCTGTGCTAATACCTAAAGTGAATTATTTTGCATTATCATTAATATACATTAAATAACACAAAACCGAAGAGCCCAAGCAGACAGTCCTCTCCCTCCAAAACACAAAACCAATATCAATATCCTTGTCAAAATGTGTTAGCCTGTTATAGCATCCGCTTTCTACCAAGCCTGACCCATGGGGGGACGTCAGGGGGAAAAGATTACGAGGAGAATGTCCAAAAGAGAAGATGAGGAGCAGACAGTGGAGGTGTGTTTGGGCGGAAAGGGGGGAGCGTGTGAGAAGAAGAGAGAAAAAAAGCAGACAAGCTTGATTTGGAATCTTCACAGTCTGCCTTCCGCTCTAAAAAAGCATAAATTGTCACCGTTGGAGAAAAGGAGGGGAGGGAAAAAACACCAACAACCCACAAACAAAACACCTATTAATTAGAATGCGACACTGATGCAAAGCAATCTAGTGTTCCTCCATATTTATTAATTTCTTTTTTGTTTTGAAGTTATGAGCATTGATTTTTCCTCGGTCGGAGGTCCAGTGTCGCGCTGGGACCATCTGTTCAGTAACAGCTCCTATGAGTCTTCCTCTCCTCCTCCTCAAACACACACGGTGTCATTCAGTCCACAGACAGGCAACAGTCAACCACACAAACAATCAGAACTGAGAGCTGGCAAAGCTCTGACCGCCAGCACAAGGTCCAGTCAGGCCTGTTGCATTGCATCCAATCATTCATTTTAGATTTAGATTTTAGTTTGGACCCTTTTTAGGGTATCTTAGTGAGATGGGGGAAGAAGGGGGGATGTGTGTGAGCCAGGTTCAAACTCTCACTACTCGCATAAGCACTATGGCTTGATGTGCACATATATCATGTATCTTATGTCTGTTCTATTCTATATCCTTGATTTATTCCATTATATTCTATAGCTTACACATTTTATATCTTATTTTATTCTATTCCTTACATGTATTGTATTTCTATTCTGTTTCTATTTTTTTATATCTAATTCTACTCCTTGCATTTATTCTGTATTTAATATTTACTCAATTATGTAGTTAACATATTTTAGATCTTATTCAAGAGATTCAGTTTATTCAATTCTAATGGTTACATATTTGATAGCATATTTCTTAAATCTAATCTATTTTCTAACATGTATTTGGTTCTATGTTACATTTTAATTGTATATCTTTCATAAATTACTAATCTTTATCTACTCTTTTTTTTATCTGTTCTTACATTTGTTCTATTCTGTTTCTTACATTTTAATTCTATTCTGTATTTTACATTTTAAGTCTATTCTATATCTTTCATAAATTACTAATCTTTATTTGCTCTATTTTTCTAGTCTTTTCTTACATTTGTTCTATTCTGATCTGACATTTTAATTCAATTCTATTATATTCCTTTCATACATTACTAATCTTTATCTCCTCTTTTCAATCTTCATTATATTATGTACATTGCATACATTCTGTATCTTACATGCAATTCTATATTGCTAATACAGTCATAGATACCCAATGGGTGCTAGGAAGTGATATGGTGAGCAGGTGTTTTGCATCATAGCGGTAACTACTAAATGTATTTTAGGATGGCTGGAACACTATTGACCAATCGGAAGACAATATCAGAATAATTTGTTTTATGAACATAAATATGAGTTACACCACAAGTCCATTCACATATTTAAGCTAAATGTCACGTGTGCAAAACCCTATTCTACATGTGCCTAAGGGCAATGCAGGGATATATTCCTTAAATATGCAAAAGCAAAACACAAAAACAGTGTTGGTTCCAGTGGTCTGGCAGACGCCACAGTTAATGGGGTAACACAAATACCTGGATTGTTGTACCAACCCTGTGTTCAGTTGTTGTCAAGGAGACAAGGCTGTGAACGAGGCCTTGCTGGGATTTGAAAAAATGTGTGAGAAGTAAGAACTGCATGTGCTGAGTGTGTGTGTGTTTGTATGAGTGTACACAGTCCTTTGACCACTATGGCTCTGCTCTTTAAAAGGGTCAGGCTTGCCGACTCGTGAGGCTGAGAGCTCACACAGAGGACACCGTCAGAGTCAGGCTGAGGGGATTTCTAAATGCCTGAGGGAGAGGAGAACACTAACGCAGATGAAACACTTCACAAGAAGTTACATTAAAACAAAGTGTTAGCATTCCCATTCATTTCAATGACAGGTGATGTTCGGCTGGGAAATTATGCCCACAAAGTTTCTGCATGCTGGTATACTGTAATTGCTTCATCAGCACTCAGTTACAGGGTTTTTTAGCCAATCACCTGAGCCATAAATGCCATCGCTCAAGATCCAGGCAGTAGAAAGTAGAAGTAGACATGTCATGCTGTTAAGAGATGGTGGAACATACAAAACTTTAGGCTATACTAATATTCAAATTAAACAAAACATTTAAAACAAATAACAAAAATAAGTTAAAATGTGAAAAATTTCATTATGAAAAAATATGCAAACTTTTAATTAAATGAAATTATAAATACATTCAAATTAATACTCATTAAAAAAATACATTAAAAAAAATTAAATTGACATGGGATTTTTGAATGGCTGCCAGTTAAGAAAGATTTTGAAGAAGAATGTTGCCCACATAATGATGCAGTTACGGCATCTACCAGCAGGGGTTAACCGGCCGAACCTTAACCCCTTTATCTACAAATAAAATGTGGCACTACTAGAATTACCAAAAGGAATTGCGAAAAGGATGGTTTTCCTGAACACTCCAATCAAACTGCCAATCAAACAGATAGCTCCGCCCCAAACGGACACGTGACACCATTGATTGAGCCAATGTTGCTATACTATAGGGGACGCTTAAACAAACAGAGACATTTTTGAAAGTGCCACAGAGCAGTGTTTACACTTTTCAGGGAGAAAATCAACTTTCAAATCAATTTCTAAAGGTCTCAGCATGCTAAGCTGGAATAAGAAAATGTATTTTAACACTGAAAAATGTCAAATCTCCTTCACGTTTCAACGCAAACCTCTCTTTCTTTTGCACATGCACACACGTACACAAGCCGTGTGCACCTGATAATGGTGTTTTCTTGTCACCTGTTTTTTCTTTTCTTTCTGTGTGATTGAACAGCCAGTGTTGCTCATGACGCACATGGAGCGACAGGCGCAGGGAGGGCTGAGGTACGCAGGAGGGGGGTTGGGGGGGCTTTCACACAGTGTGTCAGGGGACATCAGTAGCCCCAGTGCAGCCCACGTCCATGCTGAATAATTCAGCCCGCCTCCATTCCCTTCCACCTGAGGAGGCCTGTCTCCTAGCGTCACCAGCGGGGCCACTCAACTGCTCCCGAAAGGTCAGACTCTACCCCATCTGAGAGCCGGGCCTCTGGGGCTAATGCACTCCCTGTTTACCATCCAGCTAATGCTCCCTCGACTAATCTGACAAGCACAGGCCTCTCACCTTCAGAGCTCCTTCAGATGAAGCCGTATCTGCAAAGGCTTTCAAAACCACGGCAAGGCGCCCGGGCTAAGTGCCTTCTCTGGTCCGAACCTGGGCTCACGGTCGCCTTCTCGCCAATCAATTGATCGTTCTTTCCCAGAGTAAATCGAATAGAATGGAGCGTAAAGGTTTTTTCTTCCCGGCTCTCTTTTTCGGAAGCCGGTTTTATTTGCAAAGCGCTCTGTTACTGCTTTAGCCCAACTGAGAGACGCAGCAGAGATGCAGCAGGATATTAGAGCAAACATGCATGATACAAATGGGTGCATTTATCAGCGTCTGACTCGTATTGACTGAAATTAAAGAGTGCAAGGGGCTGGGTGAACTGGAAAGACGGCAACAGACTAACGACAACTGAGATAATGGATTGGTACTTGGGGTTTAACTGAGGTGGACAGATTAAAGAGTTTAACGAATGAGATACTATGGAGTTAAGGCGTGTAAATGTACAGATATTGATATACTGTACAAAACATGAATAAGTATACTCAACTCATACTAGAGGTTATATTTCATTTTCACCCCTATTGACTGAAAAGAAAGCAGCAGGGCCAAGCAAGTAAACACTTTGACCACTGTAAACAAGTAAGTCTAACTGACAATCTCTTTCAAATGGGTGATTTCTCATCAGGGAACATCAAATACTGTGATTGTAAGACTCAAACAGGCTCAGACGTTTCACCCTTCATTCTGCTCTTTGTGATCCGAAACGTTCCCATGATAACGGCCCAAAGAGATTCTGTAAAACTACAATCAATGCTCTCAAAGCGGGCATGATACATGATTTTCCCCAACGTGGTGACAACCGGCGTACACATTTCTAGATTAGTGAACAGCGTTCTGCCTTGATGATCCTCCGTGGAGGGAACATCTAAGTGTTTATCTCAAAAACAACTCTTTATTGTTCTTTGTGCTTTGACGGGATTTGGCCAACTCGCCAAAATGTAAATTGGTCTGACCAGCATGTAAAGTGACGAACCACAGTTACAGTTATGTTTTTAAATGTATAGGCGGGTTTATGGAAAATATATTATACGATAAAATAGACCAGTATGTACTTAAATATGTACTTATTGGTATGACAATGTTCGCATATGACTTTGTATGCAAACTAGAAGCCTGTTTCCGCCATAATAAAATTATTAAAGGGTAATTGTGATTCAAAGGGGTCATGAACTGAGAAATCTAGTTTTCCTTGAGCTTTTGATATATAAGAGGTCATCATACTATAAGAATATCCTGTAAGTTTCAGAACTGAAAACTTCCTTGTTAGTCCAAAAACAGCTTTCAATGTCTCAGTTGAGCATTATTTATTTGTAAGCGGTACATTTCGCAGTTGATTTTCGGCGCAGGCTTTGCAAACAGACTGTTATGATATGGACTCGACTGTAAAGTAACAGTGTTAATGCGACAACATGTAAGTAACAGTGTTAATGTGACAACATGTAATAAGTGAATAACAGTGTTAATTCAAATGAAAGCATTCGTGAGAGTGTGTTCAATATGTCTGTGATCAGCTAATGCTCATCACTGCAACCTTTCATGCATGAATATAGTTCTTCTGAATATAATGCTATAATCAACACTTTACACAATCAGTTAACCTTGAGACCTGTAATAGTAAGAAATGTGCTAAAAGTTTTGAGAGAGTTAAACATGTAATACTTAGCTATTTCATATACAAAAAATATTAGCCAATCACAGCAGTGGGCATTTACACTGAAGTCTCACAGCAGACACTTCCCTTCAAACCGAGTGTTCAAATCAGAGGGCTAAAATCAGGGTCGGAAAAATGCCTTTTATTTCTAAATTATGAAAAAAAATTATGTAAAAATCACCACAAGTGCACCACATAAACCAATGCAGTTCATAACCACTTTAATATTATACTCATATGCATATGCATAAATATATATATATATATACACACACTCACAAATTTTATGTCTGAAATTATGACCATGTCTCGCAATGTGACTTTATATCTAAAAGATGTATCTCACAAATGGAAGTTTCATGTGACTTTAAAGGGGTCCTATCATGCCCTTTTACAAAGTCTTGATTTTGTTTTTGTGGTGTACCAGACTAGAATATGCTTTAATGTTTGATTGTTAAAAAAACATATTTCACATATTTTACATTAGGGCCTACTATAGCACCTCTCTCCCCAGTCTGTCCCGAATGCGCCATTTAGTTCCGGTTTCGATGAAGCCCCTCCTTCTGAAATATGAAATGTGCTGTGATTGGTTAGCTAGCCCAGTGTGTTGTGATTGGCACCGCTTGTTAGCGCATGTTCAGGAAATGTCCCGCCCCCATACCATAACTGCGAGCTCTACTCAGAAGTAAATATTAAGGATGCCGTCAATTTTAAACCAATTCAAGCCTGATTCAGACTTAAGAATGTTAACAGAGAAGAGGAACGTCCAAAACGGATTTCACGCACAAACTTTGCAAGCACGGATTTCACAGAACGTTTTAGAGTGGTATGTTGGTTTTTAAAAATGTCGTAATCCACAAACAACAGATTATCACGACAAAGTGGGAACTGCTCCATTTCAGGAGAAGGTTTTGTTTGTAGCCTGCATTGTGGTTCTGGAAGCTGTTCTTTGTAAAATGTGCAGCACACAGAAAAACGTTGGGGTTATAACGAGATTCAACAAATGAGTTTGCGAAATTGTGGACAAAACAGTGCGTCTTTGACATAGCGACAACACTGTCTTCTCTAGCGCAGCTCAGCCAGGCCCCGTCCCCTTTTTTGCGAATTTAAATGAGTAACGGCCTCACAAAGCCCGGAAAAAGCGCGTTGTAGTCCAAACGGGCCGTTCATTGTAGTTCTTGAAAAGTGGATTTTGTTAAATAAAATATCTCCCTTTGGAGTGAACTTTGAGCTTTGTAACCTTGCAGATCTTTTTTATGCAACATCACACACTAACTAAAGTTGAAAAAGTGATAAAGCATAAATAGGACCTCTTTAAATTTTACATTATGACTTTATACCTCACAATTTGATTTTATATCTCACAAATGGGATTTTATATTTCGCATTATGACTTTATATCCACATTATGATTTTAAATCTCAAAATGTGATTTATTTTATCTCACATTATGTGTTTATCTCACAATGTAACTTTAAATATCACAAATGGGAATTTATATCTCATGTTATAACTTTGCTGTAATGTTTTTATACTTAAATTGTTACTAAGTACCTCAAACAAAATGTTGAATATCTTTCAAAGATCTGATACCCGGCGTTTATTTATTATTTCAGGCGGACTGTCAAAAACAACCTGTGTACTCTTAGGAAGTCATGTAAAGCCAGCCAATCAGATTAGAGCTTGCCAGATTTGTAAGATTTGCTTTTCTAGTTACCGTATGTGTGCAATAACAATAAGCCTTAAACATCAGTGGCCGGTCCAAGGGCATACTGTATAATTCTGAGACTACAAAGAACCAAAGTTGCACAACTTAGCTTGAAATTGTGCAAACTTCGTAGTATGAAAAACAAGAATTTGCATGATTTATTATGGCAGTCATTTCAGTACCCTTGAGCACAGCTAGTGGCAACAGCAGACGTATGTGACAGTAAGCCTTTATAAAGTACAGTTATTAAAACCCCAATCAGCCTGGTTTTACCATGGTATAGTTGAGTCTGCTTTGATTAGACAGGTCTGTCCACCAACGCTAGCACAAGCCATTACAGAGCCACTGACAATCCCAAACACTGACATTAAAACTGCACCCCTTCAACCCAAACAAAAGCCACTCGCCATGATTCAATGTGTCACTGGTGAAATATTCATCATGAAAGAAAAGTTTCTCTGAAGTTGCCTTTGATGAATCAGGTGTGAAGACAAGGACTTTGCAAACCAGTAATGTTAAGGTGACCCTTAAAGAAATGTTCCAGGTTCAATTCAAGTTAAGCTCTATTGACAGCATTTTTGGCATAATGTCTATTACCACAGAAACTAATTTTGAATAGACCCCCAGTAAAAAATAAATGTATAAAAATAAAAACGAATAAAATAAATGATTGAAAAGTTTAAAAACTGTATGGGAATCAGAACCCAACATCTCATTCATTTTGCCCTGCATAGTAGCCTACAATACGATTTGTGATATGCGAGCATGCGTTTGTATACCTTGGACAGCAAAAATGAGTTGTTTGGGGTCAACAATTGTGGTCTTCTTTTCTGGAGACTTCTTCCCTGTTCTACGGTGACCCCTCCGTTTCTTGCTCTCTCCCCATAGGTTGGAACCGCCGTGCATGCTGGGAATATTCAGGACGGCGATGCCCTCCAATGAGATGTTGCTGAGGTTCAGGGTGATACCATCACACTACAAAAAAACATGGGAAAGAATTGCAAGGCGTGTTTATGAACAGTATAGTATATATATTTAAATTACAATTATTATACAGTGAATGAATCGATCAATCAATAATGAATAAATAAATAAATCTACATCTGTTTTATAAGCACAAGCACACTGAAAATAAATTGCTCTTTGTTATAATACAAAAACAACAAAATCCTGAAAGACATTTTGGTAAAATATTACAATTATTCTTGTATTAAAACAATACGCCACAGTTCTTTGCAGTGGTTTTGCAGGGGGTGTTTAAGTGTTAGAAAGACGATAAGGCATGTGGTTTCTCACTTATTCTCATTACCTCCACCTCAAGATAATCATGCAGCTTCTTGCAAGTTGCGGAGAAGGTTTCCGAGGTGCCAAACTCGAAGTACCAAAGTTTATTCTTCATCCTGAAACCAACAAGTAGTATGAGATTTTTATGGATAATGTATTTTTTATAGATCATTATCAATCATTAGGTGAGTGGTGTGGTGTCTTAAAATGAAAAGGTTATTTATTGGCATCTATGGTTTTAAGAAGAACATTTAACATCCATGGAACCTTTTCTTTGCACAAAGGGTTCTTCAGATTTTTTTATTATTATTTGCATTAAACAAAAATATTTATTTTAAGAACCTTTCACCAAAAGGTTCTTTGAGGAACCCAAAATATTTCTTTGCTGCGAGAAAAAAACAACATTTTGAGTGTAGTGGTTAAATATCTGAGCTGGTAACTAACCTATATATATATTATATATATATATATATATATATATATATATATATATATATATATATATATATATGCATGATATATTGGTACCATAATGGTTATCAGCCAAAATTTAATGTTTGTGCAAGCACAATTCACCTATTTTAACATTTAGGTGATTACATGCCTTACTTTATTATACCTTTATTCTTTAAATCATTTAATAATACCATTAATGTAATCTTTAGCTAATCTTGAAAATAATATACATTTTTCATACTGTACGTTATACTATTTTAAACTACAGGGCTGTTGAATGCTTGAATCTGATTGGTTGGCGAACTTTCTAAGGTGTGCAATTATTTTCCGGGAAACGCACGGCTAAAGTATTTCCAGCCAGGTCTCGACCGCATTACAGTTCCATATCACTTCGCCAAATTATTTCAATTATTTCAAAGGCCCTTACAGCTAACAACAGTAAATAAAACCAAAACTACACTGACCAAGAAAATAAATATAGTAAACAATAGGATAAAAATGACAAATTATTTCCATGTTTTTGCCACACAATTATGTTTTTAATATACGAAAAGCATGAACTTTCTTTCTCCCACTCTCTCTCTCTCTCTCTCTCTCTCTGCTGCTCTGATGATTTTATCTGTAAAATAGTTCAACAACTTAAAAGCTACATGACATTTCTCACGAGGTAATAACAGCGATGTTCTTGAAGCAGTTAAACTTACAGTTTTCTGTTAGTAGAGATGCTGCAGCCGAACGCTGTTACCACCTCGGGTGTGCATTATTTTTCGAATAATTCAAAATCCCGTCATCAATTATTCCTTACGTGATGCCTACATTTACTTTTAGCATTTAAAACAATTGTTTCAGTCAAATTAGTAATTTATCAGTTATCGGACTATTAAATAATTAACAGTTTATCTGTATCGGGCAGAATTTTATTATCAGTGCTAGTATACTAGTAATTGCAAGACTGTAGGTTCAAATCAAAATGAATGAATTTACAATAATGCATCACCTAAAGTAATTCACAATGACTGTCTGGTCCCCATCTTGGCATGAAAATGATCCAGGACGACTCAAAAACTGAAGCACATGGCGCAAACCCCTACGATCACAGAGCCCAGCTAGGGTTCAGAGAGGGTAATCTAGCTGCCCCTTCAATTAAGAGTGGGTTGTGGAGCCGGACCCCTGTCCCCCACCCCACACAAAGCCTCTCTGGGACCAGGATCATGATCAGTGACCTCACCAGAACAAACCACCATCTGTTTTCATTACCAGCAGACACACACACACACACACACACACACACCTGAACCTTCTACAGAAAAGACCAAACCACCAAGGATTTAGAGAATTACACAATCCCATGCATAAAAATGGGATCTAGTTAAAGGAAAAATAGGAAAAAATAAGACGTAGTAAGTAAGTGGTGATCCGTGGTGATTGTTAGCATGGTACACTCAAAAATAAAGGTTTGTTATTGGCATTGATGGTTGCATGAAGAACCTTCTATTGCACAAAATGTAGTAGAAAAGGGTTATTTAGATCATTTGAATGTTCAACACACTAAGAAAAAAAATTAAGTCAAGAACTGATCATTAAAAGGTTCTTTGGGGAACCAAATTTGGTTCTTCAATGGCATCGCTGTGAAAACTTCCTTTTGGACCCTTTATTTGTAAGAGTGTATAAAAAGAAACATTTGTGGTATTGTACAATCAAATATAAATACAGAAAAGACGCATTATGTTTCTAACATCAATCTGTGCCTCTATAATTAAAAGGGAGGTGACAGGTATTATTCACCCAATTTCACACAGAATGGATTAAATTTATATTAATGGCAACAGCACTTCTTAGATGCCCGTAAACTGAATCCGACCAAAATCCTCGCATCAGTAGCGAATCCACAACAGATTATCAATCAGGGGTCCGCGGCGGGAAGAAAACCTTTTAAAACACGCTGATGTGCAGAAACTGTGCAATAAAAAATGGCCCCCTCTTCACTGCATCCCAGCCCCAACAACCTGGATCTATTAGTATAAGCAGGACAACAATCGCTGAATTATTGATTTCCTCATTAGACTTTTTGTCAGGACCATTTAGTGACGTTAAAAATGAGCTTTCATTAGCCACTTGCAGGAGAACCTCGCCGCCTTTGATTTATAATGTGCAACATGGTCAATATACGGCAGAACTGATGAGGAAAACACGGCGCACACGGAGAGGTGGGCAATGCACACCTCACAGATTAAACGGACACACACTTCTTCATTGTGACGGAGGCTGAAAACTCTCCTCCCAGTGTGTACTTACAGTTACACACACATTCAGGACATACTGGATGCCTGGATTAACATGTGCTTCATTATATGTCTAATTAAATGCTGCATTAAAACCAAGAGTAGAATTTCGAAGGATGGTTTGTTAGCATATATTTAATCTAATTGAGAAGGTTAACAGACACTGTACATGTACAGTACAGTAAGTGTCTGTCTGTGTTACATCATTTGAACTCATTTTGACTGGAACTCTTACTAATAATTTGTTTCAAATTCTTGAAAATTCTAGAAAATTTGGTTCTAAATAAATATGATTTTTAAACAACCAAAGAGACTTCATACCGCTTTATATTACATATAGTTAGGGTTAGAAGTGGTCAAGGTAAACTGTACTTGTATAAAAAGTAAAAGATTAAAAGTCTCCTTTTATGAGAAAGGTAGAAAAAAAACAGGTTTGGAACAAAGTAAATAATAAAAATAAAAACAAATCCAAAGATGATTAGCCAAAGATGATAACAATGAAGTAAAGACTAAAAATATATATACCGTAGTTTCATTATAGAAGTTTATCAGGATCTCTAACATACTGTAGATTTTAGACAACGTGTCTTTTCGCTAGACTTCACCTCTGAGTTCCAGTATTGCTAACATTTGAGCAAAAGATCAGGATAGATTGTGCCAAGATGGCTCCTTAGTCGATTCCCTCCACTTAACCTAACAAGAGTGCTAAAGCGACAAATCAAGCCGATCCCTTTGCTCATTAGGTAATTAGGAGCATCTCATCTCTTCAATCGGATTCCCATCTGTTCTGTTCCCTTTCACCGACGCACACAAGTAGGGCTGATAGACGGGTCACATCTGCACTAAAGACTGTGGGAAAGATCCATGCACACACTAGGAGGGCTGGAATGAAATTTTGGATTATTCTTACATGTGAAACAGGTGTAAATGAGGTTACCGAGTCAAACAAAGTACGAAAAATGTACATAAAGTGTCGCGAATCAACATTGTCTCAACTATGTGTCTTTGCAGTGGTACTGAATGGGGACCTGAGGCAAAGTGTGATGGTTGCGTTGTGGACCCGAGGCGACTTTGCCTCTCGTCACTTTCTGCTGCGTCTGAGAAAGGCAAACATGGTCTTGTCATCGATTTTTCTTTTGACACCTAATCTAACCTGTAGTGATGTATGACCTCATTCTCACACTAATTTCTTCTTTATCTGAGGTGATAAATATCACATTGATATAACTACCTCTGTCAGGATTGCTCTGATGCACTGTTTTGTAGAACATGACACTTCAAAGACAGAGAGAGAGAGAGAGAGAGAGAGAGAGAGAGAGAGGGGGGGGGGGGGGCAGCATGCTTAAAAAATACAAAAAAACTAATTATAAATATATTAAAATAGAAAACCGTTATTTCACAGTTTTTTATTTTTTATCAAATAAATACAGCCTTCTGTAGAACATTCAAGTTAATTATTAAAAAATGATTTTTATATACCGATATGTGATATACTAGGAATATAAAGAATGTTATGAAAAAAAATACAAAACTTAAATACCGGTATATGTATACAGTGCTATGCATAAGTTTAGACACCCATGCTAAAGTTGACTAAAAAGAGGAATAAAAAATCATCTTTTGGAAATTGAACTTAATGCCTTAATTTAAAAAAATAGGAAAAATCCAACCTTTAAGGACACCAATTTTCGTTGTGAATGAATAATGTATCGTAAATAAATAAATGTTCTTCCTTAAAATACAGGGTGCATAAGTTTGGACACCCCTATGTTAAACTCCCATAGAGGCAGGCAGATTTTTATTTTTAAAGGCCAGTTACTTCATGGATCCAGGATACTCTGCATCCTGATAAAGTTCCCTTGGCCTTTGGAATTAAAATATCCCCACATCATCACATACCCTTCACCATACCTAGAGATTGGCATGGTTTTATTTCAGTTAGCCTAACAGCTGGTTTGATTTGCATTGAGAGATGATCTTATGGAAAGTACTCCATGCCAATCTCTAGGTATGGTGAAGGGTGTGTGGTGATGTGGGGCTATTTTAATTCCAGAGGCCAAGGGAACTTTATCAGGATGCAGAGTATCCTGGATCCATGAAATAACTGGCCTTTAAAAATAAAAATCTGCCTGCCTCTATGGGAGTTTAACATAGGGGTGTCCAAACTTATGCACCTTGTATTTTAAGGAAGAACATTTATTTATTTACGATACATTATTCATTCACAAAGAAAATTGGTGTCCTTAAAGGTTGGATTTTTCCTATTTTTTTAAATTAAGGCATTAAGTTCAATTTCCAAAAGATGATTTTTTATTCCTCTTTTTAGTCAACTTTAGCATGGGTGTCTAAACTTATGCATAGCACTGTATATATATATATATATATATATATATATATATACACTGTACATATTACAAGTGCTGGGTAGATTATTTACAGACAGTAATCCATTACTGAATAGAAAATACATGATGGCAATTGTAGTTAGGGTAACACTTTACAATAAGGTTCATTTATTAAACATTAGTTAATGTATTAACTAACATGAACTAACAATGAGCAATACATTTGTTACAGTATTTATTAATCTTTGTTAATGTTAGTTAATATGAATAAAGCTGTTCATTGTTTGTTCATGTTAGTTCACAGTGCATTAACTCATGTTAACAAGATTTTAATAAAGTATTAGTAAATGTTGAAGTTAACATTAACAAAGATGAATAAATGCTGTATAAGTGCAGTTCATTATTAGTTAACGTTAACTAATTTAGTTAACTAATGTTAACTAATGAACCTTATTATAAAGTGTTACCGTAGTTAGTAATGTCATCTATTACGTTGCACATTTTAGAAATACAATCTGATTACTTTTTGATTACTTTTGACCTAACTCATTTGTCACATTGATGTGACTAGAATAATCTTGTAGCATATTAGCATATAAAAATGCAGAGAGAAAGAAAATTTATTTCACTCTTTATCAACAACGTGAAGTGCATTAAACATGTCTCAAACTGGGGTTTGTGTAGGAACTGCAGGGGGTTCGGAAATGAATGAAAAGGTAATAATCAAGTAAAAATATCTTAAAATGAAACAATTAAAATAAAACACTTGTAAAAAGTTAAATTGGGGAGAATCTTAAAAATGAGAAGAATTATGGAGAATCTGTAAATTTGTAATAATTCATTGCCTGAATATTAAGTATTCATGTAACTAAAAAGTAACTGCATATAGTATATAATAACTGTATATGTCTGATTACAAGTATTTTAAAGTGTAACAATCGAATTACAAGTATTTAATATTAGGAATCTGATTACGTAATCCAGATTATCCAAATCCATTGTTGCCTCTTAAAATACCTCGCTTTGGACTACTTAAGGCAGGTATCCTTTGTGGAGAAACAATCCCAGAATGCATTGCAACAAGCTCAGTGAAAGAGTAATGCATTTAGCAGGTAGCCTTTAAAAAAAAAATATGTTAATAACTTTAAACCTACCAAAAGACTAAGCTAAAATAGTTTGGTGTGTGCGCATTCTGGAATGAAAAGAGTAAAGGGAGGCCTGCCATGCGAGTAGAGCGGGATCTCTCGACTCCGAGTGATGGTTAATGGCTGGAGAGTGTGAGGGAGGAGAGGTTCCCTGACAGCTGGCGGCCCTGCAGGAGTCAGTGGCTCCACATGGGGCTGCGGGTACTGAAGAGGTTGCCGGAGATCTCAGCGGGGAAAGGAGGCCTTTCTAGTACCGCTGGGCTTTATCTGACTACTGGCCATACCACAGGGACCAAGTGCACATCGACACCTAAAACTCAACTACAGCTCTGTTGTGTACAAGTGATCTGTGATACACAACAGTCATCAGTGCACACGTATAACACTCAGTCTCTTGTACAGTAAGGGCTTCCCTGTGGAATTCGGCTCCAGTACGGATGGGGAATGTCTCACAGGCCCTGCAGATGGAGACCAGCATCTGCCAACTGAGTCTAAGAGATGCAACACAGGTAATCAGATGACAGCAAGTCCTGGCACGTCTACAAACATGAACGAGACTAAACCATAGAGGATCTGGCGGACGGCCATCAATCTGAAATCAAACGCAATGGGGTCTTCCAATAAACCCACTAATGAAAGGGAGGTTGCTGTGATTTCTAGATTTTATACACTTCTGTTCAAAAGTTTGGAGTCAGACATTTATTTGAACTAAATTAAACTGATACAAAAAGACAGTAAAGACAATTATAATTCTACAAAATATGTATATATATGTATATGTATCAAAATATGTATCATTATGTATAAATTATGTTTGTTCTTACTTTCTAAACAGAATCTGAAAAAAAAAAAACATTGCGAATAATAATAATAAGGAATTGAGCACCAAAACAGCATATTATATAATGATTTCTGAAGGATCAAGTGACACTGAAGACTGGAGTAATGATGCTGAAAATTCAGCTTTGACATCACACGAATAAATTACATTTTAAAATATACTTTAAACTGTAATAATATTTCACACAATTACTGTTTTACTGTATTTTGATAAAATAAACGAAGCCTTGGTAAACATAATAAACTTTTTATATATATATTACCAACCCCATACTTTTGAACAGCATTGTACTTTATTTTGAAAGATGGCAGTCAAAGTCCAAAATGAAAGAAAAAAAAAGCACCATAAAAGTATGATAAAAGTGGTCCATGTGACTTATAGGTTAATTTTAACTTTTTTTTAAATCCAAACAATGAAATTGAGGTCCAAAACAACACTGGACCCGATTGACGTTCATTGTATGGAGAGAAAAAACACTGAGGCATTTATCAAATTTTGTGTTTCAATGATTAAAGAATATCATTCAGGTTTGGAACAACATATGGTGAACATATGAGTATATTTTGAATGAACTGCGGTCTGTGGTCTGAAAAATCAGCAGGGACCAATAAAGAATACAAACAGAAGAAACTGGTCAAATAAATAAATAAAATAAAAACAAACAAATAATATATATCACTTTTCTATGATTTTTTTTTTGGTGCGATAAGTGTTGATACCTGACTTACATGGTTGTGCAACGTATGAGATCATCTTCTAACGTTAGGTATGTGAAGTGGCAAACATCAGGTGGAGTTGTCTGCTATTTCTGTGTGTAAGTAGTGTGTGAACATGAGGAGGTGGGTGGAGCTGGGAGGGGTTTGAAAGTCCAGCAGGGATGGGGAAAGGGCCACAGGTGAGAACTCTATAAATTACACTCTGAAGTGGTCATTAATTATAGATGACATCCCAGTCAGACCAGCGATTTCATTTGAAATGAGGAGCAGTGTGCATAGCGCTGGTGCCCTGGGCCCTGGTGCGATGGCTTACGTGTGTGTGTGTGTGTGTGTGTGAGAGAGAGAGAGCAGTGGGTCAAACAGTCTTAGCTCCTGCGTTAGCTTTTTGATGAGGACCCTCATTACGCTAAACGGCCCTCTATGGTTCAGCCTCCCTCCGACTTGAGGAAAGGTTAAACAGAGAATAATTAAAGATGACCGCCTCAGGCTGAGCATGTCACCCTTAAGGAGACACTCTGGTCAGCGGTAGGCTGTTTCAAAGACGGCTCAGTAGAGCTCAAGCGCTCCTCGCTGGTCAGTATCATACGGCTAAAATAAATCATACATCAATAACACTTGGCGTGAATGTGGAAATGGCTACAATGCAATAATTAACAACTAAAAGCCTTAAGCAAGTCTTTAAAAAATTTAAAAATATAATAAAAAGTTTAGGGTCAGTAAACTTTTTTTTATGTTTTTGAAAGACGACGGCATTTCTTTGATCAAATACACAGTAAAATTGTAATACTGTGATATCATTAGCAGTTTTCTATTTCAATATATTTTAAAATGTAATTTATTCCAGTGATGGCAAAGCTGAAATTTGCTCAGACGTTTCTTATTATTATCATTTTTGAAAACGTTTTTTTTTTGTGGAAACTAATTTTTGGTGGATTCATTGAGGAATATACATTTTAAGTAATAAATATAAATATAAAAATCGAAATATTAATTTCCTTTAAAAAAAAATATATAATAATATTACTGACCCCCAAATTTTGAACAGTACTGATAAAAAAATAAATAAATAAATAAATAAATAAAAAAAAGACAAGTGAAATTTAAAAAGCATAAATCTACCGTATGAACAGATACAAAGAATATAATTTGTTTGTATCCATAGAAAAAAATGTAAATATAAAAAGATTTGGACAAAAACAACAACAAAGTAATTCGATGGGTTTAAATATTCTTTTAAAATAACTTATGTGGAAAGATTGAGTTTGACTTTTTTCACCACGATACCATATACTGTAGCTATTATTGTCAAATCTGAATTTAATATGGGATCTGCATCAAACATTGCAACAGGATTTCAAACGGCATTGTTTTTTTTAGATGTGACTGATGATTAATACCAACTTAACACAATTTTACTATGGCATTGTGGTGGAAAACGCAATCGCATGGTTACAACCACAAGACCACACATTAAAAAAGACAGCACACGTAGTGTAATAATAAAGTTCCTAAAGCCGAAGACAACTGAGACGCTTTCTTTTCTCCTTTTTCTCATCATCTTGAAGACAGAGATTATCTTGGAAGCGCATGAATGATCAGCGATGAGAGAGAAAGTGTACTTTAACGAGTCCACGCGACGCTGCCACACTGATTGTCTGCTTTTAATCCTCGACCTCATTATCACCCTCTGGTCTTACTCCAGCAGTAAATTAATCTATCTGCAAAGTGTCAAATCTTCTCACTTTCCTCCTGGTAATCACCCGAGGTGCAAATAAAACTAGGGAGCCGAGTTCGCTCAAGACCCCGCGTCCGTTATCAACAAGACGACGCCGTGTTATAATTAAAAACCAATTGGCCATTGTTGGGTTGCTCATTAAGCCGATCAAATATTTGTGTCTTCGCTAAGGTCAATGCAATGACATTCAATAACATGCAGTGTTAACAGGAAAAACATGTTAGAGATTGGAAAAGTTGCATGGAGAAAACAGCCAAAAAAGTCATGAAAAAGATGCTAATTTCAGTGCTACGGTATATATTAAGAAAGAGAAGACTGGCAAAATTGTACCAATGGCCTAACATAGATATGCTAGACCTATGCTTGCTAGCCTAAAGCAATGTGGTTAATGGTCTAAAAACATTTTGTGTGAAGTAACCAATAATGCACAGGGAAAAAACATTGATCAACTGGACGAAAAACTGGGTTGACTACCGGTACTCATTCTGCAAAACGGGTGGCATTGGTGTCTGACTTTTATACTACAGACATTTTTTTAGACAAAATTTAGTAAATGGTTCTCTTAACCATACACACCACACGTATACATACATACATGTACTTTAAAATCCACCTATCAAACTTGAAATAGCCCCCAGATATGCATGGCCTTTGCTTCAGTAATATGATGATATATTAAAACGTTATATATTTGTAAAAGGTTCCTAGAAAAATCCAACAAAAAAAAATCTGCAATACCTTCCTAACTATGATCATACATTATTGAGGGAGAAAAGATACTATGTAATAGAGAGATCTAAACCCATTCTCTCATGTGAATTATTTATCAAATTCAAATAACAGATGGTATAATTTTCTTAAAATATCTTAATCATTATTCAAAAGACACAGTGGTATAAAACGGTTCCTGTACACAGGCTCCTGTGTGATCAGAATGCTGTTTGATTATATGTCCCACGCAGATCTGAATCAACATCAACAGTCAACATTCAAGCCTTCTGTCTTCTGGCCAATCCTGATTTCCTCAAATTAAAATGTTATCTGCTCGCCAGCTTTGAAAAATAGTATCGCACGTAGAAAGTATAATTATCATTTGATTATTAAAAGACTCTCCTGAAGGTCTTGTGTCATCACGGTGATGGAAAAATGATGTCAAACTACCCAAGCAAATTCAATTACCCAACCAATTACTCGCCTGCGTTCGTACTGACTTATTGGGACATTAAATATTAATGGGAGCATGGATATCAAATTTGCTCATCATTAGAAGGTGCACACATTGTGGGCTAATCACAGATGTTCCACATCACTCAGATCCTTTCAGCAAAGAATGAAACACTCCAACACAAAGGAGCACCTACATCTGTTGCTTGAAAGCTCTGCTAGTGCTAAAAGATGAGGAAATAGTACATCTATTTACATTGAATAAACCTGTCTCACTATATGTGACTCCAATAGCAATATATATGATAAAATAAAGGTGAAGATTATAATATCTGCCACACTGGCATCACTAAATGCAGATGCAAAAGTAATGAATGTTTTCAAACAGGTTTCCCGGTCTACTATTGGTTAGACAAACAGAAAATCCCACCTCAAATTTACATCATTGGTTGAGTAGGGCGGATTAAACAAACAGGACAAAGTATTAACAACACCACAGAGAGCCACAATGTTTAGCCTCTTTGGGGAAATCTATTTATTTATAGTTGCCTCAATATTAAGCCTTAAAAAATCCATACTAATATTCAGATTGTGGGATTATCTGGTAGAGGTGGTATTGGGTAGTAACTGATTACATATAATCTGGATTAAGTGATCAGATCCCCTAAATTAAGTACTTGTAATTAGATTCTATTACGTTTTAAAATACTTGTAATCAGACTACAATTACTATGTCATTGATTACATGATTAAATATTATTCACACATTGGCAGTAAATCATTCAGAATTTATTGATTCTTCTTAAAATTTTCCTTTCTAAAAAAGATTATCGATTATATCCATTCAGAAAGTCTTCTAGTTTAATGCACTTCATGTTGTTGATGATAAAGAATTGTTTATTGTTTTCTGAAATGTTGAAATGCTGAAATGTTGAAATTGTTGAAATGTTTTCATTTTTCTTAGTATTTTTATATCAATATGGTACAATATTATTCTCTTCAATTCAATGTGATTAGGTCAAAAGTAATCTAAAAGTATTCAAAAAGTAGTTTGATTATATTAATAGATTACTTTACAAACTACAATTGTTGCCATGTAATTTGAAATCAGTAATGGACTTCAATAAGTAATGCACCCAGCACTGTGTGTATATATATATATATATATATATATATATATATATATATATATATAAAGTATTATTGTATATAAAGTAAAGTGTATTATCATTATAATTAATTAACAGATTTTTTTTTATCAGATTACATCCTATCCACAACTGCTGCATTTAGTCCTTATAATCGTGAAGGTTGTGACCTTAAAAATCTTTCTAGATCTCTTAAGCACATATTAACTTATAGTATCACATTAAAAACATTCTTCTTTCGGACTAAAGGCCAGATTTACTAACCACTTACGCCAGCGCAAATCCTCTTTTGGCATTAAAAAACTACTGTAAGGATTTACTAAAGACACACAGTGAGAAATAAGCGCTGAAGAGGCGTAGATCAGTAGATCATGCGCAGAACTTTCCACTCCCATGTGCCCTGTTTAGTAAATCTGGCTCTAAGAAGGTTATTCTGCTCAAGATCAGATTTTGGGATCCTTAACAATACAACCCCACATTTTCATCTAATTTTTGGGAAGTAAAAGCATGGCAGGAGTCTCAAAGACACACCTGAGGGGGGAAGGAGAGTTATCAGGGCAATAAACCCAGCAGACACGCTGGCGAGCTTACAGATCGAGATGACAGACAAAACAGTGGGAGTTAAGATGCAGTGTTGGTGAAGTGTTTGCTGTTAACACACAGATAGAGTAAGAGCGGTACCTGCTGTTAAACCTTTCTGGATGTTTCTCTCTCATAATGTGGAATCGATGAGCGATGGATGCATCCTACAAAAGGAGAAAAAAGCAAATCAGATCAGTTTTTTTTATGCACACCGTTATACCGCCATCAATGTTTCGTGAGCTTCTGACAATGCTTCGTTAGGGGCCTTTGACGTATTAAACTCGCGTGTCAGATTCTCTCATCATCCGCTGTGCATCTGGGTCTTAAAATCTTGAATTTGACAAAACAGCTGTGTGAAGATGAAAAGACAACAGATTGAGGATTGCATTGAATGGCTCCATGATGGTTTTATCATGGGTCATTAGCTATAAACAAAAGCCCCGCGTCAGAGACGTCGCAGACAAGAGACGTGTTTATTTTAAAACCAGATGAATGTATTTTAAAACCCGACAAAAAACGAAATTCCTTTCCCCACACAACATCAGAGCCCCAATTACGGGCCTGATCTCCCTTCCACGTGACTGGAAACAAGTTTGGGCTCCATGCATATGTATGTGTGTTAACAGATAAGGTGTTTGCGATTCTTTGCTGGGGTTCTAGCCAACGATGATGAGTATTGACAAGAGGACTGAACACGTGGTTGGGCTAATTAATCACACACACACACACACACATATACAACAGGATGCTGCAGCTCTGCTGGCGCCTGTCGCAGATACTCTTCCAATCTGACATCTGCGGGTTAGAGGTTCAGATGCACTTGCATGCGCTATGCATGTACTTTGTGTAGTCTGTAAATGTTTTGTTGCTATGGTGATGTATAGAGACGCTGGTTGGAATGTAAACTGACTATATGTCCTGATTGAGAAACGTAGATTCTGAAGGCCTGATCATTTGTAAGGACAAAGGGGAGAAGCAAGACCAACTTGACACTTTAAACACCTTATAGAAGATATGCATATTTCATTTAGCAGGTGCAGGAGGAGTTAAGAATATAATGAATTGTTATAGACGGGGTGAATTGAGAAAATTTACTATATTTCTGAATGTCCATGAAACTGTATTTTTATCATTTGTTTAAAGTAAAATTTTTGTTGGCATATTATTGAGATGTTGAATATTCACAGAAAACAGCAATACGGCTCAAAACAGTTTGACCTATGATGAATACAGTGGGACATTTTCTGATGATTAGACAGTTACACAAAACCATTTACCGTAAGTGAAAAGTGAAATATACACAACATACAGGAAAACGGATTAAACTTAATTTCCAACTTTATCAGTTTTCTCCCTTTGCTGATTTTAGACCTTGTATTTTTGCTTTGATGGGTAAAGGCTAAAAATGTCTCGCGTGTTATTGAGTAATAATCAGGGCTTGACATTAACACCCGCCAAATGTGGGTGGATTCGACAAGTGGCGTGTAACGCAGTCACTCCTACTTGAATTTTATATATTATAGCCAATATAAATTTCTCAATTGTAGTTTTTTACAAAGGCATCCGAAATAATAAACTAAGTGCAATGTAGTGTTGTCAAAAAATATCTATTTTGGAATTATAAACTAAGTGCAATGTGGTGTTATAGATTTTTCAATACATATCGATACTGAAATATCTGAAACACTTCCAATACAAATTTTCCACAGAATAGATACTCTCATGACCTCTCTGACAGTGAGTTGACAGACAAACCAGCCTCCCCTCACTCACTTGTTTCATTTGCTCCGGGTGAATATTGTTGCTGTTACAGGGCTTGAATTTCGCTGTGGGATTGTGCATAATTCCTGCAGATTTTCTGCTCACACCCAAAGTGTGTGCAAATAAAGCCGGTTCTCATAACTAAATTGAGTTATTTTTTGCTGCTTATTGATATATTCTGTCAAATGCACACAAAATAATGTCAAAATGGCGGTCTTGGCGAGTAGGTTTTAAGTGAACGTAAACGGTTGAGAAAGGAAATGCATGCGTAACAGTACAATGGATTTGTGCGTCAGGTCTTAAAGTGACAGCAGCCCAATATACCTGCTGCCAAATTATGAGATAATATTAAAAATATCTACACGTATATGGCAGTTCTTCCCCCATGGGACCAATGTCAAAATTGTGGCCAGTGTAAATGCTGAGTGGCTAGTAACTTTGGAAAACCACTAGCCACAGTGGCTGGTGAGCAAAAAAAAGATAATGTCAAACCCTGGTAGTAATTATAATTTATTTATTTTTATTTAAAAAAAGATTTGGCTTCTTTTCCACTAAAGTAAAATTAGAAGATGTGTAACAGTCTCTGAGGTTTTTAATACATGTAAAAATCAAACACTTAATTGGATGTGCAATGACAATTTAATAAGTGACTGTAGTGTCATTCTAAAAATGTCTTTCTACTCATTGTCTGTGAAGTGGTGCAGGACAGTCCTTGCTTCAGACCCGAAATAGATCAATAGTAAGCCTGCTTTTTAAAACAAAGAAAAGAAGCGATGGCAGGATGATGGTTAGTATACGGGTCATCTCAATCAGCTCCCTAGTTCAGTAGTCGGCCATTTTAAGGGCTGTCCCAATCGCAAAATCCTTCCAGTGTGAGTGTACTGAAACGTTCGCTCCCTAAACAGTCCCACAATGCACTGTAAAAAGCAGGGAGCATCGATGCTCACAAGTTCTGAAGCACAAAATAAATCATGTGAGCCAATTCACTACACATAATGATACGCGATGTATGTTTTTCAAAAAACAAACCATTATTTAATTATATTTAAGTATAACCATACATAATTAGACAGGTAATGAATATAATCTAGCTAACATCTATAATTTATCTACAGCTGAAATGTTGCATCTATATGTAACAAGCAAAGCATTTATCATAACTTATTTAAATAACATAAAAAAATAATGTCGGAAAGATGTCAGTTCTGCTGTTGTTCATAAATACCAGTAGTGACGATGTACAATGAGGATGTTGTCATGTCGCCAGAAATAGACTCATCAGTGTCCCAATGTGTAGTGAGTCAGGGACCTTACTGTCCTTACCAGTGCCTGAGTTAGTGTACACGATATACTGGTTCACGACCTGGAAAGCTAGGGAGTTGATTGAGACGCACGCTACGTCAACGGCGGGAAACTCGGTATATTCGTGCAGTGTGCGCATGTCCAAAGATCAATTCCAATGTGAAGCTTATGACAAACGTGCACATCCGAAAAGTGTCAATGCAAACGTGGCTAATGATACTAAAATGTATGGAGGGAGATCACTGTACAAAATACAAAAGCATGAGTGAACTTGGGTGTGCTCAGACATAAAAGAAAGAAAAAAAAACTTGCAGAAACTTTCTCCTATACCTCCCTCTCTTCCCCCCCTAGACCCAAACACACTCATAGGACCATTTGTGAATCCAGCCCCTCCAATGAAACCACCTCCACACAGAAGACCCCCTGCTAGCTCACTGCTGAAAAATGTTTTAGTGGAAGCCAAAAAAATCAATTCCTTTACTGTTGACATCTTTTAAACCCGCTGTTAGTTGCAGAGCAAAGGGAGGCCCGGGGTCCCACCAGGCTCCGTTTTCTTCAACGCAGAACAAGAAGAAAGGTGAAATGACAGGTGTATCTAAAAGATTGTATTGCTCTTTTCTTACAAACTGCACAATATATGAAAACATGAGAGCAAAGGCACGGTCTCCCCTCGGCCTGGCTCTGGTTTGATGCCCGGCGCTGAAACCAAGGAGCTTTCAGAGACGTCATCGCATCCGGCGTCCATGAAGGAGACACCAGATTTCCTTTCATTGACTCTAAAGTTAAAGTTGCAGACTTGCAGCAGTCAATCACTCGCTATCTTTCATCTGCCGTTGTCCACCCCTCCCCGATAATTACCACTGCAAAACTCTCGTGACCAAATTAATAAAGAGACATGTGTAATGTTCTCTCATAGTTCACCATTTAGTCCAATTACGGCTTGTCCAGGCAGATGATGTGCCTTCACCGGGAGAGTAATGACTTTGACATGAGCGCAGGGTCATTAGGAAACAGACTACATTATCTTAGGCGATCCTGTGTGATTAGGGACTGTCTCTAGCTTCTGGCTCTGACCGAAATGATAACACCCCCTGTCTAACAGAGAGGGATATTTCAACTTTGGTATTTAAATGGTACCTAATTACCCAAAATATCACTTGACAGGGTGATCAGTCAACGAGACAAGCGTTAATATGAAGAACAGCTTTGATTTGAGAGAGTTTTTGTTGATGCGTTGCAGAATGACAGACATTTCTTATACCAACCTTGTTAGTCTTTGGATTTAAAAAATTTTTATACAATATTTTGCATTTATTTGTATTTCTTTTATACATCAACACTTTGAAAATATGAGATATACATTTCTGCTTATTTTTTTTTTAAAGTTCTTTTTGAACTTAATGCTCTTACATAAAACATGTCCAATTTCCATTTTGTTTAGGGTCCAATAGGGTCTCACTATTAACTAACTGTTAACTACAACTTTTGCCTCAATAAACTCCTAATTACGGCATATTAATAGTTAGTAAGGTAGTTGTTCAGTTTCGGTATTGGGTTTGATTAAGGGATGTATGGTCTTGCAGAATAAGGCATATGTGCTTTAAAAGTACTATTAAACAGCCAATATCCAAGTAAAATGCATTTTAATAAGCAACTAGTATATAGTGAGAATTGGACCTTAAATTGTTACCGGAATTTGGTAACTTAAACACCTTAAAAGTTAAAGAACTTGTTCAGATGCTGCGATACCCTTTTGTGTTTTGGTGCAAATGTCTTTCTGCTAAAATGTTCTAGCACCATCTTGTCTGGCAACAGCTGCAATTGTTGGCTGTTTAGTTCCTACAGTTCATATACATAATTATGGAAGACATTGTTTTTCATTTGCATAATCTGCTAAGCAATTATGAGCACGACTTGCTCTGTAATCTCTATTGGTTTTCAGTTGTTTTCGAAAGGAATTTGTGTTTTCATGTAAAATGTGATAGGAAAAATATCACTTGATCCCACTGAGATTTGCACTTCTCTTTAATCCAAACAAACAACTAAATTTGTCAACGCATTGAAATTTGAAATTCATCACCACAGTGCAGAATATATTGTAGCTGAATGATTACTCTATTTATCTGTCTGTCTGTCTGTCTGTCTGTCTGTCTGTCTATCACAGACTTGTTTTATGTAAATGTGAACACTGGACAGAATGTTTTATAAATCAATCTGATTTATGAAATGACATTCAATGACATCGACTAACATTTGTCCAAGCATGTCTCCCTCATTACAATTTCTTATTTTTTTTTAGATGTGTACAAATCTAAAATAAAACAGAGCCGTCAAACCTGTAAATGTCAATTACCGTATTTCCCTTGACATTTCTGGATAATGGCTGACATGCGGTCGGCGTAATAAGCATCATTAGATTTCAGACGGCCCGAGATGCATCAACACACGACGTGTTTGATCGCCGTTCGGTAAGACGAGAACCGTGTAACGTCTATGGCATATTTCATTCCCAATTGGCAAGCTTTGCTCCTCACTGCAGTGATGAGAGATGGCTTTGTTAATGTAATAGATGCTCTTGGCATTTCAAAAAGCACTCAGCCCTCTTGATTAGCTCATTTAGTCTTATTACTTAGGGGCCTTATTCACTTCTTCATTCATAAACTCCACTCACAGTCATCACATACTGGATCATGGCTAATAGACTAGACCAGCACACCGGTCAGACGCATATAAAGCGAGTCCCTCTCTGTTTATTGGAAGGGAAAGAGTACAAGTATGCTGATTGTTAAGGGGTCACATGGGGTCTTCACATCCTCAAATACAACTTTAATTCGTTCACTCACCACGCCAATAGAGAAGTAATTGTTCACGATGCTGTACGGGACTGGATCTCCTCCTTCATCTTTGTCTAGGGGAGTGATGTCAATCTTCCACCTGTCCAACATCACTTCAGTACTGGTCTCAATGTCCTTGAGAATCTGCAGAAGACTTTCTCCATCGTAGCCTGAAACCCAAAGGTCACATTAGGGTTTGGTTCTACTGAGCAGCACCAGCTATTTAAAGACAAGGAACTGACAAAATAGTAATATTTTGAACTAATTAGTCATGAATGAGTAAAACATATGTGAAAATACTACAGTGATAATATATGAGAGGTTTCCCAAGAGGTGGTTACCGGTAGCTCATCAATACACAGTGCAAATTTAGGTTTAAGGAGGATTCCCACAATGTTTCATTCATGCAGCAAATTAAAATATTGAAATGACTTGCATTACCTCCACCCCAGCGCAGGCACCTTGCGAGGTCATTTCCTGTGCCGAGAGGAAGTACACACACAGGAGGATTCTGTTCATAGTTGGATTTATCTATGGAAAAGAACAGCATATATATATAGCAGTTATATATTATATATACCAGCAATATTTTTTAATTTATACGATGGTTACAAATTTAACCAGATTTGTAATGTAAAACGTTTACATGAACCTACGTCAACACAGGAGAATACGTTTCTAAATATGTAATTATTGTTCATCCCCAAGTTTATACCCTTGCTTTGATTTTGCATGTTTTGAAATCAGAAGTCACAGTGGCTGTAGCATTTGAATAGTAAAGAAGTGGCCAAATATTAAAGATTAAGTGGACATTTGAATAAAATGTTGTTTGGCCAATATTAAACATTGATTTGATCATGCGGTAAAGTTTTACAACAACAATCACCATGTCGGCTAGCCTGGCTCCGCCCTCCTACGTACTTCCGCTCAATTTTCATTTTCCTTCAGTACTACGGCTGGGTTTGCGGTGTATTCTTGGGTTTTCCCCGGTCAATTTTTCACCGGTCCAATCAGCGAACCGGGGGAGTGGCTGAGAACGATGACATTGAGGTCCTGCGCTAGTTTGAGTTGAGGTTTCGTCACGACCAAACGTTAGCGATTGGTTATGGCAGATCCAGAGTGGCTCTGGGCAGGTCCAATAGTTTTAAACTTCAACAGAGTACCCTCCTTCCAGGAAGTTAACGCTTGTCAATGAAGAGAGGCCAGACTCTCTGTACAAATGAAATGTACCAGAGTCTGGTAGGTAGGACCAGGCTGGATGTCGGTGGCCTCGGCAGGCAATTGTTGTAATGTGTAATCATTAAGTTGATTATTTATATTATAAATATAACATTATGTATTTTAACAATGTTGTTTAATAAAATCAAATGATAACTTGCTTTTGATACTTTATTTGAACCAATTATTATGTGATGTCCGACTCGTTTTATGAAGAAGAAAGCCTTAAGTTTTCAAAAAGCATTAGACATATGACCCACTATTCTGCTTCATAAGTACCATGTTGACAATATGACATGACGTGGTTTAATGTACCTAAACAATGATTACCAAATCTCTCTCTCATATTGCTCCTCATAACCACTGAAAACGGTCAAAAAATCTAACCCAAAGTCCAATTATTATGGACGTTATCTGACATTAAGCGTTTCTGCTTCATTGTAGGAAAAAGCTTAACGGTTTAATGTACCTAACAACGACATCACCCAATCATGTGCGATTCCCACACGGTGAGGGGGGATTCCAATCAAACTAACAAGTTCCTTTCTAGAACGTATCCCAATGTTAGAGTTGTTGCAGTGTTATGAACAGAGAAGCGTGTAGCCAGCGCAGCAGCAGAATGGCTAAATTGAGCTTGAGGTTTTAGAAGAAAAAAAAGTGGTGGGTACAAAATGACTCATGACGAAATCTGGTGGGTACGCCTATGGCCCTAGATTAGTTAAAACATTTCAAAATGTACCAGCATTGTTTTGCATTTTGTGACTTTCAGTCAAATACAAAAGATTTTTCCAGTCATATATTTTGTCATTGAGGATTTCTTTCTTTTTTTTAAAGTGTTAAAATATCTTGTTCTCATGAACCCAAAATTGTGTATCATCTCGTCTTGTGTATCGTCAGACCCCTAAAAAACTTAACTTTCCAACAACAAAATTGTGGCCAGTTAAAATGCTGAGTGGCTAGTAACTATATACTGTATACACACACACATACAAGCATTTACATATACAGTATACTGTATGTACAACCAGAGTATATATGCATGCAGATATGTGTATGTATGTATAATGGAATAAATGGCAATGTCAAAATACAGTGGTTCTTTTCTGATTCACTCCTCTGAAAGCATCCAGTCTATTACTCGGTCTTTGTTTTGATTGATAAAAAATGGAGGCAATTTTTGACAAATAAAGGACTAAATGAGGAAACAGTCATCTAAAAAAAAAAAAAAATCACCTGCGGAGACTATTCTTCAGATGATATAAATAATATGCCATTTCTTGAAGAAAGATAATCATCCTATTTGCCCTGAAAATACAGATACGAATGTAATAGCTTTAGTTCTGTGAAAAATAAGTATTTGACTATTTTGACAAATATAACAAAATCACTTCTGTATAAAAGAACCTCTGAAACATCAAGAAAAGCCTTTTTTGCTGCAGATGTCATTACGTTAAGAAGTTTAACTTTAGCTTGCTGTTTTTATTATATCTATAATGAAAACTTCCTGTATTTAATTTACAATATGGCAGCAGTATGGAAGCCCAGATCCACACGAATCCAGCGTTTAATTGCCCTGATGACCAAGGGCCAAAACAAACAATAAGTTGAAAAATGAGTGTGTTTTGGGTTTCAATTTTCACATCATCTGAACTCACCTATTACGTCAAGAATCCATCCAACGGTACCATCTCCACCACAGGCCAAGACTCTGAAGTCTGGAACATCTCGAAAGAAATTTAAGCTGAAATGAAAAGCGTTAAAGTATTTAAATATTATAACCACAACTTTATACTTGTACAACTGTTAAGTATTATATATGAATTAATTTAGTGAAAGATAACAACAAGGTTAATGAGTCAATAGACATTTTTTCAAACAATAACGAAAAGTAAAATAGTAAAACTAAAAATATATATTACAAAGAATAATACATTTTATATTTAATAAAAGTCTATATTATACATTTTGAAAAATCTACTTATACAAATTTTTCCACCATATTAGACCTTTATTAACAAATGCAATGCAAATCCATCTTTTCGAAAGCAAAGCCTGTTCAGAAGCTAATCAGATCTACCAAGACAATGTTCATTACAACGTCTTCCGTTCCTTCACAATAATAAAGCTGTAACCGCATGAAGGGATCTTACATGGTGGCGTGCAATATAAGACTCTCAATTACTTTACTTATTAGGACATGCAGGCTTGGCAAATCATATTAGACAGCAAAAACAGACGACCAATCGCATGAAAAAAGCAACTTTGAGGATGTTTGAGCATGAAGAAACAAACACTCAGTTTGCTCTAATTGTGTTAGCCATACCTGTAATTGACAGGACAGCCCGGAGTTACACCTGACAGTCACCTTGACAAAGCAATGTCACATTCTCATCACATGACTACACCAAACTCATGTGTTATTTCAACAGATGTGACTGTCAATGCATAAAGTCAAAATCTATCTTTTCCACCAGCAGAGAAACGTCAATACATAGGCTACACCTGACCTAGTCAGTAGGACTTCAAACACCATAATCAATAAGTTCAAAAGCAAATTGGCTGACAAGGTCACTAAATGGTTTCTGGAGAGGATTGCTCAATGGGGTGCACTTATAAAAATCAGAAAAACCTGGGTAAAAATGTATCTAATGAGGCTAAGAAATTGGACAGAAATCAGCCTTTTTTTAAAAAATCCTAAAAAACAGTGGGAAATATTCAGTGGAGTAAAAAGTGTGTCAACTCATATGCATCGATCTTGAAATATTATTATTCTTTTTTTTTTATCGTGAATAATTTTTTACCACTAATATAAGATGCTAGAAAACAAATTTATTGAGATTTGGTACAATAGCAAAAATAATTTATGTTTGTATAATACTTTACAACAAGGTTTAATTTGTTAACATTAGTTAATGTTGAACTAACAATGAGCAATACATTTGTGACAGTATTTATGAATGTATGCTCACCAGGGCTGCATTTACAGTAAAAAATTGAATAAAATCAGTAATATTGTGAAAAATTATTACAATTAAAACATTTTTTTTTCTATTTTTATAATATTTCAAAATGTCATTTATTCCTGTGATTTCAAAGCTGTATTTTCAGCATCATTACTCCAGTCTTCAGTGTCACATGACCCTTCAGAAATCATTCTAATACGCTGATTTGATGCTCAAGAAACATTTATTATTAATAAATGTTTAACAAACTCCTAATTACGGCATATTAATAGTTAGTAAGCTAGTTGTTCAGTTTAGGTATTGGGTTTGTTAAGGGATGTATAATATAGTCTTGCAGAATAAGGCATTAATATGTGCTTTATAAGCACTAATGAACAGCCAATATCCTAGTAATATGCATTCTAATAAGCATTTAGTTAATAGTGAGAATTGGACCATAACTATTTTCCTTTATTTATTTGCATATGAGAAATAGCAATATACAAATATCAAATAAGTATATAAAATATAAAAATATCAAATTAGTAAGATTTTTCCCTGCCAACGATTATTTTTAAAGAATCCTGTACATAATCAAATCACTAATTAAATCCAATCAAATTTCTTTGTAACTCATACTGAATTGTTCTGAATTCACAACAATTCTTTCGAAAACCTACAGTATGAACAGTGAATGAAATCGATTTTCTGTCTACCCAAAATATTCACCCCTAGTTAATTTACATGGCAACATCCCACAATAACATTTCCACTTTCTTTATTGCTCTTTAAAATTTCATTTTCAAAATATAGTATCAATGAATATTGTCACAGCCCTCACGGCTGTGCACTTAACTCAAAAGCGACCACATCGCTGGCATACTAATAACAAATTCAGTCAGTGATCACAGAGTCCCATGGTTGCGTACATTTGATTGACACCACCGATGGTATGCGTGATCACACAAGGCCCTGAGAGCGGCAACACACTAACACTAACATGAATCTATTATGACCAGCTGACTGTCAGCACTGGACACTTCCACAGCCTGGCTTTGTTCTCTGCAGTGTTTGTGATGGCGGATCTAACCCTTTAATAATGTCTACATTTGCAGCTGAGACACAGACAGAGATTGTCATGCATGAATTAGTGCACATTACCATCAAGCAGTGTCTGCATATACAATATATTGTTAACGTCTGGTTGTCGTAACTCTTATGTAGGATCATAAACTGAGAATGTGCCGCAAAAAAAGCTAGACAGGAGTGAGCATTACGCTCCTGTTAGAATGCTAAGATATTGCCTCTCACCCAGGCATGGGGCCGCTCTTGGCCAGGTTGTAGACTTGACGAGGGTTCAGCAGGTACTGGAACTTTCGGAAGATCCTAGATAGGACAGACGTTATGAACAAATCAGTGACTAGGAAAAATTGCATTAAATGTCAATAAAATTGCTTTTGTTTTAAAGTCACCATGATATCACAATGGACAATTTAAAAATATATATATATTGCCGTATTTATCATAAATGTTTTATCTGTGAAAATGATTATTATTATTCATGTGTCCTCATAATCTTTAATCAAAATAACTCCCCTCCCTCTTGCAATGACATCTCTTCTCTTCTCTGATGACGTGTTTACTAGAGCGAGGGCGGGACAACCTGTCACTCACATGAGATCGACCAATAGCAAACCACAACCATCCAACCATATAAACTGGTCCCACACTATAAAAAAATGCTTGTAATTTTTACAGAAAAACTGTAATATTGCTACAGTAAAACTGTTAATTGTTTAATCTGCAAGTTGCTTTACAGTACAGTTTATGGCACAAAAAAATAGTTTAGCATGACATTATGTAACTAATTTTACATTAAATGATGGTCAAATTTATGGTATTTGGAATTAAAACTATGAATTACTGTATAATTTACGGCAACAAACAATTAAAGGACATTCCCAGGACAAGACCCTGTAAAATAAAATATGACTATATTTGATTAAAATAGTTTTGTTTATTTTTATTTTTGTTATCACTAATGTACATTATTATTATTTTTTGATACAGTATATTTACAGTTATTCAGTTCGTGAACCGTTATGTTGCTTTTATTTTACCACCTGAATTAGTACGGTACGGTGGTTATCAGTGCAGATAAAAAGCAGATTCTGGTACCGTATTAACATTATATGGAAATGCACTGTTTTAGGTTGTAAAATATACAGGCACCAATATGCTATTCTATAATATCAAAAACATTTTCACTGTATTTTTTACTGTGAATTTCTGGCAACCACCGCTGGCACTTTTTTACTGTAAATTTAACAGGATATTTTTACAGTGAGTTTTCAAAAATAAGATGGATTAATTTGAATAGAAACTATACAAAAATATTTGACATCATAGCCATCTCATTCAATGTGGTTCATCAAGAGGAAATTTGATTTTATCTGGATCTTTAGGATGCCAAAACAGGGACACTGATTCGATTAGATCATTAGATCATCATTAAAGTTGCCAAAAATAGAATTGAAACTCAAAGAAGTTTCATCAACAAATTGATGGAAATCACAAAATCCATCATGCTCATTTGACCGAGGCTGCACATTTGGGGTCAAACTAACTGCTAGTGACCGATAAATTATGCAGATTGACTCTATTGTCTAAATTAGAACAGTAAATTAGAATTAGACAGTTGAAATGCTATATGAAAAATACTGTGGCGTCAATTTCTTAAATGTGACACCATCTTTCACAGTTCTCACCTTTCACCTTGTTTGCCTCCGCTTTTAGGGTTGACGAAAACCAACAGTGGATGAGTTCCTTCTGATGACGTAATCTACAGAATAAAGTGATGAAAATAATTATTACATATCCTAATTTAGATTTTAAGTGGATTTAGATTTTAAATCAGCTGTTGTCAATACCATGTGCACCATTATCAACATTAATTATTAAGTCTTTTCTACTAAACTTTTGTTATCAAATCTTGCCTAATATCTCTCATTCACCATCTAAACCTGACATTTTTAGTGAGCAATTTGATCATTCTCTCTCTTTTTTTTTCTTAATTATAAAAGAGGCCTACAACCTAAAGTATAACATAATGTTGTTGAGCTCAGAATAACTCTTTTTTTTTACAAAAAGTCTTAAGATGTCCCAGCCATGAAAACCCACGTCATACGACGCATCTAGCAAACCTCAGTAATCAGCTCCATATTTAGTCATTAATGACAGTCTTTGACCATGAGTCACTTTTCTGCATGGATGCATGATGATTGTGGGGTTTTGGAGCGGACGATGCACGCACAAACTAATCCAGAGAGTGTGAGTCGTCTTCCGGTGGACAGTGACTCAGATGAAGCGCTTAAAACAGAACCCGTCGAAACAATCCCAGCAGGCCCAGGTGAATTAATGAGCCGCCCGTCCGGCGACGAGTGATCCATTACTTCCTCTAATTATAAATAATAATCCTGATTATTACACTGGTTAGCCGCCGCCAGCCAAGATGGATGGCCCAGGACATGATTTGTCTTTTTTCGTTCTGTCATTACTATGCTCAGACAACGCCCAGTCACAGCGGGTCACTGCAGCCTAACTGTTGCCTCAACCAAGTTAATATCTAAGAATGCAAAGTGGGATTTTGAGATAAAATTGTCATTTTGGCCGAAACTTATAATAGTTGATGATTCTTCGCTAGGAAGTTCATCATTAACATTATGGGTCCACATTACGTTAATGGACCTTTTTTATTTATATTCTTATATTTCAGTTTCATTGGGGACAATAATGCACAAAATATATCATATCTGTGGCATATCAGTTATTAAATCCTTTTTTTAAATGTACTTGATATAGAGGTGTCAAGTAACGAAGTACAAATACTTCGTTACATTACTTAAGTAGAAATTTTGGGTATCTATACTTTACTTGAGTAATTATTTTTCAGCCGACTTTTTACTTCTACTCCTTACATTTTCACACAATTATCTGTACTTTCTACTCCTTACTTTTTAAAAATAGCCTCGTTACTCCTATTTCATTTCTGCTTGTTTTCATTCCGGCTTGTCGTCGTTCAAAAAATGGGCAATTATACAATAGATCTGAGTCCCGCCTCCTGAACACACATCGCTAAACTGATTGGCTTTGTGTTTTCTTTCTAACTTGTGAGAGGCTGTCCGCGCGGCGCGCTGTAGTTACATTTTGTTGTGCGAAGCGGCACTCCTCCGAAGGAAACCTACTGTAGATGCGGTAAGCGAGGGAGAAATTAATCAACAGTTTTGTGCTCAAGAATACGGGGCAAATCGCGTCAAATATTGCTTTGGGGACAGCCGTTTTTACAATATTGCCTACTGTATGACAATCGCGGGATAAGTGGCAAACATAATCGTTAGTGTGTGCGCGCGTGTGTGTGAGAGAGAGAAGAGAGAGAGTGTGTGCGTGTGTGTGAGAGGGAGACTGAGTGTGCGTGTGTGTGTGTGAGAGAGAGAGAGAGAGAGAGAGAGAGAGAGAGTGTGTGTGTGAGAGAGAGAGAGATAGTGTGTGTGTGTGAGAGAGAGAGAGAGGAGAGAGAGTGTGTGTGTGAGAGAGAAGAGAGAGAGTGTGGAGAGAGAGAAGAGAGAGAGTGTGTGTGTGTGTGTGTGTGTGTGTGTGTGTGTGTGTGTGAGAGAGAGAGAGTGAGAGAGTGCATGCGTGTGTGTGTGTGTGAGAGAGAGAGAGAGAGAGTGTGTGTGTGTGCGCAACCATTATAGTGTCAAAATATCCCCACAAAGATGGCAATATCCGGAATCCTTATATGCGGCTGAAACAGGTAGCCTAGTGCCTCACAAGTTTTTCAACATTTACATTTTAATATATATAACATTATAGTCATTATGGCCTTAGAAATTTTTTTTTGGGATGCACTATAGGCCCCTTTGGCGCGGTCTAAGCTTTTGTCCTTAATGGCATTTTTTGCCTTGCATTACTTTTACTTTTATACTTTAAGTAGTTTTAAAATCCAGTACTTTTACACTTTTACTTGAGTAAAAAGCTTGAGTTGATACTTCAACTTCTACAGAAGTCATTTTAAACCCTAGTATCTGTACTTCTACTTGAGTAATGAATGTGAATACTTTTGACACCTCTGCTTGATATGTAATAAATGTAATCTTTAGCCAATCTCAAATGAATATCCATTATGGGAAAACACCTTATATTGTAAATAAATAAATTCACTTGTATCGTTGGAAACGAATGATTTTAGTTGTTACCTGATTTATTGTTTATTTATTTAGACAAAACAGCAAACTATATGAATATCCGCAATTTATCCAGTAGGATATCAGCCATATTAATTAAAAATAATTAATAATACATAAAAAATACATAAAATAAAATATTTTAAAGGGTTGGTTGAATATGATTTCACTTTTCTAACTTTAGTTAGTGTGTAATGTTGCTGTTTGAGCATAAACAACATCTGCAAAGTTACGACACTCAAAGTTCAAAGCAAAGGGAGATATTTGCTTTTAAAGAAATCGTTTTTTAAGGACTACAACAAACGGCTCGTAGGGACAACACGACATTCCTCCCGGGTTCATGACATCACTGACCCTAAAATTTAACCCGCCCCCGGGAACACGATTTATAGATTATCAGAATATAAATGTGCTAATCAATGACTAGAAGATAACTACACATAAGCTACATAAATTAATCAATTAACCATTCAGGAATGTTGTCTACAATACATGTTGTCACTTCTTCTTGAGTCTCTCCATTATTGTCTGACTCCGGTTTGAACATAAACATTGACATTTTCAGTGCATGTGTATGTAAGGTAAAAGGACACAAGCTGTTGAAGCTCCGCCCTCTGTGCAGCAGCTCATTTGCATTTAAAGGGACAGACACAAAAACGGTGCGTTTTTGCTCACCCTCAAAAAGTGACTTTAACATGCTATATCAAAATATCTGTGGGGTATTTTGAGCTAAAAATTCACATACACACTCACAATAAATACAATAAATGTATTTATTTTATATCTTGTGAAAAGGGCATACCGGTATACCACCCCTTTAATATAAGCGCATCCTTAGTTAACATGTAATTTTCATGTTCAATTTAATATTCAATAATGTCCCTAATTAATATGAGATCTTAGATGCATGCATAATAATTACAAAAATAAATAGCTAAATAAAATGTTTTAGATGGATGTTACCTCAGGACATGTCAACTTCCCAGACAGCATTAGGAAAGCACAGTTTAACTTCAGTTTTGTTTAGCTATAATCTGCAGGAAATGGACATGCTTTTAGTAACATCCCACTCTACAGTACGTGTGAAATTGTGTCATTCACCTGTAGCCCCTGTCCATCCACTGATACAGAATTGGTCCTTTGTATTTCCCGCCGGCCTCCTGGTTGGCTGGAGTCTTTTCTCACAGTAGACTGTCTCTCCTGCAGTTAAAGGTCACATGTAAAGGTCTAAAAGAGCTGAGCTTTCTATAACCATCGATTCCAAAAATAACACAGGAAAAGAAATATGAGATATTACCAGTACAACAGGACATATAGTGTTTGGAGGAAGGATGTGATCTCTCAGTGGTCCGCAGTCACATTCGGGTTTGACGTGTGAAGCACACTTGTTGTGTAGCTGTTGTGTAGGAGGAGAACATAAGTTTAAAACACATCAGACAATTCAACAATATTATTTTACGTACAGACTTATGTTACTGAACAGGCCTACATGTTGAATTTATCAAATAAGTATGTCTAATTCTACTATTAAACTGTGTGCACGTTTCACAAAAATCACTTTAATAATTGGATAACATGCCTTTAAAAACTTCAATATATTTTCAGATCATAAAAACTGTAATAATTGTTTGTAATGAGAAAGAAAGTGATAAACTCACAGTAATCTGGCACCAGACACAATGAAGGCCCGTAAGACCCTGGTAACACTTGATGGTTTTGTGACACTTATCACACTTGCTTGGACAGTTTCCCTCAACCCAGAAATGATGCATAATCTATTAAAAAAAACATTTTGTTATATATGTATACACACAGTATAAAGAAAGGAAGAAAGAAAATATAGACAAAGGAGTATGCGTTTTGATTAAGACTCATCATTGGTGTATTTGGTTCTCTTTTTAAACCAGGTTAATCATGTAATTAGCAATGCTTAGAGAGAGAATTTCTTTCTAATTTCATTAGCTGAAAAGAAGCCCTTGGTCTAAGCCCCGTGGAACATTGGTGATCCAAGCGTGCTGGTTTTTAAACACTACAATTCGACGCACCTCTGTGTTTTTCTTGGATTTGACGTATGTTTTGATGCAGGACGGGGGGGCTCGAGCCACACATCTCTCGTGAACGGTGTACTTACAGACTATGAACCAGACAGACAGAGAATTAATTCACAATGTAGAAATGTTTGGATGATTTGTTACTGGCTTCTAGTCTATCAATTTCTATGTTTTAATGTTTATTTTAATTATATTTTAAAATGTATACATTTTGAATAATTACTTATTTAATATCAAACATATTTTTATTGTTAATTATTAATATACTATTTATTTAAATAATATCTACTTCACAGAAGTGCATAAATATATATATTTTAAAAGTATAGAAATGAAAGTATATAAATACACACACACACATATATATATATATATATATATATATATATATATATCGGTAGTACATTAAATTATTATTATCTCACAACCATCTTCAAATCTTTGATTGCATTTGTTTAAAGATTAGATATTTAACACACCAACTTATTTATATTCCAAATTAAAGTAAATCACATGATTTTTTACTTGTATTTGTCAATTTGTACTTATCGAATAAGGCAAAAAAAAAAAAAAAGAATCATCTAGTGATCAATGTAATAAATGTTGTGAACTAACAGGAACAGCACAGGCCTTGCTTTCCCAATCCAATCAACATATTCAGACACAGGTTACAATATGCAGGTTTACTGAAGTGCTTCAGTCTCCACACATGCTGCCCGTCATCCTTTACATTCTGCAAGAGAGAGAGAATGAGAAAGACAAAGATGACAGTGAGAGAATGAGAATAAGACATCAATGAGGACTTGACAATGACAAAACAACTGTAATGAAAAACATTACAACATTGACATGAAGGTGATTCTGGAATCCTACTGGGATATGTCTTGAAAAGTGTCAAATATGCATCTTTAACAATTTGGAGGTCATGCCAAATATATCAGACACCAGACCACTAATGCAGCTGTCGAGGCCTTTAAAATGAGTGGAGGACTCCATCTAGTGGGTAAGGAGAGTGTAACATCAATTTATCAACTGATGAATCTGTTCTTCTGGCTTAGATGAATGGATAGATGGACAGACAGGTGGACTGGATGGATGGACTGACTAGTGGGTAGTTGGACATACACATATAAATATATAAAACTGAACTGGTAATCACATTTTCAAGTCCCAGCAGCACTAGCAGAGGAATGGTGGTCAAGCCACCCTGGACCCACTCTTCAAGAGAAACCATCCCGTCATGGTCATAGTCAATCTCCTGCATCATTTCCTCCAGAATCTACACCCCACAAACACAAAAAAGTTAATAATCAGAAAACATGGTTAAATTCTGCACAAGATCAAATTCAATTTAACTTACTGGCTTCAGTTCTGTTACGTCCCACTCCAGATACTCTGCAACATGCATCATCTGAGAGATAATGTGCTCCAGTTCCTGTTCAAGAGGAGAAAACTTTCTGCATTACATCACTGCAACTCTACACAAAGATCTAGGCCGTCATTCGAAATCGCATTAACTTAGAAAATTATTTCTTTGCATCTGATAAAAAAATTGGGGTTGAGGTAACGCATTACAAGTAACGCAAGCTACGTAATCAGATTACTTTTTTGAAGTATCAAATATCTTTATTTAGTTACTTCGACAAATAAGTAACGTAAGTTACTCTGTTTTCCTATTTATTGACTGATAAATCAGGAGTAAGTGCAGAGATGTTGTGTGCACTGTCTAAACATGATGGTTATTGTAGTTCTAGATTAAATGTGACTCATCTCAGTTGAGTAAAATGTTTGTTTCTTTAAAAAAATATATATCTTATATACCGTATTTGTTAAAAAGTAAATCTTCTACTAGCATGTTGTTCTGTCCTAGCTAGTATACAGTAAAAAAAAAATATGATCAATAAGTTATGACAGCATATGATTTTTAAAAAAAAATTCAAGTCAGTTTAATGTAATTTAAGTTGAAATGACTTAAACATCCAAGTTGATAGTACTTAAAAATTAAAGGCAGCTACTCTTTTTATAGTGCAATGGGCTTTATTAGCTTAAAACGTCCAACCTGTTAAGGTCCACCTTGTTACACATTGCTTCGTAAAAAAGTAATGTAACAGGGTGGAAAGACTCCATAGAATATAGTACAGTACATAGCATGAAAGTACCGTATGTGATTTTGCATGCAGCCTTAGGGGCGCTTAATCCTGCACCACGAGATCTATCTTTTTACAACATATTTTTTTTTTACTTCCAACTTAATCAAACACATCTGACACAGGTAATCAATGTCTTTGAGTTCATTCAAAAATTACAGAGTCTGAAAACAAACTCAACAGTAAGGAGCAAAACTGAGCATCCATCATTTCTCAATAGTGTATGAAACTATTGAGTGTATGATAAGTGTATGAAAACAATTCAGCGTTAAACCACTAGGTCGCGTATTAAGGGGTTTAAAAGACACTTAAAGGGGTGATGAACTGAGCTATCAAATTTTCCTTGAGCTTTTGACATATAAGAGGCCATCATACTATAAGAATATCCTGTAAGTTTCAGAACTGAAAACTTCCTTGTTAGTCCAATAAAAGCTTTTATTGACTCCAGGCACAGCGAAGGTTTTTCAAAGTGGGGATCTATGACGTCAAAGGGTATAAAACACCGCCTCCGCAGAAGAAGATTGACGCCTACTTCAACACCGCCTGTTAAGCCCCGCCCACCGATGTGCGTATTATATGAAACTCATTATAATATGCAAAACTGTTATCCAATCATAGCAGTGGGCGTTTACTTCCAAGTCTTCAACATGGCACGCCCATAAAAACAGAGCGTTTCAGGAGCTAGGCTCAAAACCAGGGTAGAAAATAGCCTATTACTTATTCATGTTTTTGAATGTAAAAACCAAGCGAACTTCATAAGTTGACCTCAGACAACAATATAAATTTTTTTTTAAAAGCCAGTTCATGACCCCTTTAATATTCAATAATACTGCATTATTGATCTGGTATTAAAACGGTAATAAACTGGAGGGACTTCTGGAAAGATGAGGTCTCACCTTACTGTCTAAAAACCCGTTCCCATCTGTGTCATAAAGCCGAAACATAACTGTGACAGAAACAAAGAGAGACGGAGAGAGGTTAAAAAAAGAGAAAACACTGCAGTTTTAATACAAGGATAATATATGCATCTGATAGGAGCACTGTTTCAATTGCAAATTCTGTATCCTTCAAAATAGGATATAAAGTGGGTGTTGCCATGGAAACCAGCAGCTCAGCCAATAGCAGAGTCTCTCAAGAAGTCAATTTAATCAGGTTTAGCACCATTTAAACTAGACTAACACGTCACAGACGTCCTTTATGCAAACCGATTGTTCTTTCTTTCATAACAATGACTCAGAGGTGCTATCAGCCAGAGGTTATTAGAATCTGAGCATTTCAGCAGTTTAACCATGTCTGTCTCGTCCGTCTGCCCATAGCAACAGGTTTCTGAACTAGCAGCCTAGAATTACAATTACAAAAGCTGCCAGTAGATGGCAGCACAGCCTCATGTTTTCTCCATTTTGGAAACCAATTGGCAACCAAATTACGGAAACAAATGGAAACCCAGCACAATATAAAGAGTTTCTTCCACATCACAAAGAACTTGTAGGTGTACTTTAAGTTATTTTAAATAAAAATGGAAGGGTATAGTATAGTAGATGATCATACATTCTAGTTTGTCTTCTGGTCGTCCGCCCTCCAGGAGAGAGAGGTAGCAAATCATATCCTTCAGCTGGATTGTGCCGAGAGGTTCGGACAAAGTTGTCACCTTTGGCGGAGTGCAGTTTCCCTTTATCAGCTTTAAACCTTGAAAAGCACAAATTAGATATGTTTAAAGCGCATTGATTTCTGTGTATCTGCTATGTTTTGGCAAGAACCGAAACTAGAAATCACTGGAATCTCCATTTTTGGTCTAACTGTTGTCCTGGAATATTGTTGCAGCTCTATTGCTTTTAAGAAAAAGGTATACAATTAAAACTGAATAAAAAGAACAAATGAAATATTGCTGCTTTGTGTGCATATGTGGCCAATATTATCGGTTCTTACACTACCTGGTCAGTGAGATTTTTATGCTCAACAAGGCTACATTTATTTGATCAAAAATACAGTAAAACAAAAACACTGTTAAATATTATTACAATGTAAAAAATTATTTTCCATTTTGGAATTATTATATAATGTAATTTATTCCTGTGTTCAAAGCTGAATTTTCATCATTACTCCAGTCTTCAGTGTCACACGATCCTTCAGAAATCATTCTAATATGATGATTTACTGCTCAAAAAATTATCATTGTTTGAGCAGTAAAAAAGTTCATAAAAGTTAAAACTATAAAAGTTCAAAAGCAGCACTTATTTGACATAGAAATCTTTTGTAACAGTACAAATGTCTTAACTGTAACTTCTGATCAATTTAATGCATTTTTTACACTGCTTTAACAGCAATTTTCTATATATATATATTTTTTTTTGCTTTAACTCATCAAAATAAGTTAAGCATTGTTTTTAAATAAGTTATACAAGATTCTTTTAATTTTTTAAGTCAGTTTAATGTAAGTTGAAATGACTTAAATATCCAAGTTGATTGTACTTAAACAGCTTATTGGTAAATTCTTGATTAGATATTACAGTATATTACATTTGTAGTTTTTCTCAAATAGGTTTGCATAAGTTTGTACAGCCTGTGTGATTGGGAAGACCCGAATTACCCATGATCCTCTGCTTGTCCATCATGGAGGGGCTTGGCTCGGGGTCTTTGTTGCAGAAACTGAGGAAGAGATGCTGACAGAACTCCACAGCAAGTTCATTCTCCAGGAAGGTCTCCATGAAGAGCTTGAAACCCTCAAAGTCAATTTCCTGCTGAAGGTGATTTCCCCCGTTACTCGATTAATACTTCATACTAACATAATAACTGCATTATCAGGCTGTAAAACTATAAAAATACAAATGACCTGATTGAAGATTTCCTGCTTCTACGCAGAACAAAATGACAAACAAGAGCCATCTTCAGTAAATGGATGCCAAGCAATTATGGAAACAATGGTTTCATTACCCAATACAAACATCATATAGTTGAATGGTTCAAAAATCTGCTGAAATTAGATCATCATCATCATCATCATAACATTCGGTCCAGTACAGCATTTATAGCTCAGCATGAACACTGCAATATAATGTGCTTCACAAGAGCATAAAGAGTTGCAATACCTCTTCAGGACTATACTTGGCCAGAATCCCATCTCCATGAAACTCCTGGAGAACATCTCTTAGTTTCTTCGTTGTGTCTGCGACAAATGAGTCAAATAAGAGGAAGATAACAGTTAAGACAGAGTAAGGAAATTTACTTCAAGACATTTGAGGATCAATGATGTGCTGATGTAGTGCTAAAATTATGCCCCCAAAAACTTTTTTATGATAAACAAGTCGGATGTGTAAAGGAAGAAGATCTTTTGGCATTTTTTAGATATGGCAAGGTTACACTTCCATTAAAAAGTTTGGGATCGATAACATTTTTTTATGTTTGTATTTTATGCTTCCCAAGGCTGCATTTATTTGATCAAAAAAAAAATACAGTAAAACTATTAAATAAATATTTTAATGTATTAATAATTGTTTTATATTTTAAAATGTAATTTATTCCTGTGATGGTAAAGCTGTATTTCCAGCATCATTACTCCAGTCACACGATCCTTCAGAAATCATTTATAATATGATGATTTGAAGAACAGTATACTGAATCCTACCTGTCGCAAAATTGTCTGTGACTTCTCTTATAAAACATAATTTTTATAGTGTAAACTATAAAAAAAGTCAATCAATCCAAAACAATTTTTTTATTGGATAACATGCATAGTTTAGCCGATACGCTGACGATTCAATAAATAAGCTGTTTTCCCTCCAACATTTATTCAGATTAGAATAAATCAGGCGTTTCAGGGAGTTCAGAAACAGTGTTTACTGATATAAAGAATAATTCCCTTTGTAGTGAACCTTGTGCTTTGTAACTGTTCAGATCCCCTTTTATGCTCAAACAGCAACATTACACAATAAAGACATTTGAAATGTAAAAAAAGCATCACTTTGAGGAGATCAGATCATCTCTATCATTGAGTCTGATGAAGGTAGAGCTCTCAACTATAAAACCTAGCAGACATTCATTCAGCTGCAGAGAGATGTATCCCTCCTTCCTCTTCACTAATGTCCCATATTGTTGTACTGCATGCTAGCCAATCACAATGAGAGAAGCCCAGGCCCGGCACAGGAAACAGCGGGCTCTGGGGGCATCAATTATTCAGATTACTCAATTAAATGCAGAAGATCTCTGTTCTCTGCATACTTAATGAAAGATCTTCTCTTTGACAGTGGATTTGTTATGTATGAATGCAGGTTTTGGGGTAATTAAAAGGCGCACATCTGTATCTTGATCTTTATGTGGTCGTTTTTGAATTGGTGTGCAATAGATCCTTTATTATTGTTTTGTCATGCAGATTCTTGCTACTAAAACGGTCTAATAATAGTTTTATCTCTTTATCTTAATGGTAAATATAATACATAATGGATGAAAAAAAAAATTTGACAGCAAACAAAGAGATTTACTAACCGATTTCCTCCAAAAAGAGATTATAGATGACACTTCGGTTAGACTGACTCCCACCACAGCATTAGCACTCAAAGGAATCAACGTTCATCATAGATGGATTATGTATTTAGTGGAATTAATAACTGTCAGTCAGAATTTTCTCTCCCATCAAAGTCTGGTACCGATTGGATTAGACTGAAGACTTAACCTTAAGCTCCAGACAGGAAATGACATTTCCTTAAGTGACACATCCACAAATGGTGTTAAATGGTTCGATTTTTATTCCTGTGAACTGGCAGCCTGTCAGTGTCTCTGCAAGGATATTTAGATGATCTAGAGGCTTTTTGGAGATACTGAAGAATAAACCGTGAATGATGAATTGAATTTAAACTGTACACCGCAAAAAAAAAAAAAAAAAAAATCTTGTTTTCCAATACAAATATCTAAACATTCTTAAACCAAGATACATTTACTCGAGAAGAAAAATTACTGAAGATATTTATATAAATGACTTATTTCCAGGAAACAATTATAAAAATGAAGTAAGTTTATGCTTAAAACAAGAAAAAATATCTGCCATTAGAGTCAGAAAAACAAACTATTTTTTAAAGGGAAAACAAAATTATTTTCCAGACCCTATTGGCAGATATTATTTCTTGTTTGAAGTACTTAATATCTTGAGTAAATTTCTTCTCAAGTAAATGTATCTTGATTAAATATATTTTTTTAAATGTATGATTTGACTCGCCCATCTCAAAAATGTTCTTAAAGTCGGCATGAAATCAAAATTGACACTATTTACTTTGTTAGCGGATATTACTAGTCTTGTGGTGAACAATTAATCCGTGCAAGTTAATACATGGAAAAAAATTGTTTGCCGAAGTTATCTTTAATCAAAGTCTGAAAAGTTACTTCCGGGTCTGGAATGGCGTTCTTTTCTGATGACGTAGGTTTGACGGCTTGGGTTGGTTAATCGCTTAACCACTCCCCTCAAACCGTTACTCTGCTGTGGGCGAGAGATGGAGAGGAGGAGCGCTAAAGTAAAACGCTGCCCTCTGTTCAATATTCCCTTTCACTCGGAAATGCGTCACAACACTTGAGAAAAGTCGTTTGCAACTTCGGGTTCACGTGGACTTTAAGTAAACATAACTGAACTGAACTATAAATGACGCATTGATAAACAAATATTGGACAAATTTGGTCAAAACTAACCAACTGAAGAATAACTAAACAAAGGCCTTACATTGTGCATAGTCTTGAAGAAGAGAGAATTCGTTTGGGCTCAAAGTGACAAACTTTTCTTCATTAGACATGATGCCCAGTGTTTCTCTTCCTCGGTTTACATTCCAGAATAAGATCCACCAGCTCAGCCTCTGAGGAGAGAATGAGAAAACTGTCAGTCATCCTTGTGAATTTTACAAAACTGATCATTCCAGTATGTCATATGTTACTCAAGCACATACCTTCAAGGTCAAATATTTTGTGTAATATATCTAGAATTAGCCTATTTCTCATTTCACGTAAAGCAGTTTTTGTGATTCTGTGCTTGGTACCGGTCATCACAGAACAACATGTGTCACATGTGCCAACAACAAATAATCAAATAGCTATGTAACATCATGCCAGTCAATACTGAAGTCAAAGCTAGACTGGACCTCAGTGACTGGCATTGATTGATGTGAAGCACTGCTTTGACTGGGTCCCAACAGTACTAAAGTATAACTGTCTTTCATCCTCAACAAGGCTGCATTGATTTGATCAAAGACACACTAAAAACAGTAATATTGTTAAATGTTATTATTAAAATTTAAAACAACTTTTCTCTTTTAAAGTGGACATATCATGAAAAGCGGACTGCGTGTCCCCGGTGCATCTACCAACCCAGAAAACGTGAAAAATGACAACCCAGTAACTTTGTTACTGTGACAACTTTGTTTTGGTAAGCCTTTGCAAGCATGTCAAAAAAATACCTGATCAGATTTCGCTCCCCTTCTGACCTAGGAAGGGGATCTTATTATAATATTAGCGCGTCATTTCCTAATCTTCACGTTTCCCACAGCGCCGCCATTTGGTTTTCGCAAGCGACAGGAGTGTAACGTTAACCAGTTCTAAAGCAATGGCAAAAGTTCAAGCAAAGCCTGCAAACTGTTCTGTTCTGTCGTTGGCTGCACAGACGAGCACAGAACACTATTTGACCAAAAAAATGGCATAGCTGTCTTATAAAGACCCCAGGAAAGTGTGTCAACTTCAACTTGTGTAAAAGTTAAACATGACGGTAGGCTAACGTTCGGTGCAAGTTGATGAGATGAATGTAGGCTAACTCCACAACAACTAGGCTACATAATTGTATCCACTAACCATTCAGAAACGTCCAGGTTCAGTCTAAAAGTTGTAACCTTTTCCTGTGTCTCTCCGTAAGGCTGCACTCTGCTTCTTATTTCTGAAATTTGACTGAAATTCGCGTTTTGTTATTGTTTGTTTCTGAAGCTCGTGTAAAGGATCGTGTTCTGGAGACGGGGAGCAGCAGCTCATTTGCATTTAAAGGGACACACACAAAAAGGGAGCGTTTTTGCTCACATCCAAAAGGGGGCAACTTTGCTATAATAAATTATCTGGGGGGTATTTTGAGCTGAAATATCACATTCTGGGGACACTAAAGGTTTATATAACATCTTGTGCATAATACTGTATGTCACCTATATGTAGCTAATACTGTATATCAAAACTGTATTTTCAGCATCATTACACCAGTCTTCAGTGTCACATGATCCTTCAGAAATCATTATATGCTGATTTGATGATCAAGAAACATGTATTATTATTATTATCAATGTTGAAAAGAGTGGTGCTGCTTAAATGTTTTTGGAAACTGTGATGCATTTTCTTTCATGATTAATGTATAGAAAGTTCAAAAGAACGTTTATTTGAAACAGAAATCATCTGTAACATTAATCTCTTTACAGTTACTTTTGATCAATTGAATGTGTCCTTACTGAATGAAGTTATTACTTTTGTTAACAAATAAAAATCATACTGACCCCAAACTTTTGAACAGTAGTGTGGGCTACAAAAAACTAAAAATTAAATGAAATCATAAACATTTTAAGCTAAACATCCAATGTAGATATTTGTGAGTTATCACAGGAAAACCATATTGTGGAGAAAAAAAAAACTAGTTACAAGTGAGTGTTTTATTTATCATTTGTTTAGACAAAATATTATATAATTTTAATATAAGCAATTTTTCGGTTATCGGCCATAACATGAATATAATTATCAGTTTCATTATCATGAAAATGATTATGTTTTTACTGTAGTAACATCTGTAGTAGTAACTGATATTTTGTGGAAATATTGTAGACTTCAACTCAATAATCTATTAAGAGAGTTAGTACAGAAAGGATGCACCGACAAGACAATAGTTATTTTCATGTTCAGTCTGATAAACATTAAAATTCAATATTATTTTGTCCAAATAAATGATAAACAAAACAGTATTGATCAATTTAAATGCTACATATGAATTTATGTATCAAAGCATTGTAGGAAAAATGAATATTCATTTTAAGATTTGCTAAAGATTACACTTCATTTTATCCAATTATTTGTGGTATTATAATGTTAAAAATGTTCTCAATGTGAGTGTTAGATAATGGCAAATCTAAATGTAAAAATAGAGAAAATGAGAATGTACATTTAAATATCCAATGTTGACCCATGATGACAATAAAGTACAAAATTCTAATATCAGCTAATAAGCAATATAGTACTGATAAATCAGTTTCTAAATGTGTTAAAGCTACTATTTTAATAACAAATATTATTAGAAACCACATGTGCCCTGACATAACCAGTATTACCTGTTGTTATTATGGTTTTGCAACAAGAAAACACATTTAAGTATTTATGCCTACTGTGCAAGAACATTTATACGTTCATAAGAGATGACTATTGTCACAAGAAAAAGAAGTTAAATAAAATGAGATCATGCACTCATCCATTCCTGAAGCACTCCTCAAACTGAAGGAAAACTCTGCAGCTCAATTCCACATCCTGTCATGCCTTCGAACTTCCTGCAACAAGAGCAGGAAGTGCCTGGAGCAAGTGTCTTTTCTGAAAGATAGTCTTTATTTATGAATAAAAGTGCCTGTCATGTCAAGAAACCAAAACAAACTCTTCTCAGCGTTACCTCGGGGTACGAAAAAAGGATAATCTTGGCCTCGTCTTGACCTCAATGCTTGAAATAATACATTATCCACAAGCTAGGCTCACAAAAGTGACAAATTACAATTGCATTAAATGATCACAAGTATACAAAACATTCCATACAATAATGCATATTCAACCCTGCACCATTAGTCATATCAACAATGCAATGGAAATCCAGTCAAGAGCTCCATCATGATGTCACTGGTAACAGATGGACCACGATTCCCACAAACACAAGTGCTCAATGCGGAGCTGCACTCACCTGATGCTTCTCAGAGTCAACAGCAGAGTCCAGCGGGATGTTATATCTCTAAGAGAATCACTGTGTGTGTGTGTCTGTGTCTGTGGGGAAATGAGCATGAGAGAGGAGCGCTGGAGAGAGGGAGAGCGATCTACTCATCTGCAACCATCAGTTCTCGTGGCTCTGTTCGCATCACACACTCCCCCTCCCCTCCTCTTTTTCCCCTTCATCTCTCCATCTCGCCATTTAGCAGGCAGTGGATCTGAGTGCGATATTATATGCTGCACATTAATATGAGTATGTGTACCTGGTGATACTGTTGAGACCCACCCGACTCTCATCCAAGGGACCCCCCTACTATGAAAACGTTGTATAATAGTGTATATTAACTTCAACTTCAATTAACATCAACAAACATTAAATGCTAGTTTTGACCTATTGCAGTTTAAGTATGAACACTTGGGGTCATGTTTTGGGTTTGCTGTGAACAGAAATAGATTAACATTTGTTTAATGATGACTCTGGAGAAGGAATCTATTTAACCAAATATTATATATATATATATATATATATATATATATATATATATATATATATATATATATATATATATATATATATATATATATACATATATATTTAAATAAAAATCTGTGGAACAAATTAATCACATTTAGAAATATGTAGAACCTTTTTTATATATTTGTTTAATATTTTCAAAAATGAAATTTTTTTGGACTAAAAAAAATGATAGAACAAATTAACCACATTTATGAATATGCAGATAATTAGTTAAATTTGTATTTTTTTTAAATATATTTTTCAAAGATATACAGTATTTCTTGAATTAAAAACAAATGATTTATACTTAAAAAATAAAATATTTTAAAATATATATCTTTGAATATTTTTCAAAGATTATGTTTTTGTAGTACAAATGATTACAATATATAAAATCATGTACAGCATATTAAATATAAAATTGATATAAATAAATATTAAATATAAATATTTTTTTAGAAATCCAAATTGTCGTCCTATCTCCAGTCTGATGATCCTTCAGAAATTATTCTGATACGCTGATTTGATTTATTTTTATAGTATATATATATATATATATATATATATATATATATATATATAGCACAACTGTGTTTAACATTGACAATAAGAAATCAAACCAACAAAATGCTATATATATACTCTCAGAAAAAGGTACAAAAGCTGTCACTGTGGCAGTACCTTTTCAAAAGGTACACCTTTGTACCTAAAGAGTGCAAATGAGTCCCTCAAAGGTACATATTGGTACCAAAAGTGTACATATTAGTACCTAAATGGTAGAACCCTTTTGAAGGGTACTGTCCCAGTGACAGCTTTTGTACCTTTTTTTCTGAGGGTGTATATAATCTTTACTGAATTCAGAAACCACATAGAAAGTCCAATTGTATGCCCATAAACATACAGATTAAAAGCATTGCTTTCTACAATGTCAGAAAAGTACTTTTAGCCAGAACAGCTCGTCACTGGGGCAGTTCCTCAACGCTACACCAGTAAAGGCTGCATGTTAGGTACTAATACGCACCCTTTTGTGTATGGCTAAACCTCCTGGATGTTTTGCATGGGACAGCTGGTCCATGGATTTTGCTAGAGGAAAGAGCATTCATGAGCTGTGACGTGACTAACAGCTTTTCCAAGCTTTCTGAATCCCCTCTATTTACCTGAATATCTCCAACCACATGTCATATAACTGAAATCCTATACAATCATTATATTCTGTAATCATTACAGTGAATATATTTGGAGAAATGCCTCAGTGTTTATTGTCTATAATAAAAAAGTCAATGGCATCCAAAACTGCTCAAACATTCTTCAAAATATCTTCTTTTGTGCACCACAGAAAAAGAAAGTCAGACAGGTTTGGAACAGTAGGAGGGTGAGTAAATTTTCATTTTTCAGTGAACTATCCCTTTAAGTTAACCAATGTGTGAATGCACAGAGCACATAACTTTTCAATAGCTGTTTGGAAGCCATTAACAAAGGCAAATTACTGCCAACTGTCTAGAAGGAAAACGCAACGTAAACGGCACGTATTTTATAAACAATCTGGTACAATCTCTCATTCAGACTTGTTACAAGGCTAAATGAGGCCACAAATCCTATAATACTGTATATTTGACTGTGGTCAACATCCCGTGGAAGAGCTTCATTCCAGGCTAGGAGACAGAAAGGACGGGCCTGTTCCTTTCTAGTTCTGCCAGTTGATGCAAGCAGTTGTAATGCTATAATCTGAACATGAGTCATTTGGGTCTTTTCTGGCAGCAAAACACCACATTTGTGAGGCTAACAGGACCCATCTGCCATTTTGAGGAGGACAGGCCTGTTATTTTCACCGCATTATACGTTTTACCTAATCATGTCTCTGAAAATTGTTTCCAGTTGATTGTATTGTACTTGTAAAGCGGGTCTTGCTGTCCGCGCTTAATAGTGTAATAACCTGACACAATATCAGCACAAAAGAGGTTCGGGTCATTGCTAATGTGTGTTATCCTCACATCAGTGAGCTTTCAGCTCAAACTCAATGCGCAGGCATGCAACTAACAGTCGGTGATGGCGGGAGGGAGATTTGTGTCAAGCCAAGCTGTCATGTGAATATACCTGTACAGCGGTGCTAGCATTAACAATATCATAACAGAACACGCATGTGCAGTTTAGACTCCAAACCCTTTGAACAGAATAACCGAATCCCATTTGAATCATATTTTTAAATGTTTGTCAATGGGGACCATCTTCCCTAAGGAATTGTTATTCACAGGTCCTATTCAATCATTTGCTCACAAATAAGCAAAGCAGGTATACAAGCATTCAAGGGCTTATATATATATATATATATATATATATATATATATGCAAATGTGTTACATAATTCATCACAAGCAATATAAAGCAGTTAGTGATGTTTCAAGAGGTTACCACTGAAAATAGTAAATGTGTTAATATTCTGCACAGTAACATCATAACATCAACTGCTGCTTTAATGTGAAATAACGTTCAAGTAATATTAAATTCAGACACTCCTCCGGGAATGTTAGCGAGACATCAAACAAATTTGTCATTAATTATTGACACTGATTAAGCACACCACCTCACTTCAATCCAGGTGTGAAATCCAGATGTTATGAAACAGGATATTAAACTGCAGAAATAGTGACAGTCACATTCTGTCAGATCAATGCATGTGTGTAAATCAAATGTAAAACGAGCTCAAATGTTTGGCGAAGAAAATATTGAATACAATTTTCCATCTACATATTGGAATATGGTATGGTATTCTTATTTTATTCATTTATTTTCATCATATTAATTCAAAACAAATACTTTCTTTCAACTAATCGTATAGGGTCAGTGGCTCCAAGCCGCTCTGTTATTCTTGTCCTGCAGGAATTGTTCTGCACTGGAACTGTCCCAGTCCCCCAAAAAGCAATGAAATGATCAATAAACATAAGTAGGCTACTGAGTGAAATGGGGACACAATTTTAGTGAACCTGCTAGTACCACCTGGTGGTAATTTGTAGAATTACATGAGATCTCCACAGCTAATGACCAGCCTTCATTGGTTTATTTCAGACAGCGTATAGTACGAAGAAAAATCAAAAGATTGTTCCTAAAATAAAACATATACATATATATATATAGCTATAAAATATTACATGTTCAAATCTAAATGTATTTCATGTTGTCAGTAAGAGTTCAGGTAGATTCTGTATGATAAAACTGATCTAAAATGTAAAACTTTACACAAAAATCTATAAGATACTTGAATACATTTCAAATATGGTATGCATGCAGATAAAGCTTCAGTTATTATAAGTTGGTACCTTCTGTTTTTAATTTACTGCGAGCATTATATGTGCTTACGGTTTAAAAGTTCATTTTAAGCTGGTTAGAACCATATTGTCTTTACAATACATATGTCTTTAGTGTGTTAATCTTCATTCAGACCATTTTAAAAGCATCTTTTCAGTGCCAAACCAAAATCAGTCTCGAGTTTGTAAGAAGACGGATTCACACAACTGTGCGGTTATTTGTTGTCATTGTTGGTGTCTTATCTAGTTTTGTTTCTTCATCCTGTTAGTTAGCTGGTTCACACACTGTAGACTCCAGTAGATTGCAGACATTAAGACAAAGGCCTGCAGAAAACAAACAGATATTTCAATTAAAATAAAATAAAAGGTTTTCTGTACATAGTTACATACTTCAAATTTAATTTAGCAAAGTTTTTAATATACGTGTTTGAAGAGTTATACATTATTGCAATGAATGTGATTATAAAACATTGTAATACATTATAATAGAATGTAATGCATTATGATTTTGTTAAAATTTCACTGTGGACACAATGTATTTGTATCAATTACATAGGTCAAAATCTTATTTGCAATTGAATGTGAGAGCCCTAAAATGTCACATACCAGGAGAATATACTACATAAAAAAAAGAAAAAAAAAGAATTAAAGCCAAAAGGTCAAGCATGTGGCCAAAGAATCTCCCATGATGCATTTGGAGTTGAGGTTCACAGAAGCCACTGTGGATACGGGCCAAAAGTTACATTCTTCCAAAAAGCTGTAACCTTAACTGCCCCTCCTTCCTCGCGTTCAAGATCATAAACTGCATCCGAGCTCTAAACAGAGTCCAAAATCATATTCTGTCTATCAGAACTACCTCTCCGATGGGAAATAAATAACGATAGTTTCCTCAGGAGCAGCACAGCTGTTTCCCTCAGAGAGAAGAGAGAAGAGAGAGAGACACACGAAGGGAAAGGCATGTCTCTGTGCTTCCTGACCTCCTGCTACCTGATTCCACACATCTAGCAATGCTATTTTTACAATGCATGTTGTTTACCCTTATTCGTAGAAAAATTACTAAAAAAGTTATTATTATTAAACGAAGTGCATTTTGCTCAAGTCTTCTGCTTCTCAGATTTTCTTGTGACCTTTAAAATCTCAAATGTGTCTCAGACATAGACAGTATATAAAGGTCTCTTCCGGCATTCCAAAGACTTCAATTAGGCTAAAGGTCAGAGGTTACAATATAAACTCATCAAATTCTCCAAAAATTATTACATTCTATAATTATTACATTCTATAATGCGAGAGTGCATGTTTTCTATAACGCAGCCATCTTTAGAATATTGTCTTTGAACTTCCATTTTTGTGGTCGCTCTGTATATTTCTCGATATTTCTATGGCATTGCTGTCCAGGTGTAATTTTAGCTGGAGAAGTGGATTTACTTAATATAAAGTTAACGAAAGTTATCATGATGATTGTAGTGTTTAAAGTAGATGTCTTAACAAATGTCAGTACACCGGAGAGGTTTTAAAATGAGCCGTTCATAAAAGATTGCTGTGAAAATACAGACCGGAAGACAAAAGACATCGAGTGCAGCGCTGAACAGGGGCGGGGCTACATAAGGTCTATAATATCTAACAGTTATCTATCTTTTTAAGAGAAATATCTTAGACAATACTACAACTTTTCTTTGGGGAACCGCATTGGACAAAGGCTCTACTAAGTACAAATGCAAGAATTATTCACCTTTGAGATATTACTTCATTCTACACCGTCGGTCTGTACTGAGTTAATTTTGCTGCAAGATATTATCTTAAGAGGTCTTGAACTTGAACACACACACGCACACACACACACACACTATGAGGAGCACCTGAGGGTTAAATGACAAACTGGTAGATGTTTCAATCAATTTAAAAGGCTTTTTCGCTCCAATTTTCCTTCGCAGGTTTATTTTAAGTGGAAAAACACAAGGATGTATGTTTTGATATAGTATTTTTCACTTATTTTACTGCTCTTACTGCCTCAGTTGACTGTGTCTCTCTTTCTGTGTCCCTCAGCTTTGTTCTCTATTTCACACACATTAAGTACAAAGATACATTCTAAACAACAGCACACGTTCACACTCTGGTTTAATAAGCAAAGAGTCGAGTCTTCAGGGCGGCTGCACTTTTGGGCCAGATGTGTAGAGGACTAAATCTCTGCTGTCACCTTTGTGATGTATTTCTAGTGAGGGGGCGTTTGCAACCTGTACACTCCACATGTCAGTAATGAACACTGCTTCCAAGTTAGGAACTAAAAGAAACCCAAAAATTAAATTACTGGAATAGCTACTGTATGGGAAGCATTGGCTTTCCACACACACACAAAGCCATATAAAAATAAAAAAACCTGTTAAACAGTCCGAGTGCTCGTCTGGGGTGGCAGTGCTGACCTATTACTGAAACCCCCTACTGCTTTTGGCAGTCAAACAAGCGCTGATTCTCTGAAATGAAGCCGAGAGACCGAAGCCTGGTTCAGTCCGGCTCCAAGCGCTTTGATGCCGGGGTGAAGGGCGTCGTGGCAGCCTCGTGTGACTCTCACTGGACTTTCTGTAAATCAGTTCAATGGGATTCTGAGACAAGGTCCAAGATGGATGGGTCTCCTGAGGCTTGTAAGGAACGTTCTGTTCACCATGGCAGCTTGCGTAGCAACCTGAAGCCACGGAAAGATCTAGAATACTCTATATTAGCATTAGCCTTCTTCAATCAAGAGAGGCGATCTTCATACTGCTACCGATTATGTCGTTGTTAATACAGACGTCAAGACAACATCGAATAAATTGGTTAATCATATTTCTATATCAGGAATGCCTTTAGTCGAAATACTAAAATAACAGAACCGTGATATTTTCCAGTGGGTTGGATATTTAAAAAAAAACTTTTTTTTAAAGAAATTAATACTTATAGATCAAACGTGACAGTAAAGACTTTTTAATGTTACAAAAGTTTATTTGTACTTATATTCAAAGAATCCAGAAAAAAAAAATTAACTAAAAAAACTATTAGGCAGCATAACCATTTTCCACATTGACAATAATAATAATAATAAAAATAGCAGCTAACCATCGTATTAGAATGATTTCTGAAAGATCATGTGACACTAAAGACTGGAGTAATGATAATTCAGCTTTGCATCACAGAAATAAATTACATTTTAAAATATATTCAAAATGGAAAGCAATTATTTTAGATAGTAATAATATTTCACAATAAAACTGTTTTTACTGTAGTTTTGATAATATAAATGCAGGCTTAGTGAGCATTAATGGTACTGTACAAAGTATATGTATGTTATATTAACATACTAAACATTACAATAGAATATTGAAATATTCCCACTCTCTCTCTCAACAATTTCATGTAACTTTTCCTCTATGTCTATCACCTAAAAAAAAAAAAAAAAAAAGAGATTTATAAAAATGATTTTCTTTCCCTGTATGCACTGCTCTAATGCTATCTCTTCCAAGATATCCCAAACAATCCACAAACCAGCAATTCACTGGTGACACCTTGGAACTAACAGTGGAAACAACTGTTCCCAATCACCTGAAATACTGTCTAACTCTCTTCTTATCAGTGTGATTCCGGCTCAAGCTCCAGAGTTCCTCTCCTGCAGTGTGCTGGGGGCGTCAGGTGCTGTGCAAAGATAAGCTGACTGCAGCTTTTGTGTGAAGCTGATCTTGATAATATTATCTTAACCTTTTCCTTCAAAAAAAAAGTGGGCTGGGTCTTTGCAGTGGTGTTTTGTTTCACCCTTGAGAAATGAGGAGGACAAATATTAGCTTTGATGGGTGGAAAAACACGGAATGGAAAAAAAAAAACAGGCAAGGATGGAAGAATATCATCCCCTACCTGAAATAAACAGAAGCTGGAATGAGTGTGGAACTGACAGGGCAAATTTTAGGAACTGATAATATTTCTGAAGGATTATGATGGCATTGCTGCAAATAGACTAATGGAAAGGAAAGGAAACTCTTACCCTGGTATGCCGGTCTATTACCGAAACACACTCAATCAGGTTAAGTACAGTACATGGATGCAGTTCACATGGACGCAAAAATCCAACATCCAACGCTAATTTTGTGTAAAACTGTTCTGGGGGAATTTCAGCACCTGAGCTTACAGATGCACGCTCTCACAGTAAAATGAGCAATTCAGCTCTTGTGTAAATCTAATCAGTCTTCCACCGCGAGCCGCAGACATGCTTAATTGATTCCAGAAACACTGCCTTTGCATAAAGCTTGGATGGTGAGAAGAGAAGAGACGGAGGGAGGGCTGCGAAGAGAGAGGTGGCGCACTAATGAAAGGTCAGCTGAGATGCACGGCCCACGCTGCAAGTGCCAGAAACACACACACAGCAATTTTATGGTCAATTGGGCCATGCATCTGGAGCCATACATCACCAAGGCGTGCAGCGAGACACAGTGCCAGATCCCAAAAACATGCACTCGAACACACGTGCATTTAGGATGAAGTTAACACATATACACAAGTCTGATACCTATTCTATTACTTCAGCATTACACTGATCTTGATCGTGTTATCCAACATGTTTTGAGAATAATCCAAAGAGCATCTTGTGGAAGATGGAAATCTGTAATAGAGATTGTGATAATGCCGTGCATGTGTCAGTCAAACTTACCTCCATTGGAAAAGCCAAAAGAGGCACCAGAGGTTTAATGTAACCAAACCGATGAAGCACCATTATCAAAACGCATCTCATCATCTCCAATTCAGCTGCATTAGCCCTGAAAGAAAGGTACAAGAACATTTGATTTTTTTCTTATTTATGTATTTTAGATCAATCTTTACTGTACTCTTTAATAATATAGCGTCCATATTTACTTTGTACAGTAAATTAATTTTCAAAAGCCAGCCCACTAGGATAAATAATTTTCCAGCATGTCCAGTCCACAAAAAAAAATAAAAAAATAAAATATAATAAAATAAGAGCCATACCTCTGATCTATCAGGAATCCCAGACAGGTTAGAGAAAGTAATACGTAGGCAGTCATGAGAAGTACAGTAATCTCAGAAAGCATCTGTAGGTGAGAGATTAGTCATATAGAATACATAGATGAGTGAGAATATGTATATTGTTTCTCAAAGGTCTGTGAATGAAAGATTTTCTGTGAGGAAACAATAATTTAGGTCATGATTTGGAAAAATATCCTTCTGTCTCACTCAATTCAGTCAAAATATAGAAAGATTTCTTCATGCAACACAGGATAATACAAGTAGCCTAACACTTAGTTGTCAGGACAGTTGAGTAATACCACTAGGACGCTCCAAGAACTTAAGGCCAACCATTAGGCAAGCATCATCTCAATCTGAATTGGCACACCTCTATGGATGGATTTACTCTGAAATCATAATCTGGTGATAATTTGCTGTTAATACAAGGAACAATGATAATGAGGGTTTTCTTGACCTTGCTAACCCACCTTACTCAGCAGTGGTTAAGTCAGGTGGGTGACCTCATAACATATTTGATATGACACCAGCAAACAATTACTGACTTTTTCCTGTGTGACTCAAGACAGACTCCAGACCCCAGACCTCAGCCCTGAAGCGCTGGCTCATTTTTCAACAATTAACAAAAAGAGGAAAAAAAAGGAAAAATCTATTTTGATTAGTTAATTTTTAAAGCCTTTCCATATCCAGTTTCAAAAATAACAGAGCAAGAGGGCAGAGGGGGGAAGGGGGAGGGGGCATCTTCCCGAAATTTGCATTTCAGCAGAGGTCAGTGCACAGACCTTCCATAATGACCAGTTAGTCAAACATCCAGCAGGATTGATAGCCCTGCATGGGTGATGCAATTGAAAGATCACATGGTCAACACTAAAAATTAAAAGAGGCACTAAACAGAGCTGTAGCATCACTTGTCAATCAAAGTGAATGCAAACGGACAAAGGGATATAAATACACACTTTTACAATATTTATTGCTAAGCCTGAAGGCCTCAGTTTGCTATCTTCCATGGAAAAGGTGATTGATGCAAAAGGAAGGTTCCCAGGGGGCTGAGGACTTGTATTGGTTGCTGGACCGCCGACTGGCTGTTTTATTTGCTGGTGGAGCCAGAGAGGGATCCAGGGGACACTTCACCGAGAGCCACAACTAAAGGAGCACCGCAGAGGTAGGAATCACAGGAAAACAGGCCGTTTCATTTCAGTGGGGAGGCAGGGTGGGGCCACATATTCTGGCTAACCAAAACTATGCCTGGGGAACATGGACATCCAAGGATAACGGACAAGAGCAACTGAACATCATCTCTGTTTTTAAACGGCGGGCGGGGGGGGGTTGAAAAATAATAGACAAAGATTACTTCAAAGTATTCTGTCCGTACTAAGGCCTTATTATTAAATGATTTTTAGGATAATGAGAGAGAGACTGAGGTTGATAATAGACCTTGCGAGGTAGCATTACCCACACAGCTAATTAAAAGCCTTTAAAAGATCTTGTAGATGACAATGAAAGATGGCATAGAGATGAGCTTTGATATTTCAGTCGGGCACATTTCTGGGAAAATCTGATGTCAATTTCAATGGTGAAGGGGAAGAAAAACAAAAAAGGTACCTACCGTTTGACCCATTAACAAGTTGTTATATACATCCAGCAGAAGTAAGAACTGTATGAACACATAGACTTGCATCGAAGAGGACCATGCTGGATCGTAAGGCTTTTCCTCTCCTGTAATCTGATTAGAGAAAGAACAATAAAATGTCAATAATTTTCATAATTTTTGTAATTTCCACTTAGCAGAATGATTAGCCTAGAAATCTAGACGCACCCTAGCGGCAGCAACATTTATTTTGCAGCCAGGGTAGTAGCAACTCTCCGTTGGGTTTCGAGCTGGAAAAACCAAACTCTAGTCAGGCCAATCACATCGTGTATAGAGTCGGTGGACGGGGTAAACATAATGACGGCAGAGTTGTGACGGTTTCACGTGAATTCCCTGCTACTTGAAAACAAAGAAGAGCTGCCGCTGCTGGCGAACAGCGGTCTTTCGAATCGGCTTTGGCCGCGACTCTGGAGGACTTGGAGTTAAGCTTTACTTTGAGAAAAGAACAAAGAATGGCACTTAAGTCATTCTTAAAAAAGGAACATGTGTTCAGAGTTTTGCCGACCGGATACGACAAAAGTTTATATCAACTAGCTCCGCTGGTGGGAAAACGCATGGGACTCACTCAGCCACAACCGTTCGTTGCTCTGGTTGGTTGTAGCACTTTCCTATTGCGTGCAGAGGGAATCTGAAAGACAACCGTTTATACCGCCCCTCGGATTGAGCCCTGCCAATGGTGAGTTCCCTGACCCAACATCTTGATGTGGGTCTGGCTTGCCAGGCTACAGAATGATAGCATGATCTATTAGATATTTTAACAACTATTATTTTTATTAGATCTTTTTCAGGTGCTTTTTAGACTGTAGAGAGTTTTACATGGTTTCTAGCTGTCTGAGTTTGGTTAATTGGAGCCATTAGTTGGACAAAGATGGTCTAGATTGTAGATCAGAGCTGGTAGGACCAAGGTCAACTTGGTTAGCGCTAGTAGGCTACCTTGGACCGGGAACAAACCAGCTACCAAGCTCAAAAAACCAGATTGACTACCTAACTCAAATGACATCACTGTTTGGATCCCAACCTAAAATAACTCTGCTACATACATCAGTTGTATAGGCATGAATCACTGAGAATTTGATCACTGTTGATTTCCTAAGAATTCCTGAGGCCGTCTCAGCTGCAGACACGTGTGGGTTTCCCTCACACCAGAACCCTGGTGTTCTGCTTTCCCTCAGAAATCAACACATCCGAGCCGGTCTCCCTCGCTCCTTCTCTCCTCCACTCCACAGGAGAAACAACAGGCACACCCCGGTCTGCATCACCGAGGGCCTTTCAAGATATTTCTGTCAAATTCCTTCTCTCTCCACATGTTTAGGATCACCAGGGCCTACTTTGAGGTGGCTTTAATTGTAACATGGTGAGAGCGACAGAAAGAGAGAGAGAGGCTTTCTCAGAGTGTGAAACTGCGTCTGTGAGTATGTGGCGCAGTCAGACGCGTTTCAAAGCAAACCGCCGCTCTCCTGATGAGAAGACTTTAAAACCTTGTCGCAGGCCTGCTGTTTGATCAAACCCAAAAAAAGCTTGCTTTTTAAAGACGAGTGAAAATGAGCCTATTGTGCTTCGGCTCACAAAGGCGGTTAAGATTCATTTGGCAACGGCGCACACTTGTAAAGCCTGTTTGAAACGTGAGTTTGTTTTTATGTGAGAACTCAGGGAGTCATTTGGGAGACCTCTTTTCCTTTTACAGAAACAGCAGGTAGTAAATGACAAGCAAGGCAAGGAACAAAAGAGTTTCAAATTTAAAGATAAAAGGTGACATTTTCTGCACCATTAGCAAAATAATTTCCAAACCGTTTTCCTGAGTACTAACTCCCTTTTTCCATTGGTAGGACAAACAGATAGTCCAGCCGCTAACCCATACTATTTGTTAAGCACTTTATATTGTTTAAAATAACTATTTTCTATTTTAATATATTTTAAAATGTCATTTATTCCTGTGATTAAAGCTGATTTTTCAGCATCATTACTCCATTCTTTAGTGTCACATGATCTTTCAGAAATCATTCTAATATGATGATTTGCTTCTCAAGAAACAATTATTATTATTATCTATGTTGAAAACATTTCGTGCTGCTTAATATTTGTTGTGGATACATTTTGTCAGACCTATTTAATAGTTAGAAAGTTTAAAAGAACAGCATTTATTTAAAATAAAAAAAAGTTTGTTATAATGTAAAAGTCCTTTCATGCACGATTGCTGAATAAAAGTATTCATAAAAAAATAAAAAAATAAAAACTGACTCCAAAATTTTAATGGTGGTGTATGAATTAAATACAAATGTATAAAAATAAAAAAAATCTAATGTTTATGAGTTAAGCAATTTATTTCATTCAATTTGAAATTTCCTAGAAAATAAAAAAAGAGTTTCCCACCTGGGGTATATCAGCAATATCTCCCAGTCTTGGCTTTCCAGGAGTCCAGCCTGGCCCTTTAAAAATGATGGACAGCTTATTTGAAATTCCTTCAGCCTCCCAGAACCTCTGCCACAGGTACGGGTAATAAAGGAACTTGAGAGGGGAAAGAAAAGAAGAATGAGTGTTTAAACCATACATGGCACATGCAGCCGTTATACTAAGCAACCTCTTTAATGCTGCATTACCCAAAAACGTTTCACTCAACTGTGACGTGAAATATTATCCATTTGATTTGTATTTTAGACTTTTCATCACAATCATTTTTTTTTTTTAGCACAGTTAATATTTCACCAAAAGATAAACATTTTTCTTATTCATTTTATTCATCATCATCTAGTCCTCGTGTCTAAATGCTTTTTGTCACATACATCAGACCGCTCTTACTCCGGACCGCCACAGGAGAGCAGAGAAAAAATAATCAAACACAACCTCCATTTGGTTTTGCAGGACTCTTTCACCTCTCCTGAGCCATATGTTTAAAGTGAAGTAATAATGTTATGGTTACAGCATGGCTTTTCCACTAGCCCGGTAATGTGAGCAGAAGCCGGCTCCCATTGACTCTGCTCAGATATTTACATCTCTAAAATTAGATTGGTCTGATACACTAGAGTCCATTATGTGAAACCCAATTCATCTCCAGTGTTGATATTTTCACCAGTCAAAGGTCTTGATAGAATGAGGGGCTAAATTAATCTAAACATTTTGTCTATAAAATGATGTAAACGTTGCTTGCATAATATGATCATTGAGCCCATGTATGTTACAATGATACCATAGTAAAGAAACTAACCCCAAAAAAGACATAATGCAAATATACTTTTTAAATCTTAGATATTGCAAGTCAGATCATTATCAAAAAAAAACATTACTGTAATATTAGTATTAGTATTACTATTATTAATATTTTTTTACAATAAAAAGTTAAAAATATATATATTTTAAATCTTTATTGACATTGTCATAGCTGTGATGTACCAACCTCAACAGACCAGACTTCAAATGTGTTGATTGGGTGTGTGAGACCATAGACAACTTTCTCACTTTCAGGAGTGAACGTGCCTATATGGAAAAGAGCGGAGAACATCACATTTTTGGCATGTGCATTCCTAAATCACAATAGTAGAGTACAATTCACAAAAAGAGACAGATCATCATTTGTGTTTTTAAATTATAATTTACCCTAATTTGTACTTTGTGCCCTTTTTATTCCCAAAGACATTAGAAATATTACATGAATGTAATGCATGTGCCACTAATCAGACAACAACCTATTGGTCGACATTTTGAAAGCATATAAACACAGAACTTACCAAACATCCTGTCCCATATGATCAGAATTCCTGCATAATTCTTATCTATGCAATATGGATTTCGCCCTGCGAATGCATGGTGAAATGTTAATGATTTACTACATACTGTAGATAATGACTAGTGTATATAAAGTATTAACACAGTGTTACTTATGTCACATGATAAGATCGGACAAAATAGGCTTCGCTTTTGACCCACAGTGATAAACTAACCGCAATGCATTATGGGAACAGAGCAATGCAATTCTACTGTCAAATGTAATAACACTTACCATGATGAACTCTATGGTGGCTGGGAGTATTTAGGATCCACTCCAGAGGTCCAAGATCTTTGACCAGCTAGTGATAGAAACAGTTGCACAAGGTCACAGATAATATTCTTACGTGCTTCCAAGCTCCAAAAATTATGCAAAGCACCATAAAATGCCAAACTATGCGGTAACTACACAAGTGACTTGTGCGCTATATTCAAAGTCATATGATAGCTTTACGTGAGGAAAACATAGAAATTTGAATGTTATTCAACTGACAATCTTGACATCAGTTGATCTGGTTCACAAAAACGATTTAATTGATTTGTTCACAAATCTGACTTATCTGATACCCAAGTTCAACTCACTGATTCAAAAAAAAGGGGAAGATTATCGATTAATAAAGACTATAATTTGGGTTCACTTTTACGGTGCTTTTGTGTCATTTTTGTATTATTATTTGAAAACCTACATGGAAAAAAATGACTAGTACAATATTCAAAATTACTTATTTTGTGTTCCAGAGAAGAAATAAAGTCATACAGCTTTGAAATGATATTAGGGTAAGTACATGATGACAGAATTTTCGTTTTCGGGTGACCGCTCTCTTTAACCTCACTAACAACTATTTCCTTTAATGCAAAAAAAGGGCAACAGCAACAGGTCGCTCCTATATTCAGTGTGTAAACCACAGACAAAACACCCAAAGACAAATGATCATGGGTTAGCCCATTGTCCTCCTTTGACATTTTTCATATGGACAGGCAGACAGAATCGTAATATTAGTCTTACATACAACATGTGATTAATTTCCCCTATTGAGTGCCTTGTCTTTATCTTGGCATTACATGCTGAAGAAATGTGCTCTTCAGGGATTGTGGAACCTTGACTGGTTCAGATGTTCACGAATGTACTTGGAGACATCATTAATACATAGTGTTTTCTTATCTGATGAGCTCGGTCGAAACTCTGCTAACTACGGAAAGAAAAAGGTGGCCAAATTTCCAGATGGAAAGAACAATATTTATAGATTGGATGTAAAACAAACAGTACATTGGATTAGAAGAAGAATAAAGAAGCCATTAAGTCTACTAACACACACTCATAAATACACGTGCGCAAGCTTTATGGAGAGTTAAATGCACACATACGCATTCAGAGCCTTATTTTACCAGGTTATAAACATCCATTTCAGCTTGATGGAGCATATATCGCAGGTGTTAGGGCTGACCATCAGGTTTTTTACTTAAGTATTTGATTTTTGACGTCTGCAAAATGGGAACAGCTCAGCAAAAGTGAGCACCGTATTTCAGTGGGCCATTATTTCCATGTAATGAGAGATCTGGCAACAGCTGAATTTTATCTTAAAAGAAAAGAGCTCCCTCACGACTTAACTCGTGTTCTAATGTTGGATGAGGGCTGGGAATTCGACGCCAATAAATTACATGACATCAAAAAAAAGCCTATAAAGGGAGCATAAATTATACCCCTCAGAAAATTGGAGACGTGAAGACTGTTTTCACTAATAGAGCTCTACAAGATGGAAGTGATTCCAAATCCATTTCCCAAACGATCCCCGAATGTAAAGTCGATACTGAAGCCCATTTAAATGGCAAATGTAAAGCTTCTGTTTGGAATATTTCATAAAATCTCAAAATCTCATTACTTATGATTGAGGGTGGTTTTCATAACCACAGAACAGGCCAAACTGCGAACCTACAAAAGATTAGAGTTTTGAAAATGGCTAAACTAAGTCTACCATGCTATGAAAGTAACATTAAACAGTTAACAGCAAAGAAATGGCTTCATTTTATCTTAAAATGTGCCACTAAAATATTTTAAATGCGCTAAACCATTAGTAATGACAAATCCACGGTACCTCAGTATGAATCCAGAACTGATACAGCAGGTTAAACTGTATGTGCACTGCAAACACTGACGGAGGGACCATCAGCGCCAACGGAAGGTAAAACAGCTGATAAAACACATCAAACATTATCACTTCATAGTAGGTCATTAGCTACACGGCTAGAGCTCATTAACTAATAACTGTTATGTGATCTATCATGCATCATGCCAAAATTATCATAGGTTAATTAGGGAGATGCAGGTTCTTCATACCCACGAGGAAAACTGCTGAGTGACAGATTGGCGTAGCGCTGTCGACAGATTGTAGTATTCAGAACTGTGGTGAACCTGATGAGCAGCCCACAGGAAGTTTAACTCTGAAACGACAAATAAAGGAGAAAGACACAGCTGAGTGGCATTGTTGAAATAATGTGCAGAATCTGAATCGATGATAAGCAGCAATGAATTGGACTAATTTCTATGTTTTGGCTTTAGACATGTTTTGAAATTGTTGATATATGAATATCTAGAGTTTGCAAACCAAAAAAAAGGGACTCTAAGACCCATATTCAGGCCACTTCTCATTTTTGACAGAAATATTTGCCTGCATGCTTCTGAATATGCCAGGAGTAAGAACAAGTAACCTAATCTCAATGAGGCTCCTTATGGAAATATTTTTTTTACATTTCTTAAAATAGCATTATGTATATATATATATATTAAAATAAAATGTACAAACATTAACTGTAGGCTTCTGTGGAGAATAGTTTATTTTCTTCTTTAAAAAAAAAGAAAAATTCTAATGAAAACACACAGTGTTCATAAAATAAATAAATAAATAAAAAGTCCACCCTCAAGTCTCCTTGATATTCTGGTCCTTTGATACAGCTTGGGTTCCTCCTTCAATGAAGTCTACAGGAGCGCCGTACTTAGCAGAACTAATGAGATGACCAACACTGTCAAATCTCTTTAGGATTTTTCTCTGAGATTGTCGAAGGCCTTGTGTAAGTGTGAGGTCCATCAAATCTAAGAGCTGGTGAAGTTCCCGGTGAAATGCTGTGGTCCAGCTGAAAAAACACACCGTGGTGAGAGCATAAGAACAAACCCTTCCTCCCTGCCAGTGGGGCTCTGCTGAGATGTTCGAATCACCAGGCCAGTGGCAAAGTGAGCAGTCAAAGCTCTCCATTGAGAAAACAACTTCAACCAGTCCACTTAATCCAGATAACAGGACCAGGAAGAGATGCTTTCAGTGTGTATGAACATTTTTTCAAACAGGTTCTCCCAAACATTTCCCGTTTCTGCTATTGATTGAACAAACAGACATCAATTGTTGCCATAGGATTCTCAAACCAACAGAGAAATGTTCCAATAGTTTATTTCCAGTTGTCTCTGCACTTCAAGCAAGTATAGAATTAGATTTGAATTCCAAACTTTAAATTAAGTATTGCAAGAGCTAATACTTTGCTATAAATAATGCTCTTTAGAGATTTCTGCTTTGAATCAAGAGATGAAATCAGAGGTTTTTCTCAAAACACACCCGCAGAGCTCCAGTCAGTGTTTGAGAGTGTGTGAGCCCATGCTTTCACCTCCTAGGGCAGAGCGGTGTAAGATTGATGTGGGGTGTCACCGGTAGGAAGTATGTTCAGCTAGGCCTCATTGCAATCCGTGTCCTCGTGCGCAGGCCTCGGCTGGAAGCCGCATAGTTTGGCAGGCAGTATTCAGAGGGGAAGAGCTTTAATGATGAGAACCTATGCCACAGAAAAGACTTTCCCATCATGCCTGAAGACCATGGTCTGCTCAGACACAGAGATTCTGTTCTTTTCTCAAGAATACAGGGATAAACAACATTTAGTTGCACAGAAACCAGTATGTGCCATGTATTAGTTTGCTCTCAACACTCAAGGAGAGATATCAACTAGGGTTACTTGGGTGCTCTTGGTGCTTGCTGGGGCATCTCTTCTATTCTATATCTATTTAAAAAAAAACTAGGTTAGACAAAACTGGAAAGGGTCGTAGAACTTGAATATTGTTGTTATTTTGTTAGTTCAAATGCTTCTATTGCTTTCCTTATTATAATTCTTATAAGTCGCTTTGGATAAAAGCGTCTGCTAAATTATTAAATGTAAATCTGCTAATGGACACTTATTGGCCCAAGGCAAACTATATTATTGTCTATGCAAATTAATATCCAAACCATGTCATGACATTCCCAGAATGAATTAATGAAATTAAGACATTTATGTAAATTTTTATGGAAAACAAAATCATCACCTTAAGGTTCAGGGTCTATTGTACTTAAATAGGTTCTTATCTATAAACTCTGGAATGGATGCAAAGTACAGGAACAGAAACATCCAGACTCGTGTACAATTACCATCACAGTACATAACTGTGCTGTAATATATAAGGGTGAGAGGCCCCATAAAATGAAGGGTTAAACTAACAAGAAAATACACTGATTATACCATTGTGCATTACAGTGCACACTTTAAAGTGTACTGCCGATACATTCTGAAAGGAAAAATAAATTACATCTCTCTACTTGTAAATATGTTAATGTTTTTTAAATGTGCTACACATGTGCACATTCAAACAACCTATTCATAAAAACTATAAGAGACCAAGAACACTTGGCAGTCAAGTTCTTTTCATCACATGCATTAAATATTGAGTTTTCCCTTTTTCATCTAACATGTGAATACCTCCTCAGCTCTAGTGCCGAGGTCTCACATGATGCCACGGGCCTCAGTGAGCCTCAGCGTGGCGAGAGACTGCATGCCATGTCACTCAGGTTATCAATGAACTGTGAACGTCTGGGCAGAGTGGACAAGCTGTCAGTGAACAAAAGACGCCAACACAAACAGTCACAAACCCATGTCCGTCACCACAATACTTCACGGTGTCTTTGCTTACAGTCAAAACTGCTGCTGGAGACATTTGTAAAAAAGAAAAAGAAAAAGAGTGGTATATTTTGAATTACACTGCACATGAATAATCATGGCTGATATTCGGAAAAACTGTGCAAATGCAGGAGCGATTTTGCTATTATAAAATGGTTTAATTAAACAATATGTTAATCTAGAGTAATACTGTACATTTTAAGTACAATATTGCCATTTGTTCGTGAATCACAGCTGTGCTGAATGTTTTTGATTCACTAAAATTATAGGTTTAAAATAATTAATTTGATCTTGAATCAGACTTGCGCTATGATATTGCTTTCTGCCTGTAAGGACAACGCAATATAACTTTTTTTTTCTTTGCTATAATATTGCAATACACTGCATCTTTTATTCATTCATTATGGACTGCAGGATTAAACAGGTCACATGTGAATGGGCATTGTGATGCAACGCGCTACAATGGATGCTTCAATACAGCATCATCATGTACTCATTCAGAAAAACAAAAGTACCAGTTTATAATATTGATTTGTCCAGAAAGACAACATCAAACAGTTGTAGTGCATCAAAAATGTGTCCAGTACAGAGTGTTATTAGCCTAAAATACTGTAGTTGCTTAATCATGTGAACTAACAACACAGCTAAAAGTGTTCCTACCATTTTGGACCTTTAATTGAAGGTAGCCTACCTTTACCTGTTGAGAAACGCCTTTACACGCACCCTTAAGAGCAGTATTTGGGATGTTTTAGATGGGGGAGGCGTAACGCGAGAAGGCACATTTGCACAGTTGCTTTATTTTTGTAATTCCGCTAAGTGTCGCAGAAGCTAAACGCTTTACCTTTAAGAATAACAGTCAAAATCAAGTTCAAAAAGAACATTGCAATTAATTGGAAAATCTGTATTTTTTCCTAGTCCTATTTCACTCATGGCATATGGTGGAGGTAGACTCCTTTCCTAGTAGACACAGCAAGAGACATCCCTCAGACTGGCTTGGTTTGGCTTCGTCCAAAACGTACATATGCACACACTTGCCTACAAACACAAGTGGCTGATTTGCTGGACATTGTTGATATTATTGCAGTGTCCCAGGGGTGCTGGTTTTGAGCCCTGGCTCCACATCCTGGCCGGTTCGATTCTTTTGTACGCCCTCCAACCTGCACGGCCGGGGACTTCCAGAGGCAAGAGAAGATTTATGAAGCCCCCGTGGCCTGGGGTTAAACCCCGCCGCCTTCCACCAAGAGGATTCCTTTTGAAAACAATAACATCCAGTCCCGGCCTCCTTTGGGACGGCCCGTGCATTGACGTGCTCTGTTTGTCTTGACAACTGCCGGCGTCTGCGTAAACGCTAAACGTGTGCCACTACTGTATCCCTAACATGATATTGGGAGGTTGCATATGTAAACATATGTGCTACTGCAACATTTTGCTACTGGAGAAAGCTAACTTTTTTTCTTTTTTATAACTTTTCTGATTCCAGTTACAAATGAAACAAATTAGCAAATAAAGTCAAACCTTCCATTCCTATGTGCATATTTACAAGGTTACATCAGTCGCAATATTTACTCATTTTGCCCCAAGCACTTCCAACGATGACAGCCACAAAATACCATTTCTAATATGATCAAAGCTTACTAAACCCAGTGGCTCAAGTGCAATAAACACCTTTCCCACTGAAAAACATTGAACGGTGTGAGGTGATAAAGAATGTAACATTACGTAATGCCTTCCATAACTTGTTTATAGTTTCTATCCAGCTTTATGACCCTCTGTATAAACCTACAGCATCTAACCTCAACCTCAACCTCAAAATAAAGTAAAAAGACATGAATATGACACTTCTGCTAGACTGCACACCAGATTAAAAAAAACATGTCTAAGAAACCCACACAATATCCTCCTTGGACGAACCAAATGTTTTTCCAAACTATCATTATTCAAATGTCTTTATGTGACTCTAGTGAATGAAAAGGAGAGGGAATTAGGGAATTGAAATGCATGTTGCTTTACAAAAGTTGGGCTTACAAGTAAGACTCTAGATCCAAAGACCTGCAGGACTTGTAATTAATCTAAAGACGTCATGCAACACATCTACTGTAGGAAACACAGAATGCAACCTTAGGCCAAACTAATCACCAAAACTAAGGTTATTTAAGCGAGTCTGCCATTAAAAGCAATCCAATCTGACAGCATTTCTGTAGGAAAATCAATCTTCTCAAAATTGAGGATGCAATGAAATATTTACTGGAAGAAAAAAAAAAACTTTCAATCTGAAAAAGGATACACAACAGCGTCCACTAGAAACCACTTGTAAAAATGTTCTGATTTCAACTAATTCAATAAAAATGTGAAAAGTTAAATTTACATAAATTTCAGAATGTCATATTTGGTTAGTCCCTTTTGTACAAACCTGATGATGGTGTTCTCCAGCATGATATTTAAGAATACAAAGTGTATCTTGTGCTTTAAATGGAAGCGAGAGTATTTTTGCTCGATTAGTGACCCAAGAAAAAGTGCAGAATCGTATTCATAGTTCCCATTAGTTTGACCTCATGGCATTTCTTTGTTTTAGGTTTTTCAAAATCCAAAAATGTATTTCCGTGTTTAAACTACAGATAGTAGTTGAAAGTAGTAAAACCCAAATGTGGTCTCAGACTTCTGGAGCCCACCGTACATCTGTCATTGCTCATGACTCATGAAACTGAGAAATGAAAGACTAACTTGATGGAGCCCTAATGCAGCACAGCAGCCACCATGGCCTTCCAGTCAAAAGCCCATCGGCCTGCTTCAGAGTTCCTGAATGGAGGGTTAAGCTGAGGTTTTGGTGGAGCGCTTTGGAAATAGTAGCATATGGGGACCGGAATCACAGTTGGTATGAGAGCGGCAGAGCAAACAGAGCTACTACTGCTGTCAACGAGCCGGCCACATTAAATCTCTCTCCTGCTGACGCCAATGAGCGTGGTGCCTATGATTATGTTGTTTACCGATGGTAAAACACACACTAGTAAAACACACTGGGTAAATGGTGTAAAATACAACTATGAGTTCTATATGAAATATCAACAATCCAAATTGCAACAAATATAGGCAAATGACCGCATTACCTATATTGCACATTGGGGACCGCAGCTAGTTCAATACACTTCTCTATCTACAGATTTTTTTAAATCTTGCTGCGTAAAAGGACCTAGAAGACCATTAACCTAGTCCGAGCTAAACCATAAACCTCGTCTGGCCTACGCTGCCAAAACCGACCGTGCGGTCGGAAAGCCAGCCCCGCTACAGTGGAGTGTGGCATCGCTATAGAGGAAGACATGGAAAGGCCAAACACCACTAAGAGTCGCAATAAAGGTTTGCAGGCAATTGGAAAATAAGGCAACATGTGGAAAAAATGTGACAGAGAATGACAGAAGAGAGCAGAATGGACGCATGCAAATAGCTCACGCAGAAGCAGACGCCTGGACAACATCAAAAGCCACCAAAGCCAAACGCAGCCTTTGATTTATGAGGATATGATTTTTTAACTATATTAAATGGCTAGTTCAGTCAAGGAAAAACAACTACTTTACAAATCGGTCTAAAATTTAAGCTTGAATTTAGTTTTAAATGTCATTCAGGGCAGTTGTGATAAATTATGCGAAAAATGGGTTGCTACTGTACACATTTCAAATGCTACAGATATTATATTACAGATATTACAGCATTTTTGAACAGATCTTAACATGCTTATAGTATAAAAAAAGGACCTGTGACCTGTGTAGGGAAAAATGAAATTCATAAAAATGATCCAAAAAAAAAAAGTCCCATTTTACAATGGCACTAATTAGGGTTAGTATAGTTTTATAGCGGTCATATTTCTGCTTTTATGCCCATAACATTGTTTTTTCATGCTACAGAATAAAGATTTATAGCTTACAAGTCCCAAAAGAATAGAGCTTCAGATAAAAGCTTTTGTGCGCCAACTGACCCAAAATTGAGTATGAAAAATATTCGGAGATCATTAGCTAAACCTTAAGACCAGCTGTTAACCTCTCGAGTTAGTGGTCAGAAGTGAAATCTGAAATAACAAAGGTGGACATGTGGTTTAGTCCGAGAGCTGCTGCTCACAGGTTTCTGGTCAATAAAAATAATCAATCACATCTTTTACACTCAATGGACATAAAAAAATTAAATAACAAAGATTTTCTATATAGTTGCATTTCATTTTAATCTGTCATCATACACTTTGGTCTTGGTTTGGGAACAGAGAACTGTTTCTTGTTCAAAACAGAATATGAACAATAAACTTTCTACTGAGTTGCCCTCACTCAACAAAAATTGATTTGACTACTCTGGTCATATTTATCAGCAAATGACTCTTCAGAGTCAGTTCTTTATAATGAAATGGTCAAAAGACTCTCTGGAAACAGAATCCATTACGATTCCCATTGCTACTACGGTCACTTTTTCGATTCTTCTCGCAGTAATATTCTCTGGTTGCAAAGGTATAGCAGCTAAACTAACTACGATCCTTAAAAGAAAGGCCATTATGTCTGGGTCTTTTATGAATTATAATCATACTAAATCCAAAAGAAGTCATATTGGACAGCAATGGAATAGAACACTAGACAAAAAATTTCCTCTGACTTCAAAAAGAACAAATTGGGCACAGGAGAGCTCTGACATAAATGACATTTCCGACTCGGGACAATGGAAAACATGACAGCCACAAGCACCTCATCACTTTATTTAGGGGTCCAAGTGAAGTCTAGAGAGATGTAATTTAACAAAAAAACATCCTGCCATCGTATCAACATTAAATCCCAAATGGATGGAATTGGAGTAGCATATGGTAAGCATACTTCAGAAGCGAAGGGCAGTGACCTGCTTTTACTTTTTTTTATAATCGGTAGAAACTGAAGTCCATGCACTGGCCTCTGCTCTGACACAGTGGATGTTTACTTGTGGAATAGAAGAGGACATGGGGTAAATTATTGAGCAACAGCTTGTAACATTGTGTTTTGGTAAACCAAAAGCAGGATTTCATATTCTCCAGCATACTGGAGAGCTACTCCTAAAGCAAGATCCACCGTCTCAAACTGTTGAGAAGCAGATTTACAACCTACAGTATGGTAACAAAAGTATATTTACTGGCAATGCTATTCTGTGACGGCTGCTATTGAAGAAAGAAGAAAAACACCGCAGCACTCAAAGAGTACAGCTGTGACAACGTTATCCTCTGTTTGGACACACATCTCACGGCTCTCTGCCTGAACTCTCATGCTACGCAAACATAAGTGTCTTTTGCAATCGCCTACTTCTTGACAGATTGATATTTCATATACAAGGCCAAAAAAAAAAAAAAAACATTTAATCTAAGATGCATTTTTCACATCTGGATAGAAGACAGATTATACTGTATATAAATGTGTTTACTGAAATATGGAAAATATAACTCCTATGGAGTTTGAGGTCAATCAAAAACAGTTGCTTTTCCAAGTTATGGACTTGCAAATGTAGCAAGACATACGATCCTTGAAGACACAAGGGGTCAAAACAACATTATCATGGAACTAAACCAGCCATTATGGCAAGAACATAAAACTAACATCCATATATGACTTCAGGAACAAATAATGCTTCCTACAGTACTTTAGTTTAAACATGTTCAAAAGCTAGTTTCAACGCAATGAAAAACTCAGGATTATCAGTGAATTATGACCTAAATTGCAGTCTGTTTTTCACAAAAACTTACCATACGGCTTCAGAAGTTGTATGGACCACTTTTATGGCACTCTTTGTTTTTTTGTCATTATATCACTATAAACTGAATGAAAGGATTTTAAAAATGACTATTGTAATGGCTCCTATTCCAGTTGGAACTGAGATGTGTAAAAATGCTATTAGTACTAGATTCAATAATGAAATCATATCAAAAGAAGAAAGCAGCACACCCCGTACATTTTGGAATGTTATAACCTTCCATTTTTACATTCAGCGAACTTCTTTAAAGCGGATGGATGGATATAATAGCAGTGCATTTGGCAGGATATCCACATACCATGGACGAATCGATGGAACCAGTAGTATCCCATGTCCACACCAAGAAACGCAAGCCACCACGTCCAAGCTGAATCCCAGGGAAGCTCCAATAAACGGAAGTTGTTCCAGACATAAATATAAGCTGACAGCTCCAAACTTCTCACCATGAGCCTTGAGAAAGACACAGAGAGCTGAATTAAGTCATATCAGCAGATAAACATGTCATGGAGTCTATTAATGCAAGAGAGAAACATGCATTAACATTAGTTTTGTTCTCAGTTTCATTCAGTGCTCAAAACACTGCACAATATCATTGTAAGGTCAAGTGATATATCTGATATACAGTATGACTGTCAACAAAATTGAGTTTTGCAATCTAAGACATGTCAATACTTTCCTGTGATTCATAACCACAGCCATTTATGTGAGGTAAATCTGACACTTAGGAAGTTGTTGTCAACTCACTGAGGCAGACGAGACATCATCCCTGCGGACAAAGACGTGATGAAATCGTTGATCTTGATGCGAGGGCCATCTGTCTTTAACCATCCCAACACAATCTCCAATATTATCAATCCAATGAAATACGGTGTGGCCTACAACACACAAAAATCATAAATACAGCAGTGAATAAACACCAGCATAACAATCATTAGAATTATTTACGGTTGACTCTGGTACATTTCATGGAAACTTTTGAGTGCTGCGTCTTTATTTAAAAGACACCTTTTGTAAGGGTTGCACATGACTTTTTGTAACAGCCAGAAAAAAATGCATGATAAACTAAGCATACAAATTCAAAACACTAGTCCTCTGTCAGCAAATAAATAAAGTATGTGCAAATGATTCTGTAGAAAAGTCATGGGATAAAAGAAAATAATATGTATTTGTGTGTGTGTGTGTGTGTGTGTGTGTGTGTGTGTGTGTGTGTGTGTGTGTGTGTGTGTGTGTGTAATATATTAAACATTGAATTCTAAATACTAAACTATATATATAAAATATACAAATAAAAAAGCACAAAAAACTAATATCAATCATTAAGTGCTACAAGTGAAATGACCAATATGACATAAATTTATACCTTGAATTCAATGCGAGTAAATGTATAAATTTCAATGCAAAGTGTGTTGGATTGGCGTGTAAGGAATTGTAAGGATCCACTAAAGTTGTGGTTGTGTGTTCTTCTGAACACCAGACACATTATTCAAAATTATAATTTGCCAGCAAGGTTTAACTTTAAATATTTGGTTCTGATGTTCAGGATTTCTTGAACTTGGACTACCCATCAAAACCTAGCGCAAATCACAAAAGACTAATTAAAAACTTAACAGATGTGGTGCTGGCAGAACTCTGGGTCACTCTTTGCAGTGTGAAACCCTAGACTCACTTTCTCACATGAAAACACACACGCACACTGAACCGAGTGTGTGGGGTAGGTGGGGTGGGGCAGGGCTCAACAGTATAGAGTAGATCTACAGGTGGAACTCGACGTGTGTGTGTGTGTGTGTGTACATGTGAACTGAGGCAGGATAGACCACTTGGGAACCCCTATCACACGCAAATCTGGACACATCTGGCTGCCGACTGCAGCGAATCTCGAGCTGCTAGTGCAACGAACCTACAAACCTATATGAAATTAAACCTACATGTAATTAGATATTTAACTTCAATGAGCTGCTTTATTTGCAACAAGAAAACTACAACAACAAGTGCACTTCAATTTAAAAAAAATTGAAAAATGGTTATTGGCATGTTTTTAACTATAGGCCTACATTTAAAAAAAAAAAAAAACTAAACTAAATGAAAACAGCTATTTAGCCCTGCAGAAACATTTTAAGCTTGCAAAAATTGTTAATAGTTGTAGCCTATATAAAGTTGTGATTGTGGACTCAGATCTCACCAGGGGAAAAATTACATTTGTGAAGCAGATGTTAGTATTTTATGTTTTTTTCTTTAGCTTTCTTGGACATATTCTGGACTTTACACAGAAAAACTGTCAAATCACAAATCTGTTTTTAAGGAATGCACTGTCAACTAAACTGCCTTAATACACATTTCTAATACAACATTTTTATTGAGATTTTATTGTTTCAGCTACACATTTATTGTCTAACAATGGGACTGCAAAGACAGTTTTCGATCAAACTGATCGGAGAAAATATCTAAAATGTTAAAAGCACAAATCCATGTATTGACCGAGACAAGAAAACAGAATTTCTATTCTCTCACCCACACACATCAAGAGACAGAAACTTCAAATAAAGTTCTGCAGGAATGGTGAACGAGGCAATTTAACAAGTGTGTGTTTGTGACAGAATTACAACAATTAGGATTCCTGCAGTGTGGTTAATTGCAATTTCTCTATTCATGTGTTTATGGAGGCCTGTAAAAATGTGAGTGTTTTACCTCAAATAACAAACATGTGTTGATTTGAGTACAGCCAAACCAAAAAACACACATATGGGTCTGTTAAAATGTGAGAAGCGAGCACCCTGCTGCAGGGCTTAAAAACCCGAACAGGTGGCAGACTTATTTTCCAGTTGTTGCAGGCATGGTGCTCACTGTTTTTGCACATTGATGAAAATCAAGAAACCACACAATGTGGAATTAAGGCATCATTTAAACCCTTAGAATTAGACTTGTTGTTAGAAAACATGGGTGAAGTCTCCATTAAAGTCAAACAGAGCATCATGTCAGAGAGTCTGAAAGTGTTTGGTAGAGCATTATTATCAATACTGAAGAAACCATTATGATACAGATGTTTTGTACAAAAATATACTGACCATATGGCATGCCATGATTAAAAAATCAAAGCAAGTAGCTAATGTTAAAAAATCCCCAACACTGAGCACATTTGAAATTCGTAGACTACATCTGGTATCTTCTGATCCAAAAGGTTTAAGGCAATCTTTTCAATCATCGTTGTTTATAGCTATAGGCCTACTTATTTAATACAGCGTATATCACATACACAACTGTAGCTTACTTTTTTTCACTGTATGATGCTACTGCTAAAACAGAAAAACGTAAATATCACATGTAGCCCCTATGTAAGCTCTGTTGTGTAAGCTCTGTCGAACTCTCTCCATGTGTGTGCTGTCGTTATTAGTGTAGCTCTAATAATAAGTAGCCTAGCCTATATAATCTCGTATTTGTTTTCACCATTTTTAACTAGTAATGACGTCAGACTTACCTGATTAACATATGTCGGCACCTCTTGTACAGTGGCGAATGATGATTCGTTAGGAGTCATTAGACTGAACAGCATACGAACTCCCTGAGAAACAGTCACATTGTTAACTTCCCCTTGCGCCATTGTGTTTGTAAGTGGTAAAAATGAAACTACAGTATAAATCAGTGGCTCCTCTCACTGCCGGATAAAACACATATGTTGTCTGTTGAACGTTTAAACACCTACTGGCGTCTGGACCTTTGAACTTCACGGGAACGCAGTCATGAAGAGATTATGTAATCGCATGACACAAGACAAGGAAGCAATTGTACTTACTTTTCGATAGCACGTGAAGGCAGCATTTGCCCACCAGGCACCTTGATATCAATTTGATGTCACTTGTAAAGACTTGATCAAGATGCTGTATAACATCATTTTAAATTCAGTTTGGACAGCAATTTATTCTAGTGTTAATTGGGTGTATATAGGAATTTAATCCCCCACTGAAATTGATTTAATTTAGGCCAATATTTTGACACCAAATCAATGTCATGTTTTAGATGTCAAAGTGACATCACATTGACATCAATATGTTTAATTAGGATTTATATACAGTCATGGCCAAAATTGTTGGCACCCCTGGTAAATATGATCAAAACTGGCTGTAAAAAATAAATCTGCATTGTTTATTCTTTTGATCTTTCATTCAAAAAATTGCCAAAATTCTAACCTTTCATTGAAGCAAGAGAATTGAAAGTGGGGCTAAATCACATTATGAAATAAATGTTTTTCTCCAAAACACGTTGGCCACAATTATTGACACCCTTTTATTAAATACTTTTTGCAACCTCCTTTTGCCAAGATAACAGCTCTGAGTTTTCTCCTTTAATGCCGGATGAGTTTGGAGAACACCTGACAAGAGATCAGAGACCATTCCTCCATACAGAATCTCTCCAGATCCTGCAGATTCCCAGATCCATGTTGGTGCTTCTTCTCTTCAGTTCAGCCCACTCATTTTCTATAGGGTTCAGGCCAGGGACTGGGATGGCCATTGCAGATCTTGGTTTTGTGCTCAGTGACCCATTTTTGTTTTGATTTTGATATTTGTTTTTGGATCACTGTCCTGTTGGAAGATCCAAACATGGCCCGTTATAAGATTTCTAGCCCCGGCTGTTAGGTTTCGATTTTTTATCTGTTGGTATTTGATCCAATCCATGATGTCATGTATCTGAACAAGATGTCCAGGACCTCTGCTGTATATTTAATGCTGTGGGCCTACTTTTCTGCCAGAGTATTTCATTTTACACATGGGGTACTTTTTTATCCCTGTGTGCATCTACTAAATTTTTCATATTAACAGAAAAATATACCGGGATAACCTGGCTTCTCTTGAGACTCCCCTGAATCGCAGCATAGTAATGATATGCAAAATCCCGCCGGCACGTTGACATGATTGGTTACAAGGTAGTTTGGTTACAAGGTAACTCCTACAAGGTAGGTAGAAACACCAGCGATATCAAAGCGCGTTTTTGAGATCACTGCAGTTTTAAAGAGAAAATACACAGCAATTGTGTTAACTTATGAATTTGCACATGGTTTGTCTTAAAAGATGCTAATTCAATTCTGGGTGTGCATGGAGCTTAACCAGCATCATTTTCAAGATGTTATGTTTTGCCATTTTGCCTTTTATTATAATAGGACAGTATGTAGACTGGAAGCAAAGTGGGAGAGAGATAGGGTGACGGGATCATGAAGTCCACAAGCTGGGACTTGAACTCAGCTGGGACTTGAACTCAGGTCACCCTAAACATAAAAGAACCATATGTAAGTGCACTGCCCACAAGGCTATCGGCACTACCTGGCCTGCACTAGTTTTATAAATATTAGAACCTCATTGTGTAAAAAAACATGGGGGGAACAGAATCCGACTGCAGACAGTCCAGCTGTCGGAATCTGTTACCCTATCCCCATGATGGGAGATGTTGATGTAGTGGCTTAAAAGATGCTGATTCTATTCAGTGTGTAGATGAAGCTTAACCAGCATGAGTTTAAAGATTTATTTTTGCCGTTTTTTCTTTTATACTGATAGGACAATATGTGGATAGGAAGCGAAGTGGGGGAGCTAGAGGGGGATGGGATCATGAAAAGTCCCCAAGCAGGGACTTGAACTTGGATCGCCAGAAGCGCAATGGCACTAAATGTCAGTGCACTGTCCACATGGCTATCCGTGCCAACAAGCAGGTGTTAGTTTTGAAAATATTAGAAGCTCACTGTGTAAGAAACATGAGGGGGAACAGAATCCGATGGCAAACAATCCAGCTGTCGGAATCCGTTCCCCCGTGAGAGATGTTGATGTAGTGACTTAAAAGATCCTGATTCTATCTTTTGATTGTATGCAGCTTAACCAGCATCAGTTTGATAAATATTAGAACCTCATTGTGAAAGAAACATAGGAGGAACAAAATCCGACGGCAAACAATCCAGCTGTTGGAAACTGTTCCCCCACCCCCATGATGAGAGATGTTGATTTTGTGGCTTAAAATAATTTGATTCTATTCAGTGTGGGTATGAATCTTAAACAGTATGAGTTTAAAGATGATTTTTTTGTAGTTTGGCCTTTTATACTGATAGGACAATATGTAGACAGGAACCGAAGTGGGAGAGATAGAGGGGGACGGGATCAGGAAAAGTCCACGAGCCCGGACTCGGGTCGCGCAATGGCACAATATGTCATTGCACTGCCCAATAGGCTATCTGTGCCAAAAAGCAATTTTCAGTTTTTAAACAATTCAGCTGTCGGAATCCGTTCCCCCAACCCCATGACGAGTAAAGTTGGGCTGGATCCCAAATGGCACACTCAATGAGGATTTCGGTGAAGCCCGCACTTTCGCACCATCCAAACAAGTTACCTACCCAGGAATCATTGCGAATGACCAATCAGATAAATGAGGGGTGGAGTTTCGTAGCTGTTCTACTTTCGGTGGCATGATGTCATCAAGCCTGTCCCAAAATACACTCTTGCGTGCCCTCGTGGACTCGAGGCCAGCGCCCCTTAGGTCTGCACTTCCTGACGTCACCAAGTGTGAACTCGAAGAAGGTCCACAAGCCCGGAGTGTGCCATTTGGGATCCAGCCTTAATGTAGTGACTTAAAAGATCCTGATTCTATTCTGTGTGTGGATGGGGCTTAACCAGTATCAGTTTAAAGATTTCTTTTTTGTGGAGGCAATTTTTGCCTTTTATTATATTAGGGCAGTATGTAGACAGGAACCAAAGTGGGAAAGACAGGGATAGGGCGACGGGATCATGAAAAGTCCACAAGAACGAAACTTGACCTCAGGTCACCCGAAACATAAAAGTACTCTATGATAGCGCACTGCCCACCAGGCTATCGGCACTACCTAGCCTGCACCAGTTTGGTAAATATTAGAACCTCATTGTGTAAGAAACATGGGGTGAACAAAATCCGACGGCAAGCAATCCAGCTGTCGAAATCAGTTCCCCTACCCATATTATGAGAGTTGTTGATGTAGTGACTTGAAAGATTCTGATTCTATTATGTATGTGCATGGAGTTGATGTAGTGACTTAAAGCATATTAAAAACACCATTCCTGCACAGAATATGATAGCATTGTAATATAACAATGTAATATGTAACGGTAAAGTCTACAGTGCCTTCATAAATTAATAAAAAAAACATAAAATAGCAATATATATATATATTTCTTTGTTCCTCCTTTTCTAAAAGTAGACTTTAAGAACCTTGCTGTTTTTTTGTGTAATTAAAGGATAATTCCTGTAGCCTATTTAACACCTTGAGTCTAATATTGTAGTTTGTTTTGGATGAACAAGAGTGGTGGACAACATTTTTTTGACAATGGTTCCTCTCTCGAGTTTTTGACTATAATAGAATTGGCCATGGACCCATTTAACATTGGAGTCAATGGGCATGTCCGAAAATGTCATTAAAACAGCCAATAATGTTCGTTTACAAAACTGTTAAACTCACCGAGTGGTTAGTGGTGTTCGTTGATGTTCCAGAAACAAAAAGTGTTGCGAAATACAGTTTCTGTTGTGATTGATTGATTGATTGATTGATTGATTGATTGATTGATTGATTGATTGATTGATTGATTGATTGGTTGGTTGATTGATTGATTGGTTGATTTATCGATCGATCAATCGATCGATCGATCGGTCGGTCGGTCGGTTGGTTGGTTGCACTATGCACGACTACTTGAATAATATAACAATGCGTAAACCTTTTTTCACAAAGTAAAATAAATACATTTGCCATGGGGAATAAACAATATTACCCAAAGACATGAAAGGAGATACAATCTTTTTGTACAAAGCTTTCTGTTTTTTTTATAAATGAATTAATTAATTATTTTGTTTTTATTTTTGGAGGACAAGATTGATTTATTATGATGTATTACTACTTTTTTTTATATGTATATATATATAAACATGGCTGGGTTTGGTTAAAATAATGTATCAACTGATTGAAAATCATAATTTATTTAGAAATTATTTCTTACACAGTAAATACTTAATAAATTATATTATATCACATATTTACATTATAGTTTTAAAATTTACAATTATTGTTGAATAATGTTAAAACAATAAAATGTCGGACATTTGTAGACAGCAAAATAAACTATATTATACTGATAAAAATAAAATATGAATACCTTTAGGTGTATTGGTAGAGGGAAAAGGTCACAGCAATGTGCACATCTGTAAATTAAAAAATATTTTGGAAAAACTGTTTTTGGCTTATATATTTAAAACAATGTAGCTTTACCTGTCCAGGAAAGAGCCTAAGAAGTCAAAGTGCAATAAAAGGCTCAGATGTGAAACAGAGAGTAACATGACTTTGTGTGTGACCTCTCTATTCCATTGTGGAGGAAGTTCCAGAAATCTCCTTGGTGATACAAAAACATTCAAACAAAATATCTTTTTGTGGTTTCTTCCGTCAAAAGCAGTTGAAGCTACAACTGATTCTTTTGGCAGGACCCTCAGAATCATTGGTCCTGGTGGGCAAATGGGTCTTGATTCTCCTGGCTTGCATTACGAATTAGAATGCAGGCTCACTCAGTGGCGACAGCAAGAATGGACCATAACAATATTTCAGACCTGATTTTGTAATAGAATATGATCCGTTTGCTCACCCTCCTCTCAGACTTAAGGTAGAAGTCCTGACCCTGCCTGGAGGAAAAACTGAATTTAGCATATTCCCCTGCCCCTTCCTCAATAACTTATTCATGTAGGCTCCTCGCTCAGCCTTATAGCATATTCGCTTCATAATCATGGTGATGAGTCGCAGACCCTCACTGGATGGATTTCTATAGGAACATTCGGCTTAAGGCATTTGAAGTGGCTGAGGGTTAGAAAATATACTTGACAAATTAGACTTGCAGCTGAACCCACAACAATGGTTGGTATCAGTGCATATTCTCCAGTCCAACTGCATGCAATTAAGGCCCTAGAATTTTAGCTTCTGTAAGGAGGTCCCTATGGCTCAGTTAAGTGACTCAAGTCATGCAACTAATTCAAACTATAACAAATCTTTCATTACTGCTAACTACTAGTGGCAGTAGATGTCTTCACATTAAATTAAGATAATGTAAAGGCGAGGTAGGTGATCTCTATCTGTTCCAGAAGCATTTTTTGTTATGCTGGTTGAAAGTCTCTTCACATTCTAAAAGCAATCACTAAGTTAAGTGCTCTAAATTATTCTTATATATGCCATCTTTGGAAGGCGTAGGACCATAAAATGTTTGTCCAATCATTGAATTTGGTCCGAATGCAATGGTACGATGTTCTAAATGCCTGTCAACGTATGTATTTCCATACATCTGGCACCTGCTCACGCAGACATCACACATCATCAGCGCGTTTCATGCTATGAGTTAGCCAGACGTCAGTCAATGAGCACCCAGCAGCCGCCTTTGAGTTCCTCCTGAACCAAAACCTTAACGTTCACACCATAACCTTAATCTGGAAGAGATACTTGGATGTTATACTCGGAGCGGTTCGTGACTCGAATTTATGCGTTTCAATGGCAAAACCATCAACGTTGTAATGAATATGCAGCAGTCAAGTGGTACAGGTCAGCTCTTTAAAGGGATAGTTCACTTTAAAATGAAAATTATGTCATCATTTACTCACCCTCAAATCGTTTCAAACCTGTAATTTCTTTCTTCTGCTGAACACAAAGGAAGATATTTTGAAAAATTGGCAGTAACCAAACAATTAACTGGTCCCATTGACTTTCATATAGGAAAAAAAATACTATGGCAGTCAATGGGACCTGGTAACTGTTTGGTTACCGACATTCATCAAAATATCTTCCTTTGTGTTCAGCAGAAGAAAGAAATTCATACAGGTTTGAAACAACTTGAGGGTGCATGACATAATTTTCATTTTAAAGTGAGCTATCCCTCTAAGTCAGGGATAGGCAACTCCGGTCCTGGAGGGCCACTGTCCTGCAGAGTTTAGCTCCAACCCTAATTAAACACACCTGAACAAGGCAATCAATGTTTTCAGATTACTAGATAGATACAGGCAGGTGAGTTGTTATCAGGGCTGAAGGTAAACTCTGCAGGACAGTGGCCCTCCAGGACCGGAGTTGCCTATCCCTGCTCTAAGTTGTTTATGTTCATTCTTATTGTAATGTTATGTGCTTTGAGTCATTAGGTAGCCTAGTTTACTTTGTAGACTCTGCTGTGTGCGTTCATGTGTTTTGAAGGAGGCATGCCTTTGAAACGAGCCTGGGATCTTGTGCTTTCAGAGCTAGCTCGCTATTGCTATAGCCTCTCCAATATTTCCTTCCCTACCTTTAAATGCACCTGTTTTGAGAAAACTGTTGGAATAAGTAGAGGGAACATATGAATTCAATAATAAGATACAAACAGATAATCAACGGATGCAATTTTTTGCTTGCTTTGGGTCAGTAGTAGATCATATTTCTACACTTTAAAAATGTTTAAATTATTAAATTTTAATTTACATTGAGTTTCTAATTGTAGGCCTAAATGTAATTTAATACATTATTTATAGGAACACTTTGTAGCTAGCTTAACGTTTCTGTTAAAAATTAACTCAATTTAAATAAATCAATATAATTAATTCCAAAACGTTTTTTTTTTTTTAGTCTTACCCTGATTTACTATGGTAAGCCTATTATATTTTAGAAAAAAAAAATTGTATTTGCGTCACTCGCCCGTGCATGTCTCGTCATATCCGTAAATAGAGAAAAGATGCTAGGCTACTTTGAGTCTTGTCACAGCGAGGGAGAAAGATTGATATGGAGCAGCTAAATCTCCGGTTTAAAAAAAAAAAAACATTGAAGAGGGGAGTCCTCTGGCAAAAAGAGAACGCGGCAGAGCTCGTAAATCATAAAACAAGATTAATGGCTTGCCTTTGCGGAGATGGCGAGAACTGAGAGGTTTGAAATGTTTTAAAATCGATGCGGAGATGGCGTTTTTATGACTCGACGGTGACTGAGTAAGGTATGTTATTATTAAACAGATACATTGGCACACGTTGTTTATTGTAAAGTATTATCTATTGTTAAGGATAATTGTATTATCTGGTTGTTGTAACGTTAGCACTGTGCTGGAATTTATTTTCAAGGAAGGACCGTGTCTTGGGTAAATCTGCTGTAAGATCGTCAGCTTGAGATCCTTTCCATGTCAAGCCTAGTAGTGTGTTTTATGAGTTGTACCATATTCATCCGCACAGTCACGTAGTCGTAGATCCGAATTGAAGATTGAAACCATTTGAAACCAATGTTCTTCCGCAAAATGCATGCACATTTGGGTTTTTAACCGCTAGAGGGCCAAGTTGTATATATTTAAAATTGATAAAAATATAATTTTTTCAAGTATAAAAATATATTTTTTGAATATTATAATTTGCAAAGAAAATGTTTGCTTAGACATTATAGTCAATATAATCATACAGGAAACACCAGGGCAAAAATAAATAAATTTGCTAGAAAATGATGGCATAGTGGCAAAAATGACATTATTTTCAACCCGTTCTTACTGGTACTAGCCTACTATCACAAACATTTAAAATAGTATTTCACAAGCAAAAGTTTAAAGATATAAACATGCATACATAAAAAAGTAGGAAATATAGCAGAGGCCCAATAGGTTGTCAGTTTCGTCAACTGGCCCGTAAAACACATATTGAGCCCTGGCAGTCAGTTCTGTGGTCAAAAGCCAGTTTTCTCAAATTATTCAAGCACTGTTTTTTATTAGCTAACCTCCAAGAAAGAATCATTCATGATAAGAAAATCATACCAGGCAACATACGAAAAGTTTATTGTTGAAGCATTGTCTGCACATGATACAGCTGTCAGATTTTTGGAAGATAGGAATACTTATATTTACATGACATAATATTTTCTGAAATGTTTTTGACTTTCCTGCACACTTGATTGAAAATGATTTCGATCACATCAAAATTGTACAAAAACATACAGTAGAAATCAATTAAGGCACAGAAATTGACAGTGCAAACTTAAACATACCCCTTTTCAATGCAAGATCAGAATGGAATGTTGTTGGGCCAGATTCGACCAGTCAGTTTTAACACTGCTATTCTATCTTTCAAGTAAAACAGCAGCAGAAGGGTACTTTAAAGGTGCTGTAAGTGATTATTTTATGGAATAGCATGCAGGACATATCAATATCCCAGGCTCTGTAAAACACTTTGGCTCTGCTGACAGGGAGGATTTTGAAATTGCTTACAGCACCTTTAATGGATTTAACGGCATTTTCAAATGTGTAAACATTTCCTTCAAACTAGCAAGGCACATTTTCTTTGTGAATATTGATGCCGAAGTATCACAAATATTCAGTATCATCCAAATGCAGAACAATATATCAGTCCTGTGTACATTTTTACATATTGAGCAAGCACTGTCACTACTTTGAGGCGTCACATGAACTGTCCTGGGAGGCGTCGTGGTGCGGTTGCTCCTCATTGGCACGTATAATCTGCTGTCCAGTCTTTGTGTACTCTCAGTCCGTACTTAACATAATCCCTAACTGAACATGACCCCGGATAAGCATCACAAGTGAGCGTGCTCAGAGCTCTGGTCGCTGTCGTGGCTGTCCTCGTTGTTGATAAGTGAGTCCGGTGTATGTTGGAGTCCAGGAATTCCCGAAAACTCAGAGGGAAGCAACGTTCCCTTTTTGACATTCACAAGCTCTTTTTCTCTCGCTACCGCCCCCTGTTGGCCTCCTTTAACTCGCTTCCACTTCATCCGTCTGTTCTGAAACCACACTTTTACCTAGTGGGAAAGAAAGACACATGAGTTATCAGATCCTACACTCTTAGGCTACATCAACATTAAGCCCATTACATTTAGATGGTTTCAAAACGCTCTTCAACCATATTAGCGTTTTCAAGCTTTTCCAAAAGTTTCTCGTCCACACTAAAACGACGAAAAATGCTTAAATCATCTTACTGCGCATGCGTAAAACGTAATAAAAGCTCACTGAGATGATACAGAGAGAGCAGACATAATAAAGTTCTCACACTTCTTCTGGCACAATAATTGTATTAGCTAAATATCCCAACACTTAATGGTGCATCCAATCGCACTCAAAAATCGCTATTCCATGTTCGGTCTAAAACAAAATTGCTCTCATGTTTTGACGCACAACAGCAATTGTGAGTACATTTTGTCATCTTTTCAGGAATGTAATATGAAGATTGTACAAAACAACATTAGCAACGGTATCCAAGTAGATTATAACCATGATATTTATACCATGATATACACTGTCGTTTTTAAATACTTCTGCTTTCACAGTCAAAACTGTAAAGATTTTGCAGTGTCTTCAAAAATAAGTTTTCTCAGGACAAAAATGCCATCTCTGTGTGGACAGATGGCCAAAAATATGTCCAGATTAATGTAGGCGTAGCCTTAAAAATAAAGGTTCTTTACTGTCATATGGTTCCATGAAGAACCTTTAACATCCAAGGTACCTTTCCATTGCACAAAAGGATCTTTATAGTTGTTTAGATTATTAAAAAGTCTTTCACACTATGAAAAAATTGGTTCTTTTAAAAGGGTTCCTTGAATGGGGAACCCAAAATGGCTCTTTAATGGCATCGCTGTGAAAACAACAAACAAACCATTCGGAACCTTTATTTTAAAGAGTGTAACTTGTCTTCAGCAAATGAGTCTGTATATTTACCCCGATGGTGCAGATGATCTGTTTACTGTGGTTGTTGGTGGAGCGATTGGAGAGGTAGATCAGGCCATGACTCACCAAACTCCAGTAAGCTAATATCCCTCGATCGGGTGCAAGTGTGCCATGTGATCAGATGACTGCCATGCTATTCTAATGCATGATCCACAAAGTTTGGAATTATGTTTTTCTGAAGACGCTTAAAAAAACCATGGCTTTCAATGCACATGTTTGGCAGCTATTTTCAGGCCATCTATTCTGGGGCATCAGACATTTTTGTCTTTTCCTTGCGAGTTAATTCAGAGTCCGTATTTACGTTTCCCAGAATGATGATTTAGCTGTTTCTTAAAGGGTCACTGCAGTGCAAGTAAGGCTTGCTGGGGGACCGGGCCACCTTATGCTAAAATGTATTTCTGGAGTAGGTACGATGTTAAATAGTCACATGGAATAGACCAGAATTCTTCATACACAATCAGACTTGACGAATACCAGGCCCAAATCAGCAAAATTATGTAATTTAAAGTTTTTTTCTCTCTCAAATGGCTATCAAACAAAAGGCGAATTTTACGTTCAAATTCATTTTACGCTCAACACAATAATTCCTTCAGCTTACGTTTCAAGCATCCGCAAGGAATAGTCTTTGGATTTCAAGGTCTGCTAGAACACTATTAAATTGGCCACCCACGTTCATTACCGTCGGCACTGTAAGACGGCCACCCTTAAAATATATCTGCAACGTTTGTAATTCTTCTCTCAGTAAGTTCACTGGTCACTGGTTAGTGCATGTCCTTAGACAATTCTATAATTTCCTAAAAATACCAGCACTTGCATGTAGGGCTGAACGATTAATTGCATTTGCGATAATATCGCGATATGATGACACGCGATTTTGTAATCGCAGAAGCTGCGATTACACTCTGGTCACGTGACACGCGATAGTAAAGCAGTCTGCACTGCATGCGTGTGCTTTATACACAATATTCTGCTTGCTTCTAATTCCTCTGTCACACACACATTCGAACCTTACGAAAAATAGTCTTTCATAGCCTACAGTTCGGAAAAGTTGAAGCGAATTGGACATTCGCGGGCTTTATTGCACTGACTAGAAGATCATATGGCTGTGATCGCTGTGAAATACGCGCGCTTGATGTTACTCTAGTAGTGCGCGGTCCCGCCCGCCGGTATTTTCCTTACAAATGCTCTATAAAGGCATCATATGTCTTTTGGAATGTAGTTGGCTTATATATTAAAAATAAAAATATGAAAACCATCGACAGAAGCTGCTTTCAATTTCAAATACTCACGCCCGCTTTGTGAAGAGCGCTCTCACATGCGGCTGTGAGCGACTCTGTCTACGTGGTTAAATGTACTTGCATCTCAAAATGCGTTCATGACGCGAAATTAATGTAAACAGTCAGTTATGTATATTAAACAGACAGGACAAACCATATCTTATATTTCAAAAGAGATCTGTGCATAAGTATGAAGCAGCTTATCTAAACTGAGAAAGAAAAATCACTTAATCACAGCTCTTGAATGGAAAACATTCAGACTATTTAAATACTGAAAGCACTCTTGGTTTATTGCTTGTAATGTTTTTCCCCTCTTTGTTATTGATAGCTTTTATGTTTTGAAGCTATTCGCTTATATAGCCTATTTAAAATTCTTAACATGTAATTGTATTAATTTAGTTTTTTAATGTGTAATTATTTTTAAAAGTAGCCTACTTATAATTACATATGTAATTAAATAAATATTTCAAGTTTTATTAATAAGATTAATTAATAAATAAAAAAAGTTTTCGGCTCATGAGGTGCCTAAAGATTCCCATCCACAGATTCCCATATTGCTTGTGTTTGTTGAATAATATAAAAGATAAAGAGCTTAAAAAATAAATTGCATATAAAATCGCAATCGCAATATTGGTAAAAATAATCGCAATTAGATTATTTTCCAAAATCGTTCAGCCCTACTTGCATGGCAGCATTGAAATAAATGTAAAGTTGATGACTGGATCTGTGTAAATGAAATCAGGGCCTCTTTGCAGTTGTCAAAAAAGATGTCTTTGCAGTGGCAAGATATCCATATGGTTAAATCAATACAAGAAAGAAAAAAGAAAAACAGACAAATATGCAAACCCCAATAAGAATTCACTTTGTTGATGACATAGTCTTTTGTTCAAAAATATATTCAATATTATAAAAAATTATAAAGTTACTAAATACATAAATAAATAAACAAACAAAGTTTTGTATGTTAAGCAGTTCAGAGTGAATTAACTGGAGGAGTTTATTTCTAAACCCCTAAAACATAGACCAATACAGTGCTGTCTTGCAGGTGCTGTAATACATTTAATTACAGATAGTCGTTTTAATTAGCCTGTGCAATATCATTATGATTAGTAACCATTGTACGTGTGCCGCAGTCATAGTCCTGCCACGAACGTCCAGAACTCCAGCAGGTTCGCACAGGGATCACATTGCAGGAGACGGATTTGCTTACTTGTCGTGTGGCAAGGTTTTTATTTCTAAGCCTTGGGAATGTATCCCCAGAGAATGTAGCATAATTTAAGGCCACAGATGTCACTTCCTTGTGGGATCCATGGCAAACGGCAAAGTCCTATGAAACCAAAAGGTCTAGAAACTAAATTTGTAATCTAAAATGCTGCGATGTTCTGGACTATTACTATAATTTAAAGCACTTGCATGGCTCATTGAGCAGTTAAAAATTTTATGAATGGTGTTTTGAATTAGGCCAGAATGACCTGCCAATGATGTCATTTCAAAAACAGCAAGCATTATGTCATCTCTTTATGTCTGTAGGAGTCAATAAACTTCAATGGTTTAATAAGATTACATAGTTGTTTGGTTAAAACATCAAATAGTTACAACAACCAATATATCTTTGGCTCCAAATAAAGCGTCATGTGCTATTTATTTCACATATGGCTGTAGGAAGCGCCTTCCCACGCAGAGACCAATTTGTAAGACGGAGCAGCAAGGCGGAAGCGGACAGAACTTCCTTCGCCTCTCCCGTTACTTGACTACAGCCAAAAAGAGAGCTTGCAGAAACATCTGGAATACAATAGTCCCACTCCATGGCTGGATAGAAAAGCACGGAACCCAGAAAAAAAATAAAACGACAGTAGCTTCTGACAGAATGATTGATGAACAGGGACCAGGTCACGCTCGGTCATCTCACCTGCCTTTCCGTGAGATCCAGGTTCACGGCGATTTCGTACCGCCTCAGTCGGGTCAAATAGTTGTGATGGGCGAATTCTGCCTCCAGTTCTCGAATTTGCTCTTTGGTAAACGCTGTCCGCTCCTTCCTTGGCTTGCTGCTCACATCCGATTTGTAATTCCCATCTTGGGACTCTTAAAAGATAAAACAAGAATGGAAGAAATAGTCACAAACTTTTTGAAAAGCAGTATCAACTGTTCCACAACAAAAATGGCCTTTGAAACCCAATCGGTTGATTTCAATGCAATCGTTCCAATTAAATACAATCACTGCAGGGTTGAAATCCCAGAAATGTCATAAAGGAAATCAGAGAATGAGGAATACTGCCAGTCATATTTTACGATGCTGCAATTGTGCATGCCAGCTGTTTGTAAAAGTCAGCTCCAGCCGTGAGTTTTCATAAACCGCTATATAGATTCTCACAATGAGTTGGCGCTCACCAGAACACTTTCCAAAGACTTCATTTGACTTGCTGTTAATGGAATCTGCTATCCTTTTAGTTTTAATATGGAACAAAACAGTACTGGAGGATGTGTAAAAATATATTTCCTTAGTTTATTTACCTCAAAATTTTACGAGCGTCTTCCACTCATGGCTCGAGAGCTGCCAGCTCACAACAATATTCAGTGGAGTGTTTCTTATTCCCTCCCTCGCTCTTGCGCTGTCAATTACGGCGAATTGCTTTCCCTAGTTTCAGATGTTTTTTGGAGTGACAGAACATGAACGCATAAAAGCTCATATATACAATTACATGTGGTTATTGCCAGAGCTCAATTATGTCTAGTCTATTCTTGAATGGGAAACGCAAAAGGTCATTGAGGAAATGTCAGATTAGCCTAGCTATCCATCCTACCGAAGACACATGCGCTTCTGTTGTTTTGACGCATGAGGAAGGAAATTTTATGCTGCTTTTTTCACAAGACGTGCGCCTTTATCATGACTTCATGTTGCTGTGACTCACTTGCAAAGCCTTTTGGTTCATTTATCTATGGGTGTGGAGTGAGCGCTAATCCAACTAGCAATCCAAAACCCAGCTTTAATTTAATGAGAACCCATCCGCAAGTGGCGAGACCTGCTCTGCCATTTCAGCATGATATTTCAAATACATAATTGTTCATGTTTTTTCAATGCTAAAATACTGTGTACAATCCCCTCTTAAAGGGAAAGTTCACCCATAAATACAATTTTACTCCGTCTCATATATTAGCTCATTCTGTTTATTCTAAGGGTGCTTTCACACTGGGTCCGAGCCCGAGCGCAATTGTTCCCAGCGCCCCCGCAGCGTTGGTCTGGTTTCACACTCAACTTGATTCTGTCGAACCCTGGTGCGTTTGCGTGCATCTTACGTCATCGCAAACGTGCACGGGGATTGATAGAAAACAAAAAGCGGGTCAATATTGTCTTTTTTTATTCATTTGGTGCTATTATGCGCAGCTGAGTGAACAACACAGGTTTACGGGGTGTCATAAGGTGGTCTTCTGCTGCTTGCAAACGGACTCTTTTGAGATTTCCATTAATTTGTTGCCCTGACTCCACGCGATATGCGTGAATACACTGCAGGCTCACTCTCGCTCGTATCCAATCAATCATCAATACTATCATCTAGGGGTGTGCCGGTTTCAGAATTGGTGATGACGGTTATGATGTGAGTCAAATGTGACGGTTCGTAACATAACCGTCGTTTGGGGGGGGGGTCTGTTATAAGACAACTTAGTTTGAATAAACGAGCAGACACTGATTAACTACTTGCTATACGTTTATTTATATAGGCCTACACACAGTAAACAAATCCTTAACAAAAAAAAAAAATTAGAGAAATAGGCTGCTTAAATTCTATAAGAGCCGCATAAAAATGATTGAGTAGCCAGGCCTAAATTACAAATCATAAAATCTAGGCTACATACCTTTATCAAAGAAAAACAAAACAGTCGAACAACGATTGTTGTGATAATACCTTAATTAAACGAACTAAATATAGGAAACAAAAAAAGTGCAATGGCATTTTAAATTCCTAATCTTTTTCGACTTCCAAGTTCGGTGACAGGAACACCGACCAACATGTTCACTTTACTCGGTTTTAGTGACGATCTGACAGGGGTGGCTATGTTACCCGCGAGGCTAAACACTCGCTCTGATGCGGTGCTTGTAGCACAAATACACATGTATTTACGTGACAATTTTGCTAAGAGCGGATAGCGTGTTTCATTGTCTCTCCACCAGTGGATTAGCCGTAGTCAATTGGTTGTTCTTGGAGATAGCGGGTTAACTCCGTGTCAGCGCGCGCTCTGATCGGTAAGGGCAGATATTTCAGACCTCCGTTTATTAAGGAGATCTCCGGCACCTCCTGTCACTATGGGGAATTAATTTTTTTTTTTATTATTCATATTTCTGTAGTGTTCAATGTTGTTAGATGTAGAGATACGCAGATGGGGAATTATTTCATCCGCAACCGCATAACAAAACTCATCCGCACCAACGTTTTTTGACCAAATTTCAAAGCCGCACCCGCCTAGAAAGGATGTAGCAAAGATATTTAATGCTAATGCATGAGGCAGGCATAGTTTCATTCATTTACGATGAGATGCGCTCTAGTTCACAATGCAATGCAAGTGAACGCGGCGCGCAGGCGCCATGTCACGGTTATTATACTGTCTGCTATAGGCTATTTGCTTTTTATTTATTAAATACATGCAATTGGTTGATGAAACATTTATTAAAATTAAGATACAATTTCTACAAAACGAAATTCGCTTCAAAGAAAGGCTTTCTACAATGCAAAACTTTGAAGTGGTAAAAATCATGTCTGACGATTTACAAAACAAAACTTCATTAAGTGGTAAAAACCACGTCTCCCGATATATTGCGCTTATTATGATCCTATCTAAAAAATGAAAAAAAAAACTTTTTTTAAAAAATATTTGTAAAAAATATTTTAATAACACGGTTTTGGCGGTTATAGAGTTCTAATGACGGTGTTTAACTATAACCGTCGGTCTCACGGTTATATACTAACCGTCACACCCTTACTATCATCCCTTAGATGTGTTTTATTTAACTAAATATATCATAATCAGCTAAAACGCATGCACAGGTGACAGGTCACTTTACTTCCTGAAAGAGTGTGCACCCGAGTCTGTGTTGCTTTCACATGAACCGCGGCACGGTTCGAGTGCAACCAAACTCAGACCACCTCCTCCAGGTAGTCTCGGGTTCGGTACCCCAGTGCGCACCCGGCTCCGCATGACAGCGTACACATTAGCGATTTTTCCTGCGAACCGTGCCCCGTTCCGAACCAAACTACCAGTGTGAAAGCACGCTCAGTGTGTGCTGGTCTGTCACTTTAAATACTTGTGCTCTTCAGTGTTACATAGAAGAAAGTAATTGATCAGATTTGTTATTTTTAACTGTTTTTAAACATATTTCCCCTCAAGATTGTCCCCGCCCCCAAACTCATGCTATTGGTCGAGCCACTGTTGCTGTGTCAGGCAGGGGTGCGTTTCCCAAAAGCATCGTTCGCCAACTATGTTCGCAAGTTCCGTCGTTATCAGCATAGTTCAATGAGTCTGTGTTTCCCAAAACCATCTCTCAACGAACATTTGCAAACAGCATCGCAAACTTGTGTGGTTGGAACGACTGCTCTCGACCTGTGCTTAGAAGCAGAGTTTGTAGTTTACATGACATGTGGACTCAATAAATCCTTATCTTGAGCCAAATAAGAAAGCTGACATTCAGTACAATCTATATCTTTAATTTAGAATACAATCAAATGTCAGTTACGTCTTTTAGTTTGTAAAGAGATTTAAAGCGTTGTTTTTTGAAGAGTGCGCATGTGTGAACGTGATCTACTATAAGACCGAGCATATAATTGAATCTGTAAATAAAGCAAAATAACTGAAATAAATGAGAAATAGTCCTCAGATGCCATGTCTGTAATTTATATCAAAACATTTAGCGTTAACAGTATAATTTGCAGAAGCTGACAAGGACAGAGACTCAGGATTGTTCGTGTAATGATGATATTGTAGTTTAGCATATAAGTTGCAGTCTATGGTGACTCATGCTAATGAAGAGACTTGTGATTTCTAAAGACAGTGCATCAAAATGCAACTGATTTCACCCAGTTTTCACCAGATGTATTTTAAAGAGTCGGCTGAATGTGGACCTGATTAAAACAAGAGCAAAAAGGCACATTTACTGCGGGCCAAAAGCAGCCATTGTGGAGTGAGAAAAAGCAACACGAGCTGCGTTTTGTGAACAGAGCTGGTCTAAGTTAAGGCAACTTTTCCCGGCTTCGCGACACGGCGGTTACACCACAGCAATTAGGCCTGCGCTTTAACTTTTATCTCTTCTTTCAAAAAAAGAAAAGTACTGGGGGGGAAAAGCAGGACAGCCTAGGCTTTCAAAGATGATTTAAAAAATACAGCTACAATGAAAATTTAGACATCTACTTTAATATTCTACTTGCATACTGAGCTTTATTGGTGAAAAAAACAAGAAACCCAAATGAATATCATGAAAACCCACATGACAAAATACACGCTAGGCTCCTATCCAAACCAGACATGTGCTGTTTTATTAGAACATCCACACATGCTTTGAATAAATCAAACAATATATCTTAAATATAAATGTTGACATTTTGACTGTTAAATCCGCCCTGGTTGCATTGATTGGTGCTCATTATAAAAGCATTCTATAAGTATTTTTTTGTTATGCCACAGTTGCTCTGAAAATGAATAGAAAGTATATCAAAACATTTTAATAATTTAAATAGCCTTTACAATCTATAATGCTTAAAATAGATCAACACTGTTCAAATGCCCCAAACACATCCGTGAGAATTACATTTTCTATAATTCAATACATTTTACAATATTACACACCACCACAACATAATCACTTTGTTTATTGTAAATCCCACTTGCAGGCAGAAAATGTATGATAAATTTTGATATGGGAATATCCAAAATTATTCAAACAATATTCAAAATGAATTAATATTAATACAAATAATAATATAATAGTAAATGCATAATTATTATATTTAGCAGTGCAAATAACTTTTATTCACGTCTCTGTTTTAAAAAATATTTTATATACAAGAATTGCGACAAAGATTGGTAAGATATCTGTCTGTATAACATACGTATGTATATATATGTATGTGTATATATATATGTATGCGTATATATAACAAGATTACAAATAAATTGGGTTACACTTTATTTTAAGGATTCCTTTTACATTTAAGTAATGAATGAGTAATAATAATTAACTGCATGTACTTACTATAGGGTTATGTTTAGTGTTTGGTTCAGGGTTAGTTGCATGTAATTATGCAAAATGTTATGTTTTACAGTGAGTATATGTGACATACAACAAGAACACTGTAATGAAGTGCTACCATAAATTGTTAAAGTTTAAAATGTATGAACTAGTGCGGAGTCCTCCAATTCTGTTAAGACCTTTTCAGCGGTGGAACAAGTGTATTTATGTTATGTTAATTTGGGGTTGGCACAAATGAGAATAAATCCACATCTGCAGGGCTGTACCTCTTGTGTGGACCTGAACTTTGTTTTAAAGGGCAGAAAGTAGTTAAAATTCCCTTTGAAGGAACAAGATCGTAAAAGTACATTTTATGATCCATTTTATGCAGTGTTAAATTGATTTTTGTAACACGAGTGGCAGCTATTCCCGACAAAACAAACTGGAGATGCCCATCAGATTAAACAACAACTTTAGCAGTGAACCGAAAACCCTTCAGTTTACTTCACATCTCCCTGCCCGTTTTACCCATCAGCAAAACCAAAAATAAAGTAACAGTAGATTCCCGTTCTGATTCCACTGTACAAACAAATTATCTTCAAAGAGAAAGCTGCTTAAAACACTCCTGTCATCTAACGTTTGGTTTTTCGTGTTAAATGCCAACACAGGCGTCCCTGTTCTCCTTCTCAGACCGTGGCATTAGTTACTTTACCACATGCCTTATTTGTGCTTGCCAAAAAAAGTGAGGAGATGAAACAGATGAGACTAAACGTGAATCATGCGTGCAGTTAAATGCCCACACATGAGTTACATCTGCCCTCTGCTAGCCGAAATAATTGCTTCTGTGCGTGTAAGCCAACACCTACAGTACAAAACTCTCACAGGCAAAAACACGGCTCCACGTTTCCAAAAGCACTAGCACTGCACTCAGTCTGATTGTGAAGGCTGTTAAAATGCACCATAACTTGTAAAAAAAAAAAAAAAAATGCAGTTACAAATAAACAACTTAATGGGGACTAACATAACGAAAGAATAATTGGTAAGAGAAATGTTATTCTGGAGAACATTACAAATAATTTATTTACATGATGTAATATGCATAGGAGAAAATACGTTTTCAATCATATATATATGTATATGTGTGTATGTATATATAAGTTAAATAATAATTCTTAAATATTATATATAAATAATATATTTAAAAAAATATTGAACAGTTTATTTATATATAATATTTGTAAAATAAGAATTTTGTATTTAACAAATTAATATTATTTACAAATAACAAATAAATAGTACATGCTAAATATTTATTGATATGTTATACATATCATATATAATCATGTGACACTGAACACTGGAATGGCTGATGATTATTCAGCTTTGCATTGCATACTTAAATTATATTTTAAAGTATATTGAAATAGAAAACCATTGCACAATATTAGTGTTTTTCTTCTTTCTTTTTTTTATCAAATAAATGAAGGCTTGATGAACATAAGAGACTTCTTTAAAAAACATTAAAAAAAAATAATGTTTCCAAAATTTTGACCAGTACTATATATATATATATATATATATATATATATATATATATATATATACAAAAAATGAATTGATCAGATCGGACCCTTTAGCTTTTTATTTAAGTATGGATGGGTTTAAAATAAAAATGAGCCTTTTTCTTACCAGAGCTGTCACTTCTTCGTTTGCTATTCCTTTTCTCCGCCTCGGCTGGCGACATCGTATGACGTCCGAAATCCCCTCCGGGAACACAAGAGGCCCCCGAGGGCACCCCTCCTCCGAGGCTTGGGGTGCTTGCGCAGAGGCTGGGGCCCCCGGGACCCATGTCTGAAGAGCCTGAATCAGGGGCCGAGATGCCCAGTCCTAGACGGGCGCTGGCTGGCGAGGCGCTGGCCGTCTGCGGGATGTGCCATCCGGTCTGCTGCGGTTGGGCTAGATGATGATGATGATGATGATGATGATGCTGCTGCTGCTGGGACATGGGTGGCCCTCGCTGGTGCCCGTGCCCCCCAAACAGTCCCCCGTCCTCACCTGGGTAACCGCTCACGATGCAGGTAGAAGGAGAGGAGGTGGAGAGGTCAGCGTACGCGGAGAGGTGCTCGGAGCGCCCGTGGAGGGCGAAGGCGGGGTGCAGGGCCTGTGGAGGCGCGTGAGGGCTGCGCAAACAGCCGAACAGCGTGTGATCCATCGCATGCACCAAACCGGTCGCTCACCAGAACAGAAGCCACAACAGCAAAACTTCCAAAAGATCAAAAGATTAATTAAAAGCAGCAGAAACACAAAACGCTCCTTTGCTTCTCACTTTAAGCAATCTCTCCTTGGGAAAAAAAAGTGGAAAAGGAAAAAAGTGCGTCAGTGCACATGAGTGTGTGTGTGTGTGTGTGTGTGATAATCCCATGCACGTCGCGAGCGAGAGTTGCCAGGCAGCAGCAGCTGACGATGATGATGATGATGATGATGATGAGAGATGAATCTCAGTCGACAGTCTAGCGCAGACTGCGGCCCAGCTGAGAGGGAAAGGTGCTTCCTAACAGTGGCCGGGACTTTGGGCAATGGGCTGGGACTGAAGGAGGGGTGGGAGATGTTATAAATAGGGACATGTAACATGAGAGGGAGGCTGGGTCACAGAACCCCGCCACAACTGTCCACTGGATCGAGCCAGTCCAAGCCCTACAGCTCGATGCATCTAAAACATGTCAGAAATAGATTTATATTTCGGCCCTTTTAAATCTTTTTCATGATTTGCTGTTTTAATTGTTACTTTTTCTGTGGTCCCAAAAGGCAGGTTTGTTGAGAAGGTCGGAGCAGCTGAGAGGGGTTAAACGTGTTAATGGGTCCGTCGTGAGGATGATATAGAGGACTGGCGCTCAGTGCTAGAAGTCCCTCAGCTGTAGATCTTCTTCTATTGGTGGTATGACTGCACAAACTATTGAGTCTTTTATTTTTGAGCACTCTGTCGACAAACCACCTACAACATAAATAACGTTTGATCAAAAATAGTAACAATAATAGTGAGAAACATTATTACTTCAGTGTCACATGATCCTTCAGAAATCATTCTAATATGATGATTTGATGCTCAAGAAACATTATTATCAATGTTGAAAACAGTTGTGCTGCTTCATATATTTGTGGAAACCATGATACATTTAATTTAGAAATGTCTTATTATCAGTTAAATGTACACTTTTTGAAGTTAAATAAAGGTATCGTGTGTGTGTATATACAGTATACACACTACCTTTATTATTTTTTCAAAATAAATTAATACTTTGTTTTATTCAGCAAGGACGTGTTCACTTGATGAAAAGTGATAGTAAACATTGAAATTGTTAGAAAACATTTATATTTTGAATAAATGCTGTTCTTATTAACTTTTTATCATCAGTGAATCCTGAAAAAAGAATCACAGGTTCCAACTGTTTCCAAATAAATATTAAGGTGATATATAAATAATATATATAATTAGGACCCTATATGGTTTGTTTATGTGCGTGCAGGAATGTCCTCTGATTGGTTCCTGCAGGCTGATTGATGCTATGTCCTGATTGGTGCACAGTACTTTAAAAGGCATGTCATCACAACATCTTTGTGTCCTGAGCAGAAAGAGTTGGATTGTATAGTGCAAGTTTGAAGAGAGTTTGTATTGGTGTATTCGTATATATGTTTGTAGTGTGTAAGAGAGTTTGTACTATGTGTTATAAGTGTAGAGACTGAGTACTGACTGTTTGAGTTGGAAATGTGTTGTGTTTGTTGTATTTTACCTTTTGCCTGTTTTCTGACACTGATTTTGGCCCTCTCAATTTGTTCACTTGGCTTTGTAAATGGGTTTTGTAAATATATTGCTTTTTGGTTAGGCTAGTGTATTTTCCTTTTGATTAGTTTAAGGAAATACGGTTAAACAGTATAAACAATAAACTCATTATTGATTTGCTATTTCGCTGTCACACACACACACACACACACACACACACACACACACACACACACATACATATCCGACAATATATCCCATTTAATTTCAACAACTTCCCAGCCCGCTAAAATGAATAAAAGATTCTTTATGGAATATACATTAGCAGTAATTTACAGTCATGGTAGTGTATCACTGTTTTAATCAGAGCAACCGTGCTCATCGCTCGAGGAAAACTAACAGCATCGCCATTCAAGACGTCCCAAAGGTTTCACCCATACAGACAGATGCGGTGTAACGGCCTTTCTCTGCTCATGGGTAAAAGACGGAGAGGAAATCAGATGCCTTTTGGGGGAAATGGCTTTAGCAGATGGGGAAAAGAGTGTGGAGTCAGGGCCTTATTTAGAGAGAGCGGAGAAGACGAGAGACGGTCATTCTCATCTCTCAAAGCACCATGTCACACAGTCTCGGGTGAGTACTGCAAGTTCTCTGTTTATCCTGCTTATTAGTCAAATTATCAGGAGAGGTTTTGAGACGTGTGGATGCGGTTTAGCGTTTACACAAAGTTTGTTTTCATGTGTGGTTTCTCTCTTTGGATATCTGTCATGCACTTTTGCCCGTGGCCTGATCAGATCTCACATGAAGCTGCTAAAAGCAGTGATATGTGAGGGTTTCATTTATCAGATGACTACAAGAAAAGAGGGAGCACGAGCACGATACATTACCAACAGTGCAACATGTTAAATCTTGAGACGTGCTGCTCAAACGTTGAGAGAGAATACAGTTCTTCAGCAGGACCTAGAGGAGAGATTTTGCTTTGTTAAACCTATAAAACTGAAATGACAAGTGTTAGAGCTGACAATAGATTCAAATAAATCATTATTATTTCAAATGCTCATTAAAAATAGTTTAAAGACTTGGTTTGTAAAATTCAACTAAAAAATGTTGACCTAAATTAAAAATTCCATGAATATATTTTATATTATATTATATCGTATAACTACAAATGCAATGCTCAATAGTTTTTAAATCCCAGAAGCCAATATCAAGTTAAACGCTGATTCAATATTTCTGCATCAAAGTGCATGGGAAATACCAAACTTAAACTAAATTTGCAATAAAGAAATTATTAAATTGACCTGCATAATATTTATATTTTCAAAAGGTTTAAATTTAAATGAATGAATGAATGAAAATGTATCTTCTTCACCTATTTATCAACTTTTTGCCTTAGTATATTTGATAGTAGATGGCCCGGTGAAACTCGAAAAATTTGAATATCATGCAAAAGTTCATTTATTTCAGTAATTCAACTTAAAAGGTGAAACTAATATATTATATAGACGCATTATGCAAAGTGAGATATTTCAAGCCTTTATTTGTTATAATTTTGATGATTATGGCTTACAGCAACCTTTACACAATATTCTAATTTTGAATTTGGGGTTTTCATAAGCTGTAAGTCATAATCATCACAATTATAACAAATAAAGGCTTGAAATATCTCACTTTACATGTAAAGAGTCTATATAATAATTTAGTTTCACCTTTTAAGTTGAATTACTGAAATAAATGAACTTTTGCACGATATTCAAATTTTTCAAGTTTCACCTGTATATATTAGATGAAAAACAGTTATTCAGTTTGTAAGCGTGAATGATATATAATAGATTTCAGCCATGAAATACACAAGTTTGCCCTTTCAACGAAAAGATCCACTGGCAACAACACCAGACACCGAGCATATCTGAATACATTTTATGTAGTCTGTTTCATGCAGATATTTATATATATTATCACTTATCAGATGTTTTTTGCAAGTACTTAAAAAAAAAATGATGTACAGAAGTCATGGGTACAAAAGGAAATATTTGTGTACGTGATACATTTCTGTAGTCTGTAAAGTCCATAGTTCAAGCAGACCCGGACTTTGACACATCAGAAATGTAGTGCATAGCATTGTGCAATCACAATAAATCCCATATTTAAAATTCATACATTTTACAACAGAAATAACTTGCAATGCAATAATAAATAATAATCTTTATGAAAAGCCATGGAGTTTAAACCCTAACAAAAAATATATACGGATTCAACAGTGCTGGGCAAATTATGAAAATACTGGAAAAAAAAGAAAAGAAAAAAAAAAAAATATATATATATATATATATATATATACATAAACATTAACAGCTGGCTCTCGTAAGAGTGTTACATTTGCTGCTGATATAAAATGTTAAACTACTGATTTGTGTCAAGTGTATCTTAAGCTGCAGTGCAAACAACAGCATAATGACATTTATATTTAACAAACATTTGCCAATTGTAAATTCCACTAAATAAGCTCAATAACAGTACAAAGCATACAGCGTATAGTCTCAGCGGGATTGATTATGTGGATACACGGTGCTATTGAGCTCTGGAATATTCGATGTGATGTAAAAATCTCAAATCTCAAGTTTTGCCACACTCAGGTCTGTGTTACCTTAAATTACCCGTTTACTGTAAAGCCGCTTTGAAACAATCTACACTGTTAAAAGCGCTATATAAATGAAGATGACTTGACTTGACTTGTGTGTGAACTGACATGATTCTCATATAATACATTAAGAATCATTCCGCCTCAATAAAGTATCACAAAGTGATTTGTGAAGTGAAGTGTTTGGTCGGTTCCTCGGTTGTTGTCCAATTTAATTTTTTTCTCTCTTGGTCTATAAAATTGGACTTCAAAAAGCCTTTTGACTAAATCTGAACTAAATTAAATGAATACACACACTTATAAATGTAATGCTCAATTGTTTTCTGGGCCTCTTAAAAATGTCATAGAGTTCAACAAAAGCTCATAAGGGAAACAAATATGGTACATTTGTAGCTTTTGTTGAAAATCGCACAAATATTTTTGAATTTAAAGTTGGCATGAGACCTAAGTTCGATAGTCTTTTCTTTCCTATTGTGATATATATCCGAGTAAAATGGCTTCTCGAACAAGAAAAAACATAGTGATGATTTGAAAAAATGACTTGATTTTGTCCATCGGGAATTGATTGGAGGGTTGGATGGTTGTGGTTTGCTATTGGTGGATCTCATGTGAGTGACAGGTTGTCCCGCCCCCACACCCCAGTAAACACATCATCAGAGAAGAGATGTCATTGCAGAAGTTATTTTGATTAAAGATTATCAGGGCACATATATTTTAAAAAGAATCAATCAATTATAATAAATACTGCAATATTCCAAAAATGGACCATAATTCTCCATTTCACAAATGTAACAAAAATAAATCAATTGATAGGAGCTTAATAAATAGCAGCAGAAGTGTGTCTAACAGATCCAGCAATGCATTATTCAGATGCACACACTGACGTGGTTTACGATAGCCAGCAGACACAGATTCTGCAGTGTTATGAATGTGTCCTCCGAGATCATCTGGGACGTGTGCGTTACACACCTCTGTCCTGATTCACTCCGCTGACTCCAGGCTATTCTTTGTGTTGGTGGTACAATTCGTGTCTAATAAATCCTGAAAGTATTTGACTGTAAAGACCCGACTCTTTCTGCTGTTTGTCACATGGTCCAATTAGTTTAGTCTCGCCCACCGGCTCCTCCAGCCACAAACGCTTTCAAATACTGTAAAAGCCAAATGCATCACTAAAAGTCTTTTGTACCCCCCAGTCCAGCATACTGCTTTAATAAATCCTTTCATTTCAAAAAGTGAAGTCAACATTTTATGATTTAATGGCTTCCTTCTCGCTGTCGGTGCCTGTGACGAAGGCCAAATCCCAGAGTGCTGGAGACTCCCTGTCCTTAATAGTGGGCTTGGGAGATTTCTTCCTATAGCAGACTAATGGATTCTCAATGTGAGGTAGAACTTCATCAGGAATAAACCCACGTCTCTTTATATGCTATTCCAAGGTTGAGTATGATGGATATTGATCGATAGCTTTTGTCCTTAGTTGCTCATCAACCAGTTTTAATTAGTCAGGAGTGATGGAGACTGTGTTTACTGTGTAAATGGACTTGCTGACCTCTACTGGTGTGTGTTAGAGGTGTGAACTACCAGGTTACACTGAAGAAGGGTCCAAAAATGATTTTATTTTACCCTGGAAATAACAACGTTTTGAGATTCTGAGACCTCTCAAATGAAGAAAAAATATGATATAAAATGAAATATTTAAAATTGGCCTGTTTCTAGGTCATGAAGCAAATATGCTGCTGCAAAGTGACAAACAAATTAATTCATTAAGTTAATTTGACGTAATTCTTTATTCAAACTGTTATGTGGATTTGTGTGGAAAAAAATAAATTTTTTAAATGATGCAAAATTACTTTTACTGGTGGCTTCAGACTTTAGATCTCAATGTAGATGCAAAATATTAAGAAATAACTCGACTCGAAAGCCATATTTTTTTATCATTTAATTAAAATTAAGGCATAACAATCATAAACCCACATTTAAATTATTTTATCAAGTATAATTGAATTCAATATAATATATTTAATTAATATAAAATATTGAATTATATTTAATTTAATTAAGATTAGATGAATAAAAATTATAGTGCTTCACACCAGAATTATTTGCAGGTGCATATGGATAAAAGTACAATTTAAACGTAAGTAATATATATATATATATATATACACACACACACATTATATATTTACTTCTCAGAAAATACTCACCCCCCCCCCCCCCTTCAATCCAGTTTGAGTATTGTGCAAGATTTACAAATTTTCTTGTTTATAGTTAAATTATATATATATAAAAAAGTAAAAAAATAAATACATGTGGGTATATGAAGTGTAAGAAATATTACATTTAAATATTTATACAAATAAATTGTCAGTAGACCAAATAATCTCATCTCTGTTGAATAATTTGATGTTTCTTTTATGATTTATTAACACAACAAATGATAAACGTTTGTGTACTAGAAACTATTTTGTAAATTTCTTCTGTTGTTAGCAACATTTTTACTTAAACATAAAATAAGCAAAATATAAAAAAAATTTTAATACTATGATATATATTGACAACATAATTATGTTTGTCCACAGAGGCGGATATGCTACCACTAAACGGCTCTTTGGTATGGCAAACATAATTTCCATTAAACAGACGTGCATCACCCGTCAGGAGAGAGAGAGCCGAGCTAAAATAGCAAGCTTACCGCTCTACGCTGTCAGTCAGATTGTGATCCTGCAGAACTCTCTGACCTCTGAATATTTTGTCCTCACTGGGGTCACACACACACACACACACACACACACACACACACACACACACACACACACACACACACACACACAGGAGATCTCAAGGGAGGCATTACTCCGTTACTTTGGCTGTTCTTGCCTAAGAGTGGGAAGTGCATGAGCTCTTGAGCATTTCCCCATTTTGCTGCAGGACAATCCCATCATCCTCTAATCAAGCCTGTGGTTTAATAGCCTGCTCCATCTCCATCCCATCTCCATCCTTGCACAAGGGTTGTGACGCAGGCTCGGGACAATAGAAGGATATTAAAACACTTCGGCATCCACTTGAAAGTCCCGATCGCTCCTGCCAGATCACTCAGTGCTGGGCTTGAGTTCCTCAGACTGCGTTCTGCAAAGAAATGTCAAAGTGTGTTGCATACAGTATGTGTGCTTGCTAAACATTAAAGGAAAAACAAAAATACTGTAATTTTTACTCCAAACCTCTGTTATTTTTTCAGGAACACAAATAATAAAATGTTTAACTAAAAAAAAAGCTTCAGAATGAAAAAATGTAACTGTTAAATTTCAAATAAATATGAATTCACTTGACAGGCATTGCATGGAGTCTTCTAATACAGGGGTTTTCAAAGCTTTCTATGTCAAAGATCCTTAAATATGATTATATTATTTCTCATGAAGGGTGCTTCATATTTTCATATACAGAATAAAGGCCCATTTATACTGCAGTGTGAGAAATATTAATAAATAACGTTAGATGTTTTAACATGGAAAGACACATTTTCAACTGAATTGTAATAATATACAGTAGCACTTCTCACAATAAATATTTCAACGCAAGAAAGAAAATTAGAAGGCTAAGGTTTTGTAAATGTTTTTTTTTTAAAGAAATTAATACTTTGATTTAGCAAGGATGCATTAAATTGATCAAACGTGACATTAAAGACATTTCAAATAATTGTTGACAATATTTATATAATAATTGTTTCTTGGTTATCAAATCATCATATTAGAATGATTTCTGAAGGATCATGTGACACTGAAAACTGGAGTAATGATGCTGAAAATACAGCTTTAATCACAGGAATAAATGACATTTTTAAATCTATTCAAACAGAAAAAGGTTATTGTAATTGTAATAATATTTCACAATATGACTGTTTTACTCTATATTTATTCAAATAAATGCAGCCTAGGAGAGCATAACATATTTCTTTAAAAAACATTTAAAAATGACAGACATCACATTTTGTATCTAGTGTATATAATGTATATAATTAATATATATATACTTTTTTAATTCAGATTTTTTGCCTGCACCTGAAACATTTTGAAAATGTATAGACTTACTTATTTGCATATAGATTAGCATAGATCAGCATTAGCCGTTCATCCATGATCTCTGTGAGGTACCATGAGAAATATCAGTATATGTCATTGAGTTATCACACCATAATATACAGAATAATACAGATGAATCTCAATGTGTTCAAAATGGCAATTACAAGTAGCTGTAGGCCTAATAAAAAACATGACATTGAGGATTTGTATGTGCAAACAGTCACAACCTCTAAAACATTCAGGGGTTTCAGCAGCCTTTGCTTCATAGTATCAGTATGATCACACCATCGCCTGGTCTGGCCTTGAGTAGATGAATCTCAGGCGAGTTTTACTGAGCGTATGAGGGTTACATAAGCTGGGCGTAAGGTTTAAACGGAAGAGACAGATCCAGGTCCAGCCCCTCTCCAGAACCTCTCCGGAGATTCATTAAGGACAGAGAGCAAGGGGAAGAAACTTCCCGCCTGACCCAACATCTGCCTGGCTGGACGGGGGATATTCAGGGGGACAAAGAGAAAGTCTTTATGAAACTGTCTTTTTATAGGTCATTTCCCTGCATATCGCAGATGTGGGTGACCGTAGCATACAGAGAATTCAGTGGAACTTCACTTCACGGAGACATCGCTCATTGTCAGGCTGCCTGGCCGAGTTTGAACACTATTCATGATTTAAGGAACAATAGGGAGTTTTGTCAGACAGACGGGGGCGTAGAATAACTTCTCACCGGAAAGCGAAGCGTAGGACGATCTCGAGGGGATGTGAGTGTGCTTCATTAGAATTGCATTATGAAACAATGAAACAAGATTCTCCACTTGCTGTGGAATTTGGACATTCAAGCCAAGCATGTGTTAGTCCACTTTCCACAGCAGAACAAAGCTCGAGAAATCAAACCTCCAGATTCCGAGACATTTTCACAGGAAATAAAGTCAACCGCACGTGGATGTAGCGGAAATGCTAGGGATCACAAAGCGTGTGTGAAAACGCTCACCCAAAAGCGAGAAGAAGCTATAAAGAGACGCCTGGCGAGCATGGGGGTGTAAATGTGAGCCCTCAAGGACAGGTCGGCGTAATTTGTTGAGACGCAGCCAGGATAACATCTAAAACGACTGTTTTTGGGGAAAGAAATGAATACTTCTATTCAGCAAAGATGCATTAAATTGATCAAAAGTGACAGTAAAGAACGTTAAAAAAGGATTTCAATTTCAAATAAATGCTGTTCTTTTGAACTTTCTATTCATCAAAGAATCCAGAAAATAAAATGGTAAAAATGTTTTAAAAAAGTTGCTGCCTTAAATTTAAGTACAATCAACTTGGATGTTTCAGTCATTTCAACTTAAATTACATTTCAACTTAAAACTTAACTTAAATTTGACTTAACTTACAACTTAAACTTAAATTTCCACTTAAATTTGCATATTTTAATGCAAAGATGCATGAAATTGATCAAAAGTGACAGTAAAGAACGTTAAAAAAGGATTTCAATTGCAAATAAATGCTGTTCTTTTGAACTTTCTATTCATCAAAAAACCCTGAAAATAAAATCATGGTAAAAATGTAAAAAAAAGTTGCTGCCTTACATTTAAGGACAAAAAAAAAAAAAAAAAAATTTAATAAATAAAAAAAACACCTCTCCTTTACCCTCCCTTGTTTTGGCTTATGCTACTCTGAGCAATGCCTGAACTTTGTATTTTGAGCACTTCTTGCGTTATTTTTTGCCTCTTCACGATGACTCGCTTGCTGTAGTCCTCAGTTGTAAGTCGCTTTGGATAAAGGCGTCTGCTAAATGACTAAATGTAAATGTAAATTTAAGGACAATCAACTTGGATGTTTCAGTCATTTCAACTTAAATTACATTAAACTGACTAAATCTTGTATAACTTATTAAAAAAAAAGTTTTTAATTTTTAATGATCATATAATTTGTACAGTGTAAATTGATAATAATAAAAATGTTACTTGAGCTCCAAATCAGCATATTAGATGATTTCTGAAGGACACTGGAATCACATTTCAAAATATATTCTAATAGAAAACCGTTATTTTAAATTGTAATAATATTTCACAATATTACTGTTTTTACTGTATTCTGATCAAATGTGTTGTATTTTGGATATAAAAAGTCCAAAAAAAGAGTGACAAATGATCATTACAGGGGGAAAAAAATATATATTTTCTTCTTTCCTTTTCTTTCTCACAGAATGCCAGCCTTGAATTTGGTGGATCTCAATCTGGCGTTCTGTTCCGGAGAGAGCAACAAACTGTGCTGACAGTGTCACAAATCAAGCGGATGAATTATTTACAGCGCTCTCACACTTTCACATCAGTCACAGAGCGCACAAAGGCAAATCCTGTTGCTGTGTAATCAAGACTTCATTATCCTTCCACCTTCATAAATAAACAGTTTAAAAAGACGGGCGGAAGCAGATCATGAATGCGCCTCTAAGTGCGCGCGCGTATCCAAGTCCGCCAAGACACAAACTCTTGCCACAGTTGTGGCGTATTGTGTAAATAATGTTGATCAAACGCCCCACAATGTGCTATTTTTCTCTCTAAATGAAGTGTATCGCATTTATCAAGCCCTTTGATTAGTCAAAATAAAATGTGCTTATCACAGATTGAGCGAAAGTTTAGCATTTATCATCGCAGATGAACACCCGACCAGATGCAAACCTGATGATATGATCAATAGGTTATGACAACATATGTTTTAACATTGCTTTAACTCATCAAAATTGAGTTGAAATGACTTAAACATCCAAGTTGATTGTACTTCAAATTTAAGGCAGCAACTTTTTCTTTTACAGTGCATGGGCTGAAGAATGTGCTTTACCACTAGGTCACGGCTTCAACATGTTGAACAACTGTTCAAAAAACAGAAGAGAGACTCACAACGCTGACAATAATGACTACTGATCGGATCATTTAAAACAGACCTCCAAAAATCAAACACACAATTCCCTCTACAAACTTGGGCCGAAGAAAACAAGGTCCTTTCCAACTCAGATAATATCCTTCAGGACAAAAACCGAAATGATTGGCTTTGACATTGCGGAGAGGGAGCGTAAGCTTCTGAGGTTGAGCATGTCTTGTGTTTTACAGTCCGTACTGTATGTTTCTCTCACAGAGTTTGGATTTATTTTAGTTTCTCAATAGCAGGACATAAATCACTCCTGTCTTACCCTCTCTCGCTGTATTTGTGCTCCGCTTCTCGCTCTCTTTCTTTTCTTTTATACTGTCCTATACTCTTTTTGTCCCAGCATATGTCCACTGTAAAAAAGAAAAAGAAAATCCTGTTAAAATTACAGCAGAAATATAGTGGCATGAATTAATCTACTTCTGTTTTGTACATTCAAATGTACTTATATAACTGTCATAATATACGTGGTAAAATAAAAGGACACATAAAATCATGGCTTTATAGTTTATATGGAACCATAATAATGAATGAATAATGTCACAAACATCTTAAAATACCATAATATATATAAAAAATAAGAAGAAACTTATATTTGAACAAAAGAAATAGGCTAACCTAACCTGTATTGTTCGCTTACATTTTCAACAGTTTATTATATTTGTTAAAATGACAAAAAATCTGGTGACAAAAACAGTATTTTCAAACAGCAATACATTTTTCAATTGATTAATTCTGCTTTGTACATTAAAAGTACTTATATAACAGCCATAATAACATGATCAAATAAAACAACCACATAATGATTTAAAGTCATGGCTTTATATGAACAAAAGCAATAAAAATCAACCACAAGATAACAATTTATGTATAAAAGAAACATATTTGAAGTTTTTTTACTGTCTTTTCATTGTAAATTGTATGCTAAGTTGTGTTTTTACTTACAAAAAAATATTTTTACAAAATGTAACACTTTCTTATGAATATTATTTGAATTAATAGTCTAACCATTAATTATAATTCATTCTTTATACTTCCCAAACCATAATTCTTGTAGTATTTTTCAATAAAATAACATGCATCATCTCACCTCATTTACTGAATGGTAAGTTATAGAGTTGACCCATTAAAAGTTATTTAGTGCAGATTTTTTATATTCTTTTTCCGTTAAATTAAAAGTAAATACTGACATCCCTTATCTAGAATACACCGACTCACTCCGCAAAGGCTCGTTCATTCTGCATCTATGTCATCGGAGCAGGGATGTGGCCGTCCCGTCCAGGAAAGGTCCTGTTTTTCCTCATGAGGAAGAATTAACCTCTCAGACATTACCACAGCGAGCCTGCGGTGTGCAGTTTTAGGGCGAGTGTTTCCCCGCTTCACCACAGTCTGTGGCCCCATGGGCCCCCGTCCTGCCCTCTAATTAGATTACCCAACATTCCCAATTTCGTCGGACTGTACTCTGGGCAGCCCTTACCTTTAGAGAGCTGTAATACGGGGTCTTAAAGAGAGGAAATGACCTAAATGGCTGTCAGACAGGATTTTGTTACACCCGATCGTGTGCTGACAAAATCACATCTGTGAAGTCGCAGGCCCTTGTCAGGATTTACAACCCAGCGAAAAACGTTTGTTGAAATGACGCTTCATGCCACACTGTGACTAAACAGTGTGGAGAGAGGTCATTGGCAGGTTTTTGAAAACAAAGAATGAAAAATTGCCTTCTTTTTTTTTTTTTGGTCCATATAATATGCCCGAAGTCATTTTGGACCCCATTGACTTTCATTGTATGAATTTAGAATGACATAAGGATGACTAAATGTCAATGATGACCGAATTTTCAGGTAAACTAACAGTTTTAAAGTTTATTTAAAGGTACACTTTGTTTAAAAAAACGCATGCATTTTGCAGAAAAACATTATTTTGGTTGTGCTTTGAATGATGAAATATTTATCATATTATTATAAAATAATACAAATATTTTATAAAAATCCTACTGCTCATAAGAGAAATAGCCAGTTTAGATGGAGAGGATGTCAAGCTGACTAGCTGAAGATGTTACTGCAAATTTACCCATTAATAGACACGGTACTTCCTTAAAAATAAACTCACTACAACAAACATAATGAGATGACCCTTCACAATAGATGATGCTTCCAACGCTATCTCACGACCAATTGGTACGAATTAGCCACCTCGTAAAATTTGTACGAATTGCCTTGAGATCGGGTTGGATGCTTCACAATCAACTCTGTTAGATATACATATCTTATATAATTGATCTGTTCAATAAAATACCTTATTTATCTGAGACGGAGTAAATAAAAACGCCATCTCCGCATCGATTTTACAACATTTCAAATCCCTAGTTCTCGCCATCTCCGTAAAGCCAAGCCGATGTTGATTCTAGTTTTATTACAAGCTCTGTCGCGTTCTCTTTTTGCCAGCAGACTCTCCTCTATTCGGTGTTTAAAACGGGTGATTCCCCGGAGGTTTGAGATTTAACTGCTTCATGTCAATCTTTCTCACTCGTTGTGACAACTAACCTCTAACACTCCCGCACCATACACACCTCAAAGCAGCCGGAGCAATTTCCCCTATTTACAGATATGTCACGCACGGACTAAAACATCAACACGCTTTCTGTAAATCAATCAGAGTAAGACAGAAACATGTTTTGGATGAAGTATTGATGATGCATTTACTCATTGTTTAATTATTATTTTGAACAGAAAAAGTTACATGGTGAGAAAATTTTAGGAAATTCAACTATTAATGTTAATGCCTTCATCATCTAGATTTAAACTTGGCCTGAGAAACAACAAATCAGAGTGAAATATCATACATGGCCAAAACAAACGCACCAAAGCTTGTGGCTTCACAAAATCATACATTTACATGTGTTGGGCATGCAAGATGGTTCTCAAGAGAACTGCGCGCGGGTCTCTCCGATTTCACAGCGTGGAAGTGCTGGATTTGAGTGATGTTCAGTCATTAATCATCTTTGCAGAACAGTAGGAGGCAATGCAACAGACCGCAGGCATGTTTGAGAGGAAGGTCCACCTCTCTTCATTCCAATACATCAAGCAAAAGAAGGTCATTTATGCATGCGTAACAAAACTTGTCATCATTATGTTTTAATCGGGTCAAATATAAAATAGTAAACAGTTGAATTGGGCTGCAGGTTCAAGTCTGGCCTGCTTCATGTCTGAGTTTTTAATGTTTATAAAACAAGTCTCTTATGCTCATCAAGGCTGCATTTAATCATAAAATGTACAGTAAATATTTTAATATTTATTCCTGTGATGGCTAAGCTGCATTTTCAGCATCATTACTCCAGTCTTCAGTGTCACATGATCCTACAGAAATCATTCTATGATGATCTGGAACTTATTATCAATGTTGAATATGGATTATTTGATGAATATTAAGTTCATAAGAACAGCATTTATTTGAAATAGAAATATTATAAATGTCTTTACTGTCACTTATGATCAGTTCAATGAATCCTTGCTGAATTAAAGTATAAATTTCTTCTTCTTTTTTTAATTTCCCCAAAACCTATGAATATTAGAGTGTGTATTTAAACTATCCTTTATCCAAAGGAAAAATATATATATATATTTTTTTTTAAATATCCATTTATCCATCTGGACCCCGTAAATGCTTAAATGCATGCTGTTATTACCGGGGACAAACTAAATAATACAACTAATAATATAGTAGATACAGTAAAATAGTAATAAAATAATTTTTCTATTTAAATTAAGTTAAAAAAGTGATTTTTTTGTTGTTGTAAATAAATACATATATACATATAGATAGAGTGAGGAGAACAAGTATTTGATACACTGCCGATTTTGTAGGTTTTCCCACTTACAAAGCATGTAGAGGTCTGTAATTTTCATCATAGGTACTCTTCAACTGTGAGAGACGGAATCTAAAACAAAACTCCAGCAAATCACATTGTATGATTTTTAAATAATTAATTTGCATTTTATTGCATGACATAAGTATTTGATCACCTACCAACCAGTAATAATTCCGGCTCTCACAGACCGGTTAGTTTTTCTTTAAGAAGCCCTCCTGTTCTCCACTCAGTACCTGTATTAACTGCACCTGTTTGAACTCATTACCTGTATAAAAGACACCTGTCCACACACTCAATCAAACACACTCCAACCTCTCCACAATGGCCAAGACCAGAGAGCTGTGTAAGGACATCAGGGATCAAATTGTAGACCTGCACAAGGCTGGGACGGGCTACAGGACAATAGGCAAGCAGCTTGGTGAGAAGGCAACAACTGTTGGCGCAATTATTAGAAAAAGGAAGAAGTTCAAGATGACGGTCAATCTCCCTCGGTCTGGGGCACCATGCAAGATCTCACCTCGTGGGGCATCAATGATCATGAGGAAGGTGAGGGATCAAGCCAGAACTACACGACAGGACCTGGTCAATGACCTGAAGAGAGCTGGGACCACAGTCTCAAAGAAAACCATTAGTAACACACTACGCCGTCATGGATTAAAGTCCTGCAGCGCACGCAAGGTCCCCCTGTTTAAGCCAGCACATGTCCAGGCCCGTCTGAAGTTTGTCAATGACCATCTGGATGATCCAGAGGAATGGGAGAAGGTCGTGTGGTCTGATGAGACAAAAATAGAGCTTTTTGGTCTAAACTCCACTCGCCGTGTTTGGAGGAAGAAGAAGGGTGAGTACAACCCCAAGAACACCATCCCAACCGTGAAGCATGGAGGTGGAAACATCATTCTTTGGGGAGGCTTTTCTGCAAAGGGGACAGGACGACTGCACCGTAATGAGGGGAGGATGGATGGGGCCATGTATCGCGAGGTCTTGGCCAACAACTTCCTTCCCTCAGTAAGAGCATTGAAGATGGGTCGTGGCTGGGTCTTCCAGCATGACAACGACCCGAAACACACAGCCAGGGCAACTGAGTGGCTCCGTAAGAAGCATCTCAAGGTCCTGGAGTGGCCTAGCCAGTCTCTAGACCTGAACCCAATAGAAAATCTTTGGAGGAGCTGACAGTCCGTATTTCCCAGCGACAGCCCCGAAACCTGAAGGATCTGGAGAAGGTCTGTATGGAGGAGTGGTCAAGACCTGGTCAAGAACTACAGCAAACGTATGATCTCTGTAATTGCAAACAAAGGTTTCTGTACCAAATATTAAGTTCTGCTTTTCTGATGTATCAAATACTTATGTCATGCAATAAAATGCTAATTAATTACTTAAAAATCATACAGTGTGATTTTTGTTTTAGATTCTGTCACTCACAGTTGAAGTGTACATATGATAAAATTACAGACCTCTACATGCTTTGTAAGTGGGAAAACCTGCAAAATAGGCTGTGTATCAATTACAGGTGAACACATTACAGGTGAAACTCGAAAAATTCGAATATCGTGCAAAAGTTAATTTATTTCAGTAATTCAACTTAAAAGGTGAAACTAATATATATAGACTCAGCTCATCAAAACCCCAAATTCAAAATTAGAATATTGTGAAAAGGTTTTCATAGCTGCAAGCCATAATCAAAATTATAACAAATAAAGGCTTGAAATATCTCACTTAGGATGTAAAGAGTCTATATAATATTTTAGTTTCACCTTTTAAGTTGAATTACTGAAATAAATGAACTTTTGCACGATATTTACATTTTTCCAGTTTCACCTTATATATATATACATACAAATTCTTCCCTCGTGTTTTGACAAACTGTTCACTATAGCATCTACTAATATATATATATATATATATATAGTAGATGCAATCGTAAACATCTCCTCAAAACGCGAGGGAAGAATTTGTCTTCTTGGTCTGACAATCCTGTATGTCCAGCTGTATGAGACAAGCCAGAAAACTTCACCAGAAAAGCTGCAAGCAAACCATAAGAAGCTGATGAAACGGAGTCAAGAACGGAGCAAACCCTGTCGTAAGTTTTATCTACACCAGCACCACATGCGTTTTGTGCCACTCTGCCAGAGGAAAATGAGTGAAACCTCTCTCATACATAATATGGCGAGTGCTTACTTGACCGTTTCACAGCTGTTCCTGGTTAGCGGTTTTCTCCGAACGTTTCACACGAACTCTCAGAGCTGTACAAGCAAATGAACATGAATCATATTGTCTAAAACTAATCCAGACGTGCCATTGTGCTCCAGCCTCAGAGGATGCTAGTGTGTCGTGCGGGTAAACTAGATAAATTAAACAGAAAAAATCAGGGGGATAAAATCAATCAATATTATATTTGGCAGTGATTTCTATGACACATCCCTCATAGACTTCCACAGTAGTTACAGGCTTTATCATATCGGCTACAGTAATGCCCTGTCTAGCATGAGATAACTAAACAGAAGTGTAGATGGGGTGTATTTTCCACTTTTGATTGCTTCTGTACTTAAGATTACTCTTGATAAAAGGCATTTGATAAATTATTAAATAGTGGGGTCACTTATAAAATAAATGAATACTTCTTATTTAGTTAGGATGCATTAAATTGGTCAAAAATGAAAGCAAATACATTCATAGTGTTACAAAAGTGCAGCACAACTGTTTTCACCATTGATAATAATAGTCAATATTGGTGAACATTAAAGACTTCTTTCAAAAGCAAACAATCCTGTTCCCCAAATTTTGAACGGTAGTTTATGTTTCTGTAATTGGCCTTGCTATGGGTCATCATTCAAAAATATTGATATGGTCAATTCCTCTTGTCCATCATAGTCATATAGAATGATCCCAGTCATGATCAACGGAGCAAGAGTGAGAGGATCAGGTTTACACTACTCTACTCTATCTTAAGTCTTTCCAGAAATGTCCATGACATGTTACTGAACATCTGAAAGGTTAATCCATCTCAGTCAAAACCTCAGACTTCACACAGAGATACGCTCTCGGTGTCCCGCTGACAGCCGAAAGCCAACGCACTCACCTTCAGGCGTGTACATGCCCCTAACACAAATGTGGAACAAATTAAACAGCGAAAAAACAGAGTTTGGATAAGAGAGAAAAGTTATGCAAGAGAAGGTGACAGAAACGTTGTTTGTTTGAATGAATGAGGCACTAAAGCAGTTGTATATTTTCGCTAGAACTAAAATCGTACAAAAATCAAGACACGCTAAGATCGAGTAAACAGCGTCAAGAAAAAGTAAAAAAAGGGGGGGTTGTTGGCCATTCATGCCATGCCAAGAACAAGCTCCTGATTGGTTTGCCTGTAGCAGGCCTTCACTTTGAGCCAACACTCAGACAGAAACGACACAGGAAGTGACTTTAACAACCCTCCGCAATTATCGCTTGCTCATTGGACTGGAAGCACAAGGCCATAATCAATTATCAATCTGCGGTGAGCACGGGAGAACGAGTCTGGCGAGGTCAGCACATGCACACGCACATTTGGGGGATAGTCCGGGATCCTGTTTTTGTCAGACAGGGGTTAAGCTATAAAAACAGCTGCATTTAAGAAATGTGGTCACCAGGGCTTTTCCAGTTGAGCGGGTGTAAAGCCGGCCAACAGAACAAATTGGTGAGCTGATGATCTGCGTCGCGTGAGGAGGCCTGAGGGTCAGGTAAATAGAGAAACCTCAAGTTTAACAGCATCTGAGCAAGATGCGTTAAGAGATAAATATATAGAAATAGGTGGGGTTTTTTTTTTTTTTTTTGAAAATCATCAAATCTACTCTACCATTCAAATGTTTGGGGTCAGTAAGATTTTTCAGTAATGTTTTACTCTTTTACTCACCCAGGCTGCATTTATTTGAGCAAAAGTCAAAGATACTGTAAAACTCCTTTATCAAATAATAAAAAACATTTATTATTATGATCAATGTTGAAAACTGTTGTGCGGATTAAAGGTAGGGTAGGCAATTTTTTTCATAAACACTTTTTTTTTAATACTGGTTGAAACTCTCTTCACATCCTGATAGCAAAGAATAATAGAAGTGGTCATAAATATTAAAACATGGACATATATTGTCTGTGGAAGTCGTAGGAACAATGATGTTCATCCAATCATTGTATTCCGTTGTATTGCATTCAACATGTATTTCCATACATCCATGCACCTGCTCGCACAGACACCACACGTCATCAAGGCTATGCAGAGTTTTACACAATCCCAGCCGAGGAATAAAGGTCATATCCTTAAAATATATATATATACACTTTTTAACCACAAATGCTCGTCTTACACTAGCACTGCGATGTGCCACGCATTACGTAATCACATTGAAAGGTCACGCGTGACATAGGCGGAAGTACCTAGTGTTTACAAAGCGAACGTGCAAAGACTAAGTTAAACGTCCTTTACAAAAACAATTACTAAATAAAAGGTAAAACAACGATGTTGGATGATTTTGAAGTTGGAAGAGAAATTGAGATGTAGTTTTTCACCCTACCCTACATTTTCCACCTACAGGTTACCGCCTGACCTTTCCAACGTGATTATGCGTGAAGTCGTGGACGTGCAAGACGAGCATTTGTGATTAAAAAGTATATATATTTTTTAGGCTAGATAAGACCCTTATTCCTCAGCTGGGATTGTGTAGAGCCCTTTGAAGCTTCATTGAAACTGCAGTTTTCCTCAAAAACCTTAATTTCTTTTGAACTGAAGAAACAAAGACTTGAATATCTTGGCTGACGTGGGGGTGAGTACATTTTAATTCTGAAGCGAACTAATCCCTTAAGGTTATGTCAAATCCAATACAGTTACGAACTGTGATGCACAACAGCTGATCTTCATTCCCCTCCACAAGATGGCAGCATTTGATTAAATATAGAGATGGCCTCAATGTCAGACCATGCTTTCACTTATGTGATTAAGGCATATGATTTTGTACCTCCAAAGGTTTATTTATTATGTATAAACAGTTTGATAATACCAATAATATCTTACTGTTTAAACGGTATATATAAAATTAAATGATTATGGAAAGGAGTTTAAAAAAAGAACAGTGAACTGTCATCTGCAACAACAACAACAACTTTTTTTTAAATTATTTTTTTACATACAAAAATATGCAAGTATTTAGAGGTTATTTTTATTGTGCTTGTATGTTGATATACATCAGCCTAGGCAAACCAGGCCAATTTTGCATTTGAATTTGAATTATCTTAAAATCTACCTTGAAACAAATGAATCAGCTGATCCAAACATTGACTGTCTGACCACGCTGTCACTCACTCACTATCTTGTCATTTATTTTAAATTGAAATGACTTCATTTACAAATGTTCTTTGACCTTTGAGATTGCGTGCTGCTGTCTTTGTGAGTCCACAGGTGAGTCCTGGTTGTCTGCTGTAATGCCTCAGCTTCAGGCATGAAGAAGCTGTCCGGCGAGAGCAGCGTTTCGCTCTCTGATGAGGGCGACAGTGATTTGAGTGAGTCTCTCCACAGATCTCTCCCACTGCTCTGGCACCTGAAGAAACACACACACACACACGTTGGGTTTTCGTGTTTTATGGGGACTTTCCATAAACAATATTTTTTACACTGTACAAACTGTATATTATATCCCCTTACACTAACCCTACCCCTAAACCTACCCATCACACAAAACTTTCTCCATTTTTACATTTTCAAAAAACATCACTTGGTATGATTTATAACCTGTTTTTCTCATGGGGACCAAAAATGTCCTCACAAGGAAAAGGATTTCGGATATTTCCATCTTTGTGGGAATATTTTGTCCCCATAACGTAGGGTTTATCTGAACAACACACACACATATTTAAACACACTTGAATACACAAGCAGATGTGCTCAAAACATTCTTGACGACTTACCGGCCGTGATATTCGGCAGCCTAAGAAAAAAAATGTTAGGCCACCCATTGTGCTCACAGGGTTTAAGGTTTTGTTGTCTTCTCTGAATATCCTTATGCCACTGCATCTTTTTATGCTTTTGCATCAGTCATTAATTGCTTAAGACAACTCTCCTGGTCTTCTCATCTCTCTGAACCGTGTTCAGTTCTACATTGTTGTTGCATTAGATTGCAAAATCTGCACTTTTCAGCTGCCGTTGGACCAAAAACAACTTCTGGTCAAGTATTTCACATTAATTTAAATATGATATATTGTATTAATTTAGAACATATTAATTATAAAGTAATAAGGTAATATTCTCTCTCTCTCTCTCTCTCTCTCTCTCTCTCTCTCTCTCTCTCTCTCTCTCTCTCTCTCTCTCTCTATATATATATATATGAAATCTGATGATTAAACAATTAAATTTGTGAAAAAAAATGATTAATGGCAGTACTGCACACACACATATATATATATAGATAGATAGATAGATAGATAGATAGATAGATAGATAGATAGATAGATTTGTTTATTTAATTATTCTCTCATCTGCTAAAATAGTTTTAAATGTCTTAATTGTGGCTTCATTAAATATTTTAATAAATTGGCAGGGCTATCTTTGTATTTTATACTTTCTCCTCTCTGCCAGCTTAATGTGGACAGAAAATAACACATGGCTGATTAGGAAAAAACATTTTTTTTTTTTTAATGTGTCACTCTTTTTCTTCCTTTCCACAGGAGCTGTTTTCTACCACTCTCCCTTCCAAGTTTTCAAATCCATGGATAAGAAGTTCTTAAACTCATGACACACATTTTCCACAGTTAACTCCATAGGATTCCAATTTGTAAGCAGAAGGATGAAATAAACTGAAATCTAGTGATTCAAAAAAAATCTATTTGTGGAAAAATGATTAATGATTAAATACAAATAAAATGATTAATGGCAATATAGCAGCAGCTCTACAATGTGCAATGATTTTAATCTTCATTTGGAGTCAATTTGGAAAAGAAAAGAACAAAAAAAAGGACTGAAATTAAGAGGAGGCTCGCTGTTTTTCCTTGCGTAATAGTCACTGTTCCCTTACTTAATTATGGGTACAAAACTCTGAGTTAGGAGCCAAAACATCTGCAAGCGGTCAACTGAAATCCTGCAACCCTTCAACTAATGACAGCTCCTTCACATACAGATTTCACACACACAATTCAAATATAGCAAGAACGATTATCCCACAAATTCCTATATCAGTGTATCATCAGATAACACGCTGTAATAAGGTCTAAACCAATGAAGAATGACCTCAGTGTATTTGTTTAGTCAGGAAATGAAGAACAAATGGCCTCAACCTGATTGCCACCCACATGTAAAAGTCGGGTTCACGGAAAACAGCGCAATGTCTGTGGAATATTTACAAACGCAGAAAGAAAAGCTCGCCTACTTGTCCACAGCTAATGACAACATTACTCATGTGGCCTGTTTTGTTATTGCTGTGACACGACAGTCCTACTGGGAAAATAATAAAAGGGCATTTTTCTTTTCTCAAAAGAAGATCACCAACGAGGATCAAAGGTTTAAGCCTGCGCAAGTCTCATGTTTCCAATGAGTAGCAAAATATGACTCGCATGTAATAAGAAAGCAGCGGATCAACAACGGATTTCTTGGCTAGGTGAGCCGCCACGACATATTGAAAAATCACAGTGACACATGCGGGGGGAAATAAGATAATAATACTGTTGTGTTTGAGTCAACACACTAAATGAATATTTATCCTACTCTGATGTGTGGTCCATAAAAATAAAAGAAATTCATCAAAAAGAATAAAAATGCTAAGCTCAGTCAATTTAAAAAATAAATAAATAGTGGGTGGAATAGTGTATTAGTTTAGGGGACGTCACATTGGAGTAATCTGGGGTTAAGTGACTGATTCAAAAGCACAATGGTTGAAAATATGCTTTAAAATGTGCTGTGTTTGCCATGTATGTGCTTATTTTTTATTTTGATAATTACCTATCCAAGTCCTAGGAAGTTGGCCAATCTTTTATTTTATTTTATAATTCACTTGTGAAAAAATCTGTCACAATGTTTGCAGAGTCACAATGCTACCTATAGATGCAGTATGCTCAGTGATTCAATCTGAATAAAACTGAAGGTTACTGATGTTTAATCGCTATAATTTGTCAGAATATTACATCACTTTTCCATTCCTGACAGCAGAAGGCTTACTAATGAGCTCTATTCTGTCTCGGTGTCATGGCCAACACTTAAAAAGTACACATGGAACAGGAAATTCGACACTTGGAATTTTAATTTCTTGAAGTCTCGTCTTTTGTGCCTGTAGGGATTTTCCAAGAGTTCCAGTATCTTTTTCCAGGCTTCTATGGGATGGATAAAACATTTACAGGGGCCTCTGTACAGGCCAGCCCAATTCACCTCTCTTGAAGGAAGTTGATGAGTTAGATGCTGTTTACTGCACTACAAACTGTGCACTGCAAAAAAGAAAGAAAGAATCTTTCTTCCCAAGCCAACAGATCAAAGCTCTTTTAATAGACACAAATATAAAAAAAATGTATCATATAAACTGGACTAATCTCCCAATATCTCTTGTAATCTTAATGCGGATGCGTGGAGGATGATAATAAATACAATAGAATTAGAACAACATCCAAGAAAGCTCTGTTCCTTAAGAAAAGTACAAAAACAACAATGGAGGAAAAAAAAGGCCCAATGGTTATAATCCTACAACGGTAATTTAATAGAAAAGAAGAAAATCTTTGAACAGACAGATCAAATCAGAATCATGGACACCAGACATGTGGTCGCTTTCTTTCCATTGTAAAGTCCCTTCTTTTCTTTCATTCGTTGCCTCTAATGATGGTCCCATTAGTGGAAAACTTCCAATGATGTAAAAAGGCCATTCAAACTCATTTTAACCTGAAATTGGCAGAACTAATGATATTTTCTCTTCTTGGCCTGGGGTTCCCTCGAGAGAGGTACTTGACTGGGGCTTTTGGATGTCCTTTAATACACGTTGGGATGTTTGTGAAATCGTTTGCTCTATATTACATGGAAAATGCATATATAAAAGAACAATGCATTTAAAAACAGTGCCAATGTCCATTTACACATTACTAAAAATATACAAAACCAAATTTCTTACACTTTTTTTTCTCAATTCAAAAGAAAACTGACTCGTAAAGTACTAAGATGACAGCTTGTACAGCAGCGGACCACACAATGAGTGGTTCACTAACTGTCCTTGAAAATTCAGCAGATTCAGACAGCCGCACGTAATGGCCCGCCTCACACAGACGGGCCCTTTGAAGACGGGACCTCAGCAATTAGGAATTTAACAATGACAATTTGCACCCTTCAGTCTTTTTCTTTCCAGGCAGCAAGTGAGTCTTATTCCACTACAGGCCTGCCAGCGTCTCTCTAATGACCTTCGTGAAGGTTTCAAAAGCCTTTAATGCCAGCTGAACTGGAAAGAAAACTTAATCACAGTGCTGAAGCCAGATCAATACGACAGGTACTAGAGTTTTACTAGCGACACTTACAGCCAAAGTGAATTTCAAGAACATTTTCAGGCAGTAAATAGCTTTTTGAAATTAAGAAAATCATGTTAATGTGTGAGTCCACCACAAGGGGGTAGCAGAAAGTGAAAGGTTTTGACTAAACGCTGATTGGGGGGCGCAAATTAAAGACTACACATTAAAATGCATCTTAAAGGAAACTTCTTATTCTGCCACCAGAACCCATGCAGACTCTGGGTCCCTCTGAAAACATGGTATTACATTTCTTACTCTGACCGTACATTCCTTTTGGGAAATTATAATAGCACCAGTTCCTGAATGTCCCTCCGGACTGCCAATCATAGACAGAAGCCAGAGGCAAAGAGCTTGACAGAGACATCGAGCCCAAGTTACTGTCAACTTCAGAGATGTGATATGGAGCTGAACTCTGAGGTTCACCTTCCTCAACTGTAACTGTATCCAAAGGGACATTTTTTAATAGTAGACCAGCTTAGCGAATAACCGCAGGTCAAGAGGGACTCGGTGAGGTTTTAATTGAACTGGATAGGCTGTTTTTTTGGATAGGACAGCAACAGCGACCATGCTAATGTATGAATCAATAAATGGATCAATTCAGTTTTAGAGCATAAAAAGTGGCATAACACACTATGCAAGAATTGTACGCCGCTGGCAAAACCAGCAATGACAGTTTGAGAGGTGGCGCCCCGTCAAATCTCGCGAGAATCATGACTTGCTTTGCGGCACGACGTCACATACATCAACAACATATGAAGCAGCCTCTATGGACGACACTAGCACGCATTTCAGACGTGAACCATGGCGGAGTCGACGAACAAAACGAAGAAAGCGCGGTTGGAAGAGTCAAGGAAGAGAAAGCGAGAAACTGACCGCGTGAGGAACCGGACAAGAGTCCCAGGCTTTCACTCGTTGGCGAGAGCTAAAAAGCAGCAAAGGATGCAACAGCGATGTAACTGACATTACCTGGTCAGTAGACATCTTCGGAGTCTATCTGTGCCTGATCGATGTCTGACGCTTCCATCCTACTGAACAGGTACAGGGGGAGGGGATCAGGCCGCGAGTGGTGTTTACGACAGTAACGTTAAATACAAGTACTCCACAGCGACTCTAGGGGTCTCTGTTTGACAAAAACGGAAATCCTGCATATTGTGCCTTTAAATTCTAGTACTTTCCATGAACAAGGCACAAAGCAAAGCCAGGTACTCTTCAACAAATAGTCAACAAATGTTCAGTGAAAAGAGGTGCCTAGCGTTCAGATAATGTTGGCGAACCACATGCAGTGCGCCATATTCATGAAAAGTGCCATTAACATCATCAGAAGATAGCCAGCGATTGACTAACTCTATATAATGAACTTAATGTGCAGGAAATGTCAGTTTAATAATGAAAGTCGAAATGGTTTTGATTGATATCGTACATTGGCTTATAGTTTTAGGAACACTTGACAGTTGTTAATCTCTTCCAATACCAGTTTAAGACAGATTATTCGCCTCACTGATTTTGCAAAACGTACCTCCAGCACAAATACTTTTAAAAAGGACAGATTTGTGGGATTGTGCCGTCAAAATGCGTCCTCAACACGACCCCATCCTCCTCATTCAGTCTCACCTCGTATAAAAAGGATCTGAGCATCATTATCTTTTCTCTTAAACTGAAGCACTGCATTACCCAATATTGATTCAGGAACTGCTCAGATAAACAAGTCAAAGCAATAATGAAGGTTTCCGTCGTGCGGTTACAAGGAGAATGGCATCTATAGTTTCTCGTGTCTTAAACAGGTTTTCCTCAGTGAACTGTGTTTCTGAATCTCTCTCTTCCCCCTTTTTTTTTTTTGTACAAGAGCCTCGGGCGTAACCTACCACATTCACAGGAACGGGGCGAAGAAAATACAGGAAGCTTTTGTTTCCATACCTGTGAGTACTGCTCTATTTCAACAAGTCAGAGGGAGCGATTTCTGTGTTTGTACTTGACCTGGCGACAGATACGTTCCCAAACAATGATAGACCACAATGCTTTCTTACACTGACAGATCTGTTGAAAATGGTGAAATATGTCATGATATTCCAAGGCCCACATGCAGAAACCAAACATCCGTTGTTAACAACAAAACCTCTTGAGTTCCCCTCATTAGACATGTGACATGCACAGAAAGGTCTAGAGAGATCAACCGGGGTCATGTATGTTATTTCCTTTAACGCCAAAACTGCATTTCAGATTCGACATCCTTATTTTCCCACTCTGCGCTCACCCATCGCCAAGTGCCCGCACCTCGTCTTGATGCATTAGGAACAAGCCTTTTCACGTAAATATTTCACCTCTCCCTCAAACAAAAGACTGTTGGCATTTGTTACCGAGCTGTCCAAACAATAATTAACATAGACTAAACAGTCGTCATTTGTGGATGAGCAAAGGTGAGTGTGAGAGACTGCGAAATTGGAGAAATCGCATAGAGGAAAACAATCCACCCTGCAATGGAGGTGTCCTGGACTGTTTATACAGATACAACATAAATACCCCTCTGCCCATATACTGATAAAAAAATAACATGCTTTGCCTTTTTCCCCAACATGGATTACTCCTAAATGGCCAGATAATACCCCATGAAATCCTTTGTCTGAAATACATTATCTGGGCATTTAGGAGTAATCCACGCTGGGAAAAGAGCACAACGTGTGTTATTTTTTTTATTAGTATATCGGCAGTTTTTTTTTTTTTGAGTGACACATGCAATAGAAACATTGGGTTTTGCTTTAATGACATCCGTTCATACAACCTCCACAAGTTATCTGGTATGATTTGAACTCCAGGTTTAAATTAGACTTTAAATCTCACATGATTTATGTGGTCTTAAACTTCTGGACTCTGTATATTTAATATATAAGGTGTGGTTAAACGTTTTCAGCGCAGGATATAGCTCGTTCAAAAGTTAGCGTTCATCTACGGCCTGATCTGACTTACCACCAAGAAAAGAACCAGGACTTTTACAAAGATTCAAGTCAGAGGTGAAGAACCACTTCAAACGACTCAACCCAGCAAAGCTCATGCTAAAATCCTGAAAAACTCCAAGCTCAAAACAAGATTACTGCGCAGTGGACATTCAATACCTGACGGTGGGTGGTCGCCGCAAATCTAAAACAAGTGTTCTTCCGTGGACAGGCTGCATGGGGCAGAACACGCCACCATGGCCTTTTACTGATTGAATGTTTACAAACCCATTTGGTCCGCCCCTGGTATGAGCATCAGCCTCTAATTTCTGATCTAATTTGTTTGTGAATGTTTTTGATTGGAATGTTGTCTCACTATGAGAGTTTGCATATGTAAGCTTGATCTTGAGCGGGGCAGAAGGCATCAATGGCTCATGTAATCTGCCAAATCAACACTAAATAAACCCATTCAGTGGGTAACGGTGTACGATCAGCACTCAAGGCATTATATAATGATGCACAGAAAATTATAACTTCTAAAAATATACAAAAATCATTCAAAAGAGAAACTAGGTCAGAAATGTTGACTGGGAAACCCCAACATTATGGGTACAGATGTGTTTGTGTTCGCCAAAAATCAGTTATTTTGGTGCCACTGTGCTGTTTTCATCACAACAATATGTGTGAAAAAAGCAAGATCTCTGTGTGAAATTGAGATTGTTTAAAGCCAATATCACATTGACCAATACTACCTATGTTTCCATTTTTGTATACATTTTGGGATATTGCATTAAAAATGCTGGATGGAAACACCAAGATAAAAAAAACAATGCGCTCAATTGAATTTATCCAATAAGAAGACATGCTCATAAACTATCATTGAAACACATTCACTGAATAAATCCTCCAATGTGCAACAACAAACTCACATGACTTTGCCTCAACAGAGGATGTGATTGGATAACTGGACTAACTAGTGGACTAATTTCATTGCACATCATCTCAAATGCTGTTTTGGTCATTCTGAAATGCCTGAGCCAAAGCCTGTCATCAAACTGTTTGGGTATAATTACCTCCCAGAACTGCCTCACACGATTGCGTTCCCAAACACCAGGCATCCGCCGTCATCAAGATAACATGATAGCGTTTATTGCATTTTGTCTGCACGCTCAGAGGCACAACTTATGGTGTCCAAAAAAAGAGCCACAGTTGCTTCCCCGATTGCAGAAACTTCCATTTTTATTACAAATATTTTATGCCAATTCCCCAGGAAGTGACCATTTTGTTATCTTGAACACACGGGATGGAAACTGCTGTATTCACAAATGTTTTATGTGATATTCCAATCTTGCGCTTAAGTTAAATTCGCAACTTTGGATGGAAAACATACAATAGTCACCGGCACATGGACAATTAAACTGCACAAAAACGGTTTATTGACCAAGAAATTTTGGTGCATTAGTGCTAAGTATCAAGAATACCCAACACACACTGCCACGGTACAGATCTTTTAGTTTAACACTGCGGTACAATATCAAAGGAGAAGTGCGCTGGCTTGGAGTTGTCAGCAGGGATCTTTCAAGCCCAGACTAGAAAAAACAGACTTTTTTTTTAACTTTTCCTCCCGCAGTGCATTTGTGCCAGCCGCAATGATGAGGAAAACGTAAAAACAATTAGACATGGAGAGAAGGGGAATATTTTGAGAATGAGAAATGACTACTGGAACGTAAATCCGACACTAAGCGAAGGGTATGGCCAAATACATTTACGCTGTCAAAGGCAGACGAGTATAAAAAGAGACGTTGAGGTATACTGCACCCTGACATCATTTTAGCAGGGGTGATTTTAGAGCGATTAAAGGATCTGATACCTTTTTGTGGTCCTGCATTCATCATAGTAGTGTATTGACTCCTATAGAAACCTGCACATACCCAAAACATCATTAATCTTCAGAAAATGTGACTGATTATTTGGCGACAAAACAGCATCAAAAAGGCGCCAGTGCCCGTAAGACTGTATTGTAAAACTCAAGATGGTCCAAATTCGGGCTAAACCAGGCATCCAGTTTCAAAAACGGGTGTATATGTGCAGGTGAGAGAGTCTCTTTCTTTCTCTTTTCTAAGGAGCAGCTAATCTCCTCTCAGGTTTAGAATCCTCAGCTGGATGCTTTGAGGAGAAGGAAGTGAGGGGTGGGTAAACTGCTGGGCTCTCACAGGAGGGATTAGAGCGGCCATATATCATTGTGACAAGCCTTTTCAGCGCATGACAGGCCACAAGGGCCCGTGTGTGAAGGAGATCCTGTGACACTTCCTGTCACTCATTGGCCAGGCACTGATAGGGCTAGAAATGACCTTTATCACACCGTCAGATCACCTTACTGACACTAAGGCACATGTTAATGAATTGTTATAAAGACTATCTATACCACTATCTGGTCAGTTTGTTTTTTGAAAGAAAGAAAAAATTATATTCAGCAATGATGCGTTAAATTGATAAAGACATTCATAATGTTACAAAATATATTTATATTTAAAATAAAAACTGTTCTTTTGAACTTGCTATTTATCAAAGTATGCTGGAAAAAAATTGTATCAGGGTTTTCACAAAAATACTAAGCAGTACAACGGTTTTCAACATTGATAAATATATTGAATGATCTATCTATCTATATATCTATCTATATATCTATATATATATGTCTGTCTGTCTCTCTCTCTATATATATATATATGTCTGTCTGTCTATCTATCTATCTATCTATCTATCTATCTATATACATGTCTGTCTGTCTATATATATACATGTATGTCTGTCTGTCTTTCTGTCTCACTCTCTCTATATATATATATGTCTGTCTGTCTGTCTGTCGGTCTGTCTGTCTATCTATCTATCCATCCATCTATCTATCTATATATATGTATATATATATATACATATACATGTCTGTCTGTCTGTCTATCTATCTATCTATATATACACATTGTCTGTCTGTCTGTCTCTCTCTCTCTATATATATATATATATAGGTGTCTGTCTGTCTGTCTGTCTGTCTGTCTGTCTGTCTGTCTGTCTGTCTGTCTATCTATCTATCTATCTATCTATCTATCTATCTATCTATCTATCTATCTATCTATCTATCTATCTATCTATCTATCTATCCATCTATCCATCCTAGTTTACTCCTCTCTCACAAAGCTGCTGTGTGGCTGCTAGCGTCACGCTCCCCTCAGCCTGGAATTAATGAAGAAAACTTTGCATATTAAAAACATACTGTGGAAAGACTGAAAGAAATTATTTGTTTAATGAGGCCTGTCATTGTTTACACACAATGAATCACGCAAACATCTCTCCGTTGTGGAGGGTGATTAGCGTGAAATAGTTAAGCAACTTGGAGGTCCATTTCATGGAGGTTTCTGTCTTCACTGAAAAGTGTCGAAAGACTGAAATAAAATCCTGTCCTAAAAGTAATCTATCACTGACCAAACTGGACACAACTAAGGCATGTTAAGAAAGAAAAGGCAAAAAACACTAAATGTTTTAATGAAGACTGAATGTGTATTTATGAGAAGATGTTTACTGATCCTTATCAAATTCCAATGTTCTCAAAACAATAAATTGACTAGTGCTCCACATGCACAAACATCTGGCAAGGAAAAACAAACCCAAAGATTCCAATCAAACAATCCTGAAAGACTACAGCGTCAAACTGTCATCTTAAACTACCCTTAACAAAGATCTTCTTTAGTGCAGACAAAAAAAACAACAAGCATACAAGTACATTTTTTATACAATATGTTGTAAATGCATTAATTTGTACTTAATAATTTACCGGTATATGTGCTGTGTGAACGCGGAATGAAGATTACCGGTATTTTGCACGTACTAGGTCAAAACGCACTGACGTAAGAAGTGATTTGGGCCAATCAGAAGCAGTTGAAAGAGCAACGGCTCTGGGCCATTCATAAAATGATGACGCAGATGCCGCGTTTACTCAGAATTGTTTACAAATGTCTACAAATTGGAGTGATACCGAAACTAAAGCGTTTTTCCTCTCTTTTCCTTTTACCGGTAAAGTCATTCTGCCAATTTTACGGTAATTTACAGGGATTGCTGTGTGAAAGGGGCTATCATCAGGTAATTTTGACACTGAAACCCATTATATTAGCTATTTAAAGAGGGGTCATTTTATACATTTAGTTATTCTATAATGTGAGCCAAAAACAGTCCTGACATGAGTATGTTAGTTTCATTGCTTTTTAGTTTGGTTTTGTTCCTTTATTCCTCTTGTTAGTTTCTATAGACGTTAATTGAGTTCCACACCTGTTCCCTGTTGCGCTAACTAACTTCCATTGTGTATTTAAAGGCACAATATGTACGATTTTTAGATTAAAATATCCAAAAACCCCTAGAACAATGTTATATATTTTGCTGACTTGTGTACTTACATTATCCCAAACGTTTCCAACAATGTTTAAATCCAGAGAAATCGGCCATTTTAATCAAGACACAGGCCGCCAGTTCATTTCGTCGCCTGTCAATGATCATATCCGTGTTACCCTCGATTTACAGTTTTACTTTCGTAGAAACCATGGAAACACCAAAGATGCTTTAATATATATTATGTATTTTATTAGACAGGTGAGCAACTGTTAGGATACATTTTTCAACTGAAAACGAATCATTGTTATATAGCTCAACACGATTAGCCTTATTGTTTGAATCTCTTTCTTGATTTACCGCAAGTAACGTTTTTACCAGGTGAAAACGACAACTCCCATGATTCAACAATCATTCCCGGCGGCATCTATGCCTTTGTTTTGAATAAGCAGCCTCTAGCGCCGAAAATTACATATTGTGCCTTTAAAGGTTGTATCAGCGATTGTGGGTGACGTCACTTCTGTTTGTGTTTGAAGCGAGATCCCAAACAAACCAAGTTAGCTCGCCCCTCCCTCCCGTTTCGTGCATCATGAAAAAAAAAAACGATCAAGCACGTGCATTTCTTAGCTAGAGCTACCCAAGTTTAGTCGAGCTTCGCTCATATTATTTCAAGAAGGATATTTTCACACACAGTTCACGTGTCTTGGAATAAACACGATGGTATTCCCTTGCCCTAATCCTCCTCCTCTTGGGGATTGACTCAGCCATGTTCAATTTCTCTTGTTGATAGATGCTGGCTTCTTCTTCAGCTCCGACTTCGCGTGCACACCGTGCACAAGCGCAAAAACTCACAACACCCAGCCCCTGTCAGTGATTGGTTGGAACACTGTTTATTATGGTTTTGAGTGGTTGGTGAAACCAATTGTTTTTGTGTGCAAATCTCAGAGCCTAGACTGCCTACTACAGAGACGCGTTTTTTTGACAGCTTGCTCATGGGGCGGGCAGCTAGCGGATCGTTAGGAAAGATTAGATGAATGTGATCATTTATGTTTGGGCCTGAAATCGCTGATACAACCTTTAAGCCCTGAGTTTTCCTTAGTTCCTTATCTAGTGTTAAAATTGGCTGAATCCGAAAGCTGAAAAATGCTGCCTTCGGAGGATGCATTCCGAGGTAGAAAGGCACCAAGGCACGTCCGAATCCAAAGTTAGCTTCGTCTCCTGAGATACCTTCATCTGTATCCTTCACTGCCTTTGATATCACACAATCCTGTGCTTTTCATTTTGTGACAGTTGAGCTAAAAATAAAGAAAGCATCTGAAAGTTGTGGTCAGTTTGTGGGTAAATGTATGTTTCTGACCAACGTTTTCCACTTCTAATGTCATTTCTACCTAGAAATGACTATTGTAGTTATTAAATATTTGCTTAGTTTCCACAAAAGCTCTCTCTATTTTGCTGTAGATCATTAAACCGTTACGCTGCCTCAGAAGTCTGCCCGAAATCAGTTTCGTGAGGTGCCTTCATGCGCAAACGCTGCCTGCAAACTTATTTCCTGATAGGGCAGCGAGGGAAAGAGTCAGGACGCAGCCTTTATGTTTAAGCCTGTAGTGCTTTGTTGTTTCTGGTAGTCATTAAAAGTTAGTTTGATTGTCACACGACTCACACTGCTGACCATAACAGACACTCTTCAACCCTTACATTTTTTTACAAAAACAGACCAGTCCATTATTTCTTACCGTGCCTTTAAGAAACACAACTTTATATGTGAAACGAGCAACAGTTCTGATTGTAGCATGTTGAAAAAACAGACAGCATGTCTATTGTTGTGCCTTAGTTAAAGTTCAGATCAGATTTATGACCAGTTTATGCATAAATCAGTTTTTTCATAAAGCATCGATCTATTTCATCTTAAAAGATCAAGAAAAAATTAATTGCTTGTGATACAACCCTTTTAAAGTTTCCCAACGGTGATAATCAAAACTTGATTTTTGACTGTATGACTGATGCCAGTGGAATAAATTCAGTGTAGTATTAGGCAATGGAAAGTCTATATACTTAACCGTTGGCTCATCCAAAAACCCTCAGGCGTGACTAGCAGCAGAAAACGTCTGACGGTTTCACCGACATGCACTGCATCTCAAAAACGATCTGGATAAAATACAGAATTAAGAGGCACGACCTCTAATTGAAAAAACCTTATGTCATGTATGAAGGTAGTTGGACGGGTCAGAACTCACAAAGCGAGTCTTGGCAGCAATTTTGTGAAGCATGAATAAGCGCATCTGGGAGGAATTATCCTCATTATTACGGGACCTACGAGCGTGATTTATGCTTGGTCTTTATCTGCACTTCCACTATCTCACAAAAATAAGCATTTTATCATGACAAACACACATTACAGCCACTCCCTCCGCTGTCTGAGCGTTTTTAATGGGGGCAGCAGACAGACAGGGCAAATTTACACATCGATCTTCATGACACAGAGTTGTGCTGACACTACAAAGAGTCTAGTAAGACACATCCGTGCACGATTCTTTCTCCGGACCCACAATGACTAATACAAAGTGATGATTTTTTATTATTCTCAATAGGACACGTTTTAGACCTCCTGACCAAGCATTGAAACACGCTTCCTCTTGGGTGCTCGAAGACCTTTTATTCATGCCAGATCAGGCCCAGATGAAGCTTGTAAACAGAGCAATAATTTCACATTTTGGGTGAGCAGATATAATGATATCTCACTAAGAAAATTACCTTGGAGTGATCGATCTCAATTCCATAGAGCAGAACATTTCCCTGTATGACTTCAGAGGCCAGACGCATGAAGGCTGTTAACTCCACTGTCTTTTGGCTATCGACGGACTGCTTTGTCATGTTCAGCTGCACCTGTCAACAAAAAGAAGAAAAAACATATCCATTTATTTATAGCAGGGTTTCCTAAACAGGGGGTTTGTGAGTAAACGGCAGGGGGTTCGATGAGTTGATGAACAGTATAATTAATTAAATCATACAAATGTAAAATTAAATGTAAAATGAAATCTAAAATAACTAAATAATAGTAAAAAAATAAAACATTTACTAATATATATATATATATATATAACATGCATTTTTATATACGTTTACCTGCATACCATGTAACCATTAACTGGCATCAAAGAAATGTGAACATGAGAATGTGTTGTTAAGTTATCGAAATACTAACTTAAAATCTAAAATTACATAAATAGTTTAAAAAATAAAACATTTACTAAAACAGATGAAAAATGTTATGCTTACCTACAACATTAACTGACAGAGAAATGTGAAAACAGAATGTGTTGTTAAATTATTGAAATATTAGCTTAAAATATTTAACGTAAATATTTTAGGTCAAAGGAGTTTGGCTGACGAAAAGGTTTGGGAATCTGTTATCTATAGGAATTAAGAAATATAAAAAAAAAAAATTTTTTTTTTAAAACTTTCTTTACTGACTATAGTGAGTGACAACGATCCATATACGAATTGATCATCCCATACTAACCCGCCACTTATTGAAATAAAATATTTCCTATTCTTAAAAAACACTTATGATATATGTGGAAGAGGCACATTCATTTCCAAAGTACCCCAATAGCACTCTTTAAAAAAAGAAGTCACAAGTTCGCTGTGTATTTAGACAGGTTAGCCTCCCATGCGAAACAGCGAGAACCAGCTCTGAGCGAAAAGTTTCCATTGCAACTGACCCAGCATTCACCGATCCGTTAAATTAATGCAGTTTATTTTTCCGTTCGCTTACATCACCATTTCAGGAAGATGTGGCTTGTATGTATACGCACCAAATAAAACAGGCTGTGCTCATTTTACAAATTGCTTGAAGAAAAACATATTTCTAACAGAGGTCATAACCTGTAGAAATGGAGGAAATGCTGTTTACTCTATTATGAAACTCCAAAAACCCCAAAAAGTAACTGTGACAGCCAAACAGGAAATGTAATAGCATGTTAAGCGGATACAAATGTAATGTAAACGTAAAGAAAGTCAAGCAAACCTCTGAACGGCTCTTTATAAAAAAATCTTGAAGCAAGGCTTGAGATTTGTCTCGCAATCACACGCTCTCACAGCCACATGTGTTATCATATCATCACATCTGTGGTGGTGATAAGAGCAAAGCATCTGTGAAATACTAACAACAAGTGAAAACATAATGATGGAGAGTAGAGGTTATCTAACAGGCCTTCAGAGGGAATGGTAAAGGAAGCACATATGGATTCCCACAGTGGGGTGTGGATCCCTGGATTCAGACGTCAGAACTGCAGGAGCAGAGATTTTGTGTTTTCGAAACACATTTAAGAAATTAATCAGGGTGAGAGTGATGTTTTGAGGTACAAATGCTGGATAAGAACCAGGAACCAAAACATCAAGGGTTTTTCCAACTCTCAACACTGCCATTAAGCAAATGTGCTTCAGAAAAGAAAAGAAAATTCAGATGCTCTTGTTGATTTTACTTTTCAAAAGTAATTTGCCCTAAAGCATTTGACCTGGACAAGATCATGTTTTGGTCTAATCACATACAAATACCTTACCTTATGGTTGAAATGACAGAGGAACACATAAAAAATGATTTAAACCCAACACAGAGTGAGCTTGGCCCCTTGGCTGTTTAGATTTATGGGGTGTATGGAAACTTACCCAAACAATAACTACTGGGTATAAACGAGCGTGGCCAAGGTCCTCAAAACGTTTCACCATTTCTAGGACCCCCGAGAAGTTTGATCCACTCATCTAAAAAAAAGAAGACAAATCATGTAAGTCGTACCAAACTAAATTTAAGGGGGCTAAATTTTCTAAATGATGTCTTTAAATACTACTGTGAACATGTATAATTGTCTTACTCAAATTAAACAGAAGCTCTTATAAGTTTTGATTCGAAATGGTTTACGTTATACACTAAACATTTCGATTCCTTTTTATTTACTTAATAATTAAATAAGGTATAATTAAACAAGAAATATAATGTATTCATCAGGAATTGACGGAATCATAATAATACATACATTACTGTTCAAAAGATTGGGGTCCGATTTTTTCTTTTAAAGAAATTCATATTTTTATTCAGAAAGGACTCATTAAATGGTTCAAAAGTGACAGTAAAGACATGTATAATGTAACAAAAGATTTCTAGTTCAAATGAATTTTGTATTTATAAAAGAATCAAAAATATTAAGCAGCACAACTGTTTTCAACATTGATAATAATAAGAAATATTTCTTGAGCAGCAAATCATCATATTAGAATGATTTCTGAAGGATCATGTGACACTAAAGACTGGAGTAATGATGCTGAAAATTCAGCTTTGCATCATAGGAATAAATTACATTTGAAAAATATAGGAAACAGTAAAAATGTTTCAAAATATTGTTTTTCCTGTATGTTTAATCAAATAAATGCAGCCTTGGTGAGCATAAGAGACTTCTTTCAAAAACATAAAACATCATACTGAGCTCAAACTGTACTAGCCAATAGCACAGACTTATATAAGTACTGTCAAAGTACTAAAAAGGAAAGTTGTTTTATAAGGAGATCAAGTTATTATATTTTGATTCAAGATATTAAGACAAACCATTTTTGAATAATATTAACAGATGAATCATTCACGATAAGACCAGTTACGTGCAATAAGAAATTAAATTTTAATCTATGCTGAGTTTAATGTGAAATTACTTGTGCATGTGTTTACCGTTGACGTACAGATATGTAAATGAAGTTTTGGGTTTTAGACAGGTACTCCGTGTTACTCTCCTTTGCACATGATATGACGTCTGTCTCAATCTGTGAAAAAGACAAAATCCCAAATTCAATAAAACAAGCAATATCACAATCAGGGCGGACAGAGAAAATGATCATCCCTTTTCATAAAAAGCAACACAAGCACAGATGCTCTACATATGAAATCATATCATAGTCCTCATATCAAATCATATCCTGTCCCTGGCCTTGTTGAATATCTTGTACGGAGATGAAATAAACAGAAATAAACAGAAGTGTTTGGCACGGACTCGGCCTTGAAGAGAAAATTGGAAATATGAAATGGCTATTGGAAACACATGCAGGGATTATTCGCTCTTGAAAGATAACCAACCGCGGCTTTAGACGAAAACCAGTTCGCTCCGAGCTATGGATTTACGAGATCATTTCGATATCTGAACCAGGTTGGGCTGTTGAGCCCACACTAATGCTGTTCACAGGTTATTTGAATGGTGGCAGACCAAGAATAAGCGCTTCATAATGAGCAAAACCAAAAAAAAATCAGTTTCAACAAGCCACACACCTGATTAGGCGTTATAGGTCACGCAAAAATTCTGGTAATGCTTTAATTCCCGCACATTTACAATCGATTGACACTTCTGATCATTCTTAGGGATTTGTAAACTATTCAAAAAGAGAAATGTGTTTTTACCAGGCAATGAGTTCAATTTTAACCGCAGTTACGTGTTGGGAATCATGTCGGCTCATGTTGTGCTTTAATCCGAGGTTGACGTAGGAATACATTACAGCCAAGAGTTATGCAGTATCACTGAAATGCCAGGATTACATGTAGTCAATGGAATTTTATAGTCTCCGATGGATTTAAAGTGGAAATTTTCGTGTGAGATTTACTTATGTGGCTTAAGATGATATATACACTACCTGCATGCTCTCAGCTCTAAATTTTCTTGAATTACCACAGCTGAGGAATGTGAATATCCCTCTCAGTCACATGCGAAACGTCCCGTTCGAGATCTGCACCTTATGGCGCACGGATTCAGACTTTAATCCTCCATTTCCAAGCAAAAAGTGTTCGCCCCTAGTGAACATGAGCCTTTGATGAAAGTAGACGGCAACCCGTTCCAGTTCTTATCTGCAGCATACACGGGTGTAATTATTACATCTCGCTAAAAGGATCATCTTATCACTCTCTCTGTTGTCCTTTATAACCAAAACACGTAGCCAGGGCCAATCGTACCACCTGCATATGCCTGGAACGGGCTCAACTCGAGCTCCACATCGCTGTAATGGAGACACTGTAATGGGGATTATATTTACCAAATGGCACTGGGACAAATTCAAATCTCCTGCTTTTCTTTCATCCCCCTCGAGTCGTAGGAACAGCTCGGGAGAACTGACCCCGGCCGGCACCTGGGGGAGCGGACACGTCTGGAACCAATCAGCCGTACGGGACGCCGGGTGCTCTCATGTTCGCAACATTATCAAGAGGAGGACATGTGCTTGATGAAGAACTTGGAACGGCTACAAAGGAGGATGGTCTTCCATCGCATGGAGCCCGAATGAAACACATCATATTTCCTTTTTGTCAGCGCACTGGAAGATGGATCTCCTACCGCGAGAGCTACAATGCGAAGACATGTCTCAAGCTGGACCGGCTCCAAAAATCAAAGTGGAATGATTGGGAAGGTGGTCACACTTGTACAAGACACCTTATCCATTTCAGCAATTACATCTAGCGGTACGGCTAGATTATTGCTCAAGCCATCTGTGACTCCTCATGCTTGGTTTTGGGGGGGGAAATTGGGGTAAAAGGAGTCGGGGTGGAGATAGATATATTTAAACATCTGAATACTCAATGCATTCCTAAGCAAATAATAACTCAATCGTAAGAAGAGGGATGTCATCTTCAACCTACCATGTTCGGATTTTTCTGAAGCGTTTTGGCCAACTCGACGGCTTCTGCTTCAGCTCCTGCGATGATACACGCTGACATCGAAAGAGTCTCTAAAGGGAAAAAGAAAAGAATGTTTCAAGACTAAATAAATAAGAAAGTACAAGAGCATTGCCAAACTGAGTATATTTGATTTAATCTTAGTCACTGTAAGTTAACCTTGTTTGTAACTCAGTGTTGGAAATGCTACTCTGAGGCTTCACAGGGTTTCACAGACAGGGTTTAGATTAAGCCAGGATTAGGCCTTAGGTCAATTAGGACATTTAAGTAGCTTTTATAAACGTGCCATAGAAAAAAACATTGCCGGCGTCCATCTTGAGACAAAACAATGGCAGTGACATATTTTAAGATGTATCAGTGCAAGTTGCTTTCAGTTAAAACACCTCAAACATGCATTTTAGTCTGGGACTAGATTAAGCCTTTTCTGTGAAACCAGGGGTGAGAGTGAAGGTCAGCTAAACTACAAGTTCAAAATATTGATGCGATTTAAGAGGTCAGCATGAGTCAAACCCTAAAAATAGAGTTTACATGGGTTTACAGGGGTCTTATCTTAAATATCTTAAATACGACTATAAAATAATATAGTTTACTTTTACAATTTAAGTAGTATGTATCTGGAACAAAAACAATGAGGTTCTAATCTAGGCAACCGCATTAAACTTAAAAAAAAAAAAAAAATGAAACCAAAGACAATTAACAAAACTAGAAAAAAAAAATCATAATTAAATATAACTGAATCAAAAAGATTTCAATAATTTGATACAAAACTGTGTAAAAGCGCTGGACTCATTTTTTTTTATTGGTTCAATAATCTTCTTGAAATAAAAGAATAAAACAAAAAACGAAAAACTAAAAGAATTTGACTGGGTCTCAAATGCTGTGTGTTCTTTCTTGTGAGTAAATTCCTTAAGGAACAGGATTTATTTAATGTAATGTTATGGGAAAAAATTTTAATGAATGCAATGTGCAATAAATGTTTAACATTTTAGCTCAAGCACACAGGACTCAAGTACATAATCTTCTATCATACTGAACGCTATCGAAGTTAATCAGAGGCCTTAGTAACATTCAAACTCAAGGATAAATGGCTTTTTCCATTTAAAACAGGGATATAGTGGACTAGGCAGAAGGAAACTTTAAATACAGCCAAAGGGATACTTCATTGTAAAGACAGACATCAGAAAGGGGTAAGTGGCCCAATACTCAGCCAAGTTTGAAAAAATTTTAGGCAATTTGTTGTTTTATTCCACTTAGGTCGACATTATGGAAATGGGTAACAAGCCAAAAGCAGCTTAATGCACTGATTGAATAGACAGGGTCATAATCTTATTACCTGTGTGCATGGAAACGTTTGAACCAATACAATTGAACCACCACATACTGTATTCAATGGCAAAATAGAAAGTTTTGTCCAATTCTTTGATTTCTGTCCAAACCAGAGAACTGGCCCCCTGCTTGGTCAACTCATATCTTACAGGTCATCATAGGTCACTTTTGTAATTCCTCTTAAAAAGATTGTTTGTATATAAAAAAGACAGCATGTAGACATCTTGAAATGGCGGTTTGCTTCTGTGGTTCACAGTCTCTTTTTGTATATTTACATACAATTTACTAACAGTTTGTTTTTGCCCAATGACGTCTCTAACTGTGGAAAACAACCTATTTTGACTTGCCCGGTTCAAATGTATAATCAAACAAGATCAACTCTGCAATAACATCAGTGAATGGCATTACTGTATTCCCAGCAATGACTAAAATCAGTGGCCTGTGAAATATGTTTTTCTTTATTGTACAACTTAAATACCTTTAATAATAGCCTCCGCAGCTGCTAGATCTCGCTTGTATGTTACCTACAAAAGACAAACAACTGTTGTAAAACATCACATTAAAGGACTGGGCAAAAATAACTGTTTGTGCTTGGTAGAAATGTGCCAAATATGACTGAATATTAGTTTTGTGGTCGTACGCATTGTTAGGAATGATTTACGGTTTGTTCCAATATGTATATACAGTGAGGTCAAAAAAGTCTGAGAACACTATGATTATGATTGCACTTTTAATTTTGCTGACTGAATACAAACTGTTTAATTACAGTGGATTATCAGTACAACTAGTAGAAACCAAAAATATAAATTAATTTTTGAAACTATAAATTCTAGAATCTGACCTTTTTTCCAAGTTTAAATTGGGGGGGGGGGGGGGGGGGGGGGGCAATGTCAATGTCAATGACGTCTCAGACTTTTGGACACACTATTTATGGCATAAAATCTATATGCATGACAATGAAAATGTCACATTTTTTATCCTTACTTTCCACAGAGTCGGTGGTCCCTCTATGAGCTTTGCATTCGTGCTGCAGTACTGCAGGGCCAAATGTAGGCACTCCGTGCCAAACTCAAAGTCAAATTCACTGCACTGTAAAGAAGCAATCAGGACAAAAACAGAACAAAATGAAACAAGAAGCCCTTCAGTTTGATAAATGCTGCACTGCAAAAATTATTTTCTTAGTATTTTTGTCTTGTTTTCCAGTACAAATATCTAAACATTCTTAAATCAAGTTACATTCACTTGAGAAGCTTAATGAAAACATTGACAAAGAGCAGCATTTAACTAAATATGTTTGCTTAAAAATACCTTTATAAAAAGCAATGCAAGGTAAATAATTATTCTTGAAATAAAAAAATAAAAAAGGTGCACTGCAAAAAAATTGTCTTGAGTATTTTTGTCTTGGTTTCCAGTGCAAATATCTAAACATTCTTACATCAAGATACAAATACTTGATAAAAACAGTGACAAACAGCAGCATTTATCTAAATATTTTGCTACAAAAAAGCGATGCACTGTCAATAATTTTTCTTGAAATAAAATTAAACAAATTCAAATAATAAAATAAAACGATTTTTGTCTCGTTTTCCAGTACAAATACAAAAAAATTCTTAAATCAACATAAATGTACTTGAGAAGCTAAATTAGTCTTGAGAAGTCTTGTTTTAACAACAACAACAAAAATCTATAATTTTATCACAATTTTGTGACTTTAAGCTTAAAAAAGAAAAATATTTCTGCCAGTGTGGTAAGAAAAATACACGTAATTTAAGGGAAATGTATTTATTTTTGATATATTTTTCAGAAAATAAGAATACTTGCTTCTGAAGTATTTCTATCTTGATTTAAGAATGTTTAGACATTTGAACTGGAAAACGAGAAATACTGGAGAAGAAAATCATTTTTAGCCGTGTGAAGTTACTGATGACGTAAATCAGAAGAATACAAACCTTCAGTCAAACACGTGTGTAGGAATGAACCTTTCAGGAAAGACTGTTTCTTACAGAAATGCATGAAGGCACGTGAGATCTTTGTATATATAAAAGAAAAATGTCCCTGATCCTGGTAACACATTGAAAAAGCTGAATAGAGTCCTTGAAGCGAATCGCTCTAAGACAGCGGTTAGATTACACAACCTAAATCATGCCACCCGAGACGTTAGGGGGGCAATATCTACAGCAATATTTCATCCTGGGTGGAGGGGAGAGCTTCGCTTACAGGGCTCTGTGATTTCAAGGCAAATTAAAGGAGAAAGTCCTGCAATCATTTAACCTTTGGCATTTTTCCCCCCTTTTCATCAACACACAGCCAGACCCTCACGGGGTTGGATGTCTCTCTTCTTTTGTGAAGCTCAAGCTCTCCGAGACTCAATGCGATGGCATGCTGAAATGGCATCAGTCATTTTGAGGCTACCACAGAGAGGGTTTTGACACATGGCCGTTGGCTACATCCAAAAGCCCTCGCTCAAGACACCCACCTGAAATAACCTCCATTGTAAAAAGCGTCAAACGCGCTGAATACTACATATAAAAAAGAAGTATGGACTGTCTTATGTCACGTGGTGGCAGAGTCTCATAGAAAAGTGGGTTCAAAAAGCAAGGAGAAGCATATAAATCTTCGCAGACCCTTCACTGTTGGGGTTGGAGAAGAAAAGCCCCAGAAGAGCCGGGGTATCGGGTAACACCCAAGCGGGCTTGATATTACCCATTCTTCAGATTGCCTCATCCGCTGTATTTCTCCATGTCATGGTTTTATCTTTATTTAGAATTAATTGAGGACGGACAGCTGCGACTTGACACAGAAGACTCACGCTAATGTTCGACATCACAGCCAAAAACAACAGGACTGTGAAATCAAAGTTTTCCAGGAGCAAAAAATTCGGCACCCAAAAAATGGTCCTCTCAGCAGCCCTATAAACCTCAATGCTTCTTTTTAACACTTCTACGTGTTACTGTTATCTAAAGTTTGACCAAAGGCTTCATCGAATCCAAAGATTACAAAGTCAATAAGTGAGGTAAAACACACTCCACCTCCATGAGAAGCTTTAGTCAACATTTCTGTTGTTTGAGGAATTGCTGTATGAAATCCTCATTGTTTGAGGAAATACTGTACGGTAATTCTGCAGTCAGCAACGTAACCTAGGCCAGGCTAAACCATTATGATTTATTCTTCTGACACACTACCATGGGAATAATAATAATAATATTCAAGTCACAGAGCCTTAGAGCAGAAGGTACTGTGGATTTATGCAAATCTTGGGCATATTGCTCCAAGGTAATTGTTGTAGTAAGTGCCAAACGCACTGGATACTACATTAAAAAAGGTCACAAAGAATATTGGGATCAAAACTCAATGTGCAGTACATAAATATAATATATATAATAAAATTATTATGTATATAAATTATAAATAATTATTTATATACGTATATTATAAAATAAATATAATATATATAATAAAATTATTATGTATATAAATTATAAATAATTATTTATATACGTATATTATAAAATAAATATAATATATATAATAAAAGTATTATGTATATAAATTATAAATAATTATTTATATACGTATATTATAAAATATTTATTTAATAGAAAAGTATGTACAAAAATATGAACAAAAAAACTATAAAAAATTAGAGATTTATGTGCAGTCCATAAATCTAATATACCGTAAAATTTTTTTTATAAAAATAGTTATTTATCAATATATGTATCAACAAATATTAAGGTGGAAGAATATCATATTGAGAATCAAAAAGCAACAAGCGGTAGATAAATCTAAAATAAATTATAAAATAATTATTTATATAAATATTTGATATTATAAAATATCTATTTTATAAAAATGTATGTAAAAACAAATATTAAGATTGTAGAGTCTCATAGAAAATTGGGTTCGAAAAACATCAGCAGTGCATACATAAAAAATATTAAATATATACAAATATATTTTATTACAAATGCATAAAAAACATACAAAATAACTAGGATGCCCAATATTACAAGTGACTGTGGTGGCAATGTCAAGGTGTCCGAGGTTTGTGTTATCAGAGGACAGTCAACCTTAATGTACTTTGCACATTGGAAATAAAGTTTATGCTAAACAATAAATGTGTCTGGGTTGCTCATACCCGCTGGTAGGCCTGGAAAATAATGTCATAAAGAAATCCTTGAGGCATTTCACTGGCTCGGTACTTGGCTCTCTCCAGCGAGTGGTCCAGGTAGCCTTCTGACGTGGTTGCAATGACCGTGGACACCAGAGGACGTATCGTGCCCGAGGCCTGAAGAGAACAAGAAAGGTGGACAATAGGACAATTAAAAACATGCCCTGTGAAAATCTGTTTATTGGTTAACTTACTAAACAATGGTGCATTTGGGTCAGGCAATGAATCACTATCCTTCTCATATTCTTATGAGTGTTTCATAAACATCTGGGTTTTGCTTTTCAGCCCTTGTCATAGCCTTGGAGGGGAGATTTAAAAGAAAAATCACAGAAATCCTGAACCTCACGTATCAAAGCCAGAAAAAACATTGCTAAAACATCTTATCCGGTTTCATGCTGTAAGGAGTAGTGCTGAGAGGTGTCAACAATATGTTTATCTTAGTGATTTATGGACATTGGAACGGGCCGCAATGCAGTCAAACCACAAATGAAGCAGGAGTTTCTCGTCTTCTGCTGAATTATTCTGTTCCTGATACAGATTTCAATATGTTTGCCTTGGAGGGACGGCATATTCTGCAGGTAGGGGATTCATGTTCTGTCGCATATCTAAAGATTTATAGATATTAAAAGAGATTCTCTAGTCTTTTTGGATTTTTTTTATATTTATTATATAGCAATAGTATTGTAAAATATTCTGTAGGGCCCTATGATTTCCACAATGTCGAAAGCGTCACAGAATTTGGCAATTTTTGTAGGGCTGTACACTTAATCAAATCACTATTCCCTGGTTTCACAGACAGGGCTTAAGCCTAGTCCCAGACTAAAATGCATGTTTGAGGTGTTTTAACTGAAAGCAACATCTCTTAAAATATATCACTGCCATTGTTTTATCTAAAGATACACACCAGCAATGATTCTTTATAAGGCACGTTTATAAAAGCTACATCACATCATATTATTGTACACACATAAACTCCAAAATCTTCACAACTTTTGAAATCCAAATAAAAGTTTAGTTTAATTTGAAGAAATTGTGACAAAAAATATTTCTATTGAAAAGAATGCACCTTTCAAAGTAATATATTAATAATGATAATAATAATAAGGAATAATCTAACTATTTTTCTTATTTGTTTACATTTTAACAGTAAACCTCTGTTGTGCAGCAGAAATAAAAGGAATTGTTGATTACACTTGAAAAAAGATTGAATTGGTAATGTTTTATGCCTACATTTGCTTACCACAATTTATGATGAAAAATTTATTAAATGATACTTTTTTTGTTTAACAAATTAATAAATTATTACATTTGATACATTTCATGGTTTTAATTAATTAGACATGCTTTTTTGATTACTAATATTTAATTTAACCATAAAATCTGATTGTAAAGAAAATTGTATGAAAAAAAAGTGAATTTTGGAAAAAATAAGATTTCATAGGGCTTTATGCAATGCAGTCAACCCACAAAGGAAGGACAACTTCCGTCTTCTGTCGAGTTATTCTGTTCCCAGTTTGAATATGTTTACCTTGGAAGGGTGAAATAGTCTGTAGGTAGGGGATTCTTGTTCTCTTCTGTGGCATAAGGAGTTTTTTCATATTTATTATATAACAGTTTCTCAGTCAGACACGTGCATCTCTGAAGCCTGCATCAGGAATTCTCCTTCAACAGCTTAAGGTGGCCTGACTTTCTCTCAGCCCATAAATTTGACAGGCATTTGGACCGTGGTACAGCAGATTATGAGGGGAGTGTTCAGATAGTGAAGACATTCATCACCGCAAACATTTCAGGGAGTGTTTTAAAATTAATTATTCCATATGGCACGCACACACACAAAATAATAACATTTGAATTTAAGATTAACTTTTGTATAATTTACTGCAATTTTGGGGTTGTTTATATTGTAGCATAATTATATTTTGGGCAAAGATTAATATAGTTTTTTTTTTTTTTTAACCACTGTTAGACATAATCCAAAACTAGATAAATCATTGATAATATATATATATATATATATATATATATATATATATATATATATATATATATTTTTTTTTTTTTTTTTTTTTTTTTAAAGCTCCAACCACACTGTTCATCATGTTAACAAACATAAAAATGCCCCGTTTTGAAAAAACAATATGGATAAAGAAAAGAAAACAAACCCCTTGCTCTTTCGCAGCTAGGGTGATTTTCAGCAGAAGATCTTCTTCCACAAAGGGACGTACGGCATCATGGATGATGACCACTTTCGGTTTAGGCGTCAATGAGTCAGTAGTGTTACTGAAGGCCTGAAGTCCATTGAAGATTGACCTGTGTCTGGTGGTTCCCCCGTGGACTACTTTTACCTTTGTGTGATTACATTTCTGGACAATATTCAGCATCAAGTCATGATTCTCCTTAGCAACCACAACGACAACAGTTCCAATCCATGATAATCTGTCAAGAAAATACAAATAGAACAGGTTTAATTTGTCTAGTTAAAAAAAAAGACAAAACAATATAATTGCTGTGACAATGGAGTAAGATAGGGAACAAATTGTATGTTATACTGCTGTAAGCAGTGTTATTTTAGTATTTTTTATATTTGAATACTACATTCTAACATGCTAATCTTTTGCCGTGCTGTTTTTTTTTTTTTTTTGCATACTACAGGGTTTGGAAAAACGGGACAGAGACAACTGTAATTTAATATCTATTCTTAAGCTGCTTATTTAGGTGATATCTGTCATATACTCTGGACGTTTAAATGTAATATTCCCCCCCAAAAAATGAATTACAGCAGCTCTAAATTGTTGCTTTTCTTCTTGAAAATAGAAGTGACAGCTTTTTAAATATGAAACTCACAGCTAACTTTTACATCACAGTGCAATTTATTAAATATGCCAAGTCAATGTCAAGTGCTTTTAGCCTTTCCCAAGTTCTGCAGCATCTGCAGATGTTCTTAATAAGGATTGAAAAGGCTGTTCTGGCCAAGATCTACATGCAATAACGTAGGTGTCCTTGGACTGCAGCCTGCCTGTTTACTTGGGAGGGGGAAAAGTCCTATTGACTAATGGACGTAATTGTGACATGCATGATTTATTGTTATGCAGTTTTCGTCTGCTAATAACAAACAACATGTTCATTTAGGTTAATAAGGTGTGCTCACGGACACGTAATGGCCAGTCTCACCTCTCAAAGGCTTGAATCGTGTAGCTTATCAGAGGTCTGTTGAGAATGCTGCAGAATTGTTTCGGTGTGGGCAGTCCCATCCTCTCTCCGGAGCCTCCGGCAGGCAGAACTACAGCTACCGGGAAATCCACCGTCGCACGGCCGAGCCGGTCCTCGCTCCCCTCGGCGTCGCGTGTGAGCATACAACGGGGATCCAGAGGCCTGTCGGAGGAAGAACACCGCTCTTGCTGCATTTCTCCGGCGTTTTAGTCAATTCCTCACTTGCAGCAACCGTGTTCATGGAAAGAGCCTGTTAACCGGTATTCTGCACTCTATTGGCGGGTGGTTAGCGGGGTTTGAGCAGTGTTTCGCGGCAGTAATGTTGCCGCTTTCCCGCGGGTCCTCTACATCAGACTGAGCCTTTCATCCACTCATCATGAGACTGGCTGCTGTGAACTGATATCATTACATAGCAATAGCATAATTCAATCTTTGTTAATTATATTCCGAATCAAAATGCATGCACAAGTGGTCAATTTTTTTAATGACAATTAACGTTACATTCATTTTGTCAATTTTTAGGCTATTTTATGTTAGCCTATAGTCAGAATGACTTTATATGTTTTATAGTTTATAGTTTCACTTTCACACATTAAAACACTTAATAACGTTAGCTAATAATATTTTTTTTTACTAGTAGGCCTAGTGCCCATTCGATTAATAGCCTAGGCTACTTGGAAAACTACATTTTAATACTTAGATAAAGAATAAATAGTAGTAGCTAAGCTGGGGGAAGTTACTTTTTTTAAGTAGCCTAGTGCGTTACAATGTACGTTACTTTTATGGAAAGTGCTTCGTTACTTTTGCGTTACTTTTTCTCACGGGGGCTGGGCTTGCTTGTTTGTATTAAAAATTTTAAAAAGTTATATTTTTCCCTTTCACACCAAATGTGAAATAAAAAAGACTGGGTGAAGGAAATGCAAATTTCAATAAATGGGAAGGTCAATAAATGGTAAAACAAAGTAACTTGTGTTACTTAGAAAACGTAACAGATAATTTAAAAGTAATATGTTACATTTCTCGTTACTTTAAACCGTAATCTGATTATGTAACTCAAGTTACTTGTAATGCGTTACCCCCAACACGTAGTATGTAATAAGTTTATATCCTACTCTGGTCAATATTGCAAAATAATTAAACAAAACTAGTAACAAAATACTATTAACTAAAATGAGTTAATTCACTCATAACAAAAAAAAATAGATAGGCCTACTAACTTGTTTTGAAAGTTGATTAAAAATGGTCATAGAGTCTGATGATTGCCTGCTAATGATTGGCAGCTAGCAATTATGTAAATTGTTAAATATTGTCTGTTCACCTCATGCGTCTTTATTTGCACATGAAATGTTATTCTTAATTACTATTATTTATAATTTTCACTATTTTTAGAATGGATTTTGTCACCTGTTCATCAGTTTCCTCAGTAAGCATGTTGGTGGTACATTGGTCCATTAATTCAAACATGTAATTCAACAACTGACTATTATAGATCAGTTAATAGGCATAATAGAAGTTGATAATGTGTCACCTCTTCCAGAGATCAAAATTATTATACTGAGACATTTTCAGATGTTTTCAATTTAATGCTTTTACACCATAATAGCCATGAGCATTGTCACTATAGTGCAATATCTTGTCTGAATAATGCTTGCACAAACTAAAAATGTTTCAAAGTCGAGGCAAAATATATTACATCAGCTTATACTGTACGTCACAATATTGTGTTTTTAACACAAAAAGGTCTTGCAAAACAATTAATTTCACAAACAAATGCATATGTATATGTACAGACATGTAATTTACATGTAGCTATGCATTTCTCGAGTTTGAGAATTGTACTTATTGTTGCTGAACACAAAGACATACCCCCGGTTTCACAGACAAGGCTTAAATCCAGTCCCAGACTAAAATGCATGTTTAAACTGTTTTAACTAAAAGCAACTTGCACTGACATATCTTAAAATATGTCGGTGCCATTGTTTTGTCTCAATATGCACACCAGTAATGTTTTTTTTCTAAGGCACGTTTATAAAAGCTACTTAAATGTCCTAATTGAGCTAAGGCCTAATCCTGGCTTAATCTAAACCCTGTCTGTGAAACCAGGCCTTAAAGTATATACTACAGCAAGTGACTACCACACATATCAGTCAGTGATGACAAAAACTGTTAGAATCACAGGCATGTTTCTAATTTTTGTAATGCAATATGCATTTGTCATTGTCCATCTCTTTCGACACAGGGTCACATGGGCTGCATGTTAATTGTGATTAAGTTGGTGATGAGATTTAGTCTCATTTAGTTTTTTTTCTCCTGCTTCCAAAGACTGCACAGTTTCACAGTGAACTCAGAGCCCTGCACTTGCTCACAAAGAAAGTTCAGTGCTTTTGTGAGCTGACGTCACAAGTTCTCTCGTTCATACTGAGTTCGTTTAAATGGGAAAATCTAGTAGCTCAGTCCGAGCAGAGACTCGTTTAGTTTTCCGTCCCAGTGCCCCCTTTCTTTTTTTGCTTTTTTAACTGGGTATGAACGTATCCCTCAGACTTGACTCCCGATTCGTTGTGCTGCCGCGTGTATCTTTTGCATTTGCAGGAGGTCACCACTGTGATCTTGTAGGTCCTGCTGCTGCCATCCTGGCACTGCAGCTGAATCCGTTGGGTCCGGGTCTTGTCGTTCACGCAGCGCCAGTCCTGACTGTTTCGGCGGTTCCAGAACTTCCTACTGTATCCACCGATCCAGTTGGGCAGCATCTGAGCAGGAAGACACTGTCCGGTGCACACCAGTTCTTTAACAGGGTTAATGCTGGTGCACTGGCCATCTGAGATGTACTTGGTGGACCGCAGCTCTCTGCAACCGACTGGGACTCGTTCTGTAACACAAAGTGAAAAAAGAACATAAAGTCGGCATGCCATGCAACGTAAGTCTTTCCTATTGTGACATAACCAAGTGAAACAGCTTCACAAACAAGAAAAAATGTAGGGCGGGACTTCATTTTGTCCACCGGGAACTGATTGGATGGTTGTGATTTGCTATTGGTCGATCTCATGTGAGTGACAGGTTGTCCCGCCCTCACGCCAGTAAACGCGTCATCCGAGAAAAGAAGAGATGCCATTGCAATAGGGAGGGGAAGTTATTTTGATCGAAGATTAGGAAGGCACATTAATTTTTTTTAAAATTATGATGTGCACGAATAAATCATTTATAATACTGCAATATTGCATAAAAAACGAGTTGATTTAATGATTTAATTTAAGATACTCTCTAAATCTTTAAAGATCAATGAAGAAAGACTTCAGGATGTAGGATTTGTGTTCTAAAGTGTTCCTTCATGGTTTGTGAGCAGCAGACATAAACAACAGTTGTATGGATGATATGCTTTGTTTGCTTTATTTCAACCCATTTCTGAACTGAACGGAAATGGCTTAATGTACAGATGAATGACGAGTCTGAGCCTCTTATTGTCAGATTTCGCCGGTGCTGCCGGCTATACTGTCAGCATTGTTCTGCCTCAGAGCAGTGCCTCTTGTCAGCGTAACCCAAGCCAAAATCCATTCACACAGCAGCAACACACCACAGTTACAATGTACCCCCCTCTCTCCGTGACAGGACGTGATGGATGGGGATCGGAGGGACATTTTCTTCCTCCCTACTTCAAGTTACGGCCATTCAAAATAAACAAGGTTCCCCCTGGAGACTAACTGAAAAACTGACAGGATTCGCTCAGCACACATTGTTTTATCTCTGCTGCCCGGTGTGGTTGTGAGCCAAGTGACTAGTAATAATCCATGTTTAACCCTAAAAGGCATGGATAACGTTCCCCCTTAAAATGTATAGAAACAATTGATTGTATATAATTAATAGATAGCGTTACATGTTGTATAATTAGCTGTTTAATGGTGGGTTTCACTGTGACAACTTACCCTATATTGTGTGACAACATGCCCCACTGGGTCAGCATGCGTTAACTAATATATTTTTTAACTATATATATTTTTTTTTTCCTGGGTGACAACGGTTGGAAGATGGGCAAGGTATAAAGTTTATGTCTATACAAAAATGTACTTCTGAAGTAGTCTGTTTACTTTCTATTTTTTAGGACTATGAGCAAATAAATATGAGAATATTTAGTTCACATGATCAAAGACAAAGTAATGTAAAAATTCAGGGAATATCAGAAAAGAAGATCAGTCTATGTGCAAAACATTGGATATATGTTAGCCTAAATATATATCATATAGACATTTGTTTTAGGTTTAAAACATTTATTTAAAATCCATTTAAATTGAGTTAAGCTGACAAAAAAATCAAAAGTAACCTGAAATGTATATCTTGAAGAGCTATTTCTACCTAATTTAGCCCATAAAAATAGTTGTGGTGGTGGTCTAAAATGAATGTAGGCTATTAGGTTGATGACATAAAACAATCATTTTGTTTTGAATAAAAATGTATTGTACAATTGAAGACTTCAGATACAAAAGCCTCTAAGTGCCATCTGAAATGTTCTTTTAAAATGAGCATTTATATCAAGCTTGTATATTGGGTTTAATAATTTAACTTTAATGCCATTAAATAACTGAACATACAAGCGATAAAAGTGATAATTCTAGGAGAAAATTTCAGATGGCACTTAGAGGCTTTTGCATTCTGAAGTCTTCTATTTCTTTCAGTGTAGCTATTGCTTCATTCATTATCAAATGAAGATTCAAAAGGCATTTCCCTAAATCAACCATAATTGTCACTTTTCATAGAGAAATGTCACTAAAAACTGGTTTATTGTGAAAGTTAAATCTAAATTGAACATCAGAACAATCTCTTTAAACACAACTTCTTAAAAAGAAAAGCTGCGATTAAATGAATAACCACTAATAAAAACAAGTGTGATGTGTGGCGAGGCGCGTGAGCTCACCTCTCTCGTGCGCTGTGAAGCCCCTTCCACCGGTGCGCGCGCGATTCAGAGACGCGTTGCTCTGAGTATCCTCAACGGGACTGACCACATGAGAGTAGAAAATCTCCGTAGCATCATTCTTCAAAGTCAGACCACTCCTTATGAAGAAGCAAAATAAAAACATGAAATTGCACGATTCGGGTGCGTTAATATACATGGTGATGTGAAATAACCCGCAGCCAGTGGAGAGACGCTCCTGGAATCTGAGTGATTCTCACTCACTATCATGTCTTGGGTTATATATACAGTCAGTGTGGGCTATATATACACGCTCCCGCCTCCAGCTTTGGCAAAGGCTCAGGTGAGCGGGATGATAAAACAAGCGGCTCTCCTCTAAACCACACCCAGCCAAACACTCAACCCTGTGAGGTGCTCCAACATCTGGACTCAAATGAATGCTTACTGGACTTCCCGAGAGCCCCTAATTCACTTAGAGATGTTTGTGCTGTTAAACACTCAACACTTTATGTAAGCAAACTGTGCATGATTTTTAAAGAGTGTTGCAAGCAATCTGCCCACAAAATGTGAAATTAGCCTACGAAAAGTGACTGAGAAAACATGATTTCCTCATTTAATCAGCAATTAATCAACAATAATCTGTTTGACAAGTTGATTTGATCTGTTTATGAAAAATGAGGAGAAAACGACTTTGGCAAAGATGATACGTTTGATTGACTGATTAATTGTTTGACTGATTGATACATGATGGCGATTACTTAGGCTATTGAATACTGATGAAGGCTAATGCGAACTATGTTAGGTAGACACCATTTCTATGGAAGGCCACTCATTAACATATATAGGCTAATGTGCATACAGGTTGACTTTGAACATGAAAACTGTGAAATAAAATATAGGAAATAAAATGAAAACTAAACTTTACATTTAAATTTGAATTGTGTCACTATTATTGCGTGAGCATTAATAAAAAGCTTTGTAAAAACTGTTTGCAGTTTCTCTTTCACGTTTGTCTTTTCATTTTAATATTGGCAGTCTTGCCTCGAGATTGTAGTGAAAATGAAATGCCCAATCACCAAATGCATTTTATTTTTCAATTTGACAGGGATGATGCATTAGTCACTGTAAAAAATAAATATAATAATAATAATAATAATTTCCCATGAAATGGTTAATCTGGCTTTAGTTTTCATTTTTATTATTAAAATTAATTAAGTTAAGAAAAGTTAATTAATTAGTTAAGAAAAGACACGCCCCTACCAGAATTTCCATAGCCTATTATTCTAATTGCCTAACATCCCAAAGGAAGTAATGATGGGTAATGCATGCAAACGCAAATAGACCTGCCATAAACTTGTGCCTCGCGTGGTGGAGGCTTAACAACATCTTAAAGGAAAGGCCTGCCACCTCATGGACAAGCAAAGACAAGAACAGCAACCAAAGGTTTGAAAATGTCACCCTAGACAACTAAATTGTGCTTTAAAATCATAGACAGTATATTTAAAATGCCCATGACGCTGTCAACGTGCGCGTTTCCTGTGCTGACAGGGTTGCGCGTGCGCGCTCAGAAGAATTGCTGAGCTATGATTGGTCAAATTTGATTTGAAGCTTTCAATTATGTTCAAGAGCAAGGGAGCAGATCAGTTTCCAGAGCTCCATTTAACTGCAGTTTGACCTAACTTTACCTGCAAAACAATAACATTCCTACCATTTTAGGTCAGAGATGCATGTGTTATTGTAACTCCCCTTCTGTCTGTCTACCATGCACACTCACGCGCGCACACACACACACACACACACACACACACACACACACACACACACACACCTGGCTTGTCTGCGTGTCCAATAATCCACTGAAGCGTCTAGAGGAGACGGTGACAGATCTGAAGAACATGCAGGACCTCCACACTCTCTGTGAGAACCTGAGACCACCATCTCTCTGCATCTACCATTGTATTTCCTTTTAAAGACTACAGTATAAACATTGCTTGATATTTAAAGCTTAAAGTAACAGCTAATCAAGGTTTTAAAAATGCAAACGCTGCTCCGAGATCAGTTCTTATCCCATTCAAATACTCTTGAAAATAAAGGTTCTTTATTGGCATCATCCATGAAGAAGTCTCTGCACAAATTGTTCTATAGGTCATTGTTTGATTATTAAAATGTTAATTATTACAATTATTAAAACCATGGTTATTTTAAGAACTTTTCACTGAAAGCTTCTTTGCCAAACCCAAAATGGTTCTTGGCATCATTGTAAAAAAAAAAAAAAAAAAACTTTTGGAACCCTTATTTTCATGGCAACCAAACACAAATATATCAGCTGAAGATTCTTTGCAGTCTTTGTACTGGAAAAAATTGTAATTTCAGACAATAAGGCATCTTTAGTTAATGCTTCAGCTTTATATCTGAACCCCTTCACACAAGGTCCTGAATATCACCATCTGTGCAGTTTTTAGATTTAAAAGGTTGGCATCATAAACAAACTTCTAAAATTAGAACACCACCAAAAATATCTGAAAATGGATAGATGGCTGTTTTAAGCAAATTACACCATTATGCATTTGGACACTGGTTCAGACAAGACAAAGAGTTTTTCATTTCTGACAATATTTAGTCATCCATTTCTGACATTAGATAAATAGACAACCACAAAGCCAGTGGGTAAAGTAAAGCTCTCATCTAACAAAGAACAAATAACTAGAAAATAAATTCCAGTATTTTAAGCATCTAAAGGATTGTTTGCTGTATAGTTCCAGCAGGTCAGCACGGCTCAAGGAAGAGGTGCACAGCGTTAGTGTTGCAGTGATGGAGTATTTCATATCTTTAATGTTTCAACTACAGCAAATGTATCACAGGAGTTGACTGTATGTTTTCTTTAGCAGCCATTCAGGTCTAGAAAATCCCTCAGTGGCCAAGTCCATCGTACAGCTCTCCATTATGAGCCGGTACAAACACGTCTCGGCGGAACCATCTATGACTCGAGCAAACCTGCGTCTGACACACTAACTGTCAAACTCAGATGATCTCCAGACCCCTGCCGCCACTCTTGTTCGCATGATACAACATTTGACAAGCCCAAGTGGTTTAAATCAATGAAAAGCAGCTCTCAAGGTGTCATTTCAATCTCAATAAACATTGTCAAGACTAATGTGTGCGTTTAAGTTATGTTTCTTAAACAGATGTAGCAGGTGACATCTGATATTTGACATGTGCTCATCAGAAAACATGTGAGCTAATAGTGTATCACTTAAAGATGGAAAATAGATTTATTTGCTTTGTGAAACATTATGGTATTTCAATATCAGATGTCTCCAAAAATAACTTCTCCATTTTAATGAAGGCTCACACAAGCTGTTGCCAACTATTCCTTTTATCCTCTTCCATAACAACAGACTAAGAAATTTAAGGCATAGGCAACAATATATTACAATCTTTCCTAAAGCAAATCCTACATTACCCACGCATGATTTTCACATACATAAATACATATTTTTCCAACATAAATGTAAAAAGGCTATTTAAAAAATAAAAATGTCACTAGTAGACCTTTCATCCTGTGCATTTGTGTGGCAAAGCTTTTGGTGGTTTTTGCCCTACATTATGTGCTTCAGAAGAGCATCCTGTACAAGAACCACGGAGAAACCTCGGGCTGATGTTACGGATGTGCTCTCTTCGGTCTTAGATGGGTCTTCGATGATGATGATGGTTGCTGGGTTGAAATGGAGAGTCGTTGTGATTCAGTCTGCAGTAACAGAGACTGCCTCAGAGTTAATGTCCTCGGTTTGGTTATCTGAAGAGCTGGTGGTCTCACTCTGACTGATGGAGAGCTCCTCCAAAGTGCCGGTCGTCTCCTCCAATGCCTGATCATCCTCAGCTGTGCGTGAGGGGGTAAAAAAGAGCTTGATTCACACGGATGACTTCACATCACTCTGAGCTATTTTAATGACATTATCTTAATATTATGAAACTTATAGAAGGAAAGCCTTCTATAACTTGTTCGTTTATGGCATTATGTTTCTCCTGGTTTCCATGTTAGCGCTGTTTGATCTGATATGGTTTATAACAGTGAAAATGTAAAAGTAATTAAAAAACATACAGCACAAACAGTGAAGTTTGATTTACGATCGCCCCTTATACACTCATTCACCACTAATATAGAAGGAGTGAATGGAAACGAGTGAGTGTGCAGCTCCAGTAGTAATGAAAAGAGTTATCTTGAACTCTGTCATGGAAACTATGAACAAACCTTAATTAAACAATATAATTATCAATTAAAAATAAATGTATGCCTGCATGACATTAAGCTGTAGCTGTTTGGAAAATGGATAGATGGATCATAATTGTTTTAGTTGTGGGCGCCATCTACTGGTCAGATGCGGGAATTCATTCGGCGTGCAACTCTGCATTATGGGCATTCTCTAGCCGCTGAGTGTATATCGATTGTACACTCGTTATTGTGGTGCATTGTGGGATGAAATGAGTTCACTCGATAACATCCACTATGGTTTCTGACACCACTACGAATGACTGTCCCCTCAAATAGTGTCCTATTTAAGGGGACAGGGGGCGATTTCGGTCACAGCCAAATACTTTTATGATACAGTTCTTTTTAATGAATCGAAAACATACAGTGTGATCAGTGTAGCTTGCTTTCCGAAACAAATAACTCTTTTAATTTGATTATTTTTAGTGAATCAAACACATACAGCGTGAACAGTGTAGCTTAATTTGTGAAACGAATGACTTTTATGATTTAGTTATTTTAGTGAATCAAAACCATGACGTAAAGTGTTAAAAGTAGTGTAGCTTGATTCCTGAAAAGAATGACTCTTATGATTTGGTTCTTTATAGTGAATCAAAACCTTACAGCTTGATTACTAAAAAGAATGACTCGTATGTCTTTTTTTCTCATTACATTAAATTCAGACCGCAAGCTCACAATTTGTTTGAAATATAATTTCTTCTTGCTGAAATTTAATAGATTAAATAATGGCAGAGCAGGAAATTATTGGTGTATGCCTAAAGAATATGGTATTATTGTACTTGTCGTGAGTGTCACAGTAAAGCAATACAATTTCGATTTGGGTACCTTTGGCCTGTTTCTGTAATCGTGATGCTGAATCAGCTTCATGTTTCTCTCTCTGCTCCTGTAACATCTTACAGACCTTCTTATGGCTGAACCAGTGCAGCTTCTGACAGGCCTGGCCACAGTAGATCACCTGAACATACGCATAGATTTAAGCAAGCACCTCAGGAAACCAAAAAAAAAAAAAAAAGTGCAACAACAACAAGATCAAACCTGATATTTACCATTTTGCAGATGGAGCATCTTTTCTCTGCCCCTTTCTCACCACAGGATGTGCAGAAGTCTGCGTCCATGAAGCCCACCTGCCCCGTGATGGCCTGGGTGAGCACTGACAGAGCGGTGGGGTCACTTCCCTGTCGGAAAAGGACTGGTGAGGCTTCCACGAGAGGAATATTGTTCAGTCTTTCTAGCTGAGGCTACATTTCCAGAATTTTCATTCAATCCCATTATCTTGGACATGAGCAAATAGAGGTCACCGTAACTCACAATTTCCACTGGAGCGATACTCCGGACCAGCTGCTGCAGTAATGTGGCATCACAGTATGGAAATTTTCTAATGCACTCCCGGAGGAACTTCTCCTGGAATACCGGGAAGCCGTCACTGTCTCGCCCTTTCACAAGACTGAGAAGAGATATTCGAGTTACTTCATAGATCAAAAGAGGGCCTTTAAATGACAAGTTTGTGGTCTTTAAGTTTTTTTTAATGGAGTAACATTTTTGTGATGCAAAGCTGAAATTTCAGTGAACAGTCTTCAGTGTCACATGATCCTTCAGAAATCATTCGAATATGATGATTTGCTGCTCAAGAAACATTTCTTATTGTCAATGTAGAAAACTGTACTGCATAATATATTTGTTGAAACCATTTTTTCTGAATTCTAAATAGAAATTTTAAACATTTTAAATAATTGTACTGTCATGTTTGTTTAATTTAATGCATTCTTGTTGAATAAAAGTAACAATTTCTTACTTAACAGAAACCTTTGAACAGTAATGTCTAATATTGTACCTCTTGATGAGGCCATCAAGCTTGTCCTGGCGATCTTTCAGGAAAGAGCCACATTTCTGCAGCACACAGCTGAGGTAGTGCATCTTCATGGCCAACACTTCATTCATATCCTGCTGTTTGATGCACTTCTCACAGATCAGCTCCAGAACCTGGAAGACATAAGAGGGCTTTACACACTTGAAAGTTAACCCCGGGGTCAATTAAAAACCCGGGTTTAACAGAATCCTTGGTTATCTTGCTTCATGTTTCACACAGTTAATCCTGGGTTTTACACTGACGTTTCACAATGTACATTCCCAAACCCTGGATAACGTTCTTATTTGCATATTTGCTGTGTCGGTGTCATTGATTGGACGAAAGCGGCACACGACCTGCTCTAGCATTGCGCGTAATCATATTACACATTCTCGACTGTAATGTTTTTTTCTTTTCAGACTATTAAGGTAAAAATTAAACAATATCTTTTCCGCCATTTCCCCCTCAAAAGTTAAAACGACTGTTTATATACAATGCGCAATGTTTCCGCGACTGTCCAAAGAACGTGACTATGAGGCACGCGATTGGTTGTCGCATCATTTCATGCTGCACACGTTTGACAATGCAAAAGTGGCACTAACCCTGCTTCTAAATTACAAGTGTGAAACGTTCCTTTACTCTGGCTTTACTTTGGGTTTAGAAGAACGATGATAACCCGGGGTTAAGCGCAATGAGAAAAGTTATTAAGATGGTGCTGAAGTTGGGTCAGGTTTCAATTGAATCAAGTTTATTGTAATGCATCTCAACTCAGCTCTGAGCATAATACATTAACATGCAACTGACCTTGCGACACTTCTCAAGTGCTTCCACATCCATCAGCAGAGGGTTTTCTTGCACCACCATCACTATCTGCAGCATAACAAAACACAACAACATATAGTCTTAACAGGATGAATTATGTTTTGGCTATAGTCACTGGTTTGATCATTTTAAAAAAATGAGACTGCTTTTTATCAGTATCATAATTGTCAGGTTTAGAACGACCATATTGTAGCATGTTAGCTTAAAAATGTAGCTTTTCAAGTTAGATTTTGGGGCTTTTCTGCCTTTAATTTGAGAAAAATACATAAAAATAGACAAAAAACAACAGGAGAGGAGAGGCGCAGCAGAACTATATGTCACACAAATATGGATCAGACAAAAAACTACCTTCACTGGGTTGAGGTTGGTACTCATGATAATTTTGTGTAGCGGTCCAGCGAGTTTAGAAGGGAGTTTTGGTTCCTTTTCCAGCCCCTGTGGTTTTGTGTAGTAATCCAACCTCGCACGGGAGAAGAAGTTATTGATAACTGTCACACAGTCGTGCTGCCCTGGAAAAGATGTAATCTCATTTAATCTTCACATTTGGAAATAAAAAAAAAAACACTTTCTCAGAATATGGCAAATTACCATTCAGAAATTTGGGGCCGGTAAGAATATTTGAATGAATATTATTTTTCAACAAGCAGATTAATTCAGGGTAGCACTAATTATTTCAACATTGTTTCTTGAGCAGCAAATCATCATATTAGAATGATTCCTGAAGTATCATTTGACACTGAAGACTGGAGTCATGATGCTGAAAATACAGCTTTTTGCCAGGAATAAAATTATATTTAAAAAAATATTAAAATAGAAAACAGTTCTTTTAAATTGTAATATTTCACAATATTGCTATATTACTGTATTTTTTATCAAATAAATATAGCCTTGCTGAGCATGAGAGAAATTTCAAAAAATCTTACCAACTTTGGTATAATCACACAGATTTGACCAGTAAAGCACACGCTTTTCCCCATAATGCCCTATTTTTGGCATACCTACAAAAGCAGCCATTTGTGCTGCTGTTCTGCCGACTGAGTTCACTGCATCCGTCTCGGCTCCAGCATCCAACATCATCCAGGTGATATCGGTCTTTCCTGTTCAATACAATGGATATGACATACTGTATTACTGGCATAAAATATATTTCAGGACACATCAAGGCCCTGATATACTCACAGCGAAGTTCTTTTTTGTTCTTCGTTTAGGGGTAAAAAGTCGTTTGAAATACCTTTGCAGCGATATATTGTTAGCGAACATCTGACACCGCTCAAATTGCTGAGAGCGACATTTAAATGAATATGTAAATATGTGCTGCTCTCTTTCCCTCAATAACAAAATAAACAACAAAAATGACAGCGGTGAGCAAACAGCAGTTAAGAAAGCATCTGGTAACAGCGATGTCGATGTTTGCACCAGTTTGTGTTTACAACGGCAGTTCATGTGTTCATGTCACTTTTGTCAGAGTAAGATGGCGGTGTATCTCCTCTTAATGTTTTGAACTCTATACTTCTAGAAAATGAAGAACAAAGAATGTGCATCAGGTGTGTTTTGCTTTTTTATGTTTTAAGTAATTCATGAAGCTACTGTAAACTTTATCGTTACATTGTTATATTACAATGCTATCATATTCCGTGCAGGCAATTAGCTTACTTTGTTGTAAATGTTAAACTCGAAAATACAATCTTTTCTGACATGACTTGAAAGCACCAAATGAACCGGAGGAGATATTCACGTAAAAGAGGGAGGGGCCTCAGAGTACGCCTACCTATTTCGTAATCACCATGGACCAATGGTACTTCGAAGGTGTTTACCAGCTGGAGCGAACTTTTCGCGAGGCTGCTCACTGCAGAGCTCCCCAATTTGGGCCTAATGGGTGGAGATAGGATATCCAACCACACTCTAATACTACCCTAACCCGACCTACAACTCGATCCCTCCAGCCCATTAGACGTCCAGAGAGGACTTTTCTGGAAAGTTCGCTTTGGCAAGCTGTTTCGAACTCCAAACGAACTTCGTTTTGACATGATTTTGTTCAAAATAACGCCACACCAGTTCATACTTCGATTTCGCTTGACGTATATCAGGACCTTTATGGTCAAATTGACAATACTAGTACAAAAAGAATTTAGTAATTGTGTTTCAGACCTGAGAGTCCTGCAAACATGAGTGCGGTGTATCCATGTTCATGTTCGTTGCAGTTGACGTCTGCTCCGTGCTGTAGCAGCAGTTTGCACATGTCTGCCTTGCCCTTATATGCAGCGTGCATGAGAGGGGTCATGCCATACTGAAGAAGAAATACAAATCATTGAAACACCATTAACCACATATAGCATGTTCACATATATTTGATTATGGTGTGTAGAGAGAAACCCTGATAACTCCCAAAAGCACTCAAAACATTAACCTTTAAAACATTAACCTGTCAGTGCAATCGCTATCCAACAAGTAATTGGTTCATAATAATCTTTTTTTCTCCTCAATTTGCTTGTATTTAGCTCCATCAGAAGGACACATAGGCTAATAAAAGATGGGCCAAACAACCATTTCCAGGCAGCTGCTTTGAAAGCCCACAAGTGTCAGCAACATCTGATTTGGACAGATGTCCAAATCAAAAAGTCACTAGTACGGTCATAAGTACCATTTAAAGTATTGACAAAGAACTGCCACTAACAGAGAGGAGAATAAAACAATGTTTTGAATGTTATTATTATTATTATAATGTATAACAACACTTCATTACCTCATCCAGACAGTTTACTCTGACATCTTTGGATCCAAGCAGTCTGGAGGCTTCTTGCACATTACCTACAAATGGTGAACCACAGTGATCAGACAGCGACCGACCTAATCACATTTATACATAAATCACTATTAATACATCAACAATTATACATAAGAGCCACTGTAAATGTAATGCTCAAAGATTGATCATCATGATATATTTCCATTGAGAAAAACATAAGTCTAAATGATACAATAATGATGCTTGAATAATTCGAATAAAATAATAATAAAAGTGATTTTACTGGTACGGATACGTATTTATCGTAAACTGTAACGTTACTTTGAATATTATAATCTATACAGTTCAACTGAAAACATATACACGTTGTTAAAATGTAACACATCAAAGAATAATTTAAAAGCACAGAGAGAAAGCATTCCGTATGCAGCCATTGCTTGCAGATTTTTGTAAACGATATTATAATTGTCCGAACTGGTAATTGTGTTAATCTGCAGTTAGCCTGTTAGCGTCATGCTATCATTACCTGCAGCAATAACCAGAAGTAGCTCTCTCTCTGTGTCGGTCAGGTCTCCTTTCTTTGGTGCAGACATTATTATAGTCAAAGTGACGCTTTTGGTCTTAATAAGCAATATATAAGTTATCTGTGACTGATATGACAGCTTTGTTCTACTGTGATTGATCCACAGACTCTGACTGGCACTGACGGGTTAACGGGTTACTGTCTGCAAATGGACTGAACCAACTGCAACAAAAAGCAGGGGGCGTAATAAGTGTCGTCTTCGGATGTGTTTTTAGGATAGGTTGTTTAAGATATATTGTAGTATAACACGCTTTAGAATACACATTTTTAGTGATTTGACTAAGTATGGGAGTAGTGAAATGCCATTTGTATATGTTTAGCAACATGTGTGCCCCCCCCCCAGCAATATGGTGTTTCGATCCTAGAACTTTACATCGATATATTTTATTTTTCAAAATAAGAGAGATATTATGGTAAATATGTCTCTTACATATTAATTTTACTAGAACTCGGGGGGCAATACATTCAAATTGTATTAATTGAAGATATAGGTTTAAAAAATAATCCCACCACCTGTGTGACCCTTAATTGAAACGGATGAATTGTTCATAGATTAGCAACATAAAAATATAATACCATACGGGAAAAATGCAAGCCTATAATATTGTATATTTAACAATAAAAGACAGGTACCGTATTAGACACAACAACACCAGGCAAATGAATGGTGTTCTAGCGATGCACTTCTAGCGATGAATCAGAATCGGAAGTCGGACCGAACAATGCGTTCACTTTTTGGACTGAGTCGGTTCGACCGGTTCTCGAGTTAACACCTGGCTCTAATATTAAACAGTCTCTTTGCAGACATATCTGTGATTATGATATGATATGTGAATATACTTTAAAACGAGTCGGACATACCCTTATAATGCTTCGCATTGGGTTAAGTGAGTGCAAGTGGGACTTTGCTTATTTGCATAAAGATAAAGAACGGACCAATGGCGTTAAACGTGTCTACCTGAGCAAATGTTGGACAACCTCTAGCTTCAGTCATTGCCTCAAGTTGGAGCAGAGAGTCACATTTGCGGGACAGGTGTAGCCTACACTTGATATTTCATCATGGCGTGTGGTGGTTTTGTTTGCTCAAAAACTTCTCTTTGTATCTTGAACCTTATTTATGTGGTAAGTCAAGCAGTAGTCCTATAAGACTTTCTTATTCATATTAACAAATAACTTTGGTCTTTATTTAAAAGTCTGTTTTACATAGGTAATATTTATTTTATCATATGATACATTGTACATACATGATACATGTACATTCAATTTGTCTGTAAATTGTAAAATTTAATGTTTATGTGAATTTTTATGCTGATATTCATGATTTAGTATTGCACTGCACTGCCTTTTCTAAGCAACTTCGGACTTCTTTTCTGTTTTCAGATGGTCAGTCTTCTAATGATCGGTGTGGCAGCATGGGGCAAATGGTTTGGACTAGTGTCCAGTTTCAGCGTGATGGCTGCTGTCATCGCAGTTGGATTTTTTCTCTTCGTCGTGGCCATTGTGGGATTGTGTGGGGCTGTGAAGCATCATCAAGTCCTCTTGTTCTTTGTATCCTTCCTATATACTTATTCAAGAAATTCTCCCATGTGTATGTCTAAATGAGGTTTGCCTAATTTTTGCCTCAGTTTGTGTTGTACTTTGGGCCCTAAACTCACACCAATTTTGCTGGCTTACCTCTTTGTAATGATTCCCTTTGTAGTCAGCAGCTTTTTTAAATGTGCCCTAAATGATGGAGAAACAACCTTAACTGTTCTTTAGTACATGATCGTTCTCTTTCTGGTATTCGTCTTGCAGTTTTCAGTATCATGTGCCTGCTTAGCTGTTAGTAAAGAACAGCAGGTAATTATAGCCTGTATTAATACTTTGACATGGTGATACCAGTTTCCTCGTTCCTCAAGCAAGTTGGTTTCAAATGAATGTTTTGTCCTCCTGCAGAACCTTCTCCTGGAGATAGGATGGAATAAGTCTGAATCAATGCAGAAGGATTTGGAAAGATCATTGGATTGCTGTGACTTCCTTAAAGTTAACTACAATGAATCATGCGATGCTGTAAGAACTATTATTCTGCTTTTCTATCCAACTATGAAGTGTCTTCTGATACATTTCGAGTTCGAGTTGAACTTAATGTGGGGGGATAAACAGCATGCTTCTAGAAACTTCTTGAACAAATAGTCTGTGAATGTGAAGTCATGCGGTTGTTTATACAGAAAGCTTTGGTAAATAGGTAGGCTAGTTTTAGTGTTGTATTTTTGTATGTCAAAATGTAAGGTTAATGTATTATAAAGCTTCCATTTTTGTTGTAAGCTCATAATGAAGTGACTAAATGTAGGCAAAATGAAACACACTTCTACAATGATAGCTGACAGACTCTTGAACCGCTTGAATATGTGAAGATCACCCTAGTATGAGATCATATTGTTTATATGCGCTTAACTAATATACAGTTTTTATTGTAGTTGTAAAGATTATTCTATGCTCTGTTTCTGTCTTCTCTGTGACTTCAGACCTGTTTCGAGAAACAAACATGTACACCGTGTTCGGAAATAATCCAGGCCTATGCTGACGACGCTCTGCATTTTGTTGGAGGAATCAGCCTGTTTTTCAGTTTTACAGAGGTGAGCAAACATTGGACATCCTTTGCTTCTGAAAACACGGAAGATGAAACATGGAAATATCGAATGAAGCCATTAACTGCTTAGTCCGTGTATTTAAATTTTGGTGCTTGCTTCTTATTTTTCCGTCTGGTTGAGAAATTGAATACATGATTTTTGTTAAGTTTGTTATTTTCTTTCTGGTTTCAGATTCTGGGCGTCTGGCTAGCATATAGATACAGGAACCTGAAAGATCACCGGCAAAATCCTGGTGCTTTCGTATAGAGCACTATGGTTGGACACACATATTCAAGACTTTGAATGTTACAGTAGTTCTTGAATGGACTTTATGTCTTTTATGAATCTTAACAACCTTTTTCATTTATGATGTGTTGTTCCACTTGATTACAAACCCAATTACTTTACTTTTGGGATATAATAACAAATGAAATGTTCAGTTGACTTTTAAAATATTTATTTGTGAAACAGCCATTATGATTTTGCATCTTTAAAATATTTATTATCACTGATTATGCAAGTAGGTTAACGGGGCTTGAACTTTGATCCCAATTGAACAACTCTTACAAAGATAAAGAGTTGGACTGGAATGAAAAATTAAAGACTTGAAATGACATCTTTCATTTCAGATTATAAATCAAAGGACAAACATTTCCAGCTTTACACATCAAACAATAATGTCATCATTTGCTCTCTAGACGCTCAGTAATAAGCTTGCACATTAAAACTCAAACTACACCCAACCAATTTCCACATCATTCTGATCAGGATATGACCAGGAACTTGTGCATCATCTGTTTGTATTCCACGTATTAGCCAATGGTGTGGCACTCTCAGAGGTTGTCCAGCCGGTTTTGCACAGATGTATTGATTGAGATGTGCTAGTGCTGTCCTCTGCTGGCCGCAGGGAGAAAATACCATATTCACATTTACAGCAATTTGGATCACATTAAAACCACCATCCTGAGGATTAACATGCGATTCAATTCTTTGTGTTTTTATTTAACTGAAAGACTATGATTTTTGTATTTTATTTGTGTATCTAGAGAGATTTTGTCCAATACTATGCACTACAATATACCTTCTTAATTCCATTTCAGCATGTTCTCGAGGTCATTTTTAACCATGTAAAATACATAGAATTTATTAAATGGAAAACAAACACAAACAAACTTGTTTGCACCAACTTCCTGTTTTACATGTATGGTGTAAATGTTGTCTTCAGCTATAATTCACACATTTGATGAATAAATAAAGACATCTTAACACCTAACAATATTTTTTAATTAGGTTAATATTTGTAATTAGTATTTTTTATGTACAATGAGCGAAGTAAATCCATTTGTAATGTATGAATGCAGAGCTTTAAAAGGTGCCTCGCCTTTTGTGATCAATTCCTTGCTCTCGTGAAAAATATTTGGCATTCTTTGTTCTTTATAAATATTTATATACTCGTTTTTAGTCTACATTTAATGGCTCTTTTTGCAGGTGTATTACATAAATTATTTTATCATTCACACACCACTGATTTATTCTATCTAGACTAAAGCACCATTAAATACATTAGGTTAAATGCCAATCTGGGTGTTTGGGATGTGCACAGCAGCTTTGTGCTTTTGATTCTATAAATGCCATTTAACCAGTTTGTGACCTATAAATAGGGTGGAGGAGTAGTAATGTTGGCTGGATGCTGGAGGATGGAGAATTGGTGTTAACTGGGTGGAGGAGCAGTGATGTTAGCTGGGACAATATGGAGGAACGGACAGACAAAATGCCAGACATGCTATTCAGTTTATTAGAAATGTATATAGCAAAAATCAAAATACAAAATATATTTGCTATGATTGTGTGTAAACAGATTTATTTTAAATCAAGGGTGCATATGGATTTCAAACATAAATATGAATTTAAATTTACTTAATTCAATTTTACATTTCACTTGTTTGATGTATTTTCTAAGACAACACACTTAACATGTTGCTGCTGCTTTCTTCTATTGTCTTTCTTCTGTCCTATCTGAATGCCATAAAGATGGCATGAGTCATTACGATTATTTAGGCTCTAGTTACCATTTGAAAAGTGAAACACAACAAACATGATGTGATTTCCCTTGACTAACTAGTTTAAAAAATAATAAACCAAAACAGGAACAGGCACAGTCTTTAACCAAGGTAACATTCACCTAACAAGGCAGGTAATGTTGACCATACTAATCCTCAAATATTAGCATTAGTATAGCATTACCCGGTTTCCCAGACCAAGCTTAATCTAGTCCCAGACTAAAATGCATGTTTGAGGTGTTTTAACTGAAAGAAACTTGCACTGATATATTTTGAAATACGTCACTGTTATTGTTTTGTCTCAAGAGGGACACCAATAATGTTTCTTTATGGCACGTTTATAAAAGCTACTTAAATGTCCTAATTGAACAAAGGCCTAATCCTGGCTTAATCTAAACCCTGTCTGTGAAACCATAGGGTTGTTCCATAAAACAAGATTAGAATATAAAGCCAGGCTTATTTTAGTTTGTCAGACTTATTGTCGGTTGATTCGGTTTCATAAAGCAAACTTAAAATAGTTAAAACTCAGTTACTCTGGCAACTTATGCTGGGAGACTAGTCTGGTCCAGGGCAGGCTAACTGTCAGGCTAAGCCTCAGTTGTTACACAGATCCTCTAACACTGACCAACAGGAACACAGTGATATTACCACTGACAATCTCTCATACCATTATTGGACTTTATTAATACCATTATTGTTTTCCACTTATGACGTTGTTTGTAGTTAGAAATTAGTATTGTAGTAATTAAATATTCACTTAATTATCACCAAAGTTCTCTCCATTTTGTAGATCATTAAACCGTTATGCTTCCTTAGAAGTCTGTCCGAAATCAGTTTTGTGAGGTACCATGCCAATGGCTCTGCACAATAGGTTGCCAACCAATAGGAGTAAAGTGAGTAGGATCCACTGCCACCTAGCCTGGTTCTACCAGTACGTAGGAGGCCGGAGCCAGGCTACCGCCAGCACCTGATAAAGGTAAATTGAGTGAATGAGTATAAAAGCCTACTTGAAATCATCGGGACAGAGGCTGCGTCCAAAATCGCATTCTTTAGGTATTATTTTGAATAAGAACTTACTTTGTGACCATTAAAAAAAGTGTGTTCTATATGAATAAATCCGGATGTACTACATTCGCCACGTTGTCATCATCATGCGAGTCAGTTGCTTTGCTTCACAGCCATTCATAAATCCTCTCCCGCGGCCACATGGGACAGTAGCCTAGTGTCATCATATGCACACTTCAGAATCTCACAGGTTGTAGGTCATTATTTTACTTCCTTAGTCATCCTGGTACTTTTTGTCAACTCTTTTATGAGTAGGCTACTGTGAATTCGGTCCCACTCTCCCAATTCAAATTAGACTGATTTACCTTTTTATGTAACTGGCTATAAAAAGTTAAGACCCGTCTTGAAGAAAAAAAATTAGATGACTACATTTTTAAGACTAGTTTAAGCAGTTTATGCAACTGGCCACAGGTCTCATTACTTTCACAGAGAAAGTGTTACCAGTATTTTAGGTAAAATCTATGGACTTTTTGAAGGTAAAGACATTTTAAACCTCCTTTTACACCATTTTTAGGACGGTTCAACAACCATTTCCTCTTGTGCAACACCACAAAATCCATCATCCGTTCTCTTAAAAAACTTAAGTTTGTCTTTGCTGAAACTGAGGCCCGAAGGACCTGCTACGAAAACCTCAGAGTATTGTTCATCTATGACAAAGCCTGACGTCTCAATAAAACTGTTGAGCATCTTTTCAAAACTATCCAAACCCTCTTTAGAATCAGAAAGAACCACGAGAGCTGTGTCTTTGTCAATCACTGACTTTAGGGCTTCTCCTTGGTCTTTAGGTCCCAAAAAGCTGTTCTCGCAGTTAATGGAGTTGATCAGAGGAAGAAGGCAGATGCTTACTAGTAAAGGAGTCAGTGGACATCCCACCCTAAGACCTTGTGATCTGCGATCTGTCATCAACAACAGCTTCAACAAGGATCTAAATCTGTCCGGTAGATTCACGGACGTTAAGCTATTAAACAGATACGGCCACTTCAGTGCACCTGGATCTAGTTTTAATGAAATAATCAGCACTGGGATTTGAGCACTGATGCAGTGATGTACAGAACTGTGTTGTTTGGTTTGACCTGGATTTAAAATGTGTTTTATAACGCCATTCAACCTCGCTGCCAGAATCAAAGCCAGAATTTGATAATCCACATTAATTACCGTCATCGGACTGCAGTGATATTGAATATCATAGCTGTAGGTGTGATCGTATTTGTCGTGGCTGAGCGATTCAAAAACTGCACGTTTAATTGGCTTCAGGTCGAAGAATTGATTGAAAAACGCTTGTAAGAGGCCAGTAATTTTACAAGCATAATGCTTATAGAAATGTACTGTAAGTCCATCTGCTGCTAGACCTTCAGACTGAGGCAGGGACAGTATAGCAACCAGAATCTCTTTTCTCGAAACTGGTTCGTTTAGAACGGTATTCAGGATGGATTTTACGTCATCAAATCTCTCAGTTTGGTGCAAATGATTCAAGAAGTTCAGAAGACTCTCGGATGAAGAATTTGGTGTTTGAAGAACCTCAATGGATGATTCTGAACTTGGACACCCTAAAAAAAAATTATATTTTAAAACAATTATTCATTAATTTGACATCTTAGAATGAGAGGGAAAAGAAACGATCTATACCACCTTGGTCCACTTGTTCAACCTCTCGAGGAAATTCAGTCGTATCTGAACATCTTGGCGGTTTTAGGTGTCTATGCAAAACTATTGCTTCACATATAAGCCTGACCTTCACTCCTGGCCACAGGTATTCTTTTCTTCTGGGATTTATTTGTGAAATTTTCTTTATTGTGCTTGAGAGTTGTTCCATACATGCTTTATCTTCAAGAAGACAAGAATCAAACTGCCATTTTGGTCCACGTGTCTGAATTTGAATGGACAATGGGGCGTGATCAGAAATGTACTCCTCTTTATCCGAGTACATTGGTCTCTCGTGAATGTTACAAGCAGTTACGCTTGATAAATTGTGACTTTGCAAAAAGTAGTAGTCTAGTCTCGACTGACCTTTCCCATCAAAATACGTAAAGCTTTTTACCTCTGGGTAAAGACACCGCCAGACATCCACTAAGTTTAAGGTTTCCAAAAATTTTTGGAGAGCATCGTAAGACTTTCGGTGACTTCGGTTTCGTAAATTTGAAGTTTTATCAAGGTTGGCGTCCATGACTGTGTTGAAATCCCCACCGACCACCAGGTAAGCCGACGACGGGATGTGGGTCGCAATTTGTGTGAACTCCGTAAACCTAATTTTTTCATCATTTGAGTTATACACATTGATAAATACAAAATCCTGCCCCCAAATTTGACACGAGATAATTATGAATCTTCCCTTTCCGTCGCCATTGACATTGAAACCACCACATCCAAGGTTCTTTTTGAACAGTACGGCCACCCCTCGGGAACTTCCTTTAAATACGGTGAATGCCGCCATGTTGTAATCACATTCTAAATCTTGAATTTTGATGCTCCCAGTTGAGTAGATTCTATCTGGACCCACATGAGTTTCCTGGAGAAAGACTACATCAGCATTTAGAAGACTTAGATGATGAAGAACCTGTTTTCGTTTGCGGTTGAAACCGTTTATGTTCCATGAAAGAATCCTTAATATTTGCTGCTCGTCTACAATGTCAGTCATCCTGAAGTGGTCTCTTTGGATCAGTTTCATAAATGAATGGGTTGGTGTACCTAAACAATGCAACAAAATATTTAGTAAATTGCAAAAAGTGTTTTACAAAACCTTAAGAACTGGATTTTTTGATGGCATACACATAAATACACACCTTACAAAATATTTTTTATCTTAGCTGAATTAAAAAGTAAAAACCTTTTGATTATGATGATCAAATTGTACTTATTTTGTCTTCTGAGAGAGAAATATATATACACACACACACAAATATATATACACAGTTGCAAGAAAAAGTATGGGAACCCCTTGCATAAACTATGAAAATGTCAAAAATTTTAACAAAATAAGAGAGATCATACAAAATGCCATTTTTTATTTAATACTGAATAATATATTTTACATACAAAGTTTACATAGTCCACAAGACAAAAATAAATAAATAGCTGAACTTATTAAAATGACCCTGTTCAAAAGTTTATGAACCCTTGATTCTTAATACCGTGTCGTTACCTGGATGATCCACTGCTAAACTGCTTCAGAAAAATCCCCAGGTCCCAAAAATTCTTCAGTTTTCCAGCATCTTTTGCATATCTGTACACTTTCTAGCAGTGAATGTTTGATTTTGAGATCCATCTTTTCACACTGAGGACAAGGACAGGATTCTGCAAGGGGTTCACATACTTTTTCTTGCGACTGTATATAGGTTTCTCAGAAGATAAAATAAGTCATATTTGATCATCGTATTCATATATGTGATTAACCTTACATTGTCAATTCTTTGCACACAAAAAATAAAACAAATTGAAATATTAATATAATACTTAACTTGAATAATTACTTTAAAATAAAATGTATGAAACGCTACATCCTACACTTGTTCGAGATGTCAGGAACACGTATCAACGATCTACCTCTTCCTCTTATAACGCACATGCAAATGAACATTAATACCATTACATCACATTTTAACTCAAATGATTGTAAGTCCTAGTATACTGTTTCCTGTTCTCAATCAATAAACATTTTCTCCTCAACAACCTTTATATCAGTTTCACAGATGTAAGGAATGCACTTAACCCAGATTTTTAGTCTGTATTTCGGTAAAAGTTAAAATCTCAATGAATTTTGTTAGAATCTACTCCAATTCTCTTATAGTTACAATGAGTATTTGTAAGTCAAATGCCCAGAGTTCAATGGCCCGTCAGCTTGTGTCTTCACAATATGTCATGAAAGGCTTCTCAACAAAGCAATACAAAAACGCACCTACCTGCATTTTCTCCTGGACTCCAGGTCCTAGAAGCCTGAAGGACAGACGCTCATTAGTGAAGGCCTCCCTTTAAGACCACAGACAAACTAGTTCAATGTAAATCCCCCATTACCAGTAGCCTGACTACTGACTTGTACCTGCAAGTTCACTGACTTCTATACACCTGGATCAACAGGAAGCATCAGCAGTGGGAGTGACCAGATGACAAGTATAATTGGCATGTTGTTATGTCTACTCATTCAAAAAACATGTATGGTCAATTTCAAGGTAATGATTGTTTTTTTCAGGTATTGTATGTGTAAATATACCTTGCTAGCAATACAGCTCGTTACCATTGTAAGACTGGATAAACTGGTTGGAGAGATAGACTGGTCTATTAAAACAAAGAACCTTGCTGGAAATTAACATCTGACCTCCCCCATACAGTCTTACTCCCTCTCACGCCTAAAGACTCACACAAGAATATATATGTGGTTTAATGTGAATGATTATTATGTTTAATATCATTTTAAATGTCTCAGAGTGAGTGGTACAAATATCTCATTTCCAACTTAGTTAAACCAAAAGGAATCAGGTTTTGAGAAGTTTAGAGAAACTGGCACACAAAGTAAGGTTGTCTCTAGGCAAATGTTCTCCTACCCCCAAAAAGGTGTCAACTCTAAATGTAAATTCCCATTGTTAACATGTGAAAGAGGTTTTGGCTATTTAATGGAATGCGGCAGAGGAATCGGGGCGCTTTCTGTATCTAGACTGGCCCGTGATGGCTGGGAGTGACCGAGACTTCCAGCCTCATGTATTTGAAACAGGTTGGGTTCGCATCTCTTCTCTTTATTCATGTTTTGTATTGATTATCTTTGAATTGATTATACAATTGACCTGATACCTGATTTAATAAATTGTTACATTTGATTATTCAAACTGATTTTGACCTTGTTCATTTAATAGTTTAAAAGTAATAATCAAACATTCGCTCACTTTTAGTGATGCATAGATATTATCAAAACCTTTCATTTATGGAGTCAGATGAAATAACGAGTAAATACATATGAGAAATGTATTGCATTTAACCCAAATTACTTTGAGATGCTGGAAAGACGGAACGTGCAAGAAACCTTCCTCGTGTTATTGGAAACCCCCATTGGACCAATATAGCGCGCGTCTTACACCATTACTCATGATTTTATATTAGAAACCATTCATATTCAATTTAATATATGAATTGAGAGTCCATTCCCATTTAAACAATGATCAACACATCACATAAACACAGAAGTTCATGCATCAGTGTTTGAGGTTCCCCGTGTTAACCAAATCTGCTGTGTCCTATGTATGTGTCTATCATTATGTAGTCTTCTTGTTCAGAAGACTAGGATTAAATAGCTTGATTCATATGGATTCGTTTCACTATGCATTTATAACCTTTTTGGATCTTAAGTTTTTGACTACCTGGACTTTAATGGAGGGAGAAAACCTCTGAGGTTTCATTAAAAATAATGTTCTCGGTTACTCATGTAAACTCATGAGAATAACTGGAAAGAGTATTGCGTCGCTAGACACTATGGGAAAAGCCCTATTCTCGAAAATATTGAAGACTTTATTTTAAAACACAGTGCAGCGCTATAAACGTGCTGATTGGCAGGGCCGAGCCCACAAAAATAGGCGGAGCTACTGGCTATATAAGCGGCCACTTTTGCCATAGACATCAGGTTAATTCGACTGAAGCGACAATACCTGGACGTGAAGCTTAATAGCACGGCCGTCTACACAATACTTGTTCCCGTTGTTTTCAGGAACCGAGGTTCCGTGAGTAACCGAGTATGTTCCTTTTCGAAAACGGTTCACTCGAATTGCGTCGCCAGACGCTATGGGAACCCAATTCAATCACGCCGTGCTATTTTAAGCTGACGACCTCGCTCTGAACTCCCGTCTGAGTTTTAGAGTAGAACTTTAATGCTGGGTTCACACCGGACGCAGAAGCGACGCTGAAGCGGCGCGGATCGGAAGCCGCTCCCTTTCAGCGCCCATGTTAACCTATGGTGTCGCCGGCCCGCGCTGTGAAGCGGCAGTTTCGGCGTCTGGTCTATTTTTTGCGCGAGCCGCGAGTGATCCGCGTCAATTTTCAAATTAAAATACCGCGAGAACACACAAACAAACAGGGAAACAGCGAGAGAGAGCGAGAGGCAGGCAGGAGTTGATAAGTGAAAATGGATGATGTCAAATTAATCGTTGAAGTGGAGAAGTACAGGGAGTTATATGACCCCCAGCACACGTACTACAAGGACAACAGCAAACAGGACAAATGATTAATAAAAGAAGTGTACAAACTTCTTGGTTACAGAAACATGGTGTATTCATTTTATGAGGTTATTTACTTACCCATGATGTAAAAAATAGCTCTGAATAAACAACAACTGAGCAGAAGCGCTTGTCGACCTCCGTGAAGAATACATGTCTGGTGTGAACAGGCACGCGCCGGACCGCTCGTGATTTTCCATTCCGCACCCGGTGTGAACCCAGCGTAAGTCGGAAGTCCAACAGGGCCTGGACAGAGGTCAGAGCCCACAGGAGGAGTACCTACTGGTTTGGGCTCTTTAGAGGCCAACACTCACTTAGACAGAAAGGACTCGTGTCTGCAGAGCCAGCACTTCCAAGTTGTAAAAACTCACAAATGTGGACGACGAGGACCAGGCGGCTGCCCCCCAAATGTCATCAATTGGTACACCACTGGACCATGACCATAAGGAGGCCATGCTCCTCGTGGAGTGACCTCTGACGCCTAAGGGGCATTGAAGGCCGGATGGCATTGAACGGCGAATCAGCAGATGACGACGTCGAGTCAGAAGTTCTGAGCAGAAGGCCACCCTCCGCTGAACTGCTGCTGCAGATTCACTGCGTTCCGCTGCTGGGCTCGTTCTACGGCAAAAAGGCTTTCAAGCTACAGAAGATCAGCGAAGAGGTGAGTGGTCGCTGAAGGAGAATTAACCTGATATCTATGGCGAAATGGGCCGCTTATATAGCCAGTAGCTCCACCCATTTTGACGGGCTCAGCTCGCTGGTGGCGGGACACGCCCTGATTGGTTCATGCAGTTACGCCACAGGTTCGTGCAGTTCCCGCAGCCAGGCCAATCAGCACTGTGTTTTAAAATAAAGGCTTTAATATTTTTGAGAAAAGGAGTTTTCCCATAGCGTCTAGCGACGCAATATGAATGAACCGTTTTCGAAAGGGAACTAAATTTGTGTTTTGAAGAATATCCAAACATTCTAAAGTATAGTTTTGTTTCAGTATATTTTAATTCTATGATGATAAAAGTTAAACTTTGAATGACTTTAAATTTCTATCATATAATAAACCTAGTTAAAAATGCATGTGATTTTACTCACAAAAGACCATATAAAGCATTATATGCACTAAACTGGTGCAAAATTGTTTAATCTCAAGCATTTTACATTCATGGTTCCCAATTACATAGTTCTTATTGTTTTTTGCAGTGTACCATAGATAAAGCCATAGCAGAGTCATGGGAGAACTGAAAGGCAAGGCATAATGCTATATGATCAACAAAGCTTTAAACAACAGCATCATTACAAGAATGTAGCTTTCTACATGTTCGGTTCTGTCCTTCTGTTATCATGTATTTCCTCTGGATTCAGTTACAATACTGTTATTTATCGGACCGAATCATAAAAACAACAGTTCTGATATATCACGCTGGCAAGCTCTTTACACACATGTGCCCGTGTTGACAAAGACACTTAGCAGATGTTCAGTGTGCGTGGACTGCACGCAACACCACCAGCCACGCATGACCAACACATACAATAAAAAGGTATAGATAGAAACGGGAGTGAAGTCATCTGACAACACATAACTGTGCAAATAAAACATACGCCCCACGTAAGGAACTGGGCTGAGGTGAACACATGTAAGCTGGAAGGTACAAAAGTTAAGAGTCCGGATAAAAGACTTGATGCGTATTAGGAAACCGTCTGGAATTGTAATCTGGGTCCTCCTTTACTCGTTTCTTGATGTCGTCTTTCAGCTGATAAAAAGAAGAGATTATATCAGTGGGTTTTGTCATATATAGTCGTATTTAGGGTCAGTACATTTAAAACAACATCAACCTTTTATTCATCAAAGAAACATTAAATCAATCAACCGTGAAAGTAAAGACATTTATGATTCAAAAGATTTCCATTTCAAATAATGCTGTTCTTTTGAACTTTCTATTCATCAAAGAATCCAGAAAAATGTCATGGTTTCCACAAAAAAAATTGACCGTTCGCAAAGACCCACGCCCTTTAGTTACTGTTGCTATGTCCGACAAGCTACACCGCTCTCACACCACACCATGTTCTCACGCAGTGAAAAATACATCGTGGAGCAGAGAGGACATTGACGCGCTGACAGACTGGACAGACCAGGTTACTTTTGATATTAAACAAAGTCTCACCTTTCAAATTTGGTCAAAATTTGGTCAAATTTCTTAAAAGAAATTTAAACAATAAATACCGTTTTGTGGCTCTTTAATGTGTCTGACATCGCTGTAGAGCCTCAGTTAAAGCTGCTTGTGAACCGATCATCTCTTCCTTCTAGTTCATTTATAGCATCAAATAAACATGAATGTAGGTCCTCCTTTACAGTAAGGAGTGTTGTTTAAACCGTAGAAAGGCGTCAGTACACTCCATTTTTCAAGTTCAAATCCTCCAACGTTAATCTACGAACTCTCCTGACTGCTTTGTCGGACAAAATGGCGGATGGCGAAGTATGATTGGTCAGATCACCTATCGATCAAGCAGCTCAACACTGATACTTATATGAGCACTAATTCAGTATTTCAGGGTGATTTCTGGCGGATCATGTGACGTTGAAGACTGGAGTAATGGCAAATGTAAGCTTCGATAATCAATGGTATTTAATAAAAAATAAAATAAAATAAAATTCAAAGGGAACCAGTATTTCAGTTATAGATGTTGTCCAACTGTGCATTCCTAATTTAATGCAAACAAGCATTACAAATATACAGTATGAAAGCTTTGAACTGAACTAGATTTTGGTGCACAATAAGAGTTCCCGGATTATGATTCTGCCTGCAGATTAATGTCACTTGAACGATTCCTGATCTTGTCACAAGTGCTGTACTGTACATGCTAAGAAATAATTATTTTTCTGTGGCCATGAAAAATAACCTTTCTTAGAATAATCAATACTGAATGTTTGCTGGACGAACTGATTCATTTATTGTAATATTAATTTAGCTACATCAAGTTAATGATGAACAGATCCAAATATTTATAATGAATTGTAACAAGTTATAATTCATTATTCATATTTCCCTTTTGAGCTAATTTGCTACAATTGGAAAATCTCTTTCTACACAAGGTACCTGTTCACTGTAAGCTTCCTGAAGCTCTGGTTTATCTAAATCCACCTGTAGAGCATCGGGAGCTGTGATGGGCGTTACGCCGGCTGATTTGGCAGCTTGACTCACTGCCTCAGAGAGTGACAGTTTGGGCCCGTCACTCTTTACCATCTAGGAGAGACACAATAAGAAAAAATGTGTTTATTGTGATACTTCAGAAAGGGCAAGGGTGAAATATTATGGTATCATGTCAAACCGGACTAAATGAATCTCATTGTTAACATGTAACTGCATGAAACTGAATGTTTACCTTCCTGCGCTTGGCTGGCATTCCATATAGATATGCATCAGAGAGAGGAGGCTGGGCCTTAATTTTCCTCTGACTGATCTGATCTTGTCTGATAATGGGAACCCACTCCTGCAAACAATACAGTTCATCAAGACCACACTCACAAGAAGATTCAATCTCACAGGTTCCGTGATCTGAATGGCTAGATGCTAACAACAAGACTGGTACACAAAGATGCGGTCAGATGCCTTGAAGGGATGAGCTCACGATCAAAGGTGCTCATTTAATACCCACAATAAAATGGATAACTTTAAATAGGTAAACGATAACAAAGGAGAAGTATTCTGTTGTTGAAATGTGATTGATTTCAATTTAAGACACTAGATGTGTGGAAATCTCTCACAGGAGGCAACGCAGCTGCCCAGGCTTCAGCATCTCTTCCTGCGTCCTCTCCTCCAACAGCTCCCTCACTTTCCCTGGCAGGAACTCCCACTGCTCCAGCTTCCTGGGAGGAGGCCAGAGCTTCTTCCGCTGTCGTAGCAGGTGTTGGAGAGAGACTGTCCCCCATCTGAACCATGTATGGGAGAGGACACAGGTAAGACCACACCCAGGGCCAAGTACGTACATGTTAAGTCTTCAACATCCAATGAGTTGCATTTCAACCTAAATCTGTTCATCAGCTTCAAACCATCTTTCTTTATTTATATACCTCTACGTTCTGAGGCTCAGGATCCTGTGTGGGCCTCTCGACCGATTCTTCATTCTGTAAGAGAGATATGTACAGAGATAAGTACATATGAATTCTCAAAGTCAACGTGAAATACTTTTTGAAACCCACGTATATTCCATAGTGTAACAGGTACGGTCACATCATGTCTGAATTACCACAATTGCAAGTTTTTAAAATGCAGTCATGTCCTCTTAGAACTCATAATTACAACTTGTAAACTAAAACTAGCACCCTGTGAACTCTGTACCACCTGATTGCTCCAAATTCATTTAGCAGTTGATAGTGTTGTCATAGAAATGCATAATGCTATTACTGTAGACTGCTATTACTATCATAGCCTTTACTATGTCAACATTAATTACAGAAGTATTTTATGAAAAAATAATATCAACAATTTGTTACATTTATATAGTGCTTTACATATGTAAGGGCGGTGTATCCTCAACCACCACCAATCACACCATCAAAGGTTGCATTACCTACTCCAGAAGCCTAAAACAATGCTTTATAGAATATGCAGGACACACAGAAACCTGCATGAAATATGTTTTATAATTACTTTGAATAACATTTTTCAATCATATAGTTCAATAAATAGTTTTATTTTTTTTAAATCACCTCAACTTAAACTCCTTTGTGCAAACATCAAGTACTACATTAACCAACCATCACAACTGGCAGCATTTGGTCTGGAAATATGCCATGGGAACGTGTGGAATCAAACCTGTGTGTGGATGACGTAATGGGTGATCTGTTCCTCTGTGATGGGAATGTGCTCCAATATCACTTGCAGCCTCATTGTCATCATACTGGTTAACCAGTTCACCAGGCTAGGGTTTACTTCAGCTGACATCGTCCTCTGAGAGAGGAGACATGCAAACTCGCGTTAGGGATTCATTTAAAGTACCTGCACTTCCATAACTAACAATTTACATAGATTCAGGTATAGCTGCAACCAAAACACAGTTTGACCACTGAATCTGCTGACTGCAATTGCAGTCACAAAGAGCAATTCCGAACCAATTAAATAAATTGTTTAGTAAATTCCCTTTCCAGGCCTGCAAAATCCTTTTATTTTTTAATATTTACATTATTTATTAGAAGTTCATTACATTTTAATAACCATTTAAAGCAATTAATTTGAATAGCTATTTTAATAAGTAATATTTTCAGGTCTTCCATGACTGTAAAACCCCATCTCATGCGCCTAACCCCTAACGCCTTTATCAAAACAGTTTCCTGCATAAACGCAAATGTCAATAAATCAAGTTTCCTGCATAAATGTAAGCCCCCGCCAACATGGAAATGTCTCCTCCACAATTTTCATTATACAGCGTAAAGGTCGTAGGATGAACAATAAAAGATTAAACAAGACGAAGGGGGTGTAGGAATCAAGATATTATTTGTTTGGGTACTAACAATGCGGTGGTTGATGACTGAGGTAAGAGCACTTTGTTCTCCATTCAGACAGTAGAGGTTGAGGGCCAGACACTCAAAGAGAGCACGGTTACACAGCTGCAGGAGCCGGGGTCCAAACGTTTGATCTGAGAAAAAACATTCACAGTATTCAAAATGTATGCATGCATTTATGAATCTAAATAGAGACTGATCTCATCTCACGATGCCTCTCGTTTAGACATACCGGTGCAATGCAGAATGTGGGTGGCGATTCCTGAAAGTTGCTGTCTGAGAAAAGCCCGGTTCGTCTGGGTAATATCCACCCCATCACGGACTGTGACGGTTGACTAGATGGGATGGACAAGAAGTAAACACCTTAAATATGCAAAACTTGTTTTCATTTCCTTTAAGATAAGCAACATTTGTATATGCTTTCAATTTGTACAGACACACTTCATCTAAGTTTGCAAAAAGCACACTGTTTGCAGTAATTCACTCACAATGGAAGTCTAGGCCGTTTAAAATTCATCTTGTATTAATTCCTCCGTAAAAATGTGTTATCTGAGTTATGTGGTACCGACGTAATACCGACACTACTAGTCTTCAGTCACATGATTCTTCAGAATTCATTTTAATATGCTGATTTGGTTCTAAGAAAACATGTATTATCATCAATGTGCAGCTTATTTTTTGTGGAAACCATGACACATCTTATTTTCAGAATTCTTTGATGAATAGAATGTTCAATTCCTTTCTGAATTAAATAATTAATTTCTTCCAAAAAAAACAAAAAAATACTTGAGTCAGTTACTGACCTCAAACTTTTGAATGGTAGTGTATCGGTAGATTTTTATAGGTAAACAGACATTTGTGCTCGTTACAAACTGATGGATCTATGCAATTTATTTTAACTGTAATTGACCGTCATAGATGCTTTTCATAGCTTGTTTTTAAAGTGTCAAGAATAGATCCAGAGTTTCTTACAAAACTTTCTGTGATGTATTCCTCAAGTTCAGCGATTAAGTCGTCAGCAGCTGCCTATTAAAAACAGAAAGAGAAAATAAAAAGATGAAGTAAGAGATGGAAAGCAAAACAGAAAGAGGGGGAAATTTAAGAATCAGACCAGAGAAAGCAAAAACACTAAACAGGAGAGGGTAAAAAAATATATATAATTGACTAACTACAGACAATTAAGAGTATAACGTAAGAGAGAGGGTGTGACACTGGATTTCCAGAGACAGTTTACAAATAATTTTGACATGTTTGGGTCACAAACACCCAGAGATAGTTTCATACGGATAATTGTGTGAATTTTTAGCCTGCAAATACATTTTTCACTTCTGCATTCTCTTTAATGTAATTGCACTTTTAAACATTTCTCAAGAATTATGGTTATTATAAAAATGATAGCAAAATTTTTTAATTCACCTTCATGCAATATATTTAAACTATTTCAAAAGGCAAATTTGACTGGGAAATGTATGGATGGGCATTCAAATTCTGGCACAATTCTATGGAGGCAAATTACATGCATGCCTAAAGATAAACAAGGTTCTGTGTACAATCTCTAAATGCTGTCTGTGATAGCATCTTGTCTGCACAGCATATGTTAACAATAGAAGTCGCGTTCCATGACTGTGTTTGTGTTGAAGTCGTATTTTCCATCATAGTAACTTGTAAAAACAGACAAGGTAAAATGACAAACCGTTTCCAAAGCAAACTACAGTGGCTTCCGGGTTTGCATTTAATTTTAGTCAAAGTAAAACCATGGAATATTCAGGATGTTTGATTAGGAAACGCCAAAGGAGTCGTTATGTTTTTTGGGGGGTTATTTTTTGTGTGTTAGCCATTGTAAATATTTTGGACTGTTGCCACTCAACATTTTGGTTGTTTCCCTTAACAAACCCATTTTAGGTTTTGGAGTCTCTACTTATGGTCTGATGAGTCAAATCCAGTGTGTTTGATTAAGGAGGCATACAAACTGGGCAGGTTTGGGGGGGAATACTAAGACCAGTTGGGAATCACTGAACCAGGGCAGCTTGACACTGGCAAAATACAACTTACGGTGATGTTGGCCTCTGTGGGCTCACGGCCTTGCAGAAAATGCTCAATGAAGAACTGGGCGAGTTGGGGCTGGATACGGCCCAGAGGCTGGTGCTGCCCGTGGAGCAACAACACCATGTCCACCATAGAGAAGTTCTGACACACCAAAGCCAGAAGATCACCGAAGAAACCTAAACACATACTAGTGTTAATTTTGTCAGATATTTTTTTTATTTAGACTTAGTTTTCCTGTCAAATGTACTTTTAAGTTTTTATCATAGTCAACCTTGTCCTGTTTTTGTTTAGTCAAGTTTTAGTCGACTAAATGTCTGAGCATTTTAGTCTAGTTTTAGTCCACACTATCATCACATTTTAAATTGATAATCCTGATTATTTTGATCAAAATTAATCAATTATAATAAATAGAAATGTATTTTTATATTTCATTAGAATTATTTCCCTTTTCATCTATAAGCACAAATCAAGAGAATGTCAACCCATATGTATGGTTTATTTTACCTCATCTGGTTTCCTGATTTATTATAGGCTATTTACCATATAGGCCTACTGGTAAAACAATAAACTGTACTCCAAAATTAAAACGGTGAAATTACATTCTTGAAATCTGCCAACTGTGAGCATGAAAGCTTTATAAATAGTCTTTAATGTGTTGTCTCCTCTTTTATTCAACAAAAACAAAGTGTGATTTGTCAAGTTTTTATTTTTTAACTACATTTTAGTCTCGTCTTTTTTCATCAACGATATTGCATGTTGATATGGTCACAGATAGTTTAATTGTCGTTGCGTCATCGTCTCATCTTAGTCATGGAAAAAAGGGTCATCAACGAACATCTTTCGTCATAGATTTCGTTAACAAAATTAACACTAACACATAAACAGCCTGCATAAAATGAAAACAAACTAAAAGAAAAGGCATCAACCCCAAGAAGCTTACCCATAGCATCTCCAGTACCAGGGGTGAAGATGTTACTAGTCTGGGAGAGTCTCTGGATGAACTGAGCGATGCTCTCGGTTTCATTTTGAGGGGTACCCAGAGAGCCCATCATTGTGGACAGGACGCCCTGCACTATCCCAGTGAAGAGCTCAGGGTTTAGACCTTCACCGGCTGTGGCGGCCCCAGGAGCGGCGGCTGCATTTGGTGGGGCTGTGGGAGCGGTGGGTGTCGTGGTGGGAGGCTGTCCCGCAGGAGGCTGAGAGAAAAGTGTTTGGGAAGCCTGATGACAGAGATGCATAAAACTGTCTTATACACACCAGCATGCATTACAAAAACCAAACAGAAAATGGCAGAAACAGCATTCTGGACACTCTTTTTCACACAATTAAAGTGAATAGGAGTGGAGAACCGAAAACAGCAAATAAGAGCCTTAAGATAACTCAAGTTAACTGTCCTCATGTCCTCAGTCTTTGTCAATTTTTGGTAGGGCTGCACACTATTCGGAATAAAATTGATATGGCAATTAGGCGATTCATCTATCAAATCACAAATCACAAATAAATATATGTAGTAATTTTTGCAGAGTAAAGCATTGCACTGTGATCATTTACACGCTTGCTGGTCATGATACACTGTTTCAGTGTCTCAGATTGGCCTGGTGCATTTACTGCACAGAGCACACTTCATTCTGAAACATGGAGTGCGTATATTTAGTTGCTGACAAACTTAACGTTTGAAAAGGAAGAATTAATATGAAAAATTAAAATAGTTTTTTTTTATTAAATACAAAATAAAATATTTTTATTTTAAAGTGCTACACAATTTTTACAAATTATCTTAATATTTTTTATTTATTAATGATCACAATAAAATCATAATTATTAAAATACTGATTTGTGAATAATACCCACATCGTTTAGACACAAAAGGATGGTTACAGGTCTTCAGAGAAAGGAAGGGGGAAAAAATCTGCTTTTTAATAAAATCAAATCACCCCAATCATTCTAGAATGATTAATTATTACCAATAGTGATAAATAAATATTAAACATTATCAAATATATTACCAAATTTTTACCCATCGCAATATGCATCACATAAAAACAAAATATCGCAATGTGTGTTTCCTCCAATAATGGGCAGTTATTTTATTTATTTTTATTTATTAACCTACTTTGTTTTCTTTGAAGAAAAAAATGGTTTAATAAATGATGACAGAATTTGTTTTTTTTTGGGTGAACCGTTTCTTGTAATGGGTTAGGGTTTCAATGACTAAGAACTATAAAGATGGGAAAAAAAAGTCTATAAAGCTAATAGGGGCTATTCACCTGCATGAAGTCTGTGACACCCTGGATGAAGGTAGGGACCCCAGGCATGGTGACTGTTATAGAAGGGCCCTGGCCGCCTGCGGCAACAGCTCCTCCCAGTAGGGACCCCAACAACTGCTCCAGGTTTCCCCCTAAAGGATTTTCCTGAGGGGTTGACGGTGCAGATCCAGGTTGGGGAGTGCTGCTACTGGTACTACTGGACTGTGTGGGCCCAGAGCCACTGGTGGAGGTCGTGGTGGTGGATGGAGTGCTTGTGGAAGAAGACGTGGAGAAGGTGAATGTTTGTGAGGAGGATGGGGTAGTTTGGCTGCCTATGGATACAAAGAAGAGCAAGATATATTATGCAATGCCATAAACAAAAGCCTTTTTTTTTTTGTATTTCATAAGATGTCTTCGTAGAAAATCAGCCACATCAAGAGGACTGTGACCTCAGCTTAATCCCATGTCAGTTATTAAAGAACTGTTATAGACTTCACAAACAGCAGGGCACGTATTATTGCAAGAGCAAATATTATGCAAATGTACCCATCTCCCCAGTAGCGCCTGTCAGAAGCTGCCCGACCAGTCCACCGATCATCTGATTTAGAGCGATGGGAGGGAACTGTCCGGCCTGAGGGGAAACACACACATCCTTATACAACTAACACACAATGAACAAGTACAAGCCAGAACTACTATAAGAATTTATCATAATGCACAATCACGTCCGTATTTAGCCAACCACAACTCCAGGTACAGGGCATTGTATGGAAATGGTGAGAAAATGAAGCACAAAATTAAAACTTGAGGAAGTGTCTTACGCAAAACGTATTTACAAGTTATGGAACTCATAAACACCATGTTTAAAATAATATATAAATGTTATGTTTACTATAAATGTACTATACTGTAATTGACACTTATTTGAAATATGAAAGAAATTACTACCACAGTTTGCTATAGGAGAAATCTATACCAGAAGATTTTAGAGGAGATTTTTGTAAATTTTAAACATTGTAAATTGTTTTGTATTTAATAGATTTTAAAATGTAATTTATTCTTGTGATGTCAAAGCTGAATTTTCAGCATCATTACTCCAGTCACATGATCCTTCAGAAATCAGAGTTAATGCTCAAGAAACATTTCTTCTCATTATGTATGCTGAAGGTGAAACCATGATACATTTGCTCAGGATTCTTTTATAAATGTTAAGTTCAAAAGAACGATTAGTTGAAATTTAAAGGGGTGGTTTACTGCTTTTTTTCTTTGCATGATTGTGTTTATGGAGTGCAATATAACATGTCTTCGTGTTTTTTTTTTTTTTTTTAAGCCTTATTTTTCATAAATTTGACCTTTATTGTAAGCCGCTTTCTCCTCTGTCATTTGAACGACCGGTTGACTTCCTGATTCTATGAAACCACTCCCTCAGAAACAGGCATGGGCTCAGATTGGTTAGTTGGGCCGGTGTGTTGTGATTGGCTAAACTGCGCAGTGCACGTTGTCCGGAAACTTCACGCCCATCACCTTTACCGGCGAAAGTTGCATGTGCTCCGGTCAAATGTAAATAATGGTTTCAATACTGCCGTCAGTTTGAGCCAGAGTCAGACCCAGAAAGCGGCAATGAAGAGAGTCAAGCAGAACCTCCCCAAACACGGCTCTTACAAAACGTTTCTGAATGGTAAATTTTTTTTTATTATTATTATTCTATTCTACTATTATTATATAATAATTTCGATACGCTGTTACTTGAAAATGCCACTGCTGACACTTGCTAGCTTTTGAGATACGGGTTTCTCCTGATTAAACATTTAATATAACTAAATAAATGACTGAGTAATACCGCAGCTGAAGTTTGCTGTTGCGATTACATATATATTTTTTTTACTTTACACGTTTGTCTTACACACAAAATAGCATCGAACTAACTGGCTACTATAAACAAACAGCTTTGGCATTGGTTTACGTTCTTGATCAAATCGAAAAATTACTTCATAAAGTATACATGGAAAATACATTTACAAAATTAGTACATAATTACAAATTGCAGGTTCAAAATGTTTGTACGCGTTTGTCATAGACACACGAAATAGCATAATTAAGTGGCTATAACGCGAGCGCTGGCATTTGTTTACGTACCTGATAAAACTAAAACATTACGTCTGAAATTATACATGCAAACATTTAAAATTATTAAGTCTTACTTACAGGTTGTGGCCCAACAACGGCTGCCTCTGCGTTTAAAGTTGGAACTGCTTCATGTTTTAGAAACAGTTTCTTGTTTAATCCGGCATTGAATTCGTGGAGATTCTGGAAGCTGTCTTCCGTAAACTGCGCAGCACAGAGAGCTACGATTGTAATTTTCAGGAACATAATAAAACAGAAATTGTAGCCATTGTTGACGAACTACAGCGTCCATAGGAAGCCCGAACACCGAAGACATGACAGCTGGGTGAGAATAACACACTTTAGACGGCATGGCTACAGCTCTCCACTATAATTCTTCCTCTTCCACGAAGCCGCAGAAATATGGCCACGCCCCTTTTTTTGCATATTCCGGAGGGAGGGTTGATGTAAATGTATGGGTTAGCTACGTATAAAACCCGGGAAGTATCTCGTTGTAGTCCCATTCGAGTCGTTTTTGTAGGCATTAAACTTCCTGATTTTTAAAAGACAATATATCTGCTTACATTGAACTTTGCAGATACTGTTCATGCACCAACAGCAACATTACACACTATTTAAAATGAAAAAAGTGAAATCGCAATCAACCACCCCTTTAATTTTTTTGCAGCAATGTGTAGCTCAGCCTCAAACTCATTTTCACACAATCTGTGAATGGCTTAATATCGCTTTTTGTAGTTGCCTCTCTATTGAGGTAGGATAGGAGAATATATTTTAACCATTTAATAATAATAAATAAATAAATACTTGTAGATTTTGTATTAATTTTAATCTATAGATTTTTTTAACCACTTAGATTTTATATTAATTTTAATCTATAGATTTTTTTAACCACTCAGAGTTTATTTGTAAGTTCATTTGTAATTGGTTATTATTAGTTGTTATATAAGACTCAATGGAAAATTACCTTATAATTCATGATGTTCTGAAACAGCTTGTCAAAATCCCTGAACTGCCCTATGTGGGATTTACACTGCTAAATTCTAGAAATATCATGGGAATTTCCTTCACCTGTCCTGGCTGTTGGCCCATCATCGGTGGAACAGCTGCTCTGAGGTTGATAGTGGCCCCCCTTGTGGTGAAAGCGGGGCTGGCCATCCTGTGAGGAAAAGAGGGTCTGGTGAAAACCACTCTGGCCTGGGGCGGGTAAGGGGGCATGGGAGGCGGAGTGGAGCCAGAGCCGACGTTTGCTGTAGGTGGGGTGGTCTGTTGCCCCTGCTGGCCAGTAGAGGAAGCGTTTGCCATGGCCATGGCTTGCTGAGTGACTTGATGCATAATGGCTTGCATGAATTCTGGAGGTAGACCAGGAATCTGAACAGTAGGGGGGGCACCTGCAACATGCAAACATATGTGTATTATATAAAACATGCTCATGATGGTGCAATCACTCAAAATAACGTTGTATGATTATATAATTATAATTGTATAATTATTTTGATTTAATACATGGATACATACAGTTTTTTAACATTAACACCCGCCAAATGCGGGTGGATTGCAGCAGTGGCGTGTAACGCAGTCCCTCCTTCTAGCCACTTTGGCAGGTTGAATTATATATAATATATAGATTTTTAAAAATGGCATGTGAAATAATAAACTAAGTGCAATAGTGTCGTCAAAAATATAGATTTTCCGATACATATCGCTACTAAAATATCTGAAACTCTTCTCTAACCAATACTAATCCAATACTATCTCTAACCAATACTAATTATCCACAAATGAATGCACAATATCAGCTGTGCTTTCTCGCTCTCTCATGATCTCTCCAACAGTGAGTTGACACACAAACCAGCCTCCCCTCACTCACTTGTTTCATTTGCTCAGGATGAATATTGTTGCTGTTACAGGGCATGAATTTCATCCCAAGTGTGAGAACAAGCAGTTCTCAGAACTAAATTGAGTTCTTTTTTTTGCTGCTTATTGTGCTTAAACAGTCAAATACACACAAAATAATGTCAAAAGGTCCTGGCAGGGATGTTTTAAGTGAACGTAAACGGTTGAGAAAGGAAGTCCAGAAACTCTTTACAATATAGGTTCATTAGTTAACTACCTTGGTTAACATGAACTAAGAATGAACAATACTTTTACAGCATTTATTAATCTTAGTTAATATTAATTTCAACATTTACTAATACACTATTTTAAATCAAAGGTTGTATTTGTTAACATTAGTTAATGCACTGTGAACTAACATGAACAGCTGAATTTTTATTAACTAACATTAACATCTTAAAGTGACAGCAGCCTAATCTACCTGCTGCCAAATTATAAGATTTTTCACCAGTGTGAATATACAAAAAAAAAAAAAAAAAAAAAAAAAGGTTAAAAGTTCAAAAAGGTATAAAGAAATAACGTCACGTATCATTTATGCAAAGATATGGTGCCCGCAATGATCTTTGCTAAAGACAGTTTACAAAACATTTGCACAGATAACTATGTGTGAGGAAATATTGTTTCAAAATCATAATATTGATGAAAAATAATTATAGGTGTTTTATTGTCCATATCGCACTGCCCTCATATATAAACCATTCAAAATGTTGGTGTCAGTAAGGTTTTTTTGTTGTTTGCTTTGCTTTTCTTTTCTTTTAAAAAAAAGAAATTATTCATTTTATTCAGCAAGAATACATTTTATAGGATAATATAAAAGGATTCATTTTAATTAATTTATTCAGGATGCACTGAAATAAATTGATCCAAAGTGACAGAAAAAAACATTTGTCACAGTTATTTCCAATAAATAATGTTTCTTTTGGACTTTATATTCAATGAAAAATCAAAAAACTATACATAAAGTGTCTCTCAGAGGATGAAATTCAGATAATCTAAGGACTAACCAGGCTGTCCAGTGCCAGCAGCGTTCGGTTGTCCATTAGCCTGTGGGGTGTTTCCAGAGTCTGAAAAATATTAAACAACTCAAATGAAACTAATTTAATTCATTCAATTACACCCCTCCATCCAACACACACACAAATGAAACCCACCATCAATGTTCATCTGCATCATCACTACAGGCTCCATGGTTTGATGACTGATCCGGATGACTCTGGGCCCTGGCTGTCCACCCTGCTGATTGGCTGGACCAGGCTGACTGGCAGGCTGACTGGTTGGTCCCTGGCCTTGCTGATCTGATTGGCCAGTTGACTGAGGTTGACCATCAGCTGCTGGTCTGCCATTGGCTGACATGGTCACAGTTGTTCCAAGATTCAACTGCAGGGAAGTTAAATGTTAATTTAAAAATGACCGGTAACTAACTTGTTTTAACTAGGTCTACTTCAACAAATTACGATTATAGTCCCTGTGGTCTCAGTACTTCCTGAAACTTTGGAAAATGTACGTCTTCCAAAAACACCTCAGTACTCATTTATGAAGTGCTCTACAAAACTTTCACTTTCAGTGCTATGCACATTTCCCACTGCACGAGTCTCACCGACCACATCTTTACCTGCATGGGGAGGTGATGCACGCCTGCTGGAGTCAGCACAGAGGAGGTGTAGTGGGACATGGGGCGGATAACATGCAGGTGTCGAGGAGGGTTGCTAAGGAGGTTACACCGCAAGTCACTCAGGGCGACCAGGGCGTTTCCCAGGAGACGGAGGGCCTCCCCCACTAAGTTGAGAATGCGTTGGTCCTCATCCCTCTCTTGGGTCTGTTTTTCAGAGAGATTCAAAGAGATCATGCTTAAACCCCAATTAATCAACCTACTATCAAACGATTAAAACAAACTATTTAATTATATTCCAAGATCTATAAAAAGACCACACAAAAAAAAAAACATTTTGATTAGTTAAAATTTTGCTTATTTAGAGGATTTCTAATTAACTAAGTTTGGGGTCTGTAAAGGTTTTTCAGTAACACTTTATTTTACTGTGTCCTTGTTATATGTTACAAGTAGTTACTATGGTAAAAACTATAAATGATGCGTAATTGCACGCAACTAACCCTAATAGTAAGTATATGTAGTTAATAATATAACTCACTATTACACTGTAACAAGGACAACTTAAAATAATGTGTAACCTAACTAAAGTCTCTTATGCTCACCAAGGCTGCTTTTATGTGATTGAAAATATAGAAAAAAAATTAATATTATGAAATATAACAACTGTATATAATAAATATATTAAAATACATTTTAAAATGATTTAATTTATTTCTGATATCAAAGCTGAATTTTCAGCATCATTACTCCTCAGTATAACATGATCCTTCAGAAATCATGCTGATATGCTAATTTGAAACGTATGATTTGTTCTGATATATTTTCTATCCAGGATTATGACACAGACCTAATATAATAAAATGTGCTAAAAATTTTGCTTTCAAAGTTTCCACTTTAGGCCTCATCCACACTACTGCATTTTAGTTTAGAAACGGAGAATTAAAACGAATACGATCTCCGTCCACACCAGCGTTTTAGCTGCGTATTAGAATTGATCTCCGTCCACATTAAAACGACTGAAAACGCGGATCATGTGACCATTCACCTACACTGGGCATGCGCGTGCCGGTGTAAACAGGCGCATATAGGCTGTTATAGCATTGTAAAATGCAGAATTTACTTGCACAACAGCTGCTAGCAAAGACATCAACGTCAGTAACGCTTGTAATTCGTTATCCATGTTGCAGTCACTAACGTTACGTAGTCCAGGCTGTTTTTGTATGTTTTCTTCCCGGGGACGGGTCATGTGATGGGTGGCTGACGAATCAGGGAAGGATACGCCATGACTGATGACACCCAATCACAGAGCTGAGCGTGAGCCTCTGCGTCATCGTTTCTAAAGTCCTCCGTTTTGACAGTCTTCACTAAAACGCCCTCCGGAGATTCAAAACGCAAAACGGGGTCGGCAGCGTTTCTAAACTTCTCCGTTTTAGGTCTTCGTTTTTGCCGTTGTAGTCTGGACGGGAGGTGCAAACGTAGCAAAAGGTCTCCGTTTCTAAACGAAAACGCAGAAGTGTGGATGGGGCCTTAGACATCTCCATTAGTTGAACTGTAGAAATCTATATTAATGCACACATAAAATACAAATACTGATACAAGATCTAAGCTAATATCACGAGTGTAAAAGAATTATTGACTAATTATTGATATATGACTTCAAGTCAATTGTTACAGCTCATTTTTGATGTTTTTGTCCACTGAAATTGTAAAAAAAGATTTGTTTAATGTTCTGTTGGCTGAATAACTGATCTTCAATTCCAAATTTATTTGCATTCACATTCAAGTAAACATGGTGTCTGGCTAAGGTTATCAGAGAGGACAACATTTATGAGGAGTGGGCTTCTTACGTTGTTGTTGTAGTCAGCAGTTGTGGCCGCCTCTAGAATGAGGTGAGCTCTCTGAATGAAGGGCTGAAGTCTCTCCTCCACTCTCCTCAGCTCTGTTAACATCTCCACCATCTCGGCTGGGCTTGGGTGGCTGATGGGAAGACATCATCGTAACTCAATGGTTCAAAATGTAATATGCTATAGTTTAAAACATTGACCATAAGGGCATCACTAATGAACTTATTTAGATTGTGATACCGAAGGAAAACACACAGGCTCACAAAAGCTGCTACTCGGTTTATACATCCCTATGTAAATTGTAAGTGCAGTAGAGTATAAGCGTTTAGTGAATAAATCAAACAAAACAGACTCTGCTTGCTTAGTCAACTAAACAAGGCGGCTTATACTAAACATAACCTTTAGTTTTACACTCAAAAAGCAAGTCACAAGAGGTAAGAATGGTGGTTTGTTTGACTTTTTGAAGAAGTAGTGGGAGCATCTCTTTACAGTGGTTTAACAAAGACATATTATCATAGCTAAACTCCCACAGTTGGTTTTAATCATCTGCGCTGATTAACTGCGCATGAAACCGAGAAAATGACTCATCATCTGTGTGGAGTGTTATTGTATATGTATTGTATTATATGAACTGAACAGTTTTTTGATAAAACAACACTGATCACGTGCCTTAGAGTCAACGTCTCAACTGAACAATAAAACAATTGTTCATATTTTACCTAGGGAGAAAACAGTGACATATTAGGGAACCAGGTAATAAATAAAAATCAATGATGATAAAAAAAATTAAAGGGACTTTTACAGCCTAATTGGGGAAAAACTTCACAGTCATTTATTGTAAGCTACAGTTTACATTTACATTTAATCATTTAGCTTTTAATCAAAGGCTTTTATCAAAAGTGACTTAGAATAGAAGCAGTTAAACTAAAAAAAGGGCATCAATAAATTTATTTAAATTTGATCAGAGACAGATCTTAAGCCTACATAGCCACTGACTCATTCAGAAATATTACTGTATCTAATAAACGTTTCCTAAATTTCATATACAAAAAATTTAAGATAAGACATTAAAGGGGCAACATGTACAGTAATGCTATTTGCACATACATAGGATAATGATGATGATAATAATAGCCTAATATTAAAAGCAGTACTATGACACTCATATAGACTTTACACCTTGCAGAATTTGCAAAAAGTTAGTAAATTATATTTAAATAAGAGCAAATATCAAAATGTCATGTTTTTTTTATAGCACTAGTCTGATGGTGCTAAAACAGTGATGGGGGCATCTTTGCTCAAAGTACTTTAGGGAAAGCAATACAAAGTGACAACTTGGCAATCCCTCAAAGTCTATGTGGTGTTTTTAATATGCTTTAAGACAAACCATGTGCAAATTCATAAGTCAACACCATTGCTATTTAGTATTTTTAAGAGTCTCCTTAAAACTGCATTGATCTAAAGACAGTCTCAAAAAATTTGGTTTGAAATTGCTGGTGTTTCTGACATCACAAACTACCTTGTAACCAATCACGTCAGCGCGTGATCGTCAACGAGCGGATCTCTGAGCTGGTGTGAGTGAGCGGAGGCAGGGCTAATTTGCAAAACCACGTGTATTAAATGAGGCAATGATGTAGAGTTACATTCAAGCTATTGAATGCATTAAGACATTTTTTCCCAAAAAAAGTTTAAATATGTCATTTTGGTGACCAAAGATGAGTTTTAAAGGATACAATTATTGACTACAGGGGGACTTTAAGCAGCACAACTGTTTTCAACATTGATAATAATAATAAGACATTTTTAAAAGCAGCAAATCGGCATATTAGAATGATTTCTGAAGGAGCATGTGACTCAGCTTTGCATCACAGGAATAAATAATATTTGAAAAATAGAAAACAGTTATAAATTGTAATAATATTTCATAATATTACTGTTTTACTGTATTTATGATCAAATAAATGGTGAGTTTGGATTGCATTTTACTTGATTCAAAAACATTTTAAAAAATCTTACTGACCATAAACTTTTCAATGGTAGGCTACATATAATCTTAATATAAATATAACTATTTACAGCTCAGCAAGATGTTAGTTTCCTAATTCAGCGAGACAAATCAAAGAGACAAACCCACATTTCTTAACCCTGATGTCAAATGTCAACAATGCCTAGGTAGACTGAAGTCATGCCTACTCGATCACTACTGAAACTGTCTCCTGGATTAAAGAACTTCCTCTGTTTTCTCATGTTGTAGGCGGTTGATTTTAAACAAAGTGTCTGTATATTTCCTACAAATTTCATTATTAGGCCAAATCAAAAGGTAAAATGAGACAAAAGCAACATTGTTGTCAGGTGTTTAAGAAACTGAAAGGCGGAAACTCACATTTCTTTTTTTCCCCAAAATTTGTTAGTCATTCCTCAGTAAGACACAAAATCAGTCTTTCATGTGGCAATTCACTGGTAATTTATATGGGGAAATTTTCAGCAAATACGTGACTCGTAGTTTGAGGACAAATTAAGATAAAAAAATAGAACTGTACACCTACTTCTAATTGAGTTTTCTTATGTATAATAGGGATGACAAGTTAATTTGTATCACATGCATTATATTTGTATTATATTTGTTTGTATTATATACCCCAAGCCATAACTCTAGTCTTCCAAAAAAACACTTTAGAAATCACCAGATTTCTTCCCACAATATTAAAGCCATGACAGTGGAAGTTTGAGCAACTATAAACCTTAACCACATTTATAGTAAACTAATACTCAACCATCCAAGTGGACATTCGCAGACCTATTAAAATCACACCCCAAAAATACCCCAATCTGTTAAAATAACATCAAGTGTGAATAACCGATGACTAAAACAATGACAAAGAGATATGAAAAGTGTGCTCATACACTCCAAACTGCAATTTACAAACACATTCAGCTCTTTTACATACAAAAACAGTGATCAAACTTGAAAAATTACAACAACAACACACCATTAAAGTAACACTAGGTTACTTTTCTTTTTTTTGCTCTCGGGGTCCCCCTACAGTTGGGAAACAGTATTGTCCTCTACTACTGTCGTAAACTCTGTCATACATGCACGTGCATTTGTTGACAACGATGATAGCCCAGAACACTGTAGGAGTTCACATGCAGGTGTTCTGCTTGCGTCGCGTGTGAAGTGTCTTCATCCAGGTACAGTGGCATATATTTCAGCATGTCATATGAATATAATTTCATGGGTTTTATTTTTTTTCAAACGACAAATGATCGTGATGCTCACGTTTACAAGCCAGCGTCATTATAGTAGCCTAGTCTATTGGTTACCGTTTTACTGAATCTATATGATACTTCAATGCAATGTTTGAGTGGTAGATATAATAACCATATATCGTCAATATTATAATATCAAGCTACCATAGATGAATCTGCAAATTTTACAAATCGATTTATTATAGCTTGAGGCAAGACAAATAAACAAATATCACAGACATGTTAGGTATCCTAAAATATTATTTTGTACATCTTATATATTTACTTGAAAGAATGTAGCCCCTACCAAACTTGTACACGCCCTTTAGACATAGGCTTTTGATATTTGAAAGTCCGCATCGGTCGAGCATAGGGTTGCCACCTTTGAAGTGTGAAAAACCGGGACACAGATTATTATTATTTTTTGTGGTCTGAGTCTGAGTTGTAGGTTGTAAATAGTATTTTCTTTGACACTGGTGGCTCATCCGACTTTGTTGTGTTATCCTCATAGACAGTGGTTATCCTCCTCGTCCGTCTCTCTCCCCATTTCACACAATAGATGTAAATAGACATATTTTAAAAAGCTATCTAGCAACTAAACTCACACTGTATCATCTTGGATGTGTGTTGATGCGCGCGCGCGACCGACCGACAGCACAGGCAGCTGCTAGGCGATAAGTTGAGCTTCCAATCAAATAAAAGTAAACGCCTGGCATTTGCCAATCCACTGTTTTACCCGTTTTTACCATGTTTTTTACCCGTTTACGGACACAGGATTGGATGTACTGTACACAACTATGAAGAAAACACAGTAACAGTAAACGGAAACGGTTTAATTTGAAACCAGGAAATTCTACTTTAGAAGTACATTTTCACAAAAAAACGGGACAATTCGTGTCCCGGGAAAGAATATGAATTTTCTGGGACTGTCGCTCAAAAAAGAGAATAATCCCTGGAAAACCGGGACGGGTGGCATCGGGCACCCCTCCTCCTCCTCCAGCTCACGCCAGCGAGGAAACGCTGGCCCAATGTTGATCCTCGTTCTGCCTTTAATACGATCACTTTCTCGTTTCCTCTTTTTGCTTTCCTCCGACAAAACCTTTGCTTTCTTGCTTTTCTGTGCTGCTTTGGCCATGACTATAACATTTGGCAAACAAACGCTAGTTTGGCTCGCACGTCCGATTTTAAGGAAGTGGGGGTGGTGGTGGAAGTGACGTATATGCCGTAAAGCAGTCAAATTTTGTAGTTCTCTTTGTTCGCCGGTTACTACCCGAAACCCGAAGTTTAAAAGTACGATTAAAAACGCTATAGACCCCGTCAGGCTATGGCAGACGTGTCATTCAACCTATTGTAAGTCGATGTACCATCACAAGAGACTTGGAAATATATTATTAAGGTTGAAAAGTTACCTGGTGCTGCTTTAAGGCCTTATAAAATAGTAAAAAAATAAATAAATAAAAAAGCTGATTTTTGTATTATTATCTTAAGTGGGTTTATTATATAAATTTTAAACTACACTGTAAAATAAAATGGAAAAATAATAAATTAACTATTTATCAATAAAATGTTATTAAAGGGGTGGTATAATGCCCCATTCACAAGATGTAAAATAAGTCTCTGATATCCCCAGAGTGTGTATGTGAAGTTTTAGCACAAAATACCCCCACAGATATTTTTATATTGCATGTTAAAGTTGTCACTTTTTGAGGGTGAGCAAAAACACACTGTTTTGTGTCTGTCCCTTTAAATGCAAATGAGCTGCTGCTCCCGACACAGAGGGAGGAGCTTCAAGAGCGTCGACTCACACAGACATGCACTGAATATTTCAAAAACTGTTAGCTTTTTATGTTCAAATCGGATTCAGACAAAGATGGAGAGACTCAAGAAGTGACAACATGTAGAATGCAACAGGACATTTCTGAATGATTAGTAGATGAATTTATGTTGCTGATGTGGAGTTATCTTCTAGTCATTGATTAGCATATTCTGTCATGATAATCTATAAATCGTGTTCCCGGGGGCGGGGTTTATGTAAATGTTAGGGTTAGTGATGTCACTAACCCATGAGGAATGTCGTGTAGTCCCTACCAGCCGTTTGTTGTAGTCCTTAAAAAGCAATTTCTTTGAAAGCAAATATCTCCCTTTGCTTTGAACTTAGGGCTGGGCGATATATCGATATAAAAATATATCGATATATTTTTAGATGCGATATGGAATTAGACCATATCGCATATATCGCGATATAGTTCAAATTTGCACTGTGATCTTTGCTACAAGCTGCTGCGTGCTTTTGAAGCAGTCTGCGTCTCAACAGCCCAGTATACAACGCGACAATTACTCACATTAAATGTTTACGCAGAGGAACAGGACACTGCAGTTCTCAAAAGTTCATTATTTGCATGTGCTTTAAAGCCTTGCCGGTTAAACATGTCATTCGCTGCTGATGCGCTGTTCTAACATGCGCTTATCTGCGCGCAAACCCGACGCGCGCATGCACTAAAAGCCTGTCTAACAGCGCCTGGATACTGGACTAAGTTATCTTTCGAGTCTTTTTGAGCTAATACTGTCAAATACACTCAAGGTTTACATAAAGAAAGTTGATTATGTCTAAACTGAAAGAAAACCGGGAAAATTGAGAGAAATCTGCTTGTCATATGCGTACATATTAGACGTGCGCTTTCAGGTCTTAAAGAGACAGTAGCCCTAATAGTAAACATGAAGCCGCTTGTCCTTAAAGGGATAGTTCACCCAAAAATAAACATTTTGTCATTCTTTACTCACTCTAATGTTGTTCCAAACCTGTATTCAATTATTTCTTGTGCTGAACACAAAAGAAGATATTTGGAAGAATGTGGGTAACCAGACAGTTGCTGTTCCCCATAGGAAATAAATATAGAAGTCACTGGGGAACATCAACTGTTTGGTTACCCATATTCTTCCAAATAACTTCAACAGAAGAAAGAAACTTATTCAGGTTTAAAACAACTTGAGAGAGTAAATGATGACAATTAAACATTTGGGGAGAACTATCCATTTAATGTTAATAAAACAACAAAACGCAGAGGACATCACACACTGCTCTTGACTGAGAACTTTAATAGTAACTTTAATAAGAATCAATGTATAATTTATACAGTGAAGTCCATATTTGGCTTTGACTTTGACTGAACATTTGCTCTCACTTTGTGGAAAAAATATCGAGATATATATCGTATATCGATATTCAGCCTAAATATATCGGGATATGACTTTTGGTCCATATCGCCCAGCCCTATTTGAACTTTGAGCGTTGTAACTTTGCAGATGTTGTTTATGCTCAAACAGCAACATTACACACTAACTAAAGTTAAAAAAGTGAAATCATAAATCAACCACCCCTTTAAGCTAAATAACTAGATTATGATTATGAATAAACAGGTCCTACTTGAGGCCGGCTGGAGGGGCTGGAGCTCCCTCAGTCTGGGTGGCGGAGGAGGAGGATGGTGGGGTACTGGAGGGAGGAGGAGAAGTATCCATGGGCTGTGCAGAAGGAGATGGAGTGGAAGTGGAGGAGGTGGGTGGAGGTGCAGAGTCCTCCTGGGAAGAAGAGGCATCTGTGGGCTGCCCCTAATAATACAGACAGAGATTAAGGGATAATCAAAGAATCAATAAGAAATGTCCATGCACATTTATTCATCCTGATACCAGGGTATGCAATTAGCAAAGCAACATAATTCTCAACGAAATCGCTTACCTCCAGTCTTTGGATCACAGCATTGGTGTCTCTCAGCAAGTTCTCAGCCAATAGCAGTCGCAGTCTGGGCTCACTTTGCAATGACTGGTCCAAATCTATCTGAACATTCACAGAGCCATTGGTCTGGAAGAAAGAAAGAGTATAAATATATGTACTGAATAAAAATAATATAATTTTTGCATAAGAAAATCTGCAACATTTGTCTTTTAAAATAAAAAGAGAACTTTTTTTTCCGCAAAGACAAAATTAAATTTGTATATATATACACATACATGTATACATACAGTGTATATGTATGCATGTATGTATATACAGTATATATATATATATATATATATATATATACACACACATAATAAAAAACAATTCTTGTCTATGTACACTAAGGGTGTCGCAGACGCAATAAACCGGTGTTGGCAATAACAGTATTATTTCAAATGAATAGTAGCCTACACGTATGATAATATGGCAATATGGCATGTAAACTATCCAGCGCCAGGATCTGTTTGACATTCCAACATGTTGTCGGTATTGCACCTTAACGCTGGTTGCCACCTGTCGGGCAGTCAAAAATCACAAGCAGACACAGCGCGCAGCTGCAACTGCCGCGTTAAAGCATGTTGTCGGATATAACAAACGAGACACTCTACCCGCACTCCAACAAAGTAAGCTCGCCAGTGTGGAAGTTTTTGGATTCTGCGAAATTGACTCATTAATCAGCCTAGTCTGCAGGACTTGCTGATCAACAGTGAGCATAAAATGGGGCAAAAGCAAAACCACCAACCTCTTCACCCACCTCCACCTCTTTTATCTTGTACAGAGAGCAAGTAGACATTATATTGTCCTAGTCCTAAAACAGGAAATGTTACATTACCTGTTAATTGCGGACGCCTTTCTGTGTTTTGTTATACTTACATCCCTTTTAGTCCAAAAGTGTGCTCATTCAGATAAAAACTTATAGATTATCGTCCGTTTACTTCAGATATCTTTAGAGAGTAGTTTCTTCCTATTTTACCCGAAGTAGAACGATGTGAGGATTATGGCGGATAATTTGTGTTTCATTCATACTTGACGACACGCACTCGCGCAGAAAGTCCACAAGTAAGACTCATGAGTAATAAGTTACAGGAAATCCCCAGTATGGACAAAGACATCCAGCGTTTGCTGTAGCTGAATAAAACGCATATAAAGACATTTTGACGGATTAAACCTGAAGAAGAATAACACACCATTGTGACAGTATATGGTTTATCTTCAAGCCATCTCGGGTACGACCACATGAACGCAATCGACCACATGAGCATCTACACTTTGAAAGCAGTCGGGCTGAATGCATTTTCAACTACCTCTAGAAGTGGTTGAAAGTGGACAAGCTCAAAACGTTTTAGACCCCGTTCACACCTGTATTTAAAGTCGTCCACTAGGGATTGGATTGGCGAAAACGGCTCTTAATACCAGGTGTAAACAGGGCTTTTGAGAAATTATGTGATATAATGTATATTATAGGGCTGAACGATTAATTGCATTTGCGATAATATCGCGATATGATGAAACGCGATTTTGTAATCACAAAAGCTGCGATTACACTCTGGTCAGTGGTCACGTGACACGCGATAGTAAAGCACAAAGCAGTCTGCACTGCAGATGAAGCATCAACTTGGCACGCTACGCATATAGGCCTGGCATAGGCTACAGGAAAGAACAGTTTGTTTAATTTATGTGATTGTGTTATAGATTCTCTTCAACGATTCTGTATGGATTCAGATAATTTCAAAATCGAGTCTGAGCTTAGTTTTAAACACAGATGCGTGATGACGCTGCGTGTGCTTTATAAACAACTGTATTCTGCTTGCTTCTAATTCCCGTCACACACACACATTCGAACCTTCCGAAAAATAGTCTTTCATACAGTTCGGAAAAGTTGAAGCGAATTGGACATTCGTGGGCTTCATTGCACTGACTAGAAGATCATTTGGCACTCGCTGTGAAATACGCGCGCTTGATGTTACTCTAGTAGTGCACGGTCTCGCCCGCCTGTATTTTCCTTACAAATGCTCTATAAAGGCATCATATGTCTTTTGGAATGCAGTTGGCTTATATATTAAAAATAAAAATATGAAAACCATCGACAGAAGCTGCTTTCAATTTCAAATACTCACGCCCACTTTGTGAAGAGCGCTCGCACATGCGGCCGTGAGCGACTCTGTCTACGTGGTTTAAATGTACTTGCATCTCAAAATGCGTTTATGACGCAAAATTAATGTAAACAGTCAGTTATGTCTTAAGTTATTAAACAGACAGGACAAACCACATCTTATATTTCAAAAGAGATCTGTGCATTAGTGTGAAGCAGCTTATCGTATCTAAACTGAGAAAGAAACATCACTTAATCACAGCTCTTGAATGGAAAACATTCAGACTACTCTTAAATACTGAAAGCACTCTTTGGTTATTGCTTGTAATGTTTTTTCCCCTCTTTGTTATTGATAGCTTTTATGTTTTGAAGCTATTCTTTTATATAGCCTATTTAAAATTCTTAACATGTAATTGTATTAATTTCGTTTTTTTTAATGTGTAATTATTTTTAAAAGTAGCCTACTTATAATTACATATGTAATTAAATAAATATTTAAAGTTGTATTAATACGATTAATTAATAAATCGGCTCATGAGGTGCCTAAAGATTCACATCCATATTTTACAATGATTTATTGCTTGTGTTTGTTGAATAATATAAAAGATAAAGGTAAAAGAGCTTAAAAAATAATCGCATATTAAATCGCAATCGCAATATTGGTCAAAATAATCGCAATTAGATTATTTTCCAAAATCGTTCAGCCCTAGTATATTATGAGAAAGTTAAAGTGTTTTTTTGACCTTGGATGCATGTAAACCTGTAGTAGGAGACCTCCAAAACAAAATTAGGAACCTTTCAAATATCATAATACAGGCACTTTAAAATGTATTGCTATGATGGCAAAGCAGTAATTTCAGCATTATTACTCCAGTCTTCAGCGTCACATGATCCTTCAGAAATCATTCTAATATGACGATTTGGTGCTCAAGAAACATTTCTTATTATCAATGTTGAAAACAGTTGCTTTGCATAATATTTTTGAGGAAATAGTGATAGTTTTTTTTATTTTCTTTGATGAACAGAAAGCTGAAAAGAACTGCATTCATTTGAAACAGAAATCTTTTGTAAAATATTTGACTCTCCTTGAGATAAATAAAATTATAAATGTTTGGAAAAAAAATAATCTTTAGTTCACAATGGTACTTACCCCGGTGCTGGTATTGACTCGTGGATTCCTTGCATTGTCTCCCAGGCCTGTCATCATCTGCTGAATCGACATCTGAGGAAAGAGAACATTAATCAAAAAGTACAAAAAAAATTATATATCAAGCAATACAGTCATATTAAATCACCTGAACATAAAAAAAGTTTCTACCTGAATCTGCTGAGGGTCCATAATGTTAACCGGAACATTAAAAGTACCCAGCATGACGTAGCTGTTAGCATTGCGGTCATGCGTAGGCCCAAGAGGGGTCCCTTGGGAGCTACTGGTTGAATTCGGGTTCTGATTTCCTCCCTGTGACACCCCAGAAGACCCTGGTACGCCACCCGAGCCGGAGCCCGGTTGGGTGGTCTGCGGTGGGGCGCGCTCTACGAGGTGAATGACTTTTCCGTCCACGTCTAGACAGAGATGGATGAACAGAAACAGTACAGAAAAAAGTCACAAGGCTGGAATGGAATTATATTCAAGAAGTAACACTATGGCAAAAATGGAGTTCCTTTGTACGATTTACTGTTTTTATGCAAATCAACTCACTGTACTCTGTTAGGGTTTTCTCATCTTGAAGTACTCTGCCCTGGTAAATGAGTCTTTGTTTGTCAACAGGAATTCCAACGGAGGGTGATATGTGCTCCTTGAACTCTTTCACGGTCATCTACGTAGTGAAACGAGAAGCTGTCATTTTTGAAAAGACAATCGGCAATGGACTACTGTCTTAGTCTGCGGTCACATAACTCGTTCTTCACCTTAAATTGTGGTGGACAAAGGACACGTGACAATGTGCAAAATATTTTTTTTTAAATCCAGCTCACCTGTGCCTGAACGGTGTAACTCCTGCTCAGGGAATCCAGGGTTTTCACAGTCACTTCTATGTTACTGCTTGCTTGTTCTTCCATTCTGTCTGCATTATGCAAGAAAGTTTTTTTTTTTTTTAAATACCTGATTCCACTGAATACATACAATTCTATAATAACCTAACGTTACACGGTATCACTCTCACAAGGAAAGCCGTGTTATGTTCATAAAGGCCACAACTGATACACAACTGTCAAACACACCCCACCCTTCCAGAAATGTCTTGCTTTAACAAGAAGCTTATTCTTAGAAACATATGTTTTTAAAACCGTAAAAAAAAAAATTAAACTATAAACTGAAAATATTATTTTTAAAGTCCAAACGCCTGCTAACGTTACTAAACTGCTAACATTCGTTTGGGTGCTAAAAAAAACCATCAAACAAGTGTTCAGCCAGCCTTTTTAACATAGCATTTGTCCATTTATTAAAAATACATTGCTTATTCATCCATTTTGACAGGCTGTCAGTGATAAACTAAACAACAATTAGTAATAATCAGACAAATTAACGTGCGCTTTGAGCTGCGCGAACATGTTAGCTCGCCAATGTTTTTCCTACCTCAAGACGCGGGTATTCCTGATGGAAATTCGTTGTTTTGCATATAGGTTAAGCTTTATTGGTTTACTAATAACAGTGTGGTTGTATTTTGTGCTTGCTGGTATAAAACCCGACTAGTTAAAACATTATTGATGCAGCGAAGCTAACAGCCTCGCGCTATCATGCTAACCGGTGTCGCGCGACAACAAGCTCGAGGAAGTATACGATGACGTCACATCGTCCACATCAACTTCTACTAAAGGACTACAAGATTTAAAATAAAATAAAATCTAAATTCTCATATTGGCATATTGGGTATTCATTATTTTAAATTTAGAAGTAATAATCATAAAGTTAAGTTGAAAATAAAATGTTATTTTTACACGGATGCACAAGGCCTATTTTTGGGAGAGAGAGAGAGAGAGAGAGAGAGAGAGAGAGAGAGACCGAGAGACCGAGAGAGAGAGAGAGAGAGAGACCGAGAGACCGAGAGAGAGACCCTCACTTCTAATCCACATCTAACAAAATCGCTAAGGTAATAAACAGAAATGTCACTATTATCAAACAAAACGTTGATGTAGCCTACATTTTCATTAAAGCTAACCCACCATGAGATTTAGACACAAAACACATTTTTCACATTTCTTATTTGTTCAGTTTGCATTTGGTTGTGCATAAATAATCTTTTTGATTTGAATAAATATCCATAGACAATGCGCATATATACAGTGTGTATTTGCACCAGCTAACCTTCAGCAGTGGTCTGGCTTTCTGTGGAACAGTCAGACCACAATTTCCAATTATGTTATGTATTTATTTTCTGGTTGGAAATAGACAGTCATTCGATATTTCTTTGCTTTCAACAGTCATCAGTTTTCTTAAATCTGTACACTACAACAATGTGCTTAAAGGAATGTGATGGATAGCACTGTAATGTAAACACTGAGATCCATACAGATTACACAGCAAATACAACAAATATTTGAATATTCAAATATTTTTAAGCCTTTAATGATTATTTAATGAAAATGAACAAACCACCATTGATAGTTTAGATTACACAGGGCTAATTTTAATTAAATAGCTGTGTAATTGACATAGAAATGGACAAAAACACTGACTAGTCATGCAATGCAAAGAGGACAACAGTGATGCAGCATATTAATAAATACATTGAGGGGGCAATGGAAAATGGAAAAAAGGTGAGCCAAATTGGGAGTGAGAGAAGGGGAAGTGCCCCTGTGGAACAGTGCAGAGGCGTCAACTGATGAAAAGACCCGTTCAAGCATGATATATATATCAATGTAGGCTATGGTAGGCCTATATGCAGGGGAAAAAAACCTGATGGTGCACAGTGCTGTTAACGCTGGCACTGGTATTCTAAATCTATAGATTATAGCATGCCCCCATAACTTCAGGAGAATACATAATTATAATTGAACACCCTTACACTTTTATTTAGATGTGATCTTATAATTCTCCATCTCTCAAAGCCCAAGAAATCATTGCAGTATCTGATGTAAAGAAAGCTTCAAATTGTTTGAATTGTATATCGAATAAAAATGTGCATAGCTCTCTGGGGGTAAAAAAACTGAAATTCAGCTGGATCGTCCACATTTTACTGCAATTCCCACAATAGTTTGATCATGCAACAACGTGATGAGCAACATTTCTGCAAAACATTTTCATGTCAGTTTCTGTCTTTATAAATCTTGATTTCTTCATGTGTAACAACAGGATGAATTTCATGGAATTAGGATTAAATCTGATCATATGTATGTTTTATAAATGAGACCCCTGGACTGTCTGCTTGCACTGTGTCAGCTGAAGTTTGCTGCATTGCAATAAATATATATGTTTATTCAAATATATTAGCCTATTTAATAAGAGTGAAACAAACTTGTGGTTTAAAGATGCAGAGGTAGGCCTACTGTAAGTGGAAACATTGCAGCTATTTTTTTTTTACTGAAATCAGTGAGATGACAGTTATGATGCAATTTCTCACTCCCACAGGTTACCAGCAGCTGCAGAAATCTCCACTGTCCAGGGCTGCGTTTTTCAAAAGCATAGTGAGCTAAGTTGATCGTAGAGACCATTGGTGGCAAGTAGATCTGTGATTGGTAGTTCAGCCCAGATCTACATCAATCGTACTGCAGTGTGACAAATGAGAATTCACAGGTAAGGCTTCTGCTTGTTGCACATGACATATCTTTTCATGAGACTGACCGCTTTAAAAATATAATTTATATTTAATATAATATAAATCTAATTATATATTCATATTTATTAATTATGTATTCATATTTACCACAGCAACATAAAAACACTTGATGTTCAACACGTTGAGGTAATAATCTGTTTTGATGGTCCCCTTGTTTTGTCAAAGTTATGTTATGTTATATTGTGTTTCCCCTGACCTAGTTTTCCTGTGTGTTTGATTTAGTCTTTATATTCACCTGTGGCTTCTTCCCATCTATTAGCTCATTAGTTCCTTTTGTTAGCTCTATGTATTTATACCCTGTGTTCTCTATCCATTCTTGTTCATGTTATGTTGTGTGTAGTTTGAATATCTTTCTATTCTCCTGAGTGTTGTCGTCATTAAAGGACTGTTATTTTGAATCTCCTTCGTCTTCGTGCTATTTACACACGCAAACCGTGACAGAAGAATGGACACATACGGTTTAATTTTTGCTGTGTTGTTTCCCTTTTTGATTTTCGTTTTTTCCCTTTGGACCTACCGTCCAGCTTCTTTGCCTCAAGCAGGGAGACCTTTCGCTGGAAGAACACACATGGGACTTCCTCCATCTTGCATGCTAGATGATACAAGGACCGCTCACTCTTTTCATTTTACTACCCCGTCCTGTGCAAGCGGTCCAAGGCACACATTTCAGCAGATGGACCCTGGGAAAACTTTGCCGCATTCGTGGTGTGGGTGCTGGTGAGCAACGACTCACCGTTCACCATCGGCCCGGCTGAGGACCACACCAGCCCCACTCCATATCTAGAGATCAGACATCCACCACCAAGATGGAGATCATGCAGCAGACCGTGGACTTCACCCTGCCACAACTGACGAGCCCAAACTTGAACACCGGACGGAAGGAGTCTTCGGCCCGGAGCCTGAACCAAAAGGTGTGTCTGACCAGGTGTGAGAGCCCGCTACATCGTGTGCTACCGAGGGAGCGTTAGTGGAGTTCGATGGCCGGGAGGAAAGCCCCGCCCACAACCCCCTTGTAGTGGATGTTTGCTATGCTTGCGGGAACCTTTTTCGGACTGTTAGAGGTGTTTGTGGATATTCCAGACCCAACTGGTTCCGCCCAGCCCTGAATCTCTGGTAATCCCTTCCAGCCTCCTTCTCCCGCTTCCTCTAACAGTCCCTCTTCATCTCCTGCACTGAACTGTGTGGATCTGCTTCAGTCCTTCAGGCCATCAGCTCTGCCTAGTCCAGAGGATCCCCTGGCTCAGTCTCCAGTCTCTGAACCCAACACTCCACCGCGGTCTCTCGACGCATCGTCTCTGCCTTGGCTCCTCCCTCGTCTCTGCCTTGGCTCCTCCCTCGTCTCTGCCTTGGCTCCTCCCTCGTCTCTGCCTTGGCTCCTCCCTCGTCTCTGCCTTGGCTCCTCCCTCGTCTCTGCCTTGGCTCCTCCCTCGTCTCTGCCTTGGCTCCTCCCTCGGCTCCACCGGAAACCCTCAACCTTACGACTCCACCAGGCTCCCTTGTCCCACAGGTTCCGCCTTGGTCAGGCGTAGTTCTGCCTGCAGCACCTTCGGCCCCGTCTGGCTCCGGCTTCGTTCTCCATTTCAGTGCCAGCGTTGTTGCGTGGGCTCTACCTGGGTCTCCGTCTCCATCGGCCATCCCCAGGGTGGTGCCTGTCAAGTCTTCCCTCGCCCTTGGACTTCTGTGTTTTGTTTAACCCCTCTCCAGTCCCTCGTCCCCCTCCAGAGCCCCCTGCCTCCTCTGAACTCTTTACAGCACGAGGTTGTGCCTTCCAGGAGGAGGAGCTTCTTTGTTTCATTGAGTTTCCCCTGTGACATAAGGGCTGTTTACACGACACCGTTTTCAACTAAAAAGTAAAACTTATGCATTTTGGCCGTTCATTTACACGTCGACAACAGCATTTTGGGTGGCTGAAAACGCAAACTTTTGAGTGCGTTTTCAAAGTGCAAATTTTTTAAACCGTCTCCGTGTAAACGACAAAAATGCAAATCTCTGAAAACAACGACGTCATGCACATGCGTATTGCAAATTCAGTCAACAGTGTTTCATCGCCATCTAATGGCCTGGCAGCAGAACACAGCGTTTTTAGTCGTTTTCGCAGATCCGTGTGAATGGGGATCGTTTTGACAATGGTGTTGTCTGTACGTGGGAAACTCAAAGGGAAAAACTTCTCAGTTTTAAGCCGTTGTCATGTAAACGTACCCCTAGTTTTCCCATGTGTTTGATTTAGTTATTAGTCACTTCTTGCCCATCAATTAGCTCATTAGTTCCTTTTGTTAGCTCCATGCATTTATACCCTGTGTTCTCCATCATTCTTTGTCCAGTGTTGTCATTAAAGGACCGTTATTTTGGATCCCCTTAGTCTTCGTGCTGTTTACACGCGCAAACCTTGACACCTTTAAACATTCTATTGACTAATTAACGTTACACCTACATATCAACTAGCTCTCATTAGAGTATTAGCAGACTGTCTGCTTAATATCGGCAAACTCTTTATTGTGATGGTCCCCAACAAACATTCTACTGACTAAATATAAGTATCTTTGCAACTACATATCAACTTATTCCACTAACCCTATACCCTTAACAGTCTACTAATACTCAACTACTAGTATGAGTTGACAAAGGTTAAACGGTACTTCTAGTAAAAAAAAAGTCTAAAGGGGCCTATCAAAATAAGGTGTAACCCATGTTGAAATGGCCTCACCAGAAACCAACTATGGAAAGAAGCAGGGGCGGATCTAGGGGGTGGCCAGGGGTGGCCGTGGCCACCCTTTGCCTAAGCTTGGCCACCCCTTTGGCCACCCCTCTCACAACTGCTGTTTCTGTCTCTTTTTTTATCGTCAAGAATTACATTTTTTTAACGCAGAACCGTACTCTTTAAGACCACACACAAAAAAAAAGTGAGACGCGCACTCCAACTGCACCTCAGCGCCAGCGCAAGTCAAACGAGTGCGGAAATGTGCAGGTGCCGAACGAGCTTCAGCAGAACAACAGACAGTGATATACGCATAGTAAATAGTCAATGTTTCTCAACTGGTGGGTTGCAAGACCGTCGCTAGTGTGCAGTCAAAGAAACAACAAGCGTAAACCTTTTCTGATGCCACTTTGAAAGATGTGTGTGAAAGCTGGTGACACTTCTGTCAGATGCTGAGAAAAGCGGCGCGCGTTGTCCTACATTAGTTGGCTATCTTCGGTAAGATGAGATTTTGTCAGGCCAAATGTCAGTAAAACTAACTTTACTGTCCTGTCAGACGTTGTACTGTGCAAATACGGTGCGCAAATGCGGCGTGTTTTGACGTCAATTGACTCGTGAAATAATCAAAAAGGCGATTAAAGCTGTGTCAAAACTGCATGCATGCATCATGTATTTGTTACAACTCTGACTAAAATAATCTGCTATGTGAGATCACAATATAAGGCACAAACTGATGTCATTTTTAAATGTAGCCTACAAATAAATATAAGCACTGTGCATTTGTACTAGCTGGCGTTAATTTGTAAAGAGGACAAAAATGGATCATTTTTAAACCCATAAAATAACTAATTTTACATTCTGGCATTTATGTGCTGTTGACTTCCGCCTTGTTCACATTCTTGAACATGGGGATTCAAAAGAGACATTTTTTTCCCTTTTTAATTTAGGTAGCCTATGATAGAACTGTTGCAATATTTATTTTGACAACTAATATGCAGTGTTAACTTTTTCAGTTGCAACTTTTTTTTTTTGACAAACTGGTTGGTTGAAGAATTCAATGATTATATAAAATTCACTGAAGGTTGATTAATCTTTGAGCTACAGTAGTTATCTGCATGTCTCATTCATGAAGGTGCAACAATGTAGAACAAGCTATTGGGGGTTTTGAGAACCAGAAGCAAGCTAACTGAGCAAGTTGAACTTAGTATGTGCCCCTTTATTAATATGCCTGAGGTGGTGAATAATAATAATAAAAAAGATAAAAATTCACTCAGTATTCCATGATTCCTAATTCAATACTATCTCAATTACAAGTATAAGTATAAATTAACTGTATTCAGTAGTGTAGGCACTAAAACAGTCCAATGCTTATAGTCAAACTCATTTTTAAATTAAAATAATACAAATTTCTGTGCCACCCTAGACTGGTTGCTGGCCCTTGCCTGGCCACCCCCATGAAAAAATCCTGGCTCCGCCACTGGAAAGAAGTGAGCTTGAAAGGAAGATGGATGCTGGAAAAATAGTTGGAAATTGTGACACAATGGGCTGTTTATTCCATAAAACATATACCATAAACATGTAAGTTAGTCCACAAACAAACATAGGTGCCTTTGAGTCTGAATATCGATACGATGAAAGTGTCGTGAGCAGTAAGCAAATTATTCCAAATTGTTCCCAGACATTTGAATCAATTTCCATGACCTTTCCAGCTATTTCTGATTACTGAGTAAGAATTTTTAGAAATCATTTCAATACTGATTTGCTTATAAATTATTCAGACCAATTTGTGAGTTGATTTTAATTATTTATTAAAAATAAGTGACTCAAAACAATGGTTTACTTACAATTCAGACTTGACCAAGGGTTTCAGCAGGTGACTTTTACTGTACACAAGCTCTAAAACCACAAACATGTAAATCTACATTTTCCAGGCTTGGGACATTGTAAAATTCCTTGATATTTATAGGTTTTGACCTGTTATATAAATCTAAGATGGCAGACTTAGAAAAAGAATATAAACATACATTTCATTCAATACTGTAGTGTCAATGAAATATTTTATTTCAATTAAAATAAATAATTTTACCCATTCTTTTGTGTTTTGTTAGCTTAGAAACATGACTATAGTCAAACTGTATTGTACTTAATTGTGAGATCACAGAGCAGTAATTGGCCGTCTGTGGAAATTATATGTGGAAAGCAACAAATCAGTCACTTTAGTGGTTCCTTTTCAGCACCTTATTAAGATTTTGTCCCTGATTTGCCGTCTAGATGATTTTCCGAAAGTCAAAGCCAATCTTCAGATTTTTGGCAATCTGAGTTGAGTGCTTTCGCAGAAAATTGCATGTATGTAATGACGCTGTTAGCTTCAGACTATGATTTCGTCCAGTCGCAGAATGTCAAACAAGTTTAATATTTTGGGCCGATTTTAGAACACTTTGTTTTCATTTGTCACGCGTCACCTAGGAATGAGGTGCATTTTTCTGTGTGAGTTTGTAGTGGTCATAAAGACTTTCAGTCTTTATTTGTGTAATCCTCAGTCATTTAGCGCTGTTTTTCCTCTGTAACCATTTATAAAGTCGGCAAGTGTATATGATCCCTTTAGTGTTTTAAAATGAATACAGGCGACAGCAGTCAACTACAGTCAACTGGACAGTTTTACTTTCATATCCACAGTTTTATCTTGGTTGGCTCTAGATGATCTGTTTTTGTGCAGCTGCAAAATACAACGGTGGGGAAAGCACAGGGCATTTCATAATCATTGTGGCTAACCTCATAAATAATGTCACCTAACCAGTATCTCAAATGGAATACTGAAGAGAATGCTCCCAAAATCTGATCTTAATCTCTCCTCCTTTCTCTCTCTCTTCTTCTCTCTTTCAATTTCTTCACCTGTTCTAAACACACACACATCTAAATGTGTCTTTTCCCCCTCCCCAACACATGAAAACAGAGAGACTCTCGCAAAACAAGCTAAGAAGACTTACCTGAAAAAGTACCAAAAGCATGTATGAGAGTTTCCCACTGAAGAGTATCCGCCTACAATCTGTTATTGACCTTCTATATATATCTCAGCATCTGATCTTATCTCCAGCGAAAATCTGCTTAAGTTTCCCTCATTAAGATTTGAGTCCCCACCTTCATTAATTAGAAAAGGAATGGTGGTTACACTTTGCATCTGTGCTAAATGCAGTACTGTATATGACACGTGTATATGTACAGTTGTGCTACACTTAGTAGCCTACAGTAATTGGAATGGTTGTACATATAATCTATTCTATAATAAGAATACCTTGTATTTTTTAAATACATTAGAGTACCATAATTAATATGGTAATTGATATTCAAGAACCATGTCATTTCAGAAAAGTACTAGTAGTCTTGACAAAACGAGACAGTGATTTTTAGCTGGTTGTCTTTGACTAGTAGGCTATATAGTATTAGCATAGCTTTGATAATATCAATTTTACACTTTTTTTTACACTATCACTTTTGAAACCTATGAAAGGTTAAACAGGGCATTTCTAACAACAGGCTACGCCTATTCTTCCTACCCCAAGCGTCAGAACATCCTGTCACACACCATTTTGCTGGTTAAAGGCTTGTTCACGCCAAGGACGATAACTATATCGATAACTATACATGAAGTTTTAAAAACATTCTAACCATTCAAGAATAACCACACCACAACTATAACGACAGCCCGTTCACATCAAGAACGATAACTGTAATGATAATTATTATCATTCACACAAAAGAACAATAACATTCTGATTATCAATCATCAGCTGTTCAAACAATTCTGAAAGGGATTCCAACAATATCGCTCCTCTGTGACGTTATCGTGTTAACTGTGGTGTGGACTTCGCTATTCTCGTAGGATTTAGAGTGATGGTTATAGTTAGCATTACAGTATCGTCCTTGATGTGAACCAGGGGCGTTTCTGAGGGAGGCAGAGAAAATAATCGATATTACAAAAATAAAGCAATGCAAATATTACAAAATGTGACATTAAAAAGTGTAATAGTCACTCGTTTTTACCACTGTCCAACAGCGTCGCCCGCAGGTGAAGTTACAGCGGGAGGCTTGCCTCCCCTGAGCTCTGACTTTTAAAGGAACACTCCACTTTTTTTAGAAATAGGCTCAATTTCCAACTCCCCTAGTTAAACAGTTGAGTGTTACCGTTTTCGAATCCATTCAGCCGATCTCCGGGTCTGGCGGTAGCACTTTTAGCATAGCTTAGCATAGATCATTGAATCTGATTAGACCGTTAGCATCTCTCTCAAAAAAATGACCAAAGAGTTTCGTCAATATGACTAGGAACTATACTCTCATTCCTGCGTAATAATCAAGGAACTGTGCTGCCGTATCAGCAGGCGCAATGATATTACAAACTTAGTGCCAGTCACGTTGGAAGTTACTGAGCTGGGGACTATTTTCAGGCGCTGCGTAATATCATTGCGCCTGCTGGTACGGCAGCACAGTTCCTTGATTATTACGCAGGAATGAGAGTATAGTTCCTAGTCATATTGACGAAACTCTTTGGTCATTTTTTTGAGAGAGATGCTAATGGTCTAATCAGAGTAACGTTACAGTTCCTAGTCATATCATATTGGCCTAGAAAATCGCAACTTTTTTTTTCTGTCGATCTTAGTACACGATGTGACTACAGAAGAGTCAAGGTTTAAATAGGAAAAATATCGAAACTCTTTGGTCATTTTTTTGAGAGAGATGCTAACGGTCTAACCAGATTAAATGATCTATGCTAAGCTAACGTTATGTTAAAAGTGTCACCGCCAGACCCGGAGATCGGCTAAATGGATTAGAAAACGGTAAAACTAAATTGTTTAACTCTAGGGGAGTTGGAAAATTAGCCTATTTCCATAAAAAGTGGAGTGTTCCTTTAACAGTGCGTGCGGTGGGTTTGATGGGGGGTAATGGAGAATGAATGGTGGAAAATCACATGAGAGGAGGCAAGGTCTCCATTGCGCTATGATTGGATAGGATCTGTTGTGATTGGATATGATTGGTTCATGTGATAAACCCCGCATCTTGTTTTCATGCGGTTTCTTGAATCGGCCTGAATGAAGAGAATGATGAAGAAGACTAATTAAAAAGTAGGTAAACAACTCAGCCATTTAGATATCACTGCTTTATGTCACATCAAAATCAAACTTAGAAACATGATAACTGGGGGGTTTTAGTGAGCAATCAGATTGGGGAAATTAAAGGTACATCTTCATGTCTGTGTCTGTCAACAAGTGCTTGATTTTCAGCTTGATGACCGCTGAAAATAAGTTGACTATTAAAAAATAAAGCTGAATATTAGTTCACAGATTATATATATTGTTTAAATTGTTACAGCCTTTGGTTATTATTTTGGAATAAATGTAAAAATGCGTAAAAAGACTAACTTGAAAAAATACTTTTTTTATTCAATAAAAATAAAGTTTTAATAAGGTGTAAAAATACAGAATAGTTGTATTTGGTCTCTCTTTTTATGAAATGTTTATTTAACCAGGAAAATTAAGTGTAACAGGGACATACATTTACATTTGATACATAAAAAAGTGAGGACTTTGCCTCCTCATTTAAAAACACAGTCGCACACCACTGACGTGAAAGTCCTTTAAAGGTGAACTATGCAGGTTGTTTACCTTAACTGAACAGCTTCGGAGTCATTGGAATGGTTAATAAAAAAATTTCGGGTTGAATGGTGGTCGTCTCGCACCCCCCTATCGCCTGTGAGTGGAAAAACCACCCTTGCAACTTTGGGCCGCGTGATATCAGGTCTCGCGATGTAACAAATTGTTTTACGGCAAAAAAATCGGCTAAAATTCTGTCATTAATGCGCTCCCTCACGCTGTTCGAACCCGAATGAAGAAGACGTTGTAAAGAATGTCCCGTCTGCTTTGATGTCGTTGATCTACTAGCCTCTGGTATCTGAGAGTCGCCAACGAGTTTTTCTACAGTGTTGTCAAATATCTATTCCGAAGCAGTAGGGGGAGCTCTATAGAGAAACCTGCGAGCAAAAAGCGAGAATACAGCGAAGAAATTTCTGAAACTGCATAGTCCTGCTTTAATGGCATGATCGATAATCGTTGGAATCGCTTTCAGAACGTTGTTTTTTTCAGCTGATGAATGATAAAAACATTGTCAGCCGTCACTGACCCGACTTTAAAGAGCTTGAGCATTTAAAGCTTGCACTTAATGAACACAATGTTCTCGTCCCTTGGTGTGGATGCCAATGTAGTTTTCATACTAGTTAAGTTATCTTTCTTGGGATTAACGGTTGTTGTGAAGAATTATGAAGTGTGGCAATATAGCTAATAAAGTTTTTCTGTAGAAGGCAGAGTTTCTTTGGTTACTACTTCTAGAGGTATAACAATATATCGCAATGCAAAAAATACAACAATTTGTATCGTGGATATAGTGACAATCTGTATTGTGCATAGTTCACCCAAAATAAAAATTATTGTGTGAGAAAAAAAATCTAGTTTTCAGAGTCTTTGTGTCAGTACTACACTCAATGGGGGAATATTTGTGGGTCCTGATAATACCAAATGTCTGATGTTACCAGTAAAAAGTGGCACATTACTTTATCTAGTCAGTGACAGAGTGCAAGGCATATTTGTCTAAAACAATTCTGTATTTTCAGCTTCAGAATCAGGAATATTTTTATTCTGGTGTCACCGTAGTCCTGTGCATTGGGTTACCAGCCAAGTCCAAGCATATTCATTTACATCCACAATATAATATCAAATTTAGCATTTTGATAATTTTTTGTTAACCTTTTATCATGTCTTGGAGTATCGCAATAATATCATATCATGAGTTCGGTATCGTGATATGTATTGAATCGTGAGATGAGAGTGTCGCTACACCCCTAGTTTACAACTGATTCAAATCTCATCCTATTGCATTGCTATTTTTCAACTTTTATCATTTTGATATTATCTGAGGAATTCCTTCACATATATTCTAGGAATGTGGTCTGTTTATATATTGATGTTACACCAGGGTTTACTTCAGTATTCACAATAGAGGCCGTGACAGTACAAGTGTGTTTGTCTTTGTGTGGGCTGTTGTGTGTAGGAGTGTGTGGTATGCATGTCTTCATAGGAAAGTACAAGCATCTGAATGGGGGGTGTCCCAACACATCCAAGAGAAGAAAAGAAGAAATGCAGTGGATCTAGGTGAAAAAAAAAAAAAAAAAATCAAACTTAGTGTAAACATGGTAGCCACACCCCCACCCCCTCCCTCCGGATGAAAAAAACACAATCATGCACACACACACCATAACCCCTAATATCGCCTCAGGCAAACCACCTTTTCCTCTTTTTCAGAAGTGTGGTAGAGCTGAAGAGAAAGTGTTTTAGGACTGACATGTATTTGCCTAAACAGCAGCGACATGTCAATGATCATCATCTTATATGCGTTGTGTTGCCGCTGAAATCTCTGCACCTGTTACGACAAATAGGCAGAAATTAAAAAAAGTGAATTTGATTTCTTTTCACTGAAGCCGAAGTATATGTCCAATCACTTTTAGCAACTTCATACTTAATTTATGTCTAGTAGTGATGTTCTGACCATCCACCTTCTCTTATGTTTCCAACCACAGCCGCTACCGAAAGTACCAGAGGAAGACAGAGAGAGAAAAAAACACACACACAGAGAGAGAGTGAGAGAGAGAGTGAGTGAGTGAGAGAGAGAGAGAGAGAGAGAGAGGTCCAGGGCTTAAACATAAGAGCATAAAAAAAGGGGAAACCCTGTGGGAGAGACCATGTCTAGATGAGATGCTCATTCAATCTCACAGCCACATTTCACACTACAGCACACACTAAGGTGAGTGAAGCAATCTCTCTCATAATCTCATTCATTGGTATTTGTATGGTATTTCTTAGTGAATGTTTCCATCCGACTGTCATTCTTTATATTCCTTACAGCAGATTTTAATTGAACAATTAATTTCCATTGGGGGTTTTGAATTTAGCCATAGGTCAGTGACAAATCTACATAGTCTATCTTTATAGAGTTTAACAACACATTTAAGGCTATAACCACCATAGGGGGAAGCTAAACCATATCATTCAGATTAGAAGTTGATCAATATGCAATTTCCAATTACCAATTCTTAAATTGTTACTTTTGATCCTCCTAAGCCTGATTATTTGGTTATATTCTTGAACACATTGGTACAGGCTTCAAGGAGTCTCCTTTTAAAAATAGATGTATACAGTATGACACCATTTATATTAGGTCAGTCTGGTAAATGAAGGTTCATTTTGTATTGCTGACTGGTTCTAAGAAAACTGAGGGGAACAGTAATGAGAAACTCTTTGGAAAACTCTTTAGAAACTCACACATTGACAGCAAACACACGGTGACTTTCCTTGCAAAAACCAATCGATTCTGGCACCAAATCGAAATGTCACATCGGTAGTAAAACATTTCCTTTGGAAGATAATGTGTTCAATTCATTGAATAGCAGAAAAAAAAATGTCCAACTTCAAACTTCTGAACACTCGGTGGTGGGTTATGTTCAACCCACCTGGGTATGAGGACTGGGTATCTTTGTGTGCAACATGGGAATTCACCTTAGAGACAAACCACTGCTGTTTTAGACATACATACATAGACATACATACATACATGCAAAACTAGAAACCGTGTGGAGACTGAGAATAGATGGTCTGAGGCCTGTAAGTAAAAACATGAATAGGTTTGTATGCAAATATTCATATACTATCCCTGCAGGTTTAAATAGATTTGCTCACGACATGATGCTGTGCTTTGTTAAGCTGTACATGTCCATGCATTTAGGTCAGCAAGCTGTATGGTGGTTTCTCCCACTTGATTCACTGTGAATGTGTCTTTGGTGTCACTGATTCATTTGATTCCTTTTTCTTGGGCCCTGCTACAGTCACAGAGATGACTGACTCGAATAACCCCAGGTTCCGCCTCTTGGTTGGCTGGTGCTGCCTGATGTCTTCAGCTCTTTTGATATTGACGGTATATAATGCAGTTAATTGCAACAAAAAGGTAAAGTGACCCGCGATTGCATAAAACCACACTGCCTCTTATCATGTAGAAAAACTTAAGTGTAGCCTGTTTTCAAGCATATTCTCCTGTCTGGGATCGGTATACCCGATGGTCCAACCCCAATCTTATGGTATAGGTTGAGCAAATGTTATTGGTTGGGCTGCTCAAATATACAGAGCAATGTTTTGAAAGTCACGTTTTTACGGTACAGTTGTTTATAACAAAAAAAAATGGCACACTTAAGTTTTACTGCGATAGTATCTGATATTTCTCAGTTGTTTGTTCATTTTCCAACACAGTCTCATGGCAATTTGTAACAATTTTACGGTTTGGTGAATTGCTGGCTAATTCTTGTCAAATTCCTAGAATCTTATTTGGATTTTTTTGTACGATCTGCTTATGTCCCATAGTGCTCTGGTTTAGGGGTGGACCTACTTTTTTCTAAAAATCGTACATTTTCGAACAATTCACACTGTACGAATTCATACAAAATAGCCACCACGTAAATGAGTCTACCTCAAATTTTCATATGAGGTTGGATTGTCATTTTGAGCTAAACATTTTATTTTTCTATTTTTTTATTTAGTCTGAAACAAACAAGACGGGAAATGAAGAGCCCAATTCAAAAGGTTTGCTCATTAATCTGTTTTCCTCCACAAGTACAATTTCAAGGAAAACTGCACACCTTCGTCATGAAAGTAACAATCTAATACTCTTTTACAGAAAACCCCACACCTGACCAACAGAGCGGTGAGAAATGTTGACCTTTATATTGTGAACTGTGATAGCCAATGTGTAAAAAAAATGTAAACAATAGATGAAAAGCATTAATCTTAAGCTATCTTTCATTCTGGGAAATATTCCTTTTTGGGGAAATTTTTTCTCTCTTTAAATAACAGTTTATGTTTTTTTTATTAAAGTGAAAATGATAGGGTAAAGTGAAAATAATCAAGTTGCACTTTCAGGATCCCGTTACGGTCCGTCTTTAAAGAACTACATCCATCTCGTCAGAGGTAAGAGAACATCTTTCTTCCTGTGGACCTCTTCACACTTTTTCTCTTTCCCGTTTCCCCCTTTTGCACTTTTTCTGCGTCTCTCGCTTCTCTCTGTATCATGAAAACAAGAGATAGTGGGACTTTTGGTTGTGTCACTGTGTCTCTTGGTTTCTCTGCTGCATTGAGGAAGTTGGGCACGTGGTTCTCTGCTTTTAAAGAATCTTTTGTGGCCTAAAAGTGATTTAAGTCAAGTTACCACATTCAACTACACATCACATCTGTAAATAAGCTCGGACTAGTCGTTTTCATTGAGGTCACCTGGAAGTTCACCTTCACACCATTCGAGTAGGAGGTCGTACCTTTTTTTTTTTAAAGCACTCATCTCATTCGTGTGACTGTCGCCTCGCTGAACCAGATTCAGTCACCACAATGACACTTCTGAGGTGACGCTGAATGTTTATCGCAGAGGCGTTGTGAATCAGTGGAAATTTAACTAGTCTAAATGTGCACGGCTCTATGCACGAGGTCGAAACGTTCCTTTAAAAGACTCTCCTTCCCCGACCTCACTTCACGTCCTGTGTGAAGTGTGTTTTCATATATATGTGGGATGAACGGCAGCTCTGACCCCCACAAATGGAACATTTACACAAGAAAATGAAAAGAGCAATTAAATAAATACAATTATACTCTTCAATGTATTTGTGTTAGAATTTAAAAGTAATGAGCCTGGTAGCAACTTTTTATATTTTTAAAATTCAAATAGCAGGTTTACATGTTTGATGTTTGACTTGATTTACTTAATTTATTTGACAAAAATGTAATTAAGTTATTAAACAGTCTGCACTACATAAATAAATAGAATAATCCTTATTAAAGCTACAAAAGTTCTTTAGTCGAGAGCTGTGGGTAATTTTCTTTGTTCTCTTTGTTTTTTTGATTAACATTAATAAAAGAGAATTAGTGGCTGCCGTCACTTTAAGATCGGACGCTGATGCACATAACGTGGATCACCCACTTTATCGCAACTCTTTACGTTAATTTAAGACTTTGGTTAACTAATTTAAGACCGCTCTTATGAGGAGACTCAACAAAAGTGTGTGTCACATAAACAGGACATTCACAAACAGCGCGTTCTCTTTTGTTTTGTTGCACTTGAATGGTTTAAAAGCATTAGCATGAATAAGAGCGTGATCATATAATGTATCGCTAGCCAAAGGATGACAGAAAAAACGGATGCTGCATTAATTGCGGTAAATATTCTTAACGTGTTAAACTGAAAAAAATAATGTAGTCTTGGCGAGTATTCATTTAACAGTCAGTTATGTGTTAAGTGAAAGTAAACAGTTGAGACAGAAAACGTATGTGTATTAGTAAAATGGATCCGTTCATCGGGTCTTAAAGTGACAGCAACCTAATATACCTGCTCCCAAATTATAATAATAAAAATATCTATGTGACAGTTTTTCCCCCTTGTATCAATGTCAAAATTGTGACCAGTGAAAATGCTGAGTGGCTAGTAACTTTGGAAAAGCACTCGCCACAGCCAAGCCCTGTATATATATATTAGGGGTGTAACAATATATTGTGTCACAATATAAATTACAATAAAAAAATGCAACAATATATATCGTGGAAAGTGACAGATACACCAACACAAGATAGTCTTTCAAGGAGTTATGAATCATAAACCTTTTTATATGAATTTAAGGATTTTGTTCCTCCCAAAAGCACAGAATAAAGTGTTAATAATTGGGAAAGGTTTTCAGACTGCAAACTAATATTTCCATTCTCTTCCTCAGACGAGAATGAAACCTGGATATGCAGTGGTTCATGTTATAACAGCTCCCTCTCCTTAAAAAACAACACTGTCCAAATTACAACCAGCGGTTTTTACTATATCCACGCCCAGGTTGTCTTCAACAGAGCCATTCCTCCAACGAAGAAGCCGGCGAGCGTTGTTTTGGTCAAAAACAAAAGTCCTGCGACACAATTCAGAATACTGAGCGAGGGTATTCGCTTTGAACCGGGAACATTGACAATGATCCGGCTGGTCAAGCTCACAGATGGAGAGAGCATCAGCCTGAATATACATCCTGAATCCCTGCGCCTATCCATACAAGCGTGGCATACTTACTGGGAAATCTTCCTGTATAACATATAATAAGTCTAAATCTCTCAGATTCTTTTCATATTCCTTAAAGAATTACAAGACCCCTATTCAGTTTCTGATTGTTTGTAAGTCAGGTATTTCAACTGAAGAATCAAAACCGCCTGTATTTATATTTACAAAAGTAAATAATAAAAGATGTTTGGATAGTTCTCAAGCCCATTATGGGTTTCAAAGGGAATATTTTCTTCTTTGTATGTGTTAAAACTAAAAAATGTATTTTTAGATATTTTATATTATGACATATTTTTGAGTAATTGTTAAAATATTTTGAGATTTATTGCAAATTGTTTATTGGTTATTTGTGTATTTTATTTTAATCTTATTTAATTTCTTTTTTAAAGTAAAGTGCTGTAAATAGTCTTCAAAATGTCCTGTAATTTGTTAATTTAATACATAAAGCATGATGAACAATAGTCAAAGTGACGAATTTGAAATGAACTTGGTTTTTTAAATTATTTATTTGTACTGTTGTCCTAAGCTATTTCTAAATAAAAGTTTATTCAGTGCAACATACATATTCCTGCTTGAATTGAACTCAGACTCAACCGTGAGCAACAGCACAACAGTTTTTGTATAACCTCTGACTCATTTTGTATGGAAGGCATATTCTGCCAAAATAAAAATAAATCAATTAAATGATAAAAATGAAAACTAAAACCAGATTTACTATTTAATTACACAAAACTGTACGCAAAATATGTGACAAAATTGAGAATGAAAGTAAATGATTTCATTTTCACAGGGACAGCATCATCCCTGTCAAATTGAAAAATAAAATGCAATTGGTGATTTCACGTTTCATTTTCACTGAAATCTCGAGGCAAGACTGCCCATATTAAAATGAAAAGGCAAACGTGAAAAGAAACTGCAATTACAGTTTTTACAAAGCTTTTTATTAATGCTCACGCAATAATAGTGACACAATTCAAATGTAAAGTTTAGTTGTCATTTTATTTCCTCTTTTATCTCAGTTTTAGTTTTCGTTTTCATTTTCAAAGACAACCTGTATGCAAATTCTACACTTTGCAGCCGTCACAAACTCCGATGTCGATAATAATCTAGGTGAGGTTATGCAGTGCCTTCAGACAGCGAAGTGTCCAAGTGTATCTACGATAGATCAACTCGAAGCAAAATAAGTCATCATCATCCGAAATCATAACTGCCATTTTCGCTCCTCCACATAACAGCGTAATTGAGCCCCACCCACTCATTAACATAGAATTTGCATACAGGTTGTCTTTGAAAATGAAAACGAAAACTGAGATAAAAGAGGAAATAAAATGACAACTAAACTTTATATTTGAATTTTAATTGTGTCACTATTATTGCGTGAGCATAAATAAAAAGCTTTGTAAAAACTGTAATTGCAGTTTCTTTTCACGTTTGCCATTTCATTTTAATTTAAAACAAATTTTTAAGTGAAAAATGAAACGTGAAATCACCAATTGCATTTTATTTTTCAATTTGACAGGGATGATGCACTGTCCCCATGAAAATGAAAACATTTATTTATTTTTTGCGTACAGTTGTCTGTAATTAAATAGTTAATCTGGTTTTAGTTTTCATTTTTATCATTTCATTGATTTATTTAATTTTGGCAGAATATGCCTTCCATAATTTTGATGTAGCCCAGCTTCCTATTTACTACAGACAGCCACATGAGGGAGTCAGTCATCACAGGAACGGCATCTGAACGTGGCCTTCCTGTTGGTCTTTAGAAAGCAAACCACTGAAACTTAAACCCACTTTTGCCGCAAATGCTGACATTGTTTCGATTGTGTATACGTGCACATCTTATCTAGAAGGCTAAAGGAATGAGGAAGCTTCCCCACTTTGCAGAACTACCTCATTTAATGTAAAGGTCAGGGAGAACGGTAGGCTATGTCAAGATCAATATTTAGCACACCGTCTAGTTTTGGTCTTTCGATTATAGTCTACTAAAACAATGTGGACGTTTTAAGTATCGAGTCTTGATGGAGTATCCTACTGTACGAAGTCGGAATATATTTCCAAAAGTCTATCGTCGCTGACAAACTGTAACCGCAAGAGACACTGACAGCTAATTTCATGTGCTATGAGTCACAATTCTGAATTCCCCACATCTACAAATCCTCTTTTTTTAGTTTATTCCTCTGCCCACACTGAAAAGTCATCTCACCTTTGTGTCTTCACTCATGTATGGCTGACAAACTGCAGTGAGGTAAGGTTGAGTTGCATAATGTATAAAGAGCATGTGACAACAGCGTTCGGTGCTTCGTTTTGGTATATTATTGAGGAAAAAACAATTTGCACAAATTAATTAAAAAAAAAAATAAAGCCTTAAATGCTTCTGACAAATGGTGTTGCTATTAATAAAGCAACTCATATTGTATTAGACCCTCATGTTTACTACAATTTAAGGCTAAGTTTATTTACTTCCTCTCTTTCTATTAGATGTGGAAACTCGTTTGAGGAAGCAAACCATGCCATTTTTAAACAAACATTATATTTTCGGGTTGGTTTTTCTGTTCTTCTTTAATGAGACTGACCTCTCCAAAGTCACCAGTGTCACTAAAAATGTTCAAGCAACGCATAAAAAAAAAAGTGTTACTTTCGTAACCAATGCTTCCCTTGTGTCCTGTGACGAACCAACCCCTTGCACATTTTTGGTACGTTAGGACTATTTCACTTTGTGTTATTACAACCAGATTTTGATTTAAAAAATGCAAACTTTACCTGTCATTCAAAACTTGCTTTAGCACGTAGGGCTGGAAGAACTGTTTGTCAGCATGATTCTGCAGCGATATGCAAAGCAATTGAACGTCACCTTTATTTGTGAATGTCTGTTTGTGCACCATCAACCATTTCCTGTTAGCTTGTGGTTTTTTGCACTCATGCATGCATTAAACAATATACATATACGATACCTTCACACGTTTTACTCCAGTGAATATTTCTCTGAGCGGGGTTATATATATATATATTTGAAATTTCAGTAGAAACAAACCATAAAGGGGAAAAAAAGATACAGGTCATTAAGTGCATTTTGGAATTTTACTTTGGATGACAGATTTCACAAAATGTGAAAAGGGTTAGATATTTGAAAACTACATGCAAAACCACTTGTGGAGAAAATACACATTAATTGCGTAATTGGGCTTTTGACTCAAAACCTCATAAAGTTACTGAATTGGTGTACTCATATCTTACATTGGCAAATACGCTCTGAAAATTTCCTCCCATGCATGTCCAGCACGTTTATGTGTCACACTGCAACACAAACAAGGTTCCAGGTGATGATAGTAGAGGCATGGAGAGTTATAGGTTAGAAACTCCTGCTACTCTACGCTTCTGAAAAGAGAAATGGTGCTTTTTTTCTTCTTCTTTGTGGTAAAGGTGTTAACCCATTTGCAGAGGTGAACTAACCGTGCTCTACGTCACATATCCCTTCCCCCGTGGAGCATTATGGGGAAAAGAGATGAGGGAAAATGGAGAGAGGGGTCAGAAATGTGGAACGAATTGAGGGAATCCTTACAGAATGATCAACCCAGGCATACCACTGCATAACCACATTAATCTGACCTAAAAAAGGGGCTTTCCCACACTTCCCCCTTTCAAAGTTCAGCCCTTTGAGGTTACATCATCACAGGTGCTCTCTGAACTTGGCGCTCTCTGAAGGTTTCAACAGAGAGCTCCTGCTACGGTCACAGATTTACAGCGCACTTGAATCTGTGCTTGTATGATGACATCGAACATTTTAGAGCAAATCCAGGACTCACACAGCCACATGTTTTTTTATGTTTTTGGTTTGCATGAAACTTTGAAAAATGAATCTAAAACTCACAAAGAGTAATACAACTTCAATTACTTATTGTCAACTTAGCATGTTTGCTTTTTTAGATTTGTGAAGCTTAATATAAAAAATAATCATCTTTTAACAATAATTTTAGTGGCTATACTTTGCTAAAATGCTAATATGATAGCGAGCTTTTACAGTCAAGTTTATTTAACAAATATTATCACATTTTTACTCACCCTTATGTGTTTCCCAACCTGCATATCTGTCTTTAGTTGGATGTTACCCAGAACACAATGAAAGTGAATACTGTAAATAAATAAAAAAGATAAATATGACAACACAACTTTTTACATTGCTTTACAACTCTTCAAAATAACTCAACAATTAAAAAAAAAAAATTCAGTTTCATGTAATTTAATTTGAAATGAATTAAACATCCAAGTTGATTGTACTTAAAATTTTACAGTGGACTTATCCTGCCCAGCTCCAAAAATGACAAAAATCATCACAAAATATGGTAAAAGTAGTCCATACAACCATACTCAATATTCCAAGACTTCTAAAGTCATATTTTAGCTTTGAGAAACAGACAGAAACAGAAGTAGTTATTTACTGATAATCTCTCAACTTTCCATTGTTCCCGTAACTGATTGCGACAATTACAGTTTGAAAATACTAGTGTGACTTGGTTTAGACGGCAAGATATTCAGTAAATAACTATCATGTGTTTCCAAAAGACGGATTTAAGCCTTCGCACTGTAATAAAAAGTTGCTACCTTAAATTTTTAAGTATGTCATTTCAACTTAAATTACATTAAACTGACATAAAAATTAGTTAAATCTTGTATAACTTATTTATATTCTAACTTCGTATATATATAATAATATTTTGATGAGTTAAAGCAATGTAAAAACACATGTTGTCATAACCTATTGATTATATAGTTTTTTACAGTGTATTGATTGCTTTTATGGTGTCTTTTCAATCTTTTTAGGTGAAATTAACCTTCAATGGAGGAACAGAAAACTTTATTTATTTTTGAAGATGAATGAGCTACTTGGGGTTTGGTTGGTTAGTGTGAATGAATAATAACACTTTTTTTCTTTCTTTACAAGAATATATAGCGCACAGAGTAATTTCATGGTGCTTTAAGTCATTTTTTCAAGCTCAACAGACCCTGACCATTCAGAACAGTGTGAAGATTCATCCATCATCTCCTTATATAGGCCTAGTCCATGAAAGACATAAATAACGTCAAATATGTTCAGAAAGACATGAGTCAATGATGACAGATTTGCATTATCGAGTAAACAATTCCTTTACTCCTAAATATAACCAGTGGTAATTTCTCCACTCCCTGATGTCATTTACATAACACTTTGTTTATATCAGAAAACTCAAAGGTTAATATCATTGGACATGGGTTGCTAACTATAATAATGTTAAAGGTATTACATGTTCATGCAGGGACAAACTTTCAGTGCCTACACTAGACCCAAATCACCGCACGTAAATGTCACGTCGCCCCTACAGCTACGGAACAGGACCTGAACACTTCACGTTGACACGCAATGCATCATTACAGCAGAAACCACAAATAAGGCCGAGAGTCAGATCCTGAACGAAAGTGAGGAGGACAAACAGCAATGGGCAAACAGTTTCCATTACATTTCCTTAATTAGGCAACAATAGAATGAGCAATTACTACATGGTGCAATCATGGCAGTAATCATCCCATGTTGTTCATGTATATGCATGCATGCTAGCAATCATTTCATAACATAGAGCAGCTTTAAAGGGATGACTCACCCTGAACAAATAAACAAGATACGTGTAAGAGAGGAATGAGTTAACACACTTTATATAGTGCTTGACTGAAGCTTTTGCGGAAGTCGAAAGACGTGATGAAGTGATATGGGGCAACTGTGGCGTTACACTTCATTTCCTTTCTCAGTGATTAGAGGAAAGGATACGCGATAGGCCTATAATAGCACTGTTGCACAGACCATTTGAGACAGCATAAACCACATTAATACACTATACGCCCCTATTGTATATTCTTTATGTTGTATTCTTTATATTGGCTATCTATATTAGCTTAGAATTCAGAGCTCTTCACTTGTAAACATGACTTAATTTGGTGATTCGTGTGCTCGAAACTCAATATTTCCGACTCCAACTAAGGCCTTGTCTATTATCCAATGCAAAGTGGATCAGGATTTTTACTTCAGCTGTGAGGTTATTTTTAAGATGCCGTTGACATTTGCGAATTTAATCAGTACTGTGTTCCCTTTTTCTTGTGGGGAATGTTGTGGCATGTTAAGGGAAAAAAAAAGAAGAAAAATAATCGCACATTATGTTTCATGGGGTTTTTAAGAAACCACAAACAAAAAGATTAGAGCTCAGAGCCAGCACAATATGTATATTGCGAAATGGCTCATGTTTATTAGGACTGTCTGTGTCTTGCATCAGATTTTGTAACTGCTGAATTAACAAAGAAATGCATCAATAGACTTCCGCCTATGCAATCACAAACCTGTTAGTCGTTTTTTTGGCACAGAAAGGGAGCATGAGATAAAGAGAGCGAAAAGGAGAGAGATCAAAAACAAGACAGGATAATTTCAGGGTTGGAATCTCCTAATAGGAAGTAGGTAATCTGTGTGTTGTTGGCCGTGTTGGATGGGCTCTTATTACAACACCAGACTGAAACTGAAAGCGCCTGTGGCATATTGACATTAATCTCATGAAGCTGGTTTTTCAGGTTTCACTGCGAGGTCAGAGAAGAGAATATGAAATTGCTTTATTTACTAATCTAATCCTGTACGTAAATTAATAAAATGTTACACAATCAGAAATGCTTACCTTTCTTAAAAAAGCCATTAATGAACATCATACATTGCTTAACAGATCAGTAATTCATGAGAATTTAATTATGAATCCATAAATGAAAAAAAAACATAAATCAAAATTACATGTTGCTTCTAATTAAACAAGAAGGCTACATTATAATGGTCTGTTAAGCGTAATATAAGTGCAATAAAAGATGAAACTAAACTTATAAAGTGAACCAAACAATGAACAAACGCAGAATTGTAACGTAATTATAATAGTTTATTTAAAGTGTGAAGAGGGTGTAATATTTATCACTATTTAGCATGCCGAGGGTGTGGGAGTGTGTGAGTGCTGCATTTCGAGGTTAGTGTGTGGGTGGAAAAGTCGGTGTTTGAGAGCCGAGGGAGGGTGTTCTTTCCCTTTTCAAACCAACCTCTGTTCCTCAAGCTGGTTTGACACTGACATCACTGGAGTTTCCCATTTAGTGTATATAAAGTCCGATGCAAGCAGATAACTTCATTTCAAAAACTCGCACAAAAAGGAACAGATCTCAGAGAACTAACAGCATGGTGAAATACGAAACGACAATAGTTGATCTGGAAGCCAGCGTAGGGGGAGTTTATCAGACAACGGTGGCAGCTGTACCAGTGAAGCCGTCCAGAAGCTGGATATGGAAGACCGTCGCCGCAGTCGCTTTTCTCTGCCTCTGCGCCATCGCCGCTCTTCTCTTCGCCTGGCATACCAGGGTAAGACGAAACTTCAGTGTGGGACGACAGTCATTATTCAAGTACACCACAGCATGACCTAATGTCACATTTCAAACGAGTCATTAATAAGCAACATTTGCCGTGTCTTTCACAGAAACTAGAAGTAGAACTTCCATCGTTTTCAGGGAAACAAATCAGCACGTCGAAAATCAGCACGACGACAGCAGGTAAGCAACACTCCTAGCATTCCATCTCTGTTAGCACTTTTTAAAGCTAAGTCTGTCCTTTTTCATCCTGATTGTAACTATTTTACCAGGTGGCGATTTTGTATGAATTCGTACGATGTGATTTGTTTGAAATCACATACTCGTAATCCCTAAGAGGGGCGAAAGCAGATTGTACGAAAACATTTGAATGAAATTGTACGAATTTACACAAATTAGCCACCTATTTGCCAAAATGTAAAAACAGTTACGAAATGCAAATAAATGTTGTTCTTTTTACATCAAACTCAATGTTTTGCTTTTCTGGTTACACTGTAAAAAATAATCCTGTAAAAAAACGGTAAACTACTGGCAGCTATGGTTGCCAGCATCATACCGTAAAAATACGGTGTGTAACTGTTTTTGAAATGAAAAAATAAATACAGTTTTGTCAGCTACAGTATAAAACTGTAATTTAACAGCTATATATTTTTATGGTATGATGCGTTTACTGTTTTTTTACAAGATTATTTTTTACAGTGCTAAATTATTTTGCACGTTAATTGGCTCCTGTTGTTAGACTGTGAAACTGACTCAAATCCTCTTTTCCACAGACAACGGAATAATGCTGAAGCAGATCGCTGAGAACACAAAGGCAGCCATTCATTTACATGGTGAGTCCCAAACTGCGTCTTTGACTTTCTCTGTGCTCCGGTGTCATTTATACGTCATAGGTTATCTCATTTCAAGAGACTAAGCTGAGTATTCTTAGTCAAGATCATCTTACCAGATACTCAAAAATCTGAGATTTCTAAAAGGCATTTGTTAGCATAGAGCTGCTAAAAGGTCAACAAGGCTGAACGTTTCATCAAACATTAGCTAATGTGGATTTCCTAGTGTAGTGGGGAAGTAATCCAAATATAGTAATATAAAGCTTCCCCTCACATATTTAGCAAGAGGTGGGGACACTCCAATAAAATGTATGATTACTTCATTGCATGCTCTACTAAAGATAGACCTCGATCATTAACCCAAACACCCAAGAAACCTGAAACAGGCCCACTTCAATACTAGCTTATGGTCTCAAGTTTTAAGATTATGTTAGATCTCATAGGAAAGCATTTGAATGCTGTTTTTACCATTTTTATGCATTCTAAGTGCCACCTTCTCACACATTTATCTTCTCCATTCCCAGGTGAGCATGTTCAAAATTCGGATTTACTGAGATGGGTCGGCGGCGTGGATCAGTCGTTTGCACAGGGCGGCCTTAAGCTGGTCAACAACGAGATTCACATTCCTGCCGGCGGCCTTTACTTTGTGTACAGCCAGGTGTCCTATGCCATTAATTGCAACGTGGACGAAGGCGACGATAATGCGGGTCTGAACTTCCTCAGCCACAGCATCCTGCGTTATACGGACGCAGTGGGCAAGTGGATGCCCCTGCAGAGCTCGGCCCACTCCGTCTGCCAATCAAACGAGGACGGGAAGACCGTCTACAGCACCGTCTACCTCGGTGCCGTCTTCCAGCTTATGGAGGACGATAAGTTGTCGACCTCAACCACCCGTGTGGTGGACGTCGAAGAAGAATATGCCAAAACATTCTTTGGAGTGTTTGCGTTGTGATTTATTAGCTACATGAGTCAAGTGACACTGGTACAAAAACAAGTGTTTTATGTTAAAACTCTGAAAGTATGTTCTCAGGGCATTTGTTTTTAAGTATTTTGACTAATTCTGAAAGTCCTTATTGCATAATGACGTAATGTTTTGGTTCTAAAACACACTAGATGCAGTGAGAGCCATGCACTGAATACTATGTACTCAGTCATGAGCACTATAACAAGGGCACTACACCTCGTAAACTAATTTTAAGCTAATATGATGTTTATTATCTTGCGTATTTCGTTGTAGAAATTGTAAGGAACAATGTTTTTTCGTGCTATATATAATTATTTATAACTTTTGACTGTTTTTAATGTATTTTATTGTCCTATTTATCTATTTATTAATGATTGTATTTGCTATTATTTGGAAAATTAATGTATTGAGATTGTTTGTTGACACGCATCTGTGATTCTAACAGTGAATAAACAAGAAGTATTACTGCAATACACTCGCCTCGTTCCTAACAGCACTCAAAAAGAAGAAGCAGCTCGTGACAGGTCATATGAACGCAATGGGGGATTTTTGTATTCCATTACGTGACTTGTGGTTCTTTATCTTCCTAAAGTCTAAATTCCTTTTGCTTGTCAAAAATGAGGTCACTGCTTCTTTCCCTCACGAACGTTTGCTGATTTTCTCCCAGGTGTGATTAGAACAAAAGCCCAGAGCACGAAATGAACAGGATTGCATCACTGCATTACTCTCATGAAGGGAGGAGATCTCACAACTTTAAGCAACAATGTAAATGTGAATTCCAGGGAGTGCTTTCCAAAACACCAAAAACTACTATTTAAAAACCGAATGAAATAGGTTTGTTGCCCTTACAGCTAAAGAAACTAGTCTTGTATTTGTGCAAAAGATTATCAGACTTAAAGGATCGACATAACACACTGATCGTGTTTGCACGCACCATTTAAAAATTATTATTACTATGCTTTTCCACTTTTTCAACTTTAGTTAGTGTGTGATGTTGCTGTTTGAGCATAAAAAAGATCTGCAAGGTTACAAAGCTCAGAGTCCACCCCAAAGGGAGATATTTTATTTAACAGAATTCACTTTCGAAGAACTACAACGAACGCCTCGTTTGGACTACAACGTGTTTTTTCCGGACTTTATGATTGAAGTCCCAATTTTCCCATTCAAATAATACACGCCCATGCAAAAAAAGCGGACGAGGCCTGGTTGAGCTGCTTCTACACTGTAAAAAAAATTGCTGCGATTATTTATCACAACTTGAAATTCAACATTGTTTCAACTTTAAAAAGTATGTGTTCATGCTTGACTTAAAATATTAAGTTTAGTTAATGTTAGTTTAGTTGGATTTAAGTTATCTCAACACATTTTAAGTTGTTATAACTAATCGCAGCCACATTTTTTACAGTGTATGTCAAAGACACTGTTTTATCCACCACTTTTCCAAAACTCATTTGTTTGACCTTCCTAAGGCTGACAGACTTAGAGTGGCTAAAATTGATTTTAAACACTGTTCCTGAACATTATAAACCCAACGTTTTTTCTGTGTGCTCGTGCTGCACATTTTACGGAGAACAGCTTCCAGAACCACAATCCAGTCTACCCACAAAAGCTTCTCCTGAAATGGAGCAGTTCCCACTTTGTCGGGTCAATCTGTTGTTTGTGGATTACAACTTGAATGTCTTATTATTTGTAGTTGCGTTTTCTATTAACAGTTCCAATCATAAGTTTTATGTTGCTATGATATAAACAAAAGGCAAAGCTTTGCCTCCGGTCGCCCGCTTGCCAACATTAGTGTTGATATAGTGTCTACTGTAGCTTTTGTAAGCTCTTGCTTTTGTAAGATGGTTCATCGCCCCTTAGGAAAATTAACCATGATTTTGTGATCGATTACTGTTGGTATTACCATAGATTTCCAACAAATATCATGATTAAACTCAAGTTTGTGATGTTGAGGGGACCATATCAGATCCTCAGGATATTACTTGTGGGGTGCCCCAAGGTTCAGTCCTTAGCCCCCTTTTATTTTAAGTTTATATCAATGACATGCCAGCTGCGGTGAAATGTAAGCTGCTTTTATATGCTGATGAGTACATTACTGGTCTCTGGGGATGATGTCAGCCAGATTGAGAAGACTCTAGGTAATGAATTAAATAGTGTTAGCAAGTGGCTTATAGACAACAGGCTTTCAATACATCTGGGAAAAACTGAGTCCATTTTATTTGGACCAAAAAGGAAGTTGTCTTAATGTACTTAAGGTCACATGTAATGGCACTGAAATAGTGTCTCAGAAAAGTGTCACATACCTGGAGTTAACATTAGAGAAGTCATTAACCTATAAATCTATTGCTGACTAAATATTATCTAAGTGTGCCGGTAAACTGAAATTCCTGTATCGGGCATCTAGATTTTTCTATCAAGAAATTACTGGGAAATTTCGATTATGCATGTTCTGCTTGGTACAGTGGATTATCAGTTGAACTTAAAAACAGACTGCAAGTGATGCAAAATAATGTTATCCACTACCGGAATAATTTGCCGCTTTCCCTCAAAATTGTAAATACCAGAGGGGCTTTTAGACATCAGTTTAGGCTTTTTTATGGAATAGAGTAGCCAATCTAGAGTAGACTAATTATTTATGTGATTTATGATTATCTGATTTTAGAATGTTTTTGAACCTTGGGTGATTTGTGTTAAATGTTTTTGTCTTTGTCCTGCAATAGGTCTTTGTTATGTGTTAAATGTTCTAACACCAAGGACCATGTTGGAAATACATGTTGTCTGTCATATCCAAATAAATCAAATCAAAATAAATGGTCTATAACATTGCATCTAAAATGTATAAGGAAATTAGAAAAAACAATTATACCACTCTGAAACATCCTGTGGAATCCGTGCTTCTTATTAATTGGTTATTTTTATAATGAATATACATCCTTCTAGTTATGCCAAGCTCTAAATGATTTTATCTGGTTGACATTGTGAGTGAGGGGGGCCTTGAAATATTGTTGTGGACAATGGGAGAGGTGGGGTTGAGATCCACTGGTACAGAACTGACAGGAAGGAAAGTGTGTGAGTGTGCGAGAGAGAGAGAGAAAGAGGGGGACAGGATCAGGAAAGAAACCCGAGCCGGGACTCAAACTCAGCACGTTTCGTACAAGGAAATTGGCTCCAACTGGTACAAGTACTTTTAAAGACCCTCATGATCTTTTGTTTTAACTTCCTTTGTGGGGTTCAGGCCTAGGGTTTTACATGTCTTGCATTAGATCTTGAGACTGTTGCTCCATCATGAACAATTCTGGCTGCACTCTCAGTGCAAAATGAGTTTATTGAATGTTGACATCCAGAAAGTTTGCATATTTAGAGAAACTTTCTAAAGCTTAAGATACATAGTTTTTGTCAGTTGAAAAATTACAAGGGAATTACATTATTTTTAGACACTTGAAAGTATAAAAAAAAATTCCTTGTGGTACAGTGCACACACGTGACAGTAAGCTTGAGGAAAATCCATAACTGCTGCAACAGCAGGGCCTTTAGAGAAATAAATGCCTCTGAATAATAACAACCATCCCATGTACGTCAGCGGTGACACCACACAGATGTTTACAAAGAACCCCTCCCATCCGTTCAAAAGGCACTGGTTCAGTAATTACAGATTGTACCTTTACCGTGTGTCAAGTGTTACAGTATATAGTCACACACCCTGAGCTACATTACTAGAATGCTGATATAGAGGAAAAATATTATGCCTAGCATTGCTTGTTATATGTTAGTTTATAGATGAGTACAAGTAAATGAAACATGCAGCAATGCACAACTCTGTCCGAAATAAAAATCCCAGAATATTGTATTACGTGATTGTCTTACTATAGGAAATAAAGATCAATGTAATATTGCAATAAATCCAAATATACATAGAGATTGTCCACAAGTACAAAATTTTAAGCATTGACTCAACTTGTAATAAAAAAAAAATACAAGAGAAGAGAGTCGATAAAATTTTATAGTTCTATATGGTTATAGTTTTTATGATTTCTGCCACTATGACAGTGTTTATGAGGTGATAAATAAATGGGAAAGCTTTCAAGCATAACATTTGCGTTTAAACGTCACAGAATGGTCATTAATATCATCTTAAAATTGTACAAAAAGTGGTTGCATCCCTTACAATGCACATGAACAATTGTGAAGATACTCATTTGTTACTCGTCATTTTTTTTAACCATCAATAAATGGAAAAAAACGAATAAATGTTTTTTTTTTATAAATTAAGAAATATTTAAATAATTAATTAACTTGAGAAGACAAACAAACAAATAAATAAATATTGCACAGACCAAGTAATGGTCTTGAATTTGAAATAAGAAATCTATAATCTGGACAGAGACAACTGTGAAGAGCACTCATTTGTCCACGGTTACACACATCGGTAAGTTATTTCAAAGGTTAAAAAATATATATTTTTTCAATTTTTTTTAAACCATCAATAAATTATTTTTAAAAAAATCAAACAAATTAAGACATATATAAACAATAAAATAAATAATAAAATAAATAAATATTTATTTCACAAAACAATAATCTGGACCGAGTGCTCACAAAAAATAAATATTTTTAAAAATAACGTTAGACGTGTGGATCAATTTGGCCCGAAAGTACAAAAAGCTACAGAAGCTGTTCATAGGCCTGTGCTTATTTCTCACTCAAACTGTGACGCAACACAAATCACAAACTTCATGGATAATTTGACAAACAAAAAAGCCATTAGCGATGATTTGATCGGGAGCATTTGTGACTGTGCGCTAATATGAGGGGAAACAAAATGATGCTCATCCTTCATACAAAACAAACTTATTTCTTTCTTTTCCATTTCATTCCACTCCACTTCTACTAAAAAAAAAACAGGAGCAGGAGAGGTTGAGACAAGGACAGAAAAGCCATTAAAGCACCCTGGCACACGGCCTTAGGGATTAGAGGAGAGAAAGCATCGGAGGAAAATAGAGTATCGACCAGACTCGGGTCAAATACCTTTAGGAGTGAGTAAATCACAGGTTCGGCTAAAGCCTCGTCTCATTTTCTTTGTGAACTGGATGAGTGAGAGCAATTCATCTGATACCGTCTGTCGCCGCGACGCAAGGTCTGTCTCATTAAAGTGACAGTCTCTTCAAATGCTAAGCGAAGCACGGAGACACGCTCTTCTTCCTTCGCTGTCACTCAACAAAATAACTCAAAGAAGTGTTTGACCGATTCTGGCTCTGGCACCCACACAATCCTTCCTAAACACCCCTGTCCTAGACGCCTTTATCCAAAGGGATTTACGCCAGTCCAATTGCAAAAACAGTCAGTTCCCCTTGAAGAACTCCGGTTTAAGTGCTACGGTCAGGGGCAAAATAATGACAGATTACACGCGTGTTTTAAGTAACTCTCCACTCGTCTTCACTCCTGCTCCAACCAGAACCTCCAGCATTCGGCCTTTACGGCCTCTTCAAAGAATATTACAGGTTCAGTACAAGTTAAGCATTGACAATCTTCATTATCACAAAAATGTCAATTTTGTCCCCATTTGTCTTTAAAAAACAAACGCGATTACATTGAGGCATTTACAATGAAAGTGAATGTGGCGATGAAATGGAAATAGCGACAGATCGTTTCTTCTTTATTGTGATGCACAGAGTGTAGGCCTAATGGATACTCGAAAAATAAATATTATAGGGCGGGGACTTGGTTGTATGCTCGGTTGTTGATTGGATTTTAAGAAATGGGCGTTGCTCTCGAAAGTGGAGGCAGAGCTTGTAGAGGCGGAGTTTGAGCGGACTAAAATCCTGCATACGTAGGAATTAGGGAAGGTCTGGAAGTATTACAACGTCAATTTTTGCGACACACGGATTAATTGTTTACAATAAGATCTATAACATGCATTTCGGATTAATTTCCCATGACCCGTCAGAGGAAAAGCAGTTTGGGATGGATAGGGTGAATTTAAGTGTGATAAAATTGCTAACGAACATATTTTGTGTAACTGTCACTATGACAAAGCAACACCAAAAAAAACCTGAAACCCTCGAACAACTGTAAAAATGACAGTTTAAACAACTTTACAGCTTAAATATTACACTGAATAAGTGTTTTTATGATAAATGAGGGACAATTTGAGGGATATTTGTTTATGCTAATTGACAAAACAACACATGCTGTCAATTGAGCTTAACTTGAACTGAACCCAGAATATTCCTATAAAGAATGTTTGATTAACGGACAAGAAAACGTTGTTTTCTGACATCATTGGTTTTTGGTGGATAAAATCAATGTTGACTGTGCAACAGAAATTAGTTTCCATACACACTACCATTCAAATGTTTAGGGTCTATAAGTTTTTTTTTTTTTTTTTAAAGAAATTAGTACATTTATTCAAATAGGTTGCACTAAATTGATCCGGAAATTACAGTAAAGACTAAATAAATGCTGTTTTTTTTTAACGTTCGGTTAATCAAAGAACTGATATTCATTGTTGAGTAATGATGCTTAAAATTCAGCTTTAAAAGTTACTTTAAATTGTAATAATGTTTCATAATATTACTGTTTTACTGTGTTTTTGATCAAACAAATGCAGACTCGGTGAGCACAAGAGACTTCTTAAAAAAAAAAAATAATAATCTTAGCAACCTCAAACTTTTGAAAGGCAGTGTAGTTTTTGCAGAATGTGAATTCATATTAAATACAGAGATTTTTTTTATTTTTATTTAGTGTTTTATAGCTGAGATATAGGGAGTTATCAAAAGTAGGTTCAGGTTCAGGAATGTCAGGAATCTAAAAGCGGAGTGAAAAACCCACCAACTTCAAAATAAAGTACATAAACAACCAGTTTCTAGATACAACTTTACATTGCCTTCTGAGGTTCCAGCATCCCGGACTCATTTGTACAGCAGGGGCAGACGGCTGTTGTGGCAGTTGTTCCGGCTCAGTTTGCCCTCGCCCTGGTAGAGGTTGGAAGAGTTGGAGAAGGACGGAGGCAGGGATTGTTTGTCCGTGGGGGTGGAGTAGCTGGGGGGTTCGGCCTGAGAGGACGGGACGCTGTGGTTCTGGTTCTGATTCTGGACGGATGTGCGCCTGCGAGAACGCAAGGCCTGGCGTTCTGCCAGTTGACCCCGCAGCTCCGTCACTCTCTCTTCCTTCTGTACAAAAAATATAAATATATATTATTTACCAATCAAATTAAAAACTTGACTTTGAATGTGCCACATTTGAAACTTTTGAAGTAATAATAATATTTTATATATATATAAAATCCAAATTTGTATTATGTATTATTCATATTTTATTAATAATATTCTGAAGTTCATTTGTATATTAACATATAAAAGCATATTCTGAACTTACTGAACGGACACCATGTGAAAGCACAGTCATGTGCTGAGAAGGTCAAAGACAAGGACGTGTATGATATCATTTCAATAATTCATTCTACCCTATGGATTTCTGTTGTGTTCATTCGTTCATTTATTATGGTGTTAATTAAGAAGAGGCAAGCTGTGTGCACACGAGGAGAAGAGGAAGTGACGGATAGAGAGAGAAAAGGAGCACGTGCCTCTTGAATGATCTTCTGGAGTTCCCTGTTCTCGCGCTCCAGCTGTCGGGACTTCTCCTCGTCATTGTTGTTGGTGGACGAGCCGGTTTTCAGCGTGTCCTGCTGCTCCGACTGCCACTCGCCACGAGTGATCAAACGCCGGATCTGCAGAAACGACCGTAATAATCTATGAGACACTGCAGGAAACGAACACTGAATTTATGAAATATCACTGAAACCAATAGTTCATATGGGTGATATTGTGCAAGAGAGGACAGGATAATTTACAGCCAGCCAGTCATTACATGAATCAACTTAGAGATAAAGATCTTTTTTTTTGTGCATTGTTACATGGTTACTCACCTAATAAATTAATTGACATGAAATACTGATTTGAATTTAAAAAAATATAACTTATGTGAGAAGAACAAGGCCACAAAGCAGGGCTATTATAAAAAAAAAAAAAAAAAAAAAAAAAAAAAAAACATTTAGTAAAATAATTGAATTGAAGCTGAAATTAAATTTAAATATAAATATTACATGAAAAACTAAAAAGCTAGAAATGTTTTTTGGCAACTATCTGAAATAAGTTGAAGTACTAAAATTATTAACTAAAAAACACAAAAACTACAACTGAAATAAAGTTAACTGATATTAAATTAAATTAACCCTTAAGATAACAATTAAAATAATAAAAATGACAAAAGCATGTTTAACTGGAAATAAACTAAAACTGAAATAAAGCAAACAAAAAAAATCAAAAAAATAAATGAAACCTAAAAAGTATTATTTCATAGGAAATAATAAAAACAACAAAAAGCTCTTTTAAAATTACTTACTGGAAATAAATAAAAGCTAAAACTGAAATTAATTTTTTTTATATATATATATATATAAAGCTAATTTTTTTTTTAAATAAAAACTATAATAGTATAATACTAAAATAAGTCAAACTAAAAACCAGTCAGAATCAAGCAAACTGAGGACTGTGTAAAAATAATGCATAATATACTCTCTAGGTGAGCATTCTCCAAGATGTTTTGTAAAACATCACTTTCATGTGTTGAAAACGAAACATAGCTTAACACAATGCACTTATGCGGTAACAAAAAACGAAACCGTGTCAAGGGACAGAACAGAACAGAACAGAAATCAGACACAATGAGAAACCAGCGTCTACCATAAAGACGAACCAGCATGAATGTGGAAGTGATATAAAGCAGGGGATTATTGAAGTGCATAGACCTTGGGCACGAAGAGCACCACGAGTGTGATGTAGACTGAGAAAATGATGGCCAGAGAGGCGAACGCAAATGAAGCGTCCTGCTGAGAGGAGAGGATCATGGTCACTGGAGCAGTAATCATGCACAGCACCTGAAGACAGAAACAAAGACAGAACATCGTTTATCACGTAAAGATATAACTGATTCTGTGTTTTAAGCAGTTCTTAAAGAGATGGTTCACCCAAAAATAAAAATTCTGTCATCATTTACTCACCCTTAAAGTTGTTCCAAACCTGTATGAGTTTCCGTATAAGAAAGTATAAGATATGTTAAACAATGTTGGTAACCAGACAGTTGACGGCACCCACACTGTAAAAAAATATTTCCATGATTTGTTATCACAACTTTTTATCTTTTGTCGAATCAACATTGATAACTAATGTGTGAAGATAACATACTATTTTGAGTTTCTGTTTATTAAACCATTCTTCTTCATTGTATTAACTCAAATTTTTAATTACAACGAACTCAAAAATTTTAAGGCAAGAAGGTAACTTGCTTTTTTAAGTTAAACCAAAAAATGGTTTAACAGTGGCATTGACTTCCATAGTAGAAAAAAAAAATACTATGGAAGTCAATGGGTGCCGTCAACTCTGGTTACCAACATTGTTTAAAATATCTTCTTTTGTGTTCAACAGAAGACGGAAACTCATATTAGGCGAGTAAATGATGACAAAATATTAAGTTTGGGGTGAACTATCCCTTTAAGGACTCACTTTCTGTCATTTTGTGAGAGAGAAAAAATTAATATGAGGTAATGTCAGGGGGAAAACCCTATTTTTTACTGTCTAAACAAGACCTTTATGTACTAAACTATCACCGCCACTAGAGGGTGTAAATCAACTGTAACAAAAAATGTAATTGCAGAGCAGAAACAGTGCCATGAATGAGAACTGAGAAAGTTAAAGTTAGTGAAGAGATAAATAAAGCAGAATGAGAGACAAAGAAAGAGAGAGAGCGAGAACTGTTGATGAAAAAATGTCATTCTGTCAAAACACTTGCAGCGGGCAGCTCAGAGTTGGAGATCTAATACGATCACTGGAGATGTCATATCTGGTGAACAGAGCAGAAAAATAGCTGGTATTTACCATCAACGGCTCAGAATGACTCAACACACAGATAACTGCGAGCAATGAACCGACTGTCACGACTGTCTGGTGTCAAAACAACATCCAGAACACCACTAAAGTCTATTTCCTCTCTGACCTCTACAGCACCGGAGCGATGTGAGCTATTCGGTGCTATCGGAGCTGGTTATTCCCGACACACAGCAGAAACATGGAGCAGTTCTGGGACTCAATCGGATCTTCTGCAAAAGAGCTGTAGGACTGACGTAAAGCATTACCAGTGAAGTGTTACTTGTTTCCTCATTAAGATGTTTTAGTCTGAGTTTGAGCAAATGGGTGCAATTATGCAAATCATCCGGCGAAGCACTTGGAGTTATTGCCGGAATCAAACTGTTTTCAAGCAGTTGAGCGATTCAGAGCGAAGCACAAAACCACAGTAATCAACGCTTCATTCAAAGAATGTGCTAAAAAAAGGCTCGAACACAAGGAGACTGTTGATGTTGATAAAAATAAATACACTTAAAGTTAGCATTACGTCAAGCTATTCTTTTGTTTTCACAGTTAGTATTTAATGTTAGCTTATAAATCATTTTAATACACACATGTAAATATTTAGTATAGGCCTACATAAATTGTAGTATAAATCAATTCTATTTATACTTTTCAACCTAATAGAATAACATAAAATAACATTAGCTATAAATTAAGAATATAAGACAATAAGTATCCTGAATTAAACAAAGTACAAAATAATATCTTTGATGTGGAACTAGTGCCTGTTTAAAATGGCGCGAGATTCGCTAATAGTGATAAAGGTCGAATCCTGAAGGAGTAAGAAAATATGAAAGTGTGTTTCTGCCGCTGAATAAAAAATACAAAAAGTAATTGCTACTTTTTATCTCACAATTCTGGCTTTATTCTTGCAATTGTGAGATATAAACTCGCAATTGTGAGTTATAAAGTCCAATTCTGAGGGGGGCAAAAATCTGAAAAGTCATGTGAGAAAAGTCTCCCTTTATAACTCGCAATATTGAGTTTTTATCTCACAATTCTAAGAGAAAAGTCCAAAATGCATAGCAATTACCTTTTGTATTTTTTCCACATGAAAACGGCTATCTTACATTTTTATCCATGACTCTTGGGCGAACAGAAAGAACAACGTTTATTTAAAAAAAGTCTTTTGTAACATTATAAATGTCTTTGCTCTCACTTTTCAGTTTAATCAATATAATGCATCCTTGCTGAATAAAAGTATTAATTTCTGACTCCAAACTTTTGAACGGTAGAGTATAAATATTAGCTATTAGTGTGCTTTTTATTTTGTGATTAGATTAACATGACCTGTACTGTACAGCGCTATTGTCATCCTTAATTTTTGTCTTCTAGCAGGTAAAGAGACATACTTCATGAGCAAACCATTTATTGTTATATAATAAAATGGCATATGAAGTGCGAGAGGGAAGCAAAGTCACCTGCTGGGTCTCAATTCTCAAACTCAGCGACCAACAAAACACCGGCCCAGATAATGCTACCGCCCTGGGCGACAGTTTCCGCACCTGCTCATTAGCAGTTTCAGTTAATTAACTTTTTCTTTTTGTCATAGGACTGTGACTTTTAAACACAGTAAAACGCATGGGAAAGATATAATAGTTAAACAGTTTTGGCTGAAAGGGCACATATTCTTGCAACACACTGATACACTTGCGATATACGTAGCTATATATTAGATGAAACAATCTCAGGTGTTTCGCCCAGCTGTCAGCTACGGTTAGGCTCTACTGTGAGGACATTATATGCTGTGAACATAGAAATAGCCAGCAGTCAGACTTACAGACACATTGTAGATGGCCATGCCGACCGCTCTATGGTCATTAATCTTCTCGGTGGAAATGGACTTGGTCTCGTAGGCCAGAAAGATGCCGAGCAGCAGCAGAAGTCCCTTGTAGCCGTACACCACACCTGAAGGGAGCAGGCATTACTTATAGTGAGTGCTCTTAAAGCTCGGAGGCTGGTTTAAGCTCTGGGATCATGATATTTCTGTGATACTTGAGGTACATGTGATGGTTTTGAGTCCAGTAACATACAAAAAAACAATGTAGGCAGAATAACTCAAAAATAGTGAACCTACCGTTTTCTGTTCGATTTAAACCAGTTATTTTTAATGATTCTTTCAAACTGAGGCAAATATGAAAAAAAACAAAAACTTTTTGACAGTAAAATGGTGAGGTTTGATTCGACACCATCTACACCACCACTATTCAAAACAACAGTTTCCAACATTGATAATAATAAGAAATGTTTCTTGAGCATACATTTCACAATATTACTGTTTTACTGTATTTATGAAATAAATGCAGCCTTGGTTCACGAGCATAAGATACTTCTTTCTAAAATAAAAAGCGCAAACATTTTAACAGTAGTGTCTGTAACCTCATAGAAAACATAGCAATAGAGATTAACTAAAGTTGTATTTTACACTGGAAAAAATGTAAGTATAGTATTTTCTAATTTGCTATATTTTTGAGTGATGTCATGAATGAATGAGTCCATTAGATTTTTCTTAGCGACAAAAGAAGAGTTTGGGTTCCAAATTTTGATGATGTATGAATACTTTAAAAATGTAAATAATATAAAATGTTTTGTGTATTACATGCAGTACATATTTTTTTCCATATTACAAAGCCTGGTGAAAATGTGCTCAACTGTCATGAAATTAGTGCAAATGTTTTTTCCAAAATTGTAACATATGATCCGGGCATGAGATTCACCCTTGAAGACTATCTGAAGATGGATGATCTCTGTCCAGTCTATATTGTCCATATTCAAAATGTTGTGAAAGAAATGAAAAGACAAAAATAAATAAATAAAAACAGGAAGAATTGAAAAGGAAGTGAGAGAGAAGAGAAGGACTAATAAGTCACATTAGAGTTTAATCTCATTTTGAGTTCAGGGAAGTTTTTTTTTCTTCTCTCTCTCTGTAATATTATCTTCCTGTACAGTGTGAGAGAGTCAGGCTATGAGATCCAGACCTGGGCACTGACCCACAAAATTTAATTTTACACTGCGGCGCTCTGATAGGAAGTCAGAGCAAGAGGAAAAGTACGAGAAAAAGAGATGGTGAGAGAGTGAGAGAAAAAGAGATGGTGAGAGAGTGAGATTGAGAGAGAGAGAGAGAGAGAGAGAAAGGGGGGGGGATGATTTTGTGAAATAGTGAGAGGAATACAAAATGAACTGGCGGAAAAAAACTCTTGAGCATATAACAAATTATTAATCTAAATTTCGGAGATAGATTGTATCAGTGTAGAGTGAGAAGCAACCATATGGATAATTATATATATATATAATGTTCTAGACAAGGGGTGTTAAACGCACAGCCCCACAGGGTAATTTGAAGGGAAATAAATCATGCAAAACATGTTTATTTATTATCGTTATAATATATTCATATTCCTGAGTTACACAACAAAATTGAATATTTAGCATTACGGGTTTAAATGAAAAATCCTTAGCAAACACCACTAAAAAGAGTCACTGAGACACGGTGAGTGAATTCTGGATACGTACCAAGCCACGTGTTCATCTTCTCTGAACTGCAGTGCTCGAGAAGAGGCTGAATCAACACATCCAGATCTTCTTTAGGAGCCTCTTTAGTGAACTTCTGCTTAGAGCGAGAAAACAAGAGAGCGAGAGAGAGCACTTTAAAGGACAGAGATTGAGGTCAATGCAGCAGAGCACCGCTCTACAATCCTTCACCATTAACACCTACTTCCGTGCGCTTGCTTGGCAGAAATTTCCAAGGCATCTCAGAGGAAACGCATCATAAAAATCAAAGTAACAACAAGAATAAAAAAAAAGAATAATAAAGTGTCACCACACCTCCACGGTTATGTGCAGTGGGTCCATGATCTGCCAGATGAGCAGAGAGATAACATCAATAGCCAGCAGAACTGCAACGGTCACGTATAGCTTCCACGGCTCCAGGTGCTGTGGAGAAATGACAAGAGCATAATCGTCAGTCAATGGTACACAGTCACGAAACGTCAAGACCATAACAAGCAACTAATATAAATGGGGAAATAAAAGCAAGGTCACAGAAGTTATAGACATTGTTGTAGACTCTGACAGCAAGTAATGATGCCTAGGTTTTACAAAGTAAGTTACAAGGGACACTACCATTCAAAATTTGGGGTCCATACTTTTTATTGTTTTAAATAAATGAATACTTTTATTCAGAGAGGATGCATTAAATTAATCAAAAGTGACAGTAAATACATTTATAATGTTACAAAAGATTTGGATTTCAAACAAATGCTGTTTTTTAAACTTTCTATTCCTCAAAAGATTCTGCTAAAATGTATCACCTTTGATTTGTCAGATCGTTATCTTGTGGGTTTGTGAGTCATGCTGAGCAATTTCTTAAAACAACTCATGAATCTGCTAATAAGTGTCATTTGTTCGTGAATCGAACAACACTAATCGTGCTGTGTTTATTCTGCGTGCATCTTGTGAGAACAACTCAATAGAAGTTGTCTTTTTTGTCATTATTTTTTGTCTTTTTAAGTAATCACGTTAAATTCAGACTGCAAACCCACAATCGCAATTTTGGTAAACAAGATTCCTTTTGCTGAAGCTTAAAAAAAAAGCCACAAATATTACAACACATACACCATGAAAGCATCATAAAGTGGTCCATACACTAGCTTTGTGTGAGAAGCAGACTTTTCAGCATGCAGCAATGAAAATGATCAGTGAATAATGACTTAAATTTTAGTCAGTTTTACACACAATTATCGTATGATTTCAGAAGACTTGAAATACAGCACATAAGCCCTATGAACTACACTGTAAAAAAGAAAGAAAGAAAGAAAAAGTTCCTGCCTTAAATTAAGTACAATCAACTTGGATGTTTAAGTAATTTCAATTTAAATTACATCAAACTGACTTTAAAAAATGAGTTGAAACTTAAAAAAATTAAGAAAATTGCTTAACTTATTTTGAGGAGTTAAAGCAATGTAAAAACATATGTTGCCATAACTTATTGGTCATATCATATTTTGCACTGGTGATTTATTTGTCCTTTTTGGAGCTTAAATGTCATTGAAAAAAGCTGTATAATGATTCTTCAAAAAGTTTTACGTTCTACATGAGCATTTGGGTTTGGAATGACACGAAGGGCGAGTAAATACCGACGGAACTCTTTTAAAGTACCAGCGCCGTCAAGGTGCTGTTCTGAATAACACGTTTATTTTCTTGTCAAGGTAAATGATGGAATTGCTCTGACACCATAACAATTGTGTTTACTCCACTGCATGGTGGGTAACAGGAAAGCGGAATGCCAATCATCAGCAAACATCACGAAAGTCATGTGTTACAAATGTGGAGTTATTTTCAGCTCCCATTCCATCCATTAATATATGGCCGCAGGCTCCCTCTGGGCCGGGAAAACGGGATAGAACCGAGCTTCGCAGCACACTTTCTTTTCTCTCTCTCTCTCTCTCTCTTAATCGCCGTGAAGGCGTCAAATGACCCGAGAGCCCCGTTTCTACCACATTCAGCCTGAGCGCCGAACTTTCTTCAAGTGCTGTCGAACCACTTAGGCAAATTGCCCCATTACGGACATTGGGAGAGTTGAAAGTCATCTCGATTCGTCGCGCAGAGCGCTTGAATAATAAAGCCCCCTGAAGGTCGGATTTCCGTAAAAGAAGTTTAATGCTCATCCATATTCATCCATATTGCATAGTTGGGGTAATCTGGTTGTCGTTTGATGAGGTCTTAGGGTTTCCCTAATGCCGTGTCTTATTGCTTTAGGACACAGGATCAGAGCGAACACATGTGTCAAGATGCTAATAGTGTGTTTGTGTTGTGTAAGGATGAAACGGACAGAACTTCTCGCAGCAAGAATAAGCGAAAGGAGGGGGAAGGTTCTTCTCTATTTCATGCTGGGAAGCTTCATCTAGCTCACTGTAGAGTCATCGGTGTGGGATTGTTTAATATGCAGTAGATAACAGTGAACTAGGCAGCGCTGCGTAATGCAAGCGTGCTGCTCCTCACATCTGCAGATTCTGCTAAATCATCTGAAAATAATTATTAAATTGAAATAAATGATTAAAAATGCAAAGTCTTGAGCAAACTCTACAAGCCCTGTCATCATTCTAATTAAACAAATTATAATTGATGTGAAATCCAATACTTAAAGTTCACCAAAAACAGTTGACTCACCCTTGAGATTCAGAATGGTTTTCTTTCTATTGTAGAGCTCAAGTAAATGTTTAGCAAAATGTTTACGCTGACACACTTTTTTGGAAAATAATAATAATTGTTAATAATTACAATTAATAATTATTAAATTAATAAATTATTATTTATAAATCAGTCATATACTATATATACTGTAGTACATTAATTCATATGCTAATACTTTTTTTCTTACAGCCACTTTCTATTTTGTGAATCTCAACAATCTTTTGATGCACATCAGAACTATATTCTTAGAACTATAGTCACCCTGGTGTGCTAAAACGTGTCAATATGAATGGGAATATACTAGATATTTGAAACATACTAAATTATTTGATTTCCCCCCCACTTTCAATTCTTTTACATCAATGAAAGGTTTGATTTTTGCTAATTTTTTGAATGAAAGATCAAAAGGATAAACAATGCAGATTTATTTTTACAGCCATCTTTCATCATATTTACCAGGGGTGCCATTAATTCTGACCACAACTGTACGTTAACATTTTTATAAATATATTCTGTACATGGTAATATTAAAAATATATCTGCCCTTGTAATTTTAATTATTATATATTAATAATATGTTATACCTAATTAATTGTAAATAAAAATATTATTCGATTTATTTATAATTTAAAAAGAATATAATAATTAAATTACAATATTGTGAAGCTGTGTGCAGATGGAAAGAAAGTCATTAAGGGAAATCATTTTTAATTATTGTGCAAGCTGTTCCTTTAAATGAAAGATCCACTCAAGATTGCTTTACCTTCCTCTTCTCTTTTTTCTCATCTTTCTTGGTGAAGACCGTGTGAACCCACCAGATCTTGGTGAACATGCTGCCATAGGCTAAACTGAAGCCAAGTCCTAGCAGCCACAGGCGAAACTACGAGAGGATGAGAGAGAGAGAGAGTTCATTTGGGAGCTTATCTCCAAAGCAGCAATTCATTTTTTTTACAACAAATCTTCACTGTGCTCAAAGGTCAAGGCTGAATGAGAGGAAACGGCAATATAAAAGAGCCTATAACATTTACGACTCTACCTGGCACACTACAGGGAACTGTGATCTATGGACATGGAGGCCATCGATGCCCAAAGGAAAGACAGCTGCCAATGCCAGCACGCATCCCACCGCCGTCATGTTGTTCAGATAGGGCTGAGAGTTCTGGATGTATCTGTCAGGAGGGTCAGAACACACTACAACTCAGTCCACAGATAAATTACACCATTTCAAAATGTTGGGCTGAAATATTACTTTGTAAGTGGCATGGGAGCATTTAAAGGACTCATAAAATCATGAAAAATGGATTTTCCTTCATCCTTATCTTCTAAAAATCCTCCCCAGGTCAAAATGGGTTTTATTAAAACTTCTCCTTCCATGATCATTTCATTTAAATTGTGTGAAATCGTGTTTTGTGAACCAGCCAAAATGTAATGTCGCTTTGTAATGAAGCTGCACTGCACTGAAAAAAACTATTTTTTTTCAATAAAAATATATAAATCTCACCCTTAAAATAAGATAAAAAATACTTTTTTTAGACAACATATGTTTAATGAAATATTTTTTTAAATATTGAATATTAAAGTAATTTTTATTTTATTTTTCCTACCTCATTGACAAATCGTTTTTTTTTTTTATATATATATTAACCCGCCATTGACGGAAATACTGAAATACATTGGCATACTGAACATGAACAACATTAAAATAACCATAAAATGACTGTTAATTGTAAGATTTTGGGCTCAGGGTGCCATTCGTTTTTCATCTCTAACAACAAAAATGTTGCAAAATGGGAATAATTTTCTATATAACAGAGATATTTAATGATGCCATCATTGTAAATGGCTTGTAAACAAGACATTTGGTTTACGTGACAGGAGATCAAAGAGGAAGAGAGCAGGGCACAGACTGAAGGAAGACTGTCAATACTGACAAGACCTTTTCAAGCAGTCAAACATCAATACCAAATCAATAGATTCACATTTTGATGTCATCATCTTTTAGAAAGTTATCTGAAAACAATTTTAGGGGCATATTTGCTGTTGTATGGCAAAATTTTTAATGAAGAAAAATGAGTTGAGTCAGTAATTGTAAGGTTTAAGGCATGTGGATTTTCTTTGAACACAGGATACTGACCTGATGCTGCTGTTGTATATGTTGAAGGAGAGGCACACTATGCCTAGAATGATTCCCAGCCCGGCAAAGACAGACACTGATACAAAGAGCTTCTGGGAAAGATAACGGAACTCCTTAATCACCTTGGTCTGGTCTGCCGGAGGGCCGAGGCCTGTCAAGAGAGAAACCAGTCAGGAAATATCGGCAAAGAAACGGCAGAATAGAGCGTAAGGATCACTGCGCGGTGACACTAGATACATAAACGCATGCAAAAAAAAAGTTAGAGATCGACTTTATTGACAGTTTAAAGGAGAAAAGGCCGAAGTATTCCGGGTTGGTTGAGAGAATCATTAGCTACGGCTGCTGTCAGACTTCAGAAACACGACTAGGGGAGAATATTCATTTTTTGACAGACAGTTTTCTGTGAAATAGGGCCACTGGGTCGGATTGACACGTCAAGTGTCTGGAAAGTTTCAGGGGAAAAGGAAGCTCACGACGTTCACACATTAGCAGGACCAGACGGAACCTGACTCCTTTCACACTTTCTGCGTTCGTTTTGGAGGGAATTCTGCAGAAACAGATTTAAAGATGTGTTAAATGGAGCTGGGAATACTACACTTTTTTTTTTGCTATCTCAAAGAATAAACAAACACACTAAAAATATTTATTGAGCAAACATGCAAGGGACCAGGAATGTGTAAAACTGACTGAAGGCTGTTCTAATCCGAGCGGGTGACGGCTCAGGGTGCCAGGGGACGATTCTACTTCGGGTTTCATCTCTATTAACAAAAATATGAGAATAATTTAAAAAAAGGGAGATTTTTAATGATGGCATCTGGTATGAACACATTGTAAATGGCTTGTAAATGAGACCTTTTGGTTTACATGACAGGAAGAGAAGTGGAAGAGAGCATCTGGTATGAACACATTGTAAATGTGGCACGGACTGAAGGAAGAGGAAACACTTTATTTCGATGGTCCACTTCAGACATTCATTCCACTAACTATAACTTTGCAACTACATTTCAACATTAACTCTCATTAGAGTATTAGTAAACTGTTAGGTTCGGGTTGGTTGTTAGGGTTCGGGTTAGTAGAATAAGTTGACATGTAGTTACTTATAGTCAGTAGTTTGTTGGAGGACCATAACAATAAAGAGTTAGCAGATATTAAGCAGACAGTCTGCTAATACTCTAATGAGAGTTAGTTGACATGTAGTTATAAAAGTTGCTTTACTTATGTTAGTAGAATAAAGTGTTACCAAGGAAGACTAATGTAAATGCATAAATAATACTGACAATACCTTTTATAGCCATCAAACATCAATGTAAAATTGATAGATTCAAATTTTGATGTCATCTTTTATATAAGTTATCTGAAAACAATGTTATGGATATTTCTACTGTTGTATGGCAAAATGTAAATAAGCTGAAAGAAATATACATATTATAATTAGTCAAAATTATTGATTAGTCAGCAATTATTTATGTTTTATCACAAACCAGTAGGACAAATGATTATCTGTTGTGTGACTGTGTTGAATTCCAATGAATTTGTTGAATCTCAACACACAGTACACTACCGTTCAGAAGTTTGAATATTTTTGTAATATTGTATTGTATACAATATTACAATATTGTAATAATATTGTAATAAAGATACTTTTGAAGAAGAGAGAGAGAGAGAGAGAGAGGTTGGAGGAGTTTTATTTCCAATATATATAAAAATCTTGTCAATTTGCATCTTAACATGCTGTGAATTAAACTGTAGAACATCATGAACGACACCTACATTTGATCCATGGTAATTAATGATAATAGTAAATCCTAAATGAATCTAAAGTAACTAAAGAGTTCACAGTACCATAGTGAATGCCTTTTTAAAAACATTGTTATCACTCCTCACACTAATGTTATCACTCTTCACTGGAACTGACTATAATTATACATTTACGCCTCTTGCTGTTCAGTCTGTCACTATAATTACAACCAAAAACAGGATTCCTGTGGGAACAATAATTACAGTGAGGATGGCTGTCTTGTCTGTGTAAAGCTTTTTTGATATAGACAAATAAACGATTGACAGGAATCTAGCGATGAGCAATAGTTAAAATGGAAGTTTTTTTTCTGTCAGAGGCAACCATTACCAGGGACGGAAAGCTGACCGTGAGGGACATGTGTCAGTGAAAGACAGCTGGTCCTTTGGTTTGTCAAAGTGACACGATGTTTGTTGATACTTTTCAGAATGTCAGAACAGTGACGAGTCAAGAGTGACATTTGCTACTGCAATGTGGCAGCAATACTGTGAGAGATAAGTGTGTGTGTGTGTGTGTGTGTGTGTGTGCGTCTGCGTGTGTGTGTGTGTGTGTGTGTGTGTGTGTGTGTGTGTGTGTGTGTGTGTGTGTGTGTGTGTGTGTGCGTCTGCGTGTGTGTGTGTGTGTGTGACTGTGTGTGTGTGTGTGTGTGTGTGTGTGTGTGTGTGTGTGTGTGTGTGTGTGTGTGTGTGTGTGTGTGTGTGTGAGAGAGAGAGAGAGTGTTAGAAAGCTCTGTCCGTCAGTTGATGCATTCTCACAGTAAACCTTCCGTCGTCCTTGATCTAAGAATCAGGACAGGGTGTTGCTATGGAGACCTGGCTTAACAACAGTTTCCACAGCAATTTGGAAGTGAAAGTCTTACTAAAGTGGTTGTCAAGAGCTACCAAGAGATGGTTGAAAAGCAAGGGCTCACTGCCATATGGTTAAAAAAATCATAAGAACTAAAGTCCTGAGTTCTGACCTGAGGTTACATGTATTATATGTTTTAAAGGCCACAATTTTACGCTAATAAAAATTAAGAACCCCATAAATGCTTGAGAATCTCAAATGGATTCCGGAGGAGGTTATGTGTTATTTGGGAAGAACATCTGCTGCTTCTGCTATTATCAAGGGCAAAGAAATGGCAAGCCATGTCGCCAGCTCTATACGCTCTGCTTTTCTCAGTGGGGATAGCGGAAGAAGTGACTAAATGGGTCATAACTCCGTTTTTCTGAAAATAGCCGTGATTGGCTAGAAAGGATGTAAATTTGCTACTGGGGGCAGAAAAAGATTTTAAACTATGTCAAAGGCTTTTTTTGGAGGGATTTATGCCCTTTAGCAGAGAGAAGAGTGTTGACAGGAATGGGATCGGGACATGACAGAGGCCAGGCTTGAAACTCTGACTCTCAAGTGTCAAAACCATGTGCGCAACTAATGCTCTAAATCAAACGCTTCTCAAGACCCCAAAAATGGCTCGGCCAAAGCAGTTTTCTTTCACATGTTGACATTTTTAAACAGGAAGTTGGGGCAAGATATACCAGATTGGGAGGGCTTGTCTCTTGTTTTCAAATGGATACACGCAAGTCTCTTATGCGCTGCAAGTATGTGATAAAATACAGTAAAAACAATAATATTTTACAATGTAATTTATTTCTGTGATGGAAAAACTGAATTTTCTGCATTATTACTCCAGTCATACTTCAGAAATCATTCTAATATGATGATTTAGAGCTCAAGAAACATTTCTTGTTGAATGTTGAAATGCTTTAATGCTGACTGTCTCAATCGCAAAATCCTTCCAGTGTGAGTGTACTGAAACTTTCGCTCTCTAAAAAGTCCCACAATGCACCGTGAAAACCAGGGAGCATCGATGCTCCCTATTTTCCCTTAACGGATGTTCTGAAGCATGAAACTTAAATCACGTGAGCCAAATCACTACACATAATGATAAGTGATAGATGTTTTTTTTTTTTTTTTTTTTTTTTATACATTTTTATTTCAGCATAAACATACATCATTGAGTGACGTGACGTGTAGCCAAGTATGGTGTGTCTCATACTCGGAATTTGTGCTCTGCATTTCACCCATCCAAGTGCACACGCAGCAGTGAGTATTGAACACACACACACACACCCGGAGGAGCAGTGGGGAGCCATTTTAGCTGAGGGGCCCGGAGGCGATTGGGTGTTAGGTGCCTTGCTCAAGGGAACCTCAGTTGAGGGTTATGAGATTGAAGAGAGCGCTGTTTGACACCCCCAACTACATTTTCTGATGGTACCGAGACTCGAACCCGCGACCTTCGACCGGCTCTCTAACCATTAGGCCACAACTGCCCCCCAGTTAAACCTTCAGAAACATGCCAATCTTAATGTATTGCACACAATTTAGAAACACTGTAATCACCCTGTCAAATACAGTAAATTCCAATGCTGTGTCACTGAACTGACATCACTATCTTTGCAGTAAAACTTCTGCCTGTAGCATTGATATTCATCTTGTGGCCATTCAAAAAACAAGCATTGGTGAAGTGTGAGGTCATTACTCGTCTAATGTAGGGCAGTGCTGCTTTGTTACAGTCACGCTGGCGAAATCCACTCAATGGGATCACGGCATGAAGGATTGATTAGAGCCTAAATCAAGAATGACTCACAGACGAGGACCGGGCAAATCCAGCAAATAATCGCCTCTGTATCTCTTGGGAGAGAAAATACAGGATTTTGGTGGTGGCAATTCAATTCCCACCTCTTGGCAGAAAACCAATTTGTGGGGTAATAGGGAAGGCACTGTTTGGTGTTTTGTAAATTATTTACTAGAATAGCATCCATGCAGGAAAAGGAGCAAGTTGAACAACAACTGTGAGTTTTCTATCAAAGCTATTCTGGTTCGGTGACATTACACATGATGGGATGCTTTTAAAAGTAAAGCATTTCTTTTGCTTTGTTCACACTGTATATTTAGGACTGACTGGCAAAATGGAAGGGAAAACTGAAATGAATTTATGAGGTGCATGAGACAGAAAGCGTCAAAAGTCTTTCTGTATTATTGACACATTCATGCATATGCTGAGTGTGAAACCACTCATCCGCTTGCTCATTCAGTGCACTCTAAGTGTGTAAATGAGTGGATCCATTCACATTGCACTTTGTGTGACGTTACACTCACCTTGCATCCCGAATGATGAAAAAAGTACTTAATCTAACTAAATCATTCAGACCGAAACATTTCCGTTTTAAGACCATATTTAGATATAGTTTGCATTGGGTTTGTAAATAACACAGTTTATATTACAACCACGCTTTTAAAAGCCATTTAAGAGACTGGAGCTCAAACGAGCTGCGAAACACGAGAATGGACCTCATTGGTTCTTGCTGAAGCTCAAACCTGCTGCGAAACACGAGAATGAACCTCATTGGTTCTTGCTGAAGCTCAAGCGTGCTGCGAAACACGAGAATGAACCTCATTGGTTCTTGCAGAAGCTCAAGCGTGCTGCGAAACACGAGAATGAACCTCATTGGTTCTTGCAGAAGCTCAAGCGTGCTGCGAAACACGAGAATGAACCTCATTGGTTCTTGCAGAAGCTCAAGCGTGCTGCGAAACACGAGAAGGAACCTCATTGGTCCTCACACGTCAAGCAAGCATGCTTGAGCTTCCGTTTACCATAACTGATGTGTCCGTTACTAAATGTTTATATGTGCAGAAAAGCCTTAATTAAATCTGTTCATTATATAAAGTGATCGTGTCTATTCTAAAAAATTTGACTAAACCGCTCGATTTATATGGTTTAGTTATACAATCTTTTTATTAACTTTTTGATGCGTCAAAGTTGTAGTTGCGTGGACTGTCAATGGAGGGACAGAAATCTCTGGAAAAAAAATTCAAACATCGAAGATGAACAAAAGTCTTACGGGTTTGTAACGACATGAGGGTCAGTAATTGATTACAGAATTTTTATTTTTGGGTGAACTAACCCAAGTTGTAATAATATTTCACAATATTACTGTTTTACTTTGTTTGATCAAATGAATGAATGCCTTGCTGAGCATGAGAGACATCTTTCAAAAACATATAATCATAAAGAAATAATCACATAAACATGTTGCTTGCAAAATATATATATTTTGCTAGAATACACAGCTATTTTGAATGAATGTCAATGGAAAAATATGCATTTTAGAGCCACAGTGAACCATGCTAATAAGTCATACCTTGAGCCTTTGTACCAGACTACAAACAACTAAATGGATCAGAGTCGAAGACGTCAAAATATTGGATTTTTGATGCCTGTCTGGACAAAACCTTGGTTGGTAAACCACAAGAAGATTAAATTACTTTTTTCAATTTCACACTGTTTCCTACATGTTGTACTTTACCATTTATCTGCCAGCATCATCACAGATTTTCATTTGATCTGCTCTGCGCCTTACATCGGTTTCATCAATATCAGTTTGTCAATGGAGAAACTTCACAGAGCCGCACAAAGGTCAGAGCGAGCCGTGAACGGCATGTGGCTCCGCTCCCCTGGGCCTGTATGGCCTCCTCTAGCAGAAAGGACAGCTAATTGTTAGCGATGTATTAAAGAGCGCGACAGGGATTTGTTGAGCTAATAGAAATCAATACTGGTGAGCCTCAATCTCGACGGGCCAAGTGCGGCTGTGAAAGGTGACGGGAGTGGAATGGACAGAGCTGTCTCGACGTGCAGGAAAAAGGCTGGTTTCTCTTACCAATCCATTTGTCGTTTCCGTACCAGGACAGGTTGCCTTTTGTGCTGTCATAGTAGCCAATCTTCTTGTAGCTCCCAGCTGAGGAAAGAAAAAGGAATTGAAATGAAACATGACAAATGTCTGAAAGAAAAGTGAATATGAAGCCACTTCTCATGCCGACATCTTCCCGAAACAAAGAGACCCTCATCTGTCTGTGAATTATAAATGGACAGACTAACCCAGCTAACAGGAACATTCTGGCAAGGTTTTCTCAAAGTTATTAACGAACGTTAATAAAATGTAAGTTGATAGTTTTCTGGTTTTTAATAACATTCTCAAAATGTTAGCACAAATAGATTATTTATACATCGTTCATGAATGTTTCACTTGGACGTCAGTCTAACATTTTTTAAACATTACTACTAACTACTCGTTTCAAAACATTCAACATTCAAAAAGTAACATTCCCATATTGTTTGTAAAAAGACCAAATTGAACCCTTAAGGATTTTGCTAACCTTCTTATATACAGGAGTAAACTTTTTAAACTTTAAACTTTAAAATGTAAACTTTTTGAGAACATTCAGAAATAATGTTTCCATAACTTAATGGGAACAGTATCAAGATGTTCTTAGAACATATTTTTGTTAGCTGGGTAGATAGTAATGTTATTTTTAAAGGCTTGTATTAAAAGTTTTCCAGTGTAAATATAGCATCTAATTAACAGTGTGTCAACTAAAGGTCACATTAACAAAACGTGCTTTCACCAAGCACTGCAATAAAAAGCTTCAAAAGAGGCCTGACTCAACAAATCTGCAAAAGTAGTCGACTTAAAGCTGCATCAATAGGTCGAAGATAAAAAACAAGCCCAACTGCATTGATCAAAGTTAGTCTGAAAGGGAACATATTGTGGAAAAACCCTTCTCGCACTTTGGAAATCAAAGACTTTGATGTACTATGTAGATAAACTTTCACAACATAAAAGTTTGACTCTCTTAACAGTCCAGACCATTCATTGAAACTAAACAGGAAATATTGTCATTCTGAAATCTTAAACACTAAAATACGACCACAGACACAGTAAAGTAATGAGGAGGAAGTAAGATAGATGGGCTTTTCCTTAACTGCAGCAAGTTTTTGCCTGTGAACTTTTAGAGCTACCTGACTAGAGAAAGCAGAGAAAAAAAGTCTGTTGCCAAATAGGAAGGAAAAATTCAACACCCATAATGCACTGGGCATGTTGCCATCCAAGGCCACTCCCACCAGTCTGCTACGGATACGCTTGGCCAGAGTCAAATACCGCCTTGCTTTAGCAGGAAATACTTCTTAGCAAACTTTTAGTCACAGTGGTGTCGACTTGTATTGTTTCCGCATGCAGGAATTCAAAGAGTAAACGTTTAACTTCATTTTAAATACGTTGATTTAAAAAAAGTATCGATACTAGAGGTTGGAATATCGATACACTAACGTGAAAGAATAGTGTAACCAGGAATAAGTGATGTGACAGTCATAGTCTTTAAAAAAGTGGCACGTTTTTCACAACAACAACAAAAAAATATACTGAAAAAGTGTATTTTTACTGGTTAGTCGAAGCAAGTACATTTGACTAACATCATAAATGAACATTCCTCAAAACAGACAAACATACAATTCTACAAAACTGAAGGATGTGACCCTTTAAAATGCAATTAAGTGCATTAGTGTCATCATCTACATTAGTTTTAGGGTTTTTCTGTTTTGTTTGTACCTTGCAGTTGCTCGATGAGAGTCCAGGCCATACGTGAACCCTGAGCGTCAAACACGACGTGACCCTACGAGACACACATGCATGAATATAAATAGTTCAAAAGACATTATGATAAAGACACGTCAATCCAAAATCATCATAAAAGAAATCCATTTGTGATGCATGATGAAAAAAAGAATAAAATCTGTGGAAAAGTAAAGGCTGAATCATTCTATAATGAGTTTGGGCTGAGATTCATTGTGTGCATTATAAAAACGGAATCATCTGAGACCGATGATTGCCAATGTGAATTTAAAATTTAAAAAGGTGTTCTGACAGGTCTGAGAAATCACCGTCTGGAGTATTTTATCTCATTGTTATTTGACAGCTATTTCTCCTTTGCTTTTCATCAACTCACAGACACTCCTTCAAACGAGCTGGTGTTGAGGGCTCGGTATATTTCAGCAGTGATTTCCTTGTTGTTGTAGTTGAAGTCCTCCAGTGCCCAGCCTTTGGCCCTCAGCGGGGCCACCGTTTTATTGAGGGCCAGTGCGAGAGCCCACATGGCATCATACGCCAACGGCGCTTCCTGAAACCCGCCCGTTTCTTCTGGGTTTTTGCCCCCGAGACGTGACATCAGCTGCACCAGGAACTCTTGGGACGTCTGTGGAGGATTTGAGAAGGATTAATGATCCTTTTTATAGATATTTTTTACATAGGCATCATCATAGTCAAAATCTTAAAATCCACTCACCAGGTTGGAGGCCCCGCGGACGGTCTCCGGGTTGAGCATGACGATTTCTGTGGTGACGTGCCCTTCCACGGCTTCCGTCATGTTCTCCACTGTGCAATTGATGGCCGGATCTTTGATCTTAAACCAGTTGTCTGCGTACCAGCCGATGAGGAACCATACATGCTTCTTACCATAGAGTTTTTCTTTGAAGACCTGCCAAAGATGACACCATGTTTTGAAGGTCTACGCTTAAGCAATAATCTTATTCAATATTTTAATCTCGGTTAAGCCACAGTGAGTTAACTCAAGCTGAGTAGAAGAATCGAACTGAATTGATTTTAAATAAATTGACAGCTCAGATGTATTCGTAAAAAGAATCGTAGATGTTACTTACCTCACAAAACACCTTTCTGGCTTCAGTCTCGTAAAAGAGGCCAACTATGATTCTAGCATCTTGACGCTGTAGACAAAGACAATGTGACATATAGTAAAGTGTCACTATCCTGATTTACATCCATATATTTTTAGGCAAATTTTGGGATAGTACATAAAAACACTGGATGGAAAATATGTAGAATGTATTTAATGCAAAATGCATTTATTACTATTCTATTTTTCACTAATTTCCATGGAAAAGCGATGGAAGAGAGGCTTTTAGCAAGCATTTTTTGCATGAAATGCAAGAATGATTATTTATAATGACTTGATTCTCCATGATTTGTAAATGTATATACAGTACATACTACATATACTGTATATGAGCTGCAGTCATGGCTGCTATGTTGCAAACAGCCTACAGATAATGAACTATACTAGGATTTTAGTTACTGGTACTGCTTTTATTCTGAATTATTAATGATAAAATGTAGGCTCTATTGAACAATTCTATATTAAAACAATAAGTTACTTATTGCTTTAATTGACTCTGTTTGTGACATGCTTTAAAGGTGAAGTGTGACATTTCTGCACCATTAGCATCACCAAAAATGATGACCGTTTTAAAAAAAGGCTAGACACAAGGCTAGACATATGCCAAAACAAGCCAAGCATTTAACAAGACAGTCCTATTCTCATGAGATCTTTATGCAATATAATTTTACAATAAATTATGCTGTCTAACTATTCAATAACTGATGCCGGTAGCGACCAAGACAGTCTCCGAACCGTCACTTGATCTGACGAAGGAAACGGATTCTACAGAGAGTTGATTTATTTCACATAAGATTTTCATGTGCTCTGCCTGCTAGCTAGCTACCCGACACGGGCTGAGGAGAGGAAGTGAGCGGCTGGTGAATTTTTCATCAAAGCACCTTCAGGTTTTTGACAGCCACTGCAGGATCCGTGAGGAAGCTCTGTCTAACGCTTATCTCGATGCCGGCCTCCTTCACACGCTCCTCCAGATCATCCAAAGTCTGGAGAGAGAGAGAGACAGAGAGAGAGACAGAGAGAGAGAGAGAGAGAGAGAGAGAGAGAGAGAGAGAGAGAGAGAGAGAGAGAGAGAGAGAGAGAGAGAGAGAGAGAGAGAGAGAGAGAGAGAGAGAGAGCGGGAGAGAGCGGGAGAGAGGAGAGAGAGAGAGAGAGAGAGGTGAGACAGCGGGAGTGACAGGAGAGGAGTGATGCTCGTGGAGAGAGGACAGACAGGAAGAGAGCACATGAAAAGATCAAGGAGCGAATGAAAGAGAAGAACAAAAGGTGAATGGTCAAAGCGCAGACCAAAGTTAAAAATGACAAAGTAAAGGAAATGGAAAAATAAAAAAGTCTGGAACAGTCAGAAATAAAGGTAGATGGGGAAAAACACTCAATAGGATATATATATACTGTAAAAAAAAGATATTGTTGGTTTAACTTAAAAAAGTAAGTTACCTGGTTGCCTTAAAAATTTGAGTTCATTGAAATTTAAAATTTGAGTTAAAACAATGAAGAAATCACTGACTTATTACCTATGACTTATTGCCTGTTACCTATGTAAGTAATGGGGCAGCTTTTTTTGGAAAAGTGCTCTTGAGACATCCAACATCAATGAATGGAGGAAATGGGAAAAGAAAGAGGATGCGAACAGGAGAGAAGGATTGGGAAGAAAGTACATGAGAAAAAGAGATGAGCTGGTGAAGAGATGGAGGGGGATCATTAGCCTAGAGGAATTACACTAGCTCAATAGCCTACTAAATCAATGCATGAGAGATTTATGACTTGGTCAATATTCCTAGCAGCCAACATGAAGAAAAACGACTTTAAGTCCTTCATCACTTAAGGAGAGAATAATCAACCACGGTCTTTGCCATTAACTCTGAGACATTAACCTTTAGAGTAAAGGGGCAGCAGTTAAGCTGCTAACAGTTTTAAGAGGAAAAGGAAACTACTTTTCTGGGAAATTACTTCCTTTAAAGGGGTCATATCATTTTTAACATTTTATTTTCGCCAGAGGTCCACTTACAGCGTTCATCAAAGTTTTTTGCGCCTATACAGTCATAATTTAATAATCATAACCATTCTCAAGACCATTTCCGTCCTCTTTAATGACATTCCATTGCATTTTTTTTTTTTTTTTGCATGTGAAATGAGATACAATGCTGCAATGCAGCCTCTCTGCAAATCCTGTATTACATTTTGACAGGTTTACAAAACAAAAGAATGTGATGGTCTTTTCTAATTTTGGGATATGCAGAGCGGTAGGTGCTACACACAGCCAAGAAGATGGATTTGACTATACCTTTACCCTCATTATTAGTTCTTCATGTGTTCACCAATTCATATTTTGGCGTTTACACTGGCATGTTTATTCGACTTCCTCCTTACAGGCATGTCAAGTCACAGAACACCAAATAGGCATTCAATGTTACCGTATAAGAGGATTTTTGCATCTTTTTTTACCAGGGGAGGAAGTTTCTGAGTTCTTAAATAAAGTAAAACAGTAAATTGCTTTTGTGGTTTCACTACAAGCACCAGCACACAAAGACCAAAAAAATCTTGAGACCTAGTAACAATAGGAAAACCACAGTGAGACTTTACTAAGTTAGATAAACAAGAGAGAAATATCTGCAAGCACTGACCGAGGTAAAGACTTCAGTGGTCTGCTGGATGGTGGCGATCTTTGTCCATCCCCACTTCTGGAAGAGCCGCACACGTGTGGGATTATGCAAAGTTGCTGACGGGTGCGTACGGAAGAAAGTGGGAAAGCGCTGGCGGTTGGATAAAGCTGGAGAACTAGAGCCGTATGAAAACTTCAGAGAGACAGCAGGAGAAAGAGACGGTGGGTAAAAAGGTAGAAGGATAGAGAGAGCACATTGAAAAGATTTACTCAGCTATATGGTTGACCTTATTTGATGCCCCTGAAAAGAACGAAACACAAAGAAAAAGCAGGGCAAAAATATGAGTAAGATTTTTGCACACACTGTAAGAAGGGTAAATGTCAACCCAGGGAAGCCAGAAGCTTTGAGCAAACCTGAATAAACAAGCCAATCTGTTTCTTCATCCAATGTTGACGCGTCAATACTTAGAAACGCACAGCGGAGGAACGATATCCAGTTTATTATAGGTATCCTTTCAGAACTAAATCTTTGTATTTCAAGCAATAAACCAGATTTCTTGATGAAAAATCAATGATCAACTTAAAAAATGTCAAATCAAACGTTTTACTTTAAAGTAAATATTTAGGCTATACTCATTATATTTGAATAACATTTTGTCATGCTTTAAAGTAGTACACATCATTTGATGTGTTGACTAACAATATTAAAGCATTATTGTGTGTTATTCAATATTGAATTTAAAGTTAATATTTGAACCCTCTGGTGCTAATTGTTTAGATCAATGAAATGAATATACTATATTTTAGTTTGATAATGTTTTTTTATTTAAAGTCCCCCTGTAGTCAATCATTTTATCCCTTAAAACTAATCTTTGATCACCAAAATGACATATTTAAATGTTTTTTCCATGAAAAAAGATGCCTTAAAATAGCTTGAATGTAACTACACCCTTGCCTCATTTAATATACGCGATTCTATGAATATGCATATTAGCCCCGCCTCCACTCACTTACTTGGTAGTTTGTGATGTCAGAAACACCAGCGATTTCAAACCGCATTTTTGAGTGTCTTTAGATCACTGCAGTTTTAAGGAGAAAATACTCAGCAATTGTGTTGACTTGTGAATTTGCACATGGTTTGTCTTAAAACATATTAAAACACCACATAAACACATAAACAACATTAAAAACTTGATTTTCACCACAGGGGGACTTTAATATTTTGTATTTTTAGGGGATTTTGTGTTATTAAATTCAATTTATGCGGTTGTTATTACCAGTATACATTTTTTACCCGTTAACCACTTTTTGAGCATAGACCTGAAAATGAAATTCCAAACTTAAAATGTCTTAAATCTTGAATGCTTTGGAGTACAGACTTAAGTTTGGTCTCTTTTTAAATAAGACACTTGGCAGATTATTCCTACAAAAACGTAAGAAACGTAAGTTTATGCAAAAAAAATACTATTTTTAATTTTATATGAAATATATATTTTCCAAACCATGTTTTACTCTAAAACTGAAATAAGATCAAAGCCATGAATCTTAACAAGTTGTGTCTAAATTTCAGGTTGATATCTCAAAAAATGTTTCAATATTTCGAATGCATTCATTTTTGACAGCGAGGAGTACAAGTGTGACTATTTTTTCAGGAACATTAACCTTTTCGAACCACGTGTGTGAAATTACATTCAATTCTATTTTACTTTACTTTACCAAAAATGCTGCATGCATTGTACTTAACTTACGATGTACCGGTACTTAAATTGTACTAGCACTCTAAATTCAGCTAATTCCATATAATATTGTATTATTCTAATAAAATAACATTAATTTATTCATAATTAAAATCCATTAAAGTGGCAGAAAACATTACATTTAGTTTGCACTTAAGTATATTCTTTTAAAGTATTTCTGTAATAATAAGTAATCATTTTAAAAGCATGCTAAGGTGTACTTCTTTTTCACAAGGATCGATTTGTCTAAAGTCTAAACTGTCACGTAGGCTATAAACACAGTTATTAATTTTTCAAGAGAATCTCTTTCGTAATCTACTTGAGTACAAACCCACTGAAGACTGGAGTCTTTCAGAAGGTTTCCTTGGAGAGTTGATTTGTTCAGAGTAAACTCGCAACTCCCTTTTCCAACTTTTTCCAAATTGCACGCCGCAAACTCAACTTTTTCACACAATTAAACTTGAGAACAAAGTCGGAGTAGAGAACATTACTTTGCAAATTCCTGCAAACCTCAGCGGATGCCAGATGACTGAAAAAGAATAATTGGAAAAATTAATTACTAAGCGTATCTAGCGGGTTTCATTCGCTTTTTTCACTTTCACGCTCTCATTCGGTTCTCTGACTTCCTTGAGAGCCTCTTTTGACAGTTTTAATTTGTCAGCTTTTTCAAGAGTGTCAACAGACTACAGAAAGCCAATGAGATCACAAGTCCAAATTCTTTTTGTTCCTTGACCCAGAAATAACAGAACTCCTTGTTTAGTGTGGCACATTTGCTCATCCAAATCTCGAAGCGAGTTGTAGTTAAAGCTGTAAAACGACGGTTTTATCATTTTACCGTTTAGTTTAACCAGGAATGACAATAAACCAGCTTCCCAATATGAACCTCTGTAATGTTCGACAGTGAAATCCAGGTGTATGGAAAAACCGATGATCAACAATACAGATATAAAGAGTTTAGACACGTAGCAAACACACCACTATAAGGTTCCACATGCGCGCCGCCTCAGCCACAAGCGTAGAGACGGAGCTGCAGCCCGGCATCAAGACGATCTTTATGGGCTCTGTGTACAGCAAGTCATACAGCAGTTTAGTGGCCTCTCCTGGATCACACTGAAGGAAAGAGAAAAAGTCATAATTAGTCTACTGCCTTTGAAAAAGTTTGCTTCATCTGAGCGTGTCATAATTGTTAAAGGGGTGGTTGATTATGATTTCACTTTTCTAACTTTAGTTAGTGTGTAATGTTGCTGTTTGAGCATAAACTACATCTACAAAGTTACAATGCTAAAAGTTCAAAGCAAAGGGAGATATTTTATTTTAAAGAAATTACTTTTTAAGGACTACAACAAACGGCTGGTAGGGACTACACGACATTCCTCATGGGATAATGACATCACTAACCCTAACATTTACATAAACCCCGCCCCCGGGAACACGATTTATAGATTATCATGACAGAATATGCTAATCAATGACTAGTCAAGTCAAGTCATCTTCATTTATATAGCGCTTTTAACAATGTAGATTGTTTCAAAGCAGCTTTACAAAGATAAACGTATAATTTAAGGTAATTGTTTTGGCTTTATAGCGGTTCTTGAATAAAGATATTTTTCAGCTAAAGTTTTGATTGATTCACTTCCGGCGAAGTGATCATTTGTTATTAAATTAGAGACCGCTAAGACGACACCGTTTTTCTCCAAACAGACTTTAAACGTGAACCTGTGATAAACGCTGATGGCGCTCACGTGCGCATCAAGAATTAATTCTATAGTTATATGCTTTTGAATATATGTGCGCATGTTTGTAATTCCCTGCAAACCAAGCCTAAACAAACTACTTGTCTTAAATTTTGATACAGAATTTTATTTTATCACTTCGGGGTAGGTACGCGAGCCGAAATTCCCCACAACGCTTTATCTGTAGATTGGTAAAGGGATCCTCCATATAGGGAGAGACTAGAAGATAACTACACATATGCTACATAAATTCATCAACTAACCATTCAGAAATGTCCAGTTGCATTCTACATGTTGTCACTTCTTCTTGAGTCTCTCCATCTTTGTCTGACTCCGGTTTCAACATAAAAGGCTAAACGTTTTTGAAATTTTCAATGCATGTCTGTGTGAGGTAATCAAAGCTCCTCCCCCTGTGTCGGGAGCAGCAGCTCATTTGCATTTAAAGGGACAGGACACAAAAACGGTGCGTTTTTGCTCACCCTCAAAAAGTGACAGTTTTAGCATGCTATATAAAAATATCTGTGGGGTATTTTGAGCTAAAACTTCACATACACACTCTGGGGACATCAGATACTTATTTTACATCTTGTGAAAAGAGGATTATACCACCCCTTTAAAGCCTCAATGGAATCAGCACAGCAACACAGTATCTCATTACCCAAAAAAACAATCTTGGACTGCAGTGAAGCTGTAACCAAAGACCTCTCGTGCTGCAGTTCACTGTGACAAATACAACAGGAAGTGATTCACAAATGAGGGGGTGACTGCATGAACGCAGCAGATGCAGTCACACTGAAATGGTGCCCTTGGTGACAATTAGCAGAGAAACACTTCATTAGGAGCATCATGTAAGGTTTTATTTCCGTTCAAGTTAGAAATAAATGGCATGGTGCTGGCCTCAAAAACAATGGCAGTCAGAAAGGAACCACTTTGGATCCAGAAGTAGATTAGATTAGAGAGAGTTTATTGTCATTCAAAACCGAAAGTAAACTCACTCCCACAAAAGATTACTCTTTGAATTCCTGCACCCGGGAACAGTACAAGTCGACACCATTATGACTAAAAGTTTGCTAAGAAGTATTTCCTACTAAAGCAAGGCGGTATTTGACTCTGGTCAAGTGTATTCATCGCAGACTGGTGGGAGTGGCCTTGGACGGCAACATGCCCAGTGCATTATGGGTGTTTTCCTATCTATTTGGCAAAAGGGAAGACAACAGCCTTCTTTTTTCTCTGTTTTTTCAGTCACACTTTAGTTTATGGTCCAATTCTCACTATTAAATAACTATTAACAACGACTTTTGCCTCAATGAACTCCTAATTACTGTTTATTAATAGTTTAGTAAGGTAGTTGTTAAGTTTAGGGACTGTCATTTATCTTCAGATATTTTAATGAAATCAGAGGGATTTTTGTTCCTCCATTGAAAGTCTAGTTACCTAAAACTCAGATGCTGCAAAACGTTCCTAAAGATATCATTTTTAAAACCCATATGAATCGAGCGGTCTAAGCCAAGTCTTCTTAAATCAAGAGACATGATGGCTTTATATGATGAACAGATTTAATTCAGGCTTTTATTCACATATAAACAGTGATCATCGAACGTACACAGAGCTCAACCGTACTCGTGTACAGTCTACAATACAATAATAATAATACTGTACAAGTGAGGGAATCAAAGTGTAGGTGATTTTTTGCAGTGGTAGTAGCTGTGCGGTAAGAATACCTGAAGTGCAGGCAATTGTTCTGTTAATACACTGATACAGTATAATATGTCAATATTAGTAACACATTGTATACAGATTTCGATATAGATACAGTTGTGGTGGCGATCACTGGCAGTAATGAAAATGCAACAGTCGAGTCTTTCTCCTTGAAGTGGAAGGTATCAGAGAATTGGGTAGTTACAAGCAATAGCTAATAATAATATTTTTGTCAGATATCGTTGGATCAATCTAGTACAATTCTGAAAGAGCCACATGTGGTTTCTCTGCTCCAGTCTGTCTTGGCATCTCCAGGGAGCTGAGGCATTTTTATTCAGTCCACGGGCTCGGAGAAGCAGCCATCGAGAGGCGCTTGACGTGAGGGAGGCATCTGTGTTCTCAAAGTCCCTGGGGCTGAAGGTTATGCAGGTCTCAGGACCAGAATACTGAGCGTCGGCTAAAAAGGGCAAGAAAACCTTTTCTCGCTGCTGTTGGACACAATGACAGATTTTGTTTTTGTTGGGTCTGATATAATGGTGCAGGGTAGTGCAAAAACTCGAGTTGTACTCGAAGAATGGAAGAATTGGCTCACTTTCAGTTGACAATCTGGAATTTGGCCACGCCTCACTGGAAGTTCAACTAAATAAACCTCTATCTGCCATTGTGAAAATTAAGTGCACTTAATTAAGTGTGCACTTGAAGTATTTTTTTTTTTTCAAAAACTGTACTTGCAGATAATATTTTATTAATGAAATAAAAGTCCAGTGTACATAAAAAGAATACACTTTCTTTACACACATCTTTGCACTTGATCGATCTATCTCTGACTGTCTGTCCGTCCATCTATCTATTTTTTAAAACTGTTCAAAAAAGGCTGTCAAGCCAACATTTATTTAACATTCATTCTTGACAAACTTTGCTATTCTTGTAAATCATACAGTTATATGAATTCACCTGGATTTCAGTTTATTTGAAATCGACTTCCTTAGGATGCAGAATTGCAATTCAAATTTAAATCTGTTTCTTACCCAAGTTCAAATTTAACATTTCATTCATTCTTTCTTGATAATAATTTTCATTACGTATCTGACTAATGAGTATAGTCTAGTATAGTTTTATATAATGCCATGTCAGCATCTGTGGCTCTCTTCGTGGCAAAAACTATCTGACTAATGAAATAAAGTCTTTTGATTGAGTCATGATATTTGGTGAATGCAAGCACAGTGTGCATAACAATAAAGAGATCATGGCATACAGCGCAAGCCGGATCTGTAGCTTCGACTTTGTTTACTATACAGATTCAAATGCTAAATGTCTCATTCCAACGAAGCAAAACACGTCCTCCCGTGACTCAGACCGTGAATGAGTCTTTATCTGCTTTTCTGCCTTTTATTAACTTGCAAGTGTTGATTTATTGTTTTTAAACTGTGATTCTGCATCTGAACTCTGATGAGAATGAATAAAGCATGCATTTGGATATGGAAATCTTTCTCGTTACAATCTGGATACAACAGATGCCAATTAAAACAGGGAAAACACAAGTGTCTCATCAGAGCATCAGTCTCTCTCTCTCTCTCTCTCTCTCTCTCTCTCTCTCTCACTCTCTACCTCGGTCTCGCTCTATCACGGTTAATAATTGATCAAAGTTTGCAGGCTGAGCTTTGATATAACCATGGCAACCGTCTGGAGAGGGTGAGTGTATCTGTGCAAGGGGGTCCCTGTAAATATCTCAAATATCTCAAACACACACACACACACACACGATGGACCACAACTTGTAGCATCAGCGCCTGTGAAAAGCTCTTTCTTTGTTTTCTTATCATAAAATGTGCAATTTATCATTCGAAATGATAGTGACAACAGTAATTATTAGTAGTGTGTGCTAATGTAAGCATAATATTGTTCATACTAAACAAACCCCGAACACTAAGTACTACATTTGTTGTGTAATTCCATGTTGTTTGTATTATGGACATAAAGTAAATGATACGGTACTTTAAAATATTAGGGAGAGGTTTGATATTACTTGTCTAAGTGATCAGACTTATAAGTTTTGCCTGGCAGATGATAAAATGTGAAAAAAAAAGAGATTCCCATGGCCTTAAATTGAAGAAAGGACCCACGCCATATCTAAAATATCATAGAAACTTGGCGGTGGGTTCTTTTGACTTGTGCCAATAAGCAACCACCTAGCAACCAATCCCAACACCCTAGCGACCACCAAATAACCACCCACAACACCGTAGCATCATGTCAGCAAGTTTGGCTTGACTCACATTTTCTTCATAAAAGTTCAAATCTAGTTGGTCTCAATTAATTAAAACACAAATCTCCTGCGGATAATTTTCCTAAAAGTGCCATTTTAAAAAGGGAAGGGGAATAAAATGGATTAGGAAAAAAATTATCTGTGTTCTGCACCCAGAGCATGGCAGGGGTTACAATAACACTAATTTATTAAATAAATATTTATCAAATGTCAAATGAAATTGGAATTTTGAGGTGACTTTCATGTTTCTATACAAACATCGCTCTGCGTGATAATTGGCTATTTGAGAGAGATTAAACGAATGCCCCAAACATGCCTGAGATTCTTTGAACAATAATTAAATGCAAAACCCACATCAAATTTGACTTTCTCCCTTTGTAATTACATTTCTGACACCCAAAAGCAATTTTGATTAGTATCTCATCCAGGTATGAAGTGCTCACCAATCAAGAGGAAATGCTCAAAATATCTGCCGGTTTAAATGTCAACGAGTCTGAGCACTTCACACCTGCTCTTCCATCTCCACGGCATACTAACACATGACATTTACACCAAGTCACACTCTGCTGTTCCAAATATTGCATTTTTCTACTTTTTCACCTGCATGCTAAATTAAAACAGAGACTTCATATTTCATGGGCCATATGGTGACATTTCTAGAAAGCCGTTAATAATATCAGGAATTGTAGACATCATTTTCATTAAATCATGAATTAAGGTGAATTTGATTATTGCAGTATTGCTAATACAGCGGCTCCTGTATGATAAACTGGTTGCGATTTTTCTCATTTGAAAGTCACTTTGGATAAAAGTATAAGCTAAAGGAGGCCTATGTACGCTGTATATGACGACTACAGCTATTTTAAAGTAGAAATGGAAAAACAATTTAACCTTTCTATTGTCTTTCTATTGTTTGTTTTTTTGGTAAAAAAAAATCACTTTTAATACAATCATTACATGTCATTTAAAGATAAAAAAATAATAGTTCTTGTGACCGTTTTTACAAAATTATTTATTTCTTTATTTTAAAAAGGGCTCCATCTTTTTCTTTATATATGAACTCATATTTAAAGAAAAAGTTATGACCTTTTAAATTAGACCCAAAAATATTTTATATTTATAAAAAAGGCCCTTAAAGGTGCTTAAAATTGCTCCGCCCCCCAAATGTACAAACATACCATGCAAGAGTGGATGTCTCTTTATCATAGCTGAAGCAAAGCAAAATAATGCTTTATGTAAAATAAAGTGAAGATGACGAACGAACACCAAGGAGGATCAGAAAATGAACATGTAGTACACAAGAGTAAATACAAGCAAGAGTTTGTTTTTAGTCACCAGCAGCACAGCAGCTCCAGACAAACAACAACACTCAAAACTATCCTGTCCCTATAGCTAACATTACAACATATCTTGAAACTCTGTGAAACATGGCAATGCTACACAAGTATAGATCAGAAACAACTCAACCTCAGCATCCGTTTTCAGGCCTTCCTGCTTCGGTCTCTCCAGCGCTGGACAGCTTTTCTAATATTAACACGGGTCCTAAAGTTCTTGCCTGATCATAACCCTTCTTTTTCCATGGATATTCCTCTGACCTTTTCTCTTTTGTAATGCCTCTCACCCATCTCTCTTTCTACAGTCCTTCTTCAAATCTCCCTCTTGCTCATTCTCTCTCCTCCTCCATCATGAGTGGACACGCCCCCTACTGCTGATTGGCTCACTCTCTCTCCTAACCCATCATGAGTGGACACGCCCCCTACTGCTGATTGGCTCACGCTCTCTCCTTACTATCATGAGTGGACACGCCCCCTACTGCTGATTGGCTCACGCTCTCTCCTTACCATCATGAGTGGACACGCCTCCTACTGCTAATTGGCTCACTCTCTCTCCTAACCCATAATGAGTGGACGCGCCCCCTACTGCTAATTGGCTCACTCTCTCTCCTTACCATCATGAGTGGACACGCCCCCTACTGCTAATTGGCTCACTCTCTCTCCTGCCCCATCATGAGTGGACACGCCCCCTAGTGCTGATTGGCTCACACTCTGTCCTCACCATCATGAGTAGACCCGCCCCCTACTGCTGATTGGCTCACACTCTGTCCTCACCATCATGAGTAGACCCGCCCCCTACTGCTGATTGGCTCACACTCTGTCCTCACCATCATGAGTGGACACGCCCCCTACTGCTGATTGACTCACTCTCTCTCCTCACCATCATGAGTGGACATGCCCCTTACTGCTAATTGGCTCACTCTCTCTCCTCACCATCTTGAGTGGCCAGCCCCCTACTGCTGATTGGCTCACTCTCTCTCCTCACCATCATGAGTGGACATGCCCCTTACTGCTGATTGGCTCACTCTCTCTCCTCACCATCATGAGTGGACATGCCCCCTACTGCTAATTGGCTCACTCTCTCTCCTTACCATCTTGAGTGGCCAGCCCCCTACTGCTGATTGGCTCACTCTCTCTCCTTACCATCATGAGTGGACACGCCCCCTACTGCTAATTGGCTCACTCTCTCTCCTTACCATCATGAGTGGACACGTCCCCTACTGCTGATTGGCTCACTCTCTCTCCTTACCATCATGAGTGGACACGCCCCCTACTGCTGATTGGCTCACACTCTGTCCTCACCATCATGAGTAGACCCGCCCCCTACTGCTGATTGGCTCACACTCTGTCCTCACCATCATGAGTAGACCCGCCCCCTACTGCTGATTGGCTCACACTCTGTCCTCACCATCATGAGTAGACACGCCCCCTACTGCTGATTGACTCACTCTCTCTCCTCACCATCATGAGTGGACATGCCCCGTACTGCTAATTGGCTCACTCTCTCTCCTAACCCATCATGAGTGGGCACGCCCCCTACTGCTGATTGGCTCACTCTCTGTCCTACCCCATCATGAGTGGACACTCCCCCTAATGCTGATTGGCTCACTCTCTCCTAACCCATCATGAGTGGGCACGCCCCCTAATGCTGATTGGCTCACTCTCTCCTAACCCATCATGAGTGGGCACGCCCCCTAATGCTGATTGGCTCACTCTCTCCTAACCCATCATGAGTGGACACTCCCCCTAATGCTGATTGGCTAAGTGTGTTGTGCTGCTCGGTAGGGCTGGGAGATATATCGCATGACATTGTTAGGCGCATCTCGTCAGTAAAGACGGTTCCTTGATTAGTAGTAAATCATCATCACCTGCTTTCAGATGTAGTGGCATTTACTACACAGACTAAATGCCACTACATGCTCAGCTTGTTAACTGACAAGCTGAGCCATATCACATTAATTATCGCAGGCGATACGGGCCAAAACAGAGGTCGTTTTTTTGTTAAAAAAGGTGTTGAGTAAATGGCCCTTAAAATGTAATTATCTCTTTTCCATAACAAAACTCAATGAACAAATTTTTTTATCATATATTTTGGATTCAGAAAAAAATTATTTAATACATTAAAGAATTACAATCATTAACTTCTAAGACTTTTGAATGCTTTTCAATGTGGGTCAAATTCGACTCAAGAATCACAGGTGGATGCGGATTCTTAAGCCAGTAGGAGGTCTAGTGAACTAACTGGGAAGACGATGACTATCTGGAAACCTTACACACTGTAAAAAAATTTGCTGCGATTATTTAGCACAATTTAAAATCCAACATTGTTTCAACTTTAAAAAGTATGTGTTCAAGCTTGACTTAAAATATTAAGTTTAGTTAACTTAAGTTTAGTTTGGTTAAGTTGGATATTTAAGTTATCTCAACAAATTTTAACTAATCGCAGCCACATTTTTTACAGTGCAGAATGTTATGATTCATCGGTAAGAACCTCTCATCTGTGAGCGGTCAGACAGGTACCGCAGATACACAAGAGTCTGTAGAAGAACCTCCTTATCCTTACGAGATCTACAGGGATGCAAGTTTGTTTGAACTGTGGTTTCACTGGTGGCTGTTGCCATGCCAACCCTCATCTCCCTGATTCTTCCTCTATAGAGTGCGATTGCAATGCAGAGTGTGGTTCACCAATCACAACCATGGTACAACACATCTCCGTCCAGTTAGAGCACTCTTTAACCGTTTCCTCACCTATGGGGTGTTCAGAACCGTCACACCACTCTGAGAAAACTAAACTGGCCCGCTTTGAACTTCTGAAAGTGCTACGTATTCATTAGCAGTGATAAGAGATACATCACAATTGCACACTCTTGCACATATTTACTATCAGACATTTTACCTATCAAACCAGCACTGATGACATATTTAAATGCGCTGGCAGAACTGAAACCAACTTTTGACAAAAGTCAGAAAATGTTTCTCCTGATGCATATATTGCACAAAAAATCCTATTTAAAAATAAATAAACAAAATACAATAAAGAACACACTTTTAAGGGGGGATCTTTCGAAAACTCTGCAATGCTAAAGGCATACATAAGCATTCTTGGTGCATGAATTTGGGAGTATTTTTAGGAAGCCAAATTACTTTATGCAGCTGAAGCCTTACAGGCTGTTGATAACAGCCAAGTGCAGCGAGTTGTGAAATATTAATGTACCAACAACTGCAATGTCAATTCGATACCAACTCCTGAATCTCAAGATACAATCAGTGCCACAATATTAATGAAGCACCTGCTAAACACTGATAATTTCATGCCATCTTAAATTAACATCTGGTACTTATCTATGTTTCAGTCCTTGAACATGAAATATTTGAATACATTAACACAATGATGTTTCTGGTTCCTAAAGTACTCAGCAAAAACCCTTGAAATTTTTTTTTAATTCATTGTACATGGTTGAAAAAGACTATTTCTGATCAAATGCAATTGAACTAGCTAAAATGACACTGGGAAATTAGGAGATTGGAAGTAGAAGGACTTTTTTGACATGAAATATATTAGAATATTTTGGAAAGTGTTCAGTAACTTACTTTTATGCTATTGTATAATAATTATGTTTGCAAGTGTATGGTGGTAAAGCCAATTTCATTGTCATGCAAAACCAAAGACACTACCAATACATACGCTGGGACAGTTCATTTTAAATGAATTATATCTAAAAGCAAAACCATTAAAAGCAACAAAAAAACATTATTTTAAAATGATATATTAATTACATATATAAATTATATATATATGCCATGTATGTGTGTGTGTGTGTGTGTGTACATATATATGCTGATTATTTCAAACTATGAGAAACTCAATAGTTTGAAATAATCAGCATATATATATATATATATATATATATATATATATATATATATATATATATATCACTGATGCAGATGATGATTTTTTCATGTCAACTGCAATTTTGAATGCAATGTTGAGCAAAACTATGGTACAACATATAGGCTACATAATATTTAAATATATTTAAATATCAGGAAAACATATATGTTATATGGACATCGTTAATGTAAAGTTTTGACCAGTTCTTACCATGCTGTCATAATGAATGAGCTCCAGCTCGTAGTCCGGCAGAATGTCGCTCCGGTTGTTCACGAGGTCTAAAGCCATCTGCGCTGCGGGGAGACACGCTTGACCACCGGGCCATCCTCCACTCATCGGAAACAGAGCTCCGATGTACAGTTTCTTCTTGCCTGCAACCGCACACGGCCAGGGGAGAAAGATTAGCAGTGCGTAAAAGAGAGCCAAGCTTCTCCAAACTCTCCCCAAGGTCCTGATCCCCTCCGTGGATGCCATCAATATCCAATTCGATATTTATACGTTTTGAACTGAAATTGTGCCTTTTGAGCCAAAGCTGAAAGTGTCAGCACGTGCGATGTGTCCGTGTGTGGAAAGCGCAAAAACCGCAGCACTGAACACTTTAAGCGCAAAGTAGTAGCTAATATTTAGACGCGCATGTGTTAATCCTTGTCAAAATATGACATTGCTGGATATACTAGTTGGGGTTGATATGTTTACATTAGTAATATATTTTCATCGTTGCTGTCAGTCATTTATTGAACTCCTCTTGAACGCGTTCTTGGAGTTTAGTCTTGCGCACGTTTAAAATATTTCAGAATCTTTAGACTTTTTGGAATCTTCAGACTCTTGTTTAATCTTCAGAATATTTTAGAAACTCCAGACCCTTCAGAATATTTTAAAGTCTTCCGAATTTTTGAGTCTTCAGAACCCTTTGGAATATAATTTCAAAAACTTCGAATAGGCTTTTTAGACTCGTCTATAGCTATTAAGCCTATATATTAAGCATATTTTTAGTTTTTAGTTTTTAATCTTTAAGAATCTTCTCCGTAGTTTAAACTCCAAATCACTGATGTCCTGTCACAGAAAGCGCTCCAACATAAACCAACTCTCCAAACATGTAAAAGCACAAACTACAGAAATCACGCTTTCATTGTTGGGCACAAACAAATGCGCCATCGGGCAGTTATTGTCTCTTTCCCTTTCACAGTCACAGACGGTGTGTTTGTAGTACAGCAATGCTCATGGTTCACGGCAGGAGATAAAAACAGGTGATGTTGAGCGACATTACGCGCTCCGCAAATCCTACGTTGCTTTATTTACCACGCCGCTCACGAAACGTGATTAAGTTTTAAGCTGTCGAGCATATTATCCCGGCATCTGATCAGAATATAGAAAAAAAGAACAATTGTGCTGCGGCATAATCCTTTAATCCGCCGGCAGGAGAGGGGGAAAGATTGACCACCAAACGCGCAGAGATCCGTTCTCAGAGCAGACAGCAGAGAACTGTTACTGAACCACTGACAGACGAACTGTAGTGCTGTATAGCAGAGGGGGCGGGGTTAAAGCAAACGCTCTCTTCTGAATCAGAATCATTTACAAAAAGTCATACAGTTGATCTATCTATCTATCTATCTATCTATCTATCTATCTATCTATCTATCTATCTATCTATCTATCTATCTATCTATCTATCTATCTATCTATCTATCTATCTATCAGACAGACAGACAGACAGTCAGACAGAGAGACAGAGAGACAGACAGACAGAGTTCCGCTAATGTGTGTTTCTGTCCATGCATACACATTATGGCTTCCCAATATGTTACAACAAGGATGATAAAAAAAACGTAGTTTTCTAAACGTCTTTCTAAACGTAGTTTTTTGCACGCATATTTTAAAGTAAATGTCATATAATGGAGTTAAGTAAAATGTACTCAACTAAGTTAAGTAAAATGAACAAAGAAAATAAGTACCGGTAACCAGGTAAATTCTACCTACAGTAGTTGAAGTTCACTTTGCAATACTCTGTTTCAAGTACATTTTACTCAAACAGTATAACACTGAATCAAGCCACGCTTTTAAAGTGCAAACATCTAATAAAACAATAGATAGTGTAGACAACATACCGGTATCTACATAATAAATAATTTGGTATCACTAAAAAACACAGAGACCTCAATACTTGATACACAGTACACAATAGGCCTATACAACATTCATTGGATCATTCACAGTATGAATTTGTAATTTTGAGCAGAAATTGAACTCCATATGTCACAAAACAGCAAGTTACTAAACCTAATAACAACAGTGTAAATACAGACTGAATCCGAAATCACCTCCTAAACCCTCAATCACTATTCCCTACAGTACGTTAGTCCACTAATACAGTTCACTTGAAGAGGTGAATGAAAACGAGTAAGTGAATTCAGACAGCCGTTGAGCGTACATCGGTTGTACACTCGTTATTGCGGTTCAATGTGGGATAGAATGAGTGCACTTAATAACGTCCACTATGGTTTCGGACACTACTACAAATGGCTGTCCCCTAAAATAACGCCCTATTTATAGGGTATAGGGGGGCGATTTCGGATTCTGCCCTGGAAAACAGTGAAAATGCAACCTTATTAGTTATTCATGCCCCAGTGCATGATGGGAACACCAGTATCAGAAAGTTGAGTAGGTTTTACTTAATTTTATAACGTTGATATTTACGCTTTAATTTATGCAAGCTTAAATTGGGTACTTATATAGAATTTACTTTTTCTTTTTTTAAAGGTAAAAAATTACATTTGGTTTTTCTGTAGTAATAATTAAACAAATTATTATTGTTATTAAATAAATAACAAAATAATTGTATTCAATGAATCAATGTGTTATGTCTTAAAGTGACAGCAGCCTAATATCCCTGCTGTGTTTTTAATGTTAATCAAACAACAAAAGACAAGGAAATCACTCACTGCTCTTGACTGAATAGCTTTTTGTTATCTATCTATCTATCTATCTATCTATCTATCTATCTATCTATCTATCTATCTATCTATCTATCTATGCAACCATCTGATCTTATCTATAGTGCATTTGCATACTTGCCCATAATGACACCTTATACAGCATGTATGTCACTTTTGTTGCCCCCACAGCCGCCTGCATTCCTCTATTCACTTTAAATACTCTAAAACAACAGAGCAGAGCTGAAATTGATGACATGAACCACCGTGAACTTCAGGACCAGAGATATCCGGTGACATTTGGAGCTCCCTTTGAATCTGCTCTCTCCATATGTCAGTCATTAATTATTCATCCCTGATCTTTAGTTGTTATTTAATAAAAGAAAGGCCGGAGGAGCCACCTGTGAGGATATATAATTACCCGTTAGTTTATGTGATAACTAAATATGTTTTCAAAACAGAATGGTATTTTATGTTCTCGTTCATAAAGTAACTGCGTCCTATAGAGGGCTGGCAAACAAAAGGTCACCTTTCTGCTGAATTATCCTTCAACAAGCACGGTAAGAGCAATGTAATCACCACCCCATACACATGCGCAGGCTTGAATTTATGCACACACACTTTGCTGAGATACACACCTAACCTCATATACATTCATATTATAGTCGCAGGGCAGAAATACACACGTATCTACACACTGGCCAAGTGTTAATCTTCAGCCTGCTGAGAGTGCACTAAGTAGGCGGTGATCTCTCGCTGTGAGTTTACAGAGGGAGGAGAGAGAGAGAGAGAGAGAGAGAGAGAGAGAGAGAGAGAGAGAGAGAGAGAGAGAGAGAGAGAGAGAGAGAGAGAGAGAGAGAGAGAGAGAGAGAGAGAGAGAGAGAGAGAGAGAGAAAGCGCATTTGCGTGGCTTGATAGTCTAACTCAGCAGAGCTGAAAGAAACGAGGGGAAATGAAAGACTGGACAGAGGGATTGAGAGGAATGGAAGGCAATTAAAGGGAGGGATGGATGAATGAGAGGGTGCTACAGTCTTGCTTGCAGGAGCGCTTGTATTACTGTAATGCTGAGAGATTCTGGCAGCCTGAAGAATTATAATGAGATTCTATAGTCTGGTAGTTGACGAAGTCCTACATACATTAAATGTGCATCTAAAACCATTTTAAACAGCATCTTGCTCATTCTTTATTATTATTATGCATGCAACTTATATGACCTCATATAGAGAGAATGTTTTTCAAACGTGGAATTTTTGTCTTTTTCAAGACCCTATGTTGTCAAAATGAATTTGAAGATCATGTGTGTTATCTTTAAAGTGTTAGTGTACTACACATGAAGTTTAGATATACTGTATACTACATCTAAAATGTACACTTTTTCTCTCCTGGGAAAAGAGAAAAAATATGGATGATCTGTGGAGTACACAGTTTTTTGAATCCATCTCTTTTGTCCACTTTCCATTTCTGTCCTGATTTCTTCAAGGGAAGGGGTATTGTATGGGTTTTTTCACGTCTTTGTATCAAATGGACGAAATAAGCTCACACAAATACTTCCGGAGAAAACAGAAAACCATACGGAGAGCATCAGCTTTTGTTTTTTGTTTGCTCTGATAGCCGCAAGACCACACTGAACGCTGCGCATGAGTGTTAGAATCAGGAATGGTGAGAGAACATTGTGCTTGGCACGTTTTACGTTAAGGAGATTAGGCGGTGTTTTGTGGCTGTTCGAACGCATTCAACCATAATACGGTCGAATGTTTTCATCTACGTCTGGAAGTGGTCAAAAGTGGACATGCTCAAAATGTTTTAGAGTCCGTTTACACCTGTATTTAGTGTCGTCCACTTGAACGAACAAAACGCATCTTAATACCAGGTGTAAACACGGCCAAATGCTTTCTATTTTGAAAATGGGCCTCCATGAAGACTTTTACCCTCATTTAGGGGTCACATTCACACTTTTCCCAGTCAAAAGTGTCATGATTCTGCCCTCATGTCCTTGATTTTCTCTAGTCTTGAGGCAGGATCATGACAGACCCATGTTTTGTGCCTGTTTGGGCCATGTGCTTGTGTTGTCTCGTTACGTAACCCCGCCCCCTTGTTATCCTCGTCTTGTGATTATTGTCTAGTCAGTTTCACCTGTCTTCGTCATTAGTGTTCCTTATATAATCCCCATGTGTTTGCTGTCCTGTGCCGGTTCATTGTCAAATTCTGTGTCACACTCGTGAGTACCTTGTCTGTGAATGTCTTAAGAAGAAGTGTTCTGATCCTGTATATACTGTTTGTTTTGTCTAGTTATTTACCAAGTCCTAGTTTAGTGTATCCCTTAGCTGTCTATGTTTTGCCCCCTCGTGGGTTTTGTTTTCTGTTTTTGTCTTGAATAAACCCCTGTTTGAGTTATCTGCTGTCTGCGATTGGGTTCATCCTACCAACCTCATAACACAAGTGTCCAAACACCTCAAATATAACTTTTTTTCCCCCAGTAAAATCAATGTAATTTTTAAAAAAAAATATATCTTGTATTTTATGGTACAAATTAATATTTATGCAATAATCATTATTCATTTGTTTCTACAATTTTGATTGTGCCTGCATATATACAGTATTAGGATGTCTACGGTAATAATGTGCACTTTAAATGGACGCAGGTGTGTATATGGCCTGATGGAAAGAGTTGAAAACATTGTACACTTTGCACTTTATTGCACCTTTTAGCAAAAAAAAAAAAAAAAAATTCAGCCAAACGTGACCAAAGAGCACCAGAGGGTTAAAACTATCTTTGTTATACTGTATAACAGTATACAGTTGAAAATAACTAGCGAAGATACAGAGGCATTTTAAATATGGTATGAAAAAAGAAAAAGGAAGGAAATGGTGACAAGTTACGGGATCACTTTCACTTATCGATATGATTTGTATCTGAAAATCTTAGAAAATAAATAGGATCATACATCCATATAAAACAACAGTTCTCTCATAAAATATTTAATGTAGCAATAATCATAGAAGCAACAAATGTTCTGGATGGTAAAACTAGATCAATTTATGAAGCAAAGTATGTTTTTTACACGTATACACACGTAGTAGCACTATAATAATGGAGATTAGTTTGATGCATTGTGGATTTCACACGACTGATGGTAAAATACAGCCCCCTTGTGGGTGAATAAAGCATTACAATTTAGATTTTCACTCAATGGGAACCGACCGAGATCTGCAATTTGGATTTTTTTTTTTTATATAGCCTATTAACATTAACATTTTAAAGCAAACTAAAGTGGACTATCAAGTGATAAATAGATTAACATGGCCTGTAAAATGTTATTTTTGAGTATTTGGAAAAGTGACCTCTCATATGAGAAATGAAATAATATAATATTGTGTCTTACCTGTATAGTTACTGTCATCTGATGATGCACGAATATATGGGGGAAAACAAGAGCCACAGAGTTAGACAGATCATTCATATTAATAAAACACATACACTTTGTGTAATTGCCAGTTAACTCAACTCATATATACTCACAGACACAGAGTGGTTTAGGTGAGTCCCACTTTCCCAGTTTGGTACAGTGAGAGATATTGAAACCGTTCAATAGGAAGCCAGCGTGACAGCTGTAATGAAGAACGGTGCCCTCTACTGGTTGTCCAGAGGGCTGCAGCGTCGCCCTCCCGTTCTCCAGAGACATCCAGGAACGCGGGCAAACCAATACTGAGAATTTAAGCAACACTTTTAGCACATGCTGACATGCTTTCAGCACATTTGTATTACCTTGAAATTACACAGCTTTAAAGTGTTATGCCACTACCACAACAACACATTGACAATTACCGGTACATTTAAATAAAATACTATTTGTTTTATAGTATAGTTGTTTTAAGTGAATAACATATCATAGAATTTATTCTTATATACTGATTTGGTGCTCTACATTTTTAATAATGGTTCTCATCATAAATGTTGAAAACAGCTTTGACTGCTTAATATTTTTGAGGAAATCACACATTTTTTCAGGATTCTTTGTATGGAAAAAAAAACTACATTTATTTGAAATATAAAATCTTTTGTAACATTATAAATGCCTTTGTCACTTTTAAATGTCACATTTAATGTGAATAAAAGGGTTTCTTTTTTTTCTTACTTACCTCAAACTTTTCAATGGCAGTGTGTCATGGTTTCCACAAAAATATTAAGCAGTAAAAAATTTTTCAACATTGAAAGAGGAAGACATTTGGAAATATTTAACATCAAATCAGAATGATTTTTGAAGGATCATCATGGCTGGTGAAAATTCATGTTTTTCTTTCAAAGTAATAAATTACATTTTAAACATTAAAATAGAAAACCATTAGTATCCTTCATGTATACTTATGAACAAATAGACACACTGATTTGCAGTGATTTTATTATGTAACAAGAAAGAGACTGTGGAGCAATACGAGAAATAATGCAAGAGAAATTGGTCAATTACAGCGATAAGTTCATTATACAAAAGCTTTTGACCTCAGAATGCTATCATTGACCAATCAGAATCCAGTATTTCAGAGAGCTGTGTAATAAATCTAGATATTAATCAATAGAATAGGACAGCAAAGGCACTTACAGCATCTGCTGAGATGGTTCATGTCAGTCCAGGTGCCATCTGGGAGGCACTTTCGGACCTTGGGCCCCACAATAATTCTGCTTCCTCTACAGATATATTCTATCTCATAGTCTACTGGCAAGATATGCACACTGCGGATCTACAGAGAGAAAGAACGAGGGATGTTTTGTAGATTGAATTAGATGTTGCTAAGGTTCAAAGTCCCATCAGAACTGACATTGATGTTTATGGCTGCCAGTTTAATGTGCTGCCATAGACTTTTACCTGTTCCTGAGTCAGTCCTCTGTAGCGTATCCCTCCGTCTCTGGGGGGACGAATGATTGCACATCCTGAAAGGGAGTAAGAGAGATGGGGGAGGATGAAACGAATAGAGAGAATGACATGTTCCTGGTACATTTACATCTGATATATTAGATTTGTGTCCCCTTGCAAGACTGCAAAGCACTGTCGGCTTATAAGGATTTTAATGGTACTGTGTCTATCAAAATACAATGCTCATACCCTTTGGATGATATTTAAGATGTTTAGCACTTAGGATGTCCTTCAAAAAAGACTAGGGGTGTAACCCCGGCATCCTGACCAAATTTGCCTAGTGGCCTCTGTCCATCATCATGGTCACCTGATCATCCCCATCTAAGCGTAGCAGATCCATTCCGAAAAGCCCAAATACATTAACATTGCCATATCCATTATCATTACAATGGCAATCTCTCTGAGAGCTGTCATGACAGAACTGTATGAATTGGTGTGGAACAAAAACGAATCAATTGAATGAATGATTCAATGACTCACTCATAACATCAGTCGCATGATTCATTCCTGAATGAATCAGTGTTGTTAAACGAATAGTTTTAATCAATGATTTATTGACTCACTCGTTTATAAAGACTTGATGGCGCAGCTATGTAACCTGCAGAAAGAATCACTGAGAATCCCCAATGCACTAATGCACAGACTGTGTTCAGACTGTCAGTCCAAATCTGATTATTTGTGTATCTGATTGGAATCTGATTTGATTGATGTTCACACTGTGTATCGCAACTGTTCAGATCCGATTTGTGAGTCCATGTAGCTCTTCCGTAATCCGGAATATCTGCATTGGTTTCTATGGCAATGGCGTTGCATAGACATACGCCAAAATGGCTTTATTCTGCTCTGTCGTCTCCTCCGGGTTCGAAACATGTCTCCGATATATTGTCATTTCCTGCTCGTCCGGCACTTTGCAACAACACCTCTGATAGCACAAGTACATCTCGGAGACGTCTATTTGATGTCTGTATTTACATCTGCAAGAGTGTTTGCTCATCTGCAATACGTCTCCAGGACGTTTCCTGTTAGATGTCATATAGACATTTAGAAGATGATTAAGATTTAGAATATATGTAAAAATGCTTTTTCTAATGCGGGGACACACTTAACGAGTAACGTTAGCTGAAACATTCTAAGACTGAACACACTTACAGACTGTTTCATCGACTGCAGCAGATTTTAAAACACAGACTGAAAGTGACTCGTATTTGGGCATGATCAGTCGTAAGTATCAAATGAAATTACATTCATAATTGGCCTTACAGTCGATAAGTGTGTCCCCGGCTTAAGACGTTCATCAGATGTTTTTACACAGCAGATGCTTTCCAGATTAACAGATCTTTAGCAGACATCTTACAGACGTACCTTTGTTTCTGCAGCGACTTTCAGCATGTCTCCTATAACAACGTCTGACGTTTACGTTTTACGCGGCATGAGAAAGTCACATAGGCCTACACCACCAAACCACCACCACCAAAATCCGATCTGAGCAGGCAGACGGAAGTGGATTTCCAGAAATGCGATTTGAATTGGATTTCAAACCACACATGAATGTAGCTCGAAACTGATTTTTGTTTTTAAATCGCATTTTTTAATTTCTGGACGTTCACACACTAGATATATCTGATCAGATTTCAATCGTATATGCGCAAAAATCAGATTTGGGGCTGACAGTCTGAACTAAGTCAGTAAGAAAACAAAAATACTTGTTATTTGCTTTTATATTATTATGCTATTTATATTTAATATTTGATTATATTTTATATTGCAGTATTTAGTACAAATGATTAATCCGTGCACAAATTATTCTTTTTTCATGTGTCCTTTTATGATTAATTTTTAATCAAAATAACTCCCCATCTCATAGCAGCGACATCTATTCTTCTTTGACATGAAAATGACATGATTTTTCGACATGAAAGCGGGACAACCTGTCACTCGCATGAGATCACAGTAATAGCAAATCACAACCATCTAACATTCCAATCTATTCCTGATGGATAAAATCAAGTCCCGGCCTACATTTTTTCTTGCTCGTGAAGCCGTTTCACTCGCATATACAGTATGTCACAGCAGTGATGGAGAAAAGACTATCTCAACTTTATGCCGACTTTAACCACTATATATATATATATAAAATAATATATATATATATATATATATATATATATATATATATATATATATATATATATATATATATATTTATATATATATATATATATATAAGAATAATAAAGTGCAGTAAAAAGTTAAATATTTTTTGATAAAAATCAGTGGGTCCCTGTTATTTAAAAAAAATAGTTTTATATATATATATATATAGGCCTTGCATGGGGTATGATGTAAAGAGATGAACTGTACGTGACACTGAATTGCTTTGATTCACCAAGATTGTGTAGGCTACATATTGCTTTCGCAATGAAAAGGAGACCTGACATCGCAATCCATTTTTTCCATCTAGTTCTGGCAGAACATGATCCCACGAGGACTGAGGGCAGATCGCTGTTTGAAATCCATGAAGCTCAGTTTCCAGAATCTAAACAGAACGCCCTCTAATCTCACAAAGCAACAGAGGTGGGTCACTTTAGACATTCTGGGGTGTTAAATTCAACATGCACGGACCAGACATTGTCCACACAGACACACACACACAGACACACACACATTACCTTCAGTCGTTGAATTATGTATGGACGAGATGAGAGTAGGAAGCAAGTAGAAAATTACAAGAAATAATAGCTGCTCCATTACTGCATCTGAACAAGAATGAGAGAGAGAGAAAGAGATGACTAATAATATGCTTGATTTCAGCAGGTCACAATTCACACTCATTTCAACCCAATTAAAACTGCTCGTGGCATGACAAGATATTGTTGGCATTAAGATGTGTTAAACATGATAATAACCTGCTGTCTCATTTAATTACACCACGCACGGTCATGGAGGAGGAGGTGGAGGAGGAGGATTCGTGGAACATGGAGGCAGTTTGCCGTCCCTACACTGTAAAGATTTTATGAGCTTTCCCTCAACCACTCTTAGAGAGGAAAAGCACATCCAGGGTGGGTCAAACAACAGCATGCAACACAAACATAAGCAGACGGGTCTATCACACACACACACACAGCTTCTTATAAAGACATTTCAAGAGGACAAAGCGTTGAACAGAGAGTGCTTTCATCAATATTGACTTCTGTATTGAATACACTTCAACCCAGAGGTCAATGTAGATAGATAGATAGATAGATAGATAGATAGATAGATAGATAGATAGATAGATAGATAGATAGATAGATAGATAGATAGATAGATAGATAGATAGATAGATAGATAGATAGATAGATAGATAGATAGATGGGACAGAGACAGGAGATGATTCAGGGAGGTGAGGATCCGAGGGATCAGTTAAACTTTAAACATGTCTCTACAGCACTCCACCTCATTAATTCTGTACGGCACAGCAGCGGCAGCACGACACTCGAAAATCCAGAGTTCGGAGATTATAGTAATCCAAACACGCACAGTAACAACGATTGGTTTGCATTGCACTGTTAAACAAATAGGTTTTCGGCTTTTTTGATTATCCTAATTGTCCCTGTAGTTCATATTTTGCCTACAGCACTTTTAAATGTATACTGTTAAACAACTCAAACTGAATTAAGACTTTATAAAGGTGCATGAATGTGATGTTTTCTAGGGAGTGGATGAGGTTTGTTTTTTATGTTAAAACAGTTGATTAGATTTATATTAAGAATATTATTAATTTTTTATTTGAAAAAAACTTTCAAAATATGCTCAAATGTTGTTGTTTTATGCTTAAGTCATTTAGTCTTCTTCATTGGTTCATAAATTCATTATTACGAGTAATTATTTTGTCTAGTTCAATGTTCGAGCGTCTGTTGTCAAATCTTCATCAGATAATGAGATGTTCCTGGTGAATTCATATTTGATAAATAAAGAATTTCCTAAGGCCCCTCTTATTTTCCTTATTCAAGATTATAAACAAATCTTGCCAAACTGTATATGACACCATTAAGCAAGACATTCTTGTTTTGAAACAGTTGTTTGTATTTACATTAAGAATGTTCTTTCTTTTTCTGACAAAAACTAAAAAAATATGCTCAAATTGTTTTTTTTATGATTGACCTCACATGCTCAAGTCATTTACTCTTCTATTTACTTAAATTGATCAGATATGAATCATCTTTCTGCTATATTTTTATAGTTAATACTTTTGACAAAGTCACAAAGGGATATTTTTAGTTTATACAATGAATAATAATTTGCACTATTGCACTAATAGCTTATATTTCAGATATCAAACAGTAAAAGTACATCTCCACAAGACTACAGTGTCATGAATGTGATATTGGCTCGGTTTACGGTTTGTTGAGAGGTTAGGAGGAATATTTTCAGCACCAAGGACAAGTCCTTTCAGCGGGTCCCCATAAAGACTCGCCACTACTGCTTTATTATTCTAATGTTGTGTTGTATAATATGACGCTTTCTGGTCTAAAAATATATGTTGTCGTGGGGGATGATGCTTCCCTGAAGTTTCCATATTAACATGGCTGCGAATGTCGTCAGCGTGCTGTAGTTAGTCTACTACACCTTTAAGCGCACCGTTGGTGAAGTTTTGTGTCCCGTGCAAAGCATACTTCGAGTTCGGCTCGTTAAACAAAATATATCAGTCAGATATGCATGATTACACAGCCGTGAGCCACTTCTTCAAATAAAACACATGCGAAACACAAACGAAACTCAAACAAGCGAGGACATCACGTTAAAGTGTTTTACTCACAGTAAAGGCCCGGTGCAGCTCCAGCAGGACCGACCCGAAGAAAAGAAACACGATTTCCGTTCAGTGAGAGTTTAAATATAATATCCACACATGCAAGCGCGATGTCGCTTTGATCTTGCGAATCTGTGCATCACATTTGCGGATTGCTTTATGGCTTTTAGAGAAGGGTCTGTATTGCTATTCATTAGATCATCGCAGGTGTAAATCACAGGCTACATAGAGTAACATTATCTTCATAGCGCTCATCCTTCCTCCTTCCTTCCTTCCTTCTTTTTTTCCACTCCCTCCTCAATCTCACTTACTTGTGACGTAACGGGGGAACGCAGCGTACGTCATTTCATCCTTGCATCACGAGGCATCTTCTGTGCTCAGTGGATATAGATAATTGTGAACTACTTTTATACACTATTTTGTTTTATTTTTCCTTTATCGGTCTCTATTTATCCAGTTATTATGTGGATAATTAAAATAGCCAACATTTAAATGAATTATTTACCCTGTTTTGTATTTTCGGTCTCATTCGTATTATTTTAATCATGTGCCAATTAATTAATTACTATAGTTTCACCAATGATTGAAATTACATATATTTATATATATATATAAAGAAAAATTTGTTCTTAAAGGGATAGTTCTCCCAAAAATGAAAATTCTGTCATATTTTACTCGCCCTCAAGTTGTTCCAAACCTGTACGTTTCATTCATGCTGAAAACAAAAGAATATCTTTTGAAGAATATGGGTTACCAAACAGTTGACCCCATTGACTTCCTAATGGAGGAAAACTAAATATCAACTGTTTGGTTAAAGAACAATTTCTTCTTTTGTGTCCAGCAGAAGAAAGAAACTCATATAGGTTTGGAACAACTTGAGGGTGAGTAAATTATGACAGAATTCAACATTTTTGGGTGAACTATCCCTTTAAGAAGAACAAGTTTAAAAAATGTATTAAAACTTTTATTATTTTGTTCTGTAGAGCACCCACTTTTATTCTTAAGAAAGTCACATTTGCCCTCTATTTAAATAAACAACATTAATACTTATTTAACACTGTTTCAACCCTTTGTTACTATTACAGAGTGAATATGTATGTGCAAACACATGCACATACAGTTAGATATACATTTTCTATTAGTTTTCCTTCCTCCAGGATTGTCTTCTGTTCCTCTAAGCTATTCATTATGGGCACAGTCGTCTATTTATACTTTGCTCTTTAATAATTGAGAAGAGATGAATCCTTCCAAAGAGTCTATTTTCAAGACGATCTTCACTGTAAAAAATGAGGTGTTAGCAGAATGAAGTTAAATGATTGAATTTACTAAAAATGTCAACTCTTCCTTCTTTGACCTATTTAGATGACCAAGTAACTATGACAATATGTAACTTTAGTTCTATGCAAATTGTTCTCTTAAGTTTTAAATTGTTTAATATAATCTCATGTGTTCTATGATAATTGTCCTGGAAGTAAATGCATAATAATATAACACTTCAATAGCACCACACACAGACCTTAATTACACTCTTAAAAATAAAACGTTCCAAGAGAGAGTTTGCACATAGTTGCCGCCATAGAAGAAACATTTTTGGTTCCCCAAAATACCTCATAGTGAACAGTTATATTTTCCTTAGTGAAGAACAATTTGAAGAACCTTTTTCCACTGGAAAGGTTAAATGTTCTTCATGGATGCATAGATGGCAATAAATAACCTTCTCATTGCAGATTTTCATATTTTATTTAATGAACTAACAAGCAACTGTTTGCCATTTTGACAGTTTAGTTGTTACACTGTAAAACATTTTTTATATGTTTCAACTTAAAAAGTAGGTATTCGTGCTGCCTTAAAAAAAAATTATTTAGTCAACTTGAAAAGTGTAATTGTACTAAGTGACAACTAGGCTATTGGAGTTGAGTAAACTTAAAAATCTTAAGGCAGAACAAAAACGTACTTTTTTAAGTTAAAACAATTGTTTTACTGTCATGTTTCGTGTTCCAAGTACACTCTTAAGAAAGAAAGATTTTAAGATTAGTCAGTAAACAAAACATATATTATGAAAATATAATAAATATTATAAATCTTTAAAAAAGGCAGGAAAAGGTAAAAAGGCAATAGTCATGTAAGACTGGAAAAACTAGTTGAGGAACGACCACTCCTCGAGTGGACAAAGGACCTTGCTGCAAATGAACATTTGAACTCCCCCTCGTGCACTAAGGACGAAAGTCGCACCTCTGAGTCATCCTAACCTACATTTCACTCTCTATCACCTGAAATTCACCCAAGAATATATATAGTTTAATGTTAATGATTATACAAGATTAATGTTAAGTATTATACATATTTAGAATAATTTAAAATGTCTCAGAGTGACTGGTACAAATGTCTCATTTCCAAATAAGTAAAACAAAAGGTAATAAGGTTTTTAAGAGTTTAGAGATAACTGGCACTCGGGGCCTTCTGTATGTCAGATCAGCCCGTGATGTTGGAGGACCTCAAAGATGCATCATGTATTTTAAAATTAGGTTTGCATCTTTTCTCTTTATTCCAGAGCATTTGATGTTTTGTATCGATTATCTTTGAGTTGATTATGTAATTTGCATGATACATTTACCTGACGTAATAAATAGTTACTTTGATTATTCTAACTGACTCAGACATTATTTCCATTTGAGTTAAAAAGAATAGTCAAACATTGGCTCAAGTTTAATGATGCACGGATATCATTAAAACCTTTTCATTTATGGAGTCAGATGAAATAACGAGAAAATACATATGAGAAACTGTGTTCTATTTAATAAAAAAAAAATTTGGTACGAGAAAAGACAGTAACAAGCAGAGACCTTCCCCGCTGGTCGACTGCCCCCATTGGTTCCATTTAGCCGGGCCTTACAGTCGTAATCGTGCAGATTGCACACAGACCAGGGCAAGGAAAAGGATTTTCAAACAGAAATATTTTTGTCTCTTTCTTTTTCAGCATCTAAACAGCTCAGGAGTCAGGAAGGTATGTGTAAAAAAAACTGACAGGACGGTACAAGTTGCCAGAGAAAGAGCGCAAGATTGACTTCAGAGAGAATAAATTACAGTCAAAGTCTTATTTCAGTGATCTGCTGGAGCTTCACTTTCATATCAGAGGAGAGACTGCGCAACTTCTCTGCCCTTGCACTTTTGAAGCTGGCAGTTTATTCAAATCAGGAACGACATTTGCTGGAAGATGAACCCTGAATTGAATTTACAACACCTGGATAACAGGGATTTGCTGTGTGTATATATCGACACTTTTAAAATGTAACTTATTCAATATAAAATATTTTGTATGCATGTCGTTCCTGGAGTGTAAAACACGTTTCAATTGTATATTGTTAGTGAAAATGTCTAACAATATAGGAGTTTAAATATCTTAAACCTTTGTGAAAATATAATCCTGAATTGTGATAAGTCACGCAGGTCCACCAGTGAATCTTAACATTGGGAAAAACTTTTGGAGGATTGTAGAGAAGTTAATCACGACACACGCACAAAGTTTAGGGAGTCAATGACTGCTGTAATCAAAAACAAGGGAGAACCAACTAAATAGTAATAACTGATTACACTGTAGTCCATGTATGCTTTATTTCCTGTGAGCTTTTTGTTTTTCTATGCATTTTTTATTTTTTTTGCATAATACAATAAAACCCATATTCAATTATATGCTGGAGTTTGCCTTTCTTGCCAAATAATTTTTTGTCATTTTAATATTTTAACCAAGTTTAGTGTATTCGTCTTTCCAATATAATGTACTTCTCATATTTTGATTGTTTAATTGAACCTAAACCCTCTAGACTACAGTACCTGTCAAAAGTAAAAAAAAAAAAAAAACATGTTTCATGTTTTTGAAAGATGTCTCTTATGCTAACCAAGGCTGCATTTATTTAATAAAAAATACAGTAGTACTGCAAAATATTACAAATTAAAAGAGCTGTTTTTATATTAATGTAATGCATTCCTGTGATCAAAGCTGTATTTTCAGCATCATTACTCCAGTCTTCAGTGTCACATAATCCTTCAGAAATCATTCTAATATGATTTGATGCTCAAGAAACAATTATTATTATTAATGTTGAAAATAGTTGTGCTGCTTAATATTTTTTGTGGAAATTGTGATACCATTCAAACATTTGTTTTAAGATTTTTAAAAGCGAGAGAAATTAATACTTGTATTTATTTGTATCCATTTAAGGATGCATTAAATTGATCAAAAGTGACAGTGAAGATATGTATAATGTAACAAAAGTTTTCGCTTTAATAAATAAATGTATTAAAAAATAAATGCTGTTCATTCAAATTTCTATTCAAAGAACCTTGAAAAAAGAATCACCATTTCCACAAAAACATTAAGCAGCACACTTACTGTTTTCAACATCGATAATAATAAGAAATGTTTATTGAGCAATAAATCATCATATTACAATGATTTCTGAAGGATCATGTCATGTGACACTGAAGACTGGAGTAATGATGCTGAAAATACAGCTTTACCATCACAAGAATAAATTACATTTCAAAATACAGTATATCAAATAAAAACAATTTAATATTTAAATATTTTGCAATACTACAGTTTTTACTGTATTTTTGATTAAATAAATGCAGCCGTAGTGAACATAAGATAATTGTGTTGCTTCCCTTATTGTTTAGGTAATTGTAATGTTTCCGGACTTTTGACAGGTACTGCATGTATATATATACATATATATATATATATATATATTCTGCCCACATGATCTTAATATCTCAATTTCTGACTTGCCTTTAAAAAAGTAAAATCTAACTAAAATAGAACTAAAAAAATCTCCAAAAAAATATGAATTCATATCTATACATTTATTGTTCCATCAGACATCACCACTGTGCACATCTTCACACAGAACACGTTAAAGACAATAATATAAACATAATAATATCAAAATAGCCAAGATGTATAAAGCACACTGAATGAACAAAGACTCTCAGATAATGAGGAAAAACAGCATTTAAAGACACTTGAAAATCATTAAATGAAAATAAATTCTGAAATGTAGAAAAGTGATTGTCTTAAACAGCAAAACATCAAAATGATCATCGGCAGGTGTTTTACACACCCTGCACTGCAGAGAAGAAAAATCACTTTCTCCAACTTCACAAAATCTGTACTTCTTTCATAATCAAAGTTTCGTCTGATAAAAAGGCCGGAGTGCACTAATGCATAAGACGGACATAAATCAAACCTCATCCGTGCATTAAGAACTATAGGGTTTGATTGGAAAAAATATTGCAGTATGTCACTGGGCCACAAAGCACTTTCTGTAAACCACTATTTCTAAGTCAGCATTGGACTAATATATTAAAAAAAAAAAAGAAAATCCATTTTAAAATTACTTTTAGAGCCTAGCATTAGCTAATGATTGACGGCATTTTACCTTTAAAGAGTGATTATGTCAGTAAGTGAACTGAAGTTCATCAGCGGTCAGTAAAATCCGATCAGCCTCATTTTATCATTATGTCAGCTATATAGACTATAATAATAATAAGAACGTGTGTATAAGACACGGTTTTATACATTTGCATAGAAAAATATGAGGTGCTTCATAGGATGAAAAAATATATTTGTTGTATTTTATAATTAAGTTGAATAGCAGGGTTACTAGCCTAGCAAATATATTGTCAGTCTTTTACCACTTTATTTGAGATACTCAAACAGGACAAACTTCTCATGTGATGGTTGGGTAAAAAAATAATTTACAATAATCATTATTATTATCATCATCATCATTCTCTTTCTCCTTTTCAAGTACTGCTAAAAAGGCTCCACAATAAATAATAATTAAGAGTTGCTCTGTCAGTCAAGAAACAAGCTCCTCATGTAAGGAAAACATAATTGATGGATGCACTCATAAACTGACACTTCTCATGTGTTGTTTGAGAAACTCCTCTGAAATGTCTAGATTTTTTGGACATTTTTTATCGTTCTCCATCCCGTCTCTCTCCCCCTCCTCCCCTGAGAGGCTGACGTTACTGCTGAGACGACCGAGGTGTTCGACGGAGTCATACTTTCCGAGATCGGAGATTATGGTCTGATAGCTGACGATGGAAAGGGAGTCTGAACCAGATCTGGTCACCTTAGCTCTTCCCATGTCCACCCACCTGGAGTTTTGATGCGTCTCCACCCACTCTCTGGTGTTAGTCACGCCTTCTTTCCCATCCACCCAATCGCTTGGTCTCGGGCAGCCTCCACAAGCTCCGCCTTCGGTGCTGCTGATTGCCTCTGCTCCTACAGGAGGGCTCCGCCCACCGCACGTTTTGATTGGTCCGTCCTTTGGTCGCTCCTGCTCCCTCTGGGCGTGAATCTCCTCGCTGATTTGCTCGAGGTGCCGCAAGGTGCTGGAGTAGTTCAACTTGGCTTTGGAAATATGATCCTCTAACTCTAAAATTTTTGACTTGTGCTCCTACAAACACATTTTTGACTGTTCAGTTCACATATTTTAACTGTGAATAGTAAATCTTAATCAACCATAGACCATATTAATTTAAATAAAAATTGTCATCATTTACTCACCTTCATGTTGAGCTATGGCAACATTTTCATTGAATAACAGTTTAAATTTGTTAAAAATTTGTTTTGCTTGTATGAGGGTTATAATCATTAACTAAAAACTATTAAAAACATTTATGTTATTTGAAATAAAGCTGAAATAAAAACAAAATATAAATATTAGCTTAAAAACGGAAACTAAATGAAAATTAGAGTTGCCTTGGCAATAAACTGAAATAAGTTTGAGTTGAAGCTTAGTTGAAAATTATTAACTGGAAATAAATAATAAATAAAACTGGTAAATGAAGGTTCATTTTGTATTGCTGACTAAAACTGAAATTAAAATAAATGGGGGGGGGGGGGGGTGACTAAAAATATTAATAACATTACAATAAAATAGAATCAGTTTTTTTAATAAGGGAGTTAGAAGTCTTGGAATATTGCGCAAAAAGTAATTTATGGACTGCTTTTATGCATTTAAAAAAACCCAAGTAATATGGGTTTGGATTGGAAGGACATAAAGGCGAGTAAATGATGACCGGATTTTCATTTTTGGTTCATCTATTCATTCAATTTTAGTAGGCGTGGCCATATTTTTCAACACCAACACTATACAGTGGGCAACACAGATATTGGTCAATATGAGCAAAACTGACTGTAAAAGTTAGTTTTTTCCATTTTTCCTCATAGTCTTTCATTCAAATTATTCAAAAAATCTAACCTTTAATTAAAGTTAATATACACAAAATATAAATGTGGGTTAAATTATTATTTTTTCTCCAAAATACTTATACCACAATTATTGGCACCCCTACAAATTCTAACGAGTAAAAATCAAACTTAAGTATATTCCCATTCATATGAAATATTTTTAAGTTCAACTTGATAAGGAATACACAAGTGTTAAGTCATGATGACTTCCTGTTTCACTGAGCTCTAAATATTAAGTGACAATTCCTATAGTCATCCATCACTGTGGGAAAGACCAGTAATGATGTGTTTTGCTCATATTTACCAAGGCTGGCAATATTTTTGTGTTGCCCACTGCACAACTGTAATGAGATCGCAACACACCTCGAGAATGTCATTGAACTGAGCCTTGAGCTCGAAGTAAGACTTGGACTTCATGATGGATCTCTTCAGTGACTTCTGCAGCTCCTGCACGCGGGCTTCGGCCTCCTGACACAGCTGGGTCACACGCATGTGCTCGCGCTCACTCTTCATGCGCTCCTCCTCCGCCTCGTTCACCTGGACACCCCAGAAAAAGTTTTTTGAACTGGACCTTGTTCTCTTTGTACTTGCAGATTCTATGGGTCATATGGGGGGTTAATCGCGCATTTGTTACATATTGTCATGTACATAAACAGGCTTTTGTTTGTGCAAAGAGCACATGCTTGTTATTTTTAAGGCATGAAAATTACAACGAACCACACACAAATATATATACACACACACCCATATATACATGCACATTATTATATATATATATATATATATACATACACGCACATTTTCTATATATATATTTTTTTTTTATATGCTGTAAATTGTGTTTTATGTTCTGCAGAGCAGGAACCTGCTGGAAAGTCAGGAGTCAGGTCCATTTAAATTGTACCTCAATGTTACTTTTAACCTTTCTTGTATAATAAATGAAATGAAATGAAATGAAAATGAAATGAAATGAAATATATATATATATATTAGGGCTGTTAAACGATTAATCGAATCCAAAATAAAAGTTTGTGTTTACATAATAAATGTGTGTGTACTGTGTATAATTATTTTGTATATATAAATACACATACGTTCATGTATATTTAAGAAAAAAAATGTATTTATATATAAAATATTTATAATTTATATATAATATAAATTATATATAAATCTATATACAGTATATACATGCAAATATTTCTTAAATATATACAAGCATGTGTGTGTGTGTATTTAAATATATAAAATAATTATACACAGTACACACACATTTATTATGTAAACACAAACTTTTATTTTGGATGCGATTAATCGTTTAACAGCCCTAATATATACATATATATATATATACACACACACACACACACACACGTATGTACCTGTACTTGCAAAATTCTGCAGAATGCTATTATGATACATGGTTCTGTCAAGTCGGCTCAGTAAGAGCACATGCTCAAAGTTCAAGGTTAGAGACTTAACTGTTTGATACTACTTGATAAGAGGAGCTGAGGGAAAGTGGCATACCTTTGAGGTAGCATGATTCAACATCTCTTGCCAGGTTGGATCCAGCGTCTTGACTGCAGTGAGGCCCTGTTCAGCCACATGGACCATCTCTCGAGCAGCCGAGTGCTTGGACACCGCTCTCTCAAAGTTGAGCGCGGCTTTCTGGGTCTCCTGCTGGGCCTAAGAAGAATGAAACCAATCATATTGTATTGAAGAAACAATAGGATTGTATCAGGTGAAGGTTGTGAGGACAGCCTTTGGAACGCAGGCCTTTTCCAGAAGGCTAAACAGAGAGTGTGCGCCCGGGTACCTCCTTAGCTTTCCTGCGTGCCTCATAGTAAGGCCTGGCCTTCTCGATGCAGGACCCCAGTTCTGAACTTTTCGCCTTGAGTTTAAGCACAGATTCATTCATTATCCTCCTGTGGCTGGACCGAGACTCCTGACAACAAAAAGTAGACGCATACAATTCACAACAAGTTAATAATAAAATAAAGTGTGTGTATCAAGCTAGATCAATCTTTACTGTTAATCTTGTTTGGCATCCAAGAGAGAGAAAATCATAATCGTATCTGCATTACATAGGGTGGTGGTTATATAAATTATATACGATTATGAATAAACTTTTTTGTTACTTGAAATAAAATAAATGTTAACTGATATAAAATATTTAAAAAATAGATAAACAATTTATTTCAGCTAGTTGCAAAGGCAACATTTCCCATTTTCATTTAGTTTATCTTGATGTACTGAAACTGATATAAACTAGGCTATACAGACATATATGAAAAAAGACAATAACCGAAAATATAAAAAGGGCACATTAAAATGACTGAAACTTTAACATTAAAATGAAAACAAAATATAATAATAAAACCTAACTCAGAATATTAATAAAAACTATTATATCATCTCAATGATACTAAAATAACACTGTGTTGCTTAATTTTTAATAACCAAGCTAGGCTAGTAGCAGAAAGGTTGGCGAGTGTATCCCAAGTATAGTCTATCTAAAACCTGAGATCATAATCATGTACTCGTTCTTGATTCAAAGTGTCAAGCTTTTAGTGCCGCAGTTCACTCTGATATGACCAGAAAAAGCATATTTGTGAGAAATCAAGATCAATAAAAACACGGCATAAAATACAACCCATATCCATTTTGTTCTCTGTAACAAGAAGTTATCGCGTTCACATTCTGACTGTCATCGGACAAACAGAGTCGGTCTGGAGATGATCAACTCGTTGAAGAAAGTACACAGATTGGTTTTTTTTTAGTGAGTAATAGAGTCCCATGAACTTGCAGCTGTGGACAGAAGACCACCATCCAAGGTCAGGATTTTCATTAAATAATACATCCAATTTTGGTTTGTTTTTTGCCAAACCCAATCGTATACCCCCAGAACACTAGGAATATACAGCATTGCTGCATGGGACCATTCTGTGAAACTTTTGCTTGTTTTTGTTTTTATAAAGCTTAGTGCTGGTCGATATATGGATGAGCACGAGCGGTACATTTTCTCCTTTTGTTGTCCGAAAAACAACAGTACCGTATACTGCATTACAACAACACCAGGGTGAGTAGCTTTTTTTTTTTTAGGGTGACCTATGCCTTTCAAAGAACAAAACTGCACACATCTGAACTTCCACATACTTGGAGTTCCAGTTCCATCTTGTTGATCTCCTCGCTGGCCTCATTCAGCCGCTCGAGTTCCTCCTAGACACAGAAACACAGCAGACGACAGTCGCACAACGGTTAATGATCTTCGGTGTTGATTTAAAGGTCTGTGGTTCAATACAAAATAAGGGTGACCCAGAAACCGAAGATTTTTTGAGATTATAATAAACTTCATTAAAATACATTTGGTAAAACTTTATAATAACTAACATTATTATAATTATTATATTATGGCCAAAGTGGTGATGGTGAATCTAGGAAGCTAAGGGAATGTAAAGAATTTACAGCCAGGTGAAACTAAAAAAAAAATTAATATCGTGCAAAAGTTCATTTATTTCAGTAATTCAACTTAAAAGGTGAAACTGACTTATTACATGCAAAGTGAGATATTTCAAGCCTTTGTTATAATTTTGATGATTATGGCTTACAGCTTATGAAAACCTTTTTTCAATATTCTAATTTAAAATTTTGGGGTTTTAAGCAATAATCATTAAAATTATAACAAATAAAGGCTTGAAAGTTGAAATATCTCACTTTGCATGTAATGAGTCTATATAATACATTAGTTCACCTTTTAAGTTGAATTACTGAAATAAATGAACTTTTGCACGATATTCTAGTTTTTTCGAGTTTCACCTTATAATATCAGGTGATTTTAAGACATAATAATAATGAAAATAGTAAAAATACAGAACAAACATGTTTATCTAAATGTTTGATTGATAGTGCACATAGAAACAGAAATGTCAATTTTTTTATTTACATACATTCATAACTTAACGTCCACAAACGTGGATCTGTTATAAACATATAATATTTGTTCATTAATTAAGAATTTGCTAAAGAGATGCAAGATATTTAATAGCTTGCTCGAGGACGGCTTGGTTTTGGATCAAAACGTTTTAAAACTATATTAATAAATAACTTCAATGAACAGTGTGGTATCAGAACTTCCACATGTCAGTTTACCTGTATTCTGGGATCCAGTTCCTCCTCGGTCTGTTTACCATGCAGTGAGTTTTCATCTGGACATGTTGATCTCTCGCAGTCCTTGCTCTCCATCTCTGTTTCCTCGGATTCCCCATCAGCTTCTCTGCCGTCATCTGTCACCTCCTCCTCCGTCTCATTTCCTCCTCTCTCCTCCACTGAAGTTGCTCCTGAACCCGCAGGACTTTCACGCAAAGCCGCTGGATCCATTTACAGGCCTCTTCAGATATCCGAGATCAAATGTTGCCGATTAACAAAGCGCAAACTATCAGATCGAAAGCGAAAAAGAGAGGTAACGTTCCTTGTCTATATTTTAAATGTCTTTGCCTTTCTTCATTTCTATGGCAGTTTAGCTTTCTCGCTACTGCAAATGACTATCAGCTAATAAATAACCCGGATTGACGAGTTTAAAAGTTCCATGAAAGATAATATGGAGATTACATGACCAAAAATCGTCTAAAGTCCATTCATTTGCCACAAATGTACCCCATGGCTAACATCGCACTGCTTCCGCCATTCAATAATTCGAAATGAGATACACAAGTGAGGTAAATATAAAACGCGAAACCAAACCTTTTAGGTCTTTCTGGGTTACTGTAGTGAACGTTATGTAACATACGTGTAACGTAATAGCGTGGTTGCGTTGCGCATTTACGTATGTAAATATAGTGAGAGTCTCAGTCTTTTGAGTGGCTAATAAAATGATTTTTATAAGAAATGAGGCATTAGATTAAATTTAACTAAACATTTATTTTCCTCTCAAAAATCCCAGTATATAAGTAAAACACAAAACATAATCATGTGTTTTTTCTCAACATATTCCAATCACAATGCTATGTATGAACCATAAACATGATTTAATAATAAAGACAGTACACAGAAGTGAATCAAAACATCCCATATTTAAAGGCACTTAGAGCAGTATTCACAGTTTAAAAAAAATAAGTGTTACTTTTTTTCTATCATATTTTACCCTCATTTTCAGTTCCTAAACAAATATACTTTGTGTAACAAATGTATAACTGGTCAGTATAATATTTCAGTTTAATGAAGAGACTAATCAAAGTTCTCACGTAAATCCTAGTTGACATTATATATACAAATAATGAAACCTGAGGGAAAAGTCTAAGTGATCAATTAATCTGTTATTGTCTTTGGTATCATTTTATCTTCGTCCTGAAACCCCTCTGGAAGTTTTTCCATCATAAAGCAGCACAATGGAATTTTAAGACAATTACTCTCATGAGTGGTGTGAAGGGAATGATGGTAACAGATAACATGCTATATTATTTTCATGTATTTCGCACGTTAAAAAAATAAATCTTGTGAGGTAGGCACAGCCCACATCAACTCCAGCTTGGATCATATTGACTCCAACCAGCAGGTGGAGCTAAATAGACTCTCTTTCCACGAAAAAGGAAACTGACTGCACCTCTATACCCAGCTCGTGGGACTCCTGACTTCAGGTCGTCCATTACGCCAAGATTGCGAGCCAATATTTTAAAACGATCAGGACTAGAATACTGCACCCGAAATGGGCCAGACCCAGACAGTTTCCCACTCTGCAAATCTTCCACGGTGACAACCGGAGCACCGTAAACCTCCTTCTCAAAGCTCTCATCATATTTATTCTTTTCTAAATAAGACAGGTCCATTTTTGTAAAAGGCACAAATTCGGTATTGAGCTTGATAAAGCGGAGGTACTTGTCGTAAAACTGCCCCAAACTCACACCCTTCCTGCCGAATGTTAAAGTTCTGGAAATTTCTGGCCTGATGCAGGACCGGTCTCTGCGTTGATCGGGGTGCCGCATCCAGTCATCCCAAAACGAGGCCGGCCATTTTGGCTCAAGCTCTGCCCAGAGGTCCTTTGTGAGCATCCAGCCCAAGCCTGGGAAAAAATCTGTCCTGTACAACAGGCTCGCTTTTCCAGGGTCCACAAATCCTTCCCTGCCATTGTCATTCCAGGCAGACACGCACCACAGAGTTGGGTCTGATTTTAAAATTGGATGAAGCGATCTGAAGTACTCAAAAAAATCTGAGGCCACCTGGTGAAAAAAAGATCAAACACACCATCAACAAAATAAAATGTGAATGAGACATTCTTAAAGGAATAAATTCACCCCCAAAATGATACACAAAAGAAGACATTCTGAACATTGTGCTGAAGCGTCAAAAAAAGACACGAATAAGACATTGCAGCTTCCCACATGAATATGCCGAGGACAGCTATTAACATTTTCAGTGAATACCAACATATAAATATGTGTGTGTATATATATGACTTGGCGGTATGTATAAACATACATAAATAAATTATGCACACACATACAAAGCTATTTCATGACTTCACAAGATTTTAAATATAGCACACGAGTCTTAGCAATCATTTTCAAGATACTTTTTTATGCTTTTACGGTTTTATTGAAGCTTGAAAAATGCAGTCTCCTTTCACTGTAATTGCATGGTAAAAAGTGTATTAGTCTTAAAAAAAATGTCCCCCTTGTGTATCATCTTTGAATTTTGGATGAACTGTTCCTTTAATGACAGACTTTATACAAACAACATGCTTTAAAAGGAAGTTACCTCCAGATCATCCTCCACAAGGACAACCGTTGAGTACGAAAAGGTGTTGAAAACCTGGTTGAGCGCCCAACGGTAATGCCGAGAGATTTTGTAGTAACCCTGGAACTTCTTATGCTGTGTGGGTACTGAGATATCTGAAAGGTCAGGCTGTTTGATGTGGGTCAGCTGACTGCCATACGAGGCGATCACATCAGATGTTTCTGCGTGTCCGCAGTCCTGGCTCACTATGATTGGGTAGAGCTCGGCCGACGGTCGGTGCTCAATGAGTTTGTCAAGACAGCGTTTCACAGTCACACGATTACAGGCAATAACTAAAATAGGGATGACCACCGGAGATGAATGTTCTACATTTTGATTAGCAGCTGTGACACCACCTTTGTTCTCCCAAACTGACCACTGGTTCTGGATTTGCAATAGGATCTTCCTCTGCGATTCAAGTTCGGCTTCAAATGCATTGGCTACGCGCATCACCTCATTCATTATATTTGCGAACTTGCCTTCTCCGGCTCCGTCCCCAGCGTTACCCGGTTCCCCATGGCTGTCCAGAGACCCTTGACTGGAAGGGCGTCTCATGAAGACAAAAATAAGAATGACATTCCAAGCTACAAATAAGAAAGCACCAAAAATGATAAGAGAACTTCTCTTGGGGAGCATGGCCTGATATGTGATGGGACAGAGGATTCAGGAAGGAAGAAATGGATGGAGATATAAAGCGGGCATTTAGAACAGGAAGGTTTGATGGATGGATGGCCAAGAAGAGTCTTGTAGATCTTTGATTTTTTTTTTTTCACATGCTTTGCATGATATTTTTTGATCAGTGGTTACAAAAGTAAAAAAATTTGTAACATTAAACTAACAGAAGGTGAAAATAAGACATATTCCAGGTTTCAGGATTGTGAGGTCCAAAGTGGCACAGTGACTTTCAGCAGAGCCTGTGAAATAAGCAAGATAAACAGAGAAAAGTTCACATGTAATGTTTGCCAACTGTTCTGAATCAATATATTAAATTCATGTTTTACAACCAAACAGCTGAGAAAGCTTCAGGATTTTTCTCATTTGAATCACTTTTGCATACAAGTGTGAATGTTACAAACTACAGATTAGAATGGAAAAATGTCCACTTCTTTTGCATTTACTGGTGCACAATTTGAGTGGATTTGTTCTGTGAACATAAAAACATTTAATTTAATGCAAAACACTTAATTTAGTCAAGAAGGTCTATCTTATGAAGATATACCTATTTATACAGTTATGTGTAGCCTAGTTTTTATTTACAACAACGTGGTATATTTTCAACGTGAAATCTCAAATGACATGTGTGGTACACGCTATTTTAGTATCACTAAGATATAGTTTTAAATCATATTTCGAATTTGTATTATTTTCATGTATTGATATGGTTTTCATTTTAATTTTAGTTAAAGTTTTCGTGATTTGTGTTTTTGTCATTTTTATTAGTGATTTTTAAGATATGTCTATATGAAGTAGTTTTTATTTTGGTTTATTTTACTACATCATGTTAACTAAATGAAAATGAGGAAAATATATATCAGTGTATTTCTTATAATCCATGCATTAGGGTATTTTACATGAACCCGTGACAGTGGTGTCCTACAGTGTAGCCTAATCCTATTTTAAACATTTTGTATTATTATACACTGTTTTATGGTTTCATATTAATTGAGACTACATCACATATTTGTACTTCAAAATCTGTTATTAAACTGCAACTAATTTGACTGCTACTTCATTTAAATAATTTATAATAAATATTTAAATAGCTACATGTGAAAATAAATTGTGACTATACGTAGGCTAAATTAAACCTAATGTATTTGTCAACTACATTATGAGAATGTATCATGAACGATTATTATACAGTACACTCTGAAATTATACTAAGATCAGTTTCAAAATGCATTAAAGTTTTTGTTTAATTAGTCACTGTTATTGGGTGAAAATGTATTTCGAAATGTACCTTCCCATTTATGTGCAAATATGGAAACGCAACATTATCAAGCAGGCTCGTCCGTCGATCAATAATCTCACCTGTAGCTCGTCCAGAACTCCCTCAACCACATCCGCCTACAGTAACTAAACCAACCGGTTTATCACCCATGAGAGATGAGTTTAAGCAACACAATGATGCGTAAAAAATACCCACATATCTGACTTACACGAGTCAACGCGCACTCATACTCGCTCATGTTTCCCGTCTTCCTTAGTCTGCCTGTACACTCATACTTCCGTCGCTTCAAAGATTATATCCAAGTTCACCTAATCCAAGTCATTTATTTGAATCTTGTGAGGATTAGACGTTGAATAATCCCCAATTTGAAGCGCAGTAAACTTCCTTCGCGTATACCCTTCAAGCTTCGCTCAAGAATGTAATAGAGTTCTTGACTTGACTTCCGGGTGGCGTCATTTTTAGGAAGTCCCTCCCCCTCTTGTATGTGTTTACCTTAATGAAGAGATACGTGTACATAAAACGCATTTTCTTTGTGTCCATGAAAGCACGGGTGAAAGGTTAGAGAAGAGGTTTCGACCTCTTTGGATATACGGGGCTGTGTAAGGCGTCATGGTTTTTATGCTGATCCCGCGAAATTTATTAGCAGTGTCTCTGGTGACTGAGGATCTTATTACAAGAGCAACCAGAGGTGGAAAACAGGTGGCCTCCTCAATTAGAAAAGCATATGTGCCCGACATAAATCGGTAGCCTACTTGTGATTTTTTGTAAATCATGGAATCGTCCCAGTCACTGTAAACCTAGATATATCAACTGTGATGTGATATGGAGTTGTCATAAAGTCAAGAAGATAATAGAAGCAACTCCCTGTTGAGCCACATTCATTTTGTCTAGTGTAGCCTAGTATTTGTACACAAAATAAAGGATTGATTAATGACATGCAAATGGAACTTATAAAGCCTATAATTTGCATATATATATATATATATATATATGGATTGAAAATATAATTTGGAAATGTATTGGTCAAAAGGTGAATGCTGTGGTCTTGTTTCATGAGAGGATGGAGTCTGAGACTAAACATTTAGTCTTGTTTATTAATACTTAACTTTAATTTCGCTTAATAGTTATACACATATTTTAAAAGCATGCTGGGAGTGGGACTCATAAATAAAGTTTGCTACAATGTTGTCAGCAGTCTCACAATCATCCTTCAGGAAAAAAATAACAAAAATGCTATTTCAATTAATATCAGCACACTAAAGGTGGCCTATTTATTAATAGACACAAAGTCAAACATGCACACTGTAAAAAAATATATGATCAATAAGTTAAGACAACATATGTTTTTGCTTTAACTCATCAAAATAAGTTAAGCAATTTTCTTTACAAGATTCAACTTATTAAAGTCAGTTTAATGTAATTTAAGTTTAAATGACTCAAATAAACTAAACTAAAGTTGATTGTACTTAAAAAAGAAGCAACTTTTTATTTTATTTTTCACAGCAGTATCATAAAGGCTGCTCAGACAGTTTGGTAATATAACTTCTTTATCCTTAAAATGATGGTGCAAAAACAGTGTCAAATGTATCAATTGTATAAAACACTGCAGTATATTCCACAAAGCTGAAGTGCCTGAAAGAACATAATATATATATATGGTGCATTTGAGTGAAGTGCGTGTCATGTGGTCTATAGCAGAAGACTCATTCCCCAGGTTCAGCTCCTTGATCTTCATGATGTTCAGAGGAGCATTTGACACACCCACTCAACTTATTACACTACAAAACAAGAAGATAGTATTGTTATAATATTATAGCCATCATCATTGCATAAAGCATGCTAAAAGCAGTACTTTCCTAAACTCGTGTAGCCTATATAGCCTAATTCATTAAAATATTGCTTATGCAGCAGCAACCTCTTCATTCAACTTCATTCAACAGTCAATTATTTAATGTGGGAAAATCCTTTATTCTGAATTATGATAAATCTGGAGATTTATTTAAAAATTATAATTGAATTGATTGTAGCAAACTGATTGAGGTCAGTTATGTAATGGTCTAATATGTCACTATTATTTTGTGTATTACTGATGCTGTAAAACTGTCAAAGTTTAGAATAGTATAAAAAGTATATAATATTACCCTATATAATAATAATCTGTTCTGTATAGAATTATAAGGTTAAAAAGGTTTGATTTGTGACCTTTTCAAACCACATTAGAGTTGACTTACATCCGGTTGAAGCTGGTTCATCCTGCATATCCCAGGTTGAGTCCGCACACTATCTGACACTGCAGTTGTAAAATGTATCATTTTATCCTTTAAAGACCACAATATAGCCGAGAGAAACAACTCATTCACACTACTGCGGTTCAGCGTGCTTATACTCTGAGCGCAAACTACACAAACACACAAAGTCCATGGATTATCCAAGTTTAGTTTTCGTAAACGCGTGCCATCCAGTCGAAGAACCAGGTTGGTTTTGTGAACGCTATATTGAACGCTATGTTCACTATAGCGTTGAGATTTAAAAGCAAACCCATAGTCCGACATCACTTTGGTCTTTGCACCGGATGCTTTCATAGTTAACATTCTGTTGTCAAACTTTGGAGAGTTTTTGAGCAGATTATATTTGGATTCAGATGATTTTCCTGGACATGACGTTTCAAACCGCGCTGTCACGGACATAACTCCGGGAATATCCACTCGCTCCCTGTCAAACACGAATCCCCAAAGAGAGCGAAAATATGACCTGACCGAATCTCCTGTCCTTCCGAGCCCGTAGACTGACGCTGGAGACCGCTTCTTGTTGGCCTGTTTTCGGGCGAGGATATTCCCCTGACACCGGAGGACAGCCGACAGGGCTGAGGCAGAGGGTGTCGAAGCCATCGCACACTTTCTTTTGAGACTCAATTGTGATCCTTTGAAATGCAGTCCTTATCAATATTTCCAAGAAAAAATACTTTTTGATGTTGATAGAACGGGTGAAGACACCCAAGAGCACGAATTTGACTTTGAATGACTCAATTGCGTTATACGGGGCTTGCGTCAGATAGGGGTGTTGGTTATTCAACTTGCCTGTGGGCAATATCATGTTCTTCACATGCCCCCCTCGTGTAGCCTACACATTGTGCTAATTATGCAGCTATTTTAAAAGGAGGATACTAACTATAATTTTTAAGGCACTTTAAGTAAGCAATCTACCCAAATTGTCTTATTTAAGACGTAGTACGTGTTGTGAATTATATGCGTTACTCCCTCTAATTGCGTACAGCCTATTACTTTTAAGGGCGTTTAATTACTTTTGCGTTACTTTTTCTCACTTGGGCTTGCTTGTTTGTTTTTTAATAACAACAACAAATATCTATTTTTGGCAAATGCAAGGCCCTTCACAAATGCCAATTCACAACTTTCAGCTGTTCGGGCATTCTGGATTGAAGAATAATAATGCAGGAGAAGAAAGTTCAACAGCTTACTTCAGCAATAAAAAAGCAGAAGAAAGAAACAAATGTTACGTTTATCTAAAGTCATTTTTGCTTAGTAGGGTTGAAGTGGATCATCGAAGGTCAGACTCAGCAGCAAATACATTGGTTAATAAAGTGAATTAATAAATAGGCTACATAAAGTAAATTTGTGTAATTGAACATATTTAATTATTGTAGGTTTGTATAATATTCTAAGTTTGCATTTAACTGTGTTTATTAATTTTGAGTAATAGCTACTGAAACAGATTTGGCAAGTGAGGTGAGTAAATGCTAATACACATTTAGAACTATAATAATCATCATGTTCACACAGCGCACACAACGCCTCTGTAATTCAAATTAAAATTCTCTCAATATGTCAGTCAATAAAAGAAAAACACTATATATTCCCCCACTATATATTTCTTAAATGTATATGAAAACCATTATAAAAAGAAATGTGTACATTTTAATTGATCAGGAATGCCAGAACCCACCACACCCCCACCCTGCTTACACAGACCATTTATAGAGCAAAAATATGATTGGGCCTCTTGACATATATTAAAACATGTATGAACTTGACTGACTGACAGATACTGGCTATGTTGTATAAATAAACATTTGTGCTTTTGCACATTTATGAGGACATAGAGTCCTATATATTATATATGTTTAACTGCCAATTAAACAACTGGACAAGTCCCAACAGGACAACAAGCAGGCCTGGATTTTAGAAGAATAAAATCAGACTTCTTAAACAGTCTAAAACTGAAACTTGTGAATGCAGTGTACAGAATGTACACTGGAGGGGATCTGAGCTCACTTTTTGATGGTTACCTGGTATGTAGGAAATAGAGATTTACTCTGTATAATGTGCAGAGAACTGCTAGGGAAACTGACAATTATGCGGCGCAACATGTAGTAGATCATTTGTGAGTCTGACTGGATGCGTGGCATTGGCATCGGCATCAACAAAATATATCTGGATATGTCATTTTTAGTTTGTTATTCTAACTATGCTAGTTATAGGTTACTTGGATTTTATTATTTGTTTAAGCATTGTTTTTACTCTATCAGAACAGCAATGCATTTTTTGGGTCACAAGAACCACCTTTATCTGCTGCATTTTTTTGTATACGGAATTATATCCAGTTTGAACCCTTATTTATGAAACTAAAGTCCTGCTGACACATCTGTTCCAATGTGCTTGCAAAATCTTAGTATGTTTATGCTTCATTTAAAGGGATTAGAAGGTGACGTGAGTAAAAGCCACATTGTGAACAATTTAATTGTAAAGCAGATGTTTTCTGATTGCTGCATCAGTTATGTTTCTGGTCATTTTCTGTTTTTTATTGGTAAACTTATAATTGTTGGTACAGTAATTCAGGGGACCACAACCTAATTAAATGAATGCTTTCAAGATACAAATTCTAATTTATTGACTTAAAGCTGCAGTCCGTAACTTTTTGGGGTTAAAAATGATCCAAAATAAATTTTTGAGTAAGTACATAACCAGCAGTGTTCAAATCTGCTTGCCTTAGCTTGATTCAAAACGGTAGGGAGGGACTTTACCCCACTTTTCTCAAATACTATTAGTCCAAATGACATCAATCAAAGAATAGATCCTCCAATGGGAATTTCCCCATAGAATGAGCACTCACACAAGCTTGTCTGGCTCTCAGCAACAGAGGAGTGGCCAATGACGTGCGGTGAAAAGAGAAAAGTGTACGTCTACGCCTACGGTTAGCCCTAATACACATTAAATGTAGTCACGCAATGCTGATGTTGTTAACATTAACAATCTGAGATTGAGAACAAAGTTTAATTTGCACAGTTTGACGTGATATGATAAGCGATCGTTAGATTTAATCAGCGCGATTTACTGCAATGCTTTTTTTCCCTTAGTTGTTCAGATACATTTTCCAGTGAAAATTCTTATGTTGGTCATACTTCCAAAAAGTATAATCTGTGAATCTGAATGCCAGTATCCACACCGGTTGATTATTCCTTGAATAACTGCAATTGCAGATTTCGATCAGAGGAAAAACTACGGACTGCAGCTTTAATTACACCTTTTAAGTTGTAAAGATTCTTTTGATTAGTTATTTTGACATATACTACTAATCAATAAATCAACTTAATATTGTGACATTTTTGGTTCCAGTGCCACCACTTAATTTATGAATGTATTATGTTGAAAAAAACTATGGAATTTTTACGGGTAATCAACTTAAAAAGTCATGTTTATCCTACAAATTATACTATACTACCGTATTGTATACACTAATTCTCAGTGATGTTTGTTGGTTGAGTCTTAATTTTTGAGCTGTTATTTATTTTGTTGTGCCAAAAAAAAGCTTTTAGAGTGTATATTACCACCCAACCAGAAAATGGTCTAAAATGTTTATTATTTTCCACTTTTCTGCCTCTCCCCATTTGTGCAAATGAACAAAAAACTATGAACATACATTATAATTATACATATAAGAGTGTATTATTTACATTATGTGCAGCATAATTCAAAGAATTATACATTTCTAATAAAAGTATTTCCAACATGAGAAAGAACATTTATGAGCTTACATTTGTGTTGTCATGTACAATTTCAGACTGATATTATTTGCATTGGTGAGTTGTCACATTTTTGTCTTTCCGCGCCAATATCCCAAACCATATAGATACAAAATACCTTACAGTACATAAAACAACTTAATTCTTCATGAAATCAAATTGGATAGTAGTATTGTACAATAGTATTATTATTATTATTATTTAATATTATCCAGCCCTTTTAGAAGAAAAAAAAACTAAATTGATTCATAGTTTAAAAAATTCCTCAATGGTCAGATAGACGTCATCATTGCCTCTTGTTCTTACAGACCTTTGTATAATAATGTCTCAGTCTTTGTCAAATATGTCCATGCTCAACTGCCTTCAGTGTATGATATTATGTTCAAGTTTTTCCAGTTCATCCCAATCGAGCTGCTCTTTCTTACACAAAAGCAAACAAAAAAATGCAGTGTTGTGTTCAATGCAACAGGCTCCACTAAGAATCTAGCTTGTTTGCTTTGCCCGTCATCCTTCTTGAGTGCTGTGTGTTTTCATCATCCCTTAAGGCGATGTGCCTGGAGAAGTTAGGTTCTGGGATGGTGTAAATGGTTTATGCATAAAGGGTATCACCACAAAGGTGAAGATGCCGACCAGCATCAGAGCCACAGTGATTATGATAATGGCTCCTAGCACTGCATAATAGCACTGATTGGAATACATTAACCTTCTCATGCGACCCCTCATCCTGCTGGGCGGTCTTCCCACGTCGATCATAGTCGCCTGGCCCAGACCTTCCTCCATGACTCCAAGTGGGTTATTACCGGCCTGCACCTCTTTCTTCTTTAACACCGGCAGGTTTAAGCTGGTCTTAATAATGCTGTTTGGTGGAGGATGCTTAAGGACGAGTTTGCCCTTGCTGCGTTTGAAGCGCACGGAAAGCGCCCTTTGCATGTCGGCCGGAAGTTTCCGGAAGATGTCTTCGTTATTTCCCAGGTGAGGCAGATCTCGGCCGTGTCGGATTACCGTCAGCTCCCGACAGATGGGGCAAATCAGCATCTTGAGCTCGGGAGAACTGACGTTGATGCGTGCCAGGCATTCCAGGCAGAACGTGTGTCCGCAGGAAAGTAACTTGGGAGTCTTGAAGACGTTGTCGAAGCTGCAGAAGCACACAATGCACTCGGTGTCTTCCAGGTCGTCTCTGGGTTGTTCCGTCTTGTAGTGTCCAGACTCTTGGTCGTGATCTCGCCTCCTTCCCTCCTCGCTCCGACCCCGTTCTTGCTTTACGCCCTCCTTCCGGTCCCGTTCTCTACCCCGGCTACCTTCACGACGCCGGTTTTCCGCCTCATTGCTGCGGCTTCTCCTAAGAGGCTTGTCGGGCTTCTGTCGTCGCTCTGAAGTTCCCAGGTTGAAGCTGCCCTTGCTTGTCGGCTTGACATTGGGCCCTTTTTTGCTGCCCTGGGGTTTCTCTTTGCCGTCGCTCATTGTGTAGAGCCTTGGATCCACAGGATCGGATTAAGAGAAAATGGAAGTGTCGTGCAGAAAAGCCTGCAAGGGGACATGAAGCAATACACAGTAGATTACAAATACAATCTGGAATTTACATTCAACAGGCACATGATTTCAAAAAGTGCTGCATGACCTTGTACAAGAACGAACTCAGGTCGCCAAAGTCTACAGCTATATGCAACTCAAAGGTGGAGATCGTAAACTGAAGTTTGCCATTAGCAGTCAAGTGTAGTTAGTCAAGTATAGTTATTGCTTGATTTTCTTTGTATTCTATTATAGGCCTTGAATGGCCTTGAGTTTCCTCCATCTTTCATATTTGAAATCGACCCATATAAACCCAAATTTCGAAGGCCTCTAAATGATCAACATGATCAAACCTTTGCTAAAAAAACGTGCTTCCATGTCATCTCATTGATAGTTTATCCTTTTTGCCTTTTAGTATCATTCTAAAAACGTCCCCCTTCGGGTTGTGGTTCACGTGTCTTTTTGCTTTGAAATCTAAAAAATATATATATAATTTTGTAAAGGAAGCATAAGAATAACTTTTATATTGTTAGTGATATTTCAAATATTTTTCAGTGATCATGTTAAAATCAGGTTTTTTGAGGAACACTTATTTGTACATCTTTCATTTCTCAATTAATTTGACTTTTTGGCCATATACATTTAAGAAACTGCACCAAATGCCAAATTGACAATAATGGCAATACAATGTTCCTCCTCAAGTAGAGTGTGAGCTCCATATTCTCACTATATGAGCCATAAAAGCATAATGTATCAAATATGATACTCAACAAAAAACACTTATGCAATTTAAAGGGTCAATAACATTTATTTTTTAGACGATTATTTTATATGTCAGGTTTTACAGGGTTTGCATAATTCTGAGTTATCTTGTTCCATGTTTTACGTGATCTTGGGTTAGTAATTAACACAATGAACAATTGTAAACCTCTGGCTAACATTCGTATTTGCATATTATGAGGTTGATAACATCTCCGTGAATATGGCCTGGTCAATCTGTTTGTAAATTGCTACTACTCATCATCCCAGCAAAGCACAGGGTTGCCATGTTTGCGTAACAAAACCAGCAAGTACTGAGGTATTTTATGAACGCCTGTCGCTAAACAACCTGCCGTTGTATTGTAGCACCATTTTGTTTCACATTGGCAGCACACTTAAAGGCATAACCAAGGGATAACATGCTACTGCTAACCAACTTTCAAATTGACAAGGGTTTTCAAATTAACCCAGAATTCATTTAAACCCAGAATTTTAGAATTAAACCCAGAATTAGTGTGTAAATCCCATAAGAGTGTTGACCTAAACTCAAAATCTGACTGTACAGGAATGCCAACCAGAATATCAAGTTTTTACAAGAAGGTGCAGATCCCAGTTTCATTCTGTTTGCTTAGTTAAGCTTTAACTGTGAATCAAGTCAGGAAACTCATGAACAAAAATAAGGAATGTCTATAGCAAACAATTACATTACTGAATGTGATTTTGATCCAGGTTGAATTTAGTTGTTCAGTAATTAAATTAGCCCATTATTTGCACTCAGTTCTATCTATAAAAGTTATACCAATTGGCCACATAAAACACAATCAAAACCTTTATTTTTATGAGTATTAACTTTGAGCAGAAAGCAGAACTAGTTCTTTTTTTTTTTAGAACAATTAATATTTTTGACTAAATGACTTCCCAAATTAAAAGCACACACCCACAGGTTTAGCACAAACCAGATCAAGTCAGTTGAGACCTGTCACTTAACTGTGACAATAACACACCCTTCATTTAAGATCAAGGCTAGTTGTCACACTTTTACGTAGGTGAATTCCATGAATGTTTGTCCAGGTTTGTTTGTTAAAGTCAGTTCCTTTTAGGCACATACCTTACAGATAAAAACAAAGGCTTTAAAAAAGGCTTTTCCACCATTATTTCCCCCAAAAAGTTAACAGAGAAGACTTGATTTGACTTAACATTGCAATATGTGGGGCATTTTGTCACACTGGAATAATAGAATTAAGTAGCATTTTTAAACAAATGACAAAATAAAACATACAACGTGTGACAAATACATGCAAAATATTAGCAGAAATATGAATTTTAGTTTGGAGGACAGAATTCACAAAAAAAAAAATCACATTGAAGAGGGTTTTGAGCTAGGTGTATTTCCTTTTAGTCTTTTGCTAAAAATATGAAATATTCATCAGATGACAGAAGGCATTTAGTAGATGGTGTACATGTTTTTCAGCAAAGGTTTGATTGTGTTGATAATTTAGAGGCCTAGGAAATGTGAGTATTAAATATGTTAGTGTATAGGCTTTATAGAGTTTAGAATGACCCTTGGTCAATACACAAAACCACTATCAGAGAGAATATATATTTGTGTGATTGGACTGTTGACACAAAACCTTATACACTGTACAAAATAAATGTCATTATTTGTAATCACAACTTTTTATCTTTTGTCAAATCAACTTAGATACTTAATGTAGCTCAGATAACAAAATATGTTGAGTTTCTATTGATTAAACCAATCTCCATTGCATTAACTCAATTGTTTAATTTCAATGAACTCACATTTTTAAGGCTACCAGGTAACTTACTTTTTTGAGTTAAACCAACAAAAAATGTTTTACAGTGTAGTTTTAATAGCCATGTGACAATACTGTAAAAAAACGTTGTAAAAGTACAATCAACTTGATTATTTAAGTCATTTCAACTTAAATCACATTAAACTGACTTTAAAAATAGTTGAATCTTGTATGACAAATGTTTTTTTTTTTTTTTTTTTTTTGATGAGTTAAAGCAATGTAAAAACATTTGTTGTCGTAACTTATTGATCATATCTTTTTCTGTTTTCTTTTTTTACAGTGAACTAGCCCCAGTCTCCATGTTGGACCTGCATTTTTATAAGTTAAAATCACAAAAACTTGCAATCTACCTATGAACTGAAGAGCAGTTGAACCCAGATGTTTAGGTGCCTCTGAAGTTTGCCTGGCTCCAGAAGCACATATTCCAGTGTGTGCATCCAACAATGCAACGTGAAAGGTGTACAATCCAGTCCTTTCTGTCTTCCTCAAAACCTATCACTGCGGTTTTCATCAAATGTTAGTTAACGCAAGCAAAGTGTCTCCACCTCTTCTGCATGTTTATCTCTCTCCCTCCCTCCTTCTTTTTACCCTGTCATACCTGTTAAACTTGTTCAGTTGCCATTTTACTCCAGTTTGAATGCGAGGAATCCACTGACTAATTCTTGTGCTTTATTTTTCTGACCTTGAATGAAACCCAATCCACCAAGTGTGCTTCTCAATGCTCTAAATATCAAAATGTCACTGCTTGTTCATGATAAACTCACTGCCATGGGGCAAACACTGCCAGGATGTTGCTATGCAGTTGGGTGTTCTGGGTGGTGGCTAGGTGGTTACTTATTAGTCCAAGCCAAAAAAAAAAAAAAAAAGCCCACCAAAGTGTCATCGAAAAACTTGAAATGTACTCCAGGGCACGTAACTGGAAATATACACCATTTAGAAGGGAACAATAAGGAAGTTTAAGATCCCAGGAAGTCGCTGATAAATTAAGTGACTAGGTTAGTGTTATTCTCTCTCACACACACACACACACACACACGCACACACACCCTGATAAGGGATCAGGAAGCTCTATCCCATTCCCGCATGCAGAAATGTTGTGTTATAAAGGTTGATACTCTGTTGTGGTATGAATCACTTCACTTTATCAAACATAGCCATTGTACCTGTACCTTTATCCGTGATTAAGTGTTGTTAACACACTATTGTTTCACAGTAAGATAGAAGAGCAGAAATGCAATTTCTAGATGATTGGATAAACCGTATGCAAAAATCACATGGTTGCACTTGGAGGATCAGATTTCCAGACTGTTTTTAGATTAGAGGGCAGATAGCAGTTAATTGTAGTCGCTGGTAGTAGGTTTGAACAATGCAAGGTGATCGCCTCAGATAAGTAACCAGTTTGCAAATTTGGGAAAACTAGATTATTCTGGCTGGTGTTTATGATTGTTTGATGGTTTGGTTTATAAAAACTTGAAATACTTTAATAAGACTTTAATAAGGGGCCGGTCATACAACACAATATCATGGCAATATTCATAATATCTTACATTTTGGCAAATTGGTGGCTAATTAATTTGATTTCGTACACATCTCATTCGTTTGTTTTTCATACAATCTATTTACGTCCGGTTAGGGTTTGGGTAGACCGTTATGTTTTTTTTTATCGTTACGCTCACATATTACTCTCATATGGCTCAACGCATCATGTGGCACTTTTTTTCTTTCTTTTTTTTAAAGTCATTCCACTGCCTCTTGTTTTTAAATGCAAAATTGTGTTCCGTGTAAATGGCCTCTTAAAGTCAGCATGAAACGGACAGTGCGATCGTTTCTTTCCCATTATGATGTAAATCCGAGTGAAATGGCTTCTATAATGAGAAAAATTAAGGTGGGATCTTATTCCGTCTTTCTGGAATTGATTGGATTGTAGGAAGTGTGGCGTTGTAAATTATATGGACGCAGTTCTGAATGCCAAGTTGTGGAGGATATTTAGGCTATGTTAAAAAAATTCAATTTTGTGCATATCCAGATTTTATTCATATGGGTATTTTAAAGTCTGGGCAGCAAATAAACCACATGAAATCGTATTTTTTCAAATCTGATTCAAAAGTGGTTCGAAATGCGTTCCCAATCAGATTTTTTTACAGAATTATGCATTTCAATGTCATGTATCAATGGCAAAATGAATCTGCATCAGTCAGGTGGTACAAGTAAGAGCTCTGTAAGTTGTTTATGTTCATTATTATTGTAATGTTATGTGCTTTGAGATATGAGGTAGTTTAACGCCGTCTGTCGTGACTCTTTGTAGACTCTGCTGTGTGCGTTCATGTGTTTTGAAGGAGGCGTGACTTTGGAGACGCTCTGAAAGGAGGCTGGGATCTTGTGCTTTCAAAGCTAGCTCGGTATTGCTAGCCTCTCTGAAATTGCCTACCCTGCCTTTAAATGAATTTCTGGTGAAAAAACCTTTCCGTTGACATCGACAGTCAATTTTACTACTTTAGCTACTCATTGACTAATGGCTAAATTCGGCTGTTCTTTCTGTTCATCCAGGAGCTTCAGGGTAAAATACAAATTACTGGAAAATATCAATCATTGACTGCTGGCTATATATTAAACTATATGGCACAAGAACTTTACAGGGGACCGAATTATGCTTTTCTATGGTAAATGTAAATAAATCAATTAATAAATACATTTTATTGCACATCCCTCTCCTTTTATATTGATATATCCATGGTCTGTGTCATTTTATCCATATTAATATCCCTATTTTGAAGTATTAACATTTCCTCCTGACTCCCTTCCCCAAACTTCCTGTATTTTAGACAGTCACCTGAGGTCAAAAGCCGTGACAGACACATGCTCGAGGTTTAGCGTAACATACCGCTGAAAACAATCTCTGTGTATTTATGATAACACTGTTGCCTTAATAATAACCTTCAATTGTACAACCTTTGATAACATTCTTCTATTGACCCACATCAAGCCATATTTCTTTAATAGTTTCAGAGGTCACATAATATAACAGCATATCAGAATAACAATAAAAAACATGTGTATAGTTGTCAACAAAAATATATTTCCTCATTCAAACAACTTTAGCTGAAACATAAAATTACGAGTCGCCAAAATATTTTACACAGGATCAGCAAATTACCAAACGTCTGATTATATCCAGATGAACACTGCTGGAGATTCTGCCATTGCTGATCTCCTGTCTGTCTGTCTGTGCAGATTCAGTGTAATATTGGGCGGAAGAGTCTCTTGCTCGTCTTCTCTCAGGATCAGCCCAGTTCTTCACGGGCTTTGCCTTGTTTGCGGGGCATCTTTTTACTGCTGCCGTCCTCAAGTTCTTTGTTCTTATAATAATGAGGAGCCACTTCCAGGAGCCAGCCGTTTTCAATCTCTATCACCTGAAAGACAGATTTTTTTTACAATAAGGTTTAGAATAAAGCACATTTGTACATTTTCAGAAGAATAATTAAGTGCTTGCCCATTCAAAACTAGCTGGCAAGACTTTAGGGTATTTTCAGTGGTTGCTAAAGCATTACAATTTGATTTCTAATGGTGTGTTCACACTTGTAGTTCGGTTCTCGTGGTCCAGGCCAAAAAAAAGAAAATTATACACTTTAGTCCTGGAAACCATAGTGTTCTCTGTCATTTTCAACACCGAACTGTGTGTTGGGCTAAATGCACTCGTTGTATGCGTGTATATATGATGGTATTTTTTATCAGCTGAATACTCACAAAGAGATTGGAAAATGTGTAATGGATTAAAAACACAGCGTCTGGAATTCATTCGTTGGCTGTATTTTGTTCGTATTAATTCCTTGCCCAATGTCTTTGATATAAATTGAAAATAAAATAGGAACTAAAATTAAACCTTGTCGTACACCTTTATTTATTATAAGGTAGAGGAATAATTATCTTTATTATATCTTTGTAGGGCAAAGAGAAATAACATCAATGTTTTCCTTTATCTAATATTTACATGTCAATCATTATGTAAAGGAACTGGACTTGTTCTGAATAATGTTTAAGACTTTGTATTTTTTAAAATTTTTGTGCATTTATTCTGAAATGTGCTATAGATTGCCAAACTGACGGATTATTTGATTTCTTTGCTTTAGCCCATGCGGCATCCCTTTGTCTAATAGTAAAAATAGCGTCATTAAACCATGGATTGTTTTCCATGGTCCACCTATCCTAAAATTTTGATGAAAGGAGCAATCAGCATGTTTATCATGTTAAAAAGTTGTTTTTAAAAGAATCCCATGCTTGTTGAACATTATCCATTTATAGAAACATGGTATATAAATCAATCACTGTAATAGAAAAAGGCTTGTTCGTTTAAATGTGTAAACAGTCTTTTGTAAATAAAATGCAATATATTCTTGGGGGTCTTTTCTCCCAAGTTTCTCACACACACAACTGCACAATGGTCACTTAAATCATTACAAAAAATCCCAGCAGCAGATTATTTTATGAGGTGCATTAATTAAAATATAGTCCAATAAAGATGATTTAGACATATCTTTATGATGCATCCGTGTCTGTGATTTTATCAACTGAACCAAACCCAGAGTCACAAGTTTCTTTGAATACCTCAGAGGATGAAGATAACCAGTACCAGTTCAGGTCTCCAATGATGACCAATTCTGATTTAGTCCAGTTATGAAGAAGAGCATATATCAATAAGCTTTGGATTTAGCTGATGGCGTACGTCTGATAACAACCAACTATTTGAACCATCTGTCTGACCCATTTAAGGATAGTTTAATTACAGAGAGTTTAATTACAAATCAAAACCCAAGCGCAGTTGAATATAGATTTAACATAAATTGCAATCCCTCCTATGACGAAAAAAAACAAACAGATATGCTTGAGCATTCTGTCCTATTTAGGGACGCATCTTGTGACAACACGTCCTGTTTTTGGTTCGTTTAGCAATTGTACCAGAGTTCGTTTTTATCAAACCAAACCTGCCAAGTGTGAACACACCTTTAGCAGTTAGGAGTGTGTTGCTACGCGGTTGCTTACAGGCTCAAGTGAAAAAGAACCAGTCTGTCTAAATCCCTAACACCAAGTATGATTTTTGTCTTCAATAATATTAGTTATATCTGATTCAAAATGCAAAGAATGTGAAGGAACGACTCCATACCTGTCTCATGAACTCTTTGGTGGTGAAGACCAGCTCGTGGTAGATCATCCAGCGGGGCTGTTCCTCGAAGAGTGAGCTGTTGGGATGGACGTAAACAGTCTGCTGGTGTTTGACTGTTTTATAACCGCCTTTACTCAAGCGTGCCGTGTGGTAGAAATATCCCGCAGTCACCGCCTGGAAGAAAAACCAAGCACATTTAGATAACGCTCGGTTGGAGTTGCACTACAATAAGGCCCTCTGTAATACATGATTCTGATTGGTTAATCGTGGCATTCTGAAGTCATATCATTTTCATATAATCACCTCTAAGCTGTATAAATTGCTGATGCACTGATAATGAGCAGCATCGCAGACGAAATGTATTTGGCTAGTCCAAAAAAATAGTTTCTATTGTGGCTGAAGACAAGTGTATGATCTGTGCAGTGTTACTCACGCCACAAATGATTCTTAGTCACCTAACCTGCGTTCATCAATGCCAAACTCCTTTAAATATACAAAAGCATCTGGTAAATGTAGTAATGCACAGTATGCACGCATTCAGCTACTGTGTTAGTGTGCCTCTTGAAATACTCTGAAGTGAAAATCGCATCGTCTTTTTTAAATACTGATGATTCATAGTGACACTAGTCTCTCATATAGCAGGAAGTTCTGGAAAAACTAAGAAATGAGAGACACAGATTTACTCTTGAAAAGTTATTTAAGTAAAGTTTGATAGAATTTCCCCGTTCAACATTTTCCCCTCAGAAAAAAAACATTGTAACCTGGGCTAAAAAGATGTAAACCCCGGGTTAAGTGCAATGTGAAAAGCCCTAAAGAGACAAGCAAGCACGCACTTTAATAGTTGACAATGCAGATTGTGCCACAAACTCTACTTCAATCTTTTTAGCCAGTAAGGGCCACAAGTAAAAGTGTCAAGTCAAAACTTAAGGGAATTCAGTCTATAAAACATGTTGTCTGGCCTAGAAAAAATAAGTTGCACCCTTTATCCAAATATTAAATAAAATGTGTTAAAGATTTTGTAAGCATGTTTCGTAGTTGTGCTTTGAGACAACTATTTTATTAGTAATAAAGCAATGAAACATGCCAAATTGTGCAGACATCGTTTTTGGCCAGGATGTCAAACAAAGAAACTATGAACACAAGCAAAAACAAGAAAGAAACAATGAAATGTTAAGAACTGGTTATGTTGTAGTCAATATATGCTTTTTCCTGTGAGCTTTTATGCATTTTTTGCATACTTACTGTGGACGGATTCATTATTACTTTCATTTCTGCAGTTAGAGCACTGATTTGTAGAGTGAAAGAAGTTAACAAATTTCTTACAAGGTCAGTTACAAAAATAATACCTTGACAATCAAGCCTGTATCATTTTACCAACTCCCTGTCATCACTCCAATACATTATATATCTTCTAGGTATGCACTGATATGAACATTTTGTCCGATACCGATAATTCTTAGATATTTGAGAGCCGATAACCGATATATTGGCCGATAAAGTATTTCAAGCAATTCAAAACCATCATGGCGAACAGTGCACATCTGAAGTGTCTCAGCTGAAGGAAGTAATCCATTATCGGCTTTAAAATATTGACCACATTTTTTTATTGGGCCGATACATACAGTATATCGGCCAATACCGATATGGGGGCCGATGTATCGTGCATCCCTAATATCTTTATTGGAATGTGTGTGGTCGCCTCCTCTCTGCTGCCATCTTGTTGAACCTTGTACAACCCACCCAAGGATGCCTATCCAGAACTCTTTAATAATTTAAGAGCTGAGACCAAGTCTTAACACTTAACCCTTTCGCACGTACGATCACACCGGTGTGATTAGAACGGTCAGTGCATCACGTGATCAACTGCTAAATTCAAACGTGCTTTGGCGCGTTGGCTGGCGCTGAGCCAGAGACAGGCGCGCTCAGTGCTTGTCATATATCACAACTATTCAGTGTTTTCAACCACATGATGTTTATTTTAGGTTTCAGACATTTAAAAATCACATAAGTACTAAAAAAAATTTTTTTGAGTTTGTAAAATACACACTGATGTCTAAGAAAGCGCCAATAATAATCCTTTATATTATAAAAAGACGACACGTTTTATTCATATCAGATACACAATGTGTAAGTAGTTTTACATTTTACCCTATTCTTCTCCCAGTTCACTAGCCACTTACTTTCATGTATTTTGGGAGAAGTGGAGGAATTGACGTGTTGTAAATCCAACAGATCCGATTCTCTGACCTGTGGCACAAACTAACATGGCGCCGCCCATCGCCCATACATCTAAACTAACGCGATCGTTATAAAGGTGTTTATACAACAAAACACATCCACATGCACATATTTGACAATCGGAATATCAGTGTTTCATACTATAGCTAATAAATGTGTGAATATTTAGAATAAAAAAGGAAAAATTACATAAAAGCAGATCATCATTCATTCAGCGCTGTGTTGTGGTTGCGCTGTGTCACGTGACAAGCAGTGACGCGTCACCATGGAAACAATAAAGTGACAGATTCGAAATAACGGTCGCCTTGAAAAACTCACGCTGGGGGGTCAATTAGAATATTTTAAACTTACATGTGAAAGGGTTAAGAACCTTTATTCTTCAGTCAAGGAATAAGAGTAAAATTACGTCATTCTTAAATTTTGACACACTTAAGACACAAATTTTACTCAGAGCGGCTTTATACATATGGCCCCAGGTTCATACAGTTTAGATAGTAATCACATGCAAAGCATCAGACTTCTGTCCAAACACATTATCACTGGAGGAAATGCAAGAAAGGAAGCGATGTAGGGAAAATTAGGAAATCACCTTGCGGATGGGCACGCTGTCACTGTCGGAGCTGCACAGTTCCACCTCGATCCTGTCCATCAAGCCCTCCAGCTGATCACGCACATCTCGAGCTCTCTTCATAGACCGGAACTGGATGAAGTTCTCGAAGCACCACTGAGTGGAGTAACCGCTCTCTACCCACTGACAGAGAGAGAGAGAGAGAGAGAGAGAGAGAGAGAGAGAGAGAGAGAGAGAGAGAGAGAGAGAGAGAGAGAGAGATTTAATAAATTTTTCTTTTCTGGTGAAAATAATTGCGTGTTTTGTGTATGCGACACGTCTGATACACGACCAGATTACTCTTATGAACAAATGACTATGACCATTATACGTGATTAATACTTTAGGTTTGTGAGACCATTTTTTAAATGGTTGTTCATATGACAATATCTATTTAAAGATACATTATTCACATATAAATTAAGAAGAAAAAAACATGGTAGAAAACATTTGAATAGTGTTCAAAAATAAGCATAGTGAGGTCCAGCTGAAAGGTTGAATAAATCGTAAGAAAAAAAAAAATTGGGACTGTGAGGTCAACACAACATCTGACTTTTTCTAGGCGGAAGTATTCTTACAAGCCACAAATACTATTAGGATCAACAGTGAAAGAATTAAATTGACATTAACGTTTACTAAATACAATCTCGACTATAACTTAAATTATTGAGCAATTCTGCAATATAATAACCCCCCAAAAAGCCTGATTTTAGGTGCCGAATACTGCCAAAAAGGTCTTATTTTTAAAGGGGTCATGACATGAGAAACCAAATTTGCCTTGATCTTTTGGTATATAAGAGGTCTTTGTACCATTAAAACGTCCTGCAAGTTTCATAGCTTAAGACTTCCTCCCCATTATAAACGAATCATTTATTTAATCAAGCTCTAAATACAGCTCGTTCTGGATCCATGGTAAGAAGTGACGTCACGGTACGAAGTGACGTACCAGCGTTTGCATATGACCGCCTCCAGGCACAAGACAACTACGCTTTAAGCGCAAGGCAACTACGCTCCTTTCGCATCGTAGTCGCGCCCGCGCGCTGCGCGCCTCACAAGTGTTCAGTCGACGGACAGCGAGTGGGTCTGTGTACAGGGAAATTACGAAGCCACGCAGATGTGCTGCTGTTCCTGGCTGTGGACAAACAACATCTTTGAATACGCTGCGAAAGATCCAGTCGTCAGGGAAAAATGGATGCACTTTATTTTTTGCGGACGTCTCAGTCACGGCAGTGTTAGGCCGGTGACACACTGGATGCGTGGCGTGAGCGTGGCGTTTCTGTTGCGTGTCAGCTGCGTGGCGGCTGCGTCGCGTTTTCTCTGTCTTTACACACCAGAACCGTGCTTCACGCGGCGCTGGCGCGCTGCGGCTGCTGTACTTGACAGAGGGACAGAGTAGGTGACAGAGTTTCTCCACCTCTTCAATTAACCTGCCGTCGTCCATCGTTGCAAACTCGAAGTGTAGCCTACTTGAAAGTGTCAAGTCGTGTGATTTGGATCAACCTTGTTCACATATGGGGAGAGAGTTGTGGAAGGCTATACTTCATGTTAAGCATAGGCTACATATAAAGCCTACTGATAAAGGACACCGTCAACAGTAATGAAGGCAAAATAACCTGTTTGACAGGTGCAATAGGCCTATTTGAAAATCGATAATTATTTATTTTTTTGTTTTTTAAATTACATTTATATCTGAATTTATGTCAACCTATAGACTTTCAAACATCAAAATGTCATTAATTAATATGTATTTGTGTACAAAATGACATGTAAACATATTTTCTTATTATATTTTGCATGGAAACGCTTCCAACACGCTTGCGTGTCGCGTGAAAAATAGGCGTCGGTTCTATTTCTAGCATGCACGCGTTTTCCGCGCCGCGCGTGTCACGCAAGCAGTGTGCAAGCTCTAACCTGTTAACATGGGAGCCGAAATAAAAACGGACACGCCACGCAGCTGAGACGCTTACGCCACGCATCCAGTGTGTCACCGGCCTTAGTTTAAGCATTTGTTCTATAACGTACATTTGAAGGATGACTGTTTTGAGAACAAATCCCAAAATGATGCTGGCTTTGCCAGAAAACTGTTGCTCAAAGATAAGTCCGTGCCAACTATTCTGGGCTCAACAACGACGACGCAAACTGTAAGTAATGTGTTTAAAACTTTAAACTACTTTTTAAATACGCTGAATCCGCACAGGTTCTGGCTGGGGGCGTTAATAATTGATGCATAGGCACTGACGTTACCCAATCATAACAGTGGGCGTTAACACTGAACTCTTAAAGGGGAAACACCCCCAAAACAGACTGTTTGAATCAGAGGATGAGAAACAGGGTCGGAAAAGGTCATAAATCACTACATTTTAAAAGTTTTTTGTAAAAAAAACTATAGTAATACTATATTTGCACCTAAGGGAACATAATAATAAAATAAAAAAAACATGTCATGACCCCTTTAATGTATATGGGCTTTGCTTCTGCTGTTTGAACAGTCATTCTTACAAAACATTGTTTACTCCAAAGTTATAAATGTACAAGACAAGAACTTCCTGCAACAGCACCGACATACATACATGCACGTATGCCTGGACAGGCCTGCATAACCTGTTCGGCTATATAATTGCGGCACATCTCTCATAAGGAAGTCGCGCTAGATGAGACCAGTATTCTGACAAAAACAAAACATTTCAGTTGCCGCAACTACCAGTTCATAAAACTGCTTCAGGTCTGAGATTGATTGCCACTTTGAGTGGTGTTTCCACATGCACACATAAACACACCTGTGTATATACGTTGAGCAGCACCATGTGATCTCCTCCTGGTACCACAAAGTTCATCCTAGCATTGTCGGCATGGACCACTTTGTCCTTTGGGCGGTAGAAAATGGTGTTGTTCACTGACAGCATGGCTGCAATGGTCAGAACCTCCTCGGAGCACTTATAACTTCAAGGAGAGACCAAAGAACAACGTTGAAAACATTACAATGACAACTCCATGAAAAAAAATGAGCATAGAAGTAAACTGAGGGGATTTTTTTGCAGATTAGACTCACTGTTCAGAAGCCAGAATCATTTTACTCAACATGGGGTCCACAGGAAGTTCAGCCATCCTTCTGCCGAGCTACAGCACAAGAAGAACAAAAAGGAAGTCAAAACCCTGGACAAAAGAGCTATACATTGGCATATTTCCATTTGAGGGATATTATAAATCTGCAGCTTTAGAGTATGTATACTTATTTTCAATGTCCAGAACCCTTATTGACAGTCCTTTTGTTGAAAATCTGAGTTCATTAAAGTATGTAAGGGTTTAGAAAACCAATTGTAGCATAACTGTAGGTTTATCAAGGCGTTTTAATTAGTTTTTGCACACCTTAGTGAGTTCACCGAGGTGGTTGAGGGCGCCCAAAGCGTAGAGCTGCTCCAGAGCCAACACCAGCGTTTCGTGAGGAGGAGGATCCATGAAGTCAAAATGAATCAGGTCATTTATGCCTTGACGCACATATCAGGAAAAACATGTTAGATATTAAGCACATAATAAATAAATAAAAACATTCAGTGTTTGATTACAGGGAGTGAAAAAATGTGTCAGGTTTATGTATGCATTAATAATTCAATTTCTCAGTAGCACACCCCAAATTGCCATTATCCTTCATAGCAATAATAAGACATTCAACACTACTAACCTTAGTGGAATGCCCTAAAAAGTATTGGGCCATTTAAGCTCTATTTAACATGTCTGAATGTCATTCGCAGCATTTCTCTGAACTAATTTCACTTTCATTTAATTTCAAACAACAAGTAACAGGTCATTTTAATGGTAATTTTTTTTTTTTAAACATTTTAATGCATCCTTGTGAAAAAAAGTATTAATATATTAAGCAAGTATGCATTAAAATGATCAAAGGTGACACCAGAGACATGTATAAAGTTACAAAAGATTTCTATTTCAAATCAATGTTCTTTTGAACTTTCTATTCATCAAAGATGAATGTATCACGTTTCCCATGAAAATAAGCAGCATTGATTTCAACATTGATAATAATCAGAAATGTTTCCTGAGCTGCATATCATCATATTAGAATGATTTCTGAAGGATCATGTGACACTGAAGACTGGAGTAATGATTAATATATAATATTATATATAATAATATTTCACAATATTACTTTTTTGTGTCGAAAACTTTTCTTGTGTCACTAACGTTTGTCAGACAGAAAATGTTCAAATAATTTTCCTAATTTTAAACAGTACATCTACTGTTTTATATTTTAAGACCATAACAAATGTATTTTTGTCATACTGTATGTTTTATTAGGAAAGTGTGCTTGTGCTGTTTTTCTTTAATAATGCCTCTTGGTTTGGAATCTTCACTAGTCATCTGATCTTTTTAATGCCTGCAGTGCATAGAAATCAAGCTAGCATTTGTTATGGTAAAGTCATCAAGACATTCGTACCAAGACTTTTGAGCAGCAGAACCACATTTCCCAGGTTTGTTCTCTGGATCTCAGGGACAGTGGTCTCCTCCATCTCATGTTTAAAGGCCCAGGCGGTGTACAGCCTAAAACATTTCCCAGCAGCCACTCTTCCTGCACGACCTGCTCTCTGATTGGCAGAGGCCTGTGTGATAATAACACATTATCAATCTATAATTCCACACATAAATTACCATTTAAACCTTCGATATTGTAATATGACCTAAATGAGTGACTTATTGACAAATTATAATGACAGACAATAATGTGCTATCTCTGTACATTACTTTCCTACATTCAGACATGCATTACAAATTGAAATAATATGAATAACTATAACAATAATTTCTATGTAACAACTAATATATACAATGTCATTAGTAAATGTCTCAGTGTGACTTGTCTGAATACTTTTGGGTCAACTGCATTCTTGACAGATAAATGTGAGAATGTTTTCGTCATTTCTTGAAGCTCCTCTTACTCGTGAACAGGGTGTGACAATGAGAGATTCCATTCCTGTTCTTGCATTGTAGCTTTTTTGTTTGCAGAAACCTGGATCAATAACATAGATGATGCCATCAATGGTCAGTGACGTCTCTGCGATATTTGTTGCCACCACAACCTGCAGAAGAAAAAACACAAACCATTACCCAAGAATTTCATTTTCAGCGTTTAGTGTATTTATCAAGATGATATACAAAATAAAGCTTCTAAAGAAAAACATTTACATAAGAATTTGCATTAGTTTTTTGCTTTATTTTAGATAAAAACATCTACTATTACGAATAAACAAGTATTTGTAGCTTTCCACAGACATGCTGCCCCCTGCTGGCCGACAAAGGGAATGGCGTTTTTTACTTTGCGTGCTCCAGGCGGAGTGGGGTTGAAGATTTTGGCCTGCATGTCTGAGGGCAAGTTGGCATAGATGGGAAGAACAAGGAGCTCAGATATCTTAGAGCCCAGTCTCCTACATCTCTCCTGTAGAAGTTCACAGCACGCCTCGATCTCCTCCTGCAACACCAGAGGACACAGTAAACATCAATATTACCAATATCTATTTACATAAGAATTTTTTATCAATAAACAGTGGAAAGAGACAAAAAAAAGGGATGCAGGCATGTATTTAGTGTAAATGTATGTAATCTAATCAAGATTAATTAATACAAAAACCTTCATGGACCCTTTTCACAGACTGTCATGACGTTTCCAGTGTTAAGGTGCACTATGTGGTTTAAAAAAACAAAAATGTCTGTGCATTTTGTGGAAGAACGTTGTTTTGGTTGTGCTTCGGCTCTGTGTGACTGTGCGGATGAATATGGTTTTCCTACAGCTCATAAAACATTCACTACTAGGCATAAGATAAATAATCAGTTTAGATGGAAAGGATCTCAAGCTCACTAGCTGAAGACGTTACTCCAGCTTTACCCATTAATTTAAAAAAAATCATGATTTATATGTTACAATCAAGATGACTGTGACAGAGGGGAATGTGTGTCAAGGGGAAAATCTGTGACAAGTTATTGGAAAAACATTAGCACGTGGAGCACTGCTATACTGTGACTCACTCAGATGTTAATAGATTTATGGGTTGATGGATACGGCTCATGTCCATCCAGAAGGGAACTGTGAACGTTAAACAGACTTGAGTGTCAAGGACTGACCTGTCCAGTGAGGAAGACCAGTATGTCTCCCGTCGGCTGAGTGACATGGATCTGTAGCACTGACACCACACATGCTTCGAGATAGTCGGCCTCTGGAGCCTGAAACCAAAGTCAATTGATATTAACAATGTGCAATCTACAAATTAAGGCAAAAATAGATCAGAGAGATCACTAAACAGGATTCTTACACTATGTCCAAGAATGGCTGACATTACAATTCTATACCATTTAGTCTAAATAAATTAATAAAACATAAATGTAAAAATGCCAAATCAATCATTGTAAATTCTAATAGTGAATTTATACATCATAACATTTTAATGCACAGTAAGAAGATGGATATTTATTTTGATATTAGCTACGTTCTAAGTGTTTAAAAAAAATAAAAATAAAAATAGAACAAACAGTAATATTGTGAAATATTATTGCATTTAAAATATAATAGTTTTAATATATTTTAAATCTAATCTACTGTACAACCCCAATTCCAGAAAACTGGGGCATTTTGCAAAATGTAATAAAATAGAAAGAATCTGTGATTTAATAATTCTCTTTATTCTTTATTTAACTTTAAAGTACAAATAAAAGATTTTCAAAGTTTTCACTGACCAACTCAATTGTATTTTGCAAATATAAACAAATGTTGATATTGATGGCTGCAACACACTCCAAAATAGTTAGGACAGAGGCTTGATCACCACTGCCTTTCCTTTAAATTTTTTTTTTTTAATGTATTTTTGCCCAATCTCGCCTGATAAAAGACATCTTCTCAACAGTCAACCACATACTCGGCCCGGACTGGTGACGTCTTTACAATTCCGAGCTGGTCAGTTTTGTTGCCAGAGGCACAGGCAATAACGTCAGCTGCGCATTCTTGCTCTCTTCTCTCCGACAGCGAAGTGACACACACCCGCCTCCAGCCACTCATCTGATGTCACATAATTTTACTAATTCCCGCAGGTTTCGCACTCACACCAAAAGCGCACGCACCACTGATCTATGACGCACACATAAAGCCACCTCTCTAACAGCTTGTGAGTCGCAACTACCAAAATGAGTGGCTTACTGCACTTAAACGGTCAAATACACACAAAATTATGACAAAATGGTGAGTATTCAGATACCCAGTCAGTTTTGGAACGTAAATAGTTGAGAAAGATAAGGCAAGTTGTGTAACAGTATATTGGATCTGTGAAGTATCTCTTAAAGTGACAGCAGCCAGATAAACCTGTTGATAGAACTGATCAACTTAGCATGGCGTTCGTGGGTTCGACTGGTCGAGACCAGTACTGTCTTTATAAAGTATCTTCTTATTAAACTGTTTGTACACTTACAAAGTTCTCAATGCTTCGGTTTGCATGTAGGGACCCTCATTATGCTACCGTGTTAGTGTGAGGCTATTTTGAGTCTTGTTAGTGGTATTAACTAGCGATTTCTTTTTACTTATATTCAATGCCCCATATACTAGCGTTATAAGCTAATCAGTTTTTAGAGATAAAACTAGATTATCATGAAAACACATCCCAGAGAACGATCGACTTGGTCACCATGTGTTAATTACCCCTAGGTTAATTTTTTGCCGGAATTGTCCTTTAATAAAAGAACGAAAGACAAAGAGAAAATCACTCTCTGCTCTTGACTAAAACTTTTTTGTAACTTTAATTGTAAGCATTAATCTGCATTTCATTTTTACAATGAAAACTATCCAGTGTTATTTGATTACTTTAATTGCTGTAGTATATCTTACCTGAATACTAACCTACTGTTAAACCCACCTGAAAAACTTAAAGCACTGTTCATTTCATATCTCTATTTATTCGATTGCATTTATCTGTGCTATTGTTTGCAATTTGTTCAATTGTTCTTATTTTATTACTGACTATTTACTAGTGTTTTTTTATGAAAATAAAATTTAGCATTGAAGAAAAGTAGATAATTTTTCTGTATATGTTGTCAATTATAGTTAGAGAGAAAATCAGAATTGGCCAAGAAAATTGCAATAGGTGCATATATATATACACTGTGTATATATATATATATATATATATATATATATATACACACATACACACACATATATACACATATACAGCTCATGACATATAATCTAGGCCAACAAGAACAGTAAACACTGCACCCGTGTATGACAAACCGAATGCTTTAATTATGGTCCATTACCTTTGTGTAGTAGATGTCCACAGGGAACCTGCGGCCTGGAATCCTAAATACAGGCGCGTCGTCAAAGAAGCTGGAGAAACGCTCTGTGTCCAGAGTGGCACTGGCCACCAGTACCTTCAAATCAGGGCGGAAACGTGCAATGTCTTTAATTAGACCGAAGAGGATGTCTGTGTGTAACGTTCGCTCGTGGGCCTCATCAATGATGATCACACTGATCACAGAGAAAGACAGCCAATCAGAACAGAGAATGCAACAATGAAAAGCAGACCTATATTTTTTTTTTAAAGTTTTTACCTGTAGCTGGCCAGGTCGGGCTCTGTAAGAAACTCTCTGAGCAACATGCCATCAGTCATGTACTTCAGGATGGTCCTCTCTGACGTACAGTCCTCAAAACGGATGCTGTAGCCCACCTGTGGAAAGTAAGACAACATTACTGAAACAAATTTATGAACATTATGTTAAAAACATAATGCTCAATTTTACTTAGACTTTAACTTCTCTTATGTACACAAACACAATGGCAAGCCTGCAGGCTCGTCGAGTATTAATCACGCATATATAAGCAGATGGATTATGACCTCATTTCCTAGTTTGACATTCATTTCCTGTGCGACTCTCGCTGCTACAGACATGGCCGCCACTCTTCGAGGTTGAGTGCAGCCGATCTTCATTCCTCCTTCAGTGTAACCCTGAAAGAAAAATTATCAAGAAAATAAAATGTCCTGCCGTAAAGGGTTAGTTCACACAAAAATAAAAATTCTCTAATTTAATGTCATACCAAACCCAAACTTTCTTCCATCTTCAGAACAAAAAATTTCCAAAAAATATGGAAAACAAAAGCTAATGCATGCTTGCTTGATATGTGTGTTACGCAGCACATTTGAGCGTCAACAAGAACCAATGAGGTTCATTCTCGAGTGTTACGCAGCACGTTTGAGCTTCTGAAAGAACCAATCAGGTTTGTTCTTGTGCATCAAGCAAGTATGGTTAGGCGGCAGTGGCTGGAAACCGGAAGGTTGGTGGTTCTATCCCCGGTTCCACCTGACCAAGTGTCAAGGAGTCCATGAGCAAGACACCTAACCCCAGCTGTCTTGCATGGCTGACACCGCCGTCGGTGTATGAATGGGTGAATGTGAGGCAGTATGTAAATCGCTTTGGTGGCCATGGGTCTGTTAAAGCGCTATATAAATGCAGTCCATTTACTATTTACGTTTACCATATAAGTTCTTGATGTGTTCGCTGATCACAGTTTATATGAGAATAAAAGCCTACATTTAATCTGTTTAACATATAAAGCAATTAACTTGTTTAAGTCTCGGAGCATTGGGTGAAAAAAGCTTTAAATGGAGGGACAGCAATCTCACATTTCATTAAAATATCTTTGCGTTTTGAAGATGAACAAAAGTCTTTGGGGTTTGGAACAAGTAACTTAGTTCATGTGAACTACTGATGCAATCTATTGATGCAAACCCCAATAAAGACCATCTCTAAAAAATATCTATTGTTGCATAAATGTTGTTAATTTCCAGTCATAGATTAAGTTGAGAGGATCTGATTCTTTCTGATTCATTCTGAGATGTTCCTGATTTCTTTATGTTCTCATGTGAAACCTAGAAATGCACCATGGAGCTCCCCTGGATCCACACAAACCCTGAGCTTAAAAGCTATTTGCAAATAAATGTTTTATTATAATCACGTACGTCTTCCACAAGATACTGAGGGATCTGGGTGGTCTTGCCGGATCCGGTTTCCCCCTCTATGACCAACATCTGGTGGTTTTTGATGGCAGTTAGAAGGTCTTCTCTGTAAGGAAAGATGGGCAGGCTGCGTCTCACTTCCTGGATGGACTGCTTCTCTTTCTCAGCTTGTGAAATCTCAGGTTCGCTTTCCTACAGTTCAAAAACAGGAAGATACAAGATTGTAGTTACTCTCTGTATTAAAGACATACAGAAATAGAGCTGTGGAATATAAGCGTTTTAAAGATGTTGATGTGAACGATTCTGCATCGATGCATAACAACTAAATAATCGAAATTGAAACAAAAAGGCCTATCATACATATTAATGTACTGTTTTATTGTAAATAAAGTACTCTTATTAAAGGCTATATTAATAAAAAAAAAGATATGCATGTCCTTCGTAAGCAAATCACTTGTGTCTGTTACGGATTTCACAAAAGGAACATGCATAATTGTTAATCAAACAATAAAAGAGGGAGTCACTCCCTGGTCTTGACTGAATAACTTTTGTAGCTGTGATAATAATCATTTTATTTATAATAAATAGACTATGCAGTGACTATTTTTACATTTGATTATTCAATTAACTATATTGTGATTCTAATATAAATATTACTATAATAACTATATTGAGATTATTAATAAAATAATTCTTATTAATAAAAGAAATGTGGGAAAAGATGCATCGTGGATCGCTTTATAATCGAATCGTAATCGAATCGTGAGGCAAGTGAAGATTCACACCTCTATACAGAAATATAATGAATACACAGAATGGGATTTTTGAGAGATGTCAACCTTCTCTGACAGCGTTCCCTTCATGGTAATGGCCGTGCTGACGAAGTTGATCATCTCCTCTTCCTCTAAAATGAGCTGATACTTCTCCTGCTCCTCCTTTATCCGCCGTTCCCGCTCTTCCCTGGCCCCAAACTGCAGGGTGGCGGTGGCCACTCTCGCCTCCTCCCAGCGGCCCTGCTCCCCGCCTCCCTCTCTGGGAGTCTCCTCAAACTCCAGCTCCATTTCTTTTTGAGGAATGGACTGAAAGGAATGGAAAAATAGGAGAAGAGAAAAAAACATTAAAATAATTCATTAGTTACGTTATGTAAAATAAAATACAATTTAAAAATAAAAACATTGTAAAAATTTACAAACTATATTTGTAATATACACTACTGTTCAAAAGTTTTGGGTCGGTATGATTTTGTTTTTATGTTTTTGAAAGGCTTTTACCCTCACCAAGGCAAAAATATAGTAAAACAGATATATTGTGAAATATTATTACAATTCAAAATAACTCCTTTCTACATGAATATATTTTGAAATGTAATTTATTCCTGTGATGCAAAGCTATATTTTCAGCATCATTACTCCAGTCTCCAGTGTCACATGACCCTTCAGAAATCACTCTAATATGCTGATTTGCTGCTCAAGAAACATTTATTACACTTGTGCTGCTTTTTGTGAAAACTGCGATTCATTTTTTTAAGATTCTTTGGTGAATAAAAAGTTTAAAAGAACAGTTATTTATATAAAATAAAATTCTTTGGTAACATTATAAAATTATAAATGTTATACATTTAATAAATTCATTATAAATTCATTTGGTAACATTATATCCTGTCACTTTTGATCAATCTAATGCATCCTTAACACCTTAAAAAAGATGGAAATATTTAAAGCATGATATTTCATTTTGATCACTGATTAAAATATTGCAGCATTGCCATATTGAATTAAAGTACCTCATAACCCCCCGGTAGCTCATCTCTCAGACCTACCTTGTTTCTATTCTCTTCTGGCATGTAGTATCTGTTCTTTCTCTCCTCTTTTTCTTTAGCTCCTGCTTTCTTGTAGTCTCGGGCCAGGTCTCTGATCTGCCGCTTGTAATCTAGATCTTTCCTTTCCTTAGTGGTGAGTTTCTGAGTGGAGAAGAGGTATTCCTCGTCCGCGATTTCAGCCTCGAGGTCTTCCAGCTTCTCCTGCTCTCTTTTGGTCAGATACTGCCGGCGTGACTGTTTCCTTAACTCTGGAAGCTGAAGAGACCACATTGAATGTCAACAGGTATCAATCACAGCTGGGTCATGGCAATCGGGTTAACATGCTTACATAAATAAATGTCTAATTAGCATCGGAACATTGTTGTGCATGTAAAGAAAGATTCTCACCATTTTCCTTTGGTCCTCTTCAGCCATTTTGTGCTTTTTCTGAGCTTCCTCATAAGCCTGAGATGATGAAAACAGACAGCGCATTTACCAAATCATACCGAGATCCATCAATAGTAAACTAGCAGACTTTATTTTGTTGAAGTAAGGATGTGTTTTGCATTACCTTTTTGTCATTTCTTTCAAGTATGTGTCTCGTCTTGTCTTTGTCTTTCTGTTTCACTCGTTCAGCAAATGCGTCCCTCTCCTCCAGATCTTGAATTCTCTCTCTCTCTTCCCGCTCCCATTCCTCCTCGTCCTCCTCTTTAGCCGCTTTTCTTGGCTCATCCATGACCTTAGTGCTGAAAGAGGCAAAAATCAAACAAGAGAAATAAATCATTGAGGGGGAAAAAAGCACAATAATAAAACGAAGTTCTCGCTTTCCGATTGAATGAACCACATTTAAAGCCTTTAATTGAAAATATGATTTAGTGCATGCTAGCGGGTTTATTGAAATGTCAGGGAAAAACATTAGATATTGTATATTTGTAGATTTTTTTTTACAAGTAAATAAATAATACATCTGACAGTACAGTACTATAATGAGTAGAAAAAAAATTATATGTAACTTCATAGAAACTATATAGACGCTTTTTAGATTTTAGGATGGGAGTCTCTCACACAGGGATCATATTTGGGGGTCTGTGGCATCTAATTATTGAAACCCCTGTTTTAGAGTATCATAATCACCTCTTCTTCTTGTCCTCTTCACTGGATGATGGACTTTCCTCACGTTTCTGTCTGAGGTTTTTCCTTTTCTTTCCTTTGTCCCGGTCTTTGCTTTTCTTCTCTTTTCCCCTTTCCTCGACTGTCTCTCCATCACTCTCACTGTCCTCCAGAAGAGTGTAGGTTCTGTTCTTTCTCTCGATTTCCATGACGTGTCGTTCAATCGCTCGGGCGGGTTTTTCTGCCACATGTTTTTTGGGAGCCTGAAATGGAGGGTCATTACATTGTTATGTACAGTAAATGTATGCCTTAGTTTAGGAATTCCGTTAAACATACTGTCTGATTATAAAACCATACTTTGTTGTACAGCTCATGTGCAAACGCTGTGATTCTTTGATCAATGTCAATGGTTCCGGTTTGCTGAAGCCGAGCCACAAAGTCCTGAGGTCCAGAAGACTTCTTCACCAAACCGATCATGAACTGAGCCACATATCTGTCACTCAAACCCAGGAGGTCATGGAGCTGGTCACTAACCCACTGTTCCAGATTGGCCATTGTGACTGTGCACAAAAACATAACACATCTATTTTATACAATTCTGCGTCAACAAGTTATTAAACATAATATAAAAGTGAATCACAATACATCCAACCATCCATCATCAGTATATGTGCTATGATGATAATTATCTACTAGATAACACAGCCAAATGAGACACACGTTCAAAACTGTAGGTGACCGAATTGAATTCAATATTTGATTAAACTAAGCCGTCAAATCTTATTTTTAGTGAAAATAATGAACACATGAAAAATTCTGAGTGAAGGCTGACATTGTTTTATTCCGATACTGATCGTGGAAATGAACAGCAAGTCAACACTGGACTAGATTAATTACATTTATTTACTAGTACTTTGCACATACAAAAACAAGACAGCATCCTAAATCATAAGAAACTTTAGACTTACGTTAGTAGTGCCTCCACACGCTTTCTTCTATGAAAACATTAACGCTGAGTTACTTCCGGGTAAAAAAAAGTTATTTCCGGGTCACTGTTTTCTTATGTGACCTGTCAAAATAAAAGTCTGAGTAAAACGTTCAAATGTCACCTAGCCATAGACACAAAATAAAGTTAACTGGTGTGAAATAGGGAAAACGTTGTAGTTGTCGCTACTGATTGATCTGAATAATACATCAGAATATCTTCTTGTGAAAAGTAAATTATCGCCGGTGTAACTGCGTCCTCGCAATTCGGAAGTATCATTTGTGATTATTAGATAAGGCATGTTTAAAGTCATTTTATATGATTCTGTATGTTTATTCTTATATACTGTAATTTATATGGTTTATTTCAGGCACCACATGCTTGGATACAATAGATTGTAACGTTTATATATTTTAGTGTTCAACTCTTTCCATCGAGTCCTGAGATTTGAATCCTTTCATGTCAGAATACAAGTCTAGCATAAAGCGTGAAGAGCACCAGATGTTTTCTTCTGCTTACAATAAATCAACATATTTTCAGGTGGACGTGTTAATACGGATAAGCATAACACATGCACTTGATATTAGCTTATAATAGCTTAATATGACACAATATATAATGTTTTAAAGCGCACAATTATTTTCAGTGAACATTTGTGAACATTTACATTTTCAGGGTTACATTTGTGCCACAAATTATGGGATTCTATTTGTGCCAAAAATGAGTCGACTGCTTTGTGCTTTGTAGGCTACTATAGATTTGTCCTCATCAAAAGTCATTGCTTGGTCAGATAAAATATGTTGATGTGTATGTTCTCTGGATATCATATTGTTCTTGTTCTGTCGTCTGTGCTGCAGTTTTGATCTGTTATCTTGGTTTGTCATCCTTACTATGTAACCTGTTTCAAACGTGTACAGATGCAGACCTCACGCACATCTGTCAAATTAAAAGCAAAGTAGGTTTACAAAATAATTCCATTGATGTGAGAAGGTTATTAGAGCCAGGGGGATACCTATAGCTCTTATAACAAGACGACATTACAAAAAAGCAAGCTGGCAGTAAGGACGACAGAATAGGACGACTGTTAAGATGACAGTAATGACGACAAGATAACAAGAGGACAGTAAGGACAACAGAGCAAGATTACAGGATGACAGTAATGACGACAAAACAACAGAGAGGATGACAGAACAGTACGACAGTAAGCACAATAAAGCAAGACGACTAAACAAATCGACATAAACAAAGAACATACACATAAACATACTAGTTTATCTGAAAAAGTAGGAACAATACAGTAAGGACGACAGAACAATACGAAACAGAAAACATACACATCAACATTTACTAATTTATCTGAACAACTAAGCAATGTCTGTTGACAAGAACAAATAACTTTTTTGGCAGAACTGAAACCTCATAGGTCTTGACTGCATTGCATGTTCCACATCACTTGACTTCATCAACACTAATCAGACAGGTGTAAAGTCTAGGGGTCAGAAAGTAAAAGTCCTGCCATATGTTTATTCCACCCATGAACTCACTAATTCACTAATTAGTTATTCTATCTCCTGGCTGAAAAACTGTGCTAATTAGCAAATCCAGGTGATTGGAACAAAATACTGAGGGGAGGATTTTTTCTTTCTGAACCTGGACACACCATGGAAATAATATATTTTTATCTTATTGGTTCTTTTGCTGTTGTAGGCTGCAAGGACCATATACGAAATAACTGAAATTATTGTCATGTTTTATTATCTAAAGAAAGCACATACTCTCTTTCTCCCGCTCTCTCTCCGACTCAAATGCACAACCATACACGTGTTGTCAGCGCTGCTCTGGCTATTTGATCAGAATAATAATTTAACAACTAAATTACCACATGGTCTCACAACAGGGTTCGGCAGCAGCATCTCTAGCGAAACTGTAAGTTTAACTGCTTCAAGAACAGCGCCGTTATTACCTTGTGAGAAATTGATGTCGCTTTTTTTTTTTAAGTTAAACTATTTTACTGATAAAATCATCAGAGCAGCACTGACAACACATTTCTGTGTGAGAGTGTGTCCATACTGTGTGCATTTGAGTGTGAGAGAGAGCAGGAGAAACCGAGTATGTGCAAAAAAACGTGGAAATAATTTGTAGTTTTTATCCATTGTCTACTATATTTATGGGCTTGGTCAGTGTTGTTGTGGGTTTTGGTTTTATTTGTAGTCTGTAGGACCTTTAAAATAACTGAAATAATTTAGTGAAGTGATATGAAACTGCCTGGAACTACTTTAGCCGTGCGTTTCCCTAAAAATAATTGCAATTTTCAGCATCATTACTCCAGTCTTCGGTGTCACATGATCCATCAGAAGTCATTCTAATATGATGATTTGATGCTCAAAAAAAACAACATTCATTATGATTATCAATGTTGAAAACAGTTGTGTACAACTGTTGTGTACAAAATAATATTTTGTAACATTATAATGTCTTTACTGTAACTTTTGATCAATTAAATTAATCCTTGATGAATAAAAGTATGGATTTATTTGATTTATTTCCCCCAAAAAATAAAATAACATTTCTTACTGACACTAAATTTTTTTGAACAGTAGTGTTTAGTGTTACAAAAGCTTTCTATTTCACATAAATGCTGTTCTTTTGAACTTTCTACTCATCAAAAGAATCTTGAAATAAAAATGTAAATAACGGTTTTCAACATTGATAACAATGAGAAATGTTTCTTGATCATCAAATCAGCATATTATAATTATTTCTGAAGAATCATGTGACACTGAAGACTGGAGTAATGATGCTGAAAATTCAGCTTTATCATCACAGGAATAAATTACACTTTACTATATTCACATAGAAAACAGCTGTTTTAAATTGTAAAAATATTTCACAACATTACTGTTTTTTTGTATTTTTAATCAAATAAATGCAGCCTGGTTGAGCAGAACAGAAGATACTTTTTTTTTTTTTTTTTTTTTTTTACATAAAGAAATCTTACCGACCCAAAACTTTTGAACGGCAGTGTATTTTGCAAACAATGTTCAATATACTCATGAGGAATGTATTTTCAGTCTTATGGATGACAAGTAGCTTTCGATATAATAATATAGATGTAGCCTAATGCTCAACAAAGTTTGAAAAACTGCTGGCTCTTGGATTGCATTAAAAAAAAGGTAATACACAATGTGAAGCATTCTCTTGTAATAATAATGTGAAATGTTTTTCTTTCATTTCTTCAGTTAAACCACATCAACTGATTAGACAGGAAGAGGTCTATAAAAGCATCACCTAACCCTGACAAAACATCACATGCGGAACAACGTATATTTATAAACGCCTGAGACAAGCGAGGCTCAAATCTTTTGGCAGAACTTGACATGCACTGTTAGAACAGTCTACTTGGATGCCAAATATAATTTTGGTCAATTAAAATAAATATTTGGTTTCAGTTTATAGATTTTTGTGATCGTGAGACATTGTAGTTTGGAGTACCTCATGGGGGGATTGATGACGAGTGATGGCTGCAGACCATGTGTTATTATATGTGCTTTATTACTGCTGTCCTCCGTCATAGGATACAGACCAGTAATTATTGTTCACGGGATATTTGATGGACCCAAACAGTTCGAGATGTTGGCGAAATTTATCAATCAGGTAGGCTAAGATATCTATCTATCTATCTATCTATCTATCTATCTATCTATCTATCTATCTATCTATCTATCTATCTATCTATCTATCTATCTATCTATCTATCTATCGCAATCTATTGAAATATATCTATCTATTGAAATAAATGCTCTTCTATTTTTAATTAGTTTAACTACACACAATTAAACTGCATTTTATTTGCATAACATTTTTGCTATGCAATCTTTTACAGTATATACAATATTTTGTGAAATGTGTGTGTGTGTGTGTGTGGGAGGGGAGGAGAGGGGGGGGGGGGTTAAGAAACATAAATGCTCTTCTATTTTTTTATATATTACATTTCTCATTTCCAAAAAAATCCTCTATAAAACATACAATAAAACGACATAAAACTTGCATAACATTTGAATGGGAAAATGCTGGGTCAAAAACAGAAGAAAAAAAACACCTATCTTATTAAAATCACAATCTAAGGTTTGAGTTGCATAACCGTTTTTCGGTTTCACATCACCACACTTAGTGCGCATTGTTCTCCTTTTTTATACCTAAGTTGAAACTCACTAACTTCTCTTTTCACTTCTTAGTCTCACCCAGGTACCAATGTGACCACAATAGCCCTGTACGACTACATTGCCAGTATGAAGCCACTGTGGCAACAGGTAGATAGCTTCAGAGAGGCCATCAGACCCATCATGAAGAGCGCTGGAGATGGTGTTCATCTCATATGCTTCTCACAAGGTCATCAAAACTCATTAATCTAATCATAAGCTGTTTGTTATAACAATTTTTTTTGTAACAATATAAAAATATTTACTGTCACTTTCGATAAATTTAATGTGTCCTTGCCGAACCAAAAAAATGTTCCCAGGTGGTTTGATATGTCGAGGAGTGCTTGCTACCCTTCCTACACACAATGTCCACTCTCTGATATTCTTGTCTTCACCAATAGCTGGCCAGTACGGAGGTCAGTCAAATCCTCCCTAAACTGCACACCGTCCACAACATCTGTTTTCTCTAAAGAAACACATTAATAAAGTGCTTTGTCCATGCTTCCACAGATTCGAATTATTTGAAATACTTTTTCCCTAAATTCCTCAAGTCAAGACTGTACTATTTTTGTTACACTACACATGGACAAAAAATATCTATCTGCAACTACTGGAATGGTAAGCAGATGTGTCACTTTCATGCAACAATTTGTTCAGTTCTGCATTTCATTTGATTTACAGAGAATCTTGTTCTTTGCCTTTGCCTCTCTGTATAGATCCACACCAAAGAGAGAGATACTTGAAGAGCAGCAACTATCTGGCTCCACTCAATGGAGAGATAGAGCATGCCAATTTAACAGGTAATTTAAGATGACACTATTATATGTGCAACTCAGATGGTTATTTGTGCACTTTCAGTTCAGTGGCCTTGAGTCATGTTGTGTTGTGTGCTTCTGTTCCCTGTCAGCGTGGCGAGACAGCTTCCTGCGCATAGAGACACTGGTGCTGATCGGCGGACCAGATGACGGCGTTATTACACCATGGGAGTCAAGGTCTCTGCATCAGTGTTATTATCATTTTGAATGAGCTTTTGTTTTTATATTCTTAGTTTTCATGTTAATATTAGTTTATTTTTCTAGTTGTTTCATGATGTATTTATTATTATTATTATTTTTAATATTGCTATAGGTTTAACGGGATAGTTCACCCAAATATTATGTCATAATTGTATCATATTTTAAACTTCTTTCTTCTGTTGAACACAAAAGAAGATATTTTGAAGAATGTCGGTAACCAAACAGTTGAACTGACTTGTATGGACAAATATACGATGGAAGTCAATGGGGGAGCATCCACTTTTTTGGACACCAACATTCTTCAAAATATCTCCCTTTGTGTTCAGCAGAAGACAGAAACACATGCAGGTTTGGAACAACATAAGGGTGAGTAAAGTGAGTAAGGGTGAGTAAATGATGACAGAATTTTCATTTTTGGGTGAACTATCCCTTTAATTTATTTCAGTTTTCATTTAGTTCAAAGCCAACGTTTCTATTATTTCAGCTTTATTTATCAATTACTAGAACTGTTTTAAATAGTTTTATAGTTCATATACAGTATATCATCACATGATATTGAGCATCTAACGTTTATCAGAGTTACGTGCCGCTAAAGGGTTAACCTGTGTCAGTTCAGCCGACTGGAATGAATGTGAGAAATATTTAGAGTGGCGTTTGAACTTTAAAAGGTCTTAGGATTATGTGGTGCCTTTTTAAAAGCATGTTTGCCATTTCTAAAATGTAGGTCCTGAATAAAAACATACTCGGCCGTTTCATATCTTTTTACTGTTTATCTCTTTTTTCCCCCCACAGTATTTTTGGGTTTTATGACAGTAATGAAACGGTGGTTGAGATGGAAAAGCAGGATGTGAGTGATTCTGGTCATTTTCAAGGCAACATTAATTTGTTTAAGTTGTTCATGGTTTGTATTTGCCAGTGCGTTTTAGTAATCTTAACCATTTCCAACTCTCCCCCAGTGGTATCTAAGAGATGCTTTTGGCCTGAAAACATTAAACTCAAAAGGAGCTGTGGTCAAGTGTGTCGTCCCTGGTGTTCACCATACGTCCTGGCATTCAAACCTCACAGTCTACCAGAATTGCATAGACAAGTGGCTCACCTAATCTACAGAGACAGAAACAAACTGATGGCCTCGCATGCATGCGCACAATCCTGAATGTAATCATGTCTTGTGCAGATTATTATTGTACTCTTGTTAATCACCTAAAATAGTTTATTTTGCTTATAACAGAATGTGATATTTTATTATCTGTGTGATTTTCTGCATTTTATGTAAAATCAGTTTGAATATTGTGAGCAGATTATATGTTTTCTAATTTATAGAGATACTACAGGACTAATATTTTGTTTAATAAATTATTAAATTGTTATAAAAAAGTATAATGATTGCAAGAAAATGTGTGTGTGTTCATATATTAGTACCGGTCAAAAGATTGGAAAACATTACTTTACTGGAAACATTATTTTAATGTTTTTGAAAGAAGTCTCTTATGCTCATCTAGCCTGCATTTATTTGATCAAAAATACAGAAAAAGACAAAGAAATTGTGAAATATTATTACAATTTAAAATAATGGTTCTATTTAAATATACTTTAAAATATAATTTATTTCTGTGATGCAAATTTGAAATTTCAGCATCTGTTATTCCAGTCTTCAGTGTCACATGACCCTTCAGAAATCATTCTAATATGATGATTTGATACTCAGTTTTATCACTGTTGGGAACAGTTGTGATGATTAATATTTTTTTGGAACCTATGATACTTTTTTCAGGATTCATTAATGAATAAAAAGTTAATAATAACTTTTTTCCCTTTTTTTCTTTTCTTATTTTCTAACGATATAAATCTTCACTATCAATTTTTATCAATTTAACACATCCTTGTTGAATAAAAGTATTACTTTCTTTCAAAAAAAAAAGAAAGAAAAAAATGACTGACCCCAAACTTTTGAACAGTAGAATAGTCTATATTTTTACACAAGATTTCTATTTTAAATAAATGCTGTTCTTTTTTCTTTCTTTTTTTACTTTTAATTAATCAAAGAATCCTGAAAAAAGTATCACTGGTTATAAAAAAATATTAAGCAGCACAACTGTTTCCAACATACTAAATAAGCATATTAGAATATTTTTTGAAGGATCATGTGACACTGAAGAGTAATGATGACGAAAATGTAGTGTTGCATTGCATACAGAAATAAATTAGGATATTTTATAATATTCAAATAGAAAACCATTATTTTAAATTGTAATAATATTTCACCAAATAATTTTCTGTATTTTTGAATATACATAGTTAAATCTCGTCTGTAATGCGCATGGTTGCAAACAGCTGGAGTGCGCCACGCAGCTGCGGCTTGAACAGGTATTTATGATGACGTCAGCAAGGTAGAGTGGGCGCGCGGCGACTGCCACTCCGGTTCGGACGCGCGAGAGCTCCTGTTCGAGACCGAGGAAACACTTCCTGAGCCTCGGTAAGCGACTTAATCTCTACTTTTGCGATTGTAGTGGGATATTGTCGATTCTCGCAACTTATCAGGTCAGTTGACGACTGTGTTGAAGAGTTGTTTGGTCTATCATATCATGTTTTGTCCTCTGCAGGGTCATTCTGACATTTCGTGAAGCCAAAAGTCAGTTTCGCGTTCATATCAGCTGCGGTTAAAGCGCTCTGATAGAGGTTTAAACACATTTTTGAATGAGCACACGAGAGTAAAACAGGGTCGCTGAGATTAGTCATCGTGTGGAAAGTTCTCTGCCAACGCGTCACTTTTTTTTTACATAATTTATGTTTTCAATCTGCGCCTTGAATTGAACGCGCTCGTGCTAGGCTTTCATAGATTTGATTTAACGTAATAGTTCACCCAAAAATGAAAATACTGTCATCATTTATTCATCTGAAGTTGTTCCAAACCTCTGTTCTTCTGTTTTGTGAAACAGATCGCAATGTTAGGCAGACTGACAGCCACAGTCACTCACTGTTCACTTTCATTGAATGGGGGGGGAAAGTGGCTGTCAGTCAGTCCCTAACATTGTGTAGTTTGACATTTCCTTTTGGCTTCCAAGGAAGCAAGTCATACAGGTTTCTAAAAACATGATGAGAGTTAATTATTGTGATGATTTTTTTTCAATTTGGGTGAACTAACCTAGTGTGGCATCCACTTAAATTCTTCATCAGGTTTGTTTTAGAAAGCATTTTTACACACACAAAAAAAATCTTTGAGGTAAATTATCAGATTTTAAAGTGTGTGTGTGTGCGCGTTTGTTTGTTTGTGTGTGTGTGTGTGTGTGTGTGTGTGTGTGTGTTTAGTGCTCAAGGCCAGTGTCCCAGCCCATGTAAACATTGACTGTCATTAGGGGAGAGTGGGCTGTCATTCACTGGATCCACCCCAGCCAAAGGACAACCGTGAACAACCATACAATACAATTACTGACAGATTTACTCAGGTGTGTAGAGTATATAAACGGTGCTAGAGTGCTTTAAAAGCACTCAGTTGGAAGTATCATGCTGTATACTGTAATTTTGTAAATTATTATTTTATCCCCATGGGACACTCAAGGAGAATTTCGAAGAATGTTTACGCTTATGTCGTTTATCATGACATATTTATCATGATTATTATTTTGGGGTGATTATTTTCCTTTAAATTATTATTTACCTTATACCAGATCATTGCCTTGGCTTCATCCACTGGCACCCATTGTGCATTTATTTTTTTCGGAATGCTTTAGTCAAAATCTTGATATGTATTTATTTATTGTTTGATTTTTATAGTTTGTTTATTATTATAGGGCACCTGCTGTATTTATGATGACTACACGAGGTAAAAGTGAAGGATGCCGCATCTGTGGGAATGACCTGCAGGGTAACCAGCGGCGATGGTTGTATGCAGGTCAGAACAGAAAGGGGGCACAACCTCAGACCCCAACAGACTTTTCTAGAAAGGGAAGCTTGCCCAGATCAGCACAAAGCAGCCCATGGGGTATGAACTGCAGAGCACATTTCCAAACACTACATTTGTTTGTTTACTGAATCATTTTTAAAATGCTATTAAATTAAACCGAAGGGGAAAATGCATATTGCTGCATAATTCATTTGTGACGCTATTAGAGTATTGTTTAGGTTTTATAATCTGATTTTTTTTTTAAAGATGATATTGCATATTTAAATATAATTATGTACCTGTTTTTAATTTTTTAACTCTAGGCAGCACTTTATCTCTCAGCTCCTCCCGTTCGCTCTCGAATTCTCGCGGCCATCTCACCCCTACGAAAGGAATCGACCTGCTCAGTGTGCTGACACACATATTAGAGCAGCCTGTACCACGCGGGGCCGGTCAGGGGGAGTTTTTGTGTGGCAAGTGTGTGTCCGTTCTGGAGCAAGTTTTCAAGTTCGACACCGTTATCGCCCGAGTCCGAGTGCTGTCGAGTGAGAGACTCCAGAAACTCACTCAGGAAAGGGACAAGATTAGGCGATGGGTGCGAAGCATGTACGATCAGCGCCACTCTGTTAGTTCGAAGAGAAAAGAAAGCTCCAGTGAGGATGAAGGGGACAGGAAGGATTCGGTAGGGGAAGGATACCGAGAAATCCTGAGGGACAACATGGCCCTCTCCGAGTACGAATGGTGGTCCGAGAAAGCCGAGTCGTGTCCGTATTATAGGAAAACGGGGAAACGGTGTCATCAGGGCAAGAAGTGTGAGTGTTGTGACTCCTTGAGGGTTTCCGACTCGGACTACGAGTCCGTTTGTGGGATTCCACGTCACTTGCCCGATCAAGCCTTCACGCCTTTGGGCCTCTCTCGAGACAAATCCAGCAGCATGCCCCTTCATTGGTTGAGCGTGCCATCCGTCAGATCAAGCCCCGCCTCGCTGTCTGGTTCCTGTCTTTCTTTGCGATCTCGATCCCGCACTACCTCCATCCAATCGCTGGACTCAATAGACGGCACTGATGCGCTTGATTGGCAAGAGGAGCATTCGGCCATTATAGACACCGTTTTCAAAGAGTTGAGGGGAATCGAAGGAAAGCCGGTAAGGTCACCTGCTGGAAGTCGCATTCCCGTGTTGGACAGAGCGGACGTGCAGAATGGGAAGGATGAGGTAGATCTGAAAGCAGGGTTAGTGAGGGTCCTACATTTCGGAGAGGGGGACAATGGGACGGAGGATGAGTTTGAAGAAGAGAACAACGACATCCTGACCGAGCTGAAAGATGACTTTATGCCACTACAAAGAGAGGTGAGGACTGTTTTATAAAAATATTCAACCTCTTTTTTTTTTATACCTAGCCGTTCATTTTTATCTCGCTTTTCTTTAGATGTCTACAGTTAGGGTGCATCTTGCTGTGAAGCAGTTGCGTGAGCAACTTGTTCAAGCGCAGAATCGCATCAGAACTCTTGAGGCTCAGCTCAGGGAGACCAACACACCTGCAACCGAAGCTCCTGCCAAGCAGTTGAAGTCTCCGCAAGTGGTGAGTGAGACGGGGCAGGCATAATTATGTTTAATGGCATGGTGCACTGAAGTGTGCACTGTGAGCATTGTGTTTTGGAGACTTAGCACAGCACGCCTGAGACACACCCTCTCCTGATCTTTCTGTTGACTTTTTGTTTTCACATTTGGTTTCAAATGATGCCTTATATAGGGCATATTACAGAAGGTGTGTGTTTTTAAAAAGACACCTCCACACCTCCGCCAAGAATCTTCCCAAACCAGAGGAGTTTGCCCTGGGCTTTAGTTGCCGTTTCTTTCATAACAGGTTTTACAGCTGCTGCATTTTGATGTGCTTCTCTCTTTAAGCCTTAATCATGTATTAAATTATATTTTTCAGCTAAATCATCAAGAGTGAATTCATAAAAGTGGTCCAGACACTTTTTAAGCCATTTTAAGAATTTCATTGCATTAGATGACAAAATATCAAATTTAATTTGATCAAATGTATTTGATCAAATTTATTTTAAAGAGAGAACGCACCTTCAAGTAAAATGTTTCATAAAAATACATTTGTAAGGATAAAACAGTACGTTGTTAACAATATGTAAACTGAAATAAAGCAGAATATTAATATTAGATAAAAAAATTGCATGACAATTAGAAATGTTGCCTTGGCAGCAAAAAAGTTTTAAGTTGAAAAAAATTACAAAAATACATTACATAATACATAAAACTGAAAAATGACAAAAGCATATAGCAAAACGACTAAAATGAAAACTAAAAAAATAAAAGCTAACTCAAAATATTAATAAATATTATGTAAATAATAGTAAAATAACACTGCATAGAAGTATTTGGACCCGTTGTTAAAGCCAAACAATATATTCATAGTGATGAACTACACCTGTTCTTTTGGGACACCTGTGTGACCTGAGGAGAACTGAGGGTGAGGGTACGTTTACACGGAAACAATGTACTAAAACCGGAAACGTTTTTCCTTTGCGTTTTTCGTGTACAGATGACAACGTTGTCAAACCAATCCCCATTCACACTGATCCTTGAAACGACTAAAACACTGTATTATGCTGCCAGGCCAGTTGGTGGCGATGTCACTTTTTGCTGTTTACATGGATATGATAACGGGATCATTTTCAAAAACTAGCACGTTTTCAAAAGTTCGTGTTTTCAGGCCCCAAAACACGGTTGTCCTGTAAATGGACGGCAAATACGCATTGTGTTTACCGTTTTTAGCTGAAAGTGGTGTCATGTAAACGGCCCCTGACTTCATACATCAACTAAAAATCACCTTGACATCAGTTGTTTACAATTAATTGCCTCAGAAGAGAGAAGTTAGTTCTGAGAAACACTAGCAGCATTTGCTTATAGATACATTTGATGTGTTGTTATATACCGGTAATGCAATGAATTAAGTGTGACATAAGTGTCCAAATACTTTAACCACTCTCTTATGATCTACCTTAATTCGGCATTTTACAGAGGGCTGTAATTTCACAGCACTGGTACATTCTGGGTTGAGTCTATTGAATTGTTGCTCTCTAGTGTGAGGTGATAGCAGTTATATAACACTAGTGGAATGCAGTCACAATGCCATGAACTGTCCTGTCCCTCAGGCATGACATGGAGTCATTTTGCTAGGAATGATGCCAGTTTGTGAGACTAATACCTATCTGATCTGTTTTGGCAATACAGACCAGTTTGAAGAATAAAAATGACCTCATAGAGAGTCTCAGCCAATCACTACACAGCAGAGAGAACGTAATCCAGGTGGGTCCTGTATTGATGAACTCATTATAGATTCAGGATGAAACCGATTGTGTGGAGGTCAGTGAACTGTGTGCTCTCCTCTCTTCAGGAATGTGTGACTTTGATCCAGACGCTGTGTGCTGAGCAGGGAGTGGAATCAGAGGACACCGACAAACTCATCAAAAAACTGGCCAGTGCAGTGACTGATGCACGCAGTGAACGTGAGGTGAGGTCTGGCGTGATGATGGGCATGGGATTTGTAAATGAAGACTGCTCAGACTTCTGTTGTTCCCAAATTAAGCCAATTATAATCACTATAGACCAACCCTAATCGTTTAATAAAATTTGTGGCATTATTTAAAAGTGAATGAAAGCATTATTTAGTCACTTTATGAGCCAATTGTCCTCTTAAACTTCATCCTATAATAAAAAATAGTAATAATAAATATTGCATACAAATAATAATAAAAACATTTATTATCATTTATTTATTATTGTTTTATTTTGTATTTATTTAAATTGTATATGCATGCACTACTGTTCAAACGTTTCAGGTTAATATGACTTTTTAAAACGAATTAATGCTTTTATTCAGCAAGGCTGCATTAATTATTTGATCAAAAGTGACCGTAAACACAAAAGTGTCTTTCATATTGCTGTTCTTTTGAACTTTCTATTAATCTAAGAATCTTGGGGGAAAAAAGGATCACAGCTTCCACAAAAATATTCAGCAGCACAACTGTTTTCAACACTGATAGTCACCAAATCATATAAGAATGATATCTGAAGGATCATGTGACAATGAAGAATGCTGAAAATGCAGCTTTGCCATCACAATAATAAATTACATTTTAAGTAGGCAATAAGGTGAAGCGGAGTGCCTGCAACCCCTTCATCTGTGACTTATTCACGATACAGCACTAGCCTCGAGTACCTTATTGCTTTTATAAAACTGTTACCACACAATACAAATATTAATGCCGAAAAATATGTATCTATGTATGTAAATATGTATCACATATGTTCCATAGTTCTTCTACTTTATTATCGTGAATAAAATACAGCTATTGACCAATCAGAATCAAGGATTGGAACTAACCGTTTTATAAAATAGAACACGGTTACTTAAACTTGCAGTAATATTTCACAACATTTAATGTTTTACTATATTTGATCAAATAAATACAGTCAAGAGACTTTTTTCAAAAACATTTTTGAAAATCTTACTGACTTAGGACCATCATTTTATGCAGTTTTAAGCTGGTGATTTTACCCTTACAAATATAGCAAAAGTACACAGTGTGAGCATACAGTGAAGCTCTGGCTAACACACCCAATTTTGGCTGGGTCACTGTGTGTGGGATAATTAACTTAGTAAATGAGCACTTCATGTTTGCTTCAAATGAAGTCCAGGAAATGCTGGACGCACGTGCAGTCCATAGTTCCTCTATTTTATTTCAACGTTCATGTTTTAATCAGGCAGTCTTGGAGACTCAGCTGTCAGATGTAAGCGAGAGAGAGAAAGCCCTGGAGAAACAGCTGCAGGCCGTAAGGGACGCGGGCAGAGAGCGAGACCGAGACCTCATCACACTCAACACTGTGCTCCAGTGTAACCAGGATGTTATTAATGTGAGTTAAACAAACAGTGCGGTAATTCAACAGTACACACATATGTTTACTTAATCACTTGGTTAGTGCCTGCTGCTGTTATACATGACTGCTGTACATTTGTTAGTAAATGACTCTTTGATGGCTCTTATACAGAAAACAGAGCTCTCAAAGAGCAATAGTTTTAATGGTTTGCATTGTGAACAAATAAATTAAGTCATTAAATGGTGAAAATGATTCAGTTTTCAACTTTATTTGAGAATAAAATCAGTGTTTTGTATCTTCAAATAGCACCTGCGTGTAGAGCTTGGAGAGCGAGAGCGAGCCCAACAGGAGATGATGAAAGAATGGGAAGTGTGGAAAGAGAGAGATTCAGCCCTGACTGCACTGGGGAAGGATAACCAAGACTATATTTCCCAGCTAAAGGAGGCACTCGAGAGTTCATGCAGAGATGTGCAGGTGGATGTGGTGTAAACTCGCCTCTCTTGCAATTGATTTACGGTAGTTAATGTATAATTTCCAGTAGTTAACTATTCACTGTTTCTTCATAGGCACTGTCAGACTCTCTGATTGGACGGGGGTTGGAAGGGGGAGGAGCTGAGTCTGGATTGGTTAATCAGCTGCGAGAGAAAGAAGCTCTGCTGGTGGCGAGCTTCAGAGATAGAGAGGAGCTCAGCACCACCATGTTGCAGGAGATCTCAAGACTCTCCTCGGCCTTAACCGACGCTGAAAACCTCATACTGGTAACGTCTGATAAAATCATGTTTAATTTCCACAATTGTGACTTTTTCAACACTCATTGCCAATAATTTTTAGTGTGCTGAACATCTCCAAAACTTTCGACTTATCTATTTTGATACAACAGAAAAGCAATTGGGCCACCTGGTGGTGTGTACATGCATTGCTCTGGCCAATACCAGTAATTAGTGATGCATAGAAATAAAAAAAATAACTGAACCACTGAAATAGTTTTCATTTAGCCAAAAAGGAAACCGCTAATACATTTTTTTTTAATAATAAATGTATTAATCACATTTATTTAATTAACACTCAAATAAAAAATTAGTTGCATATAGACATTTAAGTTATAGATAAGGCATTTTATATATATTTTTATTATATAATTGTGTTATTACTGCAATTCATTGTTGAAATATAAACATTTAAACAGTGGCTGTTATAAAAACATGTTTTCATGACAGATTTATTCAAACATGCATTAAATAATGATAACAGGCTATATAAAAATTAGGGCTGTCCGTTAAACGCGTTATTAACGGCGTTAACGCAAACCCATGTTAACGGCGTCAATTTTTTTTATCGCGAGATTAACGCCTAGCAAACTTTGTAGTTTTTTTCACATGCTTTTGCAGCAACTAGTAACGTTATTAAAACTACAACGCCACACCGGATCTAGCTAGTCCAGAAACAAAACAACAGCACGCCGCACACACTTGTTTGGGCTTGCGAGCCGCCAAAGAGAGTGGACGAGAGGCGCAGCGCCGAGCCGAGCCGCGTCTAGCACAACTCGTCTTGCACATCGGACGCGCACTTTCTCCGTTTATGGCCAGCAATAAAAACGCAGAATGGCGCCGCCGGTGTGTGTGCACTCATAGAGAATAATGTGTTCGGATTTTAAATACGCGGCACTGCGCTTCTCGTCCGGTGTGCGACTGCGCCTCTTTAACGTTACGTTTTGAGTGGATGAATAATGAGCGCGAGACGCCGAAATGGAGGCCAATAACATTCTGAATGGAAAGTTTACTTTTAAAAAGTTGCCAAATGGGTTAGTTAACAAGACCAAAGTGATCTGTGTTTTTTGTCGTTGTGAACTGAGCTATCATCGCAGCACGTCCAGTCGGAAATACCACTTGATGGCAAGCACACACACACACACACACACACACACACACCGCATGATGCGATCTCAGCACTCTCGTCACGATCAGTAACGTTACCTCGTCAGTATTTCTGTCACCCTTTTATTGATGGAGGCAGTGTTACATTTTGTGAGAGATTATTTGCTCCAAGTGAGAATGAATTGAACAGTATATGCCAATCTTGTTTTCAATAAAAAACATTTGCACAAAGCAAGCCGATCCACTTTTCCATGTTGATAAGAGCATTAAAATGAGAAAAAATAATGGGACAAAAAGAAATCAAGAGACATTTAGAATAGATAAAAATGTGCGATTAATCGCGAGTTAACTGACATTAATGCGATTAATCGCGATTAAATATTTTAATCGTTTGACAGCCCTAATAAAAATATATTAAATATGTAATTTAGCCTATATATTTATAAAAATGCGCCTCAATTTAGTTATTTTCTCTAGCTATCTCACACCACATTAAAAGAGCATCACATTTATTGTTTAAATTACATTATAAAATATAAGAAATGTGAAGGCTAGGACTTTTTCATATCAAAACAGAGCACAAAATGATTGTGATTTATTGGATGGTAGGCACAATGAGAGTCCAAAGCAGTGCACTCTCAAGATCTGGTTTGTACGTCTTCATCAACATGCACCCATGTTCTTTCAGGACCAAAGAGACAATCACAAACGTGCCATCACTGCCCTCTCAGAGCAACTCAAAGACACACTTAAGGAGCTGCGAGAGAAAACCAAGGAGAAGAAGGAGGCTGAACTAGGGTGGAAGAAGGAAAATAAGGAGAGGGCTTTCGAGGAAGGAAAACTGAGGGACAATCTTCAGAAGAGAGATAAACTTATAGAGGTAAATAACCTGCCTCTGCTTACTGTAGCTGTGCACTGTACACTGTGAGCTCAAATTATAATTTGATGTGATATTTTTTTTGTTTGCCCTTCATAGCAAGTTCTTCTGGAGTTAGAGGAGCGGGATGGTGTGTTATCAGAGCTAAAGCAAAACATCTCTAGCAGACTTGGACCCAAGACAGCCTTCAAACACACACTGTGAGTGTGTGATTAAACGCATGCTGTGAGTTTAACGATGCTCTGTGAATACTGAACTGCACAATATATTGTTAATTGACTGCAATGTCTAAATTCTCTCAGATGCCTTTCAATTCGCTGCACTAAACTAACAGAAATGATGATCTGGTTCAGCTTCTGATCAAGTTAATAATTCTGTTCAATTCTTATGGTACCGGTAGTTCTCTAGTTTAGTCAAAGAATTTGAGACTATGTGGCTAATGTGTACAGTAGGTTGTGAATAGTGCCAATTGTATGTTCTGACAGATTGCTCAAAAATGAATTTTGGAAAGTTGAGGGCATATAATGAAATATTATTTTAGTTCTTATGAATTTATGATTGGTCCAGTGCCGTTTGCTTTAGTCATTTTGATTGAATAAAGCCATAAAATGTTCTGATTACTTCCCACACCGTCAGATTGTGGTTTCAAGATTTACATAGTTACACACACACGTGCCTTTTCAGCACTCATGCTTTGCTTATTAATAATTAATAAGCGCAATCCCTACAGCCTTTAATTGTTGTTGTTATTATTAAATGTTTAAATTGTTTTATTGATTATGGCTGCTGAATATGTCGAATGCTGCTTTTCTCTTATTGTTTGATTTACTGTATCTTTTCCCTCATGTTCTGTTCCACGTGATCTTATATTTGTCCTGTATTTATAAATGTTTTCTCATGTTGATTTGTTTTTGAGATGCAGTTATATTCCCAGTTGTTCCAGTGTAGGAAAATCTTTTTCACAGTAGAAGGATTTACAGACTGTCTGAAAAGGACATGCTTTTTTAATTTGCTTATTTTATTTGGGTAAGCTGGAATCCTCACAACTTGATGCATACCTCATAAATCACATTTAAAATGAAGCCTCCGGTTTGCAGCTCTTGAGGTTTTCTTTTATTAAAGGTTCTTTCTTGAGAACTCAGGGGTTTAATTGACAATAAAGCCTCAAATATCCAAATTGGTGTGCTTTGTGTGATCATTATGTCTCTGGAAAGCATCTGGACTTATTTATGGACGACTTCATATTAAACATTTCTAAAAAATATATATATATATATAAGTATATCTACTTCTACCATTAGTAATATAAGTGTATATATTTCCAATAGGTTTCTACATAATACTAATCCTTGAAATATATATATTTTTAAATACAGTATATTATTATACTTTTTTTTTAATTCTTAAGGTATATAGTTAAATAATTTGATTTTGATCAAAGTATGGGTTATTTGTTTGAATGTAAAATGCATTTAAATGTAATATTAATGCCAGGAGTGTAGTGTGTTGAATTGTGAATGGTTTTCGTAAGAAATTCTTCAGTAGGCCTTGTAATATCTGAGATTAAAGCTAGCATTTATTTTTTGTCATGCCTCCATCCATCCGTCAAAATTAAATCTTATTTTATTTTAATAATTGATATGGTGTGACAGACTAATTTAGGGTGTCTGTTCTACATCACAGCATACGATCCGCTCGCTCCATGTAACAGGATCTCACTGATTGAGTTGCAGTGTGAATGGATCTGACTGAACTGCCTCATTCACTAGTGTGTCTCGCGCTACCCAATCAGAGCTCTGTGCGCGTCCCCGGTCACTTGAGGAACTGTTGCGTTGGAGACAACCAACACTTTTAAACCCAAACAATTTGGAGTTATTCGGGCAGTTCCACCGATGGCAAAGCTGTTGTAGTTCAGTACCGTGACCATGAAGCGGTCCGTCCAGTCCGCATCTCCGGCTGTGGGATCGAAAGGCTGGAGGGACGCGACTGTCCGCTCGATTCTGCGCGCCGCGGATCTGACGCGTCAAACTCGCGTAGATCAACTGCCCTCTTCCACACGCTACCGCAGCAACAGCGTTGGGACATTTGCCCACAGACTCCCTCAGCTAACAGCTTGCAGTGACGAAAAGGACCACAGTGAGAGTGACTCGGAAAAGAAAGATGAATTCCGACATAAATCCACTGGAAGTATGGTAAAGTAACTCAGAAGTAGCCATAGGTGGCTGATTTATTTTGAAAGCAATTTTGAACAATATCAATTTACAAATGGATATGGAACAATCATTTGCATAACGTTACACAAATAACATGCAATTATGTCCCCAGTCGTTTAGCCTAACGTTAAGTTAACGTTACCTATCATTTTGTGATGCTTAAACGGACAGTTTGGGTTTCTGATTGGCCAATACAGCGTCCCATGACGTTTTCACCGGTTTCGGATTGTCATTTTTGTTGAATAGGAACGTTGTTATTGTGACCCTGAATGTCTTACATTTCATACATTTTCGTAATAAAACAACATTAATTAAAGTTATCCGTAATATAAATATCGAGTAGGCCGCCTACTGGGCCTATGTTATGTATAATGTAGGTGATGCCGATCATTAGCCACTGGATTATTGACCAACCAATTTCAATCAACCACTAGTATATTATAAAATATATTACAATAGAAAAGTTATTTGAAATTGTAATAATATTTCTAGTTTTAGGTAACACTTTATTTTAGTGTCCTTTACACATTACATGTAGCCTACCTAGTTACTAGAAATTATTATGCATAATTACATGCAACTATCCCCAAACCACACCCTTGTCATAACCTAACCCTATAGAAAGTTCAAAGTACATGTAGTTAACTTGTATTACTCAGTACTTAAATATATAATTACACTGTAACATGTTTTTACTGTCTTATTAATCAAATAAAAGCAGCCTTTGTGAGCAAGAGAAAAAAAAACGTACCGACCTCAGACTTAGGAAAGGTAGTGTCTGAAAACACTAGAATTATTTGCATACGCAAATTAACGGTCTGAACGTAAATGTACTGTACATGTTCAGTAGGATTCTGTAATAAATTCAAACATTGCATTGTGATAACTTCATCTTTGTTTTTCCTTTGATAGCTCACTTCCAGAATCATTAGTGGCCCCTTTCCCCCGCCGGCCCTGCGTGACCAGAGTGCGGTGGTCAGCGCAGGCATGGTGGGTGAATATATGCGTGGTGTGAGAGAGGTGGAGGGCCACCTGCGCAGACAAGCAGGCAGGGTCACACAGGAGGACACCAGGGTGAAGCACCAAAGGGAACGACTGGAGAAATTACTCCGCAGTCTGAGGAAAGCATTGCTGGTCAATCAGCAAAGTGCCGACGGCAGGACATTTCGACCAGCCACGACAGAGACCGTGAGTAGCCACAATATAATGAACTCCAATAAGGAGTCAAAGAGATAAAAATGTCAATCTTCAAAATGTTATACGAGTAAAGAAAAATAAAGAGTGCAAAATTATGGCTTCCGTTAAATGTTTTGTCAAGATACGGGATGGAGCCGATGATCTTCTACACAATGAACGGAGAGTCCTGGATGTGCTAAAAGAAGAACTGGAGAGCATGTTGAAGAAGACTTTAACTCAACAACAGGTGAAAAATAGACCTTGCTGGATATTTAAGATATGTCGAATGCCTATAAAAGTTGAACTTGCATGTTTAGTAGAACTAAATGGTTTCATCAAGACATTTTTACTTTCTTTTTGTTTCACTTTGAGGTTTTGGCTGAGAGCAGTAAGGAGCTGTTGGATTGTGCCTTTGAGAGATCCAGAGTAATAGATCTGCTTCCCCAGCACGGCTCACTCTCAGCGGGTGTGAAAACCTATCCTTCACCCCTCTCACAGAAACCGGACCCCACCGGACCGTTCACTCCAGGTACACCAGGACACTTCTATATTAAAGGCTCTCACCCTTCCTTTTTGTCCAAATGAAAACCTAACAACTGTTGGCATCTAATCTTTCTCTGTCTGTCTCTTACCATCACCGTGAAGAGTGCAAACAGGCTTTGGATTCTTCATCAACAGTACTACGTGAATCTCAGCAGCTCAGAAAGAACATTGCAGAAGTCATGAGGGATGTCGTCAAAAAGCAAACGGATATGCACCAATCGGCCAGCGAAGCCCTGCAGAAGAAAATCACTGAAACTATCAGTCTGGAGGTGTGTGATTACAGTGCAGAGAAAGATTATTGTTTACGTATTCTCAGATAGAATTATGTAGAATGAATTTGAATAAGGTAAAAATCATATGTACTGCAGTTTTTACTACTACTTTTTCTTCTTCCTCACCAGCAACATCTGACACTGAGCTCCGCTGCCACGAGACAGGCCATTTACCGCAAACAGAGACAGATGCAGTGTGCTGCCTACAGTCTTGGCAGAGCTATGGTATGTTATTTATGGAGTCACATATATCCATAACCATGTATAGCCTAACAGTTCACTAAATGATCCTAAAAGTGCTGCTAAATATCATTCTGCATAACATGTTGACTTTTCCATGTTGCCTCCCTGCAGGGCCCGGTTTGCAGTGCTGACCTCTTTTGTCGTGAGAGTTTAAGCAGGCCTATGACTCAGCTGTATGGGCGGCATCCAAGTGTTGGGCTGCCGGAATCCGACCTCCTAACATGGGTCAGCTTTCTTGTAATCTGACATTTCTAAAATTCCTTTATGATCTGTCAATCATAAAGGGTAATACTTCCTAGTAACATTTAGAGAACGCAGGCTGGGGGGCGAGGATCTAAGCGCAGTGAGAACATTTAATAAACGAACAAACGAACTAATCCAAAAGTGGGAAACACGGGGAGCGCAGAGCGCATAGACAAGACACACCTGGGTAGACTAATCAAGGGGGAAAACTACAAAGAACTACAACATGGCACTCAAGACAGGAAATATAACAAAAGTCCCAAAACACATTCTGGGAGTATTTAACAGGTTCCTAACCTGATTGTACTTATTTTAAAATGATTTTCAGAATATATTTTTTGAATATGCCGTTTTAGTATGCAAATACATTAAAAAAAAAAGTGACCGTATGATTGATTATAATTCAATTTAATACTAATGTAAAGCACAAACAGTACATATTTTTTAAATGTAAATATATATTTGGGGTCGGCAAGATTTTTCAAATGTTTTTGAAATAAGTTTCTTATGCTCACCAAGACTGCATTTATTTGACACACACACACAAAAAAGTAATATTGTGAAATGTTATTACAATGTAAAATAACTTTTCTATTTGAATATATTTAAACATTTAATTTATTCCTGTGATTAAAGCTGTATTTTCAGCATCATCACTCCAGTCTTCAGTGTCACATGATCCTTCCGAAATCATTCCAATATAATGATGATTTGCTGCTCAAGAAACATTTATTCTTATCAATGCTGAAAACAGTTGAGCTGCTTAACATTTTTGTGGAAACCGTCAATTTAGTTTCAGCATTCTTTGATGAATAAAAGTTCAAATCAGCATTTATTTGAAATAAATATTTTGTAACATTATAAATGTCTTTACTGTCATTTAAAAAAAAAAAAATCTTACTGAGCCCAAACTTTTGAACAGTAGTGTAGGTTGATAGTCTAAATTAAAGACATTTACAATTACAATGAGTGCTCTGTTAACACGTACATTTCCCTTGTGCTCTCAGGGCAGTACTATGCTCCGGAAACATCTGGAATCCTCCGGGAAAGAGATTGCAGTGCTACAGTTTGCCCATCAGCAGCTGGAGGATGACATGTATGGAAAGCGTGCCGCTGGCAGTGTGGACTCTGCTGTTGTCCGGCTGCGGCGTAGACTCGTACGTCCACAGTCTGTCCGGCCTGTGACCAGTTAAAACTCTAATAACAGCAATTTTAACATAAAGATGGTGCTTCACTTTCTAAAGGTAGAAATCTGGGGTCTTTCTATATATTTTACAAAGTTACCACGTGGTGTTTTCTAAATGAGTGTATGGTGATTACACCTGTCATTAAAAAAAAACAAAAAAAAAACGATTTTTGATCATAATAGTTAGGAAATATAAATGCAAAATGTACGGTGGCCCAGTAGGTCACAACACAACGAAATTTTAAAAGCAAACTTTTTAATTTTTAAATTTGAAAAGCTTGTTTGCTTTTTAAATTTCATTGTGTTTTGCACTACTGGGCTTCCGTAAAAATGTGTGACAGACATGTGAAAATGTTAAAGATCTGTCAACAAACAGAACAACACTCGAACCTTAACACCCCATTAATTTCACACTGGATTTTACATACATTTATGGAGACACAGTATTTCCTTCTGACTCATGATTTGCTGTTCACCACCAAAACCTTAAATAAAGATTTATAGTCTAGTACAATTCACTACTAAGCAGAGTTGGAGTCATGATCTTGGTCTGGGTCTAGACTCCCGTCTATTTCCAGTGTACTAAAGGTGAAATTACCTCAACCAATCGCTGGACCGTTATTGTCATCATTACAAACATGCATCATTTTATATATATACACATACAGTATATACATATATACAGTATATGCTACATTTTCTCCATTTTAGTTCTGTAATATTGTGGTCTTTATCTGGGTCTTGATGGTTTGATCTTGTCTTTAACTCTGCCAGTAAAACACAGCAATGTCCCTTTAACACAAACACACATAAACACTTTTAAGGGGTCCTATTATGTTTTTTTACATTTTCAAATATCTTTTTTGTTTAATGTTGCCGTTTGAGTATGAAAAGGTCTGCAATAAGTTACAAAGCTATATATATAAGGTCTACATCAGTTTCTGAACTCTCTGAAACGCCTCGATTATAGTCTTGAGTTTCTGCCAGGAATGTACGTCACGATATTCCTCATGCTTAAGGCATACACACAAAAAAAGGGGTGAAGCCTGGTTACATTAGTAGTGACATTTCTGAAACACGTTCGAAGCGATCATCCAATCACAACACATTGGTCCAGCTGTCCAATCACAACACATTGCGATTTTCGTAATGGAGGGGCTTTATAAAGATGGGAACTAAACAGTGCTGCATTTCCCAAAAGCACCATAAGCCAAAGTAGATCGTAGAACCATTGCCACCAATGCTCTCTACAATCAACTTAGCTTACAATGCTTTTGAGAAACGCAGCTTAGAGCGTTACTAAAAGACTGGGAAGAGAGGTACTGCAACACTGTAAAATAAGTGAAAAATGCGTTTTTTGACAAATTAAGCATGAAAACCTATTCTAATAGACCCCAAAGTCGTGTCCCAAATGGCCCACTATACACTGTGTACTCAACCATGTTGTGTATGAATTTTATAAGGTTATTTTTTCATTCAACATTGCAGTCTGATATCCCTCCCCCTTGATGTTGAGTCCATGAAGTGTCCAACATTCCACACTTCGTTTTTTCGGTTCATTTAGTGCATCATCTGGGTATTTAAAGTGTACTTTTAACATTTGAAATTTTCATTGTGGACACACTTCTCGCAATATTTATACTACAAAACTCTATAAACTAGTAGTGCATAAGACTGCGAATTCAATGTAACTCATAATACAAACACACAAATGCACTTCATTCCTCCTGTGATATGTTAAAAGGCAGCATACCTTAACAATGATTTGAGTTATGTTGCATGAGTCTTATCTGTGTCTCCAGGCTCTTACTCTCTTTCACCAGTTTCATCCCCGCTTCTTTTAATATCTCCCTCTCTTCCATCACTCTCTTCTCCTCTTCTCTCAGCTTCCTCATCTTCTCCTCAAACAGCCACAGTTCCTCCTCAAACTGCTCTTCCTCTTTCACCAGTCTGTCCATCAGTTCAGCATGCTCTCTTTCTCTCTGCTCCAGTTCTTTCTGCTGCACAGCCACAGTCCCACCGACCACACCAGACTCCAAACTCGGCTGTTGAGGCGGTAATAAGTGTAAATAATCATTTTCTGCAGGATGACTGGAAAACATGCTTCAAATAAATAGATCAAAAGATCTTAGATAAACATGCAGTGAGAAAAATTGCCACACCAACCCTTTTGACATCATAATCGCTAAGATTTGGGGGCGGAGCTTCTCCCTCCAGGAGGAGGAGATTTTGAACTTCAAAGCAGCTGTCTTGAATTATTATAGCAGCCTTCAAAATAAGAGTATATTTATACATTCATGCAAACACATACACATTTAGCAGTTATGAATGATAAGATAATCAATAAGTCCCACCTGCAGACTGTAGAGTATATGGATTAAGTTGTGAACACCCTCTGCTACCTAGATTCATAGAAAAAAATGTAAATATGATTCATGATTCATTCATGATCCACAAGCAGAATCTGTACATAAATGACTGATTACATGCACTATTCCATTGAACTGAATCGGAAAATGTTTTAGAATATTATAGACTGTCAGAGAATATTACATGCATGTGTTTGAAGAATAAGGTCAAATATGTAGTAGATTCAACACTTGCAGATGTGATTACCTTTAAATAAGTCTGGTGGGCGGGGCTTATCGGGGCTATTGTAAGAGGCCCCACCCCTGTTCCTACCATAGCACTCCTCCTGCTCCTCAGACTTGGCAAATTTTGTTCTTTATCTGGACAGAAATGGCTATTATTTGTGTGTGCATAAATTTGGATGGATGGATCTATAAATTGTTGTCTGGTATTTAGCAATCTGGGTGTTGGTAAAGTGATTACTCACGGTTTGCTCTTTCCTGGCCAAAGTTATGGTTATTTGGTGCCCATATGCAAGGAAAAAGCCAAGACAACAAAGTGATAGCCAGCTTCACCACTGGGAAAGAAAGAGACGTAGGTGAGGATCAGTAACACCTGACTGTGTGTTTGTAGAGAGAAAGACAGATTCATTACCCTCTTCCTGTGCGTCAGACAGTAATGTGACACCCTGAGGGGTGTTTTCAGGGTGGGGTTGAACGAGAAGGCGGCAAGTAGTCAGACTCCATCTACCAGTCCCTCTACAGATCCTTAACTTCTCCTCAATAACAGAGCACACCTGCAGATCCAGAGAGAATAGCGCCTCTACATGCACAGACAAATCACAAGACATCAGACATTAGGAACAATAAAGTCGTGCACAGATGGATAATAGATGCTTGGACGTTTACCTTGTAATTTCTGTATCTTCTTGACTTTGATTTCCCCCTCATTCTTCTTGGTCTGATCATCAGGAAGGCTGAAACAAATATAAATATACACCATTCAAAGTTTAGGATCGGTAGAGTTATTTCATGGTTTTGAACGAAGTCTCTTATAATGCTGCATTTATATTATCAAAAATACAATAGTAAAAGCAGTAAAATTGTGAAATATTATTTAAAAAAATTAAAACGTTTTCCTATTTTTATTTATTTTGGCAAAGCAGAATTTTCATCCGCCATTACTTATTCTCTAAAATCATTCTTATATGAAAAAATCTTATTGACCCAAAGTTTTTCTACTAAAATGAATACAGCACCTTTAAATGATAGTGTGCAGACTGTCATTCAAAACAAGTAAATAATTCTCACACACCTCTCAGTGGCCTGCCTCAGCAGTGTCATCCACGTGTTACGCTCCTCACGAGTCTGTGTGTGTATCTCATACATCTCCGGCCCCACAGAGTAATCGCCACTGATGAGAAATAATCCTTTCTCCTGATTGGCTATTTCTCTCACAATGAGTCTTCGCAAGGGCATCACAGATGGCTTCTGCTCCTGAAGATACAATATGTTTAAAACTGACTTTAACATTATATTTAAAGCATATTTTAGTATTACATTTAAAACCTTTTTGATTTGAATTTCTTATAGGGTCTACTCTAAATGTATGATCCAAAGGGCACAGAAAAAAAACAATATAATTTGTAGGCTATATTTCTGTACCAATGCGGCAAAGACGAACTTCTGCTCTTTCTCCTGTAGGAAAGCCAGAACATCTGTGAGGAGCAGCGCAAGAACATCTGTAAAAGAGAGAGATAATATATTAATGAAGAAAAAAAGAAAGAATACAAACTATGGATGGACCGCTATCGGCCAATAATTGGGTATCAGCCGATAAAAGCAAAAACTTTATTTGTAGCGCACGTCCAATCGAATAATCACCAAGAGCTTTGTGCTTTGTTACTTCTGATAAAAAGTCTCAACTTTGGAATTCTGTCCATTTTATCACGAAATTCAAACAATAAATGCCGTTTTGACGTTCTTAAATGTGACGTGACAGATCGCTGTTCATCGCAGTTCATTAGTTAGCTACAAAAAGCACTAGTAGCGTATTTACAGTTAATTATATAAGTATGTTTGTATACATTTGTCATGAAGACAAGTGTTTAATACAAGTATCTTATGTGCAACTTTCAAACATTTCAGTTTTTATTGTCGGTGTAATTATTTCGGTGTAATTATTATATCTGAAAATAAATAGTTAAATATAGGCTAATTATAGTAGTTAAAAAAGCGAATTTAACGTCTAATATTATAGACGGTTCTCAGTATAGTTTACAGCATTAGATGTGAGAGATGTTTTTCTTTAAGAAAATCAAACTATCGGTATCGGCAGGCAGATATAATTCTGAATAATCGGCTATCGGTATCAGCGAAGAAATCTAGTAGGCTACCTCTCAGTCTGCCAGAGGTGGTCCTACAAGTCAGCACTGAAGAGTGTGTGAGAGTTCGGTGTGTTTTCTGCAGGTCTTGCTTGCCGAAGATCTCCCCGTTCTTCAGGCGAGTGCAGCTCTTGTTGTCTAGGCGACTTAAGATGTCCTGTAGTTTCTTTGCATTCTCATAATCTCCCACATGCCGCTCCACCTCTTCTATCACCCTCCGCAGACCCTCCAGTGCCACGGCAATATCATAGCGCTCAGCACTGCCATCTACAGAAGTGCAAGCGCATCACAAAGGAGACCATTCAGATCCATTTTTATCAAATATCATGTATTAATATCATGTTTTTTAAATCAATTGTACAATATAATAGTGCTATTCATATGTATCTTTGATTTTCAGGTTTATATATATATATATATGTCTTAGGCACGTTAGTATTTTCGTCAAAAAATTGTTTTAAGCCAGTTATTTATATCTTTTGCTGTTGTGTGTCAGTAGGAATAGTGTCAGCAGGAATTATCAGTTCACATTTCCAAACATTCCTTTTGTCATTAATTGTAATAATCCCATGAGATGTCTGTATGCACAAGGAGTCTGACAACAGCCGGTATGATCCACACAGAGATCTGATCTCACCATCATCGAGTCTGTCTGTGGTTACATGAAGAAACAGAAAATCTGAGACAGACTAAATCCAGAAGACCTGTGGCAACATCTCCAAGACACTTGAAGAAACAGTTTCTTTCTGTCTCTTCATGTATTCACAGACAGACTCGATGATGGTGAGATCAGATCATACCGCCTTTGTTTTTAACAATGGTAATTATGTCAATTGTTAACTCATTTAAAAGTAATAATTTACCATCGGTGTGTTGAAGGAGTCTCTCTACCAGAACAGGGTACTTTGTGATTCTCTGGGTAACAAGCAAAAGGAATTCTGGGATTTCACGACGCTTGACGACAGAGTTGGTACTCAGCTGCTGTAGAGGCAACACATACGGTCATCAACAGAAAACTCAAACTGGTTCGTATGAGTGTGTTCGTGTGTGTTGTGTTTAATCAACTTACTCTGAGAAATAATTGTAGTTTCCTGTTGCTCTGTAGTTGTTGCTTATACACTTTCAGTGCTTCTGGATGCCGACTGCAGAAGTCGCCGTACAACTCTATCATCTGAGAAGCATTTGGCCCTGAGAACTACACACACAATTGCTAAATGAACCTAAGGTAAGAGCTAAGATGCTCCGATCAGCATTTTTGGGGCCGATCACCGATTACCAATCACCAAAATCATGATCTGCCGATAGCCGATCACAAAATGGCAGGGGAATGGTAATCTTTTATCTATAATCTAGCAGAGTTTGAACCATTTGTAGAAATGAAACTAACTATGAGGTGGCAAGAACGATTTCTTTCTGGAACAACCAATTATGCAAAACATCCCAAAACCAGTAGGTTGTTTGTTTATCAGACAGAAATTCATAAAAGACCTTTTGTAAGTCAAATGTAATACTGTTTGACATTTTAAGACCATAAAGATTGAAATTTAAGACCTACACTACGCATTAACCGGCAATTAACAAAGAAAATTAGCATGCACTTTTTGTTTACATAAGCATTAAAATAATAACAAAAAACATTATGGCTAGATTTTAAAAGAGTGTCTTGCAACGTTAGCATTTGGGCCTGAGAACTACAAACACGATTGCTAAATGAACCTAAGGTAAGAGCTAAACATGTGCAGCCACAATAAGTAAATCGGTCAAGTCTACAGATGTTTAGGTTCTTACTTGCCTGTTGACGCAGAATATCACCAATTTGCAGGATGATGTAGTTCTTGTGCTTTCCTGGGTGAATAGACACCCTCTGTCTGGTCTCCATGTCTATAAGAAAGTTTCTATGCAAAACCAAGAGCTCATCCACCCTGGGAAAAATCTGACCAATCATGTCATGCTCCAGCTGCACTTCCTCCAACATCCCCGGCCTTAAAACATCAGCCATAACGCAGAGAGTCTGGACATGGTGAAATTCTGTCTGCATCAGCTCTGCGACAAACACAACACTAACCAATCAAATTAGGCTTAAAGGGACACACCGACTTTTTGGGACTTTAGCTTATTCACCGAATCCCCCAGAGTTAGATAAGTCCATACATACCCTTCTCATCTCCGTGCGTGCCGTAACTCTGTCTGACGCACCCACCGCTAAGACTGGAGACAAAGACTGGAGACAAAGACTGGAGGTAAACGGCTCCAGCTAGCATACTGCTCCCAATAAGTGACAAAAATAACGCCAACATTTTCCTATTTACATGTTGTTATTTGTATTGTCACAGCGTGTACAAATAATATAGTTCCCAGTCTGTATACGGTTAGAAGATGACTGTGTCTCATGTGACCTTGTTATTTGTACACGCTGTGACTTATTTTGTCACTTATTGGGAGCAGTATGCTAGCTGGAGCCGTTTACCTCCAGTCTTTGTGCTAAGCTAGGCTAGCTGTGGGTGCGTCAGACAGAGTTACGGCACGCACGTAGATGAAAAGGGTATATATGGACTTATCTAACTCTGGGGGATACGGTGAATAAGCTAAAGTTCCAAAAAGTCGGCGCGTTCCTTTTATTAAAGCACCCAATCAAATCCAAAAGACATTTTTAGACAACGGTGTATTTCATATTATCAAAACAACTCATGAACAATATACTAAAACAGGCGTTGCACCTATCGTTACTGACCATAGATGATCTCCTGCCTCTTGACCGCCTCTTTGTCCAGTGTCCTACTGAATTCAGTGTCCACAACAGCACTCCAAGATTCAGCCGAGAAGTCAAATGATACGTGAGCTGACGAATCAGCAGAATCTAGCAAAGAGATGGTTAAACAAACTGTAAAAGTGACTTATTTATGTCATTTGGAAAAACTATAGTTCAGCCAACAAGCATGTTTTTTTATATGAATGAGATCAAACATCACTAGTTTCAATAGACCTTATGCGCCAGAGAAACAAGCGTGCAGCCATCTTTAGAAGTTTGTCTTTGTACTTCAGGCTTTGCGGTCGCTCTGTATATTTCTATGGCATCGCTGTCGAAGAGAGTAATTAGCTGGTGAAGTGGTTTTTACTTATTGTACAGTTAACGGAAGTTATCATGAGCATTAAAATGTTTGAAGCTGATGACAGTAGGCCGGGGAGATTTTAAAACGAGCGGTTCATTCATAAGATCTTACCTTCATGCTGTGGAAATACAAATCAGAAGACAGAGCACAACGAGCGCAGCGATGGAAAGGGGCGGGGCTACATAAGGTCTATACTTCAAAAATCACACACAACTTTTATGCTGTTTTTTCTTCATTTTTGTAGTTAAAACCATTCTTAAAGCTGAATTCTTTTTAATTTTTCACTTAACTTTATGTGCTAAAATAACAAACTAAAAGGGAAATAAAAATGGAAATAAAAATTATATAGACATATATTTTTAAAAAGTTAAAGTTTTACATAAAAATAGTAAAATGACAAAACAAAAATATGTATTATTTTTTTATCTTAAACTTTTAAAAATATATATTTGTCTATTTTTGGGTGAGCTATCCCTTTAATAATACTAAAATCACTTCTCAACATTCCAGTCCCCATTTAATTTCATTGTATGGAAGAAATCAGCAGGAAATTCTGCACCTTTTGAGTTCCACAGAAGAAAGAAGGTGTGTTCGACTTAAACGGCGCTGCACAGACCGATTGGTGTACATCAATGTACCACAAGAGTGATTAGACTAAAGAGACGGCTCCATGTGGTTTCAGATCGCTCTTGCGGTAATTTGATGTCATACAGCGATCGGTCTGCGCAGCGCTGCTTCAAGTCGAACACACCTATTAACTCACTGGAGGTGGGGCTTCCTGAAGACGGACCAATCAAAGACTTGCTTTTCCGCAGAGTGAAATCATGGCCACACCCCTCACTGTTACTCCGCTTTCTGATACAGAAACATACAAAGCATCTCAAAATTTAAACATTAGTGACATAAATTCAAATGAAGTTTGTGAAAAACATATACAGACCTGTGTGACACAGTGTTGTTGTCATTGACCAGAGACAGAGATGGAGAACTGTGACTGGACGAGTCTGTTAATGACACATACATGATCACATGAGCATAACATAACATGGTTGGGCGGTTGATTACATTATAATTCCAAAGTAACATGATTGGCTCTCTCACATAGTAAAATTGAAGAGTCAACACATTTCAGATGTGCCTGATGAGGATTCTGGGTAATAGAAATAAATGCTATTACAATCTTATAAATGAATGCAGTTTAAAGTACTTTTGTAAGTAAAGAGTCAAGTGTTTACACACACACACACACACACACACACACACACACACACACACACACACACACACACACACACACACACACACTCACCTTTAAACACAGAGGGGCAGAACCACAGCAGGTCTTATGAATGATCATGGAGCAGTCTTTACAGGAAGTGACATCATGAAGTCAGTGTAGAATTATGGTACATCAAATATTTGTGCAAAAAAAGGAAAAAATACATGTTGTTAAAAGAAACACACACTTACATGTGCACTGCTGTGGTTCGTCACTGTCAGCGCCCTCACAGACTTCACACGCTGCTTTAACAGGCTGCTTCGGCGGGCAGAGCTGGTGCAAGGCTGAGGAAACCTCCGCGTTTATCTGTAAACAAAACATTTTTTTTTCTAAGGATATACATACAGAGTGTCTAGTTTTAGAAATTACCATTAATCATATCATCTCTTGATAAGAGTGGTGGCTGAGGCTGACAGGAAGTAAAAAAATATACACTTTTTTTTTCACTGAGATTTGAAAATGCATGGGCCAAAATATTTTTTAAACATATTATAAATATTTGTTGTATACAACCAGACTGTAAAGAACATATTTTGTTATATATAGTTTGTTCAATCTGCAAAATAAACTATTGACAATCAAAAAAATCCAATATAAATATATATACATACATATTATATATATGCATTTATATAATATGGCAATATATACATTTATATATATATATACAGTATAGTGTTTTAATTTTCTGATATTTTGTGGCCTTTTCTGCAAATAAAATACATTAAAAGAAAATATCAAAAGTTATATTTTCTCTGTATGTGTTTTATTCCATTTAACTTCAGTCCGTTGCACACTTTTACTGTCTTTCTCTCTCTCACCTTGCTTTTTATTTTCGTGTTGACCATCCGGCTCCTGAGGAAGCTCAGTGTTCGACTCACTTTATATTTCTCTGTATCACTTTTGGATGTAGGGATGAATTTCTCTTTCTCTTCTTCCTCTGAATTGCTACACCACATACTGGGAATTTGGAAATAAATAGTGAAACATACTTAAGCTTCTTGTGTGTGTGTGTGTGTGTGAGAGAGAGAGAGAGAGAGAGAGAGAGAGAGAGAGAGAGAGAGAGAGAGAGAGAGAGAGAGAGAGAGAGAGAGAGAGAGAGAGAGAGAGAAGAGAGAGTTTTTTGTTTTTTTGAAAACACATTATTCACAAATATCCCAAAAAACATCTAAAATCACAATTTCACAAAGCAATTTTTTTTTTTTTTTTTTTACCTTCTTATCTCTGTGGATGTTTCTACATCATTGAAGGGGAACAGCTCTAGAAACATAAAACAATTGAACATACTTGCAAACTACTAGTACACTTTATTTTGCACATGTCTCAATCTATCTTGAACACACTAGTAGAGATACACATAAGAATAAAAACACAAACACAAACACACCGTCCTGTGGACTACAGATGGGTAATTTGTCTTGGATTGGAGAGTCTTGTTCAGATGCTGTAGAGTCTGATTCAAACCCAAATGAGTCCTGAGGATACATTGTCTAATGAAAAAGACATTTCTTAGTAAATATTACAAATCTTCTTGATGTTTGGAATCCCTTTAGATCCTTAATAGAGAAGGAGGATAGTGACATGTTTAAAGAGACAATTGAAGATATGTGAGATTATAGGATGTATTTGTTTTAAGAGGCCTTTATAGTTTGTATGTATGTTTTTTTTTTTAGTTTTTTTTTTTTTAGTTCATTAGTCTTGAGGATGTGAGTCCTGTACAAATTGAGATATGCTAAGTTGTAATGATGCGAAAGACATCAATATGTGTCTATACTGCATTTTGTATTTTTGTTCCTGGTGTGTGTGTAATATATGTTGTTAAAAAGTTAATAAAAAAATAAAATAAAATTACAAATCTTCTTGCATTCACCACAATTCTAGATACTACACATTCACAAAAGCCTTTATGGATCAATCTTCACCTCACCTGATTCTCACCAGCCTGCAGGGTGTTGACGCTGGTCGTAATGGTAACGCTGGAGTCAGTGAGTGAACTGGTCGTTGAATCAGTATGAGTTGTGAGTCCATCTACAAAAACACATGTATGGAATTTGACATCAAGATACAAGAACGCTGCATTAGATATCAGATAATCAATTAATAATCAAAATTTCAACTGCTGAAATAATAAATTTAGCACTGGAGGTTCACTATAGTTCAGTATCAACTATTGTTGGCCAGATGTTCATGTTTGTGGTCATTATTGGTCTAATCATTTAATTTTTCCCTTCTAAAACTATAAAGCTGAAACATGAAACTTTTTTTGGAACTTAATTCCAAAAAATGCTAAAACTAAATAACTTCAGAGGGAATTTCAGATGGACCAACACATTACTTTAAAATTGTCAGTGAAGGACAATATGTGTCTTATTTTTAAAACATTGTAATGTAGGCTACTTTTGAAAGGCAGATAAACATTATCATTACAATAGCCATGAAATATTTAGTTATCGTTGACTGATATAAACACCCTCATATAAAGACACGTTATAAAGGCAAACTGTTCAAAAACAAACACTTTTACCAGAGTCGTCCGATGATAAGAGCTCCTCATCTTCATCCTGACTGGTGTTGTTAAGCCACGCCTGATAGAAAAGCAGGACATAAGGAAGTGAAATGAAAGAAAAACACGAAGTAACGAAAAAGCCAAAATAATATTGAACAGTTTTGGGAAATAGCGTTCAAATATTTCAATAAGACACTTCCCAAGGACACTTCCCATTTACGACATTAGTTCACTGTATTTCATTGAATAGCGGCTCAATTTTCCCTGACAATACCAACATTCAAGTGTAGCAATGTGTCACATACTTTTTTTCGGTTAGTATCGATGCCCGATTCGTGAATAAATTAGGCTACTTGAATCACAGAAGCCGGTTCTTTTTATTGAACCGATCACAAAATTGGTCGGAATCGAATAGGCTACCGTCTAAATAATTATGATTGTTCACTCAAGCACAGAATCGTTTGGGGCGGTTTCGTTGATCCGTCAGAATTAATCTGACAGACATTTTAGAAACATGTTTTAGAAACACTTTTATTTTATTTTATTTTTTGAGGAAATGTTAAGATCATTGTTCATTATCAGAAAGTTTTGTAATTTAATTGTTTGAATAGTTCACTCCCGCGGGCCTAGTCTAGGCTACTCAATCGTCGGGAGCAGTTGACTTTATAGTAGCTTAGTGTAACTTTCACTAAAGACTACCTGGGGAATACTATACAATAAGGTTTCATCAGATAACGTTAGTTAATTACATTAGTTAACATGAACCAACGAATTTCTAGGCTACAGCATTTATTAATCTAGTTAATGTCAATCTCAGCAGATTTACACCTTTTGAATATTAGAAATTGGATCTGTTAACATTATTCAATGCACTGTGAATGAACATGATTTTTTTTTATAACAATAAGAAAGCTTATTAAAAGCTGTAATAATATATTTATCATTTTTAGTTTATGTTAGATAATGCATTAACTAATGTTAACACTTACTGTAAAGTGCTACCACTAGCTGTCATAGCATTTTTCTGTTGAGCAATAGCTTTTCTAGCAATATCCCAACATACATAGTCTGTCACATCCACTTACATTGTGAAGCAGAGAGTATGGTGATCCTTTTTTTAGGTGTGCAAGAAAATGGAAGAGAAAGAGAGAAAACTGCAAATGTATCGCTACTATGCATTTATCAGGTACTTGACCTATATAACTTTCAGTCAGTCTTGTGAATATAATTTTCATAATCAAAGGAGGAAACACTAACCGGAGTATGAAGACAGAGTGTTGCTTTCAGCTTTTCTCTTTGTATCCACACTCAGACCTTTGATCTGAGATTGTACAAACACATACACAACAAAAAATTGCACAAATCTTCAAAGCAAACTCAGTACAGAACTTATTCCAATCCGAAACACTCAATTAAATTTCAATTCAAAGTTAATATGTAAAATCTGTGTGACCTTTAACCTCTGTTATCTGACCTTGTTTAGTAGCACAGAGTCCCTCGCACACTCTCGCAGAAGTAATATGGATGACTCTAAGGTTTGTGTAGTACAAGAGGACACGGATACACACACAGACAGAGACAGCATCCCAGAGGCGTGGCTAAACCTCAGGAGGTGGGATTTACCCGCCCACACATGTGACACGCCCGCCAGGGGAGTGGTTAATGGATTGGGAGGGCTGGCAAAGAAAGAGAAGAATAAAATGAGTTATTATTGTTAGTCATGAAATATATATTAAATCTTCTGAATCTATACAACAGCTTTGTGTGAAAAACAAACCTAAATTTGAGACTTGTTTTGTGAAAATCAGTGAATAATGACTTTTAATGACTTTTTTATATATTTTTATCATATATATCACAGATTAAATATTTTTTTAGATTATATTTTTGCCGTTTTTGCCTTTATTTTGTTTAGAGGGGACATAAAGCAAAGTGGGAGAGAGCGGTGTGGGAACGGGAAAGGACCAGGAGGCCGGGACTCGCACTTGGGTCGCCCATAGCGAAATTAAAGATTAAATATGAAATGTAAAATATAAATATAGCACTTAGGTTAATGCAAACATATTGATGGGTACAAGTATCCACATAATAAGGATACATTACTGCTTGAAGAGTTGTATCAGAGCGTGTTGATTGGTCTGTTGGGCCAGCTGAAGGGGCGTGTCCCCATCCTGATTGGCTGAACGGATAGTCATCAAGGCACCAGGCTGACAGAGAAGGAACTCGGAGACGCTCACAAATCCCAGACGCACACATACATGTAGGAGAGATTCTATGTGCACACAAACACAAAAATTTACAAATAAATTGCATGTTTAATTAGGCTAATAAATGCATTATAATACATCTTCATCTTCTATGTGTTTCCGACTTTGTTTGTCAGTGAAACTCAGTCAGTGACAGTTTACTTTGGACATCCTCATTTGTGGTCACCACGGTGACCTCTAATCCAATTAGAACTCGGCATTTATAATTCCACTGCTCATCTCCGGACATTTGTGTCATTTGGATGTGAAGCAGGAACAGTGAAATCTGATTACACACACACACATCCATACAATCCACAGAAGCAGGTGCTGCACTTGCCTTTGCCATCATGCACACACACACACACACACACACACACACACACACACACACACACACACACACACACACACACACACACACACACTCAATAAAGTTAAAACACACACATAACACATGCACACACCTTGTGCTGATTGTCCGAGCAGGTTGTGAGGGGTGTGTAGGTTGGCTAGAGCGAGTGTGACCCTTTCATCCATCTCTGCCTGTGTAGAGTTGTCTTTCAACCCATATCGACCACTCAGATCTCTGTGCTCAGTGGTGCTGAGGCAGTCGCTATGGGTAAGCAGGTATTCAGCCAGCTCCTGTGCATCATCCTCCATGTATGTCAGAGAAGACACACCCACACACACCACAGCATCATCTGTAAATATATACGCTCGGACACGCACCATCTCAGACTGGTTGTGGCCTATTAAACACAACCAACACACATAAAACACTTACTGCACAAATAATCAGCATGAGCAGTATCTTGCAAAGTGTGGGAGAAGTAAATTAGGAAAAGTTATTTTTAATATTTTTTTATCCATAATCCAATCTAATATTATATTATTTCTTTATTATGGTACAATCCTATGTAGGACAAGCGGTTTGGAGATTCTATTCTATTCTATTAACTTATTATATTAACATTATATTATATAATAAATTGTAACATGATGGCTGGTATGATGCGCTCGGTGAAGGAAATGATTAGAAATACACAGTCTTTAATACAATAGCAAACTCAGGAGAATAACAACCACGTTAAACACAAACAATAATTGACAAAGGACAAAACTGAAAAGGGAGTAGCCTATATATGTACGGGATTATCAGGAACTAAATACGACACAGCTGATGATAATCACAACAAACAGAAACATAACCGAACCTAAACAGAGCAGGAAAACATGAACTAAAGGAAACAGAACAGATATTTAAAATAAGAGTCCATAACCGTGACATTTTATTTTATTTTCATTTTGTTCACCTGGGACAATGAAGTACAGCATGGAGTGAACTCTAGTTTGCAGAACGTGTAGTAGAGTTGAGCCCTCCAGAACCACAAATACCTCTTCCTCCTGAACTGAGGGGATCAGTGCAAAAACCTTTGCTTGGCCCTATAACACACACGCACAACATATACTACATAAATAGTGTCATTCTATATATTTCATTGCAGACTTGCAATTATTGTGCTAAAATCACATTTAGCAATATTTTCATCTTAAAAACACAGAGACTGACAAAAAATGTTTTTACTCACATAAATAGGAACCTCTCTTCTGCTTAACTTCATTGCTTGAAATTACAGAAACCTTCAAGAAATAAGTAGAAAAGTATTAGTTAACCAATAAATAAATAAACATTCATACTTGAAAGTAATGTCAATTGATGAAATTACCCAAAAGACGAGGATTGAATTCTACACTCTCAGCCGCAAGCTGAGAACTGAGAGAGAATGGGGAGGAGTGAGTGAAGAACAACAAGGATGGGGAGGAAAAGATTAATGAGACGGACACAAAACAGGGACAAGAGAGATGAATGACAGGCGGAAAGGATTGATCAGTAAATGATGATCATATTTAATATTACTGTCCCATATGCTTTTGTCATAATACCATCTATCTATCTATCTATCTATCTATCTATCTATCTATCTATCCATCCATCCATCCATCCATCCATCCATCCATCCATCCATCCATCCATCCATCCATCCATCCATCCATCCATCCATCCATCCATCTATCTATCTATCTATCTACACTCTAAAAAATAAAACATTGGGTCAACAAAAAAAAATATGTTAACGTTTTCCACTAGAATTTTTAAGTTAAGACTGCAGGCATAATTACATTAATTCAAAGCGATGTTTTGAGTATGGTGAATTACCTTTTAGTCCACAATAAAACGCATTTCTAAGTAACATGAACTTAATAATTTTCAACATGAATGCAAGTAATTAAGTTGATCCAACATAATGTTTTAAGTTAGGTGAAGAAGTTTTTTCCTACCGAAGCTTCGAAGCTCAAAAATGGTATTCGGAGCAGCCCAAATTTTAAATAACACAAATTAAATGACTGACTTTTATAAGGAATTATGTATATTTTTAAACAGTAAACAGCTTTCCAATCACTATTTATCTTTTTAGCACCATTTTTAAATTGTAATATATTTCTCTTTTAAACATACATGTAACATTCATCTTTTAATATATTTCCCTTTCAAAACATTTAAATGAACTATAATATTAATATATAATATTAACATAATTAAAGAAGTCGTTTGACATACGTTATAACGAGTCATTAATGTCCTTTAAATTATATGTTTCATATAATAGAACAGAAGCTATATATTGTGAATTTAAACATTTCTCGAGTCGTTTACCAGCGGCAGACGTCAGGAGGACCAGCCGAGGTGAGGCTGTTCCAGGCGGCTTACATGGGCTCGAGCACCCGGTGATCCCCTGGGTCTCACACAACCCGAAAACGTCCGATCAAATGTTTTAAATAGGCGCTATCTTTATAAATAAACCACAGATTTGAGCTTTAAACAACTACATTCTCGACTGAACAACTCTTAAAACTACATTTCGTGACACAATAACAGTAGTATTTTTAAATTTCCCGCAGCACTTGCCTCTCCCAGAAGAAGCGGATTTCGCCTCGGACGCGCGTCAATTTCGCTCCAAACGCTTGCTTTTTATACGGACGCGCGAATGCATTCAAAATGTTCAAGCGTCAAATTAGACGCGGCAGGCGCGAATTTGACGCGCTATTCGCGTCCGGTGTGAACGCACAGCCTACTATCAACACTCAACTCAAATTTCAGAATAAGGACTTCGAGATTTCGGTATTCGGTTACTATACAGTAGGCTATCACCAACAGAATCCTGAGCGAATGCAAATGTGTAATTAAACATAAAATTACTAACCATTCACCAGATTGAGTTTCAACTGTGTGGTCCCACTCGTCGTCTGGCATTGAACATGCATGCGCGCGGAAACTGTGGGCCGTTTACACGTCATCAAATTGTATTTTACATTAGCAGAACTTAAAATTAAATTATTTTTGATTGACTGAAAATGTTAAACTCTGACAAGTCATGATAGTATATTGAATCAATAGGCATAATTTGTGTGTCATCCAAGCTCAATAAAATAACAATTACAAGTAAAAAGTCTAACTGTATCTCTGAACTTGATTTTTTATTTCACAACAATATGTATATTTAAGTAATGACTAAAGGTCCTCTGAATTAGTTTTTAGAGTGTATCTATCTATCTATCTATCTATCTATCTATCTATCTATCTATCTATCTATCTATCTATCTATCTATCTATCTATCTATCTATCTATCTATCTATCTATCTATCTATCTATCTATCTATCCTAGACATATTGTCCGACTCCGAGTTGACACTCTATATACGACGCATATAGTTTTTAGTAAGAGTGTCTGCCATTTTTTTTTTTTTTGTACGATCAGCGCCATCTTTTGGACAGCACGATCCCTAGGAAAGTTTTCTGTAATAACCAACTTTTGTCCACAAGAGGCCGCCAGCAGTAGATTGATCACACGATTCTTGTCAGGCTAAGCGAGAAATTTTGTTTATGAGGGGGTTTTCCGTTTTATCTCATAAAACTTTCTCATGGAAAAAAAAACATCACTCAATGATTGCATATGTAAATATACATATAAATATGAGCAGTACATTGGTAATGGAAAGACGTTGCAAAGCAAGAGACAAAAAAAGAAACAATAGCCTATAAAAGGTAGCAATAAAAAAATAAATGTAACGTGCATCAGCTGATTAGCTTTTCCAGTGGACTGGAAGAGAGATCTCTGTGGCAGTGCATGCTGGGACTGAAAGAAGTCTTTGAGCTGTGAACTTTCCCCCACTTATCCAAACAACCCAGTCCCAGAAAACCCGCAGTCTGAGAGTGCTACATATGCTGACCTCTATAGTACTGCACGCGCACACACTTACAGAATGCAAACAAACACACGTAGGCCTACACACACATGCTCTGTTTCTGTTTACCTCAACCCCCCCTCTTCGTGTCCTCCATATTTGAGTGGGTTGCAGAATTGTTTGGAAGAAAGTGAACAAGTAAAGTGGAGGTTTGCAGAGATTCCTGAGGGTTTTTTCTCATCTAAAATCACATGCAGGGGCTTAAACATTCCTGGCCATTTATTCACTGAGAAATGAATTCTCGCTCTCCCTCTCTCTTCACAGCTTTACCTCCTGCATTCTCATGCCAAACTGGATATTTTCTATTCCTAGTTGTTTTCAGTAAAACTCTCTCTCCGCCTCCTTCCATCTTTTTTTTTTTTTTTTATGTTTCAAGGAAGCCAGATTTCCAGGAATTTCTGCAGTCCTTCCCTGCTTGTTTTCAAAATCCTTGCCCAATCGTATCACTCACATAATTCCTAATCCTGTGACATGTTTAAAGAATCTAAATGAAAAGTTACGTAAAATATTTACGCTAAGCACTGGGATTAGATCTGCACAGTAAACATTCCGTTCGGCATGTATCCGTCCGGCTCTCCCTGGAAGGTTCCCTTCTGTGCAGCCTGTTCATGGAATTAGGACAGCCGCTGATCAATGCATTTTAACGGGATTTGTCTTTATCACAAAAAGTGACCTATATATGTGACACTAAGCAAAAAACATCAGTGAGTTTACTTCAGGGTAATTCTAGGGGTGTCATTAGTGTCTATCATACACATGTGTTAAAAAATACTTAATTTAACTGTGTGTGTGTGTGTGTGTGTGTGTGTGTGTGTGTGTGTGTGTGTGTGTGTGTGTGTGTGTGTGTGTGTGTGTAACCCTACATTATGGAGACAAAATGGGATCAAATGTTGGTCCCCATGAGGAAAACAGGTTATACATCATACAGAATGTTGTTGTTTTTTCATCTAAAAAGGCAAAACGTTTTCTGTGACGGGTAGGTTTGGTGTAGGGGGATAGAATATACAGTTTGTATAGTGTAAAAATTGTTTTGTCAATGAAATGTTGCCATAAAACATGAAAACACAACATGTGTGTGTGTGTGTGTGTGTGTGTGCACATAAAATATAAACAAAATTAATCATATTATATTTGGAGAATAATATCGTGAAGATTTGAATTGAGAATTTCCAACCCTTTTATAGGTATGCATTTTGCGGAAGAACATTGTTCTGGTTGTGCTTGACTGTGCTGATGAGTATCTTTCTCAAAAAGAAAGCGAGATTATCCTACTGCTCATAAAACTTTCACTAGGCTTAAGATATATAACCAGTTTAGATGAAGAGGATGTCAAGCTGACTGGTTGAAGATATTATTGTAGCTTTACCCATTAATAGACACGGTTAAAAATAAACTCCAGCACAACAACCATAATGAAATGACCCTTCACAATAGATGAAGCTTCGCAATACTGTTAGAGAGATACATATGCCAATTTATCTGTTCAATAAAATACCTTATTAATCTGAGACTGAGTAAATAAAAACGCCATCTCCGCATCGATTTTACAACATTTCAAATCCCTAGTTCTCGCCATCTCCAAAAAGCCAAGCCGATGTTGATTCTAGTTTTATTACAAGCTCTGTCACGTTCTCTTTTTGCCAGCAGACTCTCCTCTATTCGGTGTTTGTTAAAAACGATTTCGAGATTTAGCGGCTCTGTGTCAATCTTTCTCACTCGTTTCTAACCTCTAACACTCCCACACCATACATGCGTCATGTTAGCAATTTACTGCGAAAACCAGCCCTCTAAAATATAAACACTTATTAATGAATCAGGATAAGACACGATTTCAAAGTACGTTTTGAAAGAAGGATTGATGATGTATTGAGTCATTATTTACATTTAGTTAATTTTTGAGGAAAAAAAATACATACTGTACCTTTAAAGCATGTATTATTAAACAATGTGATTTAATAAACACATTATTTGTCTTTTTTTTATGACCCTTAAAATGTTTTGCAATATTGAATTGATGGCTAAACAGAAAAATTATAAACACCTAGAAAGTGGTCATAGTTAGCTTACATTAATCAAAACATTAAAAAGACACGCCAAAAGTGCTCTGGAATACACAAAAGAGTGAAAGAATAGGGAGGTGTTAGATTTGATTGAGGAGTTTGATTTATTACTTAACTGGAAGGATTAAGTCTGATTTAATCAAACTATTTTTAGGTGTTATCATAGGAAGTAAGTCTATATGAGGTTATCAGAGCTGAAATGCTTGTTTGACAGGCTCTCCCGCTGTCTCTGTATCTAAACATGAAACACACAGGAAAGTCTTGCAGATCTTTCGTCTGATAGAACAGACACCGAGTCAGTCAGTTTGCTTTAAAACTGGAAAGTTAAGCTCACTAAACAGCAAATATAATATAGGCAGGCATGCAGGGTCATGTTCACATGCAAATAGCTTTACAGTCAAAAGTTTGTGGAAATGTGCTCGAATAAAAAATACCTGTGACCTTAGGCAGCAAATGAACCATTGCTAGAATGCAGGCATAGATACTTTCACAAACACACAAAGGTGGCTTCCTAAACAGCCCTTCACAGAATAGGAGGAAATGGGTGGCAGTCCCGTTGCAGGATTACATCCCGTTTAAAGCACCGCACACACACCAGAATAAAGTCAAATCTATTATAATAGTGTATATTATTCTCATTAAATCAAATGACTAAAAAGTACAAAAAAAAGTAGTAAGCAGTAGTTATAAATGAGCAAATAATGATGCAACTGTCTCAAAAAAGTGTCTGGTTTAGATTGGAGCAACAGAGTATTGGGAACAGATATGCGTGTGTGTTGGGGCTGTAGAATGCATGTAAAATCAACTGATACGATTCCTAAGTGTGTTGCATAAAACTAGATTGTCTCAGGAAGTTCACACCAGCACCATTTAGCCATTGCTAGGATACACCACTGTGACCACAAGGCTGATCAGTGAGCACTCCGATTGGCTTAGTCCTCTCTCTTGATGACATCACGTTGTTGCCGGGTGAAATTGAACTCTGGTGGCAGGGAAGAAAAAAGTCAACTTGTAAGTTTGGGTTTCTTTTTCAACCAAGCTCCATGCAGATTTTCTCGGCTTAAGGGTTTAATGTTTAAGGATCACCACGGAATTTGCTGACTAAATGCTACAATGCTGCTGACATGTCCTGCTTTTTAAAAAAAATCCTAACTTTCTTAAGTAGAAACCTTAAGTTCAGTGACAGATTTGTGCAATCTGTCTGAACAACAGAACGTCACAGCATGAACAAGTGTATGTAGGCCGGCATTCATTTCATGTGAACTCTGCAACATCAGTCTGAGATCATCGGAATGTTTTTAGTAGCACCCCGTGGGCCGTCTTCGTGAACCCATGGATGAAAATCCTGCGGGGTCTGGCTCCCGTCCACTCCGTCTGATCATGGCCATTCTGCTCTGTCAGCAATTCCCAACTCTATTCAAGGCTCCTGTCCGCATGCACTGTAAAAAGACAATTGTTGAGTTGTGCATGCTGCACATGCACTCTAGACAATGATTGTCTTGAATTGTTTGAGCAGCCATGCTTATTTTTCCTAGAAAATGCATTTAGAGTGAGATAAAACATTTTATTAGAAAAAATATAGAGACAGTGAAATCTAATCAGACGTCCTGATGCAATACACTGTTTTATTAGAGGTTGTAGCCATTGATCTCAGCACAGAAGTCCTAAAATGTTCAACCCCTGCCTTCATAACAATAGAATGGATTTAACACGAGGCTATTGTGCGTGAAAAATTATACAAGGCCTTTCTCAGAATGTCTTAAATTTTTTGATATGCATTATGCAGCACACTTAAAGTGGGGGTAACATGTCTGGGCAAGAGAGAAAAAGTTGGAAGGGGGAGTGGCTCATGGAGAGAATACCTTGGGGAAGTCCGAATCTTTTTAGAGAATTGATTCTTTCGGTTCAATGAACCGAGTCATTTGAGTCTAAAAGTTTAAAGGGTCCGGACGGTTTCATTTTTTTCATGTTAAATTGCTGCTAGCTGCGGTAAGCAAACGATTTTGATTCTATAATAATGTAATAAGTAATGACAGTTGAATTGGTTAACTTCTCATGCGATTAATGTTCGCATAATTAGCATTAAGCCGCGAAATTTTGTCTTTTTGTTCTAACATTAACGATAAAAGCATCCCCCCCATCTCACAGTTTTACCCCTATAACCAAAGTCTTCAGTCATATAAGTGATTCACGAGCGCGTTACGAATCGGTTCGCAAGAACGATTCATTTGGGAGTCGAAGCGAAAGAGGCCAGCTGAGGGGGGCGTGTAGTGCACGTTCATGCTGAAGTCGGACACTTGGAGAGCTTTGCGCACTGCGAAGGGAGACACGAAGGGATACGGAGGGGTGTCCAGTCCTCCTTCAGGTCTTGATCGCCCATAGAGGAGCTGGCAGCGAACATGCCCAGACCAGTACATCGTCACTGACACCGGGATTCAGCTCTTCGCCTGGTTTAAGCTTGCCAGAATGAACGAAAACGCAGATATCTGCAACCACTGTCGGAACATGATCAGAGAGAAGGTAACCGTGTGTCTAAAGCTGTTTTTCTGCATCCGTTTCGGCTTATTGTGTTATTAAAACATTAATGCATTTGATCCTGATGTTGATCTCGGTGATGGGAAGCTGCATTGGGTTGTGCATATCTCATATCTGTTCTCATGAGTGCTCTCATATCTCTGGCGACCCCAGAGATGTTTATTTAGTCACCTATATTACATATTTAAATAACTAGTAGGCCTATATATTTTAGTAAACATTTCATTATACTAGTAGATGTTATGTTATTAGTTGTTATTTTAAAGATAACTGGACTAGTCGTTTTTTCAACAGTAATTACAAATATAAATAGCCTATGCATGTATATTTTTCAGTTTGTGAGTGTATATATGTTTCAAAAATCAATTATGTACACACACACACACACACACACACACACACACACTGTAAAAAAAAAAATTCATGATTTGTTATCACAACTTTTTATCTTTTGTCAAATCAACTTCGATAACTAATATGGTAAAGATAACATACTATTTTGAGTTTCTGTTTATTAAACCATTCTTCTTCCTTGTATTAACTCAAAATTTTAATTACAAATTTTAAATCAACATTTTTACAGTGCACACACACACACACACACACACACACACACACACACACACACACACACACACACACACACACACACACACATATTTAAATGTGTATGTGTGTGTTCATAATTGATTTTTGCAACATACTATCAGGTTTAAATGGTATGCATTTCTTCACATTTTGATTGTATCAGAGACCCACTAACTTAGTGACCATTATCTCATCTGAAATCCTGCCATCTCTCTCTCTCTCTCTCTCTCTCTCTCTCTCTCTCTCTCTCTCTCTCTCTCTCTCTTCTTTGGCTGGAAGATGTTATTTTTAGCTGTCATTAATCATGTCGAACACATGTGACCTACTTCTGCTCTGCACATCTTCTCACACACACCCTGCCAAAATTTGTTGTAAGTCACACACAACTGGACTTTAATACAGAAACACGAGCTGGCATTTATCAGATTGAACTATTGGCTGAAGGCTTGCGAGCTGTTTGTTTGATCTTCCTCTCTCTTGCAGCAGGGAGCGAATGGCTATCCTGCGGCTGTATGCAAACCTGTATTTTGAGTGCATGACTATGTGTGTGTGTGTTTGGAGAACTCTTGTTATATAAGAAAGGTTTGAGGGATTTGTGGTTACTTTGTCATGTCGACGAGGTTCTTCATTACCCGCTTCCCTGGTTGTGATAACTCTCATCAGTAAATAGTCTATTCTCACCTGTTGCTCGAGCTGGTTGGGAACATTCAGTTCAAACTCATCTCTGTCTTGCCTTAGCATGGAGAAGAAAAAATATTTATAATTTGAGCCAAATTAGAACCAATTATTTCCAATTAGGAACACTTTTAAAGTTCCACAAAGAACGTTTTATTCTCTAGTTCTTTTAAAACACACAATGTATTGTTGCATTAAAGAAATAGTTCGCCTAAAAATGAAACGTCTGTCATCATTCACTCATCCTGTGTGTTCTACAACATGTTTGAAATGGCATGAGAAAATTATGACAGGATTTTCACTTTTGGTTGCACCCTTTAATGAACCCAGAAATGATCTGAAGAATAATGTGACATCAAACACTTTCTAACATGCTTTGTAATCTTATAAGCCACTCAAGAACAAGAATCATAATTTTCTCTGTTTATCACCCGATCCCATAGCACCTGTGTTGGTTAATTTTTACCTGTCTTTATTTCTGTTTGCTGTCACACACGCTTCAGAGAACAAGCAACAATGGCTCTACTGTGGATTCTGAACGGTAACAAAACGGACTTGCTTCGATGCAACTAGTTTTGTATATCAACGTTTTCTTGCTTGAAAGAGGGACGGACAGAAGCTCCATATAAATTGTGCAGCCAAACTGAGTTTTGCTGATTCAGCATCTGACACACTTCCTGTTCCTCCAGCTGCCCTGTGCGCTGGCGTGACATAATTGACCAATGAATCGCACTGCCCCATTACCACATAGTGACCCGCCGTGGGGAAGAGCATCAGTGCCTGTGCGTCCTGTAGTCATGTTTGAGCAGCGATCTGTGGACATCGCCATGAGAACTACAAATACTCAAACCACTAATTGAATGAGGACGCAAGTGCCGGCGACCACTAGGCGTCTGCTCAAGCTAAAATAAAACCTGTGCGTTCTGCCAGTGTTGCATAATCTTTTATGAGTTTAATGGCATCATTCAAGGGCCACAGATGCTGACGCAATCAAGTGATCATGAGAGAAAGAAAGGCTGTTATGTCAGAAAATGTAGTTAAAAAAACATGGAAAATTACTTTTAATGTTTGACTTTTAAAAAGTGCTTTTATTTACAGAGCATTTTTTATTAATTTAGTTTATTTCATGTGCAAGCAGCCGGCGTACAATAATGCACAATCATTTTTATAATAATGTAATTTATTTGATCAGTAACTGATTTAATTTACGGGTATATGCTATCCATAGAAGTTTAGAAAATAAACATGAATCTTTGGCATGTAACTCGCATTTGTGCTACATGATAATACCCAATTTGTGCGGAGTATTGAGAACAATGCTATTTTGGTATTATTATAGTATTTATAAATTATTTGTATTATGTTATAAATGATTTTATTAATTATTATTAATTAATTATTTTTGCGTTTGCCATTTTTATTATTTTTGTTATGTTTTTTTCCGTTTTAGCTTCAGTAATTGTAGTATTTCATTTACTTGTTTGATTAGTTTGTTGCCAAAAATTAGAACATTTCTGTTTTTTACTGTAAGTTAAGTTTTTCATAATATTTATATTTTAATTTTATTTCCATAACAAAGATGGTTTTACTGGTTTAATCTAAAACACATTTTGAATGCTCTATTATTAAGACTTGTATTTCACTATAAATTACACATCATCCTCAATTCAATTTATCCCTGATCTTACCATGCTAAGAACTAGATAAAGTAATCCCCAGTAAACCGCTCCATAATAACCCTCTATTCTCTCATCATTACATCCCGTTAAAAACTTCACTGGAGATCAAACCTAATCTTAATCTCTCTCTCTCTCTCTCTCTCTCTCTCTCTCTCTCTCTCTCTCTCTCTCTCTCTCTCTCTCTCTCTCTCTCTCTCTCTCTCTCTCTCTCTCTCTCTCTCTCTCTCTCTCTCTCCCATATTATAACAGTTTATGTCTCTCTCTCTTCAAACTCAGTCAGGGTAGGCCTCATTTGTTCAAACTGAGCACAAAGCGGATTTATGTAAGTACTGTATTGGTGTGTTTATGTGTGCTTTTTTTCTACACACATACCTATGCTGTCATAGAGACAAAGGTTTCTGCACTTTCCCCCAGAACACAGAACACACAGTCAGACTCTGACAGACCCACTTTTTTCTCCCTCCCTCTTTAAAACACACTTACACTTCTGGCATCGACGGCTGAAGGCAGAGCGCCAGGTCTTGGAAGGGAAGGAAGCATAAAGGATTCCTGGACAGCCATTTCAACTCAAAAGTTTGACTGGAACAACAGCATCCTTTAATATTGAACACAAAACCTGACATGTCTACGGGCGAGACGAGAGTACTGACTGTTCAGACACCTTCTCTGTAATCCAGAGTCCATTTGAGCTTTTTTTAACAGGCTTTTGTAGATCAAGGAGTGGCTGTTTAACGTTTAAAACCACAACCTTGATTTTTATGAAATGACCTGTGCATACAGGACAACCATAAAAAACACACTTGTAAAAACTAACTCTGCTGCAACCAAATTAAAATGGTTTGGGTGGTAACCTTAGATTTGCAGTATAGTGGGTCTTATGTGACCTTGAAAATAATAGTTAAAGTCATGAAATCATAGTACTGTGGATATTCTAGTAGGCTATGTTTACGTGGTAAAAGTGGTAATACTACGATTGTAATAGTAACGTGGAACATTAACAATAAAGATATAGTTAATAAAGATATAGTTATATATAGAAGCAGAGTCCTCACCACAACTAAAAGCACATGTAAATCTCGCTATCGTTATCTACATCGTTGGAATCACTTTCAGAACGATTTTCTCTAGCTGATGAATGGTAAAAAAACTGATAAAAACACTGACAGCCAATCAATATTTTTATTGAAATGTATTAAAAAGTGAAGATTAAAATTTCAGACGTTCTTTTTTATGAGCCCTATTACATCCGTCCTCATTTTAAAACCATAGAAATTCGTTTTTGATTAACTTTCTTATTGAAGAGATCATCTTTTTTTCCAATCTAGACACTGACCCAGACTGTTTGAGGAAGACGCTGTCTCTATCCATGGACACTCATGCTGCTGTTATGACAACAGAACCGTTACCATGGTGCTACAGAATGACAGTCTCAAGCATTATCAGCGCTGATAGTACGCAGTTCTTTGATTGGCCAGGAGCATTGATGCGTTTTCATGGTGCAGGTCACAATGGTCACAGCGCCATGTCAATGTTTCCGTGTGTGTCTTAACAAGTCGGGATGGCCAATCAGTGCAGCCTCATTGCAAACACACACAAGCATTACATTAAGCACATCCTTCTGTCTTAATATCCATATCTGTTCTCTTATATGTTTGACTTTGATTATTATGTAACAGAGATGAGAGAAAGGCTTCTTGTGATGAAACATACACTCACACAAGAAGGTGAAGATACATATAATTTGCTTAATTAAAATGTACACGACTGAACGAAACAATTTTTTATAGTTTTAGTTTGCAATAACAACAATGGTGTGCACTGTGCAAACACTGTGAATGTGTTTCAGTTGAGTTGCTTAATGCTGGAGGCCTCTCTTTCAAAAGACTTTTCTGAATTTTTCCCTCCCTCTGTTTGCCGCTTTCCCTCTTTCTTTGCACAGTCTATTTACTCTCTTTATTTTATATGTAGTGTCTTGTTCTCTTTCAACAGAGCAGTGGATGTAAGAAACCAACAAGCCCCAAAACAAAACTCTCCCTGTATTTTGTGTTGCTCACTCTTTCCTCACACAGTTTTTGCATCCGTGCAAAACAACTTGACTGCAAATAGGGAAAAAAACACATGTTTGAGCACATTGTCTGTGCACAATCTTGGTACTGTAGCTCCAGGTTAGTGTTTTATAAACAGCACAGGTTTACACCAAGGCCGCAGAGTGGAGGCAAAACACTTTTGACCGCAAATACAACACCGTTTGTGTATTTGTGGTAGTTAGGGGTAAGGGGTGGGAGATCCTGAACAAACACAAACCACGAAGAGAAGGAAGGAAGGGTAGATAAAGTGCAAGAGAGGGTGAGAATGACAGGGAAAGAGGTTTGGTGTGTCCAGTCCTCGGGCCACTGAACTGAAGTGACCCTTACACCCTTGGCATTATAGAGAGTTTAGCGAACACACACACACACACACACACACACACACACGCACGCACGCACGCACGCACACACACACACACACACACACACACACACACAGACACAGCATTCGTGGAACTCCTTACCTTTCACTAAAACAGGAACAAAACACTGGGAAAGACTTTCAAAATAAACCCCAACAGGGAGACTCAAATTCACCTGAAAAAACTGTTTTCCCCTTAAAAAATATATACATTAAACACACTATTATACAGTTTTATCACATTATCTATCTAGGAATTTACTTAACTTTAGACAGTTCTTAAGGTAGTTGTGTTTCTTATAATGACTGCTTTCAAACAAGTTTTCACCTGCTTGCCATTGGTTGAATTAACAGATAGGTCCGCCCCCAAATGCACGCCATTGGTTGAGCGACTGTTGCTGTGCAGAATCAAGCTACAGATGGCTTAACTTATAGTTGTCTCTGCATATTGACCTGAAATTGGCTGACATAGTATTTTAACATAAAAATACACACTTCACTAAAAATAATAATAATTGAACCGTATTGTCTGGATGTTTTCATCATATTCATCATAAATGTTCTTGTTTCTCAGGAAAAAGGAATGAAGATGTCAAGACGCATATCAACAGGACCAAGTTCATTTATTCCAGAAAATGAGGTAATACTAATAACAAAATATTATAAGTTGCATTTCTTGGTTCAGAGATGGTTAAATGGTTACACCATGATTTATTTTTTGGACATATACCATGGTATAACCATGATCTTTTAGGGTTAGTACGAAAAAATACGTCTTAACCAAGGCTGCATTTATTTGATTACAATATTACATAAACAGTAATATTGTGAAATATTTTTACAAATTAAAAGAATATTTTCTATTTTAACAAATTTTAAAATGTCAGTTATTTATCCGATGACAAAGCTGAATTTTCAGCATCATTACTTCATTTGTGCTGCTTAATATTTTTGTGTATGCGTTTGTTTCAGGATACTTTGATGAATAAAAAGTTCAAAAGTACAGCATTTATTTGAAATTTAAATCTTAACAATTTAACGCGCCCTTACTTAATAAAAGTATTCATTTCTTTTGAATTGTTCATACATGGTATAGTTCATATGGTTCATTCAGTACCATAGTACATGTCAGTATACCACAATATTACCACTTTTTCTCTCTTCTCTCACACACTCACTGAGTCCGAGTTCACCCAACTCAGAGACTGTAATCGCACTTTCTCGAGTCAGCTGGTGTTCATTTCACTTTTGTTTTGAGTTCAGCCAGTTCAGGAGATAATTTTCACTGAATCCGAGTTAAGCGTGCCGGGAGATCTAAGAAAGTGTATTTGGATTGTAAATTGAATTATAGCATCTGTCCCTTCGTTGAATTAAGATTAACCCGAGCCAGAGTTCAAATCTTTCTTGGCTCTGATTCATAGCATCGCATATTGGTGCCTTCTCATATTACAAAATCAGACACAATTTCGTTCTATACACCACGTATTTAATTTCCATTACCATCTGACCACATTGCTTTTATGTAAGGAAAAATATAGTCTGTTGTGAAATGTCCCATGTTCTGTCCCAGATCCTAGGAGCCATGCCTCTGAGTGACTCCACAGTGATGTTCTTAGACGAAGAGTTCAGCGGGCGCGTGGACAACCTGACGCAGGTGATGGGGCTACACCCGCATTATCTGCAAGCCTTCCTGCGCTGCCACTATTACCTCTTGAGGATGGACGGCCCCCTACCACTCCACTACAGACATTACATCGCTATAATGGTACAAACAAACACTTTCAAGGGAGGCTTTATTCAACTGGAACAGTTTTATGAGTGATTTTTGTCTGTATTTTGCAGGCTGCAGCGCGGCATCAGTGTTCCTCGCTGGTGTGTCACCACATGCAGGAGTTCGAGCAGATAGGCGTGTGTTCTGATTGGCTGAGAGGTCTGGAGTTCTGCCCGCAACGACTCCGCAACCTCAACGAGATTAACAAGATCCTCGCGCACAGACCCTGGCTCATTACAAAGCAACATATACAGGTAACACACTAGCGATCTTGTTTTTTGCTCCTCATTCTAATTATTTTAGCATTATGCAACAATAAACATTTCTGCACCACATTTGTTTGTCACATGACGTCACTATGTGCATGTTTAATTCAGAGGGTGGCATCCGAATACCATCTTGTAAATAAAAGCATTGCATTTTCAATCCAATTTTGTTAATTCTTTGTGAATTAAAAAATGTTTTTTACTGAAACACCAAAACTAAACTGAAAATAAAGTTTATTTAATAATAAATTAGGTAATCAAATTTATTTAATAATCAACACTTATATGAGTTGTATGTACACATTTAAAGACCCACTCCGATGAAAATCATGTTTTTCTTGGTGTTAACATGTTCTTGTAGCATTTTTCTGATGTTAGAGAACATATCTTGAGAAAAATAAGCTCAAAGTTGTATTTCTGAGTATTTCTACATTCAAATGTAGCAGAACGCTAAAATGCCGTCTAAAATAGACTGGAGTTGTGACGTAGTAACTCCACTGGGCGGGGCTAGTTAGTTAAAAAGTTAACTCTCTGTTAATTTAACTTCATCTGTGTTAAAGCGATGTAGATTATAATGTAATGTAATGTAATGCGTTTTACAGGGGCTTTTTTGAAGTTGTGTTTTGTGTTTAATTTTACTCAGCAGCAGGGTCAAATATACACACACAAGCCATTGCATGTCATTTTGAACAGAGCTCCGATAGTGGCGCTGAAATTGGAACACATACTGTAACAATAAGTCACTTTCACCGTCGAGTTTCGCCTGTCGCAGTTGTTTGTCCCCTCGTGTGTCAAGCCCATCACTCGTGAGAGAGTCAGTCAGTTTTTCAGATAGAGCGGTGACATTAGCATCATAATAATCCCGAAATTCCGAGCAATCCACTGATACTAAATATGTCCTTATTGATCACTGTGGGAGGGATGAAATATCGAGGCGAAGTCGAGCTGTTTTTTACCGCGACGTCTCGGAGTGAAATAATGATCGGTGATCAGAGCTCTCAGCAACGGGGAGAGGGAGGGTCGTCTCCGTGCCAACGGCTCCGCCCACAACGCAGAGGCGAATTGCTAATGAGCTACTGCCGCTCTGCTGAAGCGAAGTCCCAGAAAACAGCACAGGTTTTGAGATTTTGGCTAAAAATGGCATAATCATAATTTGAAGACCACTGGGAATGTTTCAAAATAGCTCAAAATATGATCGGAGTGGGACTTTAAATTGCAGTTTTTATATAAACTTTTTATCATGGGTAACATTTTACAATAAGGTTTCATTTGTTAACATTGGTTAATGTATTAACTAACATGAGCTAACAAAGAGCAATACATTTGTTACAGTATTTATTAATTAATCTTTTTTAATGTTTGTTAATAAAAATCCAGCTGTTCATTGTTTGTTCATGTTAGTTCACAGTGCATTAACTAATGTTAACAAATACCTTTGATTTTAATAATGTATTAGTAAATGTTGAAAGTATTTTTCATTAGTTCATCTTAACTAATGTAGTTAAGTAATGTTAATTAATGAAACCTTAGTGTAAAGTGTTACCTAATTATGTTTATCCTCCAATTTGTTTTTTAAATATAATATTTAAATGGTGGCCATAAAAACTCAGATTAAAATAATTAAGACAACAGGTTAAGTAAAAAATATAATTGATATGTAATATAGTGCATATATTTAACAAAATTCTTCCCTCTGGAGTTATTTTTTTGTCACTTGGACACTATGGACAGCTATTGACACTGAAGGACATTTCTGAGATAATGTAATGTTATGCTAAATATTTTCTGTCAAATGTTAATGATCTTACACTCTTTGTTTCTCAGGCTCTGGTGAAGACAGGAGAGCACAGCTGGTCTCTGGCAGAGCTGGTTCATGCTGTCGTACTGTTGGCTCATTTCCATGCCTTGGCTAGTTTTGTGTTTGGTAGCGGAGTCAACCCTGACCCTGAGGTCACAGAGGTCAACGGGGTCACGGATGACCTTTGCCCTCTAGCCATGGCGGGTTTATGCACCTGTCACCTAACAAACGGCAACCAAGCCAACGGGAACCCCCTGCGTAACCCTGACACTGGGGTAGGAAAACATTACAGAGTATCTATGTGAGGGATGTGCCTGAATAGTTCTGATGGTTCTCTATGCAAAATATGATGTGGAATATATACTATATATTGTATATAAAATTATATATATTATATGAAATTATATATATATACACACATTTATTTTTTCAATTTTAGAGTTGCTCTTAATTTTTTTTAGTGCATTCATCTGCATATTAATAGTATGCATATTCAGTGCATATTCAGGGCTATCTTTAATTGTTTGGACGAAAGTAGCATGTCATGTTTTTAACTCCATTGTTGTGTATTTCAGAGTGAGCTGGAAGCACTGATGGAGAGAATGAAGCGATTGCTGGAGGAGAGAGAAGACGATGATGCGTCAGAGGAGGAGATGTTCACTCGCTTTGAGAAAGAAAAAAAAGAGAGTCTTCTGGTGGTGTCTGCAGGTATTACAACACAGATACATTTTCTACCCATCTACTCTTTTTCAATTTATACTATTTTTCATATTTTCTGGCATGATGTTAATATTACATGCTATTACGGATAAAATTACGGAAACTTTTAAATATCGTTGTTGTCTGGCAGAAACCTTGTATCTCATCATAAATCATTACTATTGGTCACCCTTTATGTCTGTGTGAATTTTTGCAAATATTTAACCAATGAAAAGTATTAAAAAGTGCTTGTGACCAAATCTCATTACTACATTGGCTCCTCAAACTGTCAGTCAAACCTCATAACCCGCCTCAATCTTGAATGAAGTTACGCTTGCAGTTTGGTCCGTCTCTGCTTGTTTGCAATGCAAGGATAAATAAAGAACTGTTTTTTTAAATAAGTACAGTGTTTATATATATAAATATAAAGACTAATGCTTTATGTGTGTCTCTAGCATTTGTCGTAGAGTCACAGTCAATAGTGCCTGAAATAGCCTGTGTATCACTTCATCTTTAACATGAGATTTTGGTCAAATGTTGTAGCTTCAGTAAACTTTATTACCCGTAAATTGATGAAAATGTAATGTGATGCACTTACTGCCTCAGATGTGGCCGAAATTCACTGGTCAAAAACCTCGTAACTCAATTTGAGCTTGATTTTGGTCAAATATAAAAAATATACTGGCATATGCAAGTGTCTGACCATATATAAAGCCACAATATAGACTTTGACAACACCGTTTTTTCCCTTTCCCGAAAAGTAGCGTTTTTTGGGATATAAGGTTTCCGCACCGCATACCAATTATATGTTTGAACTAAAACACTATTAGACAGTTTTTTCTGTTACTGTTGTGGTTGTGTGGTAAAGTAGGAATTAATATTAAATGACCAAAATGAAAAATTCTGTCATCATCTACTCAGCCACATGTTTTAAACCAGTATGACTTCATTTGCCATTTGTCATCAGTGACGTCAAACAAAGCATGGATTTGAACTATTGCTTGAAAACCAAAAAGGCTCTTGCAGTCTATTGTTTTGCGTATTTGTATTCAAATATTGTGATTTGCATATTCAGGGTTTGATGAGGAAGTGGTGCCCCCTTCTCCCGTGGCTCGGTTCGTAGACGACCCGTCGTTTGGATACCAGGACTTTGCACGACACGGAGAAGACAACCCACCCACATTTAAAGCACAAGTATGACAACTACCCTCGCGTATACAGATAAACAGCATTTTTCTTCAAATACCCTATTGAGAATGAATGATCGACCATTCTATCTTGTTCGCTCTATAGGACTACTCATGGGAGGATCATGGTTTCTCTCTGGTCAACAGGCTGTACTCTGACATTGGTCACCTATTGGATGATAAGTTCAGAACGGCATGTGATCTGACCTATTACAACATGGCCAGTCACGAGGGGGTGGACACCAGCATGCTGCGCAGGGCTCTCTTCAACTACGTCCACTGTATGTACGGCATCAGGTACGTCCATGAGTGTGTCATTTGCAATCATATTACATTCTACTTTTTCATATTACATTTTACTTTTTCATATTACATTCTACTTTTTCATATTACATTCTACTTTTTCATATTACATTCTACTTTTTCATATTACATTCTACTTTTTCATATTACATTCTACTTTTTTATATTACATTCTACTTTTTTATATTACATTCTACGTTTTTTTTATTTTATTAGTTGCCAAGGCAAAAGTTCTAATTTCTATAGCATTACTACACACTAGCCTGCTGTCTGCATACAGGTAGTAGTAGTATGCGACTGTAAATCATAGTGTACAGTATGAGCGCCCCCTAGAGTACTAGCACAGTACAACCAGGAGTACTGATGTCCAGCTCTTTAGTATTGAAGGATGAACATGTGTTTTCATTCGGTGCGTCTGCAGATATGATGATTACGACTACGGTGAGGTGAATCAGTTGTTGGAGCGCAGTCTGAAGGTTTACATCAAAACAGTGACGTGTTATCCAGAGCGAACCACTCGCCGCATGTACGAGAGCTACTGGCACCAGTTCAGACACTCCGAAAAGGCAAGTCATATTATCATGTGAAATACTACCGCTTTTTTTTCAGCATTCATTTTGCTCTAAATATGCTGATATTCTCAATTACCTTTCTTTCCTTTATCCAGGTTCATGTGAATTTGCTTCTAATGGAGGCTCGAATGCAGGCAGAGCTTCTCTATGCTTTGAGAGCCATCACTCATTATATGACCTGACCAATCAGACGTCACCAATTATATGACCTGACCAATCAGACTTAATCTTTTAGGTGATCTGACCAATTGAACCCACAATATGACCGGACATTATTATTATCATGCCTAAATTTAACCAAATCATTTTTCCCCCATCATGGAACATGTCAATATCAATTACTTCTGCATATAGTTTTGAATTCTTGAAATTTTGTCCAAAATTGTGTATACCTTTTCTTGGATTGTTCAAAATTATAACTAAATGAAGGAAATTAAGTATAGAGCATTCTGGGTATAATCTCAAACTTCAAATTGGGATGTTCGAACATGTTCAAATCATTCGTCATAAGAATTGTGGGTGGGCAAGCAATGACTTTTGCTGGATTCAAATGTAATCCTTAACGGTCAGAAAAATCCCCTCGGACTTGACCTGATCAATCAAACGACATCATTACGACATCACGACTTGACAAATCACATTTTAACGTGCAATACTTTCTAACTGAAATCTCATTTATACTGTAAGCTGAAATACTGGAGGACTGAGTTCACATTTCTGAAACAGGAAGTTGTCATTTTTTTTCTTTTTTGCACATTTGAGAAAAACTGTATTTTGGAAGAAAAAAAAAAATACTGTTTTCCTTTTGTAATATCATAAATGACAATAACAGAATGTGAGAAATATTTTCCTTTCTTTGAAAAAAAAAAAAAATCCCTGTGCCTTTTTTCATTCTTGTTCATTTCATATTGAATGTATTGTTTAGATTTTTTTGTAATTTGTTTCTAGACTTTTTTCAGATCAATTTAGTTTGGTTTAGTTGTTTACCTGGAAACTAAGGCTTTTGTAGCATTATTACTGTACTATCAGTTCTTTATTACCGTATTTCCTTTCAATCTCAGTGTTATACTTTAGATAACAAAATTCTTTTTTTTATTATACGTTACTGCCACCTGCAATAGCTCTACTAATCACATCTTGTGACTTTATTTCTGTATGTGTGAGCATGTCTTATTTCTGAACGTCTGTCAAAGTGTTTGCACATCTGTTGCGCGTCTCTTTGCACTAGTGTGCCTCTGTGAAAGAAAACCGTGCGCACGAGCGAGAGAGTTCATATGTGTGAGTGTTATGTGCAGGATTGCCTGTAGGGAGCGTCTGAAAACTAACTTCTTTTGATACTATTGATGTGATTATTACTGTTAGGTGTATTTATATCGCTTTAATCATTGCTTCAAATTTGCACAACCCTAATCAAGGTGCAGCATCAGTGTCCTTTAAAAAAACAGTAAAAAAAAAAAAAGATTAAGATTGTGTCTGAAAATAAATGTATAGTGAAAAGATAAGCTTTATAGAATGAGCAAAGTGTTGCTAGTCTTATGGACAGTGCCTTATTATTGTTTAGAAACAGGTTATGATTTAGTAATTTAGTCGTAGGTACACAAGAGGTTGTTACAAATGTAGGTAAATCTGTCATCGAAGTGCCTTTCAAACTCAGCTGTAGGCGTTTCAAACTGTACGCAGCAGATTTAATGGAAAAAGTGTCTGCTGCATTTCCTACTTGTGTTTATTCCGATCAAGGTGGTGCTATGAAGCTTTCATGCTCTCCACTCATCATAAATTTATACATTTCCAAAATGGCAGCACTGGAACTTCTCTCCAGTGGCCAATCACAGACCTGTATGTTTCAATAAAGTTTCTAATCAAATTCAGGCTATGAGTGATGGTTTTTGCAGACTGATTTGTGTGTGTGACAATTGTATGGCTTAAGGGCTCAAAAGTGTCTATACTGTTGCAAAATATGCAGCAAGTGAAAAAAAAAAAAAATGAAACTCATATTTGGCAATTTGACATATAGTAACAGCAGTGACCTTCAGTGTGACGTGTGTGTGTGTGTGTATATATATATATATATATACACACAGTTTATTATTACTGGAAATATGTAATATTATAATATTTAGTAACATAATTGAAATATTATTTATTACATTAACAGCAGGAAATTGTAAGTGAACTACAAAAAAAAGCCAAAATGTAACATAAAAATGAAAAGAAATGCTGACTAGTTACATTCCCTGAATCAGACGTAGCCAGTGCTTAATTTGTAAAGTGGGAGGTCCCGGAGCGCAGAGGGGGGGTGGATCCGGCGACTCAAAACGGGGGTTGGAGGAAACGGAACAAAAAAAAAATAAATAAATAAAAAATTACACTGCCTAGGCCTACGTAGCTTCTCTGCAGGGACAGCATGTGGGTGCTGCTAGATCATTGACGGGGAGCTGCGCAAAACTTGGTCACTAAATATTGAATATTCAGTTATGTTAATGATCACAATTAAAGTTTTCATTTTATTAAATTGAACAAGCGCAACATTCAATCAAATCGTCCTATTCTAAAAGATGTAGGCTATTATTAATCACAATGTTAGCCTATTTCAACACAATATCTCGTTATTTCGAAATAATATGTGTGCGTGCATCTGTAAATCCGGTGACGCGTGTATTGATTTTTATTAATAAACAAGTGTTTTCTCTAAAAGTGTCGACTCAGCTGCAAAGATGAAGTTGACGATCGCCATCTCCGTGTGAACGCGCTTATAGAGAGAAATGCACATAAATAAGCCTAATAATGGATTACATAATCAGAGAGTAGGCTATAGCCTTTTTCTTTTTTTCGTTTTGAATTATTTCGTTTAAAGACATTTCAAGCTTTGTGTATTTGGTGTATTTGTCATGTCTGTGTGAGGCATACACTGAGTTTCGTTAAGTTAGGATGTGCTCTAGTTCACGTGCGCAAGTGAGCGCGCGGGCGCCTCCGTTATATTTGTTTCGTCGGCCTATTCATTAAATACAGGCAATTGGTTGATGAAAAATTGATTAAAATTAAGATCAAATTTATACAAAACGAAATTCACTTTAAAGAAAGGCTTTCTATAACAACTTCAACTTCAACGGTCAAAATCATGTCTGACCCGCTCCATGTCTCATATTGCGCATCCTATCTTACTCGGTCGTGCTGTTCACTTTTCATAAATCAACATAAATAGAAAAAAAAAATAACATTATAATATTTTAACAAATATGAAACGCGCTTTTTTAATGGCTATTTGTACAAATTTCTGCACATTAATTAAATTCTGAATTTTGCACACACACTCAAAAAAATGAACTAGGATGGTTGTACACTTTACATAATATATTTATATTTAGTTTACTTATAATAATTGTGTTTGTTGACTTGAAATGTTTTTTTCTATTAAGGTCCACGTAATTATGTCTCATCTTAACAGTACAAAATCCTAACGTGTTGTCTAAACACAAACCATTTATGTTAAGTAAAAAATTCTTACATCCAGAGGGTGGCGGTATAGTGCGACGCCAACTGCCATTTTGCCCTAACTTAATTTGATTGTGTTCAATCTGCTTAAATATAAAATTTAAGTTTACTTAATCCGTTTGTGTTGGATTACATGAATGATTTGTGTTGCATTAACTGAAACTGGGCGGTGCTTGTTAGTTCCCAGCATGCTTTGCATATGGTTAAATTAAGAGAGAATAAATGTTCAAATTAAGTGTTATTTTATGTTTTTTTGAGAAAATTAGAAAAGGGGAAGACTTGATAGTGTGTAATTGTGTTTAATGTTCAATTACATTGGAATTATTAGAACCTTTTAAATTACAGTGGGTTACCATTGTGGAGAAGAGTGGAGCATTTTGTTTGGCTGTGGACTGATTCAGTTCCGTTAAACTGCTTTGGTTGAAGGAGTATGTAAATCTTAGCATTTACTAACATGTGCTACTGCTAGCAAATAGGTAGCTATAGTCTATCGATTTAATTATGTGTCACTAAAATAAATGAAATATTAATGGATGATTGAAAATCAAAAACACTTGAATCATGTAGAATCATGTCAGAAAACCTTAAAATTAGTTGGGCTGACACTATTAAATTAAGCTGTGCCAAACCATAGTAAATAAGTTGAATCAACCTTAATAAATTAAGTTGACCCAACGTAAGTACATTAAATTGGAATAACAGAATTGCATAATGCTGAAATAAAGCAAGTTAATCATGTGGAAATCCTTTCCATGATTTTTTTATGTTCATTCAAAGAGTAATTTTTTTGAGTGCACAATTTGAAAGGCATTTCTTCAAATCAAGTTCACGGATAATTGTGCGTGCATTTATAAGCCTAATCATTATGATACTAAAATCCTAACAAATAGGCTATGTAGCCTACAAAAAATCAGATGAGCCCATAATATGAACGGTTAAGCATTGTCCTCCCATAGAAAACCATTAGGCTATACGAACGCTTAATGAAGCTTAATGCAGATTAGAATGTCCCCTTATTTATGTCAAAATAACGAGATATCGATACTAGGCTACTGTGTCCACCGTGGTCTCCTTTTTGATCAGCGCAAACGATTTTTGCTTGTTTGGGATCGGACTGTCCAGCGTATTTGAAAAAGTTAAGCAAACTTTCCTGTCTTTTTGACATTTACCCCCTGAGTGAAACGATCGAGGCTAACAGCAATCTCAACTCGTACAACAAGCGCGCAAGTCTTGTGTCACAAACATTGAACACTACACAAACAGTAATATTTTTTTTTCATTTAGGCAATTAATTTTAGTGACACCAGGAGGTGCCGGATCCAATAAAAAAGGTTCCGGATCCAATGTCGGAGGTGCCGGAACATGTTCCGGCGTGTTCCGGCTCAAATTAAGCCCTGGACGTAGCCTATTTTTTCAACCTATATGCTAAAAAAAGAAGAGACATTTAGTTTACACAACAGACAAGTTAACCTTTTTTTTTTTACTTATTTATTTAATATATATTCTTATATATTTATTTTCTCTACTTTCTCAGTGCATTCAGCCCAAATTTCCATGTTATTACTGACCACTGATAATCATCATGGCCATGCTGGTCAATGCCTGTCTACTGACAGATTCCACACTTCATGTAGCATCCAAGAAAATCATTAAAATGTATCCAAGTTGTGGCTTTTATTGGACCTTCAACAGGCCCATATGTCATTTAAAGCTGTCTCAACCTATGGTCTCAACTTACTCTCAAGCATTTGATTACGATTGTCCAGATACGGGGTTTGGCATGGTGATGTCCGGCAGCAGATGACAGCTCGTAATGATGTCGATCTTCTCAGACACAGACTTCAGGTCCTCTAGAATGAGTCTAATGCTGTGGGATGCGTTGATGATGCCTGTCTGAGAGTTGTTGAGGTGAGTGGTGGCCTGTCTTATGTCCCTGGCAGCGTTCTGATACACCTGCTTCAGGCTTTGATTGATGTCAGTGCACAGTCGTGCATTGCTCTCCAGCAGTTTCTGCTGAAGTAATGAGTTAAAGCGACCCGAGTCAGGTCTGGACACGGGCGACGATCTGTCCTCCTGTCCGCACACTGTCGCAGGTGTGTTTCTGATCACGATGAGAGGAGGCAGATCTTTGCGGAGCATCTGCTGTTGGCTTTCAGAGGCCAGTCTGCGCGCTCTCTCCTCCTCATCCTCGCTGTCGGTCTCGGACGCTTCTCCTGCCACCTTCATCCCTGATGATAATGATGATGATGATGCATGGACAGGAGGGGCAGAGGTGATGTACACTTCATCATCCGAATCAGTTTCTGATGCTTCTCCCTGTACCACGATTTGGAATTTGTTGCTTGCCATGATTGCACACCTGGAAGATACATGTTTAAATCAGTTGATAACTCAGTAAGCTTTCACATGGTACAGTTATCAGTGGTGTCAGTATACATTTAAATACCATGGTATTTATTAATGTATATACCATGCCATTGAATGATTACCATTTACATACATACATTTACACTTTTTTATAAAGTACTTAAAGGAATATCATAACACTTCCATGAAAAATGTCCATAAATCCTGTTAATACAAATACGCATTTACGTTTTGTTGTAAATTGCTTTTAGTTAAATTATGATGATTAACGCGTATGTTTTGATATTAATTATGCACAGTAATTGTATTGAAAAAGCGCTTAAAACCAAATGTGTGTCGTTTTCTAACCTGCTGGTGTTTGTATCCACAATCCAAATGTCATAGGATTTGTCACGAGAAACCAACTTGAAGCAGGAAGCAGGAAGAAATTTAAAATAAAAGTCCATCAGAATCAGAGGTGTGTACAAAATCAAAATAAAGGTCCCAAGAAATATGCGAAAATAATAGAATAAAACAAAACAAAAATTTAATTAAATGAAGTAAAATAAAGTGAATTCAGTTTGTGAGTATGAGTGAAGTATGCTGGTTACTGGTTAAAGTTAGTCAAAGCAAGGAATTATAAACAAACACAAATTAATTAAGGAAATTAACAATGTATGTGAACAACAAACAAACAACAAATAAAATAAAATACACATGTAGATGAATGTACGAGTTAAAGGGGTGGTAAGCTATAATGTCCTTTTCACAAGACGTAAAAAAAAGTATTTTATGTCCCCAGAGTGTTTATGTGAAGTTTTAGCCCAAAATATCCCACATACATTTTATATAGCATGTTAAAATCGTCACTTTTTGAGGGAAATCAAAAACGCAACATTTTTGTATGCAATCTGAATGTATCTAAAGATCTAAACGCAAAATGAGCTGCTGCCATAGACAGTGGCTGTTGCTCCCTGCACAGAGGGCGGAGCTACAACAGCTTGTGCGCGCGCACACACACACACACACACATGCACTGATTATTTCCAAAACTTTTAGCCTTTTAGTCAGACAAAGATGAGACTCAAGAAGAAGTGACAACATAGAATGCAACAGGACATTTCTGAATGGTTAGTGATGAATTTATGTAGCTGATATGTAGTTATCTTCACTGATTATAATAATATTCTGTCATAATATTCTATAAATCGCGTTCCCGGGGGCGGGGTTTATGTAAATTTTAGGGCTGTTGATGTCACTAACCCGGGTGGAATTCGTGTAGTCCCGTTTGTTGTAGTCCTTAAAAAGCAATTTCTTTAAACGAAAATATCTCCCTTTGCTTTGAACTTTGAGCATTGTGATTTTGCAGATGTTGTTTATGGCCAAACAAACAGCAACATTAGCCCACACACTAACTAAAGCTAGAAAAGTGAAATCATAATCAACCACCCCTTTAAAATAGGGAGGGTTTGTTTGGCTAGTATTGCATGTTTCATTATCTGGTTAATAACAGTAATGCTCAGAATCAGAATAATCTAAGCAGAACTTTGCTCACTGGTTGCTCATTTACAGCATAGGCCATACAGACACACACGCAGAGTCTCACACTCAGTGTGTGGTGATTATCTTAAGAGAGGAACAGTATTTCCATGAAAACAGATCTCACACACCGGCAAAGGTAAACAGTGCATGAAACAAAGGTAAAATTAAGTGTTCGTTTTATAGTACCCTACAGATTGTGAATATGGACACTCTGAAGCGGTGGATGAGGGACTGGAAGTATCCCACTTCTCTGTTATGCATCTATGGGTTCATCAGCACAGTAAAGCCTTTAGAGCCATTTCTCATTCCATTCCTCACTGGACCAGACAAGAACCTAACCATTGAGCAGGTATAGTACGCTAGTAGCCAAAGCAAAGTTTAATTATTAATGTTTTTGGATTTCAAAATCTAACTGCATGACTCATGTTGTTAAAGGGATAGTGCACAGCAGAAATTCAAATCTGAGATTCATCATTTATTCACTCTCACGTCGTTCCAAAACCTGTAGGACTTTCTTGCCTAAAAATGTCTAATAAGTGTTTTTTGTCCATACAGTCAATGGATGTTTTGAATCCCACTGATTTTAATTGTATGGACAAAAATAGTTAAAAAACATTCAAAATATCTTCGTTCATGTTCCACAGAAGAAAGAGAGTCACAGATTTAGAATGAGGGTAGGCTATACATAAATGACAGAAATATCATTTTTGGGTCAACTTTGCCTTTAATTGCAAAATTAATTCCAGAGAAAGCATAACCTTTTATGGTCAATTATTGTGATTCTGATATAGTTACCGAGTTAGATTTGTACAATAAAAGAGTATATACTGTTATAAAATGTGCAGTGGATAGAAATAATATATAATTAAATATAGAATAAAATAAAATTCTAAATTCTGTACACTGCTGTAAAATAGCGGATAGAAATAATATTCTATAAAAAATCTATATTTGACAAGTTGACATGGCATTTCAAGTAACAGAATTGTGACATTATATATTTATTTAAAAATTATAATTATGTTTATTTACATATTGTATATATCATTATTTGTAAAATAATATTATTTCCATTATATTTTGTCTTGTATTATATTCATAGTAATTCATTATAGGCTACAAGTGTTTTTTGTTGTTGTTGCTGGAATCAATTTGATTACTGATTAAGATTTGTGCCATAAATCTTGTTTGTTGTTAGTGTTAAGTAGCTGTGTTTTTTTCCTCCTCAAGGTAACCAATCAGATATTCCCAGTGTGGACGTACTCTTACCTGACAGTGCTGGTTCCTGTCTTCCTCCTCACTGATTGGCTGCGCTACAAACCCGTGGTTGTCTTCCAGTGTTTAGTCCTGTTTGCCACCACGGCTATGATACTGTGGTGTAATGGTGTAAGAGAGATGCAGGCTATGCAGTTTATATATGGAGTGGTGACGTCGTGTGACGTTGCGTACTTCTCGTACATCTACAGCATGGTGGAGTTGAAGCACTACCTGAAAGCCACCTCGTACTGCCGGACCGCACAGCTGCTGGGCTACACCGTGGGCTCAGTATTAGGCCAGGTCCTAGTCTCTTTTGAACTGATGTCCTACAAATACATTCTAGTGTTTACACTCGTTCTCAACGCCGTTGCGTTAATCACCTCCATTCTTCTCCCAATGCCTAAGACGAGCATGTTCTTCCACCAAAGGAGCAGAGCTAGTAGAGAGACTGATGGTGAAGGGCACGTTGAGACAGTTAAACATCTGGAACCCGAGGAAGGGTCCACGACACAGGTGGATCCTCAGAGCAATGACCAAAAAGATGCCGTTGAGGTGGATGGATCCAAACCGAAGCAGGAAATACTGGAAGGTTTCAATGATTGTGATAGTAGTGCAAAAAGTTCCAAGACAGGTACGTTAGGACTACTCAAATCTGCCATATTAGTAATATCACAACATGGCTAATAATGTGTCAGTGAAGCTAATAGAGAGCTGCAGGAATTAGTCCTAAAACCCAGAAATAAGATGCATTTTTGCACTTTCGGATCCATGGTCTCAAAGTCAATGGGTTTTTTGGTTAAATGCCTGACTTAAAGGATAATTCCGGTATTTAACACCTTGAGTCTATATTGTAGTTTGTTTTGGATGAACAAGAGTGGTGGACAACATTTTTTTGACAATGGTTCCTCTCTCGAGTTTTTGACTATAATAGAATTGGCCATGGACCCATTTAACATTGGAGTCAATGGGCATGTCCGAAAATGTCATTAAAACAGCCAATAATGTTCGTTTACAAAACTGTTAAACTCACCGAGTGGTTAGTGGTGTTCGTTGATGATTATAAACAATATATCGTCGCAATATATGATTCCAATCCGTTTATTTTGCTATAGTGGAACTATTTTTTCAGACACTTCACAACCGTGTAACTTCCGCTCAATTTTTGAATCTGAAGCGTTAGCACACTCCCGACCACTTGATGGCGATAACCGATGTTTATGTCTCGCGGGACACTCACTGTCACAGTCGAGTTCAACTTCATATTGCACTGGTCAGGGGTCACGTCTTTCAATATTTTCAAGGTTTTGTTTGTTTATTTCGCTTACTCTCCCGGAGCACAGTTGCTCTGCTCGCTAGCCTTATGAGAAACGGAAGCGAGCAAAAAGACTACATCGACCAAATGTAAACAGCCCCCTTTCCGTTTCCGGTAGCGCATTTATATTAACGAGCACTCAGTCCTTCAACAGAAATCAATGGGATTTTACAAAATGACGAATAAAACACGACAGAAACTGTATTTCGCAACACTTTTTGTTTCTGGAACATCAACTAACACCACTAACCACTCGGTGAGTTTAACAGTTTTGTAAACGAACATTATTGGCTGTTTTAATGACATTTTCGGACATGCCCATTGACTCCAATGTTAAATGGGTCCATGGCCAATTCTTTTATAGTCAAAAACTCGAGAGAGGAACCATTGTCAAAAAAATGTTGTCCACCACTCTTGTTCATCCAAAACAAACTACAATATAGACTCAATGTATTAAATACCGGAATTATCCTTTAATAAAATGACCTTGAAGTGTACTTATTTTTATGTAACGCAAAGCCGAAACATGCATGTATGAATCATTCACAATAAGATCAAGATGCATTTAGAAAATAGAAAGGGTGAATTTTTATTTCATGATTTTAAGGACTGCAAACTGCACATCTCTATAAAAGACAATAAACTGTCTTGCATTGGAAGCTGATTCCATAAAATGACTAAACTAAACAAATGCATATTAAACAGTTAAATGAATCCACATGATCTTAGTGGAGTTGTGATTGTCCTGATAATATCCCAGGTGGCTGTGGTGATGTTCTGCTCCGGTTGTGGAGGGATTTCCTGCAGTGTTTCTCCTCCCGTACGCTGATCATCTGGTCAGCGTGGTGGGCACTGTCTACCTGCGGCTACAACCAGACGGTGAACTACGTCCAGTCACTGTGGGAGCACGTGGAGCCGTCTAGTAACTTCACAGTCTACAATGGAGGAGTGGAGGCCCTCTCAAACCTTTTTGGTGAGTACAAGGGACATTTATACCTATACTTGTTATATATGAACTTAGATAAAGTTGAACTTTATTGTGATAGATTTTTCTTCCCTAATGTGACGTATATCTGAGTGAAACTGCTTCTCAAACAAGAAAAAACTGTAGGGGAGGGAGTGCCCTTTTTTAGTTGCGCTGGTTCCGGAAGTATTTTTTCCATTAATTTCTACAAAAGGGCCAACCAGCTATGAGGTGAATTATAACACTACAAATTTTGATTTGAAGCAAAAAGTCTTTGAAAAACGGACAAAAATACAAAGGTGCAAGTTTTTTATTTAATATTTTTAGGGGATTTTATGGCTGTATTTATAATCCATTTATTCACTTTTTGAGCATAGACCTGAAAATGTAATTTCCAACTTAAACTGTAGTAAATATTGAATGCTTTAGAGACTTAAGTTTGATCTGTTTTCAAAGATGACACTTGGCAGATTATTGCTGAAGTGAAAAAAGTTTTAAAAAGTGGACATTAAAAAAGTTACAGAAATGTACGTTTATTGTTCTGAAAAAAGTGCAAAAATACTATTTTCAATTTTTATATGAAATATATATTTTCAAAAACATGTTCTGCTCTGTGAGAAAATCAAAGCTATGAATCTAAACAAGTTGTGTTCAAAATTTGAGCCTGATATTTCAAAAAGTGTATTTTATTATTTGCGACAAATTTTTTCGGGACCATTTAACCTGTTCGAATCATGTCCATGATTTTTTTTGTGTGTTCAGTAAGTGCCAAAACCTTTACCAAGTTTCATACCATTCCGATATATTTTATTCTGATAAGATTTATTTGATATTATTTTTAAACATGTGAAAAAAACAAAGTGGGGTCACATTTTCGGCAAAATAACAGCATATATACTGTAAAGCGACGCTCACATTTAGTCAGTTTCAAAACAAACTGTTTTCTGTTGGACAGCGTGACAGATTCGCCTGACCATCTTGAACACAACCAAAATCTGCAAAACGTTTTCGCCCCCACGCAAAACTCCCGATCGCGTGGCACCGGTGTTGTGCCGAATTCTGACCTCCACCAAATTATTACCCAGTATTGGTAGGTTTATGATTAGTTGTGGGGGAGGGGTTAGGATTAGGCAATCAGGTACTGATTTCAACGAGGGGGGTAATAATTTGGCAGGGGGTCGAAATTCGGCACAACACCAGTGCTTTACTGTCCATGTCCATCCTCATCCCTGTCTGCTCTGCACCACAGGGGCCGCGGCGGCGTACGGGATCGGGTTCTCATCTGCAGACTGGTCTCGCTGGGGTGAGATGGCTCTGGGAGCGCTCTCTGCCCTGGAGGCCGGTGCTCTCTTCGCTATGGTCTTCAGCGCCAACATCTGGGTCTGCTACTGTGGCTACATCCTCTTTAAGAGCCTGTACATGCTGCTCATCACCATTGCCATGCAAGTCCTGTGCAAAATATGTGACTTAGGCCTATTATAAGCACCTGCTTACATACCCAGCTCAGATTATGTTTATTTCTTAGTAAGTTAAATGTTATCATGAACTAAATTTTGCTGAATATAATCTATCCCTGCTTCAAACTTATAGCATAATTATATGATAAACAGTCAGAAATGTGTACATTATCTTATCTGACCACTTGCCGTTTCACCTTAATTAGAGCAATGGTAAAGATTTTGGACCTGTAATGCTGATAGTCACATTTCCATGTTTTATTTACACAGTAGTATACCTTATATACAGTAGGCTAGATGCCATAAAAAAGTACATATTTCAAAAGGTTAAGATGGCAGAAAAATGCCTGGTAATGGTAGATTCAGATGTTTAATATAGTATAAATTTCCACAATTTCTCAAATAATGAAAAAAAATATTAGAGATTTCACTCATAAAGGGAAATGTATAGACAATTAAAATATGGTCTTAACTTTCAAGAATTTCCCAGGTCTGGAAATTACAATTATAAAATTCCCTAATATTTCGTTTTCATTGGCGGTGACAACTCAGTAAATTTCAAAAACTCAGAATGTTACTCATCACAGGGTTCCCTAATACATATCCATTATTTTTCCTGTCTCTCATTATAGGATAAGGATTTATACAGATTGCACTCGCACTAAACAACTTTAGCCAAGGATATACTACAGATATTTGAATTAAATATCACATTAAATCTTACAGGCCCGGAAACAGCAGGAAGAAAAGATAACACATCTACACTAAAATCCGCTCTCATCTCGCTGAATGCACAATCATGTCCATGTGCTCTGTGTCATAGGTTCCAGATAGCAGCGGGGTTGAACATGGAGCGCTACGCCCTTGTGTTCGGAGCCAACACCTTCTGTGCTCTGGTCCTCCAGACAATCATCACCTCTGTGGTGGTGGATAGCAGTGGGCTTGGTGTGGATATTGTCACACAGGTGAGGTTAAATCAAAATTATTTTAAATGGTAAACAACAGGATGACACAGATGTTACATTTCTTTTTGATACAAAACACTAGGGCTTTTCACACTGCGCTTAACCCCGGCTTAAGGAACGTTTCACATTTGTAATTCAGAAGCTGTTGTGCAGCGTGAAAGGTTGCGTTGTAAGGAGCCATTCACACTTGAAACGGAGGTCAGCGGAAAAAAAGAAAGAATAAAAAAAGCGTCAAGGTCTAGAAACAAGTTTTTTTAAAAGTGAACTAAGGGGTCCGTTTACACGACATCGTTTTCAGCTTAAAACTGAAAACTTTTTATGCGTTTTGGCCATTTATTTACACGACAACTGTGTTGTGGGGGCCTGCAAGTCTTACGATACCGTTATTGTCTCCCTGTAAACGGAGAAACAAAAACGCGTATTTGTGAAAACGGTGATGTCATGCGCATGTGTATTATGTGTTCAGTCTATAGGTGCTTAGTGTTCCTTTAAAAAGTGACATCGCCACCTACTGGCCTGGCAGCAGAATACATAGTTTTTAGTCATTTTCGTGGATCCGTGTGTTGTCGCCTGTATGCGAAAAATACAAAGTAAAAACGTTTCTGTTTTCAGTACATCGTTGTCGTGTAAACGTATCCTAATTTAAACAACCAATCACCAGCTTCATGTGCTTTGGACAGTCACGAAAACACGATATGTATATCAACAGCCGATTTAGCATTTGATAGGAAAAGCATCAAACTCTGTCAAATGGAGTATAGAAGATACGGTTTCATTCTTGACTTTGAGAAGTCCATTCAGAAAAAAAAAAAAAAAAAAAAAAAAGAGTACAGTCGGCAATGTGTAATATGAGGATGCGCAATGCTAGAGTATATATGTAGCCTACATAATTTTTTTTTTAACTTAAACAGGACGCATGTGGCATTCGTCCAATCAATGACCCTGATAACGCAGATATGCAAATAAGAACATAAACCCAGTGTTTATGAACGAACAGTGTGATATAAATACCTGTAATTAATTGGTAACCCCGGGTAAATAATGAATGTGAAACTACAAAACGAAACCGTGACAAAACAGTGATTGCATTCAAACTGTTGTCGTGTTACTTGTCTTACAGTTTACCATCTACGGGGGATATTTTTCGGTTATTGCAATCGTTTTCTTCTTGAGGGGTTTGTATACTACAGTGTGCCGAAAACCTGAGATGGAAACACAGAGAGAGACTCCAGAAGAAACTTTTAAGGCAGAAGATGATGCTCAAATCATCACTGGGACAAAATTCTGAACACAAGGAACAGGAAGTACAAGAGGTTTAAGCCATCACACTTGATTCATTATGAACAAACTGAAGGAAAGCATAAAAATATACTTTTTTTTTTTTTTTTTAGGTAAAATTCATTTTAATATATATTGTATATATATTTATTTATATATATATACATATACACACATTAACTTAGATTTCTGTAACATAAGTGGTCTTGATTCAGAGTCTCAGGAGTTCTCATTACTCCTCATAATGGAAAAAACAATCTTTTTTGCCTCAGAAACTCCAAAAAGCACAAAAAGGCGATGTCAAAAAGGGATTCCACATTCTTGCTTAATGTTATTCACAGCATGGCGGACGTCAACGCCGTATATATGCAGCATATGTGTGTGTACATGTGTGTATGTGTTAAAGATACAAATACTGATATGCACAAAGATCTAAAATGTAGCAATTTCTATGAAAGAATTATGTACAGAATTGCAGCATTAACATGAACAGGAGGTTTGCAATAACTTAGTTATCCGCCACGTCGTGCAGATGATTTCCAGGCCAGTTAACAGGAATGACAAGAGGAGCACAGTAAAAAAAGCTCCTTATCTCCAGACAACGCTGCATAATGTTTTGCCATAGACAGGATCATGTATTTATTGTTTTGCTGTTTTTTTTTTTTTTTTCAAACTTAAAATTCAATAAAAAATTTGTTAAGAAATTGATGTTTTTTTAAAGCTACTTGCAGAACAAAACAGTGCAAGAGGTGCGAACGAGTCGCAGGTCGCCCGCTGGAGGACAAGAGTGCTATAAGAAGGGGTTTGTGGATGAGCCTCCGGCAGGAAACTGTGCTGCTGGCGCCCCTGCCTGGAAGACAACACATCAACAAAAACCAAGCTTTGAGTTTACTTCAAAGTAACATTCTTTTGTAAAAGAATACAGAATGGACAAAAATTAGAGACTTAAAATAACATTTGGAATCAAGTGTAGACTTAAAATGATTAATTACAATGTATAACAATTAATTAATTATAAATGTATAACAATTATAAATTAATAAATGTAACTTCAAAATAATGTTTTTTTTTGGTAAAATAAAGAAATAATTAAAGACTCAAATAAACATTAGGAATTAAATGTAGATTTAATAAAATATTATATATTATAAAATAAATAAACACATAAAAATATTAAAAGATTAAATGTAATGTAAAATATGTTTAATTTAAAAAATTTTTTTTTAAAAGATTAAGATTAAATGTACACTTATAATTAATAATTTATATATTATAATTATATATTTTAATTCATTATTAATTCATTCTAAATAAGAGATATTAGCTTCAAAATAAAAAATATTTTGTAAAATAAATGAATAACGAGACTCGTTTTTAGATTTAAACGAAAATAAATAAGCAAAAAGAAAAGAAAAATTTGAGACAAATGACCATTTGGAATGAAATGTAGATTTAAAATGTCTAAATTATTAATTACAATAGTAATAATTATGATAATTATGAATAAATTCTAAATAAAATACTTAGCTTCAAAATTTACATTTTAAATGTAAAATTTGTAAAATAAATAGACTCAACAATATTGTATTATTAACAATATTGTATTAAAATGTATTATTAACATTTGGAATGAAATGTAGACTTTATAAAAAATATAATTATAATACATTATTGATAGAAAAAAGAAAAGAAATAAAACATTGCAATCTTGCAAAAAATTGTTCTTTAACTCACCAGGAAGGGATTGTTGGTTACTCCAGGTGCCGTCATGTTCTGTCCAAATGGAGCGACCTTACCCTGACCAAACGCAGCAAAACCTAACAAAACAAATATGTGACTACAAAAAAATGTGAACATGTGAAAATCTTTATAACTGAAGTACGGCTGAGACATTCTACAAAAAGCAGCATGATGATGGACTGAACTGTAAAGCCCCTACCGTTGTGTTGTTGGGGATACGCGTGCGGCTGGGTGTACGGCTGTCCAGGAAACGCTTGCTGGAAGTTTCCACTGAAGCTGGTGGGAAGGTTGTATGCAGCAGCGTTTCCGAAACCAGTGGGCATGCTCATGGACGGCGGACCGAAAGAGGCTACGGGACACAAAGAGTCTCAGTTTGACTTGCATACACACATGTGACTTTCAATTTTAGCCAATCTGTGAGATGCACTGACATCATGTTTGCAGTTCAACTTCACTGGAAAAAAAATCTTTAAATAACAGCTAAACTGTAAATTAACCTAATATTATTTACCAGTGGATTTGAAATGGAAAAAACATACAAACTAAATTAAGACACAGAGCTTAATGTTTTTTTACAACTCTCCACTCCGAAAAGTGAAATGTTTAAGAGGCAGATTTAATTTTAAATTTAGAAGAGCAATCTCAAGTGACATGATGAATCATACAAAATAAGGACAGTGAATAGGGTCATGTTGACTATTTTTGTCCTGAGTACAGAAATCTGTGGCGCTAAATCGGTAGAGCAGATGACAAAACATGACTAAAGCACTACAGCAGAAGAAGGAAAGAAACAACACACAGCCCTCAGAGAAGAACAACCAACCGTTTATAATATATCAACATATACAAAGTTGAAATTGATCAAAAGTGACAGGATCATGTGACACTGAAGCCTGGACACTGTAAAACATGACAGCTCTGGCATCGTTTGTTTTCAGATGCCACTTGGTTTGATATTTTGTATCTAATGAAATATTAATAAAAAACATTTTTGTATATGCATTTGGTTCATTTTCTGTGACAGCTGAAGACATGGGATATCAATGCAAAGGATAATAAGACAATACATTATCTGGGGTTCATCCACCTCAGACAACACAAGCACACCTTTCTTTAATGGGGTCAGAAGGTCAGGATGACCACAGAATTGTGGTCAGTGATGTTTATATTATCCTGCTAGTCTATGTCAAGGCTAAGCCCCAGAAAAGGAAGAGAAATAAGGGAGAGAAAGAGAGAGATGGACATACCAAAGTGAGCCGCAGGGTAAGCCTGACCCTGCAGGGGTCCTATCATGTCTGAACAGCATGTCGAGAACACAGCCAAACAAAACCATCAGTCGCAGCGCACTTGCTTTTTTGTTTTCTCATTTTTGGCCTATATAAAAAAACTCTCCTCCTTATTCACATTTAAATGAAGCCTTTCCTTTCTGCCTTTTTTTCTTTCTCTCTCTGGAACACGAACACACACACACGAACACACACACACACACTCAACATTTATCCGCCGCAGGGATATAGAAATCTCTGCAGCTCTTCTGCGGTGCCTTTGTATCTCGCGTGTGAGAGCGATCTCAAGCTGTTAGCTCCTAGCATGGAGACTGGGCGTATCTGACCCACTTAAAAATCTTCACAAAGCCCTCTGGTGTGTTAAATAAATAATGAGACACAAAACAAGAGCCGCTTCTCGTGTCTTTAACTCTTCGAAACCGAGGACAAAGCCTGCTGTGAATTCATAGAAGATTTCCTGCGAATAAACGCCGGGGTTTGACCGATCGACTTATTTAAACTCAGGTACATGTAAGCTACGCCTATACCTGCTGTGGCTACGCCCACTCCTGGTGCTGCTCCTCTCCCATTGGTCTGAAATGGGTTAGTGGCCTGCGGAGCCCCGGGAGCGACGAATGGATTCGTCGAAGGCCCTGTTAGAAAACGCAGTCGAGATGTAGGAGATGCGATGGAGGCGGCAGAATGGAAATCTCCGATAGATCTGAAAGACGTTTACCTGCAAAACCCTGAAGCATGCTGGGTAAACCCTGTTGTGCTTGAGCCGGAGCAACAGCTGTAGAGGATCCAAACATAGACCTGAATGAGAGAAAGTGTTCAGCACGACCGAGAAAAAGACGATGAGAGGAAAAGAGACGTCTCTTTATAGTCTCACCCTTGCGCTGTGGTGGCAGTGTTGTAGCCGCTCACGTTTGGCGCTGAGGTGCCAAAGACCGTGTTCAGTTCAGCTAGAGCAGCGTAGCGGTCGCCGCCAAACAGAGCAGCCTGTGGAGGGGGCGGACCCACACCTGCCGATGGAGGGGCCGAGCTCGTACCTGTGGAGGGAGACAGAAATTGTTATTTTTAAACCCCAGCACAGGACTCTAATACATTATCTGGAAAGTTGTGCATTTCAAATATTTAGAGAAATGAGTAATGCTCAAAAAAATTTAATATCAAGCCTAGATAGAGATGAGCTGTAAAGAGTGTGTGAAAATGCACCTTGTTCAGGTTTGGTGCCGAACACGTTGTCAAGGTTGGCCAGGGCTGCGTATCGGTCCGCAGGGACACTGACTGCTTCCACAGAGTTACTCTGGGTGGAGCTAAACGAGGCAAAATCAGCACTGCACGATTTGGGGAAGTTATCGAAGTTGGCAAAGTTGGGATTAGCTAGTCCTGATGAGCTACCTGATGAGGAAGGAAAAGAAAAGATGAGCAACAGAGCGAGAGAAAAGATTAAAGGACAATGATTCCTCTAAGTTTTGTTGTTGTGGAGCAACAACGCAGTAGAAAAGTCCATTTCACACGTTTTGTTTTGGGCAGACCCTGTTTTTATTTTTACAGAACAGGAAACTCAGCTAAAAACACGGAACCCCCAAAAATGTATTAATTATTTACACAATAATAATTTAAGTATGAATAATAATATATAAATATAGCTGCAAGCAGCAATTATCGGGGCCAAGCTCAAATAACACGATAAGTCATGCCACCATGGCTGGGAGTGTCAGACCAACTACAACAATGAGCAATTAAAGACATTTTAAGATGATTTTAGGCAAAATGCCTGAAAAATCATAAATACAGTCACTAGATTTTTGATTTGATGGTTTATTACTTTCGACCAATAGGTGGCACTGTGACCAGTTTGATGTTGTGTGGTCAGAGTAAGGCGACAAAGACACATTGACACATTTTTGGTGTCAACATGGCAAAGCGTTGCAGAGATACAGCCTCAGAGTCATTTTGGCTTCATGCCTCAACTTTGTTGCTGCAGTATACAAAAACTATAACTTTTTGTCAGCACAGTCTGAAGACAATCTGACTAGAATTTGGTGAAAATTGGGCACGGTCTAGGAGGACTTTAAAAAAAAGTAGGTTTTGAAAGAAAATCAAAATGGCAGACATGAAGTTCAGCCTACTATAGCAAAATTGGTATGTCCCAAGGAATCTATATCTAAGACCAGGTCATTATAATAGGCTAATTTATTCAAAAGTTATTAGCATTTTTGGAAATTTCGTTATAATTTTTGACCAAAAGGAGGTGCTGCCCCGAAACTTTCTGAGTACTGTCAGGGCATGGTGCCGAAGACACACACCGATTTTTGCAACGATACACCAATGTGTTCATAAAATATAGCATTTTATGACAAAATACAAAATGGCCAATATGTGATACTCGAAATACTGCACCGTTTTGTGACTTTTGGACAAACTGTTCAGAAGTTATAAACAAAAAGATAAATTTTTCATATCTCCTGACCCATAGGTGGCACTGTGTCGAAATGGTGCAGTTGGCCTCAGGTCATGGTTGCCATAACACACATTATGTGTGGTCAGAATTCGCTAAAGCGTTGCGGAAATATAGCCTCACGTTCATTTTGGCGTTCTCTTCTGAAATCGTTTGCAAGTTATTCGAGAACGGTTTGACGAATCAACTTGAATTCCATACCTTTTGTCGGCATAGAAGATGATCTGTTCCAATTTTCATGAATATCGAAGTAACGGCCTAGGGTCTAGTTCGGATGAAAAAATTATTTTGTTTCTAGCCCTTACGGTTCAAAAGTTATTAGCATAAATGTAATGTGAGTGAAAATTTGGACAGTTGGTGGCGCTAGACTAGAGGGATTGAGTTCAAGACTCCAAATTTGCCATGGTGACAGTTCAGACTGTCTTGGGCTCAAGAGTGGAAGAAGAAGAAACGGAAGAATAATAAGAACACTCACGGAGACAATAAGCTGCCTACCTTCGGTGCTTGGCCCCTAATAATCATAATTACATAAATAATTATAAAATTTGCTCTAAAAAATATTCTATTGAATTATTAACATAATTTTTATATTTTTCATATTATGTAATTCAGTTTATTTGTGATGCAGCCTGGAATTAAACCACACCATGTTTGTTCGTTGGCCCTTTTTTCTCCAATCTGTCACCTGATGGAGTTTGGGTTCCTTGCAACTGTCGACTCTGGCTTGCTTAGTTTATATTCTTTAATTCAATTTATATTACATTAATTTAAAAAATATAAATATGATGTTTATTTTAATATTAAAATCATAACAAAATATAAAGACTTGTTTTGTCTTTTGTCTCAAATCTCAACTGTTTTGTATGAGCTGAATGTGACCCAAAACTTTCAAATTCAAGACATTTTCGCTACACGGGTCAGCTTTATCCGCGCTATTCCGTCTACACAGGAGCAACAACAGAAACACAGCTTAGAGGAAACATTGACTAAGAGGAGAATTCCTGAGGAGCTATATAAGGAAAATCGGATTTCATTCACACCACTGCATGATAGTGTCAGGAAAACCACTTCAACAACAGAGTGTGTGTACAAGACACACACACACACAAGCTGTGACTTACTGTGCATGGCCAGTGGAGGCAGCGATGAGGTAAACTCGCCCACACTGCGACTAAATGGGAGACTGTTGTACACTGACGTACGCACAGGAAATGAGTGAATGACAGCATAGGTATGAAAAGCAGGAAAGAAAAAAGTAAAAGTAATAGAAATTATTAAAAGTTTGGGTACATTTTAATGTTGAAAGGAGACTAATGCTGACACGGGCTGCATTTATTTGATCAAATACAGTAATATTATGACATTTTTTGCCATTTAAAATAACTTTTGTATTATAATATATTTTAAAGTGATGGCAGAGCTTCAGTGTCACATGATCCATCAGAAATCATTCTAATATGCTGATTTGATGCCCAAAATCTTACTTTTGATCATTTGATGAACAGAAAGTTCAAAAGAACAGCATTTATTTGAAATATAAATCTTATGTGACATTACAAATGTCTTTACTGTCATATTTTGATCAATTTAATGCTTTCCTGCTGAACAAAACAGAACTTAAAAACAGAAGAAAAATAAGCCAAGCTGAAAGTGAGGAACTGAAATGACAGAATAATAATAATAATAATTAAAAAAAAATTTATTAGAGAGAATTAAATGTATAATTAAAACAACACTGATAAAAAGAAGGAATGGTTGAGAAGCGACAATGTAATCAGCAATGAAAAAAAAAGAAAGAAACAGAAATGTGATTTTGAAAGTCGTTCTAAGTTAACAGCACAACTTGGGCGAGGAGTCATTTGTTAGAGGCAGGCTTGCGGTGAAAGCATGTTCATATGCCTGGCTGTGAGCTTGTGTTATACCTGGTTGTGTGGGCTGAAATGAGTCCTGTGGCGCTGATGGAAACGCTGCTGTGGTTGGAGCAGCAGAACATTTGAACGCATCAAAATTGGCAAAGTCTGCATTAGCATTAGCATTCGCATTCTGCGCTGTTGGGGTCCACCACAAACAAACAAACACACACAAACAGAAAATGGGATGAGGAATAACAGAGAAACAGGAATGAAACTATGGGATGAACGTGTCCAGTGTTTAGGTCAATTAAGTTTCTTTGTCAGTCAGGGAATCTCAAAAAATCTATTCATTTTCACATTTTCAGTTAAAATATAATCTTGTAAATTTGACTGACTTAAACACTGGTGGTTGCATATGAAGACATTAAACACACTGATGTAAAGTGGAATGATACAATGTTGAATCACACAAACTTGCTAAAACAAACCCACTAACACATGACATAAAGAAATTACATGAAATGAACAGAAAACCTCTACCCAGAAGCACTGGCTCAAAATCCAGCCATACAGACCTCTGGACCTGGTTACTGGCATTAACTGATAAAACTTAAGACCAGTACTCTCAAGAGACGCCAGTAAGGATTAGTGGTTTTATGGTTTTTGTGGCCGTGGCAACACTGTCAATAAGTCTAGTACAGCATGATGGGAAACCAGACCACATCCCTCTAAGAGTTGTCTTGAACCTTAAAGTACAGCTTTTTTAATGGATGGTTTGTTGTAGCGTGAGTTTGTTCTTACCTGAATGACTGTTGAAATGTGCAAAGTTGGCAAAGTTTGCGTTGCCTGTGGACTGCGAATGCGGACCTGCAAAAATGTCGCCACCCAGTTCGCTAAGCAGATCGAACTTCCTGTCCTGATACTGTTGCTGGGCCAGCTGAGCGCGTGACACAACCGGAGACTGAGAGGGGGAAATAAGACCAGAAACTCATATTAAGAAAGTAATGATCAAATACAATTTGGGGTCGGTAAGGTTTTTAAATAAGTTTCTTATGCTCACTAAAGCTGCATTTATTTGATCGAAAATACAGTAAAACAGTAATATTGTGAAGTACTATAAACAATTTATATAATTGTTTTCTACTTTAATATATTTGTACATTTTATTTATTCCTGTGCTGCAAAGTTGAATTTTCAGCGTCATTACTCCAGTCTTCAGTGTCACATGATCCTTCAGAAATCATTCTAATATTCAGATTTATTATTATCATCAATGATGAAAACTGTTTGCTGCTGAATATTGTTTGTGGAAACCGTGATACTTTCTGTCAGGTTTCTTTGTTGAATCGAAAGTTCAAAAGAATAGCATTTATTTAAATTATAAATCTTTTGTAATCATCAATTTTAGATCCGAACCGCGGTGCGTTTGCATTGTGAAACAGCAGCTGTTTAGCCTCGTTGCTCGTTTACCCTTTAACAGCGACGCAAGAGAAGGCGGAACAATGCATAGAGTTGCTCACCTCACCTCGCTTTTACATTTTGTTTTTTGAACCATTTGGTTTTGATTTCAAATGGCACTTGCATCTTTCTACTGCGAAAATACTGCAAATGTTCAAAAGAATGCAGGAGTCCATTTTTGCTGAAGGCGAGCAGAAATGAGACATGTATTCTCTGGACAGTATTCTCTCTGCTTGCAGTGCATCAGTCACGCTTATCAGGGAAGTGAGTGAGAACACACACAAACACACAGATTTATCGAATCATACGTCATCAAGAGGTTCACTTGCGCAATTTAGTACGACTGCATTCATGTCAGCAGTGAGCCGTACCGGAGTTCACACGAACCGAACTCCAGACCACCCTTTTCATGCGGACTTGGGTAGGTTTGAGTTTTCCGCATCCGAGTACGGAAAACAGCGCTTACATTATACAATGATGTGCATTATACAAATAGATGTGCACCAAACGCATTGTGTTACCTGGCTGGGTGTGTTTTTGCTGAAGTGTAAACTGGGTACTGATTCCTCCAGTAATGTTTTGAGAGGTCGGACCTCTGGAGTGCTGCTGGTGCTGCTGGCAGACGAACCAGAGATAGACGCATGAACCGACGCCACAGTCTTAGCCTGCTCTGGAGGAACATACCTGAGAGGAAGACATTTAAATGAGCAGAGCACACATACACCATGATGTGTTTATTTTAGCTTTATGACACCAAGAAAAATATTGGCCTATGCAAATACAATCTTAAAAACACTGGGAAAGTTTAAGATGACTTAATGTATTTGGTATGCACTATGCAGTCATATAAGTGGGATAATATATTTTGCAGTAATGATGACTGACTGTACATGATACCTCAATTAAATATCAAACATAATATCAAACATTTCAGTCTGTGCTCTTCCTCACCATCGCTTCTTTTCGTATTTGTCCTGAAGAAACTCTTTGACTTTCTGAGGTTCTCTGAAGTCTGGGATGGCCACGTTTCTGTCGTCATAAAGGCCGAGCCATATCGGTTTACATGCCTGCATATGCATACACACATGAAGAGAGAAAAAGATCATCAGTCATTCAAGTGACAAATATACCATAAACATGTAAAACAGAGATTCATCCATGTCAAAAAACATGAAAAAGACTCGGTCCCATTAATTCTCCGTTTATTAGGGAGAAGACAGACAAACAGAAAGATTCTTCAGTATCTCTTTCTCACTGCCTCACATGTGTGAACAACAATGCAGGCATTCATACTAAGGAAAGTCTTGCTTTGAATACATGCACTCACTCACACACATTCTCAAGAAAGAAACAAATATCTTAAGTGACATTTGAAAAAAAACATTTAAATAAACTCTTGGGAGTCAAATGCACACATACTTAGATATCGCAACTGATAAATTAATAGGCAAAGCATAAGGCCGGAAATGCTGTGTGTGTGTGTGTGTGTGTGTGTGTGTGTGTGTAAAGCCTTTCACAGAAGTGAAGACACAGCATCCATTTAGATATAATCAATGCAGACACACATTTGTAAACACACACACACACACACACACACACCCTTAAAAAACAGTGGTTGCAGCTTATTAATTATGTATAGCAACAGCAGAGTGAAGACACATTATCACTTGAGTCTGATGAGAAGCCCTACAGACACTGAAGTTTTCTATGACCCTCAAAAATGTATGTAGTTTGTATGAACTCGTTGTGCTGGTCCAAGAGAGGCCGGGTTAGGTTCATCCATGAGATTAAAGCTAAAACTGACCCAGGAATCAGTGCATCTGCCTTTAACGCTTCAGAAAGGCATACTAACTAAACTGACCACTGCGAAGTACACACTATGTACTGAATACTATCAAAAATAGCATTTTTGTGAAAAGCTTTTTATTGTAATATTAGGGATCAATAAACTGACAATTACTTTCATGTTTTTGCCAATAATCAATAAATGGTCAAACTTCTGACAAAACAAAAAGTAAATAAATAAAGTTTTTTTTTTATGCACAGAAAAATGCTATAAGTGAATTTAGGCATCACAATTGTAATATACAATATGAATAATGAATATTAATTTTGAGATTGACTGAAGATTACATTTAACAATTGTTATTAAATTATAAGTGTTTTTAAATACCTTTAAGTCAGTGTTAGATGACAGAAAAGGTAATCTAAACGTAAAAATAGAAGAACATGTGCAACATTAAATATCCAATATGATATATTACAAAAGAACAAAAATGCAATATCAGCCGATAAACAAGGTACACACGCACACATATATTATATATATATATTGACTGGAGTGATGATGCTGAAAATTACATGAAAATAATATAAATTACATTTTAAAATATATTAAAATAGAAAAAAGGTATTTAAATTGTAATATTTCACAATATAACTATTATTTTTTGTTCAAATAAATGCAACCTTGGTGATCATGAGATACAAACATGAGATTTAAAAAAAACACAATATTTCGTACCAAAGTGTCCATTTACACTAAGTGTAAACTTTGACGCGATCTGCCTTTTGCCAAACTCGCTCTTCTTCCTTTTGCCATCACTTATCAGATTGGAAAGGCATTTATTTTCAATAAAAATTAAGAAAATATTTGAAAAGTGGAAATAAAGTGTATAACGTGCGTTTAATAATAAAGTGTTTATTGGATAGGGGCAGGAAGGGCATACTGTTCCAATAAGGTGGCATCAATTTAATAATTGTAATAAATATAATCATTTACTCCATGTTATTATTGCATCCTGTTAAAGTAAAACAATACTGGGGTGAAAATAGTATATGCCACTACTTATAAGTATACATACATAGCATCTAATTGCACTTATTGCAAAGAACTGCTACTTTTTTATAGTGTAAATAGAATATATTGCTATTGCTGCAGCCTATTTCTTACTGACCCCAACATTTTGAATGGTAGAATTTCTTGCGTTTGTGCAAAAAGGCAGCGTGTGCACTCAAATGCATCTGTCACTTAGTAAGCCAGACAAATTACTGAAGATCTGCCAACTTCAACAGTTTGCGTGACATGCCCTCACCATCGAAAACCAAATCAGAAGTTCAGGCTGACAGATGCGGTGAGACTTTAATACAGCAAACCCACTGTCTGATCAGACTGGTTCGAATTGGACCCACAAAAAACAACTTCATAAAACAAAAAGTGTGCACACGCATGCACAAATCATCCTGAAGTTCATCATGGTTTAAATGGGAGATTAAAGCGTGTGCGTAACGAGACACAGAGCGCTCAAATAAGAGTCTCCTCGGCACGCAACTTCATTTCCAGCTCATCCTCGTTAATCAGGCCTCAGGAGACCTGGGAAAAATCCCAGGAATGTTGAGAAAAGGAAGGGGGAGATGAAAAGTGGTCCAATCTTTGTGGTTCAGAGAAACACAGACTTATATACACACACACATACATCTACATATTTATAGGACTACTCTATTTTTAGAATAACTGTCTCATAATTGTATTGATATAAGGGCGTTTTCAAGAAGAAAAGACATTCCAGAAATTCCCGTCATTTATCGTATCACAAACATACGACTGTGACCTCCTCGTAAATCATTGACTCAGTGGCGTCCAGATATCAGCACAAACAGTCCACAGAGATGACGACACACACACCGTGTCAATAAAAACATCACTGCACTTTGACTATGCCATCATCAATTACCTCATTTCCGTGCTTCTGTAGAAATTCAATTTCCTGTAGCGTGAAAGTCGTCATGGAAATGGACTTCACTCTGTGGGGGGGATTCAGGCCTCGTCTAAAGGGGAGAGGGAAAGAGGGTGACAGATTAATTAAATAAAAGGAAAGTGTTGCAAATCTCCTGTAGTGCGAGTTAGATTTTCTGCTCCCTTTCACTGTAACTCTTCATTACAAACCTGCATATTACACACAGATCTAGGACAAGGACAAACTCAGACTGCTCGGCACCTCGCCAGGTCTGTGTGCGGAGAGAACGAGAGCGCACGGGTGTATGAGGGGGTGGAAGAGACTGATAGTGTAGAGAGAGTGGTGAGCTAATAATGCTGCCTTCAAATCACATCGGGATGAGCGAGCGGACATAAACGGCACTGGGATGTTGTAACGCACTGTAGGAAACTCCGTTATCTTTGAATTTTTTACTTTGAGTTGGCGGAATGTTAATTAAAAAATAAAATAAAATAAAAAGACAGAAACTAATCGACATGGGTTAGCCTATAACTACGTTTTTATTGTTATTTTGTTTGCAAGTATTTTGTGTCGGCTACTACTACAATGCACATTTAGTCATTTAATGAGTCGAAGGCTTTCCCGTCATACTTTGTAGCAGAACTAGAATGATAAAATACATAAATCATTAATTACACACCCAAGGCCTTGTTAATGAAACCCAAATTTGTGTCAATATTTCATAAAATCTTCCTTTTGTAAACAGTCCCATTGTAATGAATGCATTAACTAGAATAGAAGGATGGTTTACAAATGAATTATGAAATTAGTTAAGCTCCTTTATTGGTGAAAAACATCCATAAAGTCATCTTTAGCTTTTCATTTTATTGTAACGGCTAAAAAAAAGCTTCCTGTTCTTTTTTGCCAGCAATATTTAAAAGAGAGAAAACAGTAATGTAGAATACTCTTCAAAGGCTTGGGGTTGGTAAGAATTTTTTATTTGTTTTATTTGTACTTTTTCTGAAAGTCTCTTCTGCTCACCATGGCTGCATTTGTTTGATCAAAATACAGTTAAAACAGTATGACATATTTGTACAACTTAAAATAACTTAAAATAAGTATTTTCAGCATCATTCCTCCAGTCTTAAGTGTCTGTCACATGATCCTTCAGAATTTGTTCTAATATAAACGACTGATTTGCTGATCAAGCCATCAATGTTCTTATTATCAATGTTGAAAACAACAACAGTTGTTGTTGCTTTATATTTTTGTAAAAACTAGGGATGCATGATATATCGGTAGGATATTGGTATCAAATTATATATTCATTTTTAATGTTATCATTATCGGCCCGATAAGACAATTAGGCTGATATATTAAAGCCGATAAATATTTGATAATATCCTTCAGCTGAGAAACTTCAGATGCCATGATGGTTTTGAATTGCTTGAAATATAATTGGAATCACGTCCAAAAGGAAAATACAGTTAATTGCAATGTGCAGCACAAATCTGTCATTTAGGCTTATATATATATATATATATATATATATATATATATATATATATATATATATATATATATATATATATATATATATATATATATATATATGCCCAATGTTTCTCATTTAGGATGCGTTTGGTTAAGTTGATCAATTTCAAATGTCAATTTTCTTTCCACATAAAGAAGTTCACATAATGAGGAACTGAAGACAACAGAATGACCATCTGATGGTTCAATGCGTCTTTGAATCAGTCAGCGTCATGATGATCTTTGAACACTTGATCTCTGAATGCCCAAGAGCAATGTAAACATGTGTAAGGGCTGCCCATTAGAAAGCCTGTTTCCTTCCTGTATTTACCCTGTTATCGTTCTCAGATTTGCTCTCTAGGGATCAGTGTGTGTCTACTGGAGGACATGCTGCCTCTGATTCTCTTACGCATCCGTTTTGTTATTTCCACCCCCTGATCTCTTCCTTTCTCTTTCATCTAACGATGACATTTGCAGATAATAACTAACAGGAAGTTCATTTTGGTAGTTAAATGAAACGGTTCACCCAATACTGAAAATGAATGATTTCCTCTCTTTCGTGAAACACACTCATTTTCGGGTTGACTACTTCTTTAAGCAACACTCACATGCACCTGTTTCTATGCCAGTGGAATGGGAGGGAGCGTTTAGTACGTGTAAGTATGGAAAAGACATTTAAAGCTACTCTGCCGTCCCTCTGTGCTGAAACGGGTGACAGTTCATCTGACACCTGAGCTGCAACAGATGTTCAAAACAACATTCACACAAACGCACCCCCTCGAAACCCCCAAAAGGCAAATCCAAACACGCCAGCACAGCACTTCTGCTCTAACAATCGCCGCTTGTTTGCATGTGGTAATGCAAGTGCGCTGGTAAATTCCCAATTCTGGGGACGTCACCCGTAACTTCCTCTATTATTGTGTGTATCCTCTTATGGCGACATGAGGCATATAGTGATAAATTCTGAAGGGCATGAACAGAAAGGCCTTGGTAAGATTAGACCGGGTGCTGAATTATTCACACGATCTGCTGCGGGCCATTGGCACGGGGTTGGGATTCTGTAACCGTGTCCACCAAGAACCATTCGGCTTCAACAAACTTCCTCAAGCCGAACGTCTAACTTAAATTAAATTAAAATATGAAGTATGATTTTAGCTTACATCTTGATGCTTGGCTGTTTTGGCTTATTTTTAAACCCAGTTTTATTTTTAGTAATATAAGCCAACTTGCAGCCAACTTTGTGTTATTTTGTATATTTTTAAATGACTGTGGTGGCTCATACCGACTTAATTGTATTAACAAAAAATTGTTTGGGACTGCTATTTAATTACTAGCCTTACCCTATAGGCCTACTGTTTATCATCAGATTATTAGTCGTATTCGTACAATTTATGTGTATGTTAAGTAAAAGAAGAGGTGGAACGTGTGTGTCAACAATTGTTTTGTTTAGCTTTGTTTTGTTTTTTCAAACAAATGTATTGTAATATATAGGCTAGCCTATATATTAGGCTATAAATATATACTACAAAAGTGGGTCGCGGCTTGATGACCATAGGAAAATGTGGGTCCCATGGCCAAACCACTTGAGAGAACCACTGCCCTAATGGGCCCTGGGCCCCCTGATTGTGTAGCTCTCAAAACAAGGGTAAACTCAGTCCATTTTGTGTTCTATAGAAGAAAGAAAGGCATATAGGATTTGGTAACTTGACATGATGGAGATTAAATGATGACAGAATTGTAATTTTTTGATTGATGCTTTGCTGGTCATGGTCACAAGCTAAAATTGGCCAGTACACACAGAATACAAACAGAGAACCAAAACATATGCCTTATATTTAAAATCCACATTCACACCATTGTTAAAGTTGGCATGAAAAAGAAGTCTTTAAGAAACGGTAGTTTTTTCTCCCTATTGTGAGATATATCCGAGTGAAACCGCTTCACGAACAAGAACAAATGTAGAGGCCGGACTTGATTTTGTCCATCGCGAATTGATTGGATCATTCTGGTGTGCTACTGCAGTGCTGAGTGACAGGAAAAACACGTCACCCTCGCGCCAGTAAACACGTCATCAGAGAAGAGAAGTGGGTGCAAGAGAGAGAAGTGATTTTGATTCAATTACGACAGAGTAACATCCCTTGAACTTGTTGCCCTCAAATGGGATCAACCCCGAAGTGGGCGAACAGTCTCTTGTCATTCAGCCTGCATTATATAAAAAGGAGGTCCTCATTTCATCAGGCAAAAGGATGACACACTTCACCCTTGACATAGACAAGAGGCATCAGAGACTGGCCAAACACAAGAGCATCATTATGATGTCATCTTAGGGGCAGTGCTTGCAGAGACAGCTATCCGATAACACATGAATCACAGCCGGTCTTTGAGAAATTACACAAACAGATTTCCACCAAATCAACAGGACAACTGAACATTATTTGGATCAGGATTCAGGACACCACTAGATGGATTTACACCTACTGTGTGTGGGGCAGCATTGCCTAATGAGTGACCCTGACACACATACCCAGAGAAACACAGGCCTGATCCCACGTGTACTGGGTTACTGCATTTGTTCAGAGGGTTTTTATTTGACTAAAGTGCTGCCACACAAAAGCAGCATTCAAAAGAGAGCCAATGTTTTTGTTTTAATGTTTGAGATGGAAAGTTAGCAAACAGTGCCTAAGGCCAACACTTAACCTTTAAGAGTAGCGTGTGAGAAAGTAATTTCAGACGGTGGTGAGAAGCTCTGGCTTCAACTTCACACACCGGGTGAGCCTGCAGATGCCGCATCTGGTTTCAGTAATGAGAGTGTGAGATGCGCTTGTGCGATTGGTGGTTGTATTGTGGTTGTGTGTGTGTGTGTGATGATGCTCTGAGCAGGTGGATGATGGGCTCAGGGAAAATGGGTCAAAAACTGGGTGAGAGGCCAGTCTCCTCACAGTGATAATGTATGGCAGAAAGAGAGAAAGAGAAACATGTACGTTTGTGAGGTCTGTGAGTGTGTGGGTGTTTGCACAATAATTCAGTTCCTCTTAAGAAATCACTGCCAGATAAAGTGCTGAAACTTCCTCTGAACACATACATCAATGGAAGTCATCAACAAACCCACAAACACACACACACAATTTATATTTCAAATAAATGCTGTTATTTTGATTTGTTACACTGAAAATATAATTGTAAAATATTATGACAATTCAAAATTACTTTTCTATTTGAGTGTATTTTTAAAATACAGTTTTTACGGTTTTAAAAAATCTTACCGACCCCCAAACGTATGAAAAGCACAAACTACTCATCAGACCGCAACATTGCACAACTCACTTCGTATTAATCTTTACACATACTTTGCGTCATACTTAAAAAGAAAAATCTTTAGCCATGACATAATACAGAATGCCCTTGAGTGTTTTTATGAAACAATTACTGCTTAACATAAAAAAAGTTTTCAAAAGCTTATCATATAAAAAAAAAAACGTAAAAAAAATGAAAAGAAAGAAAAGCTTTCATAATTTTTTTTTATGAAGCAATGGTAAAAAGCTAAAGTTAAAGGAAATGTCACATGCCTAAACAATAGTATAAAGGAGTATGTGGGTGAGAGATAACTTGAGGAAGACAGAGGAACTGAGAGAGAGAGAGAGAGAGAGAGAGAGAGAGAGAGAGAGAGAGAGAGAGAGAGAGAGAGAGAGAGAGAGAGAGAGAGAGAGAGAGAGAGAGAGAGAGAGAGATCCACCCTGTGCTGGAATGGGCTAACCCAGTAACTGACCCCGTCATAAAACTGACAGGGAAATGTTTGCTGGTAGCTTGCCTTGACATCATCCAGTCTCTACTCAGGTAACACTCCTTAGATTTATAGAACAAAATCACAGTTCAATCAAGCGGTCAGCTGATATATGACTTTTCTCAATGATGCTGGTCCCTCCGGATATCTTGAGAGAAGGGTGATCTACACATTACACTGATAATATACAGTAGGCTATAGGGTGAATTCTGGTATATATAGTTTTTGTATTTAATTTACTGGAATTCCCCCTACGTTAAATAATGTAATGATGAGAAGAGAACAAACCACAATAAAATCTAGCCTATATCAAAGATTTCTATCCTACTGTGATTCGAATGTACCATCAAATTAAGTGAATATCTGAAAAGGGTGAGTGGAGCACTGGCCTTCTTACACACAACCACTGACAGGCTCTGAAGCGAGAGGACAATGTGTGCTTCCTGTCCTAATGTTTCCACTTCCTGTGCACATGCAGACCATGTGCTGCTGACGCAGCGAATACTTGACATACACTTCCTGTTTAAGAAACATACATGTTCACTCATACAGTCACATGTACAAGCCAGATAATGACCAGAGTGATTATAAATGCACAGATTAGAGAGTGCGATTAAAGTTCAGATCAGGTGAGAGGAAATGCAGCAAAATCTCTACATGATATTATCAATCATAAACACAGGCGGTACACAATGTGCTGAAGTACTTTAGGGTTAGGATATAGATTGTTTTCATATTATTATGGCAAATAACCTATGAATGGTCAATATAAAAATATTTTATTAAATTGTGTCGCAATAAAAACAAAATCAATCACTTTAATTATATTTAACAATATTATTAAATTAAGTGTTTTAAAGAGTATCTTAAGTGAGTGTTAGATACGTGTGTTAAATGTAAAAATAGGCATAAATTTGCATGCATATTTAATATCCCATATCGATTGATACATTACAATGCGACACCAAAATATAATGCATCCCTATAATTCCAAACAGAATGCAGTCAAAATCCTCATTCTGATTACCGTAACTCAAATAGCCTAAAGTTCAGCCCATTACTAAAGAGATTTGAAAAACACCCGGCGATTTCATTCAATAATAATTGCGTGGTGGATTATTTTGTAGGTGTACGGTACGGGTACGCACAGGAGAACTTCTCAAAAAATGGCAAAGTGAATTTGTTCTTAACCTCGTTTTAACATGAATGAATTTGGAGTATTTTAAAGGAGCGACAGCTTGTTAGTAATTTGCATAAAATACATCCAAACAATGTCCATAAAAGGGCTTTTCCACACACCCTTTCCATTTGTCACTCTCAGCAAACATGACGCACACACAGCAAGATCCTCGAGCAATGACAAGTGTGTACCATCCTCAAACACAATAAACACCTTTTATACAGACCCAGATTACAGACTGATTAGCAAGATCATATATGATGGAATATATTTAAGATCTATATTCATGTATAAAGTTCATCTTAACATAAGGCCACCAAGAGTATGTGATTTATGTCTTCACGTGGTTTCAGCTGTTTCTACATTTTTTCATTGATTTGTTCGTACAAACGTGAAACCGTTTGTACGCAGATTTCATGTACGGTTAGTGAATGAGACCCACTATGTACGAGCAGCATGGCAAAATCAGTGATTCAGGATTAAAACTGGGAATCGCTGGCACAGTTGTGAATCCGGGCAAGGCCGGAGGATCATCTCCCCATGCAAATGCCCTAATTAAAATCCAACACCTAATAGCTCATACATTAATAGCATGTTAATCATTCACTTTTCTACAACCCACACAGGGGAAATTGTGCATATTTTTTACTTTTGACAATCAGCTTAAATATAAGGTGCACTATGTAAATTGCTAAATGAAAAGATGGCATTAACAAATTAATTTGAAATAAAACTAAAACTGACATAATCTAAAGAATAATCCATATACTTCCATTTCCATATAATCCATATAAAAAAACTTCTCTAATTCTATAAGAACAGGGAAGTCCTCACTACAACCACAACTCCACACTACAACAATAACGAAAACGACAGAGGAACTACATCATTCGAATCACTTTCAGAACAATTATTTTTCCAGCTGATAAGCAAAAAAAAAAACAAAAAAAAAAAAACATTTACACCCAATCAGAATCGACCTGACAAAAAAAGATCTTGAGCATTTAAAGCATCAGACGACATAACTGCTGTGCGCGCTTTTAATTAACCGACCATTAACGTGCCATGGTGTGGATGCTAATATAGTTATTGTTTTTGGTGTGACTGAGCCTTAACAGGGATGTTTACTGTTGCACTGTCAGTCGTAGAAATGTTGCCAAAGATCGCAGATTGCTTGTAAGAAGACTCCCATGCTTTGGCGGTCTGACATCTGGTGTGCAAGCTCCAGTGAGGGAGCAGACGTCTCTCCGGTGAAGTTGAAGTCATTTAAAAGCTGGTGCTCAGAAAACAACCCAATTATCTCCTCTGATGGAGTTTACTAGGAGAGTCACCGTTCCTTCACACACATGCAATGGAGGAACAATACAAGACAATAAGGCCGCATTTACACTGCAGGTCTTGATGCCCAGTTCCGATTAGTTGACCATCCAATTTTTTTGATGACCAGGTTTACATCTTTTAAAAGTGACCCATATCCGATATCTGCATTTACACTATACACTTGGTAGGCGCACTGAAGCTTAGACCGAAAAAGGAAGCAAAAATGGCGCCATTTGGAATGGACGCAGACAAATTGGTAATACAGGCTTTTACTTTCCGCACCGTCTTCAAACAAGTGGCTAAATGAGACTACAGAGGTTGTTGGAGACATAAAACATCTTCACGCTGAACATGTAAACTCACTAGTCCCCTTTCATCGCCTCACTGCGTTTATAATCGCTCTCTTGAAACTATTCTAACTCAAACCTTCAGGGAATTTTTTTTTAAATAAAGCTTGAAAGAGTTTTCGAAAGCTTAGCGGTAATAACATTGAAGTCATGCATGCGACTTTGGTGTAGCCTAGTTCTTTACACCTTTACTTTGTAACTTTTTACTTCTGGCAATTGTATTTATGCTTCAAAAAGTTGTGTTCATTTGTGCCGATTATCTTGATAAACAAAATGTGTAAGAAAAGCCCCTTTCACACTGAGAATTGATCCTGGAAAATTGCCATAAAATTGCCAGAGTGCCCACTGCCTTGTGTGAACGCAAACACGTCCCAGGATTGAGTCCGGCATCAATCCCGGGATGGGGACCAGTCCCGGAACGAGCCCTGTGTGAAAAAGAAGGGCTGTGCCGTAGTGATGACGCTGAATCTTCATTCAGATCGAGCTCAATCGGATCGATTAAGAAGTTTACGTGAAGACTTTTCAGTCCGATTGAGCCATCAATCCAATTACTAATGGATTATTTGGTTGCATCATGTAAACGTAGCCAGTCAGTGTGAATAAACCAAAATGAAAAGATCCCGGGACACATTATCAGTGTATTTTCTGGAATCTCTGTGTAGGTGGCAAATCATTTGTTGGTCACACAGAGCTTATTTCCTGCAATAATCCTAAAGCCAATGGAAAATTCTTATTGGCTTTTTGTCGAGGGAACCAGTGTGATGCTTATTTCTAGGCTGGCCTACAAACATACATAATCCTTGCAGTACTCTGTTGTTGGTTTAGTAAGTTTAGTTTTTATTACTGACTATCAGCCTGATCCACCCAGCATAACCAACAGTCCTCACAGCTGTGCACAGGCTTGTTCAAATACACCTGATCCTGATCGCACTTCCAAGTGAACTAACATGATCCTCGGCCCTCTCCTCACTCCAGGACTCCAGAAGAGTTCAGCTAGAGTAGACCAACAAACTTGCTTTCGGATTTCTTTTATTTGCTCAATCGATCGCACTCATCTCATCCTCTCCTCTGCCTTTGGGAGAATTATTGACCGTTTCTTTGTGATTCTGCAGACAGGTCACTCAGAAGAGGAGTAGTGTATTCCAGAGATCTAGTATCTGGACAACAGGACAACATCAAACCACACTACAGCAAGAGCATTTATCAATAGCTTTTCTCAGGAACAGTGCCAATCTGTCAGACTGTTTGTTGCATTCCTCTCTGAAGTGCTTAAATGGAAGGCAGATGTTCTCATGGGAGTCGACGAGAGATCATTCTCAAACATCTTTCCACCTTTTGGGGGAGTAGCTCAAATGTAACTGTTAGGAGCTGACTATTGCAAGACTCTTCTAAAAATGCAAAGGCGTGAAAAGTCTAGTAAGAACGGTCTCCTCTTACTAGACTCCTCGTCCACTTCCTGGGAAAATAAACCCATTTTTACGCAAACCCGTGAGACCTTCCTCATGTTTCAGACATGACTGGTTCAGGCAAGTTTATGAGTCAAGAATGTATGAGATAATTCATCATCAGAAACAAGAGATGTGAAGGACTAACAACCAATTATTCAGATTCTTCATGAAGACATTTAGCTAATGAACAAGCACATTAGAAGTATAAATGCTTTAAAATAGACTAATCCATTCCGACAATCCATTTCAAATTCAGCGATCAAGGCGAATATGTTCAAAAATGGGAAAAAGTGGGTCAGTTTTCATCATATTCCAAACCAAGAATAAAATTGGGATTGAGTTACACAGCAGGAATAAACACATTTATTCACACCCAATATTGAGCCCAACAGATTACTGCACCACTGTGTCCATGAAAAAGCAACTGAATACATTTTATAATAATAATAATTAATTCTATAAACAAATTAAGACCATATAAATACTCTGACTGACTGCCATCATCATAAGTTCAATAGCATATAGACATAAAATAGGTGTATAGAGCAAAAAATATGTGGGTAATTTCATCTCAAGTTGTTCAAAAATTGTAAAAGGTAAAGCAACTTTGGACCACTTGAGATGCAAAAGGGTGATATTAATTCAGTAAACCATGACTGTCAGCTTCATAGATGCGAAAACCTCTAGAGACCACACCCATGAAGGAAGGTAGTCTGCTTATTTCCAATATTTACTTAAAAATTTAAGCAAATCTGCATTACTTACATGCAGGATCACTCTAGCAATTTGAATTAAAAAGGCATTATTTTAGGAAGCATTTCCAACTCTAATCCAAAATCCCCAGCATAGACGACTGTTACACAACAAGGATGAAATGCTGATACAGGACATAAGAGGTATTTATTCATCTATCTATCTATCTATCTATCTATCTATCTATCTATCTATCTATCTATCTATCTAACACACAGTCACTTTTAAATGCATCTTTCAATGAAGATTCTGCTAATTTAATGGCACATATCAGCATTCATTCCTGTGCCAATTTGACCCCATCAGCTAATGGGGAAGGATCGTTACATGGAAAAGGACTTCTTCCGTGTAAAGACTACGCAAGATGTCAACTTCAGATATCAAAAAGCATGCCGCAAACTGAGCAATCATGTTATCTACACCACCACCACATAGCCTACCCCCAAATATGATAATCCTGGTCTTTATTTATTTACATGTATAAATACTAATTATAGCCTATTCTGTGAAATATTAATATTATAAATATGCATACTTAAATGCATTAAATAAACGATTACAGTGTTCTATTTAATATTGCACTATTATAATACTGTTAATTAATTAATGTTAATAATTTTTCATCTATTTTAAATCAATTTTATATAGCCTACCGGTTTTCATTCAAAATTATTTATTTGTTTTTTAATTATTTTACATCTAACCATCTATCTATTAATGTATCATTACATTTTTCTTATAGTACCGGTACTCAATATAGTACTGTGCCGATAGAAGTATTATTAAAACAAAATTAACAACAAATTTATTTTAGATTATTATTTTTAATGTTTTCTCAAACTTTTCCACAGACCCTCCCTAGCACTCTTGATCTTCATATACAAGAGTATAAATTCAGCTTCATTTAGGGATTGTGAGTGTCAAGCCCAGCCCTCGCTATCAGGAGAGGAGTGCGCGCACACACACCCTTTGCCACATGTCACACAGTCACCGAGTGTCTCTGACTATCTCTTCCACATGCTGTCTAGAGGTTTATCTGACCTACAAGGGCCTCTCCTTACAGCTAGATAAGACAATGCAGGAGGACATATGAAAAGTCCAGTGATATGCCTACAGGTTACGCTGCCCAAGTTAGCTGGAGTATCAAGACAATAGACACTCATGATTTTACTACTGCATAATCCCAACCAGACAACCACCCAAACTACAATTCACCCACCCATCAAGCCTGGTTAGCTGACAGATAACCAACCCCCAAAAAGACAACAACCCACCCTTATTTACATATTAAAACCCCCTAAAGAAAAACATCTATGTTAATAGTTCAACAGCTGGGTTGAAATAATCGGTATCAAAACCTAGTGAGCTGCCTAACTAGACATGTTTTGTGGCTTCACAGGTTATGATGTCTAGGTAGGCAGCGCACTCGGTTTTGAGACACAGACGGGTGCGAAATAAAGAGGCTCGCAGACAGACAGACAGACACGGGAGGGTGGCTCACAGGATGCCTGAGCAGGACGTGCAGACGAACGAGCCCACGGTCATGTTGGCGTAGGTCGGGCCGCGCTGGTCGCAGTCGAAGCACTTTCGGTTGAGCGCCAAACTCGTCATTTCCCGCAGCATCTTCAGGTGTTTTTCCTCCTGCTTTCGCTTCGCGCTCGCTGCCATGGCCGGAGCCGTTAATATACCGTTGGTGAGTTAAAAAAAGAGCGTAATAAAAATCCAATACGTGTAAGGGTCCGGAGAAATAAGTCCGGCACTTCTATAAAAACAGATCACGAGGAAAGGTAACGTTAGGCGAGCCGGAGTTCTGCAGAAGGGCCTCACGTTTCACGAACAACGGGCGAAAAGCGCCGTAGTGATGAAGAGAGGAGGGTCCTGAAGCGCAGCTCTTTCTTTAACAGCCAGCCTGCCCACTCTACTTTCACTGCCGACGACCAGCCCTCCCACTCTGCATTCATTTCTATTGATTGATCCGTGCAGTTTAACACAACGGCCAACAGGGGGCGAGGACCAATAGTAAGTACTCAACGGATGAGAAACCAAAGGGCTGAGTGCTAAAACTACCCGTAAGACTTCCTATGCTGTGTAAATCTGTAAGGAAATATAATAAAGATACGTTTAACTATAGTTTTGCTCAATATATGTGTTTATAAGTTAGAATAAATATGTTGTTTTTGTGTAACAGTGTCAATCATTTGCCAAACCCGCTAGCACAGAGGCGAAAACTCTGGACAGGGAAAACGAGTGACCAATCACAGGCGCCACATAGGCTCACGTGACCCCAATCGAGCCCCGCCCATAATACTTCTCGAGTGCACGGTTCTCGAGCTTATTTAAATGTTCTTATTAATCCGCAGTGCCCTCTAGAGGACGCAACACATTAACAGCAATTCTCTGCAAGAGTCAGTGACCTAATTCAGAGGATTTGGCTGGCCGAGGACATGAATCGACTTTCTTAATCACCTTTTGTTTTTAAGATGGCTATGAATATGTAGTATGAAGGAATGAATGGCGCTGTGTTAATCAAACGAAGCACTGCTATATGTTGCATTGAGCTAATGCTGTGTATGGTGGAGACTGGGACTAGTTGTCATATTTTGCACCTTAACGTCTTGGCTACAAATATAAAGCTATGGCCAGGAAATTGAGCACACTCCGACATTACGTGAGAATAGCAGGGCTGCATATTTTCAAATTATATAGGGTGAAATGCCACAAATCAAAATTTAGATATTATTTAAAACAATTAGGAACCACCAAATTATTCACAAAAATATTCTCTATGAGTGCATGGAAGGCCAATATTTCAATGTGCTAAATTAATCAGTGGAAGAAAGATGCGTTAACTGAAAGAAAACCTAAACCATAATCCCTGCTCTAACCTTCTTTTAAAGGCAACAACTTTACATTCCAAGATTGGTTTCTTGTATATATTACAAGTTTATTTTATTAAGTTTGGCTGGCATTTTAAACATTATGCACATGAAGAGAGTTATACCCTTGTGGTTTGCTCAATAGGGTTCGATATGTGGCGATATGTATAAAATGGCAGATTAAATAGTTTACTATGTAAATATATGTAACCCTCAAACATAATTTTAAAGGCATTTTAACTCTCAGAAGAGCACTTATCTGCATTTCTAATAATCACCCTGTACGGCTGGTGACCAAGAAGAATCTGTCTGATTAGTCCAACATCTTTATTTGGTGACCAACTTAGAGCCAACACAAAAGTTATTTTTGCATTCTATACAGACAGAACACTATTTTGTTCAGAACTTTTATTTTTAGCAACCAAAGTTTAACATTTATATACATCAATTTATATGAACCAACAGAAGATCTAAAGAATGTGCACCTTCAGAGCAGATTAATGCTCTTAAGTTACATGTATATGATCTTTTTCATTAAGTGGGCAGTTTTGTCTTAGTCTGTGGTACACCTGAGTCTCTCAGGCATAATAAGTTGGCCTCCAGTGTCACCATGGCCACATTTCAGCAGAAGTTTCACCCTACATAATAGTTGTGATCAAGCAGATGATGATGAATGTGAACATTTTGGTTCTTCAAAAAGTGTCCCACTGGAATCTGCTCATCATTTATCCACTGGCGAGAGCCTGTGTGCTGGGCTTCTGAAGCTGCCCGGTATGGGCAGTGAAGTCCCATGGTCTGCGGTCCTCAGTGAAGCCATAGAGTTTCCTCAGAGCCACGCGCGCGGCCTCCTCTTCGGCTGCCAGGACGGTCTCACCCGGACCCTGAGCCAGCAGCTTACGGTCACTGGCACAAAATAAGAGATTTGTTTTTTAAAAATAAATCAAAAGAGACCAGAATAAATCTGACTCGACCCTGAAATGACACATCAGATTGTCCAGATTAATCAACTAGAACTTAATTTACAGACTGTAGAGTTAATAGATCAGGGTTTATATATTTAGCAGACTAGTGACTATTACACCATGGTTTATAAATGTAACTTTTCTGTTCTAACATTGGAAATTTATACAGTGAAATGTGCCACAAAGGGACCAACTGCAATTTATTGTTCTAGCCAGGATATGGCCAAAATTGTATACACAATCTTATTTCTCAATAACTAATAATATGAGATGGGAAAAAAATATGAGATGGGAGGAAAAATAATAAGTCAAGGCTTTTGCGCTCCCCTGAGAAATTGCGCTCCCTCAACAGTAAACCATGCTCAAAAGAACGCAAAAGCATTGATTTGTTATTTTTCTTCCCATCTCATATTTTATCCACCACCATATGTCCCTTTAGGTTTAGGGGCTTTTGCTTTACTTTTGCTTTCAATAAGGTTATGATATCAACATTTTTGATACCATTGAAATTTCAGAATTCTTCATTTTCGAAATGACAAAAAACTATTACTATAAGTCTAAGTAAAAAAATAAATAAAAAAAAGCACCAGAAATACTACATTAAATGTATAAAGTAATCCAATGTATAAAAACACAGCATAGTCTTCACTGTGGACATTAAATCTGGATGTATTCTTATTAAAGTTACAAATTTGATGCAGTCAAAAGCAGTGAGTGAATTTATCTTTTGTTGTTTGATTATCATTAAATGACAGAGCAGCAGCAGGTTTATTAGGCTGCTGTCTCTTTAAAACAGCAAGCACAGATCCAATATACTGATACACATGCGCTTTATTTCCGTTTACCTTCACTTAAAGGACAAGTTCGGTATTTTACACTTAAAGCCCTGTTTACAGATCTTATCTGATGAAATATAACGGTTAAGATTAAAATTTGGACACATGCTCCTGTCCCGAGAATTTTAGTTTTATTTAGCGTTTGTGGACCTATTTTGCCGAACGCGTCACACCCAGATTCTTCCGTTGAGAGCTTGAATAATAGACACCAGTTGGTGGCGATAATGCACCATTGCCAATTGCAAGCAAACCGCTGGCATTTCATTGAATACACAGAAGAAGCAGAAGAAGAAGCGGCGGAGGAATAACGTACCTCACACAGCACATTCAATACAAGTCAATGGAGGTGGACAAACACTACGATAAAACCTGTTGGAATGCATCTTTTTCAGCGATTTTTTTTGGGATCATATCAGTGAACACCCCTGACCACTCGGTGAGTTTCACGTCTTTGTAAACGAAAGTTTAATGTGTTTTAGGAAGGAATCTGCCAGTGCACATAGACAACCATTGTGGGGGTGGGGGTGGGGGGGGGGAAGCTAAATAAACCTAAAATTCTCGGGACAGGAGCATGTGTCCAAATTTTAATCTTAACCGTTCTATTTCATCAGATACGATCTGTAAACAGGGCTTTAAGTGTAAAATACCGAACTTGTCCTTTAAGACATAAATGACTGTGTTTACAAGGATACTTGCTTTTAAGTTGGGCATTTTGACATAAGTATGTGAAATGAACTGACTGAGTTAATTACTCACATATGCAGCAGCGTACAGAAATTAGTTCTCTCTCGCTGCTTATTGTGCTTCACTGGTTTAAAAATCACTTGCACAACAACGTCACATGAGCGTAACCGCGATAGAGACGATAGCCCAAAATTTCTACCGGTTAATCGTGTCTACTGGTATATTGCCCACCCCTAGTTCCAGTAATTGTGCCTTACCTGTAAAGCCCAACAAAATAGAGCGGGAGGACAGTACTGGCGCCAGCAGACCGGATGAGGCGGGGCTCGGGTAACGCTAAACTTTTACGGGTCAGTTCTTTAACCAGCAGCCCCATGGGATCAACCACCCTCCACATGTCAAACAGATCTTTCCCAATCAGCTGAGTCACCAGGAAATCCTGCAAAAACAACACCCAACAAACCGAGGAATCAAACTTTAGTGCACAAACTAAGATTAAGGAATATTTACATACTATTATGTAATATGATAAATCTGATTAATTTGATTAATAATTAAACATATATATATATATACATTTTATTAGATTTTTTATATATATATATATATATATATATATATATATATATATATAAATTACATAATTAGAAATTTAATTAGAAAAATGTAGTCAAGTAAAATTAGTAACTTTCATATATATATATATATATATATATATAAAGATATATTTAATATAATTAATATTATTAGTAATTATCAAACATTCATATATATATATATATAATCAAATAAAATATATAATTAGTAATTTAATAAATGTAAATGTTTTTTAAATTATTTTAACATAACATATTAACAAAATATACCTAATATAAAATACACCCTCTCTCACACACACACATATTATATATATATATATATATATATATATATATATATATATATATATATATATATATATATATATATATAGGATACAAATCGACAACAACAAATAAGAAAAGAGAACATAAAAAGTAAACTGTAATGGGACACTTGTCTTACCCTAATGAAAAGCCCGGCTGACACAGGCCCGCTGCTCTGCTCCAGAGCCCCAATCACAGCGAAGAACGTTCCCTGCAGGGTGTCATCTGGAACAGGAAACTCTGCACTCATCGTCAATTCCTCCACGGCGAGCTTCCGCGCGACATGACACATGACCTCTGACCCCGTCAGGTGGCCTACAACAGCTGCCACACCCTCCTCAGGCAAGCTTTGAAAGCTGCCCCTGCACCAGTCACCAAGGAAGCCCTGTATATAACAACTGAAAGGTAATATCACCTTCATACCATTTTTTCCAGTATAAAACTCATCAAAGTTCTCACCTTAGTGAACTGTTGACCGTGCACAGACAGCTCGCCGTTGTCTTTCAGGTTGAGGGCGGTCATCTCCGAGTCAAGGCCCAGTGCTCGCCTCCTCTCCTCCTCAGATCGCAGGTAACACGAGCTCACAAACGCAGTCTTCAGAAGATCCAGAGAGAAACTCTCCTGCAGGCGGACACTGAAAGCCTCCACTTCAGCATGGTAATCAAAGTTCGGCTGCTGGGAGCTGATGGGAAGAGGAAGCAATATTTAATATACAAGATATATATAGATTTTGACTGATAAGCATGGAGATGTTGTAAGTTATCAGAGGCACTCAATGCAAGGCCTCAGATAACTACTGAGCACAAGTCCCCTCTCTCCATCACAATCTCGGCAGAAGAATCTGTCAAGTTTAATCTGCAAATGCTTTGAGAAAGAACTATGATTCTTTCTGAAGTCAAAGTCAGCAGGCCTGGAAAGAGTCTAGGGAGTCAGATAAAATGTTCCCAACCAAAAAGTTTATTATGTGACGTTGAGGAAGAACCATGTGGATGAAGATAAACCGGAAAGTGTATATATAAGATAAAATGAAGTAGGAGACCTTATGATAATCTGTTCATTTGTTTATCCAATCACGTTCAAAGTCTTTGTTCAATGATAAACATATGTTAATGACTATACTGAATAAACACTCTTGTTTTACTTGGTGCTCATTTTTGTAGCTCTGAGATATGTTTCGGTTGTAAGAGAGATGTGCTGTAAATCACTTAAAAGGATAGTCCACCCAAAAACAGTTTAGGCCATATCTGTGGTACAAACACAAAATAAGATATTTTGAAGAATGTCAGAAACCAAATAGTTTTGGTTCCCATTGGGAAGTGAAACTGGCTACCAATATTCTTCAAAATATATACTTTTAGGTTTCAGAGAAGAAACAGCGTCCCTTTAAGAAGATTTATCAATGCCAATGTACAGTCTGGCATCAATTTTATTTTTTCAACAAAAAAAAAACATACTCTAGGTCTCTAATATTAAAATGTAAAAATAAATTATATAACTATCAGTAATGTATTGTCATGACTGCAGTCTACTACATTAAGACATTCAGAAATCCTTTGTTTAATTGATGGGAAATCATGCAAAATGTGCTGTCAGCCCCAAAAAAGATAAAATAACTGCACGGAGAATTCATCTGCAGTCCAATGGTCACAATGGAAACCAATAAAATGAGAAGACAAGATACTAAATATCATTAACAATATCCCTCTTCTATACTCATTAATACATGTGCTTATCTTGATATTTATAGTTAAATAACTGGCTGTGTCTTACAACCTACTTCGCTGTCTGCCTATCACTGTCTTTTGGACATCACAGATACGTCCTAAAGCGCCTAACTATACAGCCTAGGCAGGAGCGGAGTATGATTTGAGTCACCCACAGCCAGAGTATCACAAGTGGCCTTGAGATGTTCTACTGACCGCGGCTTTGGAGGTGGAGGTCCCTCCATTTTTCTCTTCCTCTCCATAATGAATGTGTAAGCCTTCATCCATCTCTTTTTCTCCCTGACGTGTGTTAGCATCACTCCTCTGGACACATGATGATAATGAAGAGGTAATACAGCGCGACTCACGAGCGCCCTGCACGCCGCCATGACAGCCGCGACCTGATGACACTCCGCTGTCCGCGAAAGAGCGACGGAAAGCGGGAGGGAAACTGTCCACAGCGCCCCTACCTGCCCGGAGAGAGCACCGGGGTTGTGTTTTACTTAGGCTAAGTGACCTCCATAAATGAACAAGCCAAGAGAGTGATTAAAATGAATCCGGGTGATTTCTTTTGGAAAAGTTGTGTACTAAAGTTTTTTTTCTCACTTTCACAGGTAAGTGCAAAATTCTTAGGACAAAAGTAGAGTAGAGAAGATTGTAATTCAAGTGCTTTTCTCTTTTCTGAATGCAGTTTATTATACTTATTTTTTTAAATCATTATTTACCTTTTTATAATCATCAATACGCCAATTGTCTTGGTTAAAAAGTACTGTGGCAGTACCATGGTATTTAAAGGCATGAATAACCACAGCACTTTCTAAGTTCCAGTGTTGTTAATGTTAACCAAAACTATTACTATTAAAATTTGGGTTTAATTATTGAACTGAAGCTGAAATAATATAAAATATAAATATGAGACAAAAACTAAAATAAACATGTATTAAAGCTTTATAGAATAAAAATAAATGATAAATGCACTTAATTTAAAATGAATAAAACAAATAAAATAAACTTAATTTAAAATGAAAAATAAAATATAAAAATAAAAGCATATTCAAAGAATTAATAAATACTATAATGGTATAAAAATAAATACAAAAATAACTGATAAATTCATATTTACAGCTTTGTTTGGAAAACCTTTTTACTTTAACCGGTCATGCTTAAGACCGACATGTGCTTATACTTTATCTTAAGAAATGAAACAGAAACAAATCCAGTAGATTAAAATCAGGCAGGGCAGAGTGTAGTTCACTACTGTTGTCATTTATTCAAATAAAAGCATTTGTAATTCAATGTTTATGGCTCTGTGAGAGGGAAACTGAATCTGTATCATTCAGTAATATCCTGCAGAAAAGGTTGTAGCAGAAATGCCATCAGTAGCATATGGGCAGTTTTACATAAATAATGACAAGGACTTAACTCACACTCACAAGTATGGTTTCTATGTTGATGCACGGTAACATACATATGTACCTAGATCACAACAGTCCATAATTAATACTATTTATTTTGATGCATTTCTCTTGTCTATGATTTATCAGCGTGTTCGATTCCATTGGTCTTTGTAAAAGTTTACATAATATTGTACTCATCTGGGCTGTGTTTCCCAAAAGCATCGTAAGCGTAAATTCATCGTAGAGACCATTGGTGGCAATTGCTCTACAATGAACTTAGGCTTGCGATGCTTTTGGTAAATGCAGTCCTATATAGTAAACCTATGGAAAATATAATTACTGCCAAAGCTCAAAGACACGTGAAGTAATATATATATACATCTATTTCAAGCTTGGCTATGCAAAAAAACAAAACAACAACAAAAAAAGGAATTAAAAACATACAAAACAAAGAAAAAGCCATTGTAAAAAAAAAAAAAAAAAAAAAAAAAAAAAAGTGTATAAATACATATTTATAATAATAAAATAAAAATAGACTGACAAACTAAAACACAAAAAGCCATCCTTGACTTTACCACTTTTGCCGTGAAGAAAATAAAACATTTTAGCCATTAAAAAATTTGGCTGAATTTTGACACATTGAAGCAGGGCAGGGTTTTTGTTTTGCCCGTCCCACATTGTGGAGTCCATGCTGCTTTAGCGGCGGAACCAAACCCAGCTGTTGATGAGCCAGAACGCTACAGTAATGGAATACATGATCATTTCTCGCTTGGCTCTCTCTTTGTTCTCCTCCTCTATGAGCTGCAAACGCCGATTCAACTTGACAATCTGGAATGACACAAAATCAAAGAAATTATTTAACCCCTCCCATCTTTGAGGTTAAGTATTGGTCAATTACACACACCACTGTTTAAAAGTTTGGGGGCAGTAAGATGTATTATTTTCTCATCGCGTATGAATTACATATCCTTCCATCGCGGGTCAAAATGACCCGAAGCATTAAAATGACACGTAATCTGTCTGCATTGTCACTGATTGATTTTTATTTGGATAAAAAAAACTAATGGGGCCCATTATATGCCCCCATTAATTTTAATGGGAATTTGTGTGTGTGTGTGTGTGTGTGTGTGTATTCTGGATTGTGCTAGATTTATTAAAAAAAAATAAAAAAAAACATTTCTCCCATTTCCCATTCATTCCTATGGGGGTTTAATTGACCCACGAGGAAAGGTTTTGTTACTATTTTAATTACAACCACGAAAACTCCTTGAAACCAGTCAACTTGTTTTTATGTATTCCAATTTCAAATTTGACAGAGAATTTAAAAAAATAATTAATTTAAGAATTAATTTATTCTGGAGAGTACACAATACTGTATATTGAAAATCCAAAGTGACCGTAAAAGACATTTCTAGAATTCAAATAAATTATGTTCTTTTGAAATTTCTGGTCATAAAACAATCCTGAAAAAAATGCATCATGGTTTCCACAAAAATATCAAGCAGCACAACTGTTTTCAACCATGATAATAATAATAATAGTAAATGTTTCTTGAGCAGCAAATCATCATATTAGAGTGATTTCTGAAAGATCATGTGACACTGAAGACTGGAGTAATGATGCTGAAAATACAGCTTTGATCACAGGAATAAATTACATATAAAAATATTTTAAAATAGAAAGCTATTTAAATTTGTAATAATATTTCACAATACTACAAATTTCCTGTATTAAATGCAGTCTTGGTGAGTGCAAGAGATTTTTTTTTAACGGTAGTGCATAAAATTTTTTGCTAATACTTTACAATAAGGTTCATTAGTTAATATTAGTTAACTACATTAGTTAACATTAACTAATAATGAACTGCACTTATACAGCATTTATTCATCTTTGTTAATGTTAATTTCAACATTTACTAATACTTTATTAAAATCTTGTTAACATGAGTTAATGCACTGTGAACTAACATGAACAAACAATGAACAGCTTTATTTATAATAACTAACATTAACAAAGATGAATAAATACTGTAAAAAATGTATTGCTCATTGTTAGTTCATGTTAGTTAATACATTAACTAATGTTTAATAAATGAACCTTATTGTAAAGTGTTACCAAATTTTTTTCTTAGGAACTGCACACTATCAAGCACATAGAGTTGTTTTAACAGCAGAATAATACCTGTCTGCGTAGAGAGGTGGCGTCGACAACGGCCATGTCATCTGCTCCTCCCTCTAGAGTAGAGTCCAGCGTGGCCAGCGCATACCTGTCAGACACAGTATTCATTTCATGAGACATTGAGATTGTATTGAGAGGATAGAGAGAAAAGCAAAGCCAGAGAATAAACCAGATGACAGGGAAGAAAAGAGAGGAAGAGAAAAGAGATACCTGTTGTCATGCTGGGGGTTAGAGATGGTTGAACCCCCTCTGAGAGATGGCTTGCTGAGAAGCGGATACGGAGAAAGTGAAAGAGGGAAAGGACGAAAGAAGACAGACAGACAACTTTAATAACACGCAGATGCGCTTTCGCTAATGTTTTATATGTACATGTTGCAGGGGGTCTTTGTGTCACAGACCCTGTCAACATTTCACTTTATAATCAAATAAACCTTGCAAAAGAAATCATGATTTCATGATAAAGCAGCCAACTGCACAGATGTAAACACAGAAATCCTTTTTTTCTTTTAATTTTCTGAAGGAAAACAGAGCAGTGACTTCTGTTATGCTGGTTTTACATAAACCTACAGTTGAGTTTAGTTCAGTGGAGTTGAAGTTAGTGCCATTCTAAATCAGAAGCCAAGCACAGGAAATGAGCTCACAGATACCACACCTGTGCAGGTATCCATGGAAATCAAAATCAAAAAAGGAATGTTCCGGATTCAATATAAGTTAGGCTGTATCATTTCACAGGGTTTGTGGCATAATTTCAATTACCAGAGACATTTTCTTGGACCTGTTCCCAAGTAAAATAAAATAAAATAAATAATAATAATATTAATAATAAAAACAGAATTAATACATATTTGGGTCAGTTTTTGAAATGAATGAATACCTATTCAGCAAGGACAAATTAAATTAATCAAAAAAGTGACAGTATTTATAATAATAAAAATATATATATTTCAAATAAATGTTGTTTTTTAAAACATGTAATTAATCAAATAATCCTGAAAAACTAAAATATTAAGCAGCACAACTGTTTTCTTGAGCATCAAATCATCATAATAGAATAGAATGATTTCTGAAGGATTTCTGACACTGAAGACTGAAAAATATATATACATTTCTGTGATAATTATGCCACAAATGCTTTCAAAAGAACTTCACTTTAAATGGACCCGAACATTTCTTTAAAAACTATACACCAATGCCACAAACTTATGTGTAAATTTAACTGAAATCTTAAAGCTCAGGAAAAAGGAAAGGATTCAAAGAAAAGAGCAAGAAATAAAACGCCAAACAAAGAGGCAAAGGAAGAGGGAAGCAGCGTGTCCACATCCAACAGCAAACAATACAGCGACAAAGCTGTCATCTAACAAACTACCTCCTAAAACTAAAATATGTGGGGTTCTGTGGTTTGTGGTTGAAAGCATTACATTTTAAGGAGGAGTGTTTGACTGCCAGTGCAAATACGCTTAGTGCATTTCCTCACCTAATCAATTTGTCATCAGAATGACAGAAGAATGTCTAAAAGTCGTAGAGGACTTTGTTCCTGGCTTAATCTAACACACTTGTTTAGAAACAACATCTAAATGAGCCGTTCAGGGAAGATTCAGGGGTCTGATGTCAAAGGTCACCTGCGCTGGTTCTCGTCCAGGACCTCCAGGACCTGCTGGTAGGCCCGGCGTGTGGTTGACTGGATGAAGGAAAGGACACCGTGGGCGCTGAAGAGGTTAAACCCATCCTCGGCACCACCGAGGGGAGCCATAGTGCGCAATGCAGCAGAGGGGGAGGGAGTCATACTGACCGCACCACAGAGAGAGAGAGAGACGGAACGAAAGAACAAGAGAGGAAAAGTAGAAGATAGAAGAGAGAGAGAGAGAGAGTGAGTGAATGTCAAACAAGGAAATAAAAGTAGAAAGAAACAGAAGTCGGATAATGAAAACAAAGACTACATTTCATTGGCCCGGGAGAAATGGAGAGATGTCACAATAGATGGGCAACAGCCTCACCATATAAAAATAAACCTACAACCCCAATACAAACACTTCAACAAGCTGAAACAAGCAAACTCTCTTCGTTTGAACAACACCAACACACAAAGCGGTGTCCGAGCATCACAACCACAAGCCTCGAGCGCAGATATACATCAGGCTAACGATGATAGAATCCATCGACACTGATCCGAACAGACACAACTTCACCTCGGAGATCCTAACAGCAGTCTGCCTTAAAAATAGTGCACATCAAACGTATAGCGCAGGTATTTGATAGGTGAATCTTATGAAAAAATGTCCAGGACACTGGCCCCATTTTTTATAAAGCAATGGCTATGGAGGGATCAAAATGTTTTATTGTTGTTATTGCTGAAGGGATAGTTCTCCCAAAAATTAAAAATTCTGTCATTAATTACTCATTCCAAACCCGTAAGACCTTCGTTCATCTTCGGAACACAGATGAAGATATTTTTGATGAAATTCGAGAGCTTTCTAACCCCGCATAGACTGTAGCGTTATGCGTGTGGTGCTGACACAGGTGCCGGCCAATACTGAGTAGAACCCGGAAGTGTTGCACTGTGTTTACAACGTGAACAAGAGAAGAAATTGTTGAATAAAGTCGTTATTTTGTTGTTGTTTTTTGCACACAAAAAGTATTCTCGTCGCTTCATAACATTATAAGATTAAACCACTGTAGTCTCATGGACTATTTTAACTATGTTTGTCTTTACTACCTTTCTGGGCTTTGAAAGTTGCAATGGCGTTGCTGCCTATAGGTGGTTCAGAAACCTTTACGGATTTCATCAAAAATAACTTAATTTGTGTTCTGAAGATGAACGAAGGACTTACGGGTTTGGAACGACATGAGGGTCAGTAATTAATGACAATTTTCATTTTGGGGTGAACTAACCCTTTAAGCGCATTTGTACATATGTTATAATGTATGCATTTATATATATATATATATATATATATATATATAATATATATATATAGTTATGTTATAATCCTTATAGAATAAGGGTTATATTAAAATACAGTTTCATTTAATAAATATATATAATATACATTTTATTATTGTATTGTACCGTATTCTTTTATATTAAAATATATTTTATAAAGTTTCTTTGTTTTTTAAAGCTTAATATAATTTCTTATATCCTTCTTTTGATTTTAAGGTGAAATAAGAACTGGACATGGTCTTGATAGATTTCGTGTGATTACTGATGTAACAGGGTTATTACGTTTATTGCTGATTTTGTGTATTGCCACTTGTTATTAGTCAATATTATTAAATATTGAAATACACTAGCGTTTAAAAGTTTGGGGTCAGTAAGATTTTAGAAGTCTCTTGTGCTCACCAAGGCTGCATTCATTTATTTGATCAAAAATTCAGTAAAATAGTATTACAATTTATAATAACTGTTTTCTATATATATTAAAATGTTTTATTTCTGTGATGGCAAAGCTGAATTTTCATCATCATTACTCCAGTCTTCAGTGTCACACGATCCTTCAGAAATCATTCTAAGATGCTGATTTGAAGAAGAACATTTCTTATTATTATTATTATCAATGTTGTAAAAAAAAAAACAGTTGTGGTGCTTATTATTTTTGGTGGGAACCGTGATGCGTTGGTTTCAGGACTCTTCATGAATAGTAGGTTCAAAAGAACAGCATTTTTTAAAACAGAAATCTTTCAACATTATAAATGCATTCACTGTCACTTCTGATCAATTTAATCCATTCCTGCTAAATAGCAATAAAAAAAATAATCATACTGACCCTAAACTTTTAAATGGAAGTGTACATTTAAATACAAACAAATATTATATTATGATTATGTTAAAATGTCCTTTTTAGTCTAAATTTAGAGTAAAGTTTGATAAAAGACAGTTTGGCTGATGGGCATGACACATTTAGATTAGTAGCGGAAGCCATACTTGTCTTCATTTTATTGGGGTCTAGAGAAAAAAAGAAAAAGAGGTGCTGGTCATTTGTGGGTTTGAGTACTTTTATTGACAGATCAGCCAATCAGAAAACATCATGTCAAAACAAGCCAACAATTGTTTGGTTGAAGGAGAATGACTGATCTGTTAGTTTTTTTAAGTACAAACCCTCAGTGTGAACAGCTCCACAATGCAAGGAGTGGCCATTCATTAGAGTACAATAGAGTAGAATAGAGCTGTCAGGCAGTCATGGCATGAGGAAAACTGACTGACAAAGCAACTCAAACTACACTGACCGTTGACCAATACCGCATCACAAGCTGTTTTATATTGCGATCAAATTGGTTTTAACCATGACCGACAGGTGTGATCGGGCCACACCTGCACATGCAATAACATGCTCTGACCTGCAAAAAAAAGCACAAAAGCCAAACTAAAAAGGCTTGAAACTAAACAATATACATGCATGGTTCTAACTCACCCCCTTTGAGTCAGCATCATGAAGGGAGAAAGAGAGACACCAGGGAGGAGGAAAACACATATAATGGAGTGAGAGGGCCATGTTGACAGGGCAGAGGTGAAACGAAAGTACATATGTGTGTGTGTGTGTGTGTGTATTCGTGGCTTTGCACTCACGTGGAGTCGTTTCTGGCGAGCTGGCCATTGTGTTGCACACCTATGTTCTCGCTGACCGTGCGCTCTCTACGCGCCTTGGTTTGCGTGCGCACCTGTGTGAAGAAGAGGAAGTGGACAGGTGTTCCTCCTCATTTTACTAAACCCAAGCCGTCCTTTTTTTAGTGGCGTTCATTAATACTCGCATCTACACAGCCCACATCTTGCTAAATTAAGTCTGTCCCACTTACTTCTTCGCTAGGCTGACTTGCAGAGATTGCCTGCTCCATTTCGTGGAAGTCGAAGGGCCGTTCGTTGAGCGTGAGGACCCGAGGCGGCGTCCTGAGGGACAGTGTTGACTCCAACGGGGTGGACTGGATGATGTCCAGGTCTCTGGGATATTGCATGTCATCACTGTCTCCTACATAGAAAGATGAGCGACCGATCAGATATTCGTCCACTCTGAAAATTGGTGTGTGTGTGTGGATAATTCATGTGAAACAAACGGCCTAAAAGAGAAATTCACCCTCATTTCGTGCCAAATCTGTAAGACAGCGAAACACAAAAGAAGATATTTTGTGCTTTCCATCTCGTACCTGCCACTACGATTCTCTCGGGAACGTGCATCATTGCCGTGCGGCGCGTGTCCCGCTCTGGGAGTTCGTGCTCTTCTGAGCTAAACGGAGCCACTTTGAGCTGCTCAGGAATGCGCATTCTCTGACTGATGCCCTCTGTGTATTCCAGCTCATAGTGGATCCGGTTCATCTCCGCCATCTCGGCTGTGGGAGAGGGGAACGCCGCTCCACTCATCTACAGGGAGAGAGGAGGATGGGTGTGAAGAGAAAATACCAGGTCAGCTCTGATGACATACAGTGAGGAAATTACACAGCATGTCAATCACAGAGTCAAACAAGATTCCAAAGGAATGTGAACAGAACTCCTATTGGAATCCTGTAAGAATCAAATATGATCTTACTGGAGGTATACATAAAAAACGAAATTGTAAATATAGATAAATAAAACAAAGATTGCCAGAACAATTGGTTTTGGATTTATATGAAATGGTAACACTTTACAATAAGAGTCCATTTGTAACGTTAACTAAGGTTAATAAAAGTATTGTTTATTGTAAATTTGAACATTTACTAAAACACTTTTACATTTTAAAGATGTATCTCTTAACATTAGTGAATGCACTATGAATTAACACGAATGATTAAGGTATAATTCATATTTATCTTTAAAAAATTACAGTACATTTTCATGGTTCAGTATTGTTTTTACATTTTTTGTATTTTTATGAGAAAAAATACATTCAAAGCATCCTGAAAATCATGCATCCAAATATCATACAACAAAACCGGAATCACAGGTTGTCCAACCAACCTGGCCTCTGTGACCTTTACCTCTAATACAAAGAGAGCTCATGAGACTGCAAGTTTGCTTATAATGCAACTAAATATAATATTACTTCATTTATTTAATACAGATAAATAAACAATCCAGCCACTATCATCCCCAGACCCTCAGGCTGAACTGAAGCACAGAAAGTAAAGTACTGTCATCATCAGTGTGTTGTGGTTTGATCACGAGATCAACTATTTCAGGAAGAGAAATGCCAATGAACACACATTGCTCCACACTTTAACCTCTTAGTAAGCATACCTACTGAATGAATTTAAATAGATTATGTTTCAGAAAATTATCCAAACAAAAACAACGTCAATATGGACGTTTTTGGTTTCATTTCATTTGAGAGCAGCTGTCACGTTACTACAGTAAAAACACCTGCTGTAATATTTTGTTTTGAATGTTTGGGTGGATCCGATCAAACCAAACAGAAAATACATAATAACAAGGTTAAATACTTTATTGTGTCACATTTGGGCCAAGAAAAAAAACTGTTAGTGTAATCAATAAATGATGAGTACATCAGGGCCCTAAAGTAGTTAACGTACATCAATGACAGCTGATAAAGGGCTAACGTTAAGCATGATCAGAAATCACATCACAACTCATTTAGACTCATACCTTCACCGAGATCAGATCCACCGACGGATTAGACACGTAAAAGTAGAATGCTATCGTAAAATCAGCTTATTCTGAGGGTTTTTAGAAAAAGATAATCATCCCGCACTAGTACAGCACAGACCAGCTCAGCCCAGACCAGACCCGCACAGCCGCTGCGTGAAGCGGAAGTACTGAGGAGAGAGCGTAGACGCGCTTTTCAAATTAAGAGTCCCTCTGTTGGGACTTCTTTTAAAAGTCACGGGGTTTAGCTTATCTTCGGGGTAAACATTGTTCATTGTCATAGTCTGTCAGTTCACTTTTAAATAACATTATATTTGTATTATATTAGAAAATACTACACACAAAATGTTGTTAACATTTAGCAGAATAATAAAACCTAATTTGTATTCTGTTAAATATTACAAATGCTAAATTGTAGCTACTCATTAATGGAAATTAATGTTTAATTACTTTTTCCTTGAAAATGTCGCCTAAAGTAAGGGATTACTCTGATTTATTTTTTACAATTTAATACAATTTTAGCCTATTCTGATGTAATTTCATTAAATAGTAGGCCTACAGAACAATTTTATATTAAACAATAGTGGATTTAACATAAAAGTTAACTTTTAATGATAAAATGTATGTTTTTAATGTAACCTTTGCCCTTTAAATACTTTGGTCAGTTCAATAATAATTTATGCAATTTTATTTTATTTATTTGAAAGAAGAAAAGAGCAGTTGCATGCCTATCCTTGAACTGTTTAACTGGTCAAGGGGTTTGGAAATAGAGGATTTGGAAGTAGTAATAAGCAGTGATGCATTACAAGTGACGCAAGTAACGTAATCAATTACTTTTTCAAGTAACTTGTAAAGTAACGCATTTATTTTAAAATTTACAACAAATAGGCTATCTGAGTAACTTTGTTTCCCCATTGACTGACAGCTCTCCTATCCCCATGTTGAGAGAAATTGAAGTTGAAGTTGAGAGAAGTGCAGAGGCGTTGTTATGGTTATTAGATTAAATATAAGCATTTACTCATCACATTTGCACAGAAACATTCAGTAGGCTATTCACCTAAAACCATGAAATGCAAACTAAGATATTACACAAATCTGCAATAATTAAATAGCCTATGTTAAATTACACACACTTACATAATGTAATCTCACTTTATTAACCAATGTCTTTGCTTTTGACCTTGAGCATAAGCAAAAAAAGATAGGCAAACAATCAACATCTAAGATTGAAATAAGAAAAACATTAAAATAAGATTGTGGTACTTTCTTCTCCTGCGTCCTATTCTTCTGCAATCCCGCAGAAAGTTCATTCATTTAACTTTTGGTGCGAAAGAGCCTTACATTGGCAAAAAACACCTTTTGTTTATTTGTTATTAAAAATCAAACCAGCAAGCCCATGTGAGAAAAATATCCTAACGCAAAAGTATAACGTAATTAGCCTACTTTCCATTAAAAGTATAAGTTCCTTTTTTAAGGAGCATTACTTTTAACTTTCCCCAACACTGAATAAGTAGCCAAGTATAGCCTAATTTTTTAGAGAGTAGCCTATATTAATCTAATTTTTAAAGATGTAGCCTAATTAGTAACCTAACTAGTAGCCTATCCTAATTATTTTTGTAGTGTAGCCTAACTTACCCTACACACATCACACGGAACTTGAGAAACAACCGCTAAATATGTTTTGAGCGGTGCATGTATTTCCATGGCCCCTAACGGTTACGCGCGCGTGTGTGTGTGTGTGTGGTGGGAAGAGCGCTGAGCGATTGTCCAGTCTGTCTCAGTGTGCTCCCGGTTGAGGACACCAGCTCAGGACTCTAGGATGCTCGGTTATTTCAGTTTGCAAGGAGAAAACGTTTAGCGCTTTCACAAAGATATCAGCTCTAGCCTCCTCGTGTATAATGAAGTGATCGGACCCTTTAAAGTGGACGGCGGGACCCTGGAACCTGAAGAGTGTGTGCTGCATGTGGATATGCTGTAGTAAACGATGTGCATCTCCGTGGCTCTGCTCTGCTGCGGTGTGCTCGTGTCTCTGAACGGCGCAGCATCACTGGACCTGCAGCCCGACATGTGAGTCACCTTATATTGTTGAACACACACAGCCTATTATGTCACATCAAGTTTTTTTTTTTTTTTTTCGCATTTGAAAACGGAAAATTATTATCTAAAACTAAACCCGAACATATGCTATGTTAAAACAAACGTTTTGTCTCAGAATAGGCTATTAAAAGAAAACATTTGTCTTCAACATTACCATTCAACTTTAATAACATTAATACGAATAACAAACATTGCATTTTACCTTTCATTATTGTATACCTACATTCATAGCCTATTAAACAGTCTTGACATTTTAAATGTTAATTTAGCCTAGAATATGCACTTAAAAATACTTAAAAACGTTTAAAAATAGCCTATATTTTGTGATTAATATATAAAGTGCTACTTGAATGCGACCTATCATCATGGCTCAACAGGTAAATGGTTCACCTGTGTTTTTAAGAAAATTGAATCGCTTATGAAAAAAGTTTATCTCAGTGTCCTGATCTCTTTTTGTCGCTTAGGTGTCGCATTGGTAATGCCTTAAATTACTATTAACAATAATAATAATTACGGTAATCAGTTTGGTTTCTTACCGCAAGCTATTTGTTTTAATAGCTCAATAATTTGGGACGTGACACTGGTAATTAATGTGTTATTTCTGATGACCTTTAGATGTCGCCAAAAGCGCCAGATTCCATTTAAAATTAGAAATGTTATCCAAACATCATTAAATTATTTAATTTATTCTGTAAAGACTTGATTACCATATTTTCAATGTATACATTCACCTAAACAACTTGCTTTGAAACAGTTACAAATAGACTTGACTCAAATTTGAAATTTGGAGGAAATATGTAAAGCGTGACTGAGGCCAGTGAGTGTTTGACTGACACACTGACTCCAGGGCAGATCCGGCGTGTGACTGTGCAGTTTATCTGAGAGCCCCATAATTGACCCAGGATGTGCTTTATTAGGCCCAGATGGTCATAGGAAACAACCTGAAGGGAACATGACCCTCTGAGGCAGAGCCCAGACTCACCACACTCGCTCTGTGAAACTAAAATAAAGAATTTAAGAGCCAGACTGTCACAGACGGATTCAAACAAATCAATAGTCCTGATGTATTTATGAAGTTGAAATGCATTCTCAGCGATATTCCATATTCTGAGCTGTGGATGAGGGGCTCTAACCTTTGGACAACAGTGAGATATATAAATCAACGAACAGCTTCTGACAGTATAAGGAGAAGTGAATGAAAGCTGAGTTTGTGTGTATGTTCTTAGCTGTAGTTTAGTGCCAAAATTATCCCTAAAAATGGTCTAAATCTGACAAATCCTCCCCTTGGAAATATTTAGGTGCACTCACTCAATTGAAAAATCTGTTCATAAATAAAAGTAGCCTATATTCTTTTTTATTCAAAAAATTCGAGTAATTTTGTTATGTATTAGTTTTCAAAAATATTAAAAATTTTCTTATTTTTCCAACTTTTTTGTTTTTGTTGTTATTTTAGAACTTAAACTTCAACTTATTTTATTTCAGTTAGTTGCCAAGGCAACAATTTCTAAAAAAATATATATATTTTTTTTAAGTTTATATAATTCATTTTCATTTATATTTTATTTTATTTAAGCTTTATTTCAGTTAAAGAAAACCAATTTTATTAGTTTTAGTTTTACTAACAATAACCACCCATGTTATTTTAGTATATTGGAAATATGTTCATATTTTGAATTAGATTTTATATTCATGTTTTCTGTTTTCGCTTTAATTTAAGTTTAAGTTTGAGTAATTTTGTTGTTTGTTTTTGTCATTTTATTTTATTTTATTTTATTTTTATGTTATTTCAAGTAGGTCTAATGATTTTATTTTATTTTATTTTATGTTATTTCAAGTAGGCCTAATGATTTTATTTTTTTATGGTTTTAGTTTGGGTTGTGTCAACATCCCAAAATGAGCTTTTTCTACAAGATCTATAAGCAAATTTATTGGATCAATTTCCTCAATGGATCATAGTGTCAGCGTTAACAGAGCTTAATTATAGATTATGTATAGATACATTATAGATTTTGTACAGCCTTGTGATCAAATAATACATTTATAAATTATAAGAGCAAGCCACATTTTCCTTTGTTTAAAGCAATTAAACCACCCCTCACCCAATATACAGGTTTTTTTTACAGACAAAACTATACCATGTGGTCCACCGTCCTGAATATGTGGTTATCCCAGTATTTAGTGAGGAACACGTAAATATTGGTATCCGCATGCTGTTTACTGTCAGCACTATGGTGCACACATGCTAACCCACATATATGTTCTTCTGTGAGCATTTATGATGAAATTGCTAATTATGACACCACTAAAAGAAGGGCTTTGATGTTGAAAGTCCAAAATGAGACACTTATTGTGGATTTGTGGCTCATAAGTGCCCCCTATATGCAATTGATTCACTCTAAAGGAATAGTTCACACAAAAATGAAAAAAATGTCATAATTTACACACCCTTATGTCGTTGAAGACTTTCGTTATTTTTAATGAAATCTGAGAGATTTCTATCCCTCCATTGACAGTCCACGCAACTCTCACTTTGGTGCTTCAAAAAGTTCATAAAGAGATCATAAAAACTAATCCATATGAATTAAGCGGTTTAGTCCAAACTTTCTGAAGGGACTAAATCACTGTATATGCTGAACAGATGTTGGCAATTATTCACATATAAACATTCATCAATGCAGACGTCTGCTCATCTTTCAGGCTAAGGTTTTTTGTGTGTCATGTCTTTTTTCAGTGAAGAGTCCGATCTTCTCCAGGTTGCAGTACCTGTGTCCCTCAAAGTCATCCAATAACATAGTTTGGATTGTCTTTTGATTTGCAATGTTATTCTGAAGTACAGTAAGATTATAATATTACTACCTATAGATCTATATACTGTATATACTTTTATTATATAATTAGAATATAATAAAATAGAATAGAGCTTTATTGTCATTGCAATGAGATTGCAAAAAGATCATGCTGCAGCAAACAACTAATATTAGAAAACAATAACTACACAGGGTTAACATAAAATGAAAATAAATAAATTATAATTATATTATCATTAATAGTAAATATTATGAAAATGAAAGTAATATTTAGCAGTAATGTACCAATATATTACAGTACAACACCAAATAATAAATGATAACAGAAGCAGACCAAATGACCACAATAAAATACAATAAAAGTAGTTTACAGTGCTAAATTCAATTACAGTACAATTATAAATCAAAGTACAGTAACTTGCTGGGAACCATGCTGTCTGTAATGTACTGTAATAATACAAGAAAATAGTTAACAATGAGTTCATTCTCGTGTTGTTATGCATCACGTTTGAGCTTCAGCAAGAACCAATGAGATTAGTTCTAGTGTTACGCATAATGTAACACGCTGAGGTTCATTTATAGGGTTTTATAGGGTTAGATAAAAGTATAAATATGTATTGAAGTATAGTTGATAAACGTTTTCACTGTTTCTCAGGCCGAATGTGTGTGAGGAGCAGGAGATGTCTATGCTGGGAGTGAGGCAACCGTGTGTTCAGGCGTTTACCCGTATGGTGAAGGTGTGGCGGCAGGGCTGTTCCTCTCAGCACTGGTGCATGGGCTACGAGAGGAGGTGAGACACACTCCAACAACAACTATTTACATTTTCCCACATCTCTCAATCATCATCCTTTAAATCATTTCCTCTTATTATATTTCCCCAGAAAATAATGTCTTAAAGGGAAACTTCACCTCTGTAAAGATGAATGTGTATTTAAAATGGGTCATTTATATAGTATAAATATTTTTTAATTTGGAGTCTTAGACTGAGAGAAGCCAGAAAATGTATTTGTGGCTCATGTGGATGAAAGACAACAACTCCCAGAATGCACTTGCTTCACTGCCCTACGAGGCCACGCCTAACGGTAAGAGAGCGCAGTTAAACAACAAGGCTAGGCTACTAGTGAGTCTCCGTGACGAGTCTGCCCGGGATTTCGAGACCGCCCAAAATGTCCGGGATTCGGCTTTTGCATTCTACAGTCGCCATTCATTATGTTTACTGTGGCGAGCAGGAGGAGACTGAGGGCCGCGGGAGAACGACGCGAGGCCGGTGGCGTGATTACTGATCTCGTATCTCTCACGGAGGAGCGGGAATTTTCTTAGCAATGTTAAAATGCACATTAACCGATCACTTGTTTAGCGTTCATGTAAACACTACATTCAGATTCACCAATCGAAATGAATTCAGTTAAATTGAAACAAAAGGTGTGCGTGTAAATGAATGGCGACTTCATTTACACGGACATTTTGGACAATCTCGACGGCCGGACATGTCCGGGAAAATTAAGATTTTTGCGTCATCGGAGGATTTTTTACAGACAAAAAATACATAAATGGTAAAATGGTAAATGGATTGCATTTATAGCGCTTTCACAGACCCAATGGCCACCAAAGCGCTTTACATTTTGCCTCACATTCACCTATTCATACACCGACGGCATATGTCTCTCATCTCAGGGGGATATGAGGGAGGGAAGCACGGTAATTTGAAAATACTACAGGTTTTATACTGATACAAAGCTTAATGCTAAATGCTGATGTATCCCTTTAAGTCTATAAGACTATAATAGTGACTATAAGACATTTGCTTTCAGTAGAACCAAATTTGCCAATTACCATAGCAGATGCTTTCCATTGACTTAAGTACACTGATATGAAAGCTCTTCTGTAAATCTGATGTTAAGTGATTTGCACATGGTGATTTAATAGGAGTCATAATTGCTCCTCTGAAAGCAGACCTAATCTTTTCACACTCTTCGTCAGCTCTAGAGCCGGGGGTCACGAGAATGATCATATTTTGCATCTAAAAGATTTAAAACCACTGGACTAGAGAACCGCTCGCACTGTGAATCGTTTAGAAGGGTCTTGTGAACTGGCTCAAAAAAAGATGAATTGAAAAGACTCGATTCAAACCAACGACTCGTTCACAAATCGGTTTTAGAGTACACAATGCGTTTTAGAGTAGCAGCTGTATAATTTGATGGCTCTTCCTGTTATTGCGTTATGTCCGGAGAACAGAATGAACAATAAATATTTTGGAAATGTTAAAAAAAATCCCCTTTTATTTTAGCAATGTTATAGGCCTATGTCTCATTTGTCATCGTCAAACAATTTATTTATTATACTATGCCGCATTAGGCCTATATCAGCCTCTACACATAATGAACCCGTTAACTCTATTTCTGCATCTATTTCTCCCTCTGTATGTGTATCTCAGGACAGGCTATTATACAGTGTATAGGCAGGTGTATAGTATGGAGATGCAAACAGTCTACAGGTGCTGCCCAGGATGGATGCAGAGAGGGGAAGAGAGAGGCTGTCTTCATAGTGAGTATCATAACACTGTATGTGTGTGTGTGTGTGTGTTATGGATACAGAGTATCTGAACAGTGTGTGTTATCTACAGGAGTGTGTTCTTCTGGTACCTGCTTTAACGGTGGGATGTGCTCTGAGACCAGTGATGAGCTATGTCAGTGTCCAGAAGGCTTTGAGGGAACGCGCTGCCAATACGGTGAGTCTTTCATGACTTTTGAAGGGGTTGAAGTTTCAGCGCATGAATAGTGGCTTATTTATCTTTTGAATGTTCAAGAATAGGTTCTGTGGTCATATTTTCATTGATCTGTTTTAGGTCTGCTGCATGGGTCAAGCGGTTTGCGTTTATGCATAATGAGTTTGTGCTGATGCATCTGTACATTAGAGTGTTTTATGTTTCTAAGTCGAGGTCAACTGGTGTCTTTGAAGCTTGTTTCCCTGGTGTTTCTCCCCCCACTCTCTCTGTTTCCACCACCTGTGTGTGCACTAAAGTGAGTTTTCTCAGGCAAACGTCACTGTGGTTTGTTAGATTCTCACTTGTTTCTGCCTCTCATGGTTTGTTTTGACAGCACATGTGAGTTTTTCACACTGTGAGGTGTCGAATGAGAGTGTATGGGTTCTGGTGGTAAACATGGTTTACCAGATCTGGTGTTTAACAGCAAAGAGTTTGACTTCAATTGAAATCAGCAGAGTAAATATGCCTTTGAGCATTGAAGAAGCCTCACACACAGTAGTATGTGAATGAGATTTCGTGTTTGTGTCTTTTGTGTCTTAACAGTAAAGATTTAAGTTTAGTCAGTGATGTGTGTGTGTGATCAGCTTTCCTGCTGCGGTTTTGTGCTGAGATGGAGGTTTGTGCTCCTAAAATGCTTTCTCAGAGTTTCTAAAATTAAAGTTTTCTTCTGCATGTCCGTAACACAGAAGGCTGATGGCTAAACAGTACGACGGTGAAATGACTGTGATGAAAAATGTCTTTTCCATGTTGGACTGGTAAACCCATTAAGCTCACTTGACTCTGAGACTGTGTATATGTGCATGTGGAAGAATCTTTTTACAGTGCTCTCTTTCAACTGTGGCCCAGGACACGCTGTAGCTCGTCTGCCCTTTCCTGTTGGACTGATTTGCTGTGTTTAAAGGCCACTGGTCACATCTCAGTTCTGAGAGAGAGAAAGCGGGGAATACTATTCATCGAATAAGAAAGTTAAAGGAGTAGTGTACCCTCATGTTGTTCCAAACCTGTAGGACTTACTGTCTTCCGTGGAACAAAAAAATTAGATGTTCGATAATGTTCAAGCTGTTCTTTATAATAAAAGTGAATAGTGACCAGGAGCTGTCAAACTAAGGAACAGTCACTACAAATGTATCATAAAAGATGTGCGTAGACTATTTTTATGGTACTTTTATAGTGTTCTTTGATCATTTTGACAGCTGCTGATGTTTTATAGGCAGAGCAGTGTGAATATTATTCATAATAATTTGAAAATAAAAAAAGTGCCTAACTATGTTTTCATCAAATGTATGAACATTATAAACACACACCTGTGCCTTAGAGGTATTTATTTAGATATTAGAGGACAATTGAATCGCTCTTTAATAGAACAGAGACTACTGTTAACTATTAACTATGACTTTTGCCTCAATAAATAACTCCCAATTGCTGCTTATTAACAGTTATTAAGGTAGTTGTTAAGTTTAGGTATGGGTAGGATTAAGGGATGTGGAATATGTTCAATGCAGAAAAAGGCATTAATGTGCTTTATAAGTACTAATAAACAGCCAATATTCTAGTAATATGCATGCTAATAAGCAACTATAAAGAATTGGACCCTAAACTGAAGTGCTACCGATATATTAAATATCAACTAGTATTCATTGATTTAAGTCTCAACATTGTTTCAGATTTTTCTCCTCAAATTGCTTAGAAGAAATGAAAATAGACACATACGAGACAATTGTTGACAAACAGTACAAAGCTAGAAAATGTATTTGGTCAGAAGATCTCAGACCATTTGGTCTTGAAATATTTGAGGAAGGCTGCAAAAGTCTTCATTTACTCTCCATTTACAAATGTAAAAGATTGTGTTGTTCTACTGAACAACAGTGTCTTCCTGTTGGGGTTGTTGGAGAGACTCGTGGGAAACAAGCTCTTCACTGTCCATTACTGCAACTTCCCTGTTTACAGGTTTACAATATGTGCTAAGCGCACAGTGTTTAAAGATGTGTCTGTGTGTACTGAGTGTGTTTGATACAGTTTGCCTGAGGGTTTCCTTTCCTCCATCTTGTTTGCTCTACACTGGAGTTAAGAGCTACAACCCCACTGAGGGTCCTGACTCTACATACCTCCCTGGAATACCACAGAGTATTGAGGAGTTCAAGAGTTACTGATCCACAAACAACTTGTTTAGGCACCTCCATAAATTGGGTCACATATCTTACATTCTTTGCATGGACACACACAGTTATCCATATATTATATTCTTATATAGTCCAGTTGACATCTTTATAAATTCAGTACAGGCATCATTTAATTTACAGGGATAGTTCACCAAAAAAATTAAAATCCTGTCATCATTTACTCACCTTCATGAATACCAAATCTGAATGACTTTATTTCTTCTGCAGAAAACAAAAGAAGACGTTGTTGTTTTGGACCCTATTGACTTCCATTGTATAAAATATCTTCTTTCATTTTCCACAGAAGATATAAAGTCACACATGTTAGGAATGATATGAGGGTGAGTAAATAATGTGAGAATTTTAATTTTTGGATGAACTATCCTTTAATCGTTCATAATGTTACACAATTTTGAGTGTTAATGTAATGTACATGTATATTGTAATATTGTATATTGACATAGCCAAAATATATGCATTTAACATATTTGTTTTCATAGCCTTGCAGGACTAATTGGGACAGCAATTATATATATTTTTTAATAATTAATACATTTTTCATCTGATTAATCAAAGGAATAATCAACAGATTAACTGATTATCAAAATAATTGTTAGTTGCAGCACTACTTACAATTTTTTTGGCTGGCTAACCTAGCAACCAGTCAGAAAACCCTACATGCTTAAAAATAAAGGTTTTTTTTATTTTCATCTATGGTTCCATTAAGAACCTTAAACATCCATGAAACCCATTGCACAAAAGTTTCTTAGTCAAAGAGGGTTCCTCAGATCATTAAAACCATTATTTTATGATTCGAAAGGTTCTTTGGGAAACCAAAATGGTTCTTCTATGGCACTGTAGCATCATGGCACAGACAACTAGGATCTTGTTGGCCAATATTGTTTTCCCTCTGTCTGCATGGCCTTGATTATGTCAGTAGAAAATAACATTCATTTCAGAGCGGGAGAAAGTTTTAATGAAAGATTTTTCCTCAGAATAACATGTCCTGATCAATCATGCACAACGAGACCCGGAACATTTATTAAGAAAGAGTCAATTGTTTGTCCAGTTTTCCACTTTCTCACTGCTCTATTCTATGTCTTTATCCTTCAGTCACTCACCTTTTCTGAACTAATTATGATTGAGGTCCTCGGATAGATTACTTTCTGTTCAAAAGCTTGCTTAACCAGGACGGACAGACCTTTCAGTGTAAGTCGTACTGACATGCTCCATCTGCTGGTTTGGTGAGAGACTCCTATTTGAACAAGAACTTCACTGCTGCAAGATGCTCTGGCAATGAAATCAGTGTCCTTGAGAGTGAGGAGCGAGTTTCTTGGTCAAAAGGTTATATCTTGAGTGAGTCTGGCACATTTAAAACTTTATATTTAAGTGAGGTCTTCAGAAGAAAATGAATTTAACGTCTCCACTCAGCAGGTGATCTCAGTTGAGAGACAGAGGAACCAAATCCTGCTGTGGAGAAACTTGAACCGGTTGTGTGTGTGTGCGCTGGAATGCTCTGTTGCTTTTAACTCAAAACCCTCTAGACCCCTAAAGATCTGTCTTTATACAGTATTAGCCGTCAATATTCAGTGTTATAAATGAAATACAAGTTATTTAAGGAAAATTAGTATTGCTTATTAGTGATTCATGAAACTTAGACTACATGGAGCTTTCAAATTTGTCTCAGATCATGTTTCTTTTTTAGGAGAAATACATAAAAATAGAGACAAATTATTGACACAGATAAGGTAGAGCGCTATAAAATTGATCTCGATAGCATGTACTGCAGATAATAAGTTGGAAGACAGTTTATATTAACTTTTGATCGCAGACAGGCTAATATGAGCACAGTTGAGACATTATTGAGATCTCTTCTGAAACTCTTGAAGAGACTAAAGTGAGATTAACTAGTGCGATATGGTCTTTAATATTTTTGTTCTTTAGGAGAAACAGTTGAAATATTTAGAAGGATCTTATTTATATAATTAATTGAATTGATACTTTCAGCAAGGAGACATTAAATTGATCAAGAGACTTTAATTTGTAATAATGTACAATATTACTGTTTTTAATGGAACCTACCTAAAAAACCTCTTACTGACCACATGTTGTCTAAGCTTGTTGGTCTTGAAACAGTCATGGCTATAGTTTGTGAATCCTCATATTTGATTACCAAAATGGTGGTAATTTGTTTTCTCTTCATAATTAGTTATTTTCATGGAGTCAATAAAGCACCTGTAACTTAATATTTGATCGATTATTGAAACCTCCTGTTGGTAGCTGTATACAGATCATCCGTTAATTGCGGAAACGCATAATTAATGTAAAATGCTTGCCAGATGTTTCAAAGTCCCTTGCTGTTTGAAAAGAAGTCATGCTTGAATGTGAGGCCTGGTTTGGATATGTGTGTTTATGTAGGATAATACAGGGCTAAATGCAATGATCTGTGTGATCACTATACAACAGAAGACACGTGTCTCTACACGCTGAGAGATGGGCAGACAGTTGCTGTACAGTTACAGTATACACAAAACTATCTTTTTCTCTTAAACGTTTTGTAACTGCTCTGTCTAATCCATTAAAGATGATTTCCCAATGAAAGACAGGGGATATTCATGAGAAACTGCTGCTTTTCCTCGAAGCATTCATAACCCTGAGAGATAACCAAATGACTTTACCATGCATTGAGACAGAGTAAAAGGAACGAGAGAGTGTGAAAATACCCAATCTCTATTGTGTTATGTTTCCTTTGAGACTCATTTGTGCATTTAAAAGCCGTAAGAGTTTATATCTTAAATTAAAAGGTCTAACTGTGACAATAATCCTCTTATTTACTTCTGAGGGGAAAAAGACACTACATGTATGTAGGGACCTTGCGAGGTCTTGTCAGGTGTCATCTGCAGAACGCATCAGGCCAGTTATACTGAGATCCCAGGAAAGATAGCTACGGTTTTTAGATTTCCGTTCACCTCTGATCGCTCTGGCCCAGAAATTACGGCCATCAGTTTATATGCAATACATCTCAGTATTTAAATGGAAGTCAGAAAGAGATGTTTTTTATATAGCTGAATGAATTAAGGGGTGGTTGATTATGATTTCACTTTTCTAACTTTAGTTAGTGTGTAATGTTGCTGTTTGATCATAAACAACATCTGCAAAGTCAAAGTTCAAAGCAAAGGGAGATATTGCTTTTAAAGAAATTGCTTTTTAAGGACTACAACATATGGCTGGTAGGGACTCCACGACATTCCTCCCAGGTTAGTGACATCACTAACCCTAAAATGTACATAAACCCCGCCCCCTGAACACGATTTATAGATTATCATGACAGAATATGCTAATCAATGACTAGAAGATTACTACATATCAGCTGCATAAATTCATCAACTAACCATTCAGAAATGTCCTGTTGCTTTCTACATGTCACTTCTCCGCCCTCTGTGCCGGGAGTAGAAGCTCATTTGCATTTAAAGGGACAGACACAAAACGAGGCGTTTTTGTTCACCCTCAAAAAGTAACAACTTTAAAGCAACACCAAGGAACTTTTTCTCTTCGGTCGCCCTACAGGTTGGAAGCGGAATTATCCACTTCTACTTTACTGTCGCACACATGCTTGCTGTTTATCCAGCAACAATGTCCACAGACAAGGTAGATGGATGATTAATGAAAGTATGATGTATTGCGACATCAGAAACGAAGAAAAACGAAATAATGACTATTGTAACGCTTGACGTAAAGCAAGTCAAATGTGTAGTTTTCTTATCTCTCATTAGAACTACAGAAACACGACCCAATCTCGCAATCTTACAGTGTGGTTATATGAGATAAAGGAGCTAAAACTTCAACTAAGTTTGAGCTAAAACTTCACATACACACTCTGGGGACATCAGAGATTAATGTTACATCTTGTGAAAAGGGCATTATACCACCCCTTTAATGAATTGTCAAAACTCCCATACATTGAAATACTCATGAGGAGTCTTGGGAGCTGGTCCATTTTAACTTGAGCCAATAACAAACCAGAACACCTTAGTAAATAGCAACACGCTGGCAAACACACAGAATACCATTGCAATGGGGTGCACAATCCATCTCCAGTGAAGATTTTTATATATACATATATATATATATATATATATATATATATATATATATATATATATATTAGGGCTGGGAATCGATTAAAAAAAATTAACTAATTAATTGCACATTTTCTGTAATTAATTGCAATTAATTGCGTTTCCCCCAAGCTTGTAATCATCAATATTTAAACTTAGAATCACCTAATTAAACACAGGGGGAAAAAAAGGAACAGAAAATAGCCCTATATTAAAATATTAAACATCAATATATCAATATATTATTCTTTTTCAATAATCAACATAATCAATTTAACAGGTTATTATTATTATTATTATTTTAATAATTATCAAAACAAAATATAGTCCTACAAAGCTATTATTACCAGAGCATGTGATCAGAGCAGGTCATTTTACCATTGTTGTGACTATACCAGCTGAGCTCAGCAAACAGAAGTCTACAGAGAAATTTCACGTCATTTGAGTGGACTTTACTTTTCAAGTTCTTGGTACATGATTGAAGCCTTTGGGCCATTAACAGTGCCGCCGACACACACACACACACACACACACACACACACACACACACACACACACACACACACACACACACACGGAACGGAGAGAGCGCCGCTGCTGGGCCGTTAACGACAGAGCGCGCCAACACACACGCGCGCGCGGAGCACAGAACGCGACGCACATACTGAGCGGAAAAGACCCGCTCATGAAACCTGCGCGAGAATGAAACCTGATCGCCGAACACGGAGGGGCGGCATATTTCAGCCTGTTTAATAGCAGACGCAGCAGGAAATCATTAAAACGAGGCAAAAAAAAGGTGCTGCGTTATTTTTTTTTAACGCGTTAAACATTTCAAATTAATCGCAAAAATTAACGCGTTAATTCCCCCAGCCCTAATATATATATATATATATATATATATATATATTTTTTTTTTTTTTAAAGACAAAAATAGGTACATAAAATATTTTGCAAATATAAAATATTGTAAAAACTTTTTTTTGAATTTTCATTCATTTTAATTTATTTGTAAATGTTAATTTTTTTATATTGTTATTCAAGACTCTTTATATGAAATCCTTTGTTTCTGATCTGCAACAAAGTTTAACGAAGTCCATTCCCCCAAAATTACAAAACATATTATCATAAAATCATGTTTTATCTAACTGGGCAAAATTAAGCTAGCATAAAGAGACGAAGATTTGGGGAGAAAAACAACAGATTCTTAGTGCATTCCAGTGAATTATTCAAGGAATATATATATCGTAAATTAAATCGGGAGAGCAGACCACAAGTTGTCCTTTTTCTTTCTGTTACTTACAGCAGAATACAAATGGAAAAAGAAAATGAGGTGGAAAAGTAAACGAAAAAAAATGCAGTGACCGAAAAGAGCTCTTGCCATAGATATCCTTCTTGTTATATCACTTAAATCACATTAAAGGGGTGGTAAAATGCCCTTTTCACAAGATCAATAAATCTATATGTCCCCAGAGTGTGTGTGTGTGTGTGTGTGTGTGTGTGTGTGTGTGTGTGTGTGTGTGTGTGTGTGTGTGTGTGTGTGTGTGTGTGTGTGTGTGTGTGTGTGTGTGTGTGTGTGTGTGTGTGTGTGTGTGAAGTTTTAGCACAAAATACCCCACAGATATTTCTATATAGCATGTTAAAGTTGTCACTTTTTGAGGGTTTGCAAAAACGCACTGTTTTGTGCCTGGCCCTTTAAATGCAAATGAGCTGCTGCAGAGGGCGGGGTTTCAAGAGCTAGTGTGTGTTAGCAGCTGCGATTACCTCACGCAGACACATTAAAATGACAGAAACTGTTCTACCTTTAATGTTAAAACGGAGTTAGACAAAGATATCTTCCCTTTGCTTTGAACTTTAGCGCTGTAAGTTTGCAGATGTTGTTTATGCTCAAACAGCAACATTTCAAGTAAACAAGTGAAATCATACTCAACCACCCCTTTAAAATACCAAGCATTACATTATTCTCTTGAAGTCTGAACATGAGAACATGAATACAATTTTACAGCCCATTCAGTCAAACTGACAAATAATAATCTTTGTAGCGCAACCTTATGATTTTAAATTATTTTTTCAGTCTGTTTGAGTGAAACTTCTCCAAAACGGATGTGCCCCCATAATCAAAAACCCAGTAACGTTAAGCTCTTCAAGAAAAAAATATTATTTTATACTGTATAAAAATTTGTTATACTGTATATACAGAAATACTATAGAAAAATCGTTAAATTAGTAGGCTTCTGTTAATAATTTGATTGTGGAAGAAAATGTGGAAGTTTGTTTGAAAGATGTTTTTTTTTTCTTTTCATTTTTTCTATATCCAATATCTAGTTATTCATTGTAAATTCACAGTGGTATTTTGTAATTGAAAGTTGACTTTTAACTTGAGCTTTATGTGTGAGACACTGCAAAAGATGTGAGATGCAAGCGTAATGGTAAAATACATCTGTCTTGCTCATGTTTAATTAAAAAAAAGCATTGCAGTGGAATACAATAACACTCTCAGAGTGTTATTGTATTCCACTGTTGTACATTATTTGTGGCATTCAATATGTTCAGCTCCAAAACCTCTTTAAAAAATATAAATGTTGACAGAATGTTTAAATATTACACAACACAAACTGAATTAGTTCAAAAACCTTTTAAAATAGATTCTCCATTTGCTTTTCATTTCCTGTTGTTTATTCTTGTTTTATTTCTAGATGTTTCTCATCGTTCTATTCCCTGTTCCTGTTTCCCAGTCAGGGCCAGAGCAAGATTAATGACAGAGGTCTGGATACAAAACAGATCTAGAGGTAGAAAGATTTAAAATGACAAAGAGACCGATCACCAGGTGTGAAACGTGGAAAACAGGGGCCTAAACAAGCTAAACAGATGGCGGAGTGGATGTTTATTCTCAGATGTATTTGTGTTTGTGCCTCCTTATCAAGACACACATTTTAGCCACAGCAAACTAGTTTTGTAGTTTTGTGAAATCACTTAAAGGCATAGTTCACCCAAGAAAGAAAATCCTGGCATCTTTCTCTGCAAACCTGTATAAGCGAGTGGACAGCACCACAGTTAGAACGCCTGACTTCCCAGAACATCTGCAAATCTGTCCTTGTCTTTCCACAGGAAAGATGTTGTCAACACTCTGTATTATAATGGGATGTTTGCTTAAGGTCAGTGCCGTGTCGTAGAGTCAAAGGTTGTAAGAGAAAATAAAAAAGAAAGTAGAAAACAGATGGAGATGGGTGAAAATGTATATGTTCTCATTTGATAGGATAGGATGAATGTATTTTAAACAGGGACAATGCACAAATTAACATTAACCTTGTATAAAAACAAGGAGAGATAACATTAAAAATACAGATTTTTATAATATTAAATAGTTGTTCAAATTATAGTCAGATGTGAAGGTCATCTGGTGATGCTGTGTTGCCTTAGAAACCAAGCGTGGGTGTGGCCTGAACCTTTGCTATGGCGACCCATCCTTGGTTTCTGAGGCGTAACAGAAAACACACTATTTGTAAGATAAGTTTCTATGAACTTATTGTGAAACATTTTAGCTTTCACCATTTTAAGTTTGTGCGAAAACCTGTCGAGCAGAAGGCAGCTGTTTGGACCAGCTTGTACTTATTACCTGAGTCTGAGCACTGAATGGTGTGTGTGTGTTTGTGTGGGGGTATATATTGGGTTTGTTTGTGTGGTTTGTCTGTTTATGTCTGTGTGATGACATTTTTTCACAATTATGTTAAAATGACTGCACAATGTCCTATTTAAAGGCATGAGACAGGAACATTTTTTACAGAAAGTCTCAGATCTAACCAGCATGCTGGAGAGAGGGAACTAATCAAAATATAAAGAGGAAGTAGATGGATAAATATAGACAGATTTTCCAGATGGATTAAAAGTAAAATATTAGGAGGAAATGGGCATCAAATAACAAGAGATGTATTTAATAGGTGAGGTTTAAATCAAAATCATCTGAAGTACTTAATAGATGGGAAAAAATGACCAAAACTTAAAATGTAATGCGGTTGTAAAAAAATATTTTGTTATTCTTTGTCTTTTTTCTTATTAGCATATTAATGATTTAATGTTTTCAAAACACAATATAAAGATTGCTATAGTATATGAATGCTCAGGGTTTTTCTTTCTTTCTTTCTCTTTCTTTCTTTCTTTCTTTCTTTCTTTCTTTCTTTCTTTCTTTCTTTCTTTCTTTCTTTCTTTCTTTCTTTTATTCTTTCTTTCTTTCTTTCTTTCTTTCTTTCTTTCTTTTATTCTTTCTTTCTTTCTTTCTTTCTTTCTTTCTTGTCTTTCCAGATATAAACGAGTGTGCGGACGAGAATGGCGGATGTGAAGGCACGTGCTGTAATACTTTTGGCAGTTATTACTGCAGGTGTCCTGATGGTAGTAAACTCGGAGATGATGGGAAATCCTGCCAAGGTAAGCGCACACTCACATCCGAGTTTATATTATGTTTCTGAAGACAATTAACCTCTCTATAATCAGAGTGACCCGCTTAAAACAATCATTCGAGAAAGGAGCCCACATTATTAATATCTAAAAATAAGCAGCAGTAAATTAAAGGGGACCTATTATGCAAAATTCACTTTTACGTGGTGTTTTAACATAAATTTGTGTCGGCACAACCACCCTATAATGGTAAAAATCCACCCAATCTTTTTTTAATCCACATAAATCATAAGCAGTGTCTCAGAACAAGTCGTTTGCAGATTCTACCATATGTGACGTCACAAATAATTATGCGCCGCCCCGCCCACCCCATTAGCATAGACCCGCCCTGAGTGAGCTGTACACAGTCCGCCATGTTTATCTCCTCGCCAGAGCATTTAACAACAGCATTCAAGTAAGAAATATATCCTTATTAAAGCTACTAAAGTTATTCAATCAAGAGCAGTGAGTGATTTTCTGTTTTTCTTTAGTTGTTTGATTCATATTAACTGCATATTTAGCAGTAGATACTATATATTACACTGCTTTCACTTTAATATAGATCTAATATACACATGCGATTTCTTAACTTGCTGTTCACGTTCACAGACATAACCGACTGTGTTCATGTGAACTTGTGTGTATTTGGCAGTTTATGAGCAATAAGACGTGAAAGAGAACTTCATTTAATACTCGCGGTCAGAAAACCATATATCAGAAGTTTAGACTGATATGGCTTTAAAACGCATGCAGATAATAAACTTTCATGATGATGATGAAGAACATTCTGAGACTTTTTTGACCAATAATGCTTTGAACTGTCATGATCATAAGTTAAGTAAAGTAAGTAAGTAGAGTAGTTTGCAATGCTCTCTGTTAATGATATCCAGGATTTACGCTGTAATCAATCCTGTGCATGTGATTGCATCGGGGGCTTGTTTAAGGCCATTAGTTTTGGCTAGGTTTCATCATGAGATGAGAGATGATGTATAATGGGCTTTGTGTGGCTGAATGTGCTGAGGGAACCGGTTCTACATGTGTGTCCATCTCAGCTGTTAGTGTGTAAGTGTGGGAATGATGATCCTGCCTGCTGTCTCAGGTCCTGCTGGACTGAAAGGCTACAGGTGAGGAAACAGGTGTATGAGAGATGCCAAATTTACACCGTAAAGATGGCACAGAAGTGGCTATAGGTGTCTTTACAAAGACTGCTTAATGCTGCTCTTAGGTGGCATAAATTCATTTACACAGCAATTTCAATAGTATAATTTTATACTAGGGGCTAAGGTGGGTCAGAGCAGGCATCCTTTAGTCTTTATTTTTAATTTAGTCTTGCTTTTTTTTCTCAGCATTACGTCTTTACACTGAATTTTGGGCAGGCACAGAGCAGCCTTAAATCAGCTGTGTAAAGATGCCTAGAAAAAGAGAGAACAGAACACAGAGTTGCAGCAGTTATACTGTATATACAGAAATACTATAGAAAAAATGTTAAATTAGTAGGCTACAGTTAATAATTTGATTGTGGAAGAAAATGTGGTTTGTTTGAAATATGTTTTTTTATGATTTTAACTATATCCAATATCTAGTAATTCATTGTAAATTCACAGTGGTATTTTGTAATTTAAATTTGATAGACTTCATGTCTTGTAACATGACATGTGTAAATCTTCTGACTCTGACTCTCTGTAATGGAAATAGTCAGATGGATGTAATTGAATTCATTAGGGTCAGAAGGTTTAATTATTGCTAATGAACCACATTCAATAATCCAGTCATGGGGCAGACAGTACAGCACTTGACCCATAGTTGACTGCATACATGTAGGAATTCATCCCATGACAAGAGTCTGACAAAACCCATGTATCACTGAGGAAATTGTAAATGATTTCTCAAATTGATACAATATCATGTATGTTTGAACATTTGCAATGGCTCCCAACAGTATATCATTACAGTGAAGTAACTTGTGTTGATCTTGGACAGAGTTCTTTGCCAAAGCAGTACGCATTTGGACATTATATGCACACACACATGTGAATGTGTTCAGCAGATGTTACAGTATTGTACATAATTACTTAGGAATATATGATCAGGTGTCAGACAGCAGCCGTCTTATTCTAGAACATTGCAAATCTCTTTGAGAATTCAAAAGTTTGACATTTTAAAGTTCTCATTGTTCATTTTCTAAACAATTTTCATTTGACCAAAGTTATATTTTCAACACAGAAACGTAAAAACTAGTGTGAGATCTGACAGCTCATTTCTGTTCTCTTCTGTTATGACAGTGTGAATTTATGAGCATATGTAGGATTAATTAACTTTTGTTCACTAGACTCATCCATAACTCCACAATCCTTACACTTTTCCACTCAAACATTACCTAAGGCTTCTTTTACGTTTTTAAAAGCGAACATCTGTTAAAGCATTAAAGAATTGTATGGCATGAAACAAGGCTGGTCACCATTAATCTCATGTATATAAGCACATTCCTCATAGTGACAGTTTTACTATTACTATTTATGGCAAATCTCTTATGCATTGAACATGATTTTCTATTTTCATACATTTCAAATTTCCAAAAAGTACCTGTGTTGTCATGGTTTTCAGATATGTATTTGATATCTGAAGTACTAGCAGAAAATCATTAATTAAATTATTTATAAAATAATATATTAATTATTATTTTGTATTTACCAGTGATTTTACCACTTGGATTTTTGTGTGTGCTGTACACAGCCCATATCAGGAACGATCTCCAATGCGGTTGCATTTTGACCCACAGCCATATTTAGACATTAAGTGAATGAATGAACGAATTAATGAATTTAGAGACTTAGGGCCCTATTTTAACGATCTGAAACGCAAGTGTCAAAGCGCAAAACGCAAGTAACTTTGTGAGCGGATCCCGGTGCTGTTGCTATTTTCCCAGCGGGATAAATGCCTCTTGCGCCTGGCGCAAATCTAAAAGGGGTTGGTCTGAAGTAGCTTCATTATTCATAGGTGTGGTTTGGGCGTAACGTGAAATAAACCAATCAGAGCGTCCTCTCACATTCCCTTTAAGAGCAGGCGCGCTTGTTCCACGGCGGATCGCTATTATAACGGTGGATTTGCCAGCGCACGCCAGGAGCAGTTCACAGCCGAGGAGTTCTCGTTCTCGTCAGGGCTGTAAAACACAGAGAAGTGACATTGGGGATGATGGGAGAAACCCACCCAAATTAGCTTCGGTTAAACAGGCGTATAATTTGGGTAAATGTGTAGCCTAATCTAGGTTTTTATTTTTTTAATCTAGATATATATTTTTCACATCTTCACGGACACAACAATGATTTCCCTTGTGTGTTAATATTTTTCCTTGTAATAATGTATGATTTGCAAAAATTAAAACTGCTGCGTCTGTTTATAATTATTAGAGAATCAAAGTGGATGCGCGTTAACATTATGGCCAAGCACGTGCCCTTAAAATACCATATCACTAACGCGCAACGCGCCACTGTCTTTAGACTGTTTTTTTCCTGGTCAATGGTGCAATTGCTTTCTAAAACTGGAAAATAGCACCAGGAGAGTTTTGCGCCGGAACACGCCTCCTCTTTGCGCTGAACCGCCCCCGCGAGCGCAAGTTCATTCCCTAATTTACCGACATGCGTCTGTGGAGGGAAGAGTCCGCTGTGGGCTGGTGCAAAATAGGAATGATACATGCGTCGGTGTTCAAAGTCAATTGCGCTGGGTGCAAGATAGGGCCCTTAGACTTAGAATTTAAGAGGGTCTAACAGTTGTGATGGCATTATAGAAGAAAACTCAGCTGTTATCTTGGAAAAAGAAGGTTGCAAAAAGTATTAAATAGCAGGGAGCCAATAATTATGGCCAATGTGTTTTGGAGAAAAACATTGATTTCATAATGTGATTCCTCCCCGACCCCCCCACACACACACAAAACAAACAATTTTTTTTATGAAAGATCAAAAGGATTAACAATGCAGATTTATTTTTACAGCCATCATATTAACCAGGGGTGCCAATAATTCTGACCACAACTGTAAAATAGGTGTTCATCCTTGAATGTTCAAAAAACACCTTAATTTTTATTTATTTTTTTGACATTTTTGCAGCACCCCTCTTCTCAGTCTGTCAGTAACGGTCTATTTAGTTCCAGTCTCTATCAAGCCACTCCTTCCGAAAATCGAAGTGTGCTCTGACTGGTCATCTCACTCAGTGTGTTGTGATTGGTTAACCACTTCGAGCGGGTTTCAGAAATATCACGCTACTCACCATAATAACTGCATTAGATCCAGGTGGGAAAAAACCAGCGTCACTTGGACATGGCGGGTGGCGAAAACACACTCAACTAGACCTCGCTTCCTTTATTTTGCGCATGATTTTGGGCAGGATCATTTTGGTGAGGTCAGAAACAGTGTTTACTGATATAGAGAATAGCTCCCTTTGCATAGACTTTGTGCTTTGTAACTTTTTAGACATTTTTCATGCTCAAACAGCAACATTACACTAAAGAAACTTTAAAATGTCAAAAAAAAAAAAAACATAATAGTCCTCTTTAAATAAATAAATAATTTATTGAAAGAAAGCCGTTCAAATTTTATCTGCCTAATTTATTACATTCAAGTGAAGGCGGACAATGTCTTATTTGTTACATGTGTGTGTGTGTTCATGCATGTTGTCCCCACAGATAAAGATGAGTGTGAGGAGCTGAACGGTGGTTGCCAGCAGACGTGTGTGAACACACTGGGTTCGTACCACTGTGAGTGCAGAGAGGGTTTCCGCATGCACGCCGATGCTCGCACATGCATAGGTAAGACCTTTAAAAATCGCTTACATGCTCACAAACACACATCTATCTCTATCTTGAGTAGCATCTGTGAATCACCTATAGCAATGCATTCTGGGAAGGAGAGCAACAGCAGGCTGCCTAAAACTCCCATTACTTCTGCTAGCTCAACAAACAACGTAAACACAGCAAGTTGAGCTCTGGTTCTGCTGATCTCATCAACCTAAAAACAGCCTTTATCCTGTTTTACTGGAGTCTGGATGTGTCATCACTCTGTGACAGGCCTGGCGATGTCATCACAGTGAGACAGCAGCGCTGACCTGTCCCCCGAGGCTCCGTAAATCTGTCAGCTCAGACACGACATGGAAACATCATCATTCAGAGAGCAAGAGAAGGAATGAGAACAAAGCTCTTGATATATACAGTACACAAACCCCAAACTGGATTCGATTCAGAAATGTTTTCCCTTCACAATGAAAGTTTTTCTTCCTGTCCAAACAGAAAATCTGACTTTGCCATTACAATCTATCTGGGAGTCAAATGTCTGGGTTGACCGAAACTAATAGTAACCAAATGGTTGAGTGGCTGTTTGTTTGTGGCTCTTTTCCAGTGGTCAACTCTTGCTCCGTAAAGAATGGCGGCTGTGAACACAGGTGTGTCGATTTGGGAGACGACCAGTTCAAGTGTGAATGTCGCAGCAACTACCAGCTCAAAAGAGACAGAAAACACTGTGAATGTGAGTTCATGCATACGCCATCTCTGACAGGCTTTTACTGTAGTGATATTGTGATGGTTGTGTGAACACTTATCTCTCTCTGTGTGTGTGTGTGTGCACTGTGTTATTCTCTCAGTGAAGGATCCCTGTAAGGAACATAATGGTGGGTGTTCTCATATCTGCAGTAATGTGAATGGACAGGTGCAGTGCAGCTGCAGACCGGGATACAAACGGGAAGCCGACTTTAGGAGATGTGAAGGTGTGTGTACACAGACATGTACCCACATATATGTTCACTTTTTTTATTTTTACAGATAAATAATGCTTATCTTGTGCCACCTTAGACACTGTTTTGTGTCATTTTTAATTACTAGCAATAGAATAATCCAATAAAAAATCCATAGCCAATTACAGACATTTGTATTTTATTTTTATTTTGAGTAAATATTGTGTATTTCTTTCCCTAAAATGTATGTGCTATGGAAGTGGAATTAAAATGAAATAAAATAAGTGTAGTTTTAATAATAAGAAAGGAAAGCTTGTGAAGACAAACTTTGATGGTTCGTTTGCTTCAATGTTAATTTTTTTTTTTTTTTTTTAAAGACTTGACAAAGTCTTGAAGTGTAAAAAGTTATTTTAGGCCTTACAGACAGACAGATTTATTTTGTCATATTATTTATTTATTATATTATATTATTTTTTAGAATTTCTTTTCTTTCTATTTCTATTTATTATTTTATTATATTTTATTTGTATTTTATTTTGTTATTTGTTTATTTTATTATTTATATTATTTATATTTATATTTTATTATTATATATATATATATATATATATTTTTTTTTTTATTATTATTATTTTTTTATTATTATTTTTTTATCTCAGTTCAATTCTATTGGCCACAGGCCACAGCAAATCTCTCTTCTTCTGTGCCATACAACTGAACTCTTGTCTGTGTCCTGCTCACACACACACACACACACACACACACACACACACACACACACACACACACACACACACACACACACACACACACACACACACACACACACTCTACTAGTGTGACTAGACTGCTGTTACTTACTATGTGTGCAGGCCGGTATATAGTCATGTTTGTCTGGACCTCATTTTTTATGTCCAGACTTTATGAGACTTCAGCAGACCCCATGAAGAGACTCTTGCCCCTGCTGTGCACAAACATACATTGCCACGCTTACACACACACACACACACACACACACACACACACACACACACACACACACACACACACAGACACACTGGCATATTTCCTAATTGCCCAATCGTTTCCTCTCCCAGACATTGATGAATGTGTGTCTGGTCAGGCTAAATGTGCTCACGGCTGTGCTAATGTGCCGGGATCATTCCGTTGTGTGTGTAATCCGGGATTCGAGCTGGGTGCTGATGGGAAACAGTGCTATCGTGAGTACATACACATTAACACATGCTCTATGCGTCTTTTAAAATAATGTTCGGTGGAAGCCTAAAACACTTTGGAAAACAATTATCAGATTATCTCAGTAGTTCACTGACATGTGGAATTAGTTTACTGGAGCCAAACAGTCTGTGATTGGTCAGTGTATTTGACATGCACCAATCAGTGATTAGAAAACCTTGTAGAAACCCTAACGTGGAGTGACACATTCTGCAGGTATAGAGATGGAGATCGTGAACGGCTGTGAGAAAAACAACGGTGGCTGCTCTCATCACTGTGAGCACACCACCAGCGGGCCCCTGTGCGCCTGTAACCAAGGTTACCGGCTAGCTGAGGACCTCAGGACGTGCATAGGTACAGTATGTGCCCCGCTTTCTAGCAAATCCTTCACTATGTAAAATGTAGTTGTTTTTATATGATTAATTACTCTACCGTAAATACTACCATACGCTAACCGTTTTTGAAAGAAGTAAAACAGTGATATTGTGAAATATTAAAATTTTTAATTCCTATTCCTGTGATGTCAAAGCTGGATTTTCAGCATCATTACTCCAGTCTTCAGTGTCACATGATCCTTCAGAAATCATTCTGATATGATGATTTGATGCTCAAGAAATATTTACTATTATTATCAATGTTGAAAACGGTTATGCTGCTGCTTAATATATAAAAAATATATCTGAATTACAATAATTTTATGGATTAAAGTTAATTAATTGATAAATTAATCAAACAATTCTAACATAAAAGTTTGTGTTTATATAATATAAGTGTATATATATATATATATATATATATATATATATATATATATATATATATATATATATATAAAATGTGTGTGTGTGTGTGTCTATATAATATATATGTATATACACACACACACACACATATTAAATAAACACAAACTTATATTTTAGGATTGATTAATCGTGATGAATCGATTTGACAGTACTATTTAATATTTATTTACACAGGTCACTATTATTCAATGCCTCTAAACGGTTAACTTGGAATAAATCTCACAAATGTTGATGGTCATATGTAAAGTCAAGATTAACCAATATTATTGGCGTAGAAACATAATTTATGTGATTTTGTGTTGTCTACACATGCATTATTTAAATACTTGCCTGCTTTTTTGTGTTAATGTTTCATTGTGGATTTTTTTTCTCATGTCAATAAGTGAAAATGTTTCTGCATTTGTGTGTGTCGTCTACAGACACCGATGAGTGTGAAAACGGCGAGGCGTGCTGTAGTCACTTCTGTAAAAATTACCCAGGAGGCTATGAGTGTGGCTGTAGACCTGGATACACACCCAACGGCTGCACATGTGATGGTGTGTGTGTCTGTGTTTACTATCATGTCTTCCTCGTTTGACCTTCTCATAATCACAGATTGAGTCTTAAATTGACACTGATCTACATCTTTAACTTTATAGACTTACACATTCATCTATTTCCTCCTAAATGGGATATATTTAAAGTTGATTTGAACAGATTTCTGTTAACATGAAGGCTGTTTTAATATGAATGTCTCTCTTCAGACATTGATGAGTGTGTGTCCGAGACATCAGGCTGTTCTCAGTACTGTGTAAACACCCTGGGCTCTTATGAGTGTTTCTGTCAGGTGGGCTTCAGACTGGACTATGACCAGAAATCATGCTCACGTGAGTACAAGTTTGATTGGCTGTTTAGTGCTGACCTCATACACAGGAAGTGATGCAAAATTTTGTAAATATAGTATTACTGACATCTAGAAGACATGTTTTGAGTTGGTGAAATGTTATATAATCTCCATCAGTGCTGTTATAGTATCATTGAGGTACTATTATAGTTTTTATTAACATTTTCTATTTATTTTTGTTTAATATTTTTTATATTTTAAATTTAATTAATGTTTTTATAATGTTGTTGTTTTTTTATTTTTTATTATCTATATTATTTTAATACAATTTTATTTCAGTATTAGTTTTAATAATTGTAGTACATTAAGTACTAAACTAAATTAAAATAAAGAATGTTGCCTTGGCAATAATAAAGTAAATATTCATATTTTGAATTATTTTATTTTTTAAGTCTACATAATTTGTTTAACAAATGTTGCCTTGGCATTAAAAATACATAATTTTTTATATTTTATTTAAGTTAAAGTTTATTTTAATTTTAATTCAAGTAACAAAAGTTTTTTATTTTTTATTTTTTATTGATATTGTTTTATCGTTTTTTTAAGTTGTTTTTAGTTTTAGTTATCTATAATAACCCTAATTTCTATTTCTCTGTATATGTCTCTATTCTTTTCTTTTCCATCTCTTCCATTCTGTCTCATTTTGCGCGTTTAGCTCTGTATGAGAGGGAATTGGAGGAGGAGGAGGAGGAGGAAGAGGAAGACGTGGTTGGCAGTGAAGATGAGCCCGAGGTCCTACGTTTGCCGGACTTGCTGTTCCGTCGCCCCCCTCAACTTCTGCATTACACCGCCGCTTTAAGCAGACCGTATTATGATGATACACACACTTACTACCCAAGACACCCGCACAACCGAGAACAGAGAGAGGAACTGACCATCATCAGCAAGATTAGTAAGACAAACTAGGAGCGGTAACATCAGAACTGTGACATAAACGTACAGAAAAAGGAAAGGACACATAACTATATCTTGATCTCCGTGTATCAGTGTGTGAGGAGGGCTCATTCGGTGACGACTGCAGTGTGAGCTGTGAGGACTGTGCTAATGGAGGAGTGTGTGCGTTAGAGAAGGATCGCTGTGTGTGTGCGCCCGGCTGGACTGGGGTCTCCTGTAATGACAGTGAGTGTGTTTATTCTCTATCATTGATCTCTGACCTGAACTAAAGCATTAAAGAAATACAGCTTCAATTTAAAGGAATAGTTAACCATTTTTTTTTTTAATTCTGTCATCATTTACTCACCCTCAAGTTGTTCCAAACCTGTATGAGTTTCTTTCTTCTGCTGAACACAATAGAAGATATTTTGAAGAATGTTGGTAAACAGACATTACATGGTAGCCATTGACTTCCATAGTATTTTTTCATCAACTGATTGATTATCAACATTCTTAAAAATATCTTCTTTTGTGTTCAACAGAAGAAACACGCGTAGTGTAATCGACTCCTCCAACTGGATGTAATCTGCAAAAATCTTTCAAACGTAATTCTGAATGCTCAAAATCTGCAGACTGGGTCTGACTTTCGCCAACTAACATTGAATCATCCAGACTGGAAATCAAGGGAAATATCTGGACAAAAGTCATATAGTTGGAGTAAATTATATTCTAGGGCTGTCAAAATGAACGCGTTCATTTTGCGATTTCAGTTTAAAATGCGTTAAATCAAGTTTTGGTCAAGATATTGTATTGACAATGCAAGAGTCTTGCACTCTGTAAAGTCTACTCCAGCACATCCCAAAGACTTTCACTGAATTTAAGGTCTGGACTCAGAGGTGCCGATTCATGTGTGAAAATGATCCTTCATGCTCCTCCCAACCATTCTTCCACAATTTGAGCCTGATGAATCTTGACATTGTCATCCTGGAATATGGCCATGATGTGTCTTCCTACATTGTTGTTTAAGAAATGAAAAGCTACACACTCCATCAATTAGGGTTAGAAGAACTGTTGCAAAACATAGAACCTGCTAGAAACATTATAATCACTGCAATAATGATCTAATCATAGACTCTTAAGCATTTGCCTATTAAAATCCAACCATCAACCTTTTTTTGGCTGGGCAACAGTGTTGGGGAAGTTACTTTTAAAAAGTAGTGTTTGCTCGTTATTCGTTACTTCTTAAAAAAGTAATCCGTTACTTTACTTAGTTACCCCCTTTGGAAAGTAACATTTTACATTACTCGTTACTTTTACGTTACTTTTATTGGCAGAACCCAATATCTGTTCCTAAATGTGTAGGCCTACATAAAGTACTATGAACTCTACCTATTGAAAAACTAGAAGAAGAAAAAAATTATATATATATTAATTAAATTAAATATATATTTTTATTTAAAAAACATTTGTAACGCGTTACACACACAACACTGCTGGGCAATGTATGTTTAGAAAAGAAGCACATTCATAGATTACATGACATAATATTAGACTGAGAATAAGACCTAAATTCAGTATATAATGAGACACAGGTTCCATTTTTCCTGTTCTTCTTCTTTCCCGTCTAGCTGATGTACATCTCCCTGCTGTACTTACCCTTACTTATGCAGAAATCCCATCAATCCACCGAGCAGAGCAGTTCAATGACTCTAAGCAAAGTACTTCCTGTAGAGACACTATAACTCAACTCATTTATAACATAAATTGACAGCATGTTGGAGAGCCACAGTCCTTAGAGCATCTCCAAACCCATCATTGTAAATTCACAGGAGCGCAATTTGAGTTTTCCATACCGTCAAATTTTTAATCCATCCTAAAGTCAACAGAAAGTACGGTGGCTGCTGTATATCTCTCGGCCCCTGGTTCCTCTGAGAACCCTAAACACGTATTTACTTATGCATTCTCTCTCTCTCTCTCTCTCTCTCTCTCTCTCTCTCTCTCTCTCTCTCTCTCTCTCTCTCTCTCTCTCTCTCTCTCTCTCTCTCTCTATCTCTCTCTCTAGCTTGTGCTGAGGGCACATATGGTGTTCAGTGTAACAGTCTGTGTGTTTGTAAGAATGGGGGCCGCTGTGACCCAGTGACGGGGAAGTGCTTGTGTCCTCCAGGGGTCCAAGGTCTGCACTGTGAAAACGGTACTTTGTCTTATCTTCAACTGTTTTTTTTTTTACATCTTCCAATTCTCATGGCTTGTGATGTTTCCTCTTTCCTCTCTACTTGCAGTGTCATATTTCAATATTCATAAAAATATATTTTTACTTTTGAAATGCTAACTCTTTCTGTCGACACATGTCGACTCATGTTGAAAAGAGAGGAATATAAGTTTTTTCAAAGGCAATGTTTTTAGGTTAAAATATGAGAGTGAATTTTCTTTGGGTCCTGAAACTTTTTGGAAAGAAAGTAATACTTTTATTCAGCAAGGGCACATTAAATTGATCAAAAGTAAAGTAAAGACAGTCAAGACATTTAAAATGTTAAAATAGGATTTATTTTTCTAATAAATGCAGTTCTGTTGAGCTTTGTATTCATCAAAGAATTGCAGGTTTCACAAAAATAGCAGTTTTAAAAAAAACTTGTATTAATATTTAAATCTGACTGTTTTTACTGTATTTTTGATCAAATAAATTCAGCCTCGCTGAGCATAAGAGACCATAAAAATATTAAAACAAAAATACAATAATACCAGAATCTATTTATCACTTTGTTGGCTCCTTTATTATCAGTATGATAAAAAAAGTGTCTGCTAAATGAATAAATAAATGGCAAGCATGATCCCAGACTAGCTGGAGCCCTTGGGTTAACCGTTTAAGTTCCTTAAACTTTTCTTCTTCTCTGTTTGCCCTTGGCCTTTTCTGTCTTCATCACATCATCCATCAACTGCTCGTCTCTGAAATTCTGAGCTCTGATTAGAGCTGGTCAGATAATTCTTAAAGGCACACTATGCAAGATTTCTACCTTAATACAGCTTCGAAGTCATTTCGATGGTAAACGAACTCGTAGTAGGGTGAATCATGCCGATATGGGACGGCGCTAGAAAAACCAGCAATGCAGGTTTGAGAGGTGGCGCCCCACCAAATCTCGCGAGAATCACAACTTGCTTTACGGCACGACGTCACATACATCAACAACATATGAAGCAGCCTCTATGGAAGACACTAGCATGCATTTCAGACGTGAATCATGGCGGAGTCGACGAAGAAAACAAAGAAAGCGCGGTCGCTGAGTGCAGAGACGGCTCTGCGTGAGTGGTGTTTACGATAGTAACGTTAAATACAAGTACTCCGCCGCTGTTTGACAAAAACGGAAACTGCATAGTATGCCTTTAACATTTCTTGTGATGTAATATGCTTTTTGGAAATCCAGAGGAACATTGTGTAATTTCACCGATGTACCATGTGTGATGTCATCAGGTTGTCCGCAGGGTTTCTATGGGAGGTTCTGTCGGAGGAGGTGTAACTGCCCCAATAATGGACACTGCCATCGTCTGTATGGTGGTTGCCTTTGCACACCCGGAAAATATGGCAAATTCTGCCACCTGCGTAAGTATTTATTATGCTAGGATAGTATGTTACAAAATGTTTTACTCATCTCCTTTCAGTTATTTTGAGGTGTAGTAAAATAGTGTTTCTCCACATTAGCATGTCCCAAATGGACCCATGGTGCGGGTTGCTCGGAGGAATGCGGATGTTCGCAGGGAAACTCTCTCTCTTGCGATCCCCTAAAAGGCACATGCTTTTGTAAACTTGGCTTCCATGGCGAGCACTGTCTGGCAGGTAGGTGATGTTTCTACAGCATTAGAAACAGTTGTGTCAGACAGGTACATATGTGTCGTGTTCATGTATAGAATGTGATGACGGTTTCTTTGGCGATGGCTGCCGTGAGCGATGTAACTGCTCTGATGGGGCACCGTGTGACCCTAAAACCGGAGAGTGCCAGAAGATGTACCCACCTGGATACCATGGAGAGAAGTGCCAGCTGGGTAAGACTCAGTCACACACCGATCTGTGTTCAGAAGGGAATACTGACCTATTACTTACTGTGTACTCATACTGAACAGTTCGTACTCTACCAGATTTTGTTTATTTGAATAAAATTAATACTATTATTCCGCAAGGATGCACTAAATTGGTCAAAAAGTAACAGTAAAGACATTTATAATGCTACAGATTTCTATTTCAAATGAACTTTATATGCATCAAAGAATCCTGAAAAAACTACCTTGATTTCAAAAATATTAATCAGCACAACTGTTTTCAACGATGATAATACTAATAAATGTTTCCTGAGCTGCAAATCAGCATATTAGAATAATTGCTGAAGGATCATGTGATACTGAAGACTGGAGTAATGATGCTGAAAATACAGCTTTATCATCACAAAGTATATTGAAATAGAAAACTGTTATTTTAAATTGTAATATTATTTCACATTTTACTGTATTTTGACAACTTTTACTGTTCAAAGTATGTATTGCAAACTACTCATTTTATTGTATGCCTTAGCATACAGAATACTGTATCCCACAATGCAATTCGGAGTTTGAAATAGCATACCACAACTCTTACTACTCTTACGCGCCCAACAAACGTAAAGTAATGACAGTTGCAATTTTAGAATCTCTTTATTGAGGTTATGATTTCATCTGACAATTAAAATAAAAATGCAAAATATTTTTTAAGACATGATAACTGGAAATGACTTACTGAATTAAAGAAAGACATCCCAAGTCAATAGGGTAAAAAAAAGAAAAACTAAACTAAAAGGATGTGACCATATTCACCAGTTTTAAATATGCAAACAAGGAATGATCTAATTAAATATGCACTCATTTGCATTCATTTACAGATGCAGAAATCGAATAGATTTAAAATAAACTCATTATTTTAGATGTCTCTTTTTACTGTAAATCAGAAAGTGGCTGCTAACTTTTCAAATGGGACAATAATGGCTTTGCATCGCCCTCTAGTGATTGTCAGATGTTGGTGCACAGAACATATTTAATAGCTCAGTTATTTTAATAGCTCAATAATGTCTGCATCAGAGATCAGCTGTGAACAGTCAATCATCAGACAATCTGTCCTGCTTAAAACCCTAAGGAGCAGATGCACTAAACACTCACACATGAAGACACACACTGACAGCTGTAAGTGGCAGTCATTTGATAGTGGCGTGTGTGTCAATTCAGTTCAGCTCAGTAGCATTGTATTACAGAGTGAGTCACGGAATAAATGTTTTATGTTGCTAGATTTATGCTTTACATCTCCGTTATGTTATGAACATGATATATTAACACGTGTGTGTGTGTGTGTGTGTGTGTGTGTGTGTGTGGATATAAATGGGGTTTCCCTCTGTTCGCTGAAGAGAAATTAATGATTAGGAAAGAGCGCCATGCTTTAAAAACATATTTGAAGTGTCTGTTTTAGTTATAAGTCTTTCTTGATCACTTAGCTCATACATTTTTTAGTCTTAATGGCTTAAACAGATCGTAGTTTGGTCTTAATGCTAAAACAGGCCCTTTTATCCCATCCTCAGGGGTGATTCTGGGTAATTGAAGTGAGGTTGAGGGAGAGCGCTTTACAGTTTCTAGGACAAGAAAAAGAGTGAGTGAATTCAGTCAGGATAGACAGATATCTTTGTGCCTGTTTGAACTGCAATGCTAAGTGCTTCGGTTAGCTTGTCTAATAGCAAACTAATGCTGTTTTCACCTCGTTTTCACTGAACAAATAAAAATGGTGGTTTCTGCCTCTTTCTCTCTCTCTGTGTCTGAGAGAAACTGAGTGTGAAGCAGGCTATACAGTTAAAGTATATAGTATTTATGAAAATAATCAATAACGTAAAATAAAACAAAAACATTTTGACTTTCAATGGGACAATAATAAATACAGTGTATATATTTATATATTTTGACTGCATATATTGCATTCTCAAACTTCAAATATGTATGTTTTGATTTGTTCACATTAATAACAAACATCCCCACTCTGTAGTGTGCGAGGCAGGTTTTTGGGGTGTAGGCTGTGCCAATGTGTGCCAGTGCGGCAGTAATGCAGTAACCTGTGAGGTCAGCAGTGGGCGCTGTGTGTGTGAGGCTGGATACACTGGAGATCAGTGTGACAAGAGTAAGTCTAATCTTTCTTTTTCATTCTCCTTCTCCCTCCTTGTTTCAGAGTCTTATTCTTTTTGCCGTTGCACTATTTAAATGGTACAACATGTAAAAGTTCAGGTACAAATGTTAAATCTGATGCTAATCAATATGCAAATACTGCCACCTTGTGTCAACGTAATAAAACTACACACACCACCCATACTAGTTCTATAGTATTTGGGTATTATAATGTGCACAGTATACAAAATTCATACACACAGGACCTACAATATTAGGCTAAAGTAAACAAGAGAATGCGGTGTGTGAGATACTGTATCCCACAATGCAGTGCAGTTGATTTGACCTTCTATGTGCATTGTGAAAGTAGTTACAGATACAGTTTTCTATCTTTTTAACATGATTTTTTTGACCTCTCATTTGATCTGACAGCGAGAAGCTAAGACATTACAGTCATGGCCAAACATATTGGCAGTGACATAAATTTTGTGTTTCGCACAGTTTGCTGATTCAGTATTCACATTTCTATGGTATACTGGAAAACAATGATAAGCATTTTACAAGTTTTGTGCCAGTAATATTTGGGTTTTTGTGATAAAGTAAATTTTTTGGCCATTGAAGCTTTTTGCAATTATTTAAACTGCATCTGATCACTACATCTGTGTGTACTACATCTGCACCTGATCGCTACATCTGTGTGTACTACCTCTGTGTGAATGTAAGTTCTGTTCATGTGTCCTGAATCTGCATTTCCTATGATGCTTCTTCATCATCATCATCATCATCATCAGAGTGTCCTGAGGGCCAGTATGGAGCCGAATGTAACCGAGTGTGTGAGTGTGAGAACGGAGCCGAATGTGACCACATCAGCGGAGCTTGTACCTGTACCGCCGGCTGGCTGGGATCACACTGTGAAACGATTGAATAACAAACAAATGCATTCAAATTTTGAATACCAAAATTTCATTAACTAAGAAAACACCACAAATATCACATTTATGTAATCAGCAGAGTTGTCAGTAACATTTTTGTCACTGCATATTATTTTGTATTTTCCTGGCCATTTATCTTTCTCCACCGTAAAGTGTTTTCATACCCCTAATGCACTGGGGCCTCTTCTTCACCAGGGAAACAGGAAGTCTCAATCAGTCTTGGAGGGCAACCCACCCATCATGCAATCTGAGTGTGTGTAAAACGGAATGTTTTCTCATTGAAACGCTCACTCATCACACACAGTCAGGCAACTTTTTGTTTAGTTTGTTTGGTGTGTCATAATGAGATCAATGCAGGAAACTGAAATCATAGGTTTCAAAAATATCTAGTTAATAAGAGCTAGAAGCATGTAAGAAGGTTTCGTCCTCCATGACCTGTTGTATCTGCCTTCTAGTGGTTAATCTAAGCCACTGACAAAACATCTCACAAACATACACACACAGACACACCCTGCTGGATCCATGACAGCATCCTCTGCTTAATGAGACAGCCACATGCAGCTGGTGCACTTTATGAGGAAACCACAATGCACAGACATACACACAGAGCCAAACATAGACGCTAGACTCCTATCTTAACTAAAAACTACAAATCCAGCAAAAACCCTGCACATTTGAAACACACACGCATACAAGATGCATGGACAGGCATCTGGCTCATACCTTAACGGGTTCCTTGCATGTATTTTTTGCACGTTTTTTTTTTAGCACCGCACAGCCCACAGTTGAATCTACAGCACAGTTTTCAGCCTAGATTGCATGTGGTGAGATAAAAGATTGAGTGCCGCAGAATATTGGCAACTATTGAGTTGTCCTAGCGGACTGAAATAAATAACACACCTTGTGCAACCAGTGTAGTCTATTTCAGGAACAAATGAGTTGGTCCATTTGTAGTGAAGCAAAAGTATACAGTACAGCACAACCGGTCTGATTCGTGGACAAATGACTCTTTAAACCAGATCATCTAGTAACGTCCTGTAGATGTTTTTTTAAACGTATGATTTTAGTTTCCATGCATTGATGCCATTATGACACATTTTGCAAACGTTGTTTGTGTGTTTCTGTGTTGCTCGACTGTATGTGATGAGTGTTTCAATGAGCGAACAGGAATCACATACGTAACACTTTTCCTAACAATACAAGGCACAGCTAGTGCAGTCTGATTCACGAGTGAGTGACTCTTATGAGCCGATCCTTTTTTTAGAGAATAAAAAACATTTAGTGCAACCAGTGTGGTGTGATTCATGGACAAATCACTTTTAAATCAGATTTTTTAATGATCTAAAACAGGCAGCACAACGAATGTAGTCTGATTCACGAACAAATGACTCTTTTCAACCAGTTCTTTTTTTAGTGAATCAAAAACATTCAGCTAAATCAGTGTAGTCTGATTCACAAACACTTTTGAACTGTTTCTTTGTGAATCAATCAGTTTGTGTGGTCCAATTAATCTGTGGAACCAGGTCTTTTTAGTGAATCAAAAATATACAACATAAAATATGATGGCTTTGCTAAGCCATTTCTTTTAGTGAATCAAAAACAGTGCATCATAACCAGTCGTCCTAATCACAAACATTTTGTAGAGAAAGGAAGTAAGCCAAAATAACTGTGATCTGATGTGGTTGAGGGTGCTGCAAACTATCATTCATATGATAACCAGGGCCGACAGAACGGATCTAGATCCCGCACAGCAGTGGAAAAGAGTAGTAAACCTGTCTAAAATATATTGAAGCCAACAAAGGAGATTTGAACGGGGCAAAACCAGGTCTTAGAGGACCATTAGCGTTCAATCTCCATCTGTATCAACTCAACCACCATTGATTTAGATGCATAAAAGCAGATTGTTTTAGTTTATAGTGGACTTTTACATTCACAGATTTCATCTTTAATAAATCAGGCCCTGACTATAGAGATCGGGTCTCCGTATAGGCCCACATATCCACCCGTCCGTCTTGGGACGTTTTCAACTCAGTAGTTCATCTGGATGTAGCCAGCAGTTCCACTCATGTTCCATAGGCTCAGATGTCTTCCATGCTTCTTAATCATACAAACTGACTGAATAACAGCACACACACACACACACACACGTGTGGCGGGTCTTTAGCGAGCTCTTGAATGCTATCATCGGTCTCCATCTCTAAAGGCCTCAGCCGTGAAACACATTTTACCGGCTGCGGTCCGATCACAACCATCGTCTGCCGTTACACACACACGCGCTTTACAAGATCTTATCAGGCTGATGGAATACTAGACCGATCTCTTGTGATCGCGCGTGTCTGCGTGCCATATGCGCCGCCGTGGTTGTATGGATGTCTGTCTACACTTGTGTTCATACAGAGAGATTGCGATTTCATTTGCTTGCGTGTGTGTGAATGAAAGGCAGTAGAGTTCGTTACTCGTTGAATATTTAGTTTTAGAATAACCAAATTAACTAAGCCCTTGTTTTATTTTAGAAACTAAGAAAACTGCTTCATTAAAAGACCATTTTAGCCAGGTGTACTCAATTTTATGTCTTATGGGAGTTTTGCATGAAGTGTGAGTTGAAAAACCTGGGCAAAAAAAAAAAAATCCAGTTTCACCTAGATATTTGTCACATTAAAGAAAAAAAATGGTTTGCAAATGTTTTCTCTGTAATTAGCATTTAATGAATCAAACATTTTCATTTTATATTAGCTAAATTAACTAAAGCATTATTTTATTTTATTAAAAAAAGCAACCCTGGCAAAGAAAACGTACTCGGTTACTAACGTAACCTCGGTTCTCTCTAGAAGAGGGAACGAGTACTGCGTCGAAGAACGCTACGGGAAAGATATTTCTTTGTCGAGATTGAAGCCTAAAATTAATCCTTAATTTTGTAATAATGTAAAACGCTTTTCTGAAGCATACAACCTAGGCGGAGCAATACAGCTCACCCATTGGCTGCTCTGCCAGAAAAGCACAGCCTATGCGAGGCCAGGACGCTGACCAATGAGGGCACTTCGCGCCCTTCTGCGTCACCTCCCGCCCAAACAGGCGTGGCCTAGGCCTATAAATACGAGCATAGCTGTCTAACACGCCGATTTTCGTCAATGAAGCGACGCAGCGCGGACACGCACGGCCATGAGACGCAGTACTCGTTCCCTCTTCTAGAGAGAACCGAGGTTACGTTAGTAACCGAGTACGTTCTCTTACGTAGAGTTCTCTCGTACTGCGTCGAAGAACGCTACGGGAACCCCATGTAAAACGCCGTGCGTGCTCTTGGACCGACACAGACACCTAAGGGCGCGCGCGCCCTGGTATACAAGTGCCTACCCCAAGAAGTATAGGGAGAGCGGCTAAATTAGCATCATCCCTTTATAGTAGTGCCTCTTAAGGCATAATAGCATATATATGTAAATATAGATATATATGAGGGGTAATAGCATGCTCATGGGACACATTGTCAGTGAGTGATGCTTAAACATTGAAGTGACCTGGGCCGCAGCGCGGGGCAGGAACACTTATACACATTAAACATTGAAGTGACCTGGGCCGCATAGCGGGGCAGGAACACTTATACATATTAACATTGAAGTGACCTGGGCCGCAGCGCGGGGCAGGACACTAAAATATAGTCTTCTAGACCGAGAGCAGTTTAGCCTGCAACGCAGGAACCTCTAGGTTATAGAACCTAATAAATGTAGACGGGGAGGCCCAGCCTGCCGCCATACAGATATCTTGTAACGAGATTCCGCTATACCAAGCCCATGAAGAGGCCATGCCTCTCGTGGAATGTGCTCTGATGCCCAAAGGGCATTCCAAACCTCTAGATGCGTAGGCTAGCGCAATGGCGTCCACTACCCATCGAGACAGACTCTGTTTCGTCGCGGCTCGCCCCTTGGAGCGTCCGCTGAACGAAACAAAGAGCTGCTCCGTCTGTCGAAAAACAGCGGAGCGGGACACGTAAGCTCTTAATGCCCTGACCGGGCAAAGGGAGCTATTTCCGTCCTCTGAAGCCGGCAGGGCCGACAGGGAGATGACCTGAGCCCTGAACGGTGTGTTGAGGGACTTAGGCACGTACCCATGCTTCGGTTTCAATACGACTATAGAGTCGTTTGGCCCGAACTCCATACAAGAAGCTCTCACTGAGAGCGCTTGCAAGTCTCCCACACGCTTCACTGAAGCGAGAGCCAAAAGAAACACGGTCTTGAGAGACAGGTGTTTCATGTCAACTGAGTGAATAGGCTCGAAAGGGGCCCCTTTCATAGCGTTCAACACTGTAGAAAGGTCCCAAACGGGGACTGAAGGAGGCCTTGGAGGGTTTAACCTCCTGGCGCCTCTCAGGAAGCGGACCACCAGGTCGTTCCTGCCTAGTGAACGGCCAAGCGTTGGATTAACGAACGCTGAAATGGCAGCCACATAGACTTTGAGCGTGGATGGGGTTCTTCCCTTATCCAATAGCTCTTGCAAGAAGGAGAGAATCTCCGGTTCTCCACACTGAAGTGGTGACAGACCTTGATCTGAACACCATCCAGAGAACACCGACCATTTGGAAGCGTAGAGCCGTCTAGTAGACGGGGCCCTAGCTTGCTCGATCGTGTCTAACACTCCTCTTGGGAGGTTAGCGGGTACCCGTTTATGGCCCATACGTGTAGGGACCAAAGCTCGGGGTGAGGATGCAGAATCGCGCCCTTGGCCTGTGAGAGGAGGTCTCTCCTCACTGGAATCGGCCACGGGGCAGTACTTTTCAGTCGCATCAAAGCTGGGAACCAGGTCTGATTCGTCCAGTATGGAGCAACCAATAGTACCGAGCATCCGCTCTCCTTGATACGCTCCAGCACTTGAGGCAGGAGTGAGACAGGAGGAAAGGCATAGAGCGGACGGCGGGGCCAGGCTCTGGCCAGCGCGTTCGCGCTCTTCGAAAAGAATTCTGGGCAGTGAGCGTTCTCCTGGTTTGCAAACAGGTCTATTTCCGCTCTGCCGAACCTTTTCCACAGCAGACGCACTGTCTGTGTGTGTAGGGACCACTCTCCCGTAGGAACATTGTTCCGTGAGAGTCTGTCCGGGCCTACGTTCAAGTGGCCTGGCACGTGTATTGCTCTTAACGAGCGCAGATTGTGCTGGGCCCACACCAGTATGCGTTCCGCTAACCTGAATAGGTTTCGGGACCTCAGGCCACCCTGGTGGTTTATGTAGGCTACTACCGACACGTTGTCCGAGCGGACCAGGACGTGGTGTCCTTTTATCCGGGGACAGAAACGCCTCAGCGCAAAGTCCACCGCCATCATTTCCAGGCAGTTTATGTGCGGTAGTTTGGCTCGCTCTGCCCATTGGCCAAAGAGCGGTCTGCCGTCGAGCAGTGCTCCCCAGCCTGAGGTGGACGCGTCCGTGGACACCACCTTCAGGCTCGAGGAAGTCCCCAGGCTTACACCTGACCGGTACCAGTCTGACGCTCTCCATGGTGTCAGGGCTGAAATGCATTCCTGAGTGACCTTGAGGCGATAACGACCGTGTAACCATGCTCGGCGCGGTACGCGCGTTTTCAACCAGAACTGTAGTGGGCGCATGCGCAGCAGGCCCAACTGCAGCACTGTAGAGGCTGAGGCCATGAGGCCCAGCATTTTCTGAAATCTCCTGAGCGGCACTATGTGGCCGCTGCGGAAGGATTTCGCCATTTGCAGGGTATTTCGCCTGCGCTGTGATGACAGGCGTGCTGTCATAGACAGTGAGTTCAGATCCAGTCCTAAAAAGGAGATCCTTTGACTGGGAAACAGTGAACTTTTCTCCCAATTGACTCTCAGACCTAAGCACTCGAGGTGATCGAGAATTAGGGTCTTGTGGCGAGCGAGTTCTGACGGCGATCGAGCTAGAATCAGCCAATCGTCCAGATAGTTCAGAATTCGAACGCCTCGGAGTCTCAGGGGTGCCAGCGCCGCGTCCATGCACACTGTAAATGTACGAGGTGCTAGAGATAGGCCGAATGGCAGGACTGTGTACTGATATGCCCGGCCCTCGAAGGCGAATCTCAAAAATCGCCTGTGACGTGACGCAATTTGTATGTGAAAATACGCGTCTTTCAGATCTATCGCCATAAACCAGTCTCCTCGGCGAATTTGCGCGAGGATTTTTCTGGTCGTGAGCATTCTGAACTTCCGCTTTGTTAGCGTTTTGTTCAGACGCCTTAGATCTAAAATGGGTCTGAGACCCCCGTCTTTCTTCGGTACCAGGAAATATCTGCTGTACAGACCCCCTTCGCTCTGAGCTTGAGATAAAGGCTCTATGGCCCCTTTGCTCAATAGCTTCGCTATTTCGGCTCGAAGTAGATGTGCTACTTCTGTTTTTACCGTGGTTTCGACTTTTCCCGTGAAACGGGGAGGGCGTCGATGAAACTGTAGCGAATAGCCTCTTTTTATAGTCTCTAGCACCCATTCTGAGACCCCGGGAAGTCTTTCCCATGCATGTGCACGTGTGACTAGGGGTTGAATGTAATCTGGGCCCTGGTCGCGAAATGGCGGCGACACGAGAGCAACCGTGTGCTGTAACATGGACGCCGTGGCGTCTGAGGCGGGGGACATGTTTAACACAGTATGCGTCCCGCGCGCGCTCGACTCTCTGAGTTGAGAGAGAGCACGCGGGGCGAGCCCTACGGGGCTCGTTATGTTTGTGAATAAACGTGGGCGCTTGGTAGCGGGCACATTTATAACACCGGGGACACTGTGTTTGTGTACTGACTGATCGTTCGTTAGTTTCGTTTTTACAGAAACCGCGGAACGTGCAGTGTGTAGTGGTTGTGGGCACTGGACAGCGGGCACGCTCACTACACGTAAAGCACAATCGGTGTGAGCCGATTTTATGTGTGCAAACCCTGTGTTGAACGGGGCTGTGCTTGTGTGAATGAATGGGCACTGGGTGGGCATTGCAGTTACACACATTACACCATCGGCCTTGGCCGGAACACCAGAAATTAAACTCTTTTTTAGATTTATCTGGGTCGCCGTGAAAACGGCGTTTGTGTGCAGGCAAACGGGCTTTACGGCCGGTTTGTTGGCTGCTAAATACACTGGTACAAACACGGAACTTAGGGCTGTACAAGCGAAAATCTTTGGTGGAAGTCCGGCCGCAGCGGGACCCGAACACCGTCGTTTTCCTAGCAGGGCTAGGATGGCGCCGAGGCCTCGGGCTTGAGTGAGATCTTGGGCCGAGGACCACGCGGCGGCGGGCGGCGTCCGGCGGAGCGAGACCGTGGTCTCTCTCGGGCCTGCTGCTGCTGGGCCGGTGCGGCGGGCGCGGGGCGCTGCTGAGTTCGGGCAGGCGGCTGTTTAGGGCGGCCTGTTGCGGAACTGGAGCGCTTCGGCAGAAAATGCCACAAATGTCTCTCGGAAACAGTAGCTGAGGCCATAATCCTGCCGATGGCGTGTGCGGCGGACTTTGTAGCGCGAAGAGCGAGGTCTGTGGCGCTACGTAAGTCCGGAACACTGATCGCGCCCGGGCCTTCCTCGTCTAGCTTGCAGAGGAGGTTAGCCTGGTGGATTTGGAGCACAGCCATGGTGTGCAGCGCCGATGCAGCTTGTCCGGCGGCGGAATACACGCGGCCGTTCAGGGCTGACGAAGTGCGGCAAGCTTTAGATGGTAGGACTCCCTTAGCCCGCCGTCCAGCAGAGGGTGGGCAAAGGTGAGTCGCTACAGCCTCCTCGACCGGAGGGAGAGCGTGGTAGCCTCTGTCGCGAGCACCGTCCACTACGGAGAATGCTGGCGAGGCAGAAGTACGTACTCTGGCTGAAAATGGCGCCTTCCACGATTTCGCTACCTCTTCGTGAAGCTCAGGAAGAAAGGGTGCGTGTCTGGAGGGGGGCGCAGCGCGGTCTCCAGCGAGGAAGCGGCCATCCAGCCGGTTGAGTGCAGGCTGTTCGGGCGTCGACCACTCGAGGCCGAGGCTCGACACGGCCTGTGTGAGCAGACGCATCAGCTCTGCTTCGATGCTGATCTTCCCTCCTCGACGTTCCGGAACGGCGGGGGAGGGGAGGTCCACAGAGCTCGCCCATCCCTCGCTCTCCGAAGCGAGAAGCGAACAGCAATCGTCATCCCCCTCTGATACGGCTTGCTGGTCGTCCTCCATAACGGACAAAGCGGCGGGCTGCGGCTGTTGTCCGTCGGTGAGCGACTCAAGCGACACGTTGAGAGGAGCTAGCGGCGGTGGCGGCGGCGAGCTCCTCGTGGAGGGAGGTTCCGGGACCCGCTGAGCACGGCGCTTCTTACGGCGCGGCGCTACAGGGGGCGGTTGAGCAGTCTCGGCGAAAGATGCAAGGCGAGTCCGCAGAGTCGCGATTGGCATCATGTCGCAGTGATGGCAGCCGCCATCACCGAGAGCGAGAGCTGCATGTTCCTCGCCCAAGCAGGAAACACACAGTTCGTGGTGGTCCCCGTCGATGAGCGCGGCTCGGCAGGAGCCGCAGGAAACGCGAGACATCTTTAAAAAGACACTCGTTGCTCTTTTGTGAGGAAAAAATGTGTGACGCGGTAGGCGAACACACACACAAAACACACACAAAACTGAAAGGATATTCCACGCCGGAGAAGCGCAGCAGGGAACGGCGGCTGAAGGCGGCGATGACCAGCGGCTTCAGGTAAGGGCTCGTCCTGCTGAGGTGCTTGTTCCAAACGGCTGTGGCGGCTCGAATCAATCCAGCGATGCGTGCAGCTTCGTTGAATTTAAGAAAATCGGCGTGTTAGACAGCTATGCTCGTATTTATAGGCCTAGGCCACGCCTGTTTGGGCGGGAGGTGACGCAGAAGGGCGCGAAGTGCCCTCATTGGTCAGCGTCCTGGCCTCGCATAGGCTGTGCTTTTCTGGCAGAGCAGCCAATGGGTGAGCTGTATTGCTCCGCCTAGGTTGTATGCTTCAGAAAAGCGTTTTACATTATTACAAAATTAAGGATTAATTTTAGGCTTCAATCTCGACAAAGAAATATCTTTCCCGTAGCGTTCTTCGACGCAGTACGAGAGAACTCTACGTAAGAGAACTGCGTCATTAGCATTAAACACCATTTTGGCCAGGTGCACTAAATTTTTTATGGGAGTTTTGCATGAAGTGTGATGAAAACCCTGAGCTTTTGGTGAAAAAAAAAAAGCAGTTCAGGGAATATTTGCACAGGAGGCATATTTCTGTACCCAGACAGTGAACCTGTGGGCTCAGCAGGTGTTCTAGTTTCCTCAAAATGTCCGTCTGTCTGTCTTCCTCACACACACGTTGACTTTGTTGTGGTGAGGATGTGCCGCACATGTGGCGAATGAGATCACGCTGTCAATGCTGATGAGGGCAGTTCACACGCTGAGCGTTCGGCAGGTAATAATGAGACATGAAAAAGAGAGATGAGCAGGATGAAGGGATGAAAGATGGATAATTCCACGCGGATCCTAGTAAAACAGTAACCTAATTATATTCGATTCACAATTCTGACACTCTGTTGGCTCTCTGATGCCTCTGGGGGGGATCTATGAGCATTACTTTCCAATGATGTACCGCACATTATAACACACACACACACACACACACACACACACACACACACACACACACACACAGACAGAGACGCTGCTGACTCAAATCTTCTCTCCTCCTTAGGATGTCCTGTTGGGTTTTACGGGGAGGACTGTGCGCAGATGTGCCAGTGCGGGAATGAGGCCCAGTGTCACCACATCACAGGCGCCTGCCGCTGCACCCCTGGCTGGGCACCGCCGCAGTGCATTCTGGGTAAGCCGCCCACATCATTAAAACGGGGTGTGATTGGAGGCTCATCTCCGGCTGAACGCCGCATCCTCGCACAGAAATAACCCTACAATCGCTCACCCAAACACTGTTTATCAGCATCAGTTTTTAAAGCGTGTGTTTGTGAATGTGTGTGTGTGAATAAAGAGAGGGAAAAGCTCCCCGGTGGGCTCCAGAAAGGTTAAATGCATCCATGTTTACTGTGGAAGGATGCTTTTTAGGAGTGTTCCGTTTGTGTGTCTGTCAGTAGTTTATTAGGGTAAGATGCTTTTTTAAGAGAGTTCTGCGGCACATTGGTTTAGTACCATCCGTCTTCTCATGCGATCTCCCGTCAGTAGTTTAATAGATCAGGGGCCCAATAAAGATGTATCTCTCTTTCTGTTTCACTCTCCCTCTCTTTTTAATGAAGTGAGGTTTGTGTTAAAGATCCCTCTCTCAGATGTTGTCTGGCTTTCCCATGACATGCTTTGCAGGGAAATCTCGACTGTGATGAAACTTCTCTGGAGTCGAGTGATGTTATTAGTTAGCTTTTGTGGCCCTCTTTTTTCCAAGGGTGCAAATCATTATTTCGATTTGCATCCACTTTTTCTCGTTTATTTTGATTTTTTCTCGCAGTTGCAAAATCTCCTGCCATTTGTGTCTGCTAAAGCAAATGCGTCCAGGCCATATACAAACCATTTACAGACATCAAATGAAGTGTTTAAAAATAGTGTAGATAGGTTTGTAATCTGGCTTTTTACACTTCACAGGTTCATATTTCCCCTTGGGTTATCTTGTGTCACACTGTTCACACTATACCCTGTCCCTGCTACACTTTATAATAATAACATTCATTTATAAGATGTATTATATAATTTCACTACCGGTTAAGAGTATGTGGTTAATTTTCTTTTATTTTATTCAGCAATGTTTTATGTTACAAATAAATGCTGTTATTTTGAACTTTCTTTTTTATTTTAAATCATGTGACACTGAAGACTGGAGTAATGATACTGAAAATACAGCTTTGATCACAGGAATAAATTACATTTTAAAATATATTCAAATAGAAAGCCGTTGTTTTAAATTGAAATAATATTTCACAATAATACTGTTTTTACCGTATTTTTGATTAAATAAATTCAGCCTTGGTGAGCATTAGATCATAAATCTTACCAACCCCAAACTTTTGAATGGTAGTGTATTAGTAGCTGATTTACAATCAAATGTGAATATGAATGAAAATGATGTGAATATGAATGAAAATGATGTGAATATGAATGAAAATTAATAAATTACAGTTTTGTCACACATATTTTTGAATCAACATCCTAAAAGTTCATATTTGCTTTATTTGTAACATCTAGAATAGATCATCTTCAGTGAATATAAATGCATGTGTGAGTGAATGAAGGACAAACATTTTTGCATTTTGCGATTTGTTTAATATATGTGTTTGTTTGTGTTGTAGCTTGTCCAGCAGGTGTATTTGGTACCAACTGCAGTCAATCATGTGACTGCCACAACGGAGGGTCATGTGACCCAGTGAGCGGCCAGTGCCGGTGCACACCTGGGTGGACAGGAACCAGCTGCCAACAGAGTGAGTTAAAACACATGTTTTATGGGGACTTTCCATAGAAATGATGATTTATATGCTGTACAAGCTATATTTTCTATCCCCTAACCCTAAACACAACCTTCACAGAAAACTTTCTGCATTTTTCCTCATGGTCAATAATTACTGGTACTATCTATTTAGTCCCCATTGTCAGGAATACTGGTACTATCTATTTAGTCCCTATTGTCAGGAATACAAGGAACACACATACATACACACACTAAAATGTAAAACACGTATGTACTCATATTTAATGTAGACAGTCAACAAACAAACACACAAAAAAACACATTCACACATGCTTCAACACCCAAAGACCCTATATACTCATAAACACATCTGTCTTTCTCTCTCTCACAGACTCACTCAGAGCGCTTTATTTGGCTGTAGTTAGTAAGATGTAAGTGATTATAGTGATTTATAGTGAGGAGTTTGTAAGCACTGATAGCCGCGATTCACATGTCATCACACAAATTACTGTATTCTGTCTCCATTACACACTGGAATGTTCACATGGGTGAACGCGGGCCGCTCACTCCACAATCCATCTGCTTTCTCTCTCACTGTCTGTGTGTTGTGTGCATAGCCTGTGCATCTGGAGGGTTTGGTAGAAACTGTGAGCAAAGATGCATCTGTCCAGTGGGCATGGCCTGTGATCATGTGACAGGCAGATGTGGATGTCCTGCAGGGTACACTGGGAACAGCTGTGAAATATATGCATTTCATATATTCACCATATAACCATATATTCACAATATAACCATATATGCACCATATATTCACCATATAACCATATATTCACCATATATTCACCATATAACCATATATTCACCACTATATTAACCATATATTCCCCATATAACCATATATTCACTAAATAACCATATATTCACTATATATTCACCATATTGAGGAGAGATCCCGACATGATTGTAAAGCGCTTTAGGTGTACAGTACAATTGAAAAGCGCTATATAAATGCCCCTTTTATTTCATTCATATTACACTGATTCTTAAGACAGTTTTTAAAATAGCAACACATTCTACCTCTAAATCTCCCTGTAAGACTTTAACTCAGTACTTCATATATATATTAAACAGTATCTTATGCTCACCAAGGCTGCATTTATTGGATACAAATACAGTAAAACAGCAATATTGTAAAATGTTATAGTAATATAGTAATTATAAATGTTATAGTAATAAAATAACTGTTTTCTATTTGAATATATTTTAAAATGTAATTTATTCCTGTGATATAAGCTGTATTTTCAGTCTTTAAATCTATACTCCAGTCTTCAGTGTCACATGATCCTTCAGAAATCACTCTAATATGCTGATTTGCTGCTCAAGAAACATTTATTATTATCATCAAAGTTAAAATCAGTTGTGCTGCTTAATATTTTAGTATTTTTTTTATATTACACATAGTCCTCCTATAGTATATATAATGCAATTGTGCTTTTTACTGTATATTTACTGTATATTTTCTGTCAAAATTGGGAAAGAATTTGTTTGTGTGTTTTAGATAATTTCCCTCAATTCAAGTAGGTCTTCTAACTGTAGCAAACGAAATGTCTGCTGTATTTAATAGATGATTTTAGGTGTAAGTCTAAAATTGGATTGTAGACTCAGTTAATTCATTAGTGCTAGATTATGATAACACAAATTTTATGGGGGAAAAAGAAGCAGACAAATTGTACTCAACCACAGGTGAGTATGTCTGAAAATGTTGCCTGTTTTGTTGAGGTATCAGTGATCTGTCCATTTATACATCCATTCATATGATCAGCTTAATCAAAGCGAAGGAAGGAAAAGACAAACATCCATTTTTAATTGTAAGATTTTAAAAAAAAATGTACAGCAACATTTTGTTGCATTCAAAACTACGCTAAACAAACCTAAAAACCGCCCCACACAAACTTGGACCTCTCATTACACGCACTGGGGTTTTGCTCCCCGACTCTCTTTCAACACCCGCCCATCTCTCTCACTCTCTCTTTCTCTCTCTCTGTGGATGTGAGACATCTGATAAAGGTTAGCGCTGAGCGGCCAACTCAAACAGCAGGCTTTGTTTTGTCTGTGTAAGGATAAGAAGTCTGGAACAGGCATGAACACACACAGACACACACTGCAGTAGACACGGCTAATGACAACAGTCTAATTATTCTCTTTAGTCTGGAGTCTGAGCTTATCTCTTACACATGCCGATGAGGCACACACACACACACACACACACACACACACACACACACACACACACACACACACACACACACACACACACACAGATGGTCAGACCTGTATTAGTTTTGACTATAAGGATCATCTAATGCCCTGAGGCCAGTGTGAGAGACTTTCAGGCCAGTTTGAAAATATATATTTTTTTTAGATAAGATTAAAATGTTACTGTGCTATATATTGTGTATGTATGTATATACTGTACACTATATTATGCAAATATGATAAATAGGACATTTTATTTATTTATTTGGAAATATGTCAACATATTTTTGGCTGTGTATAATAACAAACATTGTTATATATATATATATATATATATATATATATATATATATATATATATATATATATCAGATAATCATTTATAAGATCTAAACCACTGATCTGACTTGGCCAGTGGAAAACATCCTTACTGTTCAGCCCTGGTATTTAAATATATGTATTTCCATATAATCATGTATCAGTGTGTGTGATATGCATTTGGGTGTCAAATTCTATGTAATGGACGCACACCCACAAACACAATCATAAGCCCTGTCTTCTGTCAGATACCCTAGACGTATGTGAATGTGTATAAATGTAAGCATGTTTGAATGACGTTACGTGAAATGTCTAGCCTCCCCTTCATATCACATCATATCTCCTTCCTGTCTGAGGCCTGATGCCTTTTCAGGAATGTGTCTAGACAACTGGACATTTCTGTGGATAACTCACACATGCTCCTAAAGTCATCCCTGTATGTATTGTGTGATGTTCTAATGTTCTCTCTTTCTCAGTGTGTCCTCAGGGCAGGTTCGGCCTGAACTGCTCTCAAGTGTGCACTTGTTCTGGAGATCAGTACAGCTGTCATCGCGTCACGGGGAAATGCAGCTGTCTACCTGGATACTATGGCAACCGCTGTCATCTCAGTAAGACGTATTCCTCAAACCTCTACTGTTTGACCTAATAACATTGTTCAGCCAAACCAAAAGCTCATCTACAAGCTGAGCTAATATGAAAACGGTTATATAATCATATAGTACATTACCATACAAAGATTTTTTTCTTTGTAAGCAATGAATACTTTTATTCAGCAATGTCGCATTAAATGGATCAAAAGTGACAGTAAATAATTTTTAAATAATTTTCTTACTGAATCTTACTGACCCCAATTTTTCTGTATGTTATTGTGTTGTTACATACGTATAATAATTACAATTGATTATGCTTTGTTTTATAAGGGTGGTAAAATCTACCAGTACCTGTATTTAGTGTAGAAAACCTATATAGTGTAGAGTTCCAAGGTGCTTTAGAAGAACTCAACTTAACGAAACATGCATACATGCATAGTTAACATAAATGACAACTACTAACGGACTGTATATCAAAGATACACTCTCGTTCTCTTTCCTGCGCCTCACAGGGTGTCGAGAGGGCACCTACGGCCCCTACTGTAAGAAGAGGTGCAGATGTGCCAACGGAGGCCGATGTGACTTCAGGACTGGCTCTTGCATCTGCCAGCCAGGATACTTGGGACCCAACTGCAGCACCAGTAAGAACCGAATGTTCGATCGATGGCTGCTGTGGCTACTGTTGGTAATCATTGGTCAATGCTGTTGAATTCTGCATTTCTAGATAATATTTTCTGTCTTTCTCTCTCAGGTTGTCCCAGAGGTCGCTACGGGAAAGACTGTGCTCAGGTGTGTTTGTGTGGAGAGAGAGGACAGTGCCACCCAGAGACTGGGAGGTGTAACTGCGCCCCTGGAAGAACAGGGCCGTCCTGCGAACAAGGTATACATCTCTGTGGATTGCAGTGTTATTTATTTATTATTATTTGAACAAGCCTTTATTTTTATATTTTAGTTTTAGTTTAAGTTTTAGTAATTTTGTTCTTTTTTCATTTTTGTTTAATATTTCTGTTTTTATTTCAGTTTTAGTTATTGTAATTTTATTACTTCATCTTATTTTATTTCGGTTAGCTGACAAGGCTACATTTCTAATTTTCTTCTTTTTTTTAAGTTTAAGTTTTCCATCTAATATTTTTATTTTTATTTCAGATTTATTTCAATTAACCATTTTTTTAATTGTTTTTTGTTTTAACAGCAACACTTGTTTTTTCCTCTTTTATTTGCTTTTCTTCACCAACTTCTCCCACCTTTCAGTCATTCATTTCTTCTTCTTCTTTCCTGTCTTCACCCATCCATGATCCCTCCCTCCCAAACCTACAACATTCACATCTCGCTAGAATGTGAAAGCCGTTAGTGTTATGATGACTTCATAAGCAAAACAACACCGAAATATATTGCGTCTCACAGTCTTGCACTTATAGGCACTATTTGTCCTCCTGATTATCTCCCAGGGCTTATTTACAATATTTAGTTAACACATTTCTCCAGTTTCCTGCGTGAGGGAATTTGATCGCAGCACCCCTTTTCCTGAAGAACAGAAGCGAGAGATCAGATTCCTAATCTTCATGTTTCATCACTCATCAGCTGGAATGGAACGGGACTTTCCAGGAGGGATTTTCTTAGCCTCCTTGAAAACGCCGGCTCAGAGCGTCTTGCAGACGTGCCACTGCTTACGTTCGCCATGTTTAATGTTTACAGATGACTATAAGTAGCTGGTTCTCTATGTTCCGTGTCGGCGGATCTGCTGGCGAGGAAACAAATAAATAAGCAAGCGAATCAAAGCGATCGGCTTATTGTTTTCCCAATCTAAATTACCCAAAGAAACATGATTGCTCTTTAGCTGCGCTGCCAAATCAGACCCACTTTACCATTGCACTAATGATCTAGAGCTTAAGTAAACTTGTGTGTGGCGTGTGTGTGTTTGTGCACGTGTGTGTGGCTGTTTGTAATCGAGCGATTGCATGTGTGGCTAGTTCTTTAAATGCATTTTGAGGGATGAGAGGGCCTGGGCTAATTGTAGTAATTGAGAAATTCAGAGTTTATTTGAAAATAATGCCATCTGTGCTCTTGTTGTTACTGGAAGTTTCCGTCTGGACCAGGACATAGTTAATAGATAAAAAGATGCGGTGTTTTGCTTAAGGGAAAGTCTGCTACATATTTGTCCTGGTATAGTACAGCATAACAATGAACACACACACTGACAGAAAAAAATAATTCCATTTTAATGACTAATCGGTTAAAACTATTAGCATAAACTTTTCATCTGATTTCATACACTGATTTAGATGGAATTTGGGTTCTCTGAAGAGTTTCTGATGTCTGGATGTGGCAAATGTGATATAATGTTATGTACAGTATATATGATTAATAGAAGAAAGTAAAGGAAAACTGTTACTTTTGGCCCTCTGGCGGTTAAAAAACAAAACTGCATGGATTTTGCAGAAGAACATTGTTTTGGTTGTGCTTGACTGTGCTGATGAGTATATATATCTTACGTCTCATAAAACATTCACTACTACTGTAGGCTTAAGAGATATAACTAGTTTAGATGGAGAGGATCTCAAGCTGACTAACTGAAGATGTTACTGCAGCTTTACCCATTAGACACGGTACTATTTACCGATATAAGGAGACACGCATGTGTGCAATTTTTCGTGAAAACCATCCCATCGGCTCTATAAAAACTTACCATAGTGAATCAAGGTAAGACAAAGAAGAAGGATTGATTATGCATTGATTCATTATTTACATTTAGTTCATTTTAAACAAAAAAAGTTTAAATAAATCTTAAATGGTAGTGAACTCCTGTGAAACACAAATGTACCATCCTGAATCGAATAGGGCTTCAGTTGACTAATGAACATGAATTGTCGACCATTGTACTTTTTTGAAAAAAAAATTCAGTCATGCACTGTAGCTCAGGATAAAAATAAATAAATTCACTAAGATCAACAGGCCAAAGCTTTTTCTTTTTCTTTGCTGCACAAGAATAAGTATGGTTTCAGGCTAAAATGAGATATACAGTGGAAATTAAGTGTTGACAGTATAATTTAGTGCTGGATGAGGATTAATCAGTGCTTGGTAAACCATCCTCATGTGGTTCAAATTGAAGACAGATCCATGCGACTTGCTGAAAAACAGAGTTTACAGATACGGTCAAGACATCCTGTGTAAAATGTGCTACATAATGAAACAAAACAACACTTTTATCTCATATTTATGCACATCGTTTTAGTATTTGTGTGTGCTGTTAAATGTGGAATTGTGCTCGATGCAGCATGTCCTAGGGGGCGCTATGGAGTGCAGTGTCGGAGTTTCTGTACGTGTGCGAACGGAGGAGTGTGTGAACCTGTGAAGGGGATGTGTAGATGTGGGCTGGGCTGGACTGGACAACACTGTGAAAAAGGTGAACAAGCACACAAATACACAAACAATGTGATTAGTTAGTACCACATAGCAACATAGTGTCGGCCCAGATCTGGTAGACGTGGAATCCACACGTAGATGTGGGTCGGATCCAGGCCGACACTATGTTGCTGTCTGGGCATGGAATTGCATCCTAACATAACCAGGAATAAAATAAAGACTTTAAAGTGTGTAATGGATTCGGAATGCATTCAATATTGGTAACAGGATGATACATTCACCTAAATACTTTTGTGTGCATGTGATAGCTTGTGTCCCAGGTCACTATGGTGTGAACTGTGAGCAAGAGTGTGTGTGTCAGAATAACGGAACGTGTGATCGCCTTACGGGATGCTGCTCTTGCCCGTCTGGATACTACGGTCCCGCCTGCCAACACAGTGAGTGACAGACTTATCATCTTTACTGTTAGAATGAATCATGTTTGCTGCACTTCTGAGCAAGAAATATGACATGAAATGGTTCTATATTCCAGGATGCCCTGCTGGCTTTTTTGGCAAGCTCTGTGCACAATCATGTGACTGTAAACATGGGCACCTGTGTGATCACGTGACCGGACAATGCGTGTGTCCTCCAGGTTACCATGGCGAACAGTGTGAAAAACGTAAGTCATTTCAGCTTTAAAACATGTACATAATCAGCATGAAATTATACTGGGGTGCTTCATCTGAGACTTAAAGCTAAAATTCATGACTTACTTTCTTTAGTGGAAAATGAATTTTGTTAAGAAAGTAGTATATTCTCAATATAATCAAAGTGAATAAGTAAACCAAAAAAAAAAAAAAAAACACTATTAAAATATCATAAAACTATATCCCAAGTCGTCTAAACCCATACAATATGGATGGCGAACAGACAGCAATTATGTCATAATTCAGTAAAAGTTCATTCAAGCTCTTTTTGCACATTCATGAGAGTCTATTTTGTCTATATCTTTTGAATAAATATGGTTCTTTACAATTTGACAACCAGCGGTGGTCCTGTTTTGACTCGCTGACTCTGGAAAAGAAGATTATTAGTGAGTGATGACTTAAATAAGGTCTGTCCGTCACGCAGAGCTATCATATGACTTAAAAGCCCTCCACCTTCCCCAGCTCCACCTGTATAAATCTGCTACTGAGTTAAATCATGTATGTTAGCAGATCAATTCCACACAAGACCAAATACATTAACATTGCCATATCCATTACCATGCCAATCTCTCAGAGAGTTGTCACGACAGAAATATGAAATGTGCAGTTTGATGGTCTCTCTGACTGTGAGTTTGTATGACAGGTTGCGACGCTGGGCGTTTTGGGCATGATTGTGCAGAACTCTGTGAGTGTGATGGGGCGCCCTGTGATCCGACCACTGGACAGTGTCTCTGTCCACCGGGAAAGACAGGAGAACACTGCGAGAAAGGTACACACACACATCTTACGCAAACTCTCACAAACCTTACTTCAAACTTCAACCTTCATCTTCTCTCTCTCAGTTTGTGACAGCAGGTTTTATGGTCCAGGCTGTTCTTTCCAGTGTCAGTGTGCGCACGGAGGCCAGTGTGACCAGCGCACGGGTCACTGCTCATGTCCTCTCACCTGGCTGGGACCCACCTGTGAGGAAGGTGAGGGTGTGTATGTGTGTGTGGAATTACTTAGCTATACTTTGGGGATAAAATTGTCCCCAGAAGTTTGCAAAATCTGATATTTTGTATCTAAGTATCTAGTATTAAAATTAGGGCTGTTGATTTGACATGCTAATTCAATAAGCAATAATACATATTATTATTAAATACATTAGTCCACATGTAACAGTAGAAGTGTATGGTATGTCTTTATTTAGTTAAGTAAATGTGTGTGCGCGCGAGTCAGCTGTATGGTCTTTTCTCTCTTTCTTTTATCTCTCACCATCTCAGCATCTTTCTTTCCCTGAATTCTACTTCTCTCTTTATTCCTGTCAGTCACGACCATAGACTGTAAAAAAATAGGTCACGACACAAACCTGACCGTTTCTGAAAGTGTGTGTGACAGTGTGCGTGTCAGCCTCAGTTTGATGGACCCCTGAGCTGTTAAGGGCCTCCTGACTGCCTGTGTAACGGAGCCTCTCTCTGACAGTTATTTTAAGTGAATCACAGCAGGACTTTTCACTGTGTGTGTGATTTGTGAATGAGTGTATGCAAGTTCATGAATGTATGACAGTGTGTGTGTGTGTCAGAGTGTGGTTACTGTATGTGGTCCATCCACAAAACCTCTAAACCTGTACATTCCCTAAAGATACTTTTCACATCTTATTTTTGAGACTGTTAGGATATCTTCCTCATAACTTTTCTTTTTGTTTATTGTACTTATTTTATATTATAAAACATATATATTTCATGGAGGACTTTTGTCAAGTGGGGATAAAATGGCAACCACCTCTTTTGCATATTTGTGGAGGAAATATCAGTGAAAATTCAGAAATAAATATGGAATTAAAAAATTTATAATAAATACTATACATGAATATAAAAATAAATGAAATGAATATATTAATATTATTACTAATTCAATGAATACATTAGTAAATAAATAAATAAATTTGACTAAGTTGCATGAAAATTTAAATACAACTTCTCCATTGAATCATGTCCATTGAATCACATTTATTCCTGTATTTGTTTATTTATGTACAGTACATATTTATTATTCACATTTATTTAATGCAGTATAGCCTAAATATAATTTACATTTCCTCATGTATTTATTTATTTTGTGCAGTATACATATTTATTAATTTGTCATTCACATTTTTTCATTGCAACTATGACTACGACACTTGGAATTTAAAGAGTGTGTGAATCTTAAAATGGGGTACATAAAATAATGTTTTTAAAAATGTGTGCTGAATATATTATTTTTATTAATAATAATTTGAATATGTGTTGCAGGGACTGCGTTCAGTGCCGAACAACACCCTTTAACTGTGACTATATTCACAATATGGCATATCCTCTTATTACCTAAAAAAATAAACCAACAATGATAGAAAATAAATCAAAAGCTTTCAGTACAGATGTGGCAATAATCACTTTCTGTCTTTCTCTCAGGTGCTTCTATAGATCATGTGTCCTCTCGCGCACAGAAGAGGCGACGGCGTGTTTCACACTCCTAGTCCACAAGCACACACACTCTCCGCTGAGATCCCACCAGAAGGCGAGTGGCATGGGTGAATGAGTGTGTGAGGATCTATGTGACTTGTTATTACTGGGCTTTCCCCCAGACGAGCAAGCCACAGGAGAATTAGTACAAGGAAGCAATGCCGGAAAACGCAGACACACACAAACATCCCCTCTGGATGCACACAAGACCACTGACAGGCTGTCAATGATTGTGTGTGTGTATGAGTGTCTTTGGAGAAGGGACACATTGTGGCTATGAACTAGTGTTTTAATGTGAATATCACACACACAATGGTGGACTAGTTTGATGCGACTTAAATGCTTGTTTTGTGAGCTCTGTGTGTGTGTATGTTTGTGCATACACTTGCTAAATCCCACATCAGACAGTCAAGCCACACCATCCGATCGGCCAAACGCCCACCGAGCCGCAAACCCAGACCGAACTTCTCTATTACGGGATCAGAGCGAAGCCTCAACCGCTCATTTCTATGGTACATACCACAAATGCACCACTAAAGTGGCACATCAGTATACAGCAACACTCAATGGGATTACAGCCTTCCATACATACCATACACAGTCTAAAATTTACCTTGTAAATGTACACCAACTCTAAATTTAACGCTTTTTTTATGACATTGTCTATAAAATCCTCTTTTATGGTACTTTTATGTTGTATTTTTAAAGTAATATGTAGCATGAATCGAGAACATTTCTGCTATAGATATCCTTTTCAAATCCATCTGGTTGGCTCCTGTGAGTGTGATGTATGTCCTGCGATGTGATTCCTGTGACAGCCTGACTGTAAATATTCACAGCATTGTCACCCATCATCGTGCCATCTGAGGTAAATTGTTAAAGCGGAGCTGTCCGACAGGATTTAGACACAATCTGATGCTTGTAAACCGAACGGACAGTTTCTCCGAAAGACGTTTTACATGCCAAACAAATCTAATCTTTATAAATTACGGTTCTTAGCGCTCACTCAACAGTCTTTTACTGTAAAAAAAAAAAGAAAGAAAATGCTGTAAAAAGTTTGGTTCCTCTGTTCTGTCTTTTTTCCCTCTCAGGATGTTATCAGATTTTGTTGTATTGGTTCTTAAACTTTTAATTAAATATGTTTGTACAGAAAATGTGTGTTGTTTTAACTATACTTTAAAGCTTTACACTGTAAAAAATAATTTTCTTACTCTGTATTTTTGTCCTGTTCTGCAGTAAATATCCACACATTCTTAATTCAAGATATGTTTACTTGAAAAGTAAAAAGAAGTGTTTTTGGTTAAAACAAACAAAAAAAATCTGCCAGTGGGGTGCTGAAAAATTATCTCGTTTCCCTTTGAATTAAGTTGATTTTTCTTACCCCATTAGCTGATTTTTTCCTTGTTTTAAGCATAAACTCACTTAGCTATTTAAAAAAAAAATGTATTAATTTTTGCTTCTCAAGTAAATGTATTTTGTATAGATATAGAAAGATTTTTTGTTTAAAGATCTAAACATCAGTGTCAAGCACGCACATGCTATTATTTTTGATCACCCAAGTGAAACGTTGTTTGTAGGACAAGGGTATGTAGGTAGTGGGACATTGTGGATAGCATGTTCCTCTGCACCTCTCAGATGAGAGGGTCAAACATATCAGAGGTCACCATACACCTGTCAGCCCACCTGAGTGGAACAGGCCCACTATGTGTGTGTGTGTGTGTGTGTGTTTGTCTCTGTTATTTCTCAAGTGCAGCGGACCGTCACTGCAGGTGGGAGAGCCAGGCGAGGACCCCTCCGCCCTGACGCGCTGCCCGGCGTGAGTGATGGAAGCTCAGGGGCTGTCGGTGGACGGAGCCCTTGAGTCTGATGGATGGGACGGGGCTCCGCTGGCCGCACCGTGTTGTGACAGCCTACAGATGTTCTCCAATAATGTTTATCAGCCCGAGCCTCCAGCAATGGATGACACACACCTGTTTCCAGTCAAACAGGGCTCGAGAGGCCATCCATCCACACACACACACACACACACACACACACCTGAGTCCAGTCAAACAGATCGCCGTAGCCCATCTATTCACGGTCTGGGTGGCCGTGATGCTGTACACCAGCTTTGATCAGCGGACGGGTGGCACATACGGACAATCGACTGGACAAAGGTCCATCTTGTCTGTCAGGGTCACTAGAGCCATACGGCACAAAGCCAGCAGACTTCTTATTTAGCTGTTGCTTATTGCATCTTCACAGTTTTGTAGTCTTCTTGGGCGAAATGTCGAAGGAGGCGAATTGCTGGGACGGCGTTAAGATGGATTTAGCTTTACTGCCCTGGCCTCGGTGCTTGCAGTTACCAATCTGTGTGTTCAATAAAAAGTATAATTAAACTGAGGCATGCAGATAAATATGAACTGTGATTAAAATATCTTCTTAAAATGACTGTCTTGCAAAGCAAAGAATTGGCGCCGGTGGTTTGTTAGACACGGCCAGGCATAAAACATGCCCTATGTGTCAGTTTTATCTCTGTTCGTTTTGATGATATTTTAAACAAGTATTTTTTGTGCATGAACGTTATACAATTACACAACCCAGGCTTGTTTGACACAAATAATAAGCAAAGACAAGTTTTGCGTTTTGAAAGATGGCCAGATCAGTGGTTTTGTGATGAAAGAACCCATTGAAGAGGTCAGATCAGATGCGATCTGACGGGAACTTTAGCACGGAAATGACGCGTCCAGCACCAGCGAAGCGACGCTATCACCGCGCTGTCTTTTAATTAGCACAGAAGAGATTAGGCTCTTCTCTTTCTACGCTTGCCCCGTTCCCGGAGGACCGTGACTTTTTGAACCGGCGATAAAACTGAAGAGAGACCGAGGGAAATCAACTCAATGGGGTCTCGCACCATTTGGGCCACTTGTTGGACTGAAACAACAAATCCTTAAATGCCAAAGAGCTGTTCTGGAGATGAGTATCAGCAAACTCCCACACTTACCCGTCTGTGAACGCATCTCAGAGGGTGTAAAAACTTCATCATCGGTTTGTGTACTTGTTGTACTTTTTGTTTATAGTCTTTTCTACACTTGAGGAATGTAGCCTAACGTTACCTTTTTTTACGGTGGACGGCATTTCCCCCGTATTGAATAAACTCCGCTCCGCGTCGTGCCTAACTCAGTAGTATATTCCTGCACAACCGGAGGCTGCAGTTTTAGGACCGCAGTTTTAGGACCGCAGTTTTAGGACCCTAGTTTTTTGTGACAGCGCCACCTACCGAACTGGATGATATAGTGGCGGCTGCTGTTTCAGGACCGCAGTTCTAGGATCCAGGTGGTTTAGTTTGTACATCAAGATCCACCTTGATCCTAAGTCTCATTAGAAAAAATATATATATTTTAACAAATAAGATTATGGAATAGAATAGCTCCTGCAGCAGGTGGATTAGAGCAAGTAGCATCAAGCTACACGACACAATTTAAAAGATTAATATTAAACTTTTACTTAAAGCTCACTTTAAACCACCATCGAGTAAGATAGGATATTTGTACCATATTCCGGTCGCGGTTTAAAATGGTTTTAAGTCATAAAAAGATGTTGAAATATGGTATATTAAAGCAATTTATATGCAGCTAATGGCTACACCTTGCTTGGCAATACTGTAAACATTCTTAATTCATATGAAAATACCCAAAATTGCACGAAAATCACACACAAACCACATATACTCAAAATCGTGCATTTATTAGCTTCTTGTTTCAGGTGAAGAGATGTGTCTTAGCTTTGTTATCACGGATAATAGGACCGCGTCATGCAGAAGGGCAGGATTATTGTCACGTTGAACCACGTGAGATGATTGACAGCTGTACAGCGAATGAAACTTGCGTACATTACTGACGCAAATCAGGAAGAAGAGACCCAGATCTCTCTGTGTTCGCTGTTTGAGTTTTATCATAAACACTATCGAGTCTTAAATCTTTCTAATGATGCTCAGTTTGTCCAGATAAAATAAGTAAGAGTGTGATGTTTTAACGAGTAATGAATGTTGAACAACAATCTGTTGTGATCAACAATGTGATCTTTTATCTTTGCCGCGAAAGGGGTTCAATTTGTGTTTTTGGTAATCCAGTTCTGTAGGTGGCGGGCGCTGTCACAATAAACTAGGGTCCTAAAACTGCAGTCCTAAAACTGGGGTCCTGAAACTGCAGCCACTCCCGTTGTGCAGGAATACCCTTCTCGCCTAACTACGCCCCTTAGCTGTTCTAAATCCACTGTAAAACACGGCTTCGTGGGGCTTATTGCTTTTAGAACACGGTTACTCCATAAAAATATTCATTTAAATATTTTATTCATAAAATAAACACCAGCAACAACAAAAAATAACGTTATAACACATTCATTCCTCCGCCAAGCAATGTAGTTCCAAAGAGGTTGCTAAGCAACATGCAGCAACAAAGAATCACAAACGGCAGTTGCGCAGTAGCCTACTACTAATGTAATGCGGTCACAGGTTTATGTTTGTTGAGTAGTACAACCATAGACATACATGTCTATGAGTACAACGGCTTCGAACGCGGCTCAACCAATCAGAATCAAAGACTGGAACTATCCGTTTTATAATTTAGGATTTTAAATACTGGAACCGACAACCGAGTAATTTCCATAATGTTTTTTTCTGTTCGCGCTTTTTAGAACGCCACTGTGATTCGATTTCTGAACTATACCGAACGAGACGGTTGTTTTAGTGATTCCTTTTAAAAAAATGTATTACCGGTATTAAAGGAACACTCCGACTTTTTGGGACTTTAGCCTATTCAACTTATCCCCCAGAGTTAGATAAGTCCATACATACCTTTTTCATCTCCGTGCGTGCTATTAGTCTGTTTGACGCACCCACCGCTAGCCTAGCTTAGCACAAAGACTGGATGTGAATGGTTGCAGCTAGCATACTAATCCAAATAAGTGACAAAATAACACAAACATTTTCCTATTTACATGTTGTGATTTGTATAGTCACAGAGTGTACAAAAAACAAAGTCACATGAGACACAGACCGTATTTTAACCGTATAAATACTGGGAACTATATTCTCTGAAGGCGAAGCACTGCTACTTGGGCGGAGTGATAACCGCAGCACCTGAGACGTCACGTCACATTGGTTTTGTTGACAGAAGAAACAACGGCGCGTCTCAGGTGCTGCGGTTATCACTCCGCCCAAGTAGCAGTGCACTTCAGAGAATATAGTTCCCAGTATTTATACGCTTAAAATACGATCTGTGTCTCATGAGACTTTGTTTTTTGTACACTCTGTGACTATACAAATCAACATGTAAATAGGAAAATGTTTGTGTTATTTTGTCACTTATTTGGATTAGTATGCTAGCTGCAACCATTTACATCCAGTCTTTGTGCTAAGCTAGGCTAGCGGTGGGTGCGTCAAACAGACTTATAGCACGCACGGAGATGAAAAAGGTATACGGACTTATCTAACTCTGGGGGATAAGTTGAATAGGCTAAAGTCCCAAAAAGTCGGAGTGTTCCTTTAAGGCAAGGCACTACCTACATGGAAACAGAAACAATACAAGTGTACAGTACACACACAGACACAATGTGTAGCCATAAAAAAAAAAAACCTGGAACAGGTAGGCCTATCCTACTGTAGTCCGAATCGCGAACGAATGATCTTGATCATGGTTATTTTTAATGAGTCAAATAACTCGCTTATGAATTAGTCCGGTTAACTTAATGTATGAGTCAGAACCGAGATTGCTTTCGACATGTCCGACGAAATTAACCAATACTGTTGGCCTATGTCGTAGGCTAGCCTACTTAAGAATCTTTAGATTAAGTATTATTAAAAAATAATAATGAAAATGTTGTTCATTTAATATTTTATTTAGGCTATGTTCACATTTAGCGTAGGCTATATGTGAAAGGTCAAAAATATGTGTAGCCTTAACACTTTCTGCATTTTTTTTATGATAGCCTATCTGTCGTTTCTTTCCCCCCCTTTAAGTATCCAGAATCGTTAATAGCCTACCTTATTATTTCCATACTTACTTGGCACTCGATCGACGCAACTCGACACAGAAGTGCAAATTGACCAACAATCAAAAACAGCACGGACTAAACTGGACCCAAGAACGAACTGTGTGAACGCCACATTAGACACTGGAAATCCCCTCGATTCAGTGAAGAAGAAAAAAAAAATCAACACACAGTATCTCTGTGTAGGCTATACGTAAACAGCACTGGCATACTTTTTACTTTTAACAGACCCCGTCATTAATCTAAATTATTCAGGGATCATTTAGCAGGTTCTGGGTGAATGTCAATGAGCAGGGCTTCGTGCGGGATCAGCATGGGTCGAGGAGGGCCACTAGGTGGCGCCCGATGCGGGATGGTGGAGTGCCGGTGGTCAAGCCAGAACCTCGGACACACTGACTCGACGCATCGAGCCACAAACCGCAGCTGTTTACTATTCACGTGCGGACACTGGGGCTAGTTGTCACAATACTTGTAGGTCAATTTCTGTAGGCTATTGAACGTTTCCAACGAAAAATAGATCATAAAACGATTGAGAAGCACAAGTAGCCTAATGACAAACACAAAAATATCAAACCATGTTTTGTTTTTTTGGTCAACAAATATTGTAATTACTGTAATAAATTGCAAACATTTTAACACTTTAAATAGCCTACATGTGAAAACTTTTTCTAATAAAAATGTTCCCTGACCCAACAATGAGAAAAATGAAAAAATACTCTTGTACGGAGTTTTGTATTTGTATGCAGGCTATCTGGTCTGAATATATGTGGTTGTATTATGTTTGTTTACCCAACAGCTTTTATCAAAATATGAAACAACAATTTCAGTTTGGATGACAGAATGTAGCCTACCAAAATTATTTTGCTTTTTTTTTTTTTTTAGATCAAACCACTTCTAAGTGAAAAAATTCAAACCAGGCTGAGAGACCCTGTGACAACTAGCCCCTACTTTCCTTACAACTGAGCAGCACACCTGTTAAAGCAGCCTACGTGATAATAGTCTTCCGAATGTGGCTATAAAAAAATGAACATCGAAAGTGGTGCTCAATCAGACAATTGTGATTGTGTGTTAGATTGTTGTGGCACTAAGTGGTGGCGGTGTATCAGCACATTAATGAAAGGAAATGTGGCAGCATATTTCCACAAACCAGTGAAAATATATTTAGGGTTTAAATTATAGTAATAAACCCCTAACTATAGTTGATGAGCAACCTTTAATTTCAGTGCGTCATGCACGATATCTGTAAGGTAGGCTAAGTGAGTTTCCAAGTGCATAATTGACTTTTTATCCAATTCCAGCGTAAACGGCGCTACGTCAGGACGGACCTCTGAGGCATTTTAAACAGTAAACCGTTCTCCCTAACACGTCTTGTCGTATTAAAACCATATGCATGGCGGCATCCGCCGCTCGCACTGAGTGCCCATCAATAACGCTAATGACCCGTTTCCCAGGGGATCACAACAAATACCCGAATGAAACCGCCACTCTTTAACGGGGCTGCCGCTCCTTCCGCGGCTTACGAGTTGTCACGTGTCCAGCCAGAAGAAGAAGAAAGAAGAAACCTCACTGGAGGGCATATAATCATATGGTCATCACATGGTCTCTGGTCTGTGCCAACTGTAAGACAAGTTAATCATTCACTAAAGTAAAAACTTTTTAAAATCTTTTTATATCTGATGATCTAGATCTACACATGCTGTGATGTGCGGTAAAGAAGGTCGTTAAACAATTTTTTGAGTTTGGGTTTTTAAAATAGGCCAACTTTTATTTATAAGTATACCTAAAACGTGATATGGTTAACAAAATTAAATATATTTGTTGTTTTTCTACTACATCATAAAATGTTAGACAGTCATACAAACGTTTTTGAAGCCACTTTTGTTGTTAAAAACGTGGGGGTTTTTTTTGCTTAAAATTGCTTAATCAATTGGTCAACCGTTAGCGACTTAAAAAGTAAGGCTACTTTTGACACCATGAAGTCATAAACCTAGTTGACACAATGCCTGAAAAGCGTTTTAAATGGATTAGGCTAGCCTAAAATAAAAATAAAGTATAATTTACTCACCCTGGTGTTGTTTTAATGTCAAATGCCCTTCTTTCTTTTATGGACCACAAAAGGAGAATAAAAAATAAAATAAAAATCCCTCTCGCAAAATCACAAAAGCTGCTACTCGAGGACTAAATTGACGATTAAATTAAACATACAAGGCATGTTTAACTTCAGATTAGCCTAACATTGTGTTTAAAAGATGACACATTAATTGTCAGGGGTCAGAATTATCGGGACCCTTGGCAAATATGAACTTCCAATTCACAAAAACCCCTTTAATTGAAGTAAACTGAAAATGGGGAGAAAAGCTCATAATGAAATGTATAATGAACTCTATTACACATTAGCCATAATTATTGGCACCCTTTATTCAATACTTTTTGCAACCTCCTTTTGCGAAGATAGCAGCTCTGAGTTTTCTCCTATAATGCCTGATGAGTTTGGAGATGAGAGATCAGAGACCATTCCTCCATACAGAACCTCTCCAGATCCTTCAGATTCACAACTTGATACAATTTCCTCTTAGGTTTTTAATAGGGTTCCCAAAAGGGGACTGTGGTGGCCATGGCAGAACCTCAATTCTGTGCTCATTACCCTTTTTTGTTATTGTTGTTGTTGATTTTTATGTTTGTTTAGGATCATGGTCCTGATGAAGGATCCAAACAAGTCCCATTATAAGATTTCTAGCAGATGCAGTCAGGTTTTAATTTTTGTATTTGTTGCTATTTGATTCCATTATGCCATGTATCTAAATAACAAGATTTCCTGGACCTCCATCAGAAAACAACATTAAAGATCCAGCAGTTTATGTAATTGTACACATGTGGCACTTTATCCCTGTGTGCACCAAACCCATCTTGAGTGTTTGCTGCCAAAAAGCAATTTTTTTTTTTAGTTTTATCAGACCACTGAACCAAATATGTAGTAGTGTCTGGCAACTAAATATGCTGGAGTTTGTTTTTGGATGAGAGCAGATGATTTTTTTTCTTGAAACGGGTGGTCACACCAAATATTGATTTGATTTAGTCAATAGAAGTTAATTGATAATTAATATATATTTATGATATTATTCTTTTTTTTTTTAAGCATCCTCACCTTACAGCAAGTGCCTACATCTTTTTTCACAGCACTGTAGCTTTGCATGGTGGTTTCTTCAAGTGTCTTGGAGATGTTGCCACAGGTCTTCTGGATTTAGTCTGTCTCAGATTTTCAGTTTCTTCATGTAACCACAGACAGACTCGATGATGGTGAGATCAGATCTCTGTGTGGATCATACCGGCTGTTGTCAGACTCCTTGTGCATACAGACATCTCACGGGATTATTACAATTAATGACAAAAGGAATGTTTGGAAATGTGAACTGATAATTCCTGCTGACACTATTCCTACTGACATATATATATAAACATGCAAAGAAAATGACAGAGGCTATGCACAACACGTTAATCTGGAACAAACTGTAATTTGCACTACTGTCTGTTCAAAATAAATGAAAAGAAACCTAGCAATGTGGATTTGTTGCTTTTTTCCATTGTACCGAACTCGTATGACCCCAAAACCGAGGTATGTACCGAACCTTGACTTCTGTGTACCGTTGCACCCCTAATATATATATATATATGTAATGTAATTCATTACAAACACTATCTACATAAGAGCCAGCGGAAAATTCCTGAAGGACTGGCCGAGATGACGCTGTTCTCTGCGGGTAAATGAACGCTGAACGGCCGCTGACGGCCTGGGGCTCGCATCTGCGAAAGCGGGCGCATAAACAAACAGATTGTAAAATAGGCACTATGATTATATATTAGTCACATATTTGAGGTTTAAATAACTACATTCTTGCCTAAAAAACTCTTAAAACTACATTTTGTGACACAACAACAGTATTTGTTTTTTAAAAATATGGTGGATTTGCTCGACTGCCAGGAGTGATACAAACGGTGAAACGATTGGAGTGCTGATACTGGGTTGATATCGTATGGCTGGAAAAGGCTCTCAGCCAATCAGATTTGAGAACCAGAAAGTACTTTTGTATAAACAAATATATTTTGAGAGAGACCGACTCAGTTATGTCATTCACCGTGATTCATGGAAGTAGGCGGAGCTAAAGAGCTTTTTTCGACTTACTGATTGGTGGAATTTTTTAAGGCATCATGGGTAATGTAGTTTTTTTTTTTTTTTTTACCACAAATTCAGCTGTTAAACACGATTGTTTTAAAAAATAAGCTAAAATAATGCGGGCTGACAGCTTCAATAGAAGCAAATTCCATCGATTCACAAACCTGTAGCTCACAGTATGCTGTTTTTAAAGGTGCACAATTTATCATTAAAAATCAGTTTCCATATGGAGAAAATGAATGGAAAAGATACCTTCAGAACCCTACTGTTTTACTCGAACAATACTGAAGTCGAGGGAGTTCTGATTCGCTGTCTATGTTATTGTTAAAGTTCATCAGCTGGAGAAAATCCAATTCTCTGTGACATTATCGTTTTGTAGGTGTGAACTTCGCTATATTCTCATAGACATAATTTTTTTAAAAAGTTTAAGTTATTGTTGTAGTTATCGTCCTTGGTGTGAATGGCTCTTAAGGATCAACCATGTTTTAAGCGATTTCTGAGAAACGCTGTTGAAAGTGGATCGGACCGAGCCCCAAAAAACAGCCAATCAGCAGTAGGGGGCGTAAACACTCAGGAGGATGGAGGTTCTGTGTTGCATAAAGTGTTTGTAAATTTGGGGGTGGACCTATCAAGATAGGGGTTGTTCCTTTTGGTAAGGGCGTGTTTGTTTTGGGGATTTCAAATATGAACAGCGTTTCTCATAAATCACTTACTGCACCTTTAAGAACACGGTCACTCGTGGCTTATTGTTGTAAGAGAAATCCCTTTAAAGATGGCACTCTCTATATGTCCATCATGTATGAAAGGCACACAGTGCCGTCTGTACCAGCCCGCACCTAAGCACAGCGGGTGCAGTTTCTTCTGGCACGGGGGCAAATAGCAGTGCCAAGTTAATCAGGGAGAGAGTGCCAGCAGTGTCACACCCTGCACTCAGGGTTCATGATAGATGTCCCGACCCGGGCTGCCGTGCCACTGTGGGGTGGTGGCAGAGTCTTCGGGCATGTTTCAGTCCACATAAAAGAGAGGGGCCCGTGTTTGAACACACACATGAGAGTGGGATGTCGTGTGTGTGTGTGTGTGTGTGTGGCTGTTCTGTACCTATGCCAAAAGACTCATTAGTTCATTAGATAGATCCATACACTCTGATGAGAGCAATGGGAAATCCCACCATTAAACGCAACCACTCCCTTGAGAAGGACAAATGTGACCGTGTGTGTTCGGGAGGGGCTCACACACACACACACACACACACACACACATCGACAGTGTTGAGATGCTGCCCTGCATAAGCCACGGCCTGTGATCCTTCACGCCGTCGCACGCACGCACATGACAGACTTACACGGCAAACAGCTGGTCAGTAATGGTCCATGTTGGCCTCTTTTCCTCCTCTGTAGACCCATTATCACCTTCACCCTACTACAGCACCCACAAACCCCTGTCCAGCCGACCTCATCAAAGTGGGACGACCTGCTGTGACCTCATCAGAGCTGGCTGACCCATGATGACCTCATCAAAGCAGGACGCCCCGCTGAGCTCAGAGACTGACGGCTTGCACTGACCAAAAGCGGGTCATCAATTATCAATGAGTGCGACACCGCTTTTGCTGTGCACCTTACATTTCAGTTTCGACTTAAATATGGGAAAACTTTGGTCTCTGCAACACTTTACTGTACAAAAAGGTCCAACGCATTCACTAACATCGACTAATAAATGAGCAATACAGTTTTTACAGTATTTATTAGTGATTGGGAACGGTAGGTAACAAAAATACAACGGTTCATTGTTAGTTTATGTTAGCTCATGCAAGTCCATTAATCATGTTAACACACAACGTTGGATTTGAATAATGTCGTAGTAAATTGTGAAATTAATAAATGCTTTATTCATCTTAATTAAATCAATCTTAATTGAATTAACATTACAAAAGTTTTGCTAATTAAGTTTCTCTTTGGCGAGAGAATGCCAATTTGCCATTAGGGGTTCCATGAACCAGCTTTAAAGGGATAGTTCACCCCAAATATGATCATTCTGTGATCATTTGCTCACCTTCATGTTGTTCCAAATTTATGACTGACTTTCTTCTGCGGGACACTTTTTTTTGTCCATATAATGAAAGTCAATGGGGTCCAAAATAACATTGGACCCTGTTGACTTTTATTGAATGGACATTTTTCAAAATATCATCTTGCGTTCTGCAGAAGAAAGACAATCATACAGGTTTGGAACAATATGAGTAAATTATGAAATTGTATTTTTTTTGGGTAGGGTTGAGTCAGTCATAACTCACCGTGTAGTTACTGTGTTTTGTCTTTGCTTTGCAGTGTCGCTATAACGCCGTAAGTCAGACGGGGACAACAAAATCGGGATTATCTTGAGTGAAAATGGCAGGAAACACAAAAGAGGTCTTAACGAATTTTCCCAAGCAAATCCCACCCTGCCTCTCATCACATACAAACACACAAAGCCTCGGTCCCAGACCAGCAGTCATCACCCCTCTGTCCACAATGGCATTCACACACCACAAATCAGAGAGAGAGAAGGAGAATAACAGGGTGAGGAAAGGACAGAAGGAAAAGAATAGATGGACTGGAAGAGAGAGTGATAAAAATGGCACCCCTCTGGAAATGTAAAAAGAAAGACAATGGGGAATATGATTAGGAAGGAAAGAGGGAGAATTATGAGGGTGAGAACGAGGGATTGTGACCGGGTTGGCTGGAGAAGTTGGATCCCGTTTAAACAATGAGAGAGAGATGTCAGTCGAATGTTGTTTCTCATTGAGAGTTTGAGCGATGAGCCAGGTCATCACATCTCTCCACCTCATCCATCATTTCCCTCAAACAAACGAGTGCAGTGCGCATTCTTGCCTCCCTCAGACTCTCGCTGGCTGCGGGACAGTGGGCCTGTGTGAGAGTGATGACCGGGGATCAGACTCGCGCTGTGTCTGTCTGCCAGTGTGTGTGAACGTGTGAAATAATACGAGTGTGGGTGTGTGAGAGAGCGGCTATCTGAAGGGTTCTCAAGAAAGATGTGCGTTTATCGTCTGTGCCAAAGTGGCACCAGCAACTTTTGGTCTGTAAAATAAAAAATGCTGTCACAATGCAAACAATCTGGGTCCTACAAACAGGCCTCATTTTCTTTATGCATATATTATATCTTTTTCTTTTGGTTTTGGCCTGAAATATGACCTTGACGTGTCAAAGAGATCAAGGGAGACAGAGACATTGGGAGAGTGCACAGTACGCCCACACAGGAGTTTTTTTTTATTTCTCAGTAACTCCTCCCACAGTATTGAATTATAATGCAATACAGTTACATTGTAGAAAGCATTAAAACAGAAGTACCTCAACTCACTGATTACTTTTAAAAATGGGATTATAAACATCGACAAAAAACAAAAACAAACAAACAAACAAACAAAGTGAAATAGGAAAGATCTGGTCCTTCACCTCGTGAGGATAAACAAAATCTGGCTTTTCTCAAAGGTTTGGCACAAGAACTCAACATGGACCCAAACGTCACACAAGCTTGCAGACAACCATAGAAAATGTCAGGTACAGCTTGGACCAATCATGCGTTTTAAGAAGAAATAATATCAGCTGTTTTAATTCTTCTTTCCTTTTTCCCCCCCCCCCTCGATTTTCTCTTTTTTTATTTATATTTTACAGTTGAATCAATAAATTGTCATACAAAAAAACCTAGTAATATCTATATCATTTACCAGTTTTATTAGAAGTATAAGCTGTGATGGAACGTTTAATACTATCTGGCATTCAGACTTCTACAAACCCCAGTAGAGTCTCGTCCCCCAAACTTTTCAGTGAGAAATTCTTCATTTCAACACAAGGGGGCGCTTGAGAGCAGTGCTATTCAGTAAACAAACTACAGTTTGCAGAGAAATAAATACAACTTTCAAGATACACAGCAATAACATTGAGACATCAACCAAGAAAAATAAAAAGTGAGACAAAAACAAAAAAAACAAACAACAAGAAAAAAAAACATGATTGTCTATAAATGAAAGACACACGAGGACGGTGAAGCTAAAGACTAGCATTCAGGCTATTTAGTGGTATCGTTCGCCAACTAATGGAAAAGGTTACCGTGGAAAACGATAAAATGCCCTTTACGCGAATTCTACAGATTCAGTTCTTACACTAGTTTTTCTCAATTTAGAAAAAAAAGTTGCTAGCATTTTTTTTTATTTTTTACAACCACTCATCCAAACTTAAAAAAGAAACGACTTAAAAAGAGCGTCTGTTTTCCGCACAAACTGGCGGGAAAGTGGGTTGAAGGTAATGCAGTGCTTTAATTGGACAGAACTTGAAAATAGTCACTGTCTCGCTCCTTACTCCCTTTTTTTTAACAAGCAGCGTCAGTGAGAGGTCTAAAGGTCACACCTTTTATATCGGTTTACGGTTTTAAATTCACAAACTTCTGGAGAATATCTGAAAAGAGAAACACTGAACCCCACGACCCCTCGCATAAGTTTGTAAAAGAAACTGTTAAAATGCTTGAAAAACACACATGATTGTGATTTGTGTGTCTGTATTTGTGTTTGCGTGTGTGATGTTGTTAATCCGAAATATATTCGCGGGCCGGCAGGCGGTTGTGCCTGAATAATCTGCCATCACATCCGTCTCGTGGAAGACTCTAATTATCTGTTACTCTTAGTAACTACGGTTTTAGCGGACAAAACTCACAAACATGACACCGACGTTTCATTAGCAATCTCAAAAACTGTTCACCAGCTGCCACTGCTGTGCAAAACATTGGAACTTGACAGAATAAATACAATTATTATTACGTATTACTACTATTGTCATCATCGTCTTCATCATCACCACCGAAATTACTGACACTACTGTCATTCCTACTAACTGTACTTGATCAAACAGTCAATCGATAATTTGTTCATGTACATGGGATCTTGGTGCGTATGGCATGAGGATTTGGGCACTTGTGCAGGTGTGTGTGTGTGGACCGGTAGTGTAACACAATGTTAAGTTAGGTCACATGGTTACACAGAAGTGTCATACGTGGCTGAGAGACTGAATGGCGCTGGGTTCTGCAGCGCGGGCCAAACTGTGCCACATCGGGGCATTATGGGTAGACGAATGGAGTGGATCCTTATCAGCTAGAGACAGCATCATAGCATATGCCTGTGAACAAGAGAGATATACAGTTACAAACACACAAACTCTATTCATGGGAAATCTGATACTCAATTTGACTACGGTCATGGTGATATATACCTGTGACTTAGACTTCCTGTACAGAGGCTGCTTAATGCCTTCTTGCAGGTGGGCGGGGCCGAAGCTGCCGACGTCACTGTCGCTAAGATCCCCGTCCTCCATGCTAAAGTGACGGATGTGATCCAGCGTGGAGAAACTGCTGTGATCTTCATCGTCCTCATCCTCATTAAACCTGAAAACCATCCAGAGATTCGTTTTTACAACCAAAAAAACGAATGGATATACCGAGTACTTTCCGGTGTTTTTTTGCACGCGCACCTTTGTGGTGAGGATTTGCTGTTCTCTAGATCGTCTGGTCCCTCGAAATCCATGTCATCGTTTATGATGTCATGGTCCAGCCCGCTAGGCACGCCATCCTCGCTGGGTTTCCTGGCGCAGTCGCTATTCTCCGCCTCCTCTTCCTCCGCTCCGAGCTCCTCCCCTTCTTCTTCGTCCAGGTCACGTGACCCCTGGCCAGGCAGGGCTTTGTCGGCATCAAAATGACTGCCGTTGAGCCTACGGAGAACAGAGAGAATCGTTTGCAATGACGTTATGCAGGCATGAGTTTTTGACTGATACGCCAATCCCTGATTACAGAAAGAAAATCATTTAGCGCTGAAACCTAGTTCTGTTTGTCTCGAAAAAATAAACCACCTTAAAAAGCAGAACCACATGCCCACGCTTTCTAAATGAGAGGAAATGCTCAAAGAAAGAGGGCGAGTGTGTTGGAGAAAGAGACTGTTTGTCATCAGTTACGAGGGCCCCTGGTTGGCAGAAACGAGACGCCCATCGGCGCGGCACTTAGACAGCAGGCCTCTACACTTCCTCTCACTTATTTTCAGCTCTCTTTCTCACTCAGACAGCTCACATCTCCTCTTTCCCTCGTTTATTTTCTTCTTTATCTCCAATTCATCTAATAGGCCAAATATTTAGCTGACAGTCCATTTGGTGAGTGGAGAGAAGGAGCTGCCAAAGCAGCCATTTCCCCACAGAGACAGAGGCCAGCTATCCAAACTCTCACACACACACACACACACACACACACACACACACACACACACACACACACACACACACACACACACACACACACACACACACACACACACACACACACACACACACACACACACACACACACACACACACACACACACACACACACACACACACACACACACACACACACACACACACACACACACACGCCAGCCAAAGGAGACACATTAAGGCTGAATCACTCGTTTTGTCCATATTCTACTCTTTCCTCAACTTAAAAATAGCAATTTCCCATCCGAACTTTAAAGACAGAGAGGAAAAATTGCAAATACAGAGGATAAGAAAATATAAGTTTGTGTATACAGATGTTTGCATTTGCAATGAAAATTTATCAGAGAAAGATTCCATCTAATCGAGAGATCTCAATAAGAGAATATCTATTAAAGGGGCTATATGTACAAATTGTCATGTGTTTATCGCTTTTGTATTGGCAGTGTGTGAAACAGCTTGTAATGAAACTTCCTAGTTTTTCTTTAAAAGCCTGTAGACTGATTTTTAAAAAATCAATGCATGTGATGTTTACGCCCGTCCGATAACCTCAGTTCCGTTCTGAGACACATGAAACGAATGCTTATACAATGTTCAGGATGATGTTGAAAGAGCCATTCTGTACTGTAATGTCAATGTGTCATGCAGTGAAAAGAGATTAACTCAAACTATAGTCTCACATAGCCAGATCGGTATATATTTATAGTCTCAACATACATTATAACCAAACTATCATAATAGTGTAATTTTATTATATCTGTCGACATGATGCCGGTGAATTTCAGAGCTGATGCAAACATCCACATTGTTTTCTCACCGCTGTCATTTTTGTTGTGTTTATTCTGCTATTGAGAGAAAAGCGCGCAGCACATATTTACATATTCCTATAGCGTCGCTCTCAGCAGCGTTGACTGCGTCTGGATGTTCGTTAACATCATATCACTACAAAGATATTTCCAACTTCTTTTTACTTCTAAGCAACGAATAAAAAAGCACTTTAGGGCCTTGAATCAAGTTCAGTCTCTATGTTACGTGTGCACGATAGCAAAGTTGCTTGCTGCAGTTCACTTAATGGCCACCGGTGTCACTAATAACAATGTTTAAAGAACCTCAACTGGAAATGAGCCAGAAATGATGGATCAGAGAGAGAATATATGAATGGAATAATAATATATAAAATTAAAATAGTAATAAATGTCCTCTTGGAAGGATTTGATAAGAAATATTTGCATTCATATTACAATCTCTGTCTATTGTTCCATCCACATTCATCCATTTGCTTCCATCTGCAAATAAAGTCAAATTTTATCTTCCAGGAGACATTTTAGGTCAGCTATCCATATTGATATTATAGCTCAATATTGTGATTGTCTCAGATTTCATCTAAAGATTGTTAATGCATTATGTCTGCTGAGCTGTAAAAGAGCAACATCTGAGCAATAACATTTCCCTCTAGGCTTCATCTCTCACCTCCGTTCATTCCTCGGATTAGTGTAACTGCGCGAGGGTTAACCCTTTTCACATCTCGGATAATCCCAGAAATCACCTCCTCTCATCACTCTGCACCCCGCTAATACCGCGAGAACGAGAGAGAGGCAACGCTAGCGTGATGATGAAAACAGATCGGCTAATTAGAGAGAGCTGTGGTAATTTGTGGAGGATAAAGTATCTATCAGGAGCAGTCACTCTGACAGGAAACATTCAGCGACCTCTGACCTCCTCTCCCACACCTACTTCCTGTTCACAAAACACATGTTGGGACCAGATGTGGGACGCGCGCAAACACACACACACAGTCGATGTTGTAATGACTCTAGGATCCTTTTAATGAAACAATGTAGAAATCAAAAAACCTAAGATCTTTATCTGTCACACACACACGGATGACCAGGTCAAACATTTAAACCGTCATCCAACCTGATGATCATTGCTGGGAAATGATCAGCGATAATTATCATATGCAGATGGCAAAATTCATGTACGCACACGCAGCCAAAAGTCAACAGCGTTCTGCACGCGCTCGCAATCGTCCAATCAGTAATCACGTCCTTCTGGAGACCTGCCCCAATCTTTGCTCTTAAAAACCGCAGGCGACAGGGTAATGATTAACAACCATACAGAATATATGTACACACACAGATACGTTCACATGTGCGGTTAATACACACTGCGATACCAGTCCGTTCCTTTCATGTGATGGTATTCACTCAGAGGTGAGGGTTAATGAATAAGGCATGAGAAGTGTTGTGTTCAGTAATGTTTGTGTATAATAACCTCCATTCTGCCGCAGGCAACTAGCGCCAACTGATGACTGACAGCCTAATGGACGCTCCGTTTGCGGGTGAGTTTGATTGTGTGTGTGTGTGTGTGTGTGTGTGTGAACCCGCACATGACTGAGTGTAGTTTCTTCGGTAAGTTACTGATTTGAAGTTTGAGTTTTCATGTGAATACCTAAAATTAAACATAACTTCTGACATACCTTGAATTTAAACAATAAATTAATAAATTAATTAAAATGACTGAAATAAATAAAAATAAAGTTTTTAAATAAAACAATATTTTGATTAAAAAAATTATAAAAATATGAAATAATTATCTAATAAAATTTAATAAAATATAAATTGTAATATAATGTAATGTAAAATATAAATATAAATGTATATGTATTGATACATATAAAATAAAATAGTCATATTTGACAAGGAAATGGACTGACAGCCGATGTGAAGATTGATGTGAACTTGTACAAGCTCAATGTTTGAGCACATTCACTAACCACTAAGCCCAGGCTCTGATGACAAATTCGACGTTTTTGCGTTTAAAAGTTAAAGTCTATATATGAACACTGTATGTATTAGTGTACCAGCGGAAGAAGATGATATTTACCCTTCCTCGGAGTGTGACGGAGATGTGGCGTTGCGTGCCGTGTTGCTGATGAAGTTTCGGATTTCGTTAAAATATGAATCCTCCTTGTCCTCCAAGATGGCACTGCCACTGTCCAGCTCTGAACGGGGCGACGACATCGCCGTGCCTACACATAAAATACAACATTATTATTCAGTTGCTAACAAATGTAAATAAAAAGTGATGAACAATATATATATTTGTATATACATACATATACATATATATATGTACTTGCATATATTAATGTGTGTGTATACCTGATAAATTACCATTCTCGTGTTTTTTGAGGTGCCGGTCCAGGTTGGTTTGTTGCCCGAAGCAGCGGTCACACAGGTGGCATTTGAAGGGTTTCTCTTTGTTATGGATGTTACGGATGTGGCGCTGAAGATTCGATGAAATACTGAACGAACGATCACAGTACTTACATCTGCGGACACATATGTACATGATTAGACAATACAATACACAGACACGAGAAATCAAACTCTCTCTCTTTATCTGTCTCGCACACACGCGGGGTGATTGAGTGGTCATGAACTCTTTGTCTCTAATCTTCGGCCAACTCAGTAACACTCAAACTCTCTCGTCCACATCCTCCCTCTGCCTTGAAAACGACTGCATGTGCCAAGTCTCTTCACGCAGAATTATCCCGTATGATTACGCGATCGTATCTTCCCCTCGACCGTGGAGTTGTGCGCTAAACTGCGTCTCCCAGGAACCTGTTATCTCTCCCTCGCTCTCTTCGTCTCGCCCCCCCTCCAAAAGCAACAGAAAAAATAGAAATTAAATTGTAGTTAAAGGCTGATCACCGGCTCGTTTAAAGCCCTGCCAGCACGAGGAGATTGAGGCTATCTGGAAAGTAACACAGCCCTGTACAAACCTCCCCTGTGGTCGGACGGACCACAAACGCAGTGTGTGCGCACGCCTGTTTCTGTGCAGTATTTCAATACTCCCTGAAAGAGTCTGAGGCCCAAACACGGGCCTAATTACCCAGCTGCCTTTGCTGGCCCACAGCTGTACGGCACTCATCGCCTCTATTATTCATGCATACTTCTTTCAGTCTCCTTGTCTGTCTGTCCTTCACGCTCATTGACTTCACCTCACTCTTTCCCAATGACAATAACTGCATATATCGAAGAATAAATGACAAAAATCACATTTACTACAGAGATTTCCATGATATTTTAGGATTTTATTCAATTCCATGACTTTTTCCCTGTCCTAAAAATCACAAATTTAACCTCCATCATAGTTCCAAGTATTCACTGACAGAACATTTAGTCTTCTGTGATGAATATAAGAACAGTTCACTTCAAAAGCAAACACTTTCTTACTTTTCTTTTTACACACTCTCTATAGATTGTGTACAGATTATACTGCATTATTGAAAAAACACTGAAACAGAAATGACATTCTTCTGCCAGTATATTTCAATATAGCATCTTGGTGCATTAATCCATGGCAACAAATGGCCATTGCACGAAAGAATACGTCAGTAACATGCATCCGAATGGGTATCATTTCTGCAGTATACGGACCCGTGGTATTACCCATATCTGGTCAGTAATACCCCCGGATTCATTCGGTGTATGCAGCACTACACTGGTCCTCTTTTCAAGCAGTGTCGACAGATGTGCTACATGCTATTTGCTGAGTATGTGAATAACTGTATGTATTAGTGTGTGTGTATGTATGTGTGTGAGAGAGTGTGTCACCTGTAAGGCTGCTCTCCTGTGTGTGTCCGTAGATGTCTTGTAAGGTTGGCCGAGCGTGGGAATATCTTGCCACAGTATCTATAGGGGAAGGAAACAGATCTCCAGGAACAATACTCAGCAATACACACACACAAACAGGCTTCCCAAAAACACCCTGCATTCCATGCTCAGTGCTGTCAACACTCATTAAACATCAAACACATGTTTACCGAAACATCTTATTAATGAAACAAACAAGTTATTATAAATATGATCACTATAACAAATTATATAATAAATACCGGTAATATACTAAACATTTTAGTTGATCCTATTTAAGGGTGTCACAAAATGCCGGTATTGGTGACAACCATGATATTTAAAAAATGAAATATTTATATAGTGTCAATACTAAACATAATTAAAAATAATAATCCAGTGCCAGTTACAATAATTTACTATATAATTTGCTTAGTTTTGTTTAACTTGCTATATATATATATATATATATATATATATATATATATATATATATTATATATATATTTTTTTTTTGTTACTATATATAACTTGCTTAGTTTTGTTTGTTTACCAGTGCATTACTAATTAATTACTGTAATTTAATTACGTTTCCTTTGAAAAAGTAAAGTAAGGGATTACTCTTAATTTATCTGTAATTTAATTACAGTTACTTCTGATTTAATTGCATTAAATACTGTATAATCTATTAAACAATTATACATAAAAGAATAGTGGATTTATATATATGGTTTCAGTCATGGTATTTAAAAAGTAGATAATTGAAGTGTTTTTTTAAGATATGGCCATGATGTTCTGAGACGAAGTCGATGTTCATCACCCTGGTTACCTGCAGGTGTAGCGCTCTTTGCCCTTGCGTAACAGTGTCTCAGGAAGGGTGGTGGGTGGAGCCCGGAAGTCGAACATGGAGGGAACGGAACGCATGATGTCACCGCCGTCTGGCTTCAAAGAGCCGAAGGATTCCAGCTTTTCGGCCATGTTTTCAATCGCTGACATCTGCGAGAGACAGAGAAGAGTTTTATTAGCTCATTGTGAGGTCTTTAAGGACACACATCCCCACTGTGTTACCCGCATTTATTGACATGTAGTTGCGTTGTCATCACAGATGTGTGTGTGTGTGTGTGTGTGGGGGGGGGAAACGCTGACCGTGAACTTTCACTATCGGATAACAGTGTGAAATACTTTCACTGATCTGTAATGTCCAATTTTGGCGCACAAACACAAATAACAATGCACGTTATAAGATGGACCACACATGTGCACACACACACACACACACACACACACACACACACACACACACACACACACACACACATTCATGAGAGAGAGATTCATGTGGATAAGAACTGCTGCCAATTTACTAATTAAGCCTAACAGTTGCTTTCATCAGAAATGGACACACTCTCAAAGGGGAAGGAGCTACATGTGTGTGTCGGCCAGAGAATGAGAACAACATAAGGCCTGTGCCTGTGTGTGTGTGTGTGTGTGAGAGCCACACTGAAGAGCAGGAGTGATTCATGTCCTATGTTGGCCATAAAGCATTCAGTGCACAATATGAGCAGACAGCACATTCGTCAATATGAAAGATGTTGACATTACTGATCAAGGCTGAGACAGCAGTAATAATGATATCATAGGAAGGAGAGGGAGGGGACGGAGCTGAGGGAGGGGGGGTGGGGGGTCCCTGTAGGCGAGCGGGCCTATCAACCACAGCGCAACAGTCAGGGCTTTCAGAGAGCACAGCGGATTTGCATTATTTCATGCGTGTATTGAATTTTCCCCTTTACTTATTTCAGGTTTTGGTGACAAATCAGTCCTGATTCACAGTGAAAGACATACATGACACACACACATACAGACTTGCATACATAAACACACAAAAAAAGTCTGTTTCCTTCAGTAGGAAATACAGTAGAGAAGTTTTTTTTTTAAAAAGGAAGAAAGAAAGAAAGTTTATCTGAGAGCCAATGGGGGCTTGTGTCTCCTGCTTGATCTCAACAAGGTCTCAAACTGCGCTCAGATTTCTCAGTCTCATTTCTCATCAAGTTCCTCCAAGACCTGAAGTCATCTGAGTTCTGTGTTATTGTAGGAATGAATGAAACCGACACAAAAGGTTGTTGACATACAAGTAAAATGAAACTAATGTGGATGGCATTGCTTAGGAAAATCTTGGAAAAAATTCATCTTGGAGATTTTTTTTGCAGTGTATTCTTCTAAAAATCTAAGAAAGGAAAGGGGATACATTTTTACATTTACAAGTATTATGTGAAAGGAGAGGACAAAGAATGGGGCACTGAAAGAGAGAGAAAGATCAACACGCAAGATCATTTGGACGTTTGATGAGGAATGACAGCTGGGAGTTAAAGTTCTCCATTGGAACGTCAGGATCACGTCCTCCGGGAGGATGTGAAGTGTCAGACCTGTTTGACACCAACTCTCTCTCCCTCTCTCCATAAATCACAGACAGAGAGGAGGGATAGAGGTGTATCTAATGAACTACTGTCATAGATCTAGATGATGTGCTGTCTCTCTCGACTAATGCTCGGCTACACTCTATTAGCATCTCGAACTCAACTAAACATTGTCATTGTCATCAGCCAGACCACTAAATCACAACACTTGGAGTAAACACATTTTTATCTAGTTATCTAATTATCTAAATGAGTGCATACACTATATAAATATACAGTGAGATATATATATATGTCATAAAGTACATATACTGAAATTAATTAACTTATTTTCCCTTTAGTTTTGACAGATTTACTGTATTTTCGGTGAACGTTTGTCACCATAGGATTATCTCTCCCGTATCTTTATTTCCGTATGTTTCTCTGCACAATGAGATTGAATGCGGACCAAATAAAGATTTTTGCTCATGTCTCCTGCTTCTATGACTTTTCTCCAGAGAAAAATACCCTATTAATTCATTTGTGACTCCTTTAGATTTTGAGAAGAGATATTGACAATGTCTCAAACTGTGCTTATATTTGCCACAATAGCAAAGTCTGCAATCAAAAGTTGATTTTAATATGAGCTCGAACATGATCTGCACTATGCTATCAACATTAATTGTTATAGCTCTATGATTTTACAGCATGTCAGCAATTATCACATTTGTGTCTCTTTTCTCCTTAGGTATTTTAGGAGAAACATCTGAGACAAAGTTACACGAACCATAGCAGACTCCATTAAGACTTCTGAGCTACGAAAGAGCAATAAAACCTTACTCCGGGCCAGAGGTTTGCTCCAAAAACTACATCTAAGTAAAACAAAAAAAAACTCACATTCACACATGCATATTTTATAGCCATTTTGATTGGTCCTTGAAGTCTAAACATATTACCATAGATTGGTATCTCTATGATTGCTGTATCAACTAAGTCCAAAGAAATCTGTGATCGGCAAGGAATGGACTTCCTGGATGGTTAAGTAGCCTTCACCCTCTCCATCTCTCTCGCTGTGGTAGGGCAGCTGTTGAGTTGCCCATTCTCAGTAGTGTGTGTCTGAGAGGCCCTTCATTAGTAAGAGCTTTTTCAATTGTTGATCTTATCAGGGTACCAGATGTCTTGGGTCTGGAAACCCCCTCTTGTGCTATCACACACGCTCAGAGAGGGGTCCCAGAGAGACTGTTACCCCTCCAGTGATGCGATGCCGTACGGGGAGTGTCGCCACCCCAAATCAGAGCCGTGGTCTGTTACTCTCTCTATGTAAATAATCAAATTCACTGCATTATCAGTGGTAGCCATCAGAAATAACAACTGTTCTGTCTGGTTAACACACACACACACACACACACACTGGCACACAAGAGCGGAGACATGAGAGCACCAAATGACATAAACACAGCAGATTCATTCACACGGGCACAGTCAAAAGACATTCTTCCACTGTTCAACCAGAGTGTGTTTCATTTGAAGAGTAGTTGTGTGTTTTTATATAGAAGATCATGTGCTGTTTTACTGTACTTGAATCCATAAAAACGAATCAATCTGTTGCCATGCACTGAACAAATAACGCAAAAAAGAATGGATGTTTACAGACAAAGCAATAATCTTCTCTGAATGGAATTGACTTTGGACCAGATTGAGCTGTTTTAGGTATGAGCCACTTTTCCACCATCGGGCCAAACCGTTTTCTCTGCTTAACCGTTCCAATCTGTGCCGATCCGGCCCAGCCGGTGCGGATATGGTTTTATTTTCCATTGTGGTGCTGATAACAGAGCTCTTTTGAATGTAATACAAATGCATCAGTCTTATATATGAGATGTAAATAGCGATTCAATTAAATACAATACATTTTATAATTAATAAGTGACCCTGGACCACAAAACCAGTCACATGGGTCAATTTTCTGAAATTGACATTTATACATCACCTGAAAGCTGCTGCATAAATAAGCTTTCCATTGATGTATGGTTTGTTAGGATGTCATTTGGTGGTGATACAACTATTTGAAAATCTGGAATCTGAGGGTGCAAAAAAAATCAAAACATTGAGAAAATCCCCTTTAAAGTAGTGCACTTATGTTCGCGACTGTGCAGCATTCACTCACAAAAATAAATGTTTTATATATTTACAGTAGGACATTTACTAAATATCTTCATGGAACATAATCTTTACTTAATATCCTAATGATTTTTGGCTTAAAAGAAAAATCTATAATTTTGACCCATACAATGTATTGTTGGCTATTGCCACAAATATACTCGTGCGACTCGTGACTGGTTTTGTGGTCCAGGGTCACATATGAGTTTACGCCGCTTCAATAGCACACTTAGCCAGCTACAGAGAAACTGTTAGCCAGGCAACAGACAAGTGACCAATCCTGAGTTGCGATGTCACTACACACATTCAGCCGGCACGGTTCGGCACGGTCAGCCAACCGAGATGAGAATTCCGGGCTGAGAACGGTTTGTAATCGTGCCGAACAAATCTCAAGCCGGAATATAACTGGAGCCGTTCCTTATTGTTCCTAGAACATTTCGGCCCGACAGTGGAGATGCAGCTTTGGTCCATGCATTTGTTTGTTTGAGTCATGCATTACACATGCTAATAGTGAGCGGCAGTGTACATGTACATGTAGCAACAGGGTGATTTGCATGAAATTATTAAGCATGTGAGTGTGTGTGTGTGTGTGTGTGTGTGTGTGTGTGTGTGTGTGGTGGAAGCACATGAATGACTTGGTTTGGAGTAACTTACCCATGTTCTCTGATCAGGCATGCGAAACTGGGGGCAGGACAGAAGGGAAACAGCATATCAAAATCAAGCATCAGACTGATGGTGTGTGATTATGCAATGTGATGTTTAGTAAAGGTTAACATCTCACAATTATAGATTTTTATTTTAACCAGTGGTTGTCTAATTCTTTTTGCTATAATTTTTTCTTCTTCTGGTGGAATGGACGACAATTATGGAATGGTAGAAAATAGAAAATATATTGTTTCATCAAATGTTCTGAAGACTAATGATAAAAAACATTTTATTTATTTAATATATATGGTAAAATATTAATATAATACAATAATATTTGTATCATAATTAATAACTAATTAAAATGCAACAAGTGTGTTCTGACTATAAAAGCATTGAAACTTTAATAACTTTAATAAATAAAAATGATTTCTTCACCACCCCCTCCCCCAACAATCCACTTGATCTCCCAAAGTTTGTATTGTGCTCTACTGCCTAGCATCAAACTAATACAGTACATTGTAAACTGCATTTCCCATAATACGTCTGTGCTGTCAATAGTATCCCTGGTGCTGATTAGAGAGTCCAGTGAGCATAGTGCAGTAAAGTGGATGCTGATAGGTCACCTCGTTAGGCAGTGTGTCAGGGACATGTGGATATTATCTCACACAGACACAAAGCATACACGGGGAATAAATCAGGCCAATGAAACAGCCCATAAAACACTGTCCTGAAACAGCCAGTAAAACACTACACCAGTAAGCGTCTATGTGTGCGTTTCAGGGTCTTTATGTGTACCAGACATGTGTGTGTGGGTTTATATGAGAACTATGTATTACTTTTACAGAACACTGATAGCGAACACACAATGACATAGAGCAGACGGGTTACTTAATACACACAAATGAGGTACATTGACACTCAGGCACAAAACCACACGCTTATACTCTGACAAAATCACTCATTACACACACGCGCAAACGCACACACATACAGGGATATGGGTCAGTGTCTGGCAGTTTAACAGGGTATCATATTGTGACATCATAATCAAAGACACCCACACAGAGACGTGTCACAAAGCTCCCACCCCGCCTGAATCTCACATCTGGAGCTGATCACTCAGTTAAAGAACCACACGGAGGAACATAGGAGTCGCTATGCTAATGCTAAAACACTGGGGCCCTGTAAAGCTACTGCCAACATACTGTAGCTATTATGTCAATACTAGCATCACGAGGAGTTATTTGGTCAATACTGGAAATTGCATTCAATTGGACAAGTACGGTAATGTTATGTTAGCGTTTAAAATTGCTTCGAATTTGGTTAATGTACTGAACTGATTTTAAAGCAGCTGTAAGCGATTTCTGCATCTGAAATACACCAAACTGAAATTTGTCATTACAGTAAAATAATGGGATATACAGGATGAATGTTTCCCAAACACTTCTCATTTACACAAATATAAAAATCTAGACTTTAAATGGTACTTTTTATCAGGTAATTGTGCATGTAAAACAAGATGCTTGATGTTTTTACAGTGGAATTTATGCACCATCTTTTTTTTGTTACCATTGGTGGGAACTAACAGATGAGAAAGCTTTAATGTCAGTGTTTTTATCTGCCTTTGAGTCTGGAATAGCTTGCGTTAACACTGACTGCAGTAGCACAGAAAGAGCCAATTGAAAATAGGCTAATGATTTGTGCAGGACTATGGGGATGAGGTAATAAAATAAAATAAAGTCAGCAGTGGGAAAATATTCTGACAAATCTCACCTGTGGGTGGAAGAGAAATCCAGGAGCCGGCCGCATATACTTGTCCTTGAGGACTTCGAATGGATCGTTCATCTTTCTCTTCTCAACCCTGCTGATGTTAAATTTCTATCAGTTCTCATAGCGAGTTTAACCGGACTAAATATTTTCCATTACTCTAACACAGTAGGAAGCACATGTGATTGACAGTACCTGTAAATGGGATCCATGAAGAAAGGCGTAGGTCTTGCGTGTTGGAGGGATGGGTCGGCTTTGGGTGGCTCTGGTTCCACCCTCTCTTCTCCAAAGACAGGGTTCTTTTTTAACTCTTCCCCTCTTACGCTCTTTCCTCGACTTCGCCCGCCAAGACTGAGGTCCAGCGGCTGATCCTGGTTGGCTGATTGTACATGTGAGGCTTCTGGTTTCAAAGGGCCGCAGGTGGCCGCGAGACGCTCTTCCTTCCGCTTGGTGGTGAGGTCAAAAGGTGATTCAGCATTTCTGCCCTTAAGTTTTTTACCCTCAACTGGAGGACTTTCTGGCTCCCCTTTGTGGCCTGGAGGTCTAAGTTGCTCCCTTTCAGGGAAAGGATAGACTGATGGAGAGAAGGCAGGAAAGAACGATAGAGGGAACATGGAAGGGTATGGCAATGCTCCGACTTTTTTGTCTTGCAGGCCTGCAAGTCCAGTAGAACCAAAGTATTTCTCAGCAATGGAGGCAATTGCCTTGATCGAGTCATTAACGGCGCCAGAAACAGCCGTTTGCTCATCCAAAGATGGTTGGACGAGCCCTGGCACAGGGAAGTCTTTTCCATTATTGGTGTTACTACTACTACTGGAGCTAACAGGAGTTGGGCTTTGGGCATTGCTGAACCCACTGGATTTCCTTTTCGGCCCTTTCCCATTTTCCCGCACTCGCACTCTTTCCCGGTCGCTTTCTGCTTCACTTTCCAACTCTGAACCCGAAGTGCTCTCCAGCTCACTCCCACTCGGAGTGCTGACGTCGTCCAGATCACTGCTCTCCGACTGGTCGCTCATCTTCCCGCCGTGCCTTGGCTTGGAGACGGATCCTTCTCTCTGACGCTCCATGCTCTCGCCCTCCCTGTTGAACGAATCCTTGCGTAAACTCTTCAAGAGGTCATGCGACCCAGGGATGGGTGAGGACACTAGTGGACTCTTCCGTAGTTCAGTGCTCGGAGGGCCATTAATGGGTGATGTGGATGGGATTAGAGGGGGCCGGTGATAAATGCCCGATGGGAAAAGTCCTGGAAAACTGAATGGGAATGCTGGAGGGCCGGCTGGGAATGTCAGCCCACCATGGTGCCGGTTTGTCCCGAAATAGTCTGCTAAACCAGGACTCCCATGGCTCATTCCAGCCAGTGCGGACTTGTCCAGGCCAGGGGTGCCAGGAAGGGCCATGCCTTGGGCAAATAACCCTCCTGCAGCAGCAGCGAAATGGTTTTTACCCTCGCAGAAGCGCCGATGCTTGTTTAGGGATGATGTGGTGCTAAACATCTGGCCACAGTCTTTACACTTGATCTGAGTGCGACAGTCTGCGTGCATGCGCTTGTGGCGGCACAGATTGGAGAACTGCGTGTAAGATTTGTGGCAGACCTCACCTAGAGACAGTGAGACATGGACATACGGCATAAAAGGACGGTTTTGGCTTGTCGCACACATCCATTAACAAAACAAACAAAAATGCAGGATAAGCAAGGATGGCAGATAAAAGAATGCAATGTCACACGCAGGTGCACACACACACATAGACAAGGACATCACAATGGCTCTATTTTAAGCGTGAGAAGGAAACAGAGTTGAATGAATCCTCTCCCGCAGGTCCGTTCCCATGGACCAAGCGACGTCTCTGTCTATCACACACACACACACACACACACACACACACACACACACACACACACACACACACACACACACACACACACACACACACACACACACACACACACACACACACACACACACACACACACACACACACTTCAATCTTCACACAACATTCTTGAAAACTCATGATGGATCCTAAACTCTTGTTCATGTCTTTGCACACACACTCTGTCCTAACGACAGTGTATACAGTTAAATCCCTAACGCACACTCTGAAAGTAATAAAATCACCCTATACATTACCAATCTAACACCTCTAGTGTGAAATGAAGCCTTTTAACCACCCGCATTTCTCATCATAATCACATATCTTATTGCAAACGTGACATTTTTTTTTAATTTATGGAAGCTAGGGAGTCTAGCAGGGGGGTTTTGCTAATCCCTGTCAGATTGCATGAGGTGTGAGGTTCTACCGCGGGATGTGTTTATGGAGTCGGTCACTCACAGAGACTGATCAAGAGATGGGAAGTAAATATTAGTGCAAGGTAAAAGGAAGACTTAAAGATAAAGGAAAGAAAATTATTACTCACCCTCATGTTGTTCCAAACCTATATGACTTACTTACTTCCGCAGAATACAAAAGAAGATATTCTGAAGAACTCTTTTTGTCCATTCAGTGATAGTTAGTGGGGTTCAAAACAACATTGGACCCCATTGACTTTCACTGTAAGGTAAAAAAAAATGAAGAAATGCTTTCAAGTTTGGACCAACACAAGAATGAGTAAAATTGTGAGTTTTTTTGTTCACACACACATACTTACAGCTTGGATATTGTACATTCAGGAAGCATAGCGGACATACACACAGACACATCGCTATATAATTGTGAACAACTGGACACACTCGGATGAACAGGTGTGAAATCTAGGGTGTGTGTGAGGGAAGATCTGTGGGCACTTCAGAGTGCTGTGTTTTGTCAGGTCTTAATAAACCGTAACAAAATATTATAAACACATTCCGCAGTGGTGAACAGCCAGTAGTAAAATAAATGTGCATGAGTGTTTGTGTAAAAGAGAGATTTTCCTCTTGTAGTTGAACATAATTAGCTATATTTTTGTCAATGTTTGTCTCAGTAACAAATGCGGAGTGAAGTATATTAACACATACATGCAAACCAAGGCGCATGAGTGAGTTTATAGCTCTGGTTTCAAAACATGAAACCTTATAAGTGACTAATTTGAAATGCTGAAACTGAGTACAATTTGATTGAATTATATTTTATTAAAACTTTTCACTTTTGAATGAAATAAAGATATATTATAAATTATTATAAACACAAGGCTGTGAAGGCAGCTGACTAGAGGGCATATCTGGGCTTATACGAATCAAAGTGCATGTGTGTGGTGTATTCAGTGTGTGTGTTGTTGCGAGGTCATTAAGTGTTGTTAGCTGTGCTTGTTCAAATGCTGATTGCTGTAAATGGCTGTGTGCTAGTCTCTGTATGAGCTGGGCTGCATGTGGTAGTGATTTTCCAGGAATGGAGTTAGCAAGCTAGTTACTGTCTGATATGTGGTGGGTGGGGGGGGGTGCACGTCTACACGATCTGTGTGGGATCAGCACTCCGAGGGTCAATGCAAGAAGTTCAATTGGGCAAAGTTCAGAGGTAGCAGTACGGTTTAAGACGTTTAAAGCACTATGAGGGAAAGTGAGGTATTTATTCAGGATGAGATTAAGAATTCAAGTCATTCGCGTATGAGTTTGGAGGTCAAAGGTCATGCACTGGCATTGCAGAGCTGGTTTACTGACAAGCATTGTAAGAAAGTCTAGGGTAAACATGCATTGAGTGTACCAAAAGATTCAAAGCTGATATGATTATAAGAACATGACTTTTTTGGTATGTATAAATATAGTCAGTAGCATTTACTCTAGATTTGACCTGAGAATCAAAAGACTCAGGTGTTGGAAAGTGAACCATCAGTCATCACACACAGTACAAATGGAGTGTACACATGAACAGAGACCACACACGTACAGTACAAACACACACAGTCAGGAAATACAGTGCATCAAACATCCAAGCCTGCAAAAAAAGTCGTTTTAGGATATAGCAAATTAACACAGAATCACACATTTGTATTGAATGAAAAATAATATTAATTAGATATAAATATCAACTAAAAATATTAAACAATTTAACATTATTACTAATAATAATATTCATTATAATTAATATACTGTATAATATTAGTATACTTGTTGGTTATTGGTTATTTAATTCTCAGTACCCTGTGTTAAAGACAACATGAGAACAAAATTACCCCCATTTTATTTAATAATGCACATTCCTGGTCTTACTGTGCATGATTCATCAGTGTATGGTTTTATATAAAAAAGAAAAAAACGTAATCCTCTCTGGCTGCCACTTTTCACAATCTAATTAATTCCTGATGAATAAAAAAAAAGTTTTTTTTCTTTTTCTTTTGCCTGAATATCGTTTTTCTGTGAAATGTGTAATTTTGGAAGTAAAAATGGGAGTAAATGCTGTTTCATGTTGACTTTAAAAAGTGCAAGATCAGGATGATCTGACATCAACATAAGTGCTGGAAAACCCAGGCCAGCCGGAGAGCTCCACCAGTCTTTTTAAAAAAACAAGATTTCAAAAAACGTTTGATAGATGCTTTTATTTAAAGTGCATTGAAGGTATAGTTGTCTTTAACCATGCGACTATAAAACTGGAGTGGACCAATCTAGAATCCGGAATCAAACATTCAGACTTTGGCAGGAATTTCAAAAGGATGCTGGAGCTCTCCAGCTCTGCAGTGTGGTGTTCAGAGTAGAAAGCATGCAGACTTACATATGAAGGGTCTGAGTGACTTACATATGAAGGGCTTGACGGAAGAGTGGATGTGTTTGTGTTGTTTAAGGCCTGAGGAGGTGGCGAAGGTCTTGCCGCAGTCGGGGCAGGCGTGAGCTCGAGCCCCCACGTGCTGAGAGCGGATGTGCCTCTGCAAGTTACTGGGGTCTGTGAACACCTGCTGGGTAAATAGAGAGAAATACAGGGAGGAAGTTTACATACACAGCCTACAGATACGGGACTCTGGATCTCGACTGGTTTTGCTTCAGGATGTAGATACTGTACAAAAGTAAACAAAAACATCTTTGTAAACATCTATAGGTTCATGCTCTAAAATACAGTAGATTTTGACTGGACGTACAACCTTTGAAGTTTCACAACAAAGAATGTTCACCTCCATTTTATACATTGATAAGCCTATTTATTTCGCTATCCTCCTAACTATGCATGATTATACGGTTAGTTGCTTCTTATTATTTGCATTTAGCACCATTTTTTTTATAGTTTGAGGTAACAGATTTGGGAAAAGTAAGAGACACCTGTTTTTACACAAATGTCTTTGCTAATGTCTGGACTCTACCTTTGAGCAGTTTTCACATTCGTAGTGCTTGCCGTTGTCATGTGACATCTGGTGGCGAATCAGGTTTGATTTCCAGTTGAAGGCCTTCGGGCACTGATCACACTTATACTCTCTCTCGTCGGAGTGAGACAGAGAGTGAGTGTCCAGACTGAGAGAAAAAGAGAAAGACAGATTTATTAGATTTCATCACGTTTGGGTTAACATCGGGGAGGGAGCTAAATCTCTTTAGAGACATCCCCGGGATGTTCTCAAAAGTTAAAAGCATGTCTAAAAAAGAAAAGAAAATAATGTTTGGGGAATGGTTAGAGTTAGTCAGCTTCATATAAGGGACTATATGTTACACTATTTGTGTTGGGAACAAATAAAATAAAATAAAAATAGTATAAAACTACCTCTGTGCATCAGGAAAGACCTGCTCGCACTCCTTACACTCCTGCGGTGAGCGGGGTAAGTTTAGAGGGAGAGAGTGTAGGTGCAGCGGGTCGAGATCAGCATCGTCTCCGGCGCTGGGCAGACCCTGTTTAGACAGCTTGAAGCCGGAGGAAGGCGGGGGACCGCATGCATGCTTCTGATGGTCCAACAGCTCTGAACCAGACTCGAAGTTTAGGTCACAGTCCTCACAGCGGTATTGACGCTCCTCTGCAGGACAACACAAAAAGTGAGTCAGCAAGCGAGTGTATTCGTGTGTGCGTTTATGTGTGTGTGCGAGTGCAAACTCACCGTGTATGTCTGGAGCCATGGTCTCACATGAAAACTCCTCAGCCTTCATGAACAGTAAGAGTTCCTCACCCGGCTGGACCTCTCGGACCACACGGTAAAAGATCTAGAGAGAGAGACAGACGTTACACATGGGACAAAACACTGATACACTCCTTTTCGAAAGAAAGCAATACTATTATTCAGCAAGGATGCATTAAACTGATCAGGAGTCACAGTAAAGATTTCCATTTCAAATAAATGCTTCATCAAAGAATCCTAAAAAAAATATTTTACGAGCATGTGAAATAAATAAATGATGATTTGAAACGACAACACATATTGATGGACAAACAATGATGGGAACCTGAGCTTTAGTGTGTGTGTTTGAAAGAGATGGTGTTAAGGGATCCGAACGGAGACCTATCTCTTTGACACACACACACTTCCTGTGTGAACACAATAGGTAGTGGGAGAAACAGTTGTGTTATTTGGATGGTGTTATTTTTGGCAAGCCTTGAAGGCATTAGACGGCTCACTTCCTGTGCAGTCCGGCGGTGACATTTGAGCATTCTTATTAGAGATGTCACACAATCAGACAGACACACACAAAACTGATCATATGATAACGGCAATAGTGAGTTGCAAACCTCTCGGAAAAGCCACAGTCATTATGTGTGATGTGTGTGTGTGTGTGTGTGTGTGTGTTTGTGTGTGTGTGTGTGTGTGTGTACACAAGACCCAGCAGGCCATGGGGGACACGGAGGGACCGAGTCGTGCTCCATTGTTTAACAGGAGAATACAGGGAACTAGCAGAACCCTCAAGACGACATGAGAACAGAGTCTCTCACACACACTTTCATAGCCCGTCTACCCCTTCTGGTGCCTTCCTGCAGATCTCTGATATCTTGCACTTGTAATGTCACAACCGACCCTGTTTCTTTGCGTGTATGTGTGATTTTATCGCACACACTCGTGCACAAAGGCAGGGAGCAAAGGGCCACAATAATATTGTGAGTACGAGACAATGGCAGAGCTGTTCAAATGTGGTGTGAGGGGCTGTGGGGTGAATGATACGGGCACACACACACTCATACAACTTGTTGGCCGGGGACGTAGCGAACCAGCCAAGCTCAGAGATCAGGGGAGTCACTCCTGGCAACCCCTCCTGGGCCCTGGCCTGGATCCTCAGTGCCAAGGGTGAGTGCCAACCTGCAGGTCTTTTGAGTGTGTGTGTGTTTGGTTCACATACTATGTTCTGAGAATGAATGCGTCTTATCAGTAGGATTTTTGAGCGGTAGGTAATATATCAAGATGAGTGATACAATGCCACTATCGCTAGACAAAACTGACTCCAGAAGAAACTAGATGTGACAAATCCACTCTGGATGTTCCCAAAGGGAAATTAATAAAATATTAACAGATACATATAAAGGAATATAAAAAAATTGTTAGATGTCAATAATGAATGTACTACAAGTAAGTAATTAAAATAAAATTTCCAAAGGTAAAATAAATAATAATCATACAATAAATTAAACAATACTTTCAGAACACGCTAAACATTTTCTTTTGTAGTTATTAAAACCTCCTCCATTCTTCCATTAATTCCTTACAATTAAACAAATAAAAGAAGGAATTAATACATAAAATTAATATAACAAAATGGGTAAAGAAATCAAGATTTAAAAAATATATATAATAATATATATATATATATATATATATATATATATATATATATATATACTATTCTTAGTAAATTTACTAAAAGTAAATAAATAAATACTCCCTTCCTGGAAGTTCTCAGATAATAATTACTCTAATAATAATGGCATAGAAACACATTTATTTATTTATTTATTTTAGGGAATAGGATTTAGGTTAGTCTACAGTCACTATAGTTATGGAACGTTCTCATGGGGGTTATGAGCAACACACCGTATTCTGTTGCATCACAGGTCGCATCACTTCCAGTTCAGGTCTTTTGTATACGCTTCTTTAAATATAGAGCTGCCAAGATGCCTTCAAAGGAGCGAGCGAAGAATTTTTCTCTCTCCGTCAGTTCAAACTGCTTTTTTTTTCAAACAATCAGATGCGATGAGACCAGTTTTCCTGTTTGTTTATGTGATGTTCAACATAAAGCCTATTAGATAACTAGGTAAACGTGTCTGGGTTAGAATGTCACTTAGGTTAACTAACTGATAAGTGAAGGTTGTAAACTTGCAAGCTTTCAGTGGCTTACAATAACAGATTAAGTCAATTGAGTCTACCTTAAACAAACACACACAAACACAGAGTCAACAAATCAGGCCTATCCCATACCTAGAACTCCATCTACATGGAGATTTAATATGATCCTTGTCAATCTTTGACCTGTACAAAGAAGTCAAAGTCAAGCCAAAGAAGACAAATCCGTACGGGTTTATCCTCAGGTCTTATCACTGCAAGACTTTAAGAGACACAGGCACTTGCACTTTGAGGGCACTCAGAAGTGCACTAGATAATCGTTACCTTGACTTCAGCGATTACTGAAGCAAACAGCGCAAGACTTTCCTCTCTCTTGTGTTCCAAGTAAGAGAGGTCACTTCATATACATGCACCACACACACACACACACACTCACATTGCTTGCCTCTATTGTGTAAGTGTCTATGAGAAACGGATGTTAGTCGACTGATGTCCTGATAAACAGGTCCATTAGATCCTTCGTTCAGCACTGTAGGAATGAAAAACACTCTCACACCGACCAACGCCTCACACTAAAATCCCCCTTCCCCAGGTCCAGTGAAAAGGTGACGAGTGATAAGCTGGAATAATCGGCCAATCAGCATTCCTTGTGTCCAAGTCGATCAATATCTGTCCAGCCATGGATTTTGTTCCTGTTAATTGTTCTAGGTAATACTTCAACTAAGAATAACTAAGTTAGTAATAGTTAATCATTGAAATTATTTGTTTAACGCTCGATTTTTTCCGTAATTTCAAATAAAATGTATATTAAATTGCAAAATCAAAACCAATCTGGTAGTTTGTCCTGTTTATTATTGTAGGTGACATATTAAGGAATATATTAAGAGTGTGATTTTGAACAAGAAGAGCACATTCTTTCACCTCCACGTAAACAGAATTTACTATTCTTTCTGATAACTGATAACAGTCTTTTGTATCTCTCTCTCCAGGTTTTGTCGGTATAAGAAGGTACAGCGTGATTATAAAAACATGTGGGTTGCCGGAAGCCATAAAGTCTAAGCTGAGCTCTTTGTTATGACAAGGTGTCATAGTTTAACAATTATGGCCCATATCATAATGCTGTGTCTGAACAGGTTCTCTTCCTCCGTTTCTCTCTCTCCTCTAGTTTCTCTTTATGTAACTCTTTAGAAAAGTAAAATATTTAGAAAATCTAGACCTCCCAGCCATCATATTGTCTTGCTCTCTCACTCATGTGCTGGTCAAACATCAAAAACACACTTGAGGTTGAGAAACGTTTTCATTAGATTCTTCTAGTGGGTCTCATTTTGTAAAGCTGAATATGGAAACGTACAATTGGCCTGTTTAACATCTGAATGCATCCTCATCATACGTCATTTCACTTGAAAAGGCCGACTGGTGCTTCAAGAGCCCTTTGTTATCTGCAGATAGGCAAATGGTAAGTTAATTTCATAAAGACTGTGTCCACTGAATATCTCACAGTGTGATTTGGATGCCCAGAAGAGTGTGATCTCACCAAGATAATCCTGATAGTATGAACCGATTGCATGATTATTCATTCTGGCTGTGTAGTGGTTCAAGAAAGCATAACATAACTTCAACTCAACCCAATCCAGCTAAGCGTTACTTCAATGTCTCTAGTCCAGATCAACTCACTCTAAATTGAATTCAGTCCATCTCTTTACTCGTCACATTTCATTCCAGTCATGTTCAGTTTGCCTCATCTTAATTTTTCCAGTCCAAGTCAACTCAATGAAAATAGGTTTAATCCAGCTCAACTCAGCTCATCTTAATTGAATCCAGCTCAACTTGACCTAACCCTATTTTTACTCAATTTAATCCAGCACAACTCAACAAAATTCAATCTCAATTCAATTCAGAACAATTTTACTCAGTTTACAATTTAATTGAATCCAGTCAAACTCAGATCAGTATAACTGACTATAACTTTAACCCAGTGTATCTTAATCCAACTTGCTCACTCAATTTCTCCTCAAAATATGGATATAAAAGCTTTTAATTTTTAAAAGTTATCAATTTAAACATTTAAACCGGACAAACTAACCTCACAGAATTGGTTCAATCATTAAAGAAGAAAATAAAAGGTAAACAGTACAATTTTGTAGTGTGTAAAAAAAAACTGAATGCCACTCATTTCTCTCTCTCTTTTTGAGAGTCTCTGTCTTTCACTCCACAAGGATTCAGGAATTTGTCGTCCCTCATATCCAAGTGCAAAGATACAAAATGTGCGATTATCATCATGCTTGACCGAGAGAGTGTGTGTGGGTGTGTGTGTGATCCTGGCCTGTGGTCCTTCACGCTGCAGCCAAGATACAAAAGACCAAAACACAAAAACACAGTGACACACACGCAGAACGAGAATGCAGAAGGAATCTGCTATTAAAGATAGCAGAAACACCTTTAAACACTTCATTATGTTGGCCATGCAGGTGCTCAGTGTGTGTGTGTGTGTGTGTGTGTGTGTGTGTGTGTGTGTGTGTGTGTGTTCTCCACGTACCTGCTCATGTATCTGGCAGGCTGTGAGGTTGTGTTGGTGGGTGGATGGAGAGATCTGGACGTGCCTTAGCCAGCTCCTGCTATCACACACGCTCCCATCCAAACCTGTCTGCTCGCCCTGACAGAGAAAGAGAAAGAGAACGAGAGATCAGTCTTTGATCTTGAACTTTTACAGATTACTGTGCATTGACTAAAATCTCATGCCACCCACTGAGGCAACACAGATAAGTCAAACTTATCGAAACACACACACACACGCGCGCACACACACTTTCTCTAAAACACTCATACAGGCTCTGACAACATCTTCTTTGCACACTTCACTTCTCTCCCTCTCACAGACTCTTCAGCTTTACTGTCTAGTCATCAGAGTGTCACAAACAAAACAAAATGCTTAACTTCTCTTAAACATCATCTAGTGGATCTGCTCACTGACGTCTGTTCAAGTAAGTTTTTACACATCAACACCACAGAGTAGCCTACTGTATAATCCAGTGTTATTTTGTGAAACGGACAACATTTATTTTAAATGCATAAAATCCATCATTTTACAATGTAGTTATTTAGTCTATTTCATTTTTAGCACATGTATTCATGTCAAACATTTGAAAGGTTGTATTATTTAAATACAAATTTAGATGCATTTAAATGGAAAATGGAAAAGCTTAAAATGTACTAAACAGACTTGCATGCAAATTATTTTGCAAAGACAAAAATATTTCATAAAGACAGACTTTCAAGTCAGCACGACACTTTCTGCCAAAAATCTCTTAACAGAATAACGGGTTTATCTTTCCAGAGTTGCCAAACAGTTCACTCTCTCTCTCGCTCTTTCCATGATGTGAAACAAATATGAAAACATTGTTCACGGAGAAAAAACGCGACAGTTACTTTTTAATTCCAAACGAAACATTTCTTTAATATTTTGTCCCTGAGTTTATGTAATTTAAGGTCAAATAAATCAAGTGGATCAACCCTGGTCCTCTCATACACTTCACACACTTAAAAAAAACTATAGGAACAAACAATTTGGGTTAAAATAAATAGATAAAAACAAAACGTCAGAGAACATTCAGGCTAGGCTATGTAGCAAAAGTGCATTTATCTGGTCTAGAAATGTACTGTTAAAATAATGTTCTTTTTTTAGAAAAAGAAAAGTTGTTATTTCACACTAATCTCGTAAAACTAGAAACATTTGTCAGCTATAATTACTTTCATTTTTTTAAATATATTCTATTGTCTTGATGACAACCCATCTGCTGCTTTCATTGAACAAAATTCGTTTGACGAATGCTCACAATTGTTTCAAACAAAAATTAAAAGTGAAATATCGCTACGAAAATAAGTTTACTCAAATGCTACTAAGTGAAGAAAAGTCAATCAAATGTTACTCAGAAAAATACTACAAAAATACAAAACGTGAAGACCAAGAAAAAAAGCTAAAGATCTTAGCGACACACACAAGCAAGGCGTTTCAGCGTTACGCTTCAGAGAAAAGAACCGAAGCCCTTCGTTTCGATACAATTAAACAAGTTCAAAGGTGAAGGATGAATGGACTTTTATTTGACCATTAATTCGCGGCTTGTCAGAGAGAAACGTTGATATAAGGACATAAACCGCCTACCTTAAGAACCCCACGGAAATCTCACTGGGAAGAATAAGCCAAAGAAACACCACCAAAAAACTCACAACAGCCCCGAATGAAGCTTGTACGCGCCCGTTGTGTTTTGCGGCATGTATCCCGTGTCTCTCGCTGAAGAAAAAAAAAAAAAAAAAAAAATCACCGCCTCTTTCCTCTCGTTTTGGTCTTATCAAGTGGACGACACGCTAAATTTCCCCGCGGACAAGAACTTTGTCCAACTTCAGTCCGTTCTTCCCACGGCTGAAAGTCCCCAGGTGTTGATCTGTCTGACTGGCGGTTTTATTCACTGTCCCTCTTCCTGGCATCGGATCGCGAGCGCAAGAGTGTGAACAAGAAAACAAGCAGGAGGAATCGTCCACCTTCAGTGATCCGAACGTGTAGGAGTGTCTCTGTCTGTCCCGTTCAAGTGGATCCTCTCTTGTCCCATGCGAGGGAGATGCGCTGAGGAGGAGGAGGAGGATGATGGGGAGGAGGAGGGGGGGACCTGTCTCGCGTGTCCACCGGTCGGAAGTTGCGCGAGGCTCCCCCGCGCTCGCGGAGAGGCGAGGTCAGCGCGAGGTCGGGACGGGGCTGCTCGTGGACAGACCCGAATTTCCCCGCTTTGATGAAGCCATCCAGCAATCATGAAATCAGCGGCGTTCTTCTCTCCCAGCTTGCTTTGCTCGCGGGGGAAGGACACGAGAACGAGGGAGGCTTGTGCAAGTGCAGTGAGGTGTAACTCGGTTCCAGTGTTTTCTTTAAAGCTAAATGACGTATAACTAACATTACCACTAATTTGAGAAATAACATTTATGTTTAGCTTCAGTAAACACAAAAATGCTACAGCCTAGTACTTTAACTCTTCAAATATAACTCTTCAAATAGGCGACTTTTTTTCCTCATGCACATTACACCTGCTCCCAGTCACGAGCCCACGAAAATCCTCTCCAATTTCTTCTCATACACAAAACCATACTCATTATTTCACGATTTAAAAAAGCTTTTTTTTTATGAGCAGGACAATTATTTCCTACCATTTCAACAGCATATCCGCTAAATTAAATGCGTTAAATAAATAAAAAATGTATGTGGTCATCACAGTTTGTTTTGCACTAGCATATAGCCTACCTATCTTTTTTTAAATAAAGCAAAATGTCTTAAAAATAAAGGTTAAACAAGTGGTTTAGCAATTAACACTATTCGATAAAGCGGTTAATTTATCAGATTCCCCTTTATCAGAGTTTCTAAATAACTTTAAAACATTAAAAAAAACTTCTTATCAGACCCTTATTTTTTAAGAGTGAGAAAGGAGACATTTTCCTGGAGTCCAGCGCATGTAAGAAGCACAGTCCATTGACGGGACTCTAATGACTCTGATGAAGATGAATATGCTTCCCTGGCCTATCTTTGACATTGAACTCAAGGTCCAGATAATGTCCATTGTTAAATGAAATCGCAGGGCAGACGCGGAGGAAGGACAGGAAAAATCATGTGTAAATACGGCGGCCCTCGCCAAAGATTCCCATAGACCCGCGCTCCTTGAGAACCGCAAAGAGACCCCGGTCCGCCGCGCATCGATTTCCTGCCATTCCTCGACTTGTCCATTGTTGGAAGCCTTTTTAATTTAGCCATAAATTGGGAAAGCTCAAGCTATGAGCTGTTCTATTTTCTCCCTGTCAGGATGAGGGATTTGGTTTATGATGCATTGTGTATTAAATACAAGTAATCTGGGAAAGTGATTGCCTGGCCTCGCCGGGGTCTGATGGAGGCTGGCGATAGAGGCTCCTCAGCTCAATTGTTCTGAAAAGGAGGAAGCGATAGCAGATAAACAAAAGGGCCGGTGGTATCTGTACCAAGCCAGGGGTAACACGGGGTAAGAGAGCCCACGGGGCAGGGGCAACTCCTGAAGAGTCACTTCTCGTCCGTCCCAGTAGATGGCGTAGTGAGCCGAGTTTAAACCTATGGTTTAAACACGGGAGGGAAACTTTCCGCTTTCCTCAGGAATGAAGTTGCATTTTTTTTTTTTTGCATTGGTGACACGTTGTTTAATGTCATATGTGTAGGGAGAAACCTGCAGGCAGTATTTGAATGGGCACAAATGTTTAATTCGATATATTCGTGGAGTCGAGAGACTGTATTATTTAGAGAACTGCCCGCCTCTCGCTCTCTCTGGAGGGAAGCGCATCAGTCAAGCGCGGAGCTGTGGAGAAACCGAGACCGGGAGTCATTTCTTTTCACGGCTGGGAAATTGCTGCACACTACGCCGTACACATTAAGGCGTCAAATTGCTAGATGGAACATGAAAGATTCAGTTGTATTGCCTCCAAATAGAAAATCGCAGGAACGACCTACAATGCAACTCGACGCTTAACCATGATTGAATTCAATAAAACTGAATTTAATCCGACCCTATATGAATTTATTAAATAAAAGCACTGTCATTTAGATAGAAGATTTTTTTTTGTTTGGGTGTTTGTTTAAACTAGCATGTTAGAGCTGACTGCATATGGGTCAATGACAAATAGCTAAAGATAGGATGATATCAAGGAGAAAAAAAAAAGTTTAAACGTGCCAAAGTTGTAAAAAAAGTTGCTGCCTTAAATTTTTAAGTACAATCAACTTGGATGTTTAATTTCAAATTAAATTCATAAAAATTAGTTGAATCTTGTATAACTTATAAAAAAAAGTTGAAAACGTATTTTGATGAGCTAAAGAAATGTAAACATATGTTGTTATAACTTATTGATCATATAATTTTTTTTACAGTGTCAATTTTTTATCTTTGATTGAAGCCTAGTGGTGATGTAACAATTAGGCCTAAATGTTCTAAAAATCTGTTTTAATCATGAATCATGTGTTCAAACAATACATGCATTTTCATATTTATTTTTAAAAAGGTGATATTAAAAATTAATTGAATGGACGACGTAAAGTGTAAAGTGGTCCTCTCAGTTTTATGGTTTTCTTCACACAAGACAACAAAATGGCTTCCTGCATGTTGGATACGCCACAAACACTTTGTTTCATTTGATGTAGGCTATACATTTTTAGAAGCTATTAATAACATTAAAAAAAAAAAAAAATGCTATACCGATTATTAAAAAAACAACAACAACAACAACTGATAGTTCCAAGCTACGTATAGCTTATTGCCTAAACTTCCCCCCATTTCTGGACACCTAACATTTTTGACTTTACATTGTCTGTATGAATTAGCCTATATCATTTTACCGCGTTTTTGATCGACCTTGATCCACACTGTGACGATTACAATAAATAGCCTTTACAACATGTTGTGTTCGGAGGATTTCATAAGATTTTAAATGTTTGGCGTTTTATATGCATTCATAAACACTTTGAACAGAATAACAATTTTTTTATTGTTGTTGATAAACTGCTTTCAAGCTGCGTCAACATATTTCTAAGCTACCCTTGTTTTTATTTGTTTGTTTGTTCTGAAATACCTTAAAGCTGCATCTTGTATTTTTGTTTCGCTACATAAAATCTGCTAAAGTTTGGATGCAGCCAATGCTTTACCCGTCCCCCTTCTTTCCAGACGCAATGCTTTGTCAGTCTGCAGGCAGGCAGCGCTGCAGCTCGGGTTTGTTTATTTGCAGTGGACAGGCTGTGGACTGCGCGCATTAAGCCGTTAGCTGAAGCTTGCGCGGCGGAGGGGAATCCCAGATGGGCGAGAAACTGACGCCGAGAAGGAGCAGCTCCCCGCGGTCTCCCTCGGCCCCGCAGCCGCGCTCTAATGGAAACACTGTGTACGAGGTGCATTCCTGCACATCCTAACGGGAAAGAGGGGGGGAATATCGCAGCCAAATCCACATGAAATAGTTCAACCATTCATCGAGATAGACCTCCCATTGACAGGAGCGAAAAGCTGCATTAAGCTTGCACTCCTCCCTGCAGACGCTGGACTCCACAACCAGCTATTAATTTAAAGTGCGGGGCCACTCAATCAATGGGCTCAAGCAAAACTCATTTAAAACTGCTCCAACCGACCAATTTAGAGCCCGGGGCTGAGACTCCTTACCACTTAGTCATCTTTTGTTTGCCTCTAATAGCTTGAAAATCTAATGAAAAAAGCTATATAAATGTTCTTAAAGGTGGCTAGATAGAGCTTCATAAATTTTAAATAGCTACTAATGCTAAATATAACAAGAACAACGTCATCACCAACAACATTGATAACATTTTGCACAATGGGTCAAAAAAGAAAAGAAAAAGCAATTCATATGGACAATGACTTCTGATGAGCATGTTTAACGTTTCTGAATTAAAAGTCATCTTGATATTTTTTTTTGTGAGGTTTAAAGTAAAAAATGTGTAACTGTTTGGACATTGTAAAACTATTTTATTTTTATTTTGTTTATGCCAAATCAAAGTTTGAAGCATCCAGCAGGAAGCCATGTTGTATGTCATGTGACAAGATAAAGATAACAGAGAGGAGCTCTTTGACTGCATGCCAAAGTCATTAAGTTTTTAGAACACTAATCAATCAACATAGTACGATCAACTTGGATGTTTAAGTAATTTCAACTTAAATTACATTAAACTGACCTTAAAAATGAGTTGAATCTTGTATAACATAATTGTTTGTGAGTTAACTTGTTTGGTGAGTTAAGGCAATGTAAAAACATATGTTGTCATAACTTATTGATCATATCATATTTTACAGTGTAATGTCACATTTCGACCTTTCCGTGTCAAATGGAGTTATAAAACAACTTTATGACTCAAAAATTGCCAAGAAAAACACATTTTCAAACGTAACACCTAAAACTCGCATTGCATTCAGGTTGCAAAGAAAGCATTTTAGTACTTTTAATACCTATTAGACATATCAAAATCAATAAATAAATCAAGATCTTTGATGAAAGTGGTATAAATGTTTTTCTAAAATGTATGAAACCAACATGGATACAAATATATATTAAAAAAAAATTCCAGTGCAAAAAAATGAACAAACAAATAAGATCAAGTCTGAAATTCACAAGATGATGTATTAAGCGTGGCACATCTGTCAGTACAATTCTGCAAGTTTTGACATTTCAAAAAAATATTGCATGCGTGGCACACAAAACTGCCACTCTTCTCCATCTGTGTCCCAAAATAAAACACTCTTGAGGGGCTTTGAGAGCTCTCTTTCCTAACACCAACCCAATTACCATTAAGAGAAGGGAGGAAATGAAAGTGGAAAAATGTAAATAAAAAATTTCCTCGGATCTGGAAGTAGGCCCGTAGAGCGTGTGTTAATCTCCACCTCGGTAATTTGGTTCTCTGAGAGAGGTACCGCATCCCCGCTGCTGCGCCCTGCGTGCCATAAATCACAGCTTTATGTGGACGGGGTCAGAGCGCCCCCCTCCTCCGAGGTGCCCTGGCTTAGTCCGCCGCGCCTGCGCCGTGTTTACCCTCTCACCCGGTCCCTGCCTCGCTTCTAATTATTTCAGATTATTTTCATTCGCCAGGGTCACAGAGAAAGAGAGAGAGAGTGCGTTCCTGCCGTCTACTTCAGGAGCGAGCCCTATGAGTTGTGTTGAATTAGTACCCCATCATCTTGGCCCCGTCTGTGCAGTCTCACCCGTCGTGGCCCCCGTGGGCCCTGGGGCCCGGCTGTGTGACGAGGGGCCTATGTTTCATCTCCACACACACACACAGCCAAGAGAAAACAAAACTGGCTGAGCTCCCAAAACTTCCACCTACACACTGAATAATTGAGTCTTTATATACGTGTGGAACGAGCAAGCTACCACAGATGACAAAACTGATTGTTTAAATGCAGTACGCACCACTTTATAGCAACATCATGCATTTTCAATTCGTCATTAGGAACCTAAAAAGTCGCTGCGGTCTTTCTCAGGAGGATCGGTTAGTACAAGCATAATTTATGTTTTGGATATGAAACGAGTTCGAGTAAGTGGCGGGATCCTTTGCGTCAGACCGTCGGGTGTGAAACAGATAGATTGTGTTCTCTGGCTAACATGAAGTTAATTGCTTTGACAGCGGGAATGACAAGACGTGACTCGGGCGCAATAACACAGGCTGGCCTAAAACAGAACCAGTAGTCTGCAGTACAATGCGCCATTCAAACCGTGAGACTTATAAGGGCCACGGGGGGATCCCTTTTTTTCTTTCTCCAGAAAACATAGGTGGGAAGTGCCGGACTTGTATTCACACCGCTGATTTTCGGGGTTGAGAAGTCCCTCTCCTGAAGTGTGGCCTCAGGCACCGCGTGGCACACGGCCGACCGTTGGAATGTGCCACCTCGAGGGGGGTGGGGGGAGAGGAGGGGTTTATGATACGGGCCTGCGGTAATCACAGATACTTCCCTTTCGTTTCCACACACACACACACACACACACGGCCCACACTGTATGCCGGCCGTGGGGTGCGATAAAGTCCACAGCAGTGTCAGAGGTAACATTTTTAAAACATAAATTAGGTGAGGCGGGAGAAGGAAGAGCGAATCTTAAACACAATGGGACACTCTGGAAATGTCATTTCATAAACTTCATTTACCACAGTCTCACCACACACATATAGACATCTCAGGGCTTTGGAAGGAAATGTTATTGGACTCTGTAGGGAGAGCAATTTGCTTTGATATTGAACATTTCTAAAGACTAAACTTTCAACACAATAAAATATTTGTGCAATACACAATACCTGCCCTCTGATTGGTGATTCATACTTTTTAGCAAGTTAAAGGCCTCCTAAAAACCTTTGTGTGTGATAGATGTGTCTTTTTGCTTTGAAATCTTTAATGATTTTTATAAGAATAAGACTATTTCAAGATGAACACATACTTTTTTACTCATACATAATTATTTTGAAAAATCATGTTAAAATGTCAGTATCAAATATGATACAACAGTCTTTTGAGGAACGTTTATTTGTACGCAGAACGTAATTTCACCAAGTGCAACATGTTCCTGGATCAACGTCTTTGTTGATCCTGAAACAACATTCAAACCAACCAATCAGATTTGAGGGACACGTTTACAGTTTATGTCAAGTTTAGGTTCACAACCAGGGTCAGGTGCTTCTACATCAGTGTTATTCACCTGTCGTTTCCCTCTGATTTTAGGGATAATTTATGGGCAGGGTTAGGTTTAGGGTATATGGTTAGGAATAAATCGACAAACAGGAATATTGTTCAGGCATCAACACAATATGTTGACCCAGGAACACCAATAACTCAGCAAGATCGCGCAGTTCTTATTTGTACATCTCTCAGTCATTGTATTGCATTGCATTATGTTTTATGAACTTTTATCATTAAACAAAGCATTTAATTATCTTACTAAGATATTCATATTTTTGGGAGATATAGAGTGACAACTGATATTTAAATGCATTAATGCAAGTAGTCTGTTATACTTGTATAAGCATCTCATTGATTTGCATTACAAGCTATCAGAATTTCATCTTACTTTTTGGCATCTGCACCAAATTGCATATTTTTGGGGGCCTCTGAATAAAATTAAGGTGAGCTCCCCTATATCATACTATGCAATAAAATCCCGATATATGAAATATGATACTCAACAACAAACGTTTTATTTTATTTTATATTTTGCCTAAAGGTTCAATAAATTGTTAAAAATTGGAGCCAATTATTTCATATGCCAGGCATTACAGGGTTAAAGGCCTGTAGATATCACTATTTTAATGCTAACGTAGTAGAACGTACCACCTCTGGTCCGAGGCGGGGGTGTAGAACATTCATTACGTTTATTGAGCTGTCTGAGAGCCTTTGATGTGTGATGCACTTGAGAGTGAGCAGCGAGCTCTCCCGTACGGCGTGTCCAATTTAAAGCCTAATATTTAATATTTGAGAGATAGGCCAATCTGGTGTGCTTACCGCCAGGAGGACCAGACACGCACACACTCACATACACCTTCGTAATAAGAAATTAGATACCACAAAAAAGGCTCATTACATCCACAGGCCGTCGCTCGGTGTCTTAAACCGAGCGGGAAATGAAATTCCTGTGGAGCAACGGTGGCCATTAAAACAGTCAGGTCCACGTTTTAATAATCACGCATGTAAGAGGCACTTAGCGCGCTACGCCATCTTTTCAATGCCACCTTTTAAACCGATGTCATTAGCGCTGGAAAAAGCCTTTAAAAGCTGATTCCTTTCCTCCTCCCGCAAACGCAGGTGTTTCCGAGGCGACCCGGCGCACACGTGTTCCTGATGTGCTTCTTCATTTCGGCTGCCAGCATAATGCGTTCGCACCTTTGTAATTACGAGCTAAAGTCAAACAAGGTGACAAATCGCGAGCACTAAAAGATCGTCAAATAGAAGCCAATTTGTTTGCATGATTTGGCGGTCTTAGAAATGGCATTTCGATATTTCAAAAAGCCAAATGGGATTATGGGGGGGATAATGTAAATCATAGCCTATTATTGTAACATTATGTTTCTTTGATTTCCTCTCACTTAGCTGTGATGCTCATTGTAGGCTTGAGGAAAAGAATAAAAGACCAATTTCCTCTCCAGGCCTGTGATCTTTTTCCCTGATTGGATTCCTATAGGCGTTTGCGCATGGGCGACTTTTACTGAGGACTTCTCCGAAGGCTGTGTTTGAGAGTTTATCTAAGGAGCGTTTAAAAAGGAAATGGACACCCTTAGGTTGAATTGCAAGCAGAACTAACAGAACCCTACATTTCAAAGAGGATAAAAAGACAACTCGGCCAAATGAACTTGTCGAGGCGAGATTTGGTTACTCCTATTTAGAGCTTCGCTGGTTTTCAGTAGCTTCAAAGGGGAGTGAAGTTAAGAGTCGGTTATTGTTTAACCCAAGATGCTAAAGCACTGCGACACAACGTGCTTGCTTTATGAGTTAGTTTGTAAATGAAATGTATGCAGAAACACAAAACAGTCTTTGAGAAGACTCCATTCTCATGCTTAAGTCAGCATGTGTGTGTACCAGGAGCTGATGGACTTGTCAGACATCGGCGTCAATAGTGCAGCTTTATTCAATTCCAGCCCAATCATGAAGGTGTCACATGCTTTTGGGCGGCGTGCGGGCACCGGGCAGGCCTGGCCTGATAAATCTGCTTTTATGAGGGCCAGTTATAGCTTTTATGGCTGAATGTTGGTGAGACTGATTCAGTGATCAATCATGTGTGTGTGTGTGTGTGTGTGTGTGAGAGAGAGCGAATAAGACAACGGTGAGCGCACACACTCAGGTACAGGTGGATCGATGCTTATTGTGAGTTTGGGGTGATGGAACACTACTGGGATATGACTAGATCATCTCTCTCTCCCTCTTTATTTCCCTCTTTCGTCTCTCCATCCCTCCAATATTTCACTCTTCCATCTTTTCTCTTGGCATAACTCTTCATTCATCTTTCACCGCGTTCTCTGCATTACTCACAATGCCAAAGCTCTTTCCTCTGCTCTTTTCTTCCATCCCTCTCTCTCTAGTCTTCACTGCGATGATGTCCTAATGCAAGACACGTCAGCGAACTTAACATAAACACGCTCTCCTTACATAAACTAACATTGATACATTTCTCTCCCTCTCTCTTGTGGATGAACAACATCTGTATCGCCATGAAATATCAAACAGCACAGAAATAGGCACACACTTATACATGTACAAACACACTGACCATACCAAAGACGGTAGTTTCCCTAAATTTGTCAGTAGACAAGAGTTTAAAACAAAGGCTGGAGAGAGAGAGAGAGAGAAAGAGAGAGAGAGAGAGAGAGAGAGAGAGAGAGAGAGAGAGAGAGAGAGAGAGAGAGAGAGAGAGAGGCCCTGCAGACGGTGAGACAGGAAACGGCTACTGATTACACACATATTCTCTTCTCATTAACACACACACACACACACACACACACACACACACCTTCAAAGCATTGTAAGAAAAAGTTGTGGCCTTACATTTTTTTTTTTAAGTACAATCAACTTGGATGCCTAAATTATTTCATCCTAAATTAAATTATACAGCCAATCCCAGTTTATTATAGTATTCAAGAGTTGTTAATCATTTATAAATAAATAAATAATTTCACTTAATGATTCTGGTTTCTAAATTAATTGATTACTTAGTAGTAGTTTTAAATAAAATATTATGAAATATTATGAATTATTATAATAAAAAAGATTAAATCTTATTAATTTTAAAAATATATAAAATTAAAGAAATCTCATATTCTATAATATTCCATTCTATAATAATATTACTATTTAAAATAACTTTTGTATTTTAATATATTTTATAATGTAATTTATTCTTATGTTGGCACCCATTACATGATCACATGATTCTGTGTCACATGATCCTTCATAAATCATTCTAATATGCTGATTTGCTGCTTAAGAAAGATTTATTTTATTTTCAAAGTGAAAACAAATATTGTGCTCCTTAATATTTTCATAGAAACAGTGAACGATACTTTCCCAAATGATTCTTTGATGAATGGAAAGTTCAAAAGAACATAATTTACGTAACATAGAAATCTTTTTATATATATATATTCAACAATAAACTACCCAAATGTTCCCTTCCACAGTCAGTCTTTTAATGTTTAATAGAGCAAAATCGCCTGTGATAAGCAAACAAAGTACAGCATACCACAAGCCAAAGTGCACACGCCTCCAAAAATATCTCACAAATATCCATACATCATAGTGTTAAGCTTCCCTTCACCCGAAAGCCTAAATGTGTCCAAACGTAAATCCCATCAGTTACCCAGCGAGACCCCGGCTCTATCTAAGAGTAAGCTGTTTATAAGGAGTGTGTGTACACAGAGCAGCTCACACTCAACATGTGTGTGTTTGACAAGAGAGCTGTCGTCTCTCTTTTAACTGTCCCACTCTCTCCTTCACTCCATCGCCTTCTCGAGTTCCCCACTTAACATTTCCCTTCAATCTCTCCTCCAACTATTCGGACTCAAACTTCCGTACTTCCTTCTCACATTCTTTCTTTATTGTCTTCTTTCCTTCCTCTTTTCCCCTTTGTCTACTTTCCTTTTAGACTTAGTTAATTCTTTCTCTCGTGTACTTCCCTTCATACTTCTTTCCTTCATTTCTTTTCTATTCTTTCTTTCTTCCTTTTCATTCTTTCCATGCTTCTTTTTCTACTGTTCTTTCTTTCTTCCTTCCTTCCTTCTATTCTTTCTTTTTCCCTTCCTTGCTAAAGGGAAGTTCATGCCATCCTTCCATACTTTCTTCTGCCCTCATTCCTTTCCTCTCTTCCTTCATTCATCTTTTCTTTCTTCTCCCTTTTTTCATTCTTCTTCCTTCCTTCTTTCTGACTCCCTTTAACTTCATTGCTTCCTTTTTCTTTTCCCCTTCTTTTGTTCTTTCTTTACATACTTTCTCCCTTCTTTCCTGTCTTGCTTATTTCTTTCCTACTTCACTCCTTTTCTTCCTTCTTTCCTTGCTTCCTCACTCGCCTTCCTTCCTCACTTCCTTCCTTCCTTCCTTCCTTCCTTCCTTCCTTCCTTCCTTCCTTCCTTCCTTCCTTCCTTCCTTCCTTCCTTCCTTCCTTCCTTCCTTCCTTCCTTCCTTCCTTCCTTCCTTCCTTCCTTCCTTCCTTCCTTCCTTCCTTCCGGGAAGTTCATTCCATCATTCCAAACTTCCATTTTTCTTCCTTCTTCCCTCATTGCTTTCCTCTATTCCTTTCTTGATCTTTCCTTTCTTCTTTCTTTTTTTCCTTCATTCCTTGCTTCTTTCTTTCAGAACTCCCTTTAACTTCTTTCATTGCCTGCTTTTTCTTTGTCCCTTCTTTTGTTCTTTCTTTCCATACCTCCTCCCTTCCTTTCTAGCTGTCTTGCTCCCTTCCTTCCAACTTCACTCCTTTTATGTTTTAATTCTTTCCTTCCTCCTTCTTTCCTTGCTTCCTCATGCCTCTTTTCCTTTTTTTCCTCCCTCCCTGTTCTTTTGCTTCCGTCCTTTCTTTCACAGGTTCTAAAAGAAGAGCAGTGGATGAACACACGGATGAATCTGGAATAGGGCTCATGTTTCTGATGTCATAATAAAGAGGAGAGGTTTATAAAGCGGTGTGTGTTTGCGATGCACTCAGGGGCAGCTGTGAGGTGTGTGAGGGTTGGCTCATGTTTATGATGTACTTATGTCTGCTGGTCGCAGGTTTATGATGTATGCTGCAGATGTACAGAGCTTTAAAGTTTACCGCAGGCTTTAAGACCAGGTGTTATGTGGTCAAAAGGGAGAAAAAATATTGTGTTTGGGTAGCGTCTGTATAAAATACGAATGTGTGTCAGCGTGTAGATGCACGTGTGTGAATGCATATGTGGATTTAATGATAGCCCTTATGGGGTTCCCTAACAGCAAAGCAAGAGGGGGCTTGTCTATTCATTGGATATCAATGAAGGTTTAATTGCCAATACATTTAACAGTAAACAGTTAAAGACAGAATTAAATGGCATTCCACACACATTTAACTTCCATTAACATTTTCACCTGACAGATGATAAAGTGGCCAAAAAGTACCTTAGGTTTAGCCATATGCTACAAAAAGTTTGCCCCAAAAATGTTTTTGAAAGAAGTCTTATGCGATTATTTGATTTAAAAAATAAATAAAAATACAGTAAAAACAGTACTATTGTAAAATATTATTACTATTTTAAAATATTAAAAAGTGTTTTCCGCATCATTACTCCAGTCTTCAGTGTCACATGATCCAGAAATCACTCTAATGATGATCTGATGCTCAAGAAACATTTCTTATTATTATCAATGTTGAAAACAGTTGTGCCGATTAATATTAATATTTCTGTGGAAACTGTGATACATTTTCTTTAGGATTTTTTGATAAATAGAAAGTTTAAAAGAACGTAATTTATTTGAAATAGAAATCTTTTGTAACATTATAAAAGTCTTTACTGTCAATTTTCTTTAAAAAAACAAAAAAAAAATCTATAAACCATGCACAATAAGTCGATTAACTCATTCAATATATATATACATACTGATATATATATATATAGTCCAGTCTCATTCTATTAAACAAATTTAAAGAAACAAACCAAACACAAACCAAATGTTGTTATTGCTCTTATAACGCTCTCATATTCTCTCACTCTCTCTTACGTTTTCGGGTCAGGGTTAAAATACGAAAACATTCCCTGCACCTGAACATACACTCTCGCATATAAATACATGCTTACATGCATAATGAGGAAAACTGCAGTGGAATATTGTATGTCATTATGTGCATGTGAAGCCTGAGGCTGTCTGCGACACAGTGTGATGTGTGTGTCCAGCGCTTTTAGAGTGTAATCTAAGCGCTGATCAAATGCATGAGTGTGTGTGTGTGTGTGTGTGTAAGAGCTCTTAATAGAACCCTGTCGCAGGGCTGCCAGAGTGAGAAACAAGCAGGGTAATGGATGACTGGAACCTCAGCTCCCAGAATTCCCTCTGGTGACCCTCGCCGGCCAGCCATGCCGCCTACGGCAACTCCACATAAAAAGGGAAGCGGAGAGGAAAAGGAGAGAAAAAGAGAACGAAGGAGCGGGGGGAAAGAAAAAAAAAGAGAGAAAATGCTTCTCAGAGAGAAACAAGAGATATGTTGACAGTGAAATTGCCAAAAGGCCTTAAAGCATGACAGAAACATGTATGAAAAGAGATAAATGTTGGAAAGAGAGACTATGGGATACAAAAAGGGGGAAATAGTGAGTAAAGGAGATAATTTTGTGCTGGTAGTGTATGTGAGCATGTATGTGTTTGTGATTGATGACAGTGTGTGTTACTAAGAGGGGACCCATCACATGTGATCACATAAACACTTATTCAGTGTTTGTGGAGCTTGACGAGGCTGCACACGGCTCTGTGTGTGTGTGTGATTGATGAGAGAGTGTGTGGGTAAGTGATCTTTGAGCCTGACATGGCCGAACGCTGCTTTGTGTCGTCACCGATATCACAAGAGCGAAAACACACACCATTAATCAAGCTTGATTAACTTGCACACAAAACTCTTTCAGTAAACCCGAGCACAGTTAAGTCAGTTTTAAGAGCGAGTACATTTCTAAAGACAAAATGTGTGTATGCGTGAGTCATTCGGGAAATGGACTTTCTCGGTGTCTATCAAATTTTCATTGGCTTTCTCTTGTTCAGGCAGTCTTGTAGTCAGGGAGGGAAATTAACACATGTTTTTTGCATTTGCAGTGATGGGCAATTAAAGAAGGAATATATAATTTTATATAATTAAAGAAGAATATATAAAAAACAATATTGGCTGTTTTTGTCCAACACAAAATTAAATTAGCTAGTAAAAATCTAAGTAGCAGGTAAAATTGGGCATTTTTGCACGAAACCGGGCAGCTTTGCATTGGCAAAATGTTTATTTCCCACTCTGATCATAACACTTAACATTCAGCGTGTTTGTGTCAGGATTTGCCTCAACAAGGATATAAAACCTGAAATTAACTACACTGTCAGGACCAGCAAACACTTAATAAACATACTAAATAATGAAAATCTAAACATGTTTGTGTGAGGGGTAGAATTAAAGCAAGGGGATCGAACATATCATTAGCTCGACATAAAAACAATAGAAGTCAAATGAAAGTCTCCATCATGACCAAAGAATAAATATCTTCTCATGTGCTTCTGTCTAACTCTCTGACCCCGTCTCGCTCCTTCTCAATATTTTTTATATCTCCGCGGATGAGTTGATATCTAAATAACGATGAGCCACGGAGAAATGCAGAATTTGCATCTGGGGAGAGTGATCAGTAAATGATGCGTGTAAATCCACATAATAAAGTCAAATCCCTCAAACAGACCTCTTAAAGACATTACCATCCCCTACACACACACACCCCCCTACCCCCCCACCCCCCACACACACACACACTCTCTGAGTCTGAGCATTCAGTAAGCAGCTGTTTTACAGAGAAGATAAAGCTCATCATTGCATATTAAAGATGCCATATTGTGTCATTCAATTCTAATGTTAGTCAGGTGTCTTGCAGTCTCTCTGACTTCTAGAATTAAACAGGGTGTTTTTGATATTGTAGCCTACCGTTAAAACTTCTATATGTAAAAAGTGTGTTTTTACCACAAAGTTTAAATTACTAGGGATTTTTCTTATTATTAAGGGTGTTTACACGACAACGATGTACTAAAACAAAAAACCTTCTCCTTTGCGTTTTTCGCGCACAGACGACGTTGTCAAAATGATCCCGTTCACACTGATCCACGAAAATGACTAAAACCACTGTATTCTGCTGACAGGCCAGTAGGTGGCGATGTCACTTCGTAAAAAAACACTACGCACCTATAGACTGAACACGTAATACATATGCGCATAACGTCACCGGTTTCACAAATTTGCATGAAATATAGAGACGATAACGGACTCGATTTCAAAAGTTTGTATTTTCACACCAAAACGCTGTTGTCGTGTAAATACATTTTTAAAAAAAAAATGTTTTCCAAAGTTTTCTGTTTTCAGTTGAAAGCGGTGTAGTGTAAAAAGCGACTAGCAGCATAATGCAGTTTATTTTGCAACTAAGTGGAGGTTTATTAACTTACAGCACATTCAATTCTGCAAACAACAACGAAGAAATTAAATCTGTTTGTTTACTTTCTGGTCAAAGTTTCTGGTCAGCAATTACAAAACGCAACGGACTATTAAAAGTGTATATATATATATATATATATATATATATATATATATATATATATATATATATATATATATATATATATATACACACACACACACATATATCTTTTTCTTTTCATTTATTTTAATAAATAAATGAGTTACGCCCCTTATATAGAACTGACGCCCATGGGTGTATCCTAACACATCTGTTATCAGGAGAACAGATCTAATTGGATCAGTTTAGGGATGTAAATTCCCTCCCGGGTGTCATTTCAAATTAATTCTGGGCATCTGGAACAGGCTGATCGCTGAGGCTACAAGCAAACAATACCAACATCCATTCGAAGTGGGAGCAGCTGAGCCCAGAGCTGAGACACATGTAGAGGAGCAGAAATGAGAGACAAACAGGTAAAAGACCAGCACGTGTGTGTGTGTGTGATTCATTTCATGCACAAAGACACCACAGATCCTGTTACTGCACTGACCGCTTCTTTTTCCTGGGCTAACTGTAGAGACTGGGACAGACAGGAGCTAGAGGGAGTAGAAAGAGAAAAAGATAGTGAACAGAGGGAGGATGAAGGAGAGAGCTGCATTCCTGTGGTCTCCGCTGCAGCGCTGCAACGACTTCAATGTAACGTTGCTTCAACGCTGGCCGAACTGGATGCTTTACAGAAGAAATAAAACAGCAGGGCACGTCTGCAATACCAATCACACACACACACACACACACACACACACACACACACACACACACACACACACACACACACACACACACACACACACACACACACACACACACACACAGTACTGTGGTAGTACAAAATACTATGATAGTAACGCAGTGCAAGTCCAAAATACCATGGTAGTAAAACTGTATTTTATGTAATGCAATCCCAGTTTGCAACAAACTTGTATAGTTAAAAAATAAATTCATTATGGCAGTTAATGCGAGATAAATATTGATTATGAATTCATAATAATAATAAAAAAGTCAATATATAAATATATTGATAAATTATCATAGAATTCATAAAAATATTTTGTTATATTTATTAAAAAATAAAAGCTATACTATAAAACTATTTTACACCAAAAATGTTTGTGTTATATGTATTTTTGCTTCATCAGTACAGAGTTGCTACCAAATCAGTGGGCGCCGCCACAATTTTGGGCCCTATGAAAGAAGATGAGGTCGGGCCCCTACCGCACCCATTCCATCAATAAAATCGATCTCTGGGGGCCCCAAATGTGCATGGCCCTTAGAATGGTCCTAGACCCCCGTTAGGATGCTGCTTTATAAGGCCGTAGGCAGCAAGACAGCTCACCAGGTTTAGGAACACATCTCTGATATTATTCCATCTCTCCTCCTCTATCCTTTCATTCCCTACATATTTCTCAAATTTCTCCTCTCGTCTGTCCATCGTTCAGCTTGAACCTATCAATTTCCTCCGTTCTAGTCTTGATATTTAAGGGAACATTCCTCTCTCTCTCGGTCTATTGAAGAATGATGAGCCACACTGGTCTATATTGAGCTGTGTGTGTTTATGTGTGTATCTACTTTTAGAGTCCTTCTAGAGCCCAGTCCATCCATCTTACGGACGACAGCGAGGGCAGAGTTTGGGTCAGAACATTCACTTCTCATCCTCTCATGAACTCACTCTCTCTCTCTCTCTCTCTTTCCGCCTCATGTCATCTCTCTTTCGTCGGGCAAGCCTCGTTCCACAGAAGACCAGGCGTTTAGGCAAACCTCATGTTTGGAACTTAAGCTTGTCATTAACTTTGGATCTAAGTAATTGTTTCCTTTGCAGGCTAAAGTTGGCTTTGGACCGTTCCACAGGCTTCATTTTGACTCTGTCTCAGAAATAGCACCGCTGAACTGCAGCTCGTTATTTACCAGACACTGCAGATGTGCGTTTTGGAAGTAGAGAGAATAGTTTTGTTGATTGCTGTTATCTATCAGACGACAGGAGTCAGATGTAAAAACACTGTTGCAGAAATCACTTTCAGAGGTTTCCAGAACACGTCATCTGTGCTGCAGACGCACGGCCGCATTACTGGGGTCCATTTGATGAAGATGTCTAGACAAATGTGTATAATATACACTTTATTGTATGGATTTATAGCTAGATAGATAGATAGATAGATAGAGATAGACAGACAGACAGACAGACAGACAGACATAGATAGATAGATAGATAGATAGATAGATAGACAGACAGACAGACAGACAGACAGACAGACAGACAGACAGACAGACAGAGATAGAGACAGAGACAGACAGACATAGATAGATAGACAGACAGACAGAGACAGACACATACAGACATAGATAGATAGATAGATAGAGACAGACAGACAGACAGAGATAGACAGACAGAGACAGACAGACAGACAGACAGACAGAGATAGACAGACAGACAGACAGACAGACAGACAGACAGACAGACAGATAGATATATAGATAGATATACAGACAGACAGATAGATAGACAGACAGACAGACAGACAGACAGACAGACAGACAGACAAACAGACAGACAGGAAAAGAGAGTGTGGATTTGTGTCTCGTCTGTTGGTATTGTATCAGATCTGGTCACCCATCGTGTTTTCTCCACACTGTCTGTGAGCTTGTGGAGTTGTAAAGAATCTCTTCTGATCATCTTATTGTCTGATGCGTCATTATTGCTTTTGTATCATTGTGTTCTTTTGAAGTGTGTGTGTATGTGTGATATGCAGATGAGTGGAATCTGCCATGAGAGTGTGAGAATGCTCTGATAACCAGGTTCCGCTATGCCACTCTGTGTTTGTGAGTGCGTGTGTGTAAGCGTGTGTGATTATGAGAGCAGACAGAAAGTCTTGTCTCTGTGTAAATCCTTCTGTTCTCAATTACCACTGGCAGCCAGTGACACTCTCACAAAGACAGTGAGAACAATAACTGCTGCTCTCTCTCTCTCTCTCTCTCTCTCTGTGTGTGTGTGTGTGTCTGTGTCAAACTGTCTGTCTGTCTGTCTATACATCCATATATATCTATCTATCTATCTATCTATCTATCTATCTATCTATCTATCTATCTATCTATCTATGCCTTACCGTTTATCTATCTATCCATCCATCCATCCATCCATCCATCCATCTATCTATCTATCTATCTATCTATCTATCTATCTATCTATCTATCTATCTATCTATCTATCTATCTATCTATCTATCTATCTATCTATCTATCCATGTCTGTCTGTCTATGCCTGACTGTCTGTCTATCTATCTATCTATCTATCTATCTATCTATCTATCTATCTATCTTGTCTGTCTGTCTGTCTGTCTGTCTGTCTGTCTGTCTATCTATCTGTCTATCTGTTTCTTCTACTTCTATTTACGTGTTTGTTTTGGCATTTGTGTTTACATGATTTTTCTAATATGATCCACATTTTGTAAACATTTAAACAATTTTTTTTTAACTTAAATGTATTTTATTTGACTGAACTTTTTTTTGCTATTTGTGTTTAAGAGTTTGTACTGTATATCTTATTCTTATTAAAATAAGATACAATGTTTCTAAACACATGCACACACTCAAATGTGTAGGCTGTTATTTATCACGATAGAAATCAGTAAAAACACCTGTGTATCTGCTTAAACAGTCCCTCACACACACTGCCAGACATCATGGAGTGTGTTAGTCTCTTTTAGGAACAGTGCTAAACTTCATAAACATGTCGTCACCTTTACACACACACACACACACACACACACACACACACACACACACACACACACACACACACACACACACACACACACACACACACACACACACACACACACACACACACACACACACACACACACACACACACACACACACACACACACACACACACACACACACACGAGGATGATGATTATATCTCGCCACTCATCAGGCTGCTTTGGCTCTAAACGCTTTCCTTCTTTTTCTTTCTATCTCTCGCATTCTCTTCTTTCAATGTTATCTGAGGAAGGCAGGAAACAAACGTATAAAAGAGACAGATCTGCTCTTCCAGCTGCCGTCAGGCGGGATGCAAATACACTTTCCGCCATACGTTTTTCGAAGTCCCTTTGATGCTTTTACGAGTTTGAATAACCGAAAAAAGTGACGTCTCAGACTCTTTTCTCAGTTGAAACTCTCACATGTCTATTATCTTTTGTCTCTTTCCACCTTTTCATCCTTAACAGCCTCCCTCCATCTCTGTAAATGCCCTAAACCCATCCATCTGCTCCTCTGTCACTCTCTCTTTCTCCTCCTCCTCTCCAAGTCTTTTACACTCCTCCTCCACAGTTCTGACACACTCCATCCATCTCTGACAAACCGATCGGCGTGTCAACAGGTCAGCTCCGCCGAGACTAACGGTGCGCACGTTTGCACGAGTGTGTGTGTGTGTGTAGATGCTAATCAGCAGCGATGTTGCTAATGCAGTCTCAGCTGTCGTTTAGCTAACAGTTTAATGGCTTTTTCTGAAAGAAGGACTGATGATACAGTGTGTTTGTGTGTCATCCATCCGTTAAACACCCACCCTGTCCACGAGCGCTGCCGCACACCTGCTTTATCCATGACTACACGTCTATGTCGCTATCTGAGTTCTGCTCCGCCACCTCCAACCCAATCATCACCGAATATTGTCTCTTTTTCATTTCGTTTCATCCTGTCCAATACGAAAAAAAAATGTCGAAAGAGAGGCGAGTTGTTTGCCTGCGGGAACAAAGGAAGACATCTCAAACGTGACGTGTGGACATTCTTGCGCTTATTGGAGCAAGAAAAACGGAAGAAAAGAACATAGTGGAGAGTTAAAAGATGAAAGAAAGAGAGAAAAAGGTCATGCAGCTCCGTACGAATGTCGTCATGGTCTTGGATTGAGATATTTAGATATGTATGTGAGAGCGTGAGTGTGTTGGTTTACTTGCCTAGACCTCAAGCACACAGTTGTAAAAATCGGACAAAAATGTCCTCCTCCAAATATAATAAAAATGTTCCTAATTTAGCTAGGCAAATATGTGTGTGTGTGTGTGTGTGTGTGTGTGTGTGTGTGTGTGTGTTTAGCTGAAAGTAGATGGTATGGCTATGGAGTAAAATTATATAACTGATATGATATATTTTTAAGTGAGAGTGGGTGTGTGGTAATGTTATATGCCATTCAAAAACAGTCTGAGGCCCAAGCTTTAGTTATGCTGATACTGCACACATTTACACAAACTCACAAAACAACCTGATTGTGCTCATAGTTTTTATCAATGTAGAATATAGACATTCATATTGATGTTTGCTGACCTGTGTCATATTTACATGACGGTCTTTGAGCAAACAAGGCTAGTGTGTGTGTGTGTGTGTGTGTGTGTGTGTGTAAACAGTATGGTCAGAGTGACTCTGTAATGTGGGTTGAGTCTCTTAAAGCTTAAAAAAAGAGGAATCACACATATTTACCTATCTGTCTAACTGAGGACACATCATAAACCCCAATCATATCCTTAAAAATATGTTTTGCCATTTTAGAGTAAGACATTTTTTACTTTACTTAATTTATGAATCATTTAGTCTGCAATTTTAGACCTGTTGAACTCAGTAGATTTGATTCATAACATGATTTATGAGGCTTTATTAGAAGGATGGCTTCAAATGTCCTCACAAGTGAGTTTTTGACATGTTTCAGTATTTTCAACAATTTGGCCCTCACAAGTAGTACAGCATCTATCTGTGTGAAGTGCTCCTGTACTTGACCTCTGTCTATCACTCACTGCATGGCTCAATATTTGTCTCAGACATCATATATATTAAATATGCAGAAAGATAATATTTGAGTTAGGCCAATCCGCAAAGTACTGCTCAAAGGCGGCATTCAGAGGAGAGGAGAGAGGCTTTTCCAACACACACACACACACACACACACACACACACACACACACACACACACACACACACACACACACACACACACACACACACACACACACACACACACACACACACACACACACACACACACACACACACACACACACACACACACACACACACACGCAACCAAAACCCATATATACGAACACATAACTACACATTAATACATGTAAACACACTAGAAAACACATAAACACACATATACCCTGTTAAAACATATACTTTTGCACTCTCTCTCTGTTTTTTTTTCATGTCTGTGTGTGACTAAGTGAAAGGTAATCCATCTGACCCTATGTAATTATGACCTTTGAACCTGAGAACATCCTAAATCAGAATTCAAAACACACACACACTCAGTCCCTGATCTCTGGAACCCGCCTGGAGCCACAGGCAGAGGTGAAAGCTCATTGCCGTGACATTGTGACGCCCGGGTGACCCTGGTGTCGTCGAGGGTGTGCCCTCTGGCAGCAGAACTATTAGAGGACAGAAAAAAAGGACGGATAATACGATAAAAATGTGTCTGTGTGTGTTATTGTTGGAATAATATGTCTCCTATCCTCAGTATGAAAAGCAAATGTGTAAATAAACTCATCCAAACATTACCAAGGTGTTCCTCGGGCTTAATTGGCGGAGCATGGCACCAGAAACGCTAAGGTTATGGGTTCAGTTTCAAGGGATTCCATATACTGATAAAACATGACCTTTGAATGCACTCGAAGTTGCTTTAAATTAAAGATTCTTCCAAGTAATTGCAAATATGTCAGAGATGTAGCCTAGTGGATTAGTGTATACTGAGCCTTGGTGCTCATATGAGCAATATGGGTTTAAATCCAACTTTGAACATTAGCTGACACTGTTCCTTTTCATTTCTTGAAACATTTTTGTTTTGTCAAGGTGTTCTTGTTACAGTGTAATTATACAGTTAAAGGGATAGTTGTGGATTTTCTTTCTTCTGCTGAACACAAATGAAGATATTTTAAAGAATATGGAATTGACTTCAATAGTATTTTTTACTTTTTCCATTTTATGGAGGTCAACTGTTTAGTTACCCATATTCTTCAAAATATCTTCATTTGTGTTCAGTAGAAGAAAGAAACTCATACAGGTTTGGAATAACTTGAGAGTGAGTAAATGATGACAGAATTTAACTTTTTGGGTGAACTATGTCTTTAAGTGCTGGGTAATAACATATACATACTACAGTATAGGGGTTAGGAGTAGGAATAGGGTTTGGTTAAGGGTTAGTTGCATACAATTGGTATGCATCATTTACTTGAGTGTAGTTAATTAACTCATAGTACAGTTATTACTATAATAAGTACATTAAACGTGTAACGAGGACACAGTAAAGTTTTACCAAAAAAATTTAAATACTTTTTATGTTTTGGAAAAAACTCACGTGCAGTTATTTGATCAAAATACAGTAATATTTTCTTATTTTTTTAATGTAATTTTTTCCTGTGATAACAAAACAGAACTTTCAGCATCATTACTCCAGTCTTCAGTGTCACATGATCCTTCAGAAATCATTCTAATATGATGATTTGATGCTCAATAAACATTTCTGATTATTATCAATGTTGAAAACAGTTGTGCTGCTGCTTAAGATTTTTGTGGAAACTAAGATTTTTTTTTTTTAATGATTCTTTGATTAATAGAAAATGAATAAGAGAACAGTATTTATTTGAAATCGAAATCTTTTGTACTGGTGTATTTCCAGTGGGATATTTGAAAATCTTTAGCATCGCTGGCACCACGGGTATTTATCTGAGTGAATGGCCGTTACTGAAAAGAGTGGGATGGTACTGGCGGTGTATCTAAGTGAACGAGAGGATCTTTAAGATGGCACTGTGTGGAGAATCCGATTTTTATATGTTTTGGCAGTTGGCCTTTTAGAGCAAAGAGACAAAACTTAATCTCCTGTCCCCTCTCTTTCTCTCTCTCACACACACATACAGATATACAGACGCATCCTTTACATCCTGACACCCTGGCTCAGACCGGCCCCGAGGGGGCTCCGTCTTGCGGGCACAAAGGTTGCGTCTGGAGGCGGGTAAAGTAAGCGAACCCCTGGTGAGCCGCACAAAGGTGGGAGGAGAGAAACAGAACAACACGCCCCAGCCTGCCCCTCTCCCTGCCTGAAGGACAGATTAAAGTACAGTAAAGTACACGTCAAACGGAGGCCAGCGCTGGATGAAAGGAAAAGAGATTCACACGCAAAAATAGATCACTCACACATGCTAAACAGAATCAATAAACAGAGAGACAAGCATACGACAGAGTGTGAGAAAACGCGTGAAGCCAGATAGCATGTTCCTTACACAGCGTCCTAACAAGACATGATGCAACAAGTTAATAAATAAAAAAATTGGAAATTTTCCTTTTTTTGTGTGGGAAAAACACTTTTTCTGCATATAAATATATGAGAAATCATCTGTTAAGGTTTTCACGTGAAGAAAAAAAGTAGAACAAAGCTGAAACTATTGTTTGAATGTTATGTCACCTAATTAATATTCATGAGTCAGGCTGATAAGGTTTATAATATGCCCCATCCACACTTCTGAACATACTTACAACACTGAAAATGAAGTACTACATAAAGGGACACAATCACAGCCAATCAGAATATGTTTGATGTTTAATATGGAGCTAATTGAGTGAGATTTTTTTATCGATATGGGTGTTTTTTGCTGTGGGCGGTGACAGAAACCACTAAAATGTTTTGCTGAAAATATGGCTGGTTAGGACGATTAAAAAAAAAATATTGTTATGGAATTATTCCAAGTTACCCCTTTAGTGAAGGTTTGAGAATTTCACGGTGAGCTGAAGCAAAACTAACGCAATTTTACATCATCTATCCCTAAAAACAAGTGAAGTTAAGGGGTGTAGAAAAGTGGAAGCCACACAATATAATTGATATCACTTTAAATTGATTTTCAGAAAGAAAAGTTGGTTGGTAATCTTGTTCATCCAAACGATGCTCTGTCAATATAAAGATTTAGAATTATCTCTAAAAAATGTGGGTGACAAACGTAGAAAACTTGCCATTAAAAAGTTATACGGCTGCTATTCTCCTGGTTTTCAGTATCTTCTTTTGCCCAATATTTCATTTTCTGAAACTCATTTAACCTTTTGCAGCACAATAAAGCTTTTGAGATGCTCAGGACAATCTTATAAAGCAGGAAGGATCTGAGTGTTACGGTACGATCCAGCAGTGCTGCAGGTTCTGTGCTATGAAACACACACACACGCACACACGCACACACACACACACACACACACACACACACACGCACACGCGCACACGCACACACACACACACACACACACACACACACACACACACACACACACACACACACACACACACACACACACACTTGGTCCTGGCACACTGTAACTGGACCAAAGCGACTGAGTCGGATCCAAAAGTGTGTGTGAGTGTGTGTTTGTGTAGGTGCCAGGGGAACTCTCTGTAACCCCTTAAGCCTGAATGCCGGCCAATAGAAACTCGGCGTCCTGAAAGAAGGCTGTCATTACAAGCCGTGGGGAGATGCTGAACTGGGATCATCCTGCCCAACCTGGAAGATAATCCAGCAGATTTACAGGACTGGTCTCAGGTCAGTCATTATAGGGCAATCAGGCAGAGCAGTGCGGCTAATGAGAAGCTCCACTCCTCTGTGTGTAAACCGCAGCGCGCTGTCAGAGCGCAGAAAATAGAATCTGGAATACAGAGCAACATTCTGCATTCTCCTGTAGAGCATTCCTCACGACCAGAGCATTCCACTCGCCCTCCACTGGCTCCAACATTCTACATGCTCAGATGCTGCAGGCACACGACACGTGAACACGCATGTTAAGAGGTGTGTGACAATGCAAACTGCTGATGAGGCAAAATCAGCACTTAAATCAGTCTGAAAGAAAGAACGATTTTTACTGAATCTGTAAAAACTGATTACAGTTATGTATTACTCAAGAACAGTTACTATAATTCACGTAAAAATTCAGATTTTGTCAATATTTGAGAAACGTTTACATGAATGAAAGTTAAAGTGACTATATCTTATTGGAAGGTGATTTTTTGGCAGCAATAACAAAAAAGCTCAACACCATGGAAACTTGTTTCCGTCACAGAATTTAAAAAAAAATTTAATTGCGACTTTTTATCTCACAATTGACCCTTCGCAGGGAGCTTGATTGACAGGTGATCTGACCAATCATACTTCACCCGCCATTTTGTCCGACAAAGCAGTCAGGAAAGTTAGTAGATTAACATGGGAGGATTTGAACTTAAAAAGCGGAGTGTACTGACGCCTTTCCGCGGTTAAAACAACATTCCTTCTGATGTTCATTCATGTTTATTTGATGCTATAAATAGAAGGAAGAGATGATCGGTTCACAGGCAGCTTTAACTGATGTTCTACAGCGATCTGTCACGTCACTTCACACAAAGAGCCACAAATCGGTATTTATTGTTTAAATTTATTTTTGAAAATGACCACATTTGAAAGGTGAGACTTTGTTTAATATGTTTAATATCAAAAGTAACCGAAAAATAACCTGGTCTGTCAGCGTCCTCTCTGCTCCGCGATGTATTTTTCACTGCGTGAGAACATGGTGTGGCGTGTGAGCGGCGTAGCTTGTCGGACATAGCGACAGTAACTAAGGGCGGCGGGTCTTTGCGAACGGTCAATTCTGACTTTTTTTTCTCAGAATTTCATGATATAAACTTGCAATTGCTTTTGCAATTGCTTTTCCTCACAATTGCAAGTTTATATATTGCAATTTTTACTTCTTTTCTTTCGCAATTGAGAGTTTAAATCTTGCAATTTTAACTTTATAACTCGCAATTGAGAGTTTATATCTCGCAATTTGGACTTTATACCTCGCAATTAAGAGTTTATATCTCGCAATTCTGAGAAAAAAGTCAGAATTGCGAGATGTATTCTTGCTATTGTGAGACAAAGTCACAATTATCTTTTACAATGTTTTATGATGTGGCAGAAACAAGCATCCATTAAACAAAGTGACTACAATTGTCAGTAATAACCATATAAAAAGGTTTGCATACCTCAACAAAAATTAATACTTAAAAATTAATAATTAAGTTCAATTTAAGTAAGGGTAAATAAGATATTTTGTATGTTTAGGAAAGTCTCTTTTGCTAACCAAAGCTGCATTTATTTAATAAAAGTACAGTACAATTTTGAAATATTATAACTTAAAATAACAGTTTTCTATTTTAATATATTTAATAATGTTTAGTCTTCAGTGTCAAATGATTTGGTGATTGTATATACTGTACAACCAAAACAACAAAGCAATAACAATTAATGGCAAAAATTAACATCAATACTGCAACAACAACAACAACAATAGGTAAAAAGTGACAAGTGATGACAAAACTGTTTTATTTTAAATTAAGTTGCTTTAAAAATCTTTTAAAAACACTTTTTAAACCCAACCCTTACAGGCACTTTAGGGCATTTCTGTACTTAAATTAAGACACTATTATGAACCATTTTATTGATTTTTATTTTACTAAGTCCATGTTTTACCATACCATATTTCTGAGGACATTTTCAGAAATGTAGCCCCTCCACCCCCCACACACATCTCAGTCCAGACAAAGGTCCTAATGTGCAGTCGGTCTCTGGCAGACTTTTAAAAGCTGATAACAGAACAGAACCGCTCTTACATGCCAAACTGACCCACTATCCGTCCCTCCCTTGTTCTCCTCTCCTTCATTCAAGCCTTCCCTCCATCCCCACGGACCCAACATCCCTGAGAGGAGATAGAGCGCCTGTCTGGCGCCAAACGGTGTGTCCATGTGTGCGCGAGGGCCGAGGCCTTTCACGTCCTCACAAAAAAACCACTGAAAAAACAAACACCCACAGACAACAGTGTGAACACGCACACACACCGACGCAGATGCTAAGAGACATGAGCATGTAGAGAGCAGTGCTGCTATCATACACATCACCACACACACACACACACACACACGAACAGAGGCTGCAGTGTTGGGTGGTCTGTGGGGATTTGCAGAATTTGGCCTGGCTGGTCTCTGCTCGGGTCTCCTGGCGAGGTATCTGCTCCAAACGCTATCATCTATCATCAAAACACACATACACGCTAGCTGCAGAGCAAGGCATATTTGTCGTCAATAAATAGCTGAAGTTGCTGCAAAATGTTGAGTTATGTGCGACTCAATGTGATGAAAACAGAAATATTGTTTGTTTGTCCGCTCGGCTCGTGATGTATTGCAGAGCAGCTGGTGGTGCGTTTGAAACAGCCATCAAAATTAGCATTTCATCTCATCTTAGCATCTCCACTGGCCACATTTGAGACGCTTCAATCAGGGTAAGTGGATACGGGAGCTTTAGAAACCCAACTCGACAAACTCACACACACATTACACTGGTTCAACCCTTTCCCCCTGAAACCAGTATTCCCTCAAGTGAACAAGAATTTCCACACACACACACACACACACACACACACACACACACACACACACACACACACACACACACACACACACACACACACACACACACACACACACACACACACACAACCCGTTTCAGGCAATTAACTCTGGGATGTCAGTGATCCAGAAACGCACACGTTTTCATTAAGGAGAAACAAACTCATTCAGAGATGTGGACACACATCAAGGTCACTTTAAAATGTCACAGAAACACAAAGATGCAGAGGAAAGAAAGATCATAAGTAAGATCTGTGTTATATTATATATCTGAAATGTTTCTCCTAGACAGCAGCGAGATTAAATGGAGAGACTTTTCAGCTACTTTCTAGCGCTTTAGAAGGCATCTCATCATCTCAAATTGAGAAAACTCAAACATTTCTCATCAAATTGTTTCAAGATATCCATCTATAGCTCATAGACAGAGATGATATTAAATGGATAGCAAATGAAGACTTTAAACTAGACTAGAGTTTTAAAAACCTAAACAATATCTCAAACTGTGCTCAAACGTATTACTTTACTATTAAATATGACTGAGTTATGCTAATTTTAGAGCGCTAAATCTCACTGTGTGTCGGCAAATTTTGTCTATTTTTATTTCTCCTGAAGACTGATAGAAAAATATTTCAATGAAAATAGCTGAAAACTCCATTAAGTCCCATGAGCAACTTTTGCGCAATGAACTTTTCATCCAGGGATTCCTGCTTCTCACAGTTTTCCTTTCTTCCTGTTTTCTTATATCCCTCTTGTCATATTTCATTTATATTTACAAAGGTTTTTGCGCAGTTATCTCTCTTTTTCTCACCCTCTCAGTCCTTTGCTTTGACTCTGAATTACCCACTTTTCACTTGTTTTATTTTCACAGTTGTGTAAATGCGTGTGTGGTAACGCTGCTGTCAGGATGAGGCCATCCCTGAAGTGTCCGTACAGATGATGATTTGTCTTCTCTCTCGCTCTCTCTCTTTCTCTAATGGTTTTTTCACTCGCTCCCTGCCTCCCCTCTCTCAGCAGGTCTTTCTTGCATAACCATTTATTTAAGAGATTTTTGGCTGTGCCTGGAGGCTCTAATTACAGGCATAGACAGGCCCTATAAAGCCTATTCTCAGTCTTTTATTGACTTTAGCAGCGCTGCCTTGGGCACTTCAATTAAGCATTTATATGAGAAAAATACGCCAATTAAATTAAACCCTGTGTAAAGATACACCGCATCATTTTCGACCCGGACGGGACGGGGCTAAACCGGAGAGAATATCACAAACAGCTGCTGCGAGTGACACAGAGACATAATGGAGTGACAAAGTGAAAATGAAAAAGATGTGTGACGTGAAGTCTGACATATGGAAAATTAATTTATAAATTATGCCTGATCAAGTAGGTACAAGACATGACGTTAAACCACTGGTAAAATGACAAGGTGAGAGTTAAAACAGAAGGATAGATAGATAGATAGATAGATAGATAGATAGATAGATAGATAGATAGATAGATAGATAGATAGATAGATAGATAGATAGATAGATAGATAGATAGATAGATAGATAGATAGAGATGAGTCACTGGCCCCTATGAGGGCAAATGCAAGGTCACAGGAGTCTGACACACACACACACACACACACACACACACACACACACACACACACACACACACACACACACACACACACACACACACACACACACAGGAATATCCAACGCTGCTTTGACCTCTCACTCTGCAAGCCGTAATTAAATGTTGTGAAATTCTAGTAGTTTCACACTCAGCAACATCCTCTAGAGTTTCAACACACACACTATCATCCTGTGAATATACCCAATAAAGAAAAGGGTGAAAAACACACTCGCAAAAGTGAAATTTAAGAGAGTAAAGTACCTGTCTTCCTTTTTAGACCTTTTCTTCAAATTGTAAATACTGCCAATTACTAGTAAACTAAGTTCTCAGTCCTTTATTTTTCAGCAGATGTTCTCACATACTGTTATTTAGTGTTGGCAACTCATTTTTTAAAAAATGACTTTTAATGAACCAGTTCTTGAATTAATTCGAATCATCATTCATGGGTTTTCACTATATTTTTTTGAAAAACAACCTTCTCAAAGAAATTATTCAATTGCAATTACTATCCAAATAATGTTCAATGTAAAGAAATGAGCAAAGTAATTAAAATGCATTCTTTTAAAATGTAAAGTATACCATATGCCATATTATGCCTGCACATGGCGTCTAAGATTGGTTACATACGATTGGCTGGTCCACTTAGAATATACAGCCAATTGAATTAAAGCCAAGTGTCACCAAGACAGATATTGTTGATTGAACTCTATGTTTCCTTTTTTTTTCTCTCTCTCTCCACTTCTGGCACTTTCTGCTCCCCCTCATGAATCCGGGTTTAATTATTCCACACACAGTGATGTATTCCAGGTCCCTGTGCTCTAGTTTGTTGGACATGTGCACATATTTAAAATCTGCACTCTGATTGGCGGCACATCAAAGCGCCCCGGTAACAGGCCTGCTGCTCTGCAACAATAAAGATCATTCGCAGATTCCGCAAATTCTCATTGGCTCCCAGCAGGACCTCCAGGGCGTCCCAGAATGCAGGGGCAGTGTCCTTTGTGCGGTTCAACAGGTGAAAACACTTCATTAGAAAAAGATTAGAAAAGAAAAGTATAGAGGAAATGGACGCTCAGAAAAACGAGCCAAAATTAAAGTCCTGTTATTAGCAGCGTGCTTTGATTTATTGGTGTGTCAAAGTGTAATTGGGTGATAGAGGGATATTTTTCCAAATAATTACTATGCTGAATAACATTATAGAGGAGAAAACCAATGAGAAACACTTTATTTATAAGTTTATGCAATAACACACACACACACACACACACACACACTTAAAACTAGATATAGCATTTATCAATAAAGAAAGTCAAAGAAATGAATTAATCAACAACAACAACAAAAATCGCTGTCCTCCAAAACATCTAATTAGGGACGATGTTCGAGTTCTCTGATAAACTATCCTTATTATAACTCGCATATCTGAATAGACTAATTCTTTAGATTTGCAGTATTCAAACAATAATGTTTGCATTGATTAATAAGACTAATGATTAATGAGACACCCGGTCTGTCACAGACATTTATAAGTGGTATGATGTCGTGATGTAATTCATTAGAATGAAATCACTCATGCGGGTTGTTGTTTTAATAAATACTGTCACAGTCAGATATTTGAGCTGGTTAAGTAAGGATTATTTGTTCAGTTATCCATGTTTATGTCACAATTATGATTTTTTTTCTATTATAGTGCTTTTGAAACACTGTATTCGCAACAATGTGACACAAAAACAACCTGATTAGATCTAGACTTGAGACAGAGAGAGAGAGAGAGACAGAGAGGTGTAGGCTGATCTGTGATCAATCTAGGGTGAAGTGGCTGGAATGAGGGGAAGTGGGCGCCCTCCCACTCCAGGCCGTGTGTGTGTGTGTGTGTGTGTGTGTTTGGGGGGGTTGAACATGCTGCAGACAATTTTCAGCTTGGTTGGTTTTACTCAGTACAGCAGGGCTCAACAAAACAAACTGACAAAACAAAGGACACCAACTTAATGACCCATACCCTCCTGACAAGTCACTCCAGCACACACACACACACACACAAACACACACGCACACACACACACACACACACACACAAACACACACACACACACACGATTGGATTGTCAGATCATGGAAGTATGGTAGCTTGATCCATCAGATCTATCTTTGAAACTTCTGGGTACACAATTACAGAACATTGTCATGAAAAACAGTTAGTTATGTAACAAAAAATGCTTCTGGGGATGTTCTCAATAAAAAAATGTATAGGCAGACATACAGACAGACTGATAAAGACAGAGACAAAAATAAAAAGAAGTTAATGACAGAATGAATGATTGATAAAAAGATGATACATTAGACAGAACAATAAAGCAATAGATGGAACTTATTTAATAGAACAACACAGAGATAGAACAATAAACCGTGAGATATAGAACGAGGGGTGGATGGACAGATACCACATAATACAGTAAATTATAATGTATACCATAGCTTATTAAAGGATATTGCTGTGTTCTGATGATAGACAGAACAAAAGAATGATAGATATAATTTTATTTTGTTTTATATTTTTCTATTATAGAACAATAGACAGAAGAATAGAATGCATGATAGAACAGCAGACAGACAGATAGTCAGAGATAGATAGATAGACAGTCAGAGATAGATAGATAGACAGTCAGAGATAGATAGATAGACAGTCAGAGATAGATAGATAGACAGTCAGAGATAGATAGATAGACAGTCAGAGATAGATAGATAGATAGATAGACAGTCAGAGATAGATAGATAGATAGATAGATAGATAGACAGTCAGAGATAGATAGATAGATAGATAGACAGTCAGAGATAGATAGATAGATAGACAGTCAGAGATAGCTAGATAGATAGATAGATAGATAGATAGATAGTCAGAGATTGATAGATAGATAGATAGATATATAGATAGATAGATAGTCAGAGATAGATAGATAGATAGTCAGAGATAGATAGATAGATAGTCAGAGATAGATAGATAGATAGTCAGAGATAGATAGATAGATAGTCAGAGATAGATAGATAGATAGATAGCTAGATAGACAGTCAGAGATAGATAGATAGATATATAGATAGACAGTCAGAGATAGATAGATAGATAGATAGATAGATAGACAGTCAGAGATAGCTAGATAGATAGATAGATAGATAGATGATAGATAGTCAGAGATAGATAGATAGATAGATATAGATAGATAGATAGATGATAGATAGTCAGAGATAGATAGATAGACAGTCAGAGATAGATAGATAGATAGATAGATAGATAGATAGATAGATGATAGATAGTCAGAGATAGATAGATAGACAGTCAGAGATAGATAGCTAGATAGACAGTCAGAGATAGCTAGATAGATAGATGATAGATAGTCAGAGATAGATAGATAGATAGATGATAGATAGATAGATAGATATATAGATAGATAGATGATAGATAGTCAGAGATAGATAGATAGATAGTCAGAGATAGATAGATAGTCAGAGATAGATAGATAGATAGATAGATAGATAGATAGATAGATGATAGATAGTCAGAGATAGATGATAGATAGATAGATAGATAGATATATAGATAGATAGATGATAGATAGTCAGAGATAGATAGATAGATAGTCAGAGATAGATAGATAGTCAGAGATAGATAGATAGATAGATAGATAGATAGATAGATGATAGATAGTCAGAGATAGATAGATAGATAGATAGATAGATGATAGATAGTCAGAGATAGATAGATAGATAGATAGATAGATAGATAGATAGATAGATAGATAGATAGATCTAATAGCATACAATAGATTTAGTTCAGAAATGTTGTACATGGAAAAATGTGAGAGAATGATAAACATTAGATTTTTTTTAGTATTTGTACATTATGCTGTAGTAACTTAGAGAGTAAATCTGCTTCTGTATTGAAGCTGTAATGTTCTTCTCGACTGAAGAGAGTTCCAGATCAGAGTCAGTAAACTCTCGAGCAGATCTCAACATCTCTATACACTATACAGACACTTCTATACCAGTCACTTATCAGAGAGTGAACATATGTAAACTATCACACAGCCAGTGAGAGAATGAAGAAAAAGAGAACACTGTGGGTGTGTTTGTGTGTGTGTGTGTTTGTGTGTGTGCGAGTGTGTGTGTGTGTGTGTGTGTGTGTGTGTGTAGGTACAAGGTGACCTTACGTTGTGCCAGCATTCATTGCCTGTAGTTCCCGGCCCACACTGGTACACAATGGTACATGCACCAGCAATAGTTACACTGCCCGAACGCACCACTGCTCTCACACACACTCGTCATGCAAACATTTTTAAAACACAATTTCCTATACAGAAACTATGAGCCGTGCAGAAAAATGATTACAAAAGTATTAATCAATACAGTGTAATCTGAGATACGTGTGTGTGTGTGTGCGTTTGCCTGAGGCTGTCCTCTTTGCTCTACAGAACACACAGGTCAGACGTGTCCACATGTGATGGGCGGTAAATCTAAAACATATCCCACCGCAAATGAAAATCATATCACATGCATAATACACAAAAGCCGTCATGTGTAACATGTACAAAGAGATCAGGGTGACATATAAACAGGACGATATGAACTACAAACAGATTCATTTATAATCAAATCTATTCCCAGTTGCTACAAATTATGTTCAATTTGGCAAAAGAACATGACTGATTTAATCAGCCGAGAACTGATCAGAACAGTGAACAACAGCAAAAAGAAAGAGGGAAAAAATAAGTTTAGCTAGTTTTTACATACATTCACCACCAGAAAGTGTACACAGAAATGATTTATTACTTATTTTAAGACTTCATTTTAGTAGAGTTAAAAGTTAGCAACACATGCTCTGTACACAAACAAACTTCTTTTTTTATTTGGAGCCACGAAAGTCAAATTAAACAGAAACGCAGGCGTCTTTCAGAGCGGTTTCCTCTTTGTAAAGGTCAAAATGGACAAACTGAATCTAGTCGGTCAAGATTTAAGTGTTTACTCAGGTTTTTTAATAATTGATAGAAGCAGAGCCACGCTAACACCTTTCTAAGAGATTCAAGTACACTGCCTGGGAACTCGCTCTCTGAAGTGCAAATCAACTCCAGTGTTCTGTGTTTATGTTAACGGTGAACGCTCAAACCAATCCAATGGTTCCCGTTTGTGTGGTGTCAATTCAATTTGTTTGCTTCGCATTCGTTCTTCGTTTCTGGAGGTCATCCTCGTCTGGCAACGATATCAAATTCGCTGAAACTTTATTGGCATGACAAATAGAGAATTCTGTGGATCAACAACCTCCGTCTGTAATCATTTTACCCAAGAGTTTGATTACGAGCGATGATGCAACTTGTCTGCTCGCCAGATTTACAGCCAATCAGCATCTATCGACCCGCCTGCTCCAGATTTAGGACATTACCTACAGACGCATCGATTAACATACGTCTACACACACTCGCTCATGTCTCGATCTGACTTTGAGACCATTGAGTCTTTGAGACTGATGTAATCAATCGTTACTCAAACTGTCACAGAGACGGTTAGAGAGACAAATAGACCCAGAGGAACATTTTATTGTTTTGAATGATATTGACGTCTTCATATGGACATCTCAGAGTTTTGATAGCAGACTTTGCCATTCTAAGCGCGGTTTGAGACATTCTGAAACTCTAGTGTAGTCTATTATCTCCATTTGCTCTACATTTAATCTCACGGCTGCCTAGCAGAAACTTGACCGAGCCGTTATGCTACTGTAGCATCAGTTGTTAGAAAAACCACATGCCACAACCATGCATGACCATGAGTCAGCTACACACACAGCTATGAGTGAACTATTAACTGAACCTTTAAACCACATGGCCGCAGTCACACACACGCACGTGCACGCGCACACGCACACACACAAAACCTTTCTAGCATAACAGCTATAACTTTAAACACAACAGAATAAAATCGAGTAGACGGCAAGAATGGTCATCAAAGGGAGAAGAGAAGGAGAGCTGTGGGTAGCCATTGGGACAGGACCACCAACCTGAAAATGACCAATGACCGTGCAACTAGCATAAAATACTTGTAAATAGTGAAGCATAACCTTTTTAACATTTGCTGCATTATTAAAGTGCCCCTATTTTGCTATTTTAAATGTTCTTAATTTTGGTCTCGTACAATAGGTTTACATCAAAACTAAAAAAACATAATATCTCGCTTTCTAATAATATACATTGCACACCACCTAATTTCTCTAAGAGTCTGAAAAGAGTCGTTTGAAGATTTAGTCTCTCTACCCATCCACTCCGAGAGCCTACTCTGCTCTGATTGGTCAGACGGCCCTGTTGTGATTGGTTTACTCTACTCTGATTGGTCAGAAGGCCCTGTTGTGATTGGTCTACTCTGCTCTGATTGGTCAGACGCCAGTTGTGATTGGTCTACTCTACTCTGATTGGTCAGAAGGCCCTGTTGTGATTGGTCTACTCTGCTCTGATTGGTCAGACGCCTGTTGTGATTGGTCTACTCTACTCTGATTGGTCAGAAGGCCCTGTTGTGATTGGTCTACTCTGCTCTGATTGGTCAGACGCCTGTTGTGATTGGTCTACTCTACTCTGATTGGTCAGAGGGCCCTGTTGTGATTGGTCTACTCTGCTCTGATTGGTCAGACGCCTGTTGTGATTGGTCTACTCTGCTCTGACTGGTCAGACGGCCCTGTTGTGATTGGTCTACTCTGCTCTGACTGGTCAGACGGCCCTGTTGTGATTGGTCTACTCTGCTCTGATTGGTCAGACGGCCCTTTTGTGATTGGTCTACTCTGCTCTGATTGGTCAGACGGCCCTTTTTTAATGGGCTACTCTGCTCTGATTGGTCAGACGGCCCTGTTGTGATTGGTCTACTCTGCTCTGATTGGTCAGACGCCTGTTGTGATTGGTCTACTCTGCTCTGATTGGTCAGACGCCTGTTGTGATTGGTCTACTCTGCTCTGATTGGTCAGACGGCCCTGTTGTGATTGGTTTACTCTGCTCTGATTGATCAGACGGCCCTGTTGTGATTGGTTTACTCTGCTCTGATTGGTCAGACGCCTGTTGTGATTGGTCTACTCTGCTCTGATTGGTCAGACGCCTGTTGTGATGATTGGTCTACTCTGCTCTGATTGGTCAGACGGCCCTGTTGTGATTGGTCTACTCTGCTCTGATTGGTCAGACGCCTGTTGTGATTGGTCTACTCTGCTCTGATTGGTCAGACGCCTGTTGTGATTGGTCTACTCTGCTCTGATTGATCAGACGGCCCTGTTGTGATTGGTTTACTCTGCTCTGATTGATCAGACGGCCCTGTTGTGATTGGTTTACTCTGCTCTGATTGGTCAGACGCCTGTTGTGATTGGTCTACTCTGCTCTGATTGGTCAGACGCCTGTTGTGATTGGTCTACTCTGCTCTGATTGGTCAGATTCCTGTTGTGATTGGTCTACTCTGCTCTGATTGGTCAGACGCCTGTTGTGATTGGTCTACTCTGCTCTGATTGGTCAGACGCCTGTTGTGATTAGTCTTCTCTGCTCTGATTGGTCAGACGGCCCTGTTGTGATTGGTCTACTCTGCTCTGATTGGTCAGACGGCCCTGTTGTGATTGGTCTACTCTGCTCTGATTGGTCAGGCGGCCCTGTTGTGATTGGTCTACTCTGCTCTGATTGGTCAGACGGCTCTTTTTTAATGGGCTACTCTGCTCTGATTGGTCAGACGGCCCTGTTGTGATTGGTCTACTCTGCTCTGATTGGTCAGGCGGCCTGTTGTGATTGGTCTACTCTGCTCTGACTGGTCAGACGGCCCTGTTGTGATTGGTCTACTCTGCTCTGATTGGTCAGACGGCCCTGTTGTGATGGTCTACTCTGCTCTGATTGGTCAGACGGCCCTGTTGTGATTGGTCTGCTTACTGATCAATCCTCAGTGTTCATCCTTTTGAAATGCAAGCAAAGTGATTCGCAGGGTAGAAAACCGCATCTTCTCGGCATGTCAACAACATGAACCAAACTCTTCCAGTCTCAGCTACAACTACAGTACAGGGTTTGAGGGTGGGTCAAAGTAGACATTGTTCGAAAGCAGTCAATGAAGACCATAGGCATTATGCAAATTTGTGACATTGTGACGTAGGTATTAAAAGGCTTTTTAATAAAATTTTCAGCAAACATTAAAGCTGGTCTTGACAAACAACTTCTTTTCTAGTCATTCTCATCATATTGTGTCTATATGAAATGTCAATTTGTATGTACTGTAGGCTATATATAATATAATTCTTTCACCATGCAAATAAAGCTATTTGAAACTTGAATGAGAGAGCGGGCTAATGTACAGCATGACTTAAAGGACCCTTGAGACCAACTCTATCCAAACGTGTTGTCTATGCAAATGAGGCCGTTAATGACACCAGTTAATTAAAACACATGTGATGTGGACCCCAACAACAAAACTTTCTCTCTTTGAGTTATGAGCATGCTGACACATCTCTCTACCTCTCTCTCCATTCATCCACCCTCCCTCTCTCTCTCTCTCTCTCTCTCTGGCCCTAATGGATCCTCTTTATCTAGGCTGACCTAACTGTTGTCAGTGACGCTGGATTTGTGAGGTCTCTAAGTGTGCTTGGACCCAAGGGGAAACTCAGTGTGTGTGAGTGTGTGTGTGTGTTTTTGGATGAGTTCCATTGACTCACTCTCTCTGGCCTTTTGCATTAACCCAGCATCAATGCAAATAAGAAGATGGTGTTTGAAAAGAAAGAAGGATGAGCCTCCTGCCATCTGACTGTTTAATCAAGAAAGAGGAAGAAAGAGATATTGAGAGATGATGATAATGACAAAGAGAAAGATGCAGGTTTGTAGGGCTCTGTGAAAATAGATATTAAAAATACAATATTCAATAAAATGTAATGTATGTATGTGTGTATGTGTGTGTATATATATATATATATATATACACACACCTATGTTTTTTTTAAAGTAAAACATGACATCCCATAGAAAAACCTAGCATGTTTTTTGCCAAGAAGATACATTAGTGCAACATGCCAATAAGAAGATTTGAAAAGAAAACCAGAGCATGAGCTCCCTGCCTTCAGACTGTTTATAGAAATGAAAAGAGAGAGGAAAAAAAGGTTTGCAGGCTCTTCCAAGCTGTTCATATAGTCGAGAATCAATTTGCGCTGAGGGTTTTGAGTGTGTGTGTGTGTTCTCAGTGATTTGGCTTATTGTTGTGTCTCAATAAGTCAAGTGGGCGCTGATGGAATGCACTTGACCTTTGACCTAATCTATCCTTTCATCTGCTCTATTCTCTTCTTTACTGCCTCTTTTATCTCCCTCTCTTTTTTCCCATCCCTGGTCTGCTTCATGTCTTTCAGCTGCTACTGTTGGGCATCAGTTTTAAAGGGACAGTACACACTTTTCCAAAACTGAAAATTCTCTCATCATTTACTCACCCTCATGTCAATACAAAACTATATTACTTTCTTTGTTACGAAGAACATAAAAGCTGATACAATTTAAAAATATCTTATAATTTTTTTCATGTGATGAAAGTGAATGAGGACTGGGCCTGTCAAACTCCAAAAATGACAAAAAAGCACCTGAAAGTATCATTAAAGCAACCCATTAGATTAGTTTGCTATATTACATTTCTTCTGATGCTAAACAAAAGTTTTGTGTGAGAAACAGACCAAAATTTACCCCCCCCCCCTTTTTTTTTGCAAAACAAACATGCAGCTATTGATGTTACTGACATCTAGTCATGAGATGTGAGAGAAACAACGTTGTCTTCCATAAATTTCATCCTGTTCCCCAAACTAAACACTTGTACAGCTTCAGAAACAAATTTAATATTGCAAACAAGTAAAATAGACTGCTTTAATTTTGCTTTTTGACTAATTTGGAGTCTGACAGACTTCATTGAATTACATTAAATAAAAAAACAGCCATACAGGTTAGGACCGAACTGAGAGTGAGTAAACTATCTCTCTAAAGACTCGAGAGAGACGTTTAACAGTATAAAGACCAGGAGGAAGAGGTGGAGGAGAGAATTAAATTACAGTACAAATGTGTAAAAACACAACACAGGTGTAGAAAGATAAAAAAAACGTGTGTGTGTGTGTGTGACTGAGCTCAGAAAGTGGATATGTGCTTTTTAAACACAGCTTAACACCTTCAGCATAAAGGCAGCAGAGAAACGTGAGCCGCGTGTTAACGCGAGAGGGAATCGCAGTCCTTTTTGAGGGTCAGCTCTAATCTGGACACTTTAAACACAGGTGCATGTACAAACACACAGACAGATGACAAACTCGATCAAGTTACCGTATCGGATTCCCAAACTCTCCCGTTCTCCCTTCATTAAACCCATTCTACTCGTACATGACTGCTTTTTCTCGCGCGTTCTCCTTACATTCTGCGCTTCTCAGATGCGTTTACAAAGACAGCAAAGCTGAAAAAGGGAAGAACTGCGGAGATTAGAAAAAAGATCCTTTTCTCTTTCTCAGATAACCTCTCTCTTTCTCTCTGTCAGTATATTTCCTCTTTGTATTTCCTTTCTGTGTTATTTTCTCCCATTACTAGTCACTCATTTAGTTTTCTTTTCATTCCTAAACCTTTTTTCTCTGGCTTTTTCCCTTTTTTCTCCCCCTTCTTGTATTCGCGGAGCGGAGCGGCCCCGCTCACAGACGGCCCTGCGATCCCATCAATCACTTTAACATGCTAATTAGTGGGATTTATTTTATTCTGCAAAAAATAACACTCAGGATCCCATTACACTGCTTGCCCCGGGGCAGCAGTCTGAGAGACTGAGTGTGTGTGTGTGTGAGAGAGAGAGACTGAGTGGCTGAACACATGTGTGTGATTGTGTGTGTATAATAGGTAAAGAAGCATATGTGAGTGTGAATACATATTATATGGTTTCTTGTGTGTTTATGTCAGGCAATATTCATGTGTGTGCAAAAAAAAAAAAAATTCTATAGATTCTTGTCTAGCTGTTTATGTCTTAACCCACAAGATATTAAGTAAATAAAGAAATCAATCAATTCGTAATTAATATTAATAATTAATATTACATTACAATAACTTAAGTTAATAACATATATAATGAATTAACATATAAATATATGATTTTAAAATCTTTATAAACGGATACCTCTTTCTTCTTAAGAAGTGTTCCATAGCACTACCATCGGTACAACAGTAAAATCACAATGATCTAATATATGAGAGATCTCTTTCCAAAAGTGTATAATATCATTCTGATAACAGTGGTGCTTCAAATGAACATAGCACTGAATGTTTGCACTTGCCACGGTAACAGGCCTGTTTGTAAAGGGATAGCTCTGTGATATGATAGCAGCGTGATGGATGACAGGACCTCCTGCTATCTATCACGCAATTACTTGATGTGCATTAGCAAGCATGTACGTGACAGCTCTAATCTTCCAGGATCATCTTCAGTCTCAATCTTTGCCTTTGAGCATGAGATTAATCTATTGTATAAGTGAATTAATCTGAAATGACATGGCCACTACATCTTTCCTCGTTATCTTAATTAGTCATTTATAAAGCGCTGGCTTCCTGTTCCCGCAACTTTTACGAATGCATTACCATACGTAACAAGGACATAGCATGCGCCCAACGCACCAGCGCTCACTTTGTAGTGGCTGTCTTCCCTCTATGCGTTTTCTCTCAGCGGATTACTGCTTCAGTGGAGGACTTCTTGGAAAGTCAGGAATAATCAGTGGTAATTGATTAATATATGCTAATGAGAAGTCAGATAGCTTAGCTAACAGGCTGGCGCTGATGAAACGTTTAGGTTAAATTTACAAGGACAAAACGCCATTGAAATGTGATTAAAAAAGAACGTTTAATAAGAATGTGCAGGTTTCGCGCGACAGGAGAGGTGTCGCGCTTGCCGTGATGAGGTGTGTATGAAGCTTTCCATGTTCGACTGTGTGTTTTCTGTCTGTGGACCATGTGTGTTTCATGTGTGGTGGAGGGTAGTTAAGAAGCACTACCCACTTTAACAAACACATGTAGAGAGACAGAGATTGACATTTTCCAGATTGCCAGATTGTTTTCAGAAGCAGAGGCTGATGACATCATTCTCATTACAGCTTCTAAAATTAAACTCAACATTACTGACACACACATACAAGTGCGCACAGTGTTTGCACATTTGGGTCAGTATATAATGTAAGGGGAAAAAATACGTAAAAGGTACTGCCAATTTGTTTTTGCCAGGAAATTATTATTTCCTTTAAATCTAAAGCAAAACAAAATGCATTCTTCATGTTAACACAGAACATTGGGCCAAGGATACATTGAGTTAATCAAAAGCCACAGTATAGATGTCTATTTCAAATAAATGCTGTTCTTTTGAACTTTCAATTCATTCAAAGAATCCTGAAGAATCACCGTTTCCACAAAAATATCAATTAGCACAACTCTTTTCAACATTGATAATAATAAGAAGTTTTTTTTTTTTTTCAAGGATCATGAGACACTGAAGATGATGCTGAAAATACAGCTTTGCCATCACATTAACATTTTAAAATATATTAAAATAAAAAACAAAAATATATTAAAACGAATTTGACAAACTTCATACAATTTTCCATTACAACTGATTTAAATAATCATCTTTTGATTATTATTATTATCCTAAAATTAAATACTCAAACTTTATTTACAGGTTAATATGAAATAAAAAAAGAAAAAGTACAAAAGCTTAAAATTCCAAATAACCATACAAAACTTCAATGGATGTGGGGGCGGAGCTTTGGTGTGAGACAGACGTTGACATGCGTTGTAGGCGGAGTTATTGAGATGGAGGTTTGGTCAGTGTATTTTTTTTAAACACAAACAGAGACTGTGAGAGTACTATAACCAGGCCTGTCTGGCCAACACATTGTAATTTATGAGTGTTCAGAGCTGTCACGTTGAGATCTCAATTAAGCTCCCAGAACAGCGCGCGCGCACGCACACACACACACACACACACACACACACACACACACACTTCTGGCTCGCAGACTCTGGCACACACTCTCAGATAACTCCTGCTGTAAATATTTGAGGCTGAAAACAAAGAGGAGTCAGGGATCCATTTAGCCAGTTTGAAAACATGACATTGTGATTAGAAGAGAGAGAGAGAGAGAGAGAGAGAGAGAGAGACTGGCACACAGACACTATAAACCATGCAGATTTAAAGATGAAGGCCAGAAGAAGGAAAAAAAGAGGGAGTAGAGGAGGAGAAGAGAACAAAGAGTGAGGTTCAGGGGGAAGAACTGATCAGAAAGTTTGAGAATGAAGAAATAACAATAAAAAAGCAGAGAGAGGAGAGAGCAGAACTGAACTACTGTTTAAAATGTAATGTGATGAAAACCATATGATCATTGAACATCTGCACGCACACACACACACACACACACACACACACACACGATCAATACAGTAGTAAAATAACATAAAAAAATGACCTTCATGCAAAGTTACTGACATAGCTAATAAATGTGTGTGTGCATGCTAAAAGATGTTAAGCACTAGCAGATTTGGCTGTGTGAAAAGATGTTAAGTAGTAAATGTGTGTGTGCATGTGTATATTGAGGTAGTTTTGGCGATGTTAAGTGATGTTACAGTAAGTACTGAATGTTACTGAATGTTTGTAGCTCAGTTCCTAAATTGAGTTGCCGATATAGACAGCTGACTTCTGAGGGGCTGTTTACACGACACCGTTTTCAACTAAACGCGTGCAACTTTTTATGCGTTTTGGCCGTTCGTTGGCATTTTGGGTGGCTAAAAACGGGTTTCAGTGCACGTTTTTGAAAACGTGAATCTCTGAAAACAATGATGTCATGCACATGCGTATTACGAGTTCAGTCAATAATGTTTTATCGCCATCTACTGGCCTGGCAGCAGAATAAAGTGTTTTTAAGCGTTTTCGTGGATCCGTGTGAATAGGAATCGTTTTTGACAATGACGTGTAAATTACACACGTTTTTGAAAAAACGTCTCTGTTTTAAGCATTGTTGTTGTGTAAACGAACCCTAAGGCTGCATCCTAACAATCATGGAAACTCATAAGTGCCTGATTTGTAGTGCTCAAAAAAAACCATGAGAGCAAACACACTAAATGTACTTGATTACTTGATTTCAGTAGTTTTATATTAGGATGTTGCACCATACTGTAATATAAATATAAAATAAATATACTATAATATGTTATATAATATATTAAGTAGGCTAACAGAAAAAAGTATGTACACACACAATATTGAATGATGTTGCCTTAGTATTTGGCACAATCAAGTTACTTTAAAAGACAGCAATTCACTGTAAACCCTATAACGCTCAAAATAATTAATTGGGTTGAGTAGGACAAACTTAAATTAAACTAATTAGTTCAGTCAAATTAACTTTTATGAGTATTTAGCACTATCTTTTTCTTTCAAGTTCACATAACTGATATATTTTAAGTAAACTGAACCGTTTCATTTTGAGTTTTATGAAATTATTTCTTTTAATTTAGATGAACTTAAATTTAACTGAAACGGCTGGGATGTCTATTTCCCAGCATGCTTTGCCGATGGCACTCGAAAGGGAGAGTAAATGCTCAAATTAAGTGTAATATAATGTTTTTTTTTTGTGCAAGAATAATATTAAGTGGGAGATTTAGTAGTGATTAATGTTTTGTTATGCTAATTTAGAAGAATTTCTGTTAATGTTGGTTTTAGGATAGTTATCATCATGGTGACATGTGGTGCATGAGCTTGATTACTTTTATAATGTTGCACTCATACAGCAAGTGCTTCTGTATAACATATTATTGCTAATATGTTAACAAATTAAATGAGTATGTTAGCAGATTAGCTTGTTAAAGCTAGTTAAGTTTATACTAATAAAAGTATTCACATTGAGATTACATGAAAGTTTTAAGTTAATTGTATGAATTAGTGTACTCAAACATTTCAAGTTAAGAACAATTAAAATTTATAATTACAAAAAATATGCTAGTTCTGCTTCCTTAAACTTTGAATTTCATAACTTAAAAAAATTGAGGCAATTGATTGCCTTAAATGTTTTGAGTTTTGACAACTTGTTCGGGTTTACAGTTTGAAGCACATCTATGATGCCTTAAACCTTGGCCTGAGCTCTGGGTGTGTTAAGTGATGTTAAGCACTGGATGTGCGTGTCTGGATGTGTTGAGTGATGCTGGGCAGCAGATCTCCTGTCCGCTCAGATGTCACAGCGAGTCATGCCTGTGACTGGCATTCTCCTAACCAGCTGTAATTAAGCTCTGAGATACACTCGTACAGCAGAGCGCTAACCAGCTTAATGAGGGCCTTTATTATCAAAGCCTTCAGAGACATGCCGGCAGCACAACACTCTCACGTGTGTGAGACGGAGCATTCCAACACACACGCACACGCACACGCACACGCACAGACAGAGACACACACACACAGACAGACAGACAGACAGACAACAGCTTCATCCAATCATAGAATTTTTTTTAAAAATTAAGACGACAGTGATTTGGAATATTAATTTGCTGTCTTTTAAAATAATAAACAAAATCACAGCGGGACAGATGCAATGAAGGGTGTGTGTGCATTTATCAGGGGTTTTATTAATGACTCTGAGCAATGAACTAGAATAAAATGTATGAACTTACTGGTATTAATTCGAGTTTTATGAAGCTATGAATCATCCACATAAATTAAGCAGAATGAATCAAATTCTGAGACGTGAAGACTTTGATTTGTGATTTACAAAACTTTATACCGTCTTTAAACTGTGATTTTCTCTCTCTCTCTCACTCTCACACACACACACACACACACACACACACACACACACACACACACACACACACACACACACACACACACACACACACACACACACACACACACACACACACACACACACACACACACACACACACACACACACACACACACACACACACACACACACACACACACACACACACAACATTCTTATGGTCAAGCGTTTCAGCCAGAGTCATAAATGCTGCATTTGTAAAAGGAGTGACTCACTCAGCTCTCTCTCTCTCTCTCTCTCTCTCTCTCTCTCTGTGTGTGTGTGTGTGTGTGTGTGAGGGTCTCCCTCAGGGCTGATGTTCCCGGGAACGCGGTGCGTTTGACGGGAATGGTAAGTTGGAATGAAGAGAACTGGATAAAGCCCAACCACACTGGGAGTCCCAGCAGAAGAGTGTGTGTGAGTGTGTTTGCCAGGCTGGTGGTGTTATTCAGACATGAGGAAACCTCAAAGCTGAATGCTGCATAAAATGTAACCTATGAGTGACCTTATAAAACACAAATATAAACACACACCCACACTGGCCGTATAAACAGCTTCACTATTTAATGATGCCTTCATTTTTTTTATGCCCTTCATGTGTGTGTTCTGCTATAGATTCTCATAATTTCACATCTTACTTTTAAAACATCCATAATGTGCAAAGCCAACATTAAATCACACCGGCAACACATTTCACTTCTGTATTGTGATATCTTTGCAGGTATGATGGAATATTTACCATAAACTTCAGAAATATGGGGCGGGACTCAAAGTTTTAGACCATGGAGGTCATGCTAAAATTTTTATTGGTCAACATTTTAATATTTAATATTAATCGTTTTTCTCACATACTTTGTCTTGGTTACATCAGGAGAAAAGAAAATGGTTTCATACAGATTACAGAGATACTAAATATAATTACACAAATATTATGAATTTATTTTTTAGTCTTTTAGAATAATCTAAACTGGTGAATTGTGCACAATAAAACCAGCTACTAAGAAAAAGGGTACATTTTAATTTCATGTTGACTTTTGCATTAATTGCAAGATGGTAAATACACTGTAAAAAAAAATATATGATCAATAAGTTATGACAACATATGTTTTGATACATTGCTTTAACTCATCAAAATAAGTCCATTTTATTTTATAAGTTATATGAGAATCAACTCATTTTTTTAAGTCAGTTTAATGCAATGTAAGTTGAAATGACTTGAAAATCCAAGTTGGTTGTAATTAAAAAATGTAAGGCAGCAACATTTTTTTTTGTGATAAGAAAGAATTAGTGTAAGAGGTAGTTTGGCATACAGATGAAGGAATTTCTAAACTTAACAATACAATATAATATATTAACATAATTTAATGCGAATCTCTTTCACTCTTACTATGATAAAAAATAATATAATATAATATAAAATGTAATATAATATATAATGTTTTATTTATATTGTGCTTTATAACACTTCCTTCTCTGCCCTAATAATAAAGTGATTTTAATTAAATGAAATGATTCAATGGAAATCAATAAAAGACCTTAATTAATCTCTCTATTAACCCGTTTCCCAAAAGCGTAGCTAGATTAGAAAAGTACTGAAACACTTTTAAAACAGGACACTGACCCCATGAAGTCCTCCTCGGACACCATGCCACTACACAAAGTCCTACACTGAGACATTTACACACCAAGTTCTCTCGGTCTTACATTCAAGCATAACAGGTGCATCATATCGCATTCATGCCCTCTTTCTCACCATCCGCACAATCGCTTCTTCAGCCCGGCCTCTTCAGAGATAATGTGTGTGTGTGTGGATGTATTGACCTGTCAGTGGTAAATCCAGCATTAAGCCCATCTCCATGCGGAGACTTTAATGAACTCCCTCTGCTGTGCGCGAGGAGCGGGAATGTCTCCAGCACTAAATCTCTCTCCTCATGCGCTCTTTAACACCATCTGATTTATCTCTCGCACCTCGCTAACAAAAGAGACGGAACAAGAGACAAGAGAAGAGGAACGGGGGGGACGAGGGGTTCTTTGGATGCTTTGATTATTTATGAGAGCAGACGAAATAATGGGGAATCATCATTACTGCGGTGTAAAGAGCGTGTTTATGTGCGAGTTTGTCAAGGAGAGACGTTCCCCGCTACTGTACGCTGGCCACGGCGACCCAGTCGTGACCCTGGTCTGTTGTCATGACAGCGGGTTCAGACTGTGCAGCCCGTTTTGGTGGGGTTAAAGGTCAAAGAGATGCTAAAGAGGCGCTGTTACACAGACAGTGGAATAATACGGACGTACAGAGCATCCCTATTCACACTACAATAACGTCGAACACAAATATTCGCTGCAGTTTACCAAGATGTGAGATTATTACAATGTGATAATCCTGTTGTTAGTCAAATCAAAGTGAAAATGTAGTGACAAAATTTATATTATGATTAATAATGTAACGTAATTTAGGAATTCTACACACGTTTTGTGGAGGCGAGTTTAAACAGTGCCGCCACGAGTTCATGACCCTCACATGACCCCATATGAACCTGTTTTTATTGTGAGAATGTAAAAGACCTCTCTCTCTTTCATTAAAAGAAGGTCCTCAAAGTGCTTCACATCACAGGCGTGTGTGTGTGTATATATATATAAAAAAAAAACAATAACAATTTAATTATAAAACTAAAACAATAAAAATAAGGTAAATAATAGTAATAATAATAATAAATTATACAATAAATAACAATAAAAGCTTCATCTGATCTCCTTAGGTTTACATTACAGTACACACACACACAAAAACTGCATTAAAGGACCTCAAAGTACAAGTTAATAAAAGTAAATAAAGGCTAATTAAAAAAAACTCCATTTGTGCATACAGAATAAATAAAGTACGGGTTGGGAACATTCATCTGCTTTATGATGTCGGGCTTTATCCAGTTTCTGATCACTTTATGATTAGACTTTGAGCTTGCAAACACACACTATCTGGTCCCGCTTTAATACCCCAGTACAGAGCTCTTAAAATTCAATCAACAATCACTGGAGAGAGTATATGCTTGTCCCAAGCGTGTGTGATTGCTTTAATGCGTGTGTAGAGAGGAAAAACAATCATCAAATGAAAATAGAAAAACAACCATTTAATGCTTAACAGCCATTAGGGGGTTTGATTAGTGTCTGAATGTGTGCACGCCACCTCTCCCCCATGTTTTCGCCTCAAAACTTATAATTTAATAAAAGTGTAGATTAATGGCTGAATTTGATGTGGCTGGTTCAGTGTTTAAAGTCTTCTTGATAAGAGCACATCAAACAGCCCATGTGTTTACGGCCCTGAAGCCTGATGCTGTTATCAGGACCCGGCAGCTCCACTCCTCCGTTCTTACGTTCCCTCGCTCCTTCTTTTCCAGCATCTGGGGTGTGCTGAGGGGGACTTAGTACAGCAGGACTGAGAAAGAAAGAGATTTGGACCACAGCCATTCCTGCACTAATATCCAGCACAATATCAGAACTTTTATAAGAAACTCACGAGTGGCAAAACGCCAACCTGCTTCTGTTGACTTTTCACAACACTCCCCTCTCTCCTTCACCGCGCTTATCCTGCTAACACATCGACAGGAACTCTGCATATGTCCATTCTGCAGTCATTATCTACATATTTGACAAAACTGTCCTTTTTAGATGCTTTTATTCAAATAATTTTTTTTATTTACTTTTCCTATTTAGCACCAAAACTTTGGAACAGTCTTCCTACCATTGCAGACACACTCCGTCAGTTCAAAGCTAGATTAAAGACACATCTCTTTGACCTAGCATTCACATAATGCATTATAGACTTATATAACTCAATGTTAGGCTGCATAGATTAGGTCAGCCGGAACTGGGAACACTTCCCTTAAATCCTGATGTACTCGTTACATCATAAGAAGAATGGCATCTACGCTAATTTTAGTGTCTTTGTTTATCCCAAGGTTTTCCCGCAGCCTGCCGGATCCAGGCCGTATCCAGATCTGACGAAGGACCTTCGCCTGGACCCGATGACAACGCATGCTGAAGTGCCAACTAGCCTCTCCCTATGGAAGATTTACCACTTTAACTTTACCACTCTACAGATAAAGCGTTGTCGGGATCATTTCGGTTTCGGTATCTACCCCAAAGTGATAAAATTCTGTTTCAAAATTTTAAGGCCAGACAAGTAGTTTAAGGCTTGGTTTGTGTGGAATTACAAACCTATGCACATATATTCAAACGCATATAACTATAGAATTAATTCTTAATGCGCACGTGAGCGCCATCAGCGTTTCTCACAGGTTTGCGTTTAAAGTCTGTGTAGAGAGAACGGTGTCGTCTTAGCGGTCTCTAATTTAATAACTAATGATCGTTGCGACGGAAGTGAATCAATCAAAACTAACTTTAGCTGGAAAATATCTATATTTAAGAACCGCTATAAAGACAAAACAATCTGTTACCTTAAATTACACGTTTATCACTGTAAAGCTGCTTTGAAACAATCTACATTGTTAAAAGCGCTATATAAATGAAGAGGACTTGACTTATTCAGGTGTTGCGGGGCAATGCCGATACAACTAGAACTAAAGCAGGCTGGCCTATGATGACCAATAATGCGGATACACAATTCCATATATATATATATATATTATATATTTCAATATACAGTAGAAAACAATTTAATGAGAGCAAATGAGATGTACAAAAACATGCTGAATTATTGGATTTAAAAATAAAAAATTGATTTTAATAATTATTATTAATTACCATACATTATTGATGAATGTCAATAATTGTATTAATTATTTTATCGATAATAATAATTCTAGTTAATCTTTTTATTATAAAAACAACAATATAATATACTGTGATATATAATAAAAAATAACCTAATCTAATATTATATAATAAATCTCAGCAGAGAAGCCACTTGACCAGATTTTATTATTGTTCTTGTTGTTATTATTATTAGTATTTAACTTAAAACTCTCACTTATATTTTTAACAATCCATCATTGATAAATCTGTCAGTAGAATTTGGAGCTGACATGAACAGTGTAAACTGGTTCAAATGTACATTGTTACCAGCTGATGACTAATCTAAAAATTATTGTTCAGGTTTATGTATCATCCTATCACTAGCCCATGAGGTGAAAAGAGTTATAACTGCAGAATTAAAAAATAAAATGGGTTTAAAAATGATAAAATCAATACTCCTCTTGTTGGTAGCTGAAAGAAATTCCATTTGAACCCAAGCATTAAACAAACACTCAAGTGGTTAGGAGTGCGGAGTATAACTTTGCAAATGACAGACGTTCCTATTCTAGCTGTCTGCAATGAGGCCTGCATTTCTGATGCTGCTTTCGTGGTTTAAGAGCATTAAAGTTGTTTTATGGAACAAGATCTGCATGAGCCACAATGTCATTGTTGGCTATGCAAGATGTTGAGGTCAGATGCATTTAAATGTAGTCATCTTAGTTTCTGCCCTTTAAAACCCAATTCCTTGTTCCATACTACATCATTTTTTTTACCTCTCGAGTTGAATTCATCACCTTAGTTGACTCTGCGGAAATGAAGCAGAACGTTGAGGGAAGACTTTGGAGAAATCCGCCCAAGTGGCATCTGGAGCCCGTCTGGCTCTATTATTACCTGTAGCTGTTATTTTATCACCTTTAAAATATTCTAGTCCTCGAAAAATACCCCGAGCCGATGACATACGTTATAACTTTGCCGGGCAGCTTTTGATGAACACAGCAGAAAGACACTGGGTCATTCATAGTGACAAGTGAAGTGTTGTGAACATACGCAGGAGGAGGAAAGAGTTTTATTTCAATTAGTTTTGGTAAATGAAGGTCTAGAGTGAAGCAGCTGAAAAAACTTGGGTCTGGAAATACTACAAGACGTCTGTGTGTGAGAGAGAGAAAAACTGAGAGCAAGAAAGAGAAAGGTTGAATCCTGCGTTTTAAAGCCTAAAGCCAATTTCAGACAAGATCATGCAACGTTTACATTTTAAAATGGTTATAAAAAAACTCTATATAAAAAATAGAGTTATGATGCCAAAAGAATGCAGTCCGAAATGATCATGTGCTGGAATGTTTCAGTGAGCAACCAATCACAAACTGCCTCAGTGTCTACCTCATTAAATATTCATGAGCTTTGTACAGTTGTAGACACTTAAAACTATGTGCTGAACTGGTCCAAATCGATGTTATTAAGCTAATAAATATGCAAATAAGAACTTAAAACTGGAGTTTACAAATGTACAATTTCAAAATTTGACTACACTAAGATTCATTACTGACCCAAGATGAAGTATGAATAGTATGAAACATTAAAAAGACAGCCCAGGGTCGTTTACGGTTAAAAGTTTGTAAAGACCAATACTACACACTTCACTTACTCTATGTACTTCATTGGTTATGGGAAATACCTACTTTTGAGTATGAAGTGTATGCAACACCATGCTAGTATTGGGACACACACTATGTCCACAAATGGTATCTTGAGTGGCTTTGTCACAAACTGTTTGCGTTTGCATGTGAGCATTAGCCAAATTCATTACATTTAAATTCATTAATACTTAACTTTCAGGTTCATGCATTTAAAAACTGCTGTGGCAGCGTTGGCCTCACTCTCCTTGCCATTTTTCTTCCAACCTGAAATGTCGATAGAGAACTGACACAAAAGCAAAGGATTGTGGGAAATATCAGCCTAAAAAGCATTCACGCTTCAAAAATACAATGCAAATAATATGCCAACCATGCACCTATTGCATTGTATGCCTACTATTTTCTACATTCTATGATTTGAAAGCTTTAAATTGTAAATAATAGTATGCAAATTGGGATGGAGCCAAAGTAAAAGCACAGACGAAAAAGAATGGAGGAACTAACTTTGAGTCTAAAACACCCCGTAACATCTAACATATAGAGTGCGTTTTTAATAAGCACCAAGTGTGTGTATTATTGCACAACACACTGAGGTTTCAGTAACTCGGATGCTCGAGTGTGTGTGTGTGTGTTGTGATGTATCTTCAGTAACTGACAGCCACTCCGAGCCGTCAGCCCTTTCTTCCTATTTTATTAGCCTAATTAAAAGCCCGGCATTTGTCTCTGTGACGACCGGCGGGCCGATGGAGGTGTTATTTACCGAGCAGGCATCCATGGTGATCCCGTTACCGTAACGACCGGCCTTGCTGATTGTTTCCCTGACAACAGAATGCATCATCATCATCTCATCCACACACACAGTGAGAAACGGATAGCCCCATTGAGTATAACACCCCAGTGTAGCCTTACTGAGAGCTCCACACATAAATAAGAGTGACACAGCTGGATCGGACCCGTATCTGTGCACGTGTGTGTGCGTGTGTTGATGGATAGTGAGTGTGATTCAGTGTAAATAGCCATAATGCCTTATCTCCTCCTCAACTACAGCTCCTTTATTTACGATCACCAAAGGCCACCACTCACACACACACACGCACGCACGCGCACACACACACACACGCACGCACGGTGCATAGATGGTACTAGATTGTAAAACTATGCTATTTTGGCATATACCACAGTACAGAATTACTACATTATTGTAACATGTTATTAACATGGTATCCCAGCTTAATTCAAATACCACCATGCTATTACCACATTTCAGAAACATGGTATTACCATAGCAAATGTGCAGAAAACCAATGTGTCCAAAAACCATGCTGTTACCACAGTAAATGTAAAAGAAATAATACCATGGTACATGCTCAAAAACCATGGTATTACAATGGCAAATGTGCAATAAAAAATATTATAATTGCATAGCACGTCCAAAAACTATGTTGTTACCAGGGTAAACGTTAAAAAAACCAATGGTGCATGTCCAAAAAGCATGGTATTATCATGGTATATGTGGGGGGTAATGTCATGAAAATATACCAAAACCCCACGGCATTAAGTGCACAAAAACATGATACCACTATGGTAAAAGTGCAAAACACAGTAATACCGTGGTACATTGTCCGCAAAACTAATTATTACAATGGTAAATGTACAAATAAACATGGTATTATTAAAGTACGTGTCCACAAAACATGGTAATACCACGGTAAATGTCCAAAATATTACCATGGCACTTAATCCTTTTTGAATACACAAGTGGACATCACATAAACATGAACACACACTTGTGTTTAGGTGTGTGTGTGTCCACACCTGATGGGGCAGAGGGCTCATCACCCGCTGGACCTCCCACCCCCCCCCCATTTTAATGATGGACCATACGTTACAGTGCCGACGGGGAGAGTGACAGGCCTATTTGCGGGGCCGGCGGGCTGCTTGTGAGTGATTGGACAGCAGATCGTCAGGGGCGATGGCCATGTGACAGCACACATTTCCATTTGGGTGAAAAATCAGGCTAATGTGGCTAACTCTAGGTGTTTGTGCGTGTGTGTGTGTGTGTGTGTGTGTGTGTGTGTGTGTGTGTGTGTGTGTGTGTGTGTGTGTGTGTGTGTGTGTGTGTGTGTGTGTGAGAGAGAGAGAGAGAGAGAGAGAGAGAGAGAGAGAGAGAGAGAGAGAGAGAGAGAAAGAGAGAGAGAGAGAGAGATGAGCGAGGGCGAGCCAAAACCAGAGCCAGAGAGACTGCAAAATAACAGCACAGACTCAAGCACATATTCATCATAAAAGCTAAACACTGAGCCTAATGCAGAATCAACAGCAGCACAATGAAAACCTTCATCCTCACCTCTACCAGCCTAGTCTGTGGAGGACAGTTGAAGCCAGAGAGAGAGAGAGAGAGAGAGAGAGAGAGAGAGAGAGAGAGAGAGAGAGAGAGAGAGGCTGAAAGCAGTGAGGAAAGGCCTTGTTTTCAGAGCAAACCTCCTGAATTTCTGTGAGAACCACACAGGAATGTTTTCCTCTTGCGGCTGGTTGACACTCATGGCACACACACACACACACACACACACTTGCAGTGGAGGGTGGACACGGGACGTCCAGATTTACGGAGGTGTCAGGGATTTCTCGTCTGTACCTCTCTAGGGTCACATCTTGCTCTCTCCTTCACTCGCTCTCCCTCTTTCGTATCCCTTTTCTTTCAGATCTATATTGAAAAAGAAAACAGGCCAGTCTCTCCTTCTGTCTGACAACGTAGCGGAAAAAGAAAAACAGACAGAGAGAAGGAGGGAGAGATGAGTGAAAACATAGGGATGGAGATCTCCTCCGGCGTGGACACTGTTGTCGAGGGAGGTTCACTTTCGTGTCAGGGATTTTGACCACAACAGCAGATAATTCACAATCAGTTCAGTTCCAGCGACACCTGACCGTCAGGCATCGGCTCAACTCAATGGAGGACTTCACTGTTGCGTGGAAAATGTTCCTGAAACTTCTACAGCATTTAGAAGTATGCCACTGAGAGGGCGAAAAAGTCCTGAAAGGGGTGTATTCTAGACTTCTCTATATTATCTTCATCTTCATCCCTAAAGTCCACTTATAATGTTAGTGAAGGATTCTTGCACCAAAAAGTCATTAGAGAAGTCATTTTCTATCAGACCTGTTAAACGGGCTGTTTTTGCTACTGTACATTTAAGACTTCTATATGTAAATCACCTCTGTACCAGCGTACTGTAAATAGTTCACACTGTTTTTTATCAGGGTGGACCGTGTCGTTGCAGCTTAGTTTCCATAAAAGTGACGCGTTTCAGAATTTGTAATCAGAAGTTGCAATGAGAAATTTGTGTAGAAACACAATAATAACTAAATGTATTTCTGACCATTTATCAAAGTGTCTGATCAGAAACTGTCAATTTTGTCAAAACATTTCACAAATATAAAAACTAATATATCATAATTTTTATATTTATTTGATCCATACATTTAAATGTTGTGGTTTTTCATTTACACTATACAGTCATGTGAAAAAGAAAGGACACCCTTTTGAATTATATGGTTTTAAGTATCGGGTCATACAGTAATAAAAAAATCTTCTGGTCTTTAGCAGGTCTAAAAATGAAACGCATGAAATATTACACCGTGTCATTATTTATTTAACAAAAATAAAGCCAACATAGAGAAACCATGTGTAACAAACTAAGGCCGTTTTCACACCTGAAAGTCCGCACCAAGGTCCGAACCAAAGTTCATGTTTTGATACATTTTATACATTCGGTAAATTGTGGTTTGCTTCACACTAGAAATGAACCAAACCTTTGTTCAGTTTGATCCGGACCGAGACTACATGTACCTCTTTTCATCAGACCAATTTTTGTCTGTTTGCTCCGGACCATGGTCCAGGGGAGGTTTCACACCTGTAATTTTGATTCGTTTCAAAATGAAAAGTCAGAAAATCCGGACCAAACAAGGTAGGTGTGAGAGAGCCCTAAGTACACCTTGTGATTCAATTACTTATAGAGCAACTTTTAGCAGCAATAACTTGAAGCAATCATTTTCTGAATGACTTTATCAGTCTCTCACATCATTACGGAGGAGTTCTGGGCCGCTCCTCTTTACGATGTTTTAAGGTTTGTGGGCATTTGTTTATGCACAGCTCTCTTAAGGTCCCGCGCCACAGAATTTCAATCGGGTTGAGGTCTGGGCTTTGCCTGGGCCAGTGCAACACCTTCATTTTTTTGAAGATTTGCTGGTGTGCTTGGGATCATTGTCCTGTTGCATGACCCAATTTCAGCCAAGCTTTTGGTATTGGACAGATGGCTTCATATTTGACTCTACAATACTTTGGTATACAGAGTTCATGGTCGACTCAATGACTGCAAGGTGCCCAGGTCCTGTGGCTGTGAAACAAGCCAAAACTCATCACCCCTCCACCACCGTGCTTGACAGTTGGTATGAGGCGTTTGTGCTGATATGCTATGTTTAGTTTTCACCTAACTTGGCGCTGTGCATTATGGCCAAACATCTCCACTTTGGTCTAGTCTGTCCAAAGCACATTGTTCCAGAAGTCTTGTGGTTTATTCAGATGCAACTTTGCAAACCTAAGCCGTGCTGCCATGTTTTTTATTTAGAAGAAGAAGCTTTCTCATGGTAACCCTTCCAAACATGCCATACTTGTTCAGTCTATTTCTAATTGTACTGTCATGAACTTTAATATATAACATGTTATCTAAGGCCTGTAGAGTCTGAGGTATAGTTCTTGGCTTTTTTGCAGTTTCTCTGAGCATTGCACGGTCTGACCTTGGGGTGAATTTACTGGGACGTCCACTCCTGGGAACATTGACAACTGTTTTGAATGTTTTCCACTTGTGAATAATCTTTCTCACTGTAGAATGATGGACTGGTAATCATCATCATCAATCGGCTGTAAACAGGGTAGGTTGACAGTCGGTCACTAATTTTGTCCATTCCATACGATTTTTGGCAACTTTTCGTAGTTCGCTCATTGTTGCTGGTACGTCCTTGTTTATTAGTTCACCGATGTATTGGTGGTATAGCTTTCGAGCTCTGCCTTGACTTCTTTTGCCATGCCGCTGTTGTGGCGCGTACAAGACGTACTTGTTGATCAGGTAACTCTCATGTCTTCTTAGGGAGTGTCCGACGAATCTTAGGTGCCTCTGTTGTACTTGAAGGACAAGTTGGTTGCGGCCGACTCTTTCATAAACCTCTTTATTGCTTTTCTTGTCCAGACGTTTTATGCCAAGCATGATTCTGTAACAGTTTGTAGCAAAGCTGTTGAGTTGGTCTCTAAGTTTGCTGCTAAGGATCCAGCTCTCGCAGCCATAGAGCAGGATTGAGACACACGCAGATTCGAATATATTTATCTTGAGTGTAATTGGTATAGTTCTTGACTGGAATACGTTCTTCATCTTCCAGAAGGCCCCCCATGCTTGACCTCTTCGGATTTTGACATCAGATTCGCTAGATGTGATATGAGAACCAAGATATTTGGATATGGACTGGTAAATTGTTTGAAAAATGGCCATAATTACCCTTCCCAGATTGAGCAATAATTGTTTCTCTAAGATAATTGACCCTTCGCAGGGAGCTTGATTGACAGGTGATCTGACCAATCATACTTCGCCATCTGCCATTTTGTCCGACAAAGCAGTCAGGAGAGTTAGTAGATTAACATGGGAGGATTTGAACTTGAAAAGCAGAGTGTACTGACGCCTTTCCGCGGTTAAAACAACATTCCTTCTGATGTTCATTCATGTTTATTTGATACTATAAATGAACTAGAAGGGCAGCTTTAACTGATGCTCTACAGCGATCTGTCACGACACATTAAGAGCCACAAAACGGTATTTATTGTTTCAATTTCTTTTAAAAAATGACCAAATCTGAAAAGTGAGACTGTTTAATATCAAAAGTAACCTGGTCTGTCCTGTCTGTCAGCGACCTCTGCTCTGCAATGTATTTTTTTCGCGTGAGAGTGGCGTAGCTTGTCGGACATAGCAACAGTAATTAAAGGGGGCGGGTCTTTGCGAACGGTCAATTGCTGATGTCTTTCCTTCTTGGCATTGTGTTAACACACACCTGAATGCTCCAGACCAGCAAACTGCCAACACTTCTGCTTTTATAGAGGTGATCACACTTGCTGATCAATTAATCAGACATTTGATCATCAGTGCCTGACTGCTACTTGACTGTTTAATAAATAGTACAAACAAACAAATAGTAGGGCTATATGAAACCCAGTATTTAAATCTCAATTACATTAGCAGTTTGGAGAAAAAACATTATATCATTACAAGTTTTTTTGGAGAGTTTTCTTTTGGCATAAAACTCAAAATGTTCTGGCTCAACATTCCTGCGTAGTTGCCAATTCTGGCTCAAAATGGCAGAGCAGGTCACAAATGGTATGGAGGGGAAGCTTTGTGTGGTGAAGGTACACTGACATACTGTACTACATTTTTTATTCTATCCTGTTTTCCATGATAAAAATTAAAGAAAGCAGTCTGATTGAACTTTCTTCAGTTCTTTCTGTTCTTGATCTAAAGGGGTCTGGTGCTTGTGTTGTGTGTTTTAATTGGATGACTGATGTGTGTGTCGGTCTGAGGCTCCGCAGACGTGGGGGGGGTTTGCACCTGGAAGAGCTGCTAGTGTCAGTAGAGCAAAGAGTGGCCAATGAGCACAGTCTCTCTCAACTTTTGGCTCCAACTTTTCAGGGAGGCAGGCAGTGTGGTTGGCCCTGGCAAACTGTCCTAAGACCTCCTAAACCTTCTTCCCCAAATAAAATCCCCCACAAAGGGCTTTTTGTCCCCTGCAGGCAGCGGTAGCGCTTCAGGAAGTGGGCGCGCTCCATAGCTGATGATTTATGGCTGGGTGTCCTGGGTGGCAGTTGGCCGGACTCCCGCTGTCAATCAAACCGGGCTCAGGAGCGACGGCCAATGGCGCGGCTTCCCCCCATCGCTCTAAAGAGGTTACAATGGCTGTCATAAAGAAAAGTAAAAGAAGGAAAGAAGGGCGCCGCCATGGAGGAGAAAAAGAGAGTCCGGACAATCTGAAGACGAGGGAAGATGGATGTGTTCTCGCTCTATTTAAGAAGAAACCCTGGAAGTCTCTCTCTCTCTCACTCTCACACACAAAAACATCTTGCTCTCTTTCTTTCTCCCCGTCTCTCTAGGGGGTTTGTTTTGAAGGTTGTGGATGGCAGGATGTCAGGGTTATAATCTGCCGGGGTAACCGATGGAGAGGCTGTTCCTCTGGTTGGCCCGAGATGGTAACTCGTCTTGACCAGCCACAACAATTAGAGCAGATCTCTGTCCTAACATTACAGACACACGGACCAGGAAAAATCCTGCCTGATGGATCAGGGCTGACACAGCCAACCAAAAGGACTGGCGAGGGTGTGTGTGTGTTAACCCGTTATCCGAGAGGATGACCAGGGACAAAGTCCTACCCCGACTACCTGCTGCCACCCGGAAAATCTGATTACTCCCTCGCTCGCTCTCTTTCTTCTCTCTTTCTTGGTCCAGTTTCCTCTCTGTCCGTCTGCCTTACTTTCTCTTCCATGTTTCCCTCATCTGTCTCATGGTCATTTACGCAACCCATCTTGTTACGAATGTGTAATGAATTTATTTATTTAGCTGTTTTCCTTAGTTACAACATATGAGGACTGGGGTTATTAAAAAAAAGTAATAAATACAATACATTCTTGTTATTCAATGAAAATATCTTCTTGGCACACAATGTCCAATTCATAAACAAATAATTATTTTTTTAGCTGATTTATTTCAATGAATCAATTTGTCTTTGTTAAAGTGTTTGTTCTTAGTTCTTTTTGATCTGTTGTCTCACTGACTCAACTACTCAAGAAAGTTATCAGAACATAACCTACATTTTGGCCTGTTTTTAGACAAAGCTATGATTTCAGAAAACATGGAATAATGTCATACGAGGGGGGGGGGGGGGGGTTCGGGACCTGTACATTATTAATGTCTTCTTTGTTGTTCAGGAAAGTCATACAGGTTTTGGAACAACATGAAGCTGAAATGAAGAAATTATTCCTTTAATTTCTTGTTTAGGTCCTGGCTAACACTCTCTGTTCCTCCACCTTCCTCAGGTTTGAGTAACTCTATCTGTTTTGCTGAGCTCTATTCTTAGTTGAGGAGGTAAGTGTGTGTATGTGTGTGTGTGTGTGTGTGTAGGTTGAGTGGCATGTATGAACTGTCTACCCCACACAGAAGTTTAGAGCGGGCTAACGTGAAACACATGATAATACAGCTTGTGTCAGCTCCAATCACACTCTCCACACACACACACACACACACACACACACACACACACACACACACACACACACACACACACACACACACACACACACACACACACACACACACACACACACACACACACACACACACACACACACACACACACACACACACACACACACACACACACACACACACACACACACACACACACACACACACACACACACACACACACACACACACACACACACACACACACACACACACACACACACACACACCTCGTTCAGGTGCTTTATAAACAGTATCAGAGCACGAGAGAGGAACCGATTGGGAAGTCAGAGTCAGACAGAGATACAGTATGGCCCGAGAAAACGGTTTAAATCAAAATAATATTAAAACAACAGTGTGCAAATTAAACCAGAAATTCACACAGTCTAAGAAAGATGATCCGTGTGTGTGTGTTTGATGGTTGTGTGTGTGTGTGTGTGTGTGTGTGTGTGGTTTCTGAACTGGTTTAAACAGGTAGAGGACAAACTAGAGAAAGAACAGAACTACAGATCCAAACTATACGCAAATTATGCACAAAAAAATATGTCTCAAAAACATTCTGGGGAAGGAAATGTGTTATTGTGAGTAGAATAATGTGCAATTAAAAAAGGGAAATGTTTTGAAGCTTGCAGTAAATATAATAAGCTTTATACCACTGTTCAAAAGTTTTCACAATTTATTTAGTCTAAAATACAGTAAAAAAAACTGTAATATTGTGAAATATTTTTACAATTTAAAATAACGGTTTTCTATTTTAATATATTTTAAAATGTCATTTATTCATGTGATGGCAAAGCTGTATTTTCAGTATCATTACTCCAGTCTTCAATGTCACATGATCCTTCAGAAATCATTCTGATAGGATGATTTAGTGCTTAAGAAACATTTATTATTATTATCAATGTTGAAAACATTTCTGTTAATTCAATCACAGAAGTCACCATGACATAAAAACAAGCGCATACATATTTGTAAAGAAAGTTTCCAGGCTTATGTTCTGGTTTTATGGAAAACATGCACACATGCAATGACATCACACTGTCACATTAAGATATGGCTGTGTGAGTAGATAGATAGGGTTACGAATATGTCGACCTTTAAATTTAGTTTAAAAACTACTAATGAAGCTTAAAAAAGTCTGTCAGTCAGTGTAGACACCATATTTAATTTGACAAATAAAAAAAATATATTGTAAGACACACAAGTACAGTCAGAATGATCTAATGTGTGTTAATTTTCTCACGTTTCACGATTACAATTTTCACTGAATTGAATATGACAATATATGTAAAAATGGTTTTATGTATGATTTACACTATATTAGACTATATTTTTTATTCCTCACAGCTTTGTTATAACCAATAGAGTCTACTTTATAATATATTAAAAAAATGGTGAGAGAGAGAAAGAAAGATTTAGAGATACAACTACTACAGTATTGTATATGTGGCTGATACAATCTAGCAAAAAGTAAGAATGTTTGAAATAAAATCTAATTTCTATATATTAACGGCACTTTCTCCATCAGCTTTAAGCCACACTGTGTCCGAACATGACGCTGAGAGAGGCATGAGTCCTTTCCAGTGCAACCCTGCAGATCAAAACACGCTGTCAAGACTTCTCAAACATGTCTGTTGAAAAACCCAACGGCTTCCAGGTCACTGGTACACATCTGCTTAGATTTGAACTATTTTTGTCGATTAGTAAATTACCCCAGAAATGACTGGCGATCACGTTTTACGTTAAACCCTTACACAAACATCAGGCGGAGTGATTGACAGCTTGACAATGTGATGTAAACAGATTTCCAATGAAAACGTCTGGAACGTCGCATTACGTTCGCTCGCTTCGGTTGGTTTGGTGTTCCCGATGAGGGGAAAATAATTACGGGAAAGGAAATCCTGAGTACAACTGAGTTTCAGTGAGAACACAGTATGAGATCAAAACTAATTTTGGATAAACATGTTGCTAGCCACTCTGTGGTCGAAGCTGAAGGCTTGGGTTTTAAACAAAGGTTAAAAACAACTCAATTTGATTTCCTCAAGCAAAGTTTGCTGATATCAGCATAGTGAAGTTTCATTGATCCACAACAAAATACACTTGCCCATGTTTCCGACATCAGTAATGGAAACCTCATGAGTGTGTGTGTGTGTGTGAAGAGATGTGCGTCTCCTTATGCGCGCGTGTGTGTGCGTGCGTGCGTGTGTGTGTGAGTTTATTAAACTGTCTTTTGGAGAGCCCGCAGCAGGTCGCCATTCTTGTTTTGTGTAAAGCGAGCGAGGGAGAGAGACAGGAAGAGGTGGGTTCATTTTAATGAAACCCCACCTTCTCCTTCCCACAGAGCTTTTCACCAGGTACACCCCCCCACACCCAAACACACACCCCCATTCTTACACATCTAATGAGGTCACGACCTTCAGAGACACCCCCCTCACCTGGCATTGTGACACACACACACACACACACACACACACACACACACACACACACACACACACACACACACACACACTCACACACACACACACACACACACACACACACACACACACACACACACACACACAGACACACACACACACACACACCTTGTTATAAAAGTATTTGTATACCAACTCTACAAGCATTTAACCCCCGGCTTCCCCATCCTGCTGAGAAACTCAAAGAGAGAAAGCAAAAGCAAAAATTGCTTTCTTGTAAGCCAGCTGATTTTCATAATCTTTTTTTTTTTTTTTGCTTTCTCATACTTTGTAGTCACAAACACTTTAACTGTAATGAAATAACACAATATAGCATAACAGATTAAATCAAAATGTACTGTATGTATTTATTATGTATATTAATAATACATACAGTATGTATTATTCAAATTAGATATTTAGATTTATATTTGTTTCTTGGATATTTAGATAATACACAGTATTAGTGACAAATTGGAGTCACTAATTGTGTTGATTTATATTAGCAGATTTTAGAAAATTGCACACGTCACAAATTTTTAAAAATAATTTTGGTGGTTAATATGAGAAATATTCCACATTTGTGTCACCACCGGGTGTCGTGGAGTAAAACAGATAAACTACGTTTAAATTTTACATTTTAAAATTTAAAATGGCATAAGTCGCAAAAAAGTCATTTTTTTCATTGTTTTTGTCGCTCACGCAGCAGAAGAATACGGTTGTCATTTCTGTATTTGAGTCCTTAATACGATTACGTTCACACACAGTGAAAACCGCATTCTATAAGCAAACTCACACCTGTACATTTTCAGGACTCACACAACCGCATTCTCGGAAAACATGCGCAGTGTGAAGGGAACCGGACTGAACAACTAGTTGCGAACATTGCGAAAGAGCGGCTCTTCGCTGCACAAACTACCGTGTGGTGTTGCTTTAACTGCGTGGTTTTGGTAACTTACAGTGACGGAGATATGAGCTGTGTGTCATCTGAAGGCTTTAGATCCAGTCACTGTTCTCCACAGGAGCTGCGCCTGTCAGTTTTCTTTTCTACACGCAACTCAAACGCTCCTCTCTCCACCCAGATAGAAAATCTGCTGTCGGTTAATGAAGAATACAGGCTTGACTCCTGTTGCACATTCATACAGACAGTATTTGAGATGCTACTGTAAGTTGCTGTTTGAACGGTTTATTTCGAGACTTACACCTATAAGTAAATGGGGTTGTCAAATCCTAAAAAATCTTGAGTCTGAACGTAGCCTTAGATCCACAAAAGCAAGGACGAAATTATAAGGTCTAAACTATGTATTGTATTATATATATATATATATATATATATATATATATATATACTGTTTATATACTATATATATATATATATATATATACTGTTTATATACTGTATAAGTCATCAGTGCAATGGGTTTCATTTTGTAAACTTTTTACCAAAAATCTTTTCAAGTAAAACACTTGGACACACACCTTAAAGACCACGTGAAACTATATTTGCAAAACATTCACAGTAGCATCCAAAATGTAATGGGTGGGATTTAAAGGGATAGTTCACCCGAAAATTAGCCCATGATTTACTCACCCTGAAGCCATCCAATATGACATTCTTCTTTCAGACGAATACAATCGGAGTTAGCGGCCGCACGCATCAATTTACGCCAAAAGAGTAACCCTTGAACTTGACACACAACGTAATGATAAACGCAGTTACCCAGCCCTGTTTGTTAGAACCACGAGAGGCGTCAATTGCCGTCATTATGTTGTGCGTCAAGTTCAAGGGTTACTCTTCTGCAGATCCGTACGGCCGTCTGCCGGAAGCAGAGGTGGAAAGTCCAGGTTCAGAAAGTAAAAGTCAGTATTTGGTTTCAATCACCTGGATTTGCTAATTAGCACAGTTTTTCAGCCAGGAGATAGAACTAATTAGTGAAATCAGCTGACTGAGTTCATGGGTGGAATAAACATATGGCAGGACTTTTACTTTCTGACCCCTGGACTTTCCACCTCTGGCCGGAAGCTAGTTATTTTAGTCGATAAAGTTTTAAATATGGATATTTTTCTTACAAGAACGCACCGCTTTATTAAAGGCCTTTATTAACCCCCGCAGAGCCGTTTCGATCACTTTAATAATGAATAGATGCGCTTTAATGTACTTTCACTCCCATTATCAAGCTTGGAAGAGCCAGGACATTCTTTAATATAACTCCGAATGTACTCGTCTGAAAGAAGAATGTCATATACACCTAGGATGTCTTGAGGGTGAATAAATCATGGGATTAATTTTCATTTTTAAGCAATTTCTGAAAAATGCTGTTGATATTTGAAATCATCAAAAACAAACATGCCCCTACCTAAAAGGATCACACACCTATCTTGATATCTCCACCCCTAAATTCACGAACATGCTATGCAACACACACCTCCCACCTAATGAGTGTTTACGCCCCCGACTGCTATGTGTTTGGCTGCTTATTGGCTTATGTGTTTTGGCTCTCGGCCCGTTTCTCAGAAATCGTTTACTGCACCTTTAATTATCCACCAGGATTTGACTGGATGTCAGGGTGTCAAAAAATTATTGCTTAATATTACTTTCCCCCATTTACGTGGCCTAGAGAAAATTATTACACTTTGTTGAAAGATTACAGAAGCTAACACTTTCTTTTTTTATTTAGATTAATGTGTACTGCTGTTTTGTGCACAGTAGGTAAATAAAGTCTATGTTGATTTCATGTTGTCTTCAAATAGTGGCAGTGAAACTGTGCCAGTATTGTGTACTGTAGCCCGGTCGAGTCCCAATACAGGAAGCCTCTTTCTCTCTCTCACACACCTTCTCTCTATCCTCCTGAGAATGAGCGGGTGAAACAGTGGAAGCGTTCTCAGTGAATACTTTAAAACATAATGCTTCATAAAAACACATGAGATGAGTTTTAGAAGTCTATCTGAATGGCTTGTGTGTGTGAGGTCAGTTTCCCTGAGACAGGGATTAAACTTCCTTTCGGGCCCTGAAAAAGAGAGGAGGAATATATATCGGAAGGGAAGAATAAGGGAAGACAAGGAGCGGATAAATATTTCTGAGAAAGACTGACAGATCGAGCGGACGGGAGCGGGAGAGTGACAGACAGAAGGGACAGAGAGAGAGAAAGAGAAGGTTCCAGCACAAAAGAGACAGACAGAAAGAGAGAGAAGTTGGAGAGCAGGATAGCGGGATGAAAAGACGGAGGAGTGTGGGGACAGGCATGCTGAGGAGGCCTAATCCCTCACCCCTATTCACACACACTCTTAATCTCCAGCCACGTACACACTCACACACACACACACGCATACACACACACACGGGGCTAATCTCCTACGTCTCCTCCATCTATGTCCTTGCACTCAAAAGGTGCACAAAAGCTCCTGGACACCCCCCTCACTGTCACACACACACACACACACACACACACACACACACACACACGCACGCACACGCGCACACACACACACACACACACACACACACACACACACACACACACACACACACACACACACACACGCACACACACACACACACACAACATAAGGTCACACACACCTTTGCAGGGTCGACATAACAGTGACCTGTCCTAAACAACCAGAGGGCTGCAAAACTTCAACGCAAAATGGCTTTTTGTGTATTGTGCGTGTGTGTGTTTGTTTGTGAGGCAGGTGGTTTTTTATTTACTGAAGTCATCTCAACTCGTAACTCAACATCTTTCATTACTCACACACACACACATAACACAAGGAGTAAAGGTTTGAATTTATGATGGTGGTTCAGAGAGCTTCTGACCTCTTCAGTGACAAACCTCCCTCATAGTCAGTTATGGACCTTCTAATACACACACATACACCAACTACACAAACGATCCACATGTACAATTTGCACACAAAAAATCACTTCGGTGCACACATATCATCCACAATGTCTGTGCAAATAAAAAAATTGTCCTAGACACACAATTACAAACAAAAACATGGGCACACATACTTTCAGTTGCATGTAGACAAAACAATCACACAAACATATGCACGAAATCACACCAACAAACACCTCTGCACAATCAAACAAATGCTTACGCAAAATCACCTAAACAATTACATGCAAACAATCACACAAAAAACTGCAATTGATCACACAAACTAAAGTAAATGTACACATTCACATAAACACCTGCACACTATCACTCAAACAAACAGTTGTGCATAATCACAGAAAGAATTTCACACAAACTAACAATCAAAGACCTGTACACAATCACACACATACTTGTACACAATCAAACACATAAGGGCTGCACGGATAATGTGAACAAAAACACAATCATCATATAGCTTATTGCAAAGGCTGCAATTTAATATTCTGCACTTCATATTTCAGAGTGAAGCGCAGCATTGTGTTCTTTTACACACGTGCAGCTCATGATCTGGTGTTGCGCTGCTCTACAAGAACTCATCGCTGCATTTGGGTTGTTTATATTTTATCAGAATGAAAAAAATTCACTTTTTCACGCAACTCTACTAACACTAATCAAACACATGTACACACTTACAAAATCACAGAAGCAAAGACCTTCACACAATCACACAAACTAACAATCAAACACCTGTCGACTCACACATTTTCAGTCTCACAAAGACACACAATCAGGCTCATATAGATGTGTACAAACATTACAGAGCTTGTGCTTTGAGCGTCAATTCCCTCACACACACACACGCACGCACACTCCATCAAAGCCTCCAGATGGGTTCGGTCTTTATCGTACCCCCGCCGGTGACATCACTCTTCCACACAGCAAAACTGATGATGAAAGCAAACAGATCTATCTTAACTCGCATTTACCAAATCAATTTTATTTTTACAGTCTCTTGCATATTGGCATATTGACGGCTTCTCACTCGGCGGGATGGAGGGAGGGGGGGTGCAGAGGGGAATGAGAGGGAAAGGCAGGGAGATACGCTTAATGCCATTTACCATATTTAATGTGTCCATGTCATCATTGAATATCCCCTCTGAATAATGCGCCACTTCATCATAAATTCTTTACAACTTATTTACTTAATGGAGAGAGTTATGGGCCGCTGTCAGCCAGCTAATTAAACATAGTGATACAGCACTGCCGCGCCACGCTGTCATCCGTCCCCATCTCTCTCTCGCTCTCTCTCTATGTGGCTTCTCAGTTTCTTAAATACATATTATTCAAGCATGCAATAAATTACAGATAGATTAAAATTCATGAAACCCTTTTTTTCCCCTCCTTCGTTTCCTTCCATAGAGAATGAACAAGAAAGAAAGAAAGACAGCGGGAAAGAGAGAGAGTGCTTGCTCAAGAGACTGTAAATCTCCCATTGGGAGACAGCTGCCTTTTCAATCATATTAAAACCTAATGTTTGCACATGTAAGATTTCTGCCATGCTGAGGAGGGAAAAAACAACTTACAAAGTGAAAAAAAGTCAGAAGATTCAAATGCAAGTTTAACCAACAAGAACAGTCGCAAGAACAAATTCGAACCTTTCAACAGCGTTTGGTCAAAGTTAACCATAATTACATATGCCAACCAAACTTAAACCATAATACCACGTCCTGACAAAAACGCCTTTAAAAAACAGCCTGGAACTGATTATTAACGTTTGAATCATCGGCATACAAACAGGACCAAAATCCAACCAGAATTAATCATAAATAAACATATCATAAAAGCTGAACACATATAATTCAAAGGGCACTAAAGTGTGAAGAAGCAGTGCTCAAAGTACTGCTAACAAATTCTGCAAGGTGTGTTTACAGCCACTACTTTACAGATAATATCAATATCATGAACTTCTGCTTTAATACTGAATGGTCGTTCTTCAAGAATGAGGGTTAGTTTCTTTATCAGAGCAGGACGAGTCTATTTAAATGTTCAATTATCCTGATACTCCTCCTGCGACCTCTCCAGCCAGGAGAAATTAGCCTAAAATGACCCTGACTAAGACCACACTCGACCTCTGGCCTTGTCCTGTGACCTGGTTTCGACTGGGAGAGTAGACTGACTGATATCTGACAGACAGGGCAGTCACGAGGAGGGGCGGTCTTTAACCTGGGTAAAAAGAAGGATTTATGAGCCTCGGGCTTTAATTGAGTTTGGAAAGCCTAACTCCTCCCACTACGATGACATCACAGCGGGAGAATTGACCACTCTAATCTATCAGTGCGGTCAGAGCACTAAACAATACTAAAGCAATACATTCAGACAATTGTCTGGCTAAAACTCAAGTTAAAAATTACAACATTTTACAAATTTAATTGATTTGAATTTTACTTGCTTGCATTCAAATTTAACTTGCAATTCAGTTTTCTTCCTGAAACTGAGCCGCAATTTCTCAAATCACTCCAGAATGGCACACAAGCCTGGTTTTCAGTGACGAATAAGCATGTGAAATCTTCCGTACATATTCTCAGACTTAAGTGGCATTAAAAAGACTTTCAAGGACATTTATATTATGTAATTGGCATAACATTGACCAATAGCCTGTCTAGTAATTGTGACTAATGGGATTACGGCAACTGCTAACTGGGGTTAGTGTAAGATCACAGAGCTGAGTAGAGGTGCTTCACCATAAAACATGCGGGCCAGGGTTAATCACACTGCCTCGCTACTGATGACAGTAAAACCCTAAGTCATAACAGCAGCCCATGAGGCCATGCTATCTACACGCTTCGTCTCCAACCGTGTGAGGGTTTTCTTATCTGAAAAAGGCTGTAATCAGACTAGTGTAGAGGAACACATCTCGAATTTATTGTTTGATCCTACCTCCCATGCCTGGGTAGCATTTTCTGGGCTGTGTCTTGAAGTTCCCTCGTAGGGTCCAAGACGTTCTCCCACCTCCAGTCTCCTCCGGCTCCAGACACCCAGGTTTCCTCTGGTAACGGCCGACTCGCGGACCTCAAAGTCTGGGGGCACCGATTCGACCCCATCCCCGGCCAGGTACATTGAAGTGTGGAACGACGGGTGGAAGGGGGAGGGGGCGACTGGGGAGGCCGCATCACCTGATAGGCCAGGGGAAGGAAGGTCACTAGCAGTGGCCAATGGGAGTGGATCTGCATCAGATACTCCAAGTTCTTCCAGGTCATCAGAGGCGAAAAGAGAAAAGTCCTCGCCATCTCCTAAACGAGAACAGACAGAAATATTTCACTTCATGAGACTTTAGACCTTATGCTTATAGATCCCACTGGTTTTATCATTCGAATGTTATTAAAGAACTTTAAAATGAATGTATTCTTACATTTCAACAGCAGACAATAGCATTCAACTGTCAAGTCTTATGTTTTTAACAATTAAACAAAACAATTGATAATTATTGAAAATTAAAATATTAGAGAACATTCCATTATCGATTACTCAGATCTGAGTGATGTCAATTTATAGACGTGAGAAAGGCTTACGTTTTTCTATAAACAATACGCATATGGGAAAAAAATTGTGGAGGACGCAGATTGTGCAGCTGTGGGAAAAAGTGTACAACTCAAGTTGTTAAAAACACAACAACGTTTTGCATTAAGCGCTCAACAATCTTATAAGCATATTGTGTGGCGCGGCTTGTGCTTTAACAGATGCATGTACCGTGTTTTTCCCATTTACATTTTACAGTTATACTTATCTGAAAATGTCTGAAGCAAGTATTTCCTTTTTGCGTAAAGGCGGATCCTAACAACAAACAGACGTTGCACAATATGAAGACAGACCAATATTGTGACTAAAATATTTATTGCGCAAAATATTTGTTGTTGGACATTAACTTTAGGTTTAAAAAAATAAGAGCAGTAACTGCAAAGTTATTGTAAATCAAGTTTATTTATATGCGCTACGTAATGTACAGTAATTGAATTTTCTATATATAGATGGCTTTAAAGCAGCTTTACAGTAATAAACAGGAAAACAACATCAGTTCCACAAAATTCTTCATTTAAGAATCAGTAGTATCTGGAAGTATTTTTTTTTTGCATTTCTTTCTTTATATAAAATTATAACAGGTAGCCTGGATGTAATGAAGAGAAAAAAAACAGATTGAAGGCCAATGAAATAGATGCAGTCTATTAACTTAGTGTTGTTGAATATTTTGCTAAGACTAATTATAAAACAACTACCAGCAATATAATGCGTTTTCAGACACTGCACCAGTACACTTGCTGCACTATTTTAAAGTTAAGTACTTATTTGTTTTTGAAAACCCATACTTTCAGACCACAACCAGCCCATGTATGCGACCTCTGCAGATACGAGTAAATATACATAGCAGCAAAAAAAATATTTGACCGCTAGAGCTGTTAAACAAACACAGGGAAGGGGAAAGTGGTTTGAGTCTGTGATAACAGTTAATCCAGACTGGATAAGGTGTCTGGGGTGATAATCATCTTCACTGCCTCACCGGTTACGCCCCATCATCCTCCTCATGAGGCCTGCTTTAAATTGTTTGGATACAAGGGAGGGAGGGGATCTCCAGTGGGAAGAGCTGACCGATCCCTGGACTCACTGTGCAGCCCCAAACACTTTTATGCTTCCTTTTTCCTATTTTTTCCATCGACCCCAGTGAAGAGGATTCAGTGTGAAAACAGCGGATGCTGTAGATGTTTAGGTTAATTATGAGCTGAATACAGGGAGGATGTTGTCTGGTGACCTGTGACCTCTCGCTCAACTCGGAGAGGAAAACCAGCGCGTGGCTGATGAGGGAAGTCCTCATATTGTCTGTCCTTAAATACCATCCCTTCTGGTTCTCCAGTATATTATACTGTATACCAGGGTTTCCCAAAGCGTTGGGGAAGAAAAAGCAGGGGGTTTGTGAGTTGATGAAAAGCTAATAATTAATAAAATGTAACAATAAAATAAATAAAGGGGGCTGCACAATCAATAGAAAAAAACTGAAATAGCAATATAACAAAGGCAGAAGAATAGTTGAGAATCAGTTGCGCTGCATGTTTCAGAGGAAAGAGCAACACTGATCATTTACACAAGTACAGTAAAAACTTCATCTCTGCAAGCACTGAGTTTAACATTTTGGGAACGCAATCTGCACTATGTTCTCTTTAATTACATTCACATATTTTCTTTTATGGACAGAAGTTTACAGTATTTTACCATTATTCAAATATATTCACCTGTTAATAGCCATGATCAAAAGTATTCGCAGTGACATAAATTTTGTGTTTCATAAAAAGTTTGCTACTTCAGTAAAAAAACAATGATTTCTTCCCTTATTAGTGCTCAGAGTTGATCAAAATCCGTGGACTTCTGTTTGCCCACTCGCATTTAAAGGATTGACCACAGGTTCTCCATGGCATTGAGATCCGAGGAGTTGCTTCAGCCACGATCCAAAATTTTTATGTAATGATCTCTGAGCCACTTCATTATCACTCTTGTGACATGGTTAATGCTGGAAAATACACAGTCAAGCTGAACGCCTCTAAAAAAGGTAAGTAACCGTTATATTTATATAACGTTATATTTCCACTTGAGCTTGGTCTGGCACGGCACGATTACAAAGTGTTCTCAGTCTGTATTTCTCATCACGGTTGGCTAACCGTACTGAACTGTGCTTGTAGAATGAGTCTAGTGGCGTCACAACTCAGGATTGGTCAATTGTCTGTTGCCTTGCAACCAGTTTCTCTGTAGCTGACTAAGCCCGCTATTTGAGGGAAGTTAATAATACAATTAAAATAACTATCTGATCATCCTCCAAAATGTGGCAGCTATTTACCTCTCATATAGTCTGTAAACTCTTGCATTACCAAGCCTGTCAACGACTGATGCATTTGTATTACATTCCGAAGAGCTCTTATCAGCTCTAGAATGGAAAATTAATCCATAAACGTGCCGGCTGGCCCGGATCGGCCCAGAATGGAACGGTTAAGCAATGAGAACGGTTTGGCCCGATGGTGGAAAAACAACTAATGATTTGACGCACACCTTCCCTTCATTTATAGCAATCAGTCTGCTATGCAAATACAACGCTCTATCTCTTTAAGTAGCTTTCACACTTGGTCCGATTTCCTGGTCTGAACCAGTGTTCGATTGCTCCCTCCCCTGCCCCCTCTGGGCTGTGTTCACATTACATTGTTTGGGTCCGAACCGTGGTGTGTTTGCATCGTGAAACAGCAGCTGTTCACCCTTGTTGCTTGGTAAGGACGAAGCAGGAGAAGGCGGCCTCAATAGAGGTTCACTTGAGCAATTTAGTATGACTGCATTCATATCAGCAGTGAACCGTAGAGATCACATGAACCGAACTCCAGACCACCCTTTTTATGAGGACTCGGGTACGATCCGCATGTGCTCACCCGAGTACGGAAAACAGCGTTCACATCATCCAAACTCCGATGTCAATCTAACCAGGGTCTGCACCAAAAGTGCTAGTGTGAAAGCACCCTTAAATATCCTCACCAGCCCAACACACAGCAACCAATGGCGTGAGTTTGGGGCGGGACTATCTTTATAGTCCATCCAACAGGAGACGAGCAGAGTTGGGAAACCTGTTTGAAAATAATCAATTCTTCAGCTTCAAAAAACACTTTTCTCCTATTGAAGCCCTGGTGCAGTGGCAGCACAAGTACTGTTAACACTGAGATGAGGGTTTGAGCTCTGACATAAAACCTGCTATCACTTAAAATTCTTGAGTCAAAACCTTTTCGGCAAATGCGTTTAAACAAGAGTTTGCTAACATAGTTCAACCGGCGGTATCACTAACGCACTGGGACCTGAGAGGCAGCAGCTAAAAGCTAACACACGGAGCTAACATGCTCTACCTAATGTGCCGTTGCTAACACGCTTGGAGCTAACCTGCTGTGCGTAAGTCACGGAGGGGCTAACATACTGTGGCTAGCACGCTGTGGCTAACGTGTTGTGACAGGTAGTGGTGAGTGCTAATGAGGGCTGGGCCGGGGCTCCTGCACATCTTCCTGTCTCCTCACATTCCTATCACTCAGTGGGGCTCTACGCTACACGGTGCCTTCAGAGTCACGGCCATTCTGCTCGCCACGCCACATTAATGAGCATCTCCGACTCTTCTTTTCACTAAGGCTGAGTTATAATTTACACTAATAATGCATGTGCCTTGAAGGAATTAAAAGATAATAAATAAAGGCTAGAGTTAAAAATATTAAAGAAGACATGCCTACTCATCTTTCTCCAGATTATCCGACAAATGATGATTGATAAATATTCAATAAACACTAACACTACAAATTCACCATAACAATGTACCCAGACAAAGTGTAACAAACCTTTTCATGTTATCACGCCTACAACAAAAGCCTAACCCAATAAACATGAACGAAATTTTGATTAAGGAAGAGTTATTATACACTACCGTTCAAAAGTTTAGGGTCCATTATTTTTATGTTTTTGAAAGAAGTCTGTTAAGTCTCTCACCAAGGCTGCACACATTTGATCTAAATACAGTAAAAAAATTAATCAAAAAATCTATTTTAATATGTTGTGATATGTAATTTATTACTGTGATGTCAAAGCTGAATATTCAACATTATTACTTCAGGCTTCAGTCAAATGATCCTTCAGAAATTATTTAACGCTTGTGCTGCACAATATTTTTGTGGGAGTTTTTCAGGATTCTTTAATGAATGGAAAGTTATTGAAATAAAAATCTTTAGTAACATTACAAAAGTCTTTACTGTCACTTTTGATTAATTTAATGCATCCTCCCTGAATTAAAGTAGTAATTGTTAAGAAAGATATTACCCCAAACTTTTGAAGGGTAGTTTATAAAAAAAAAAAGATTATAAAGACAAATATGTTTCTTCTGGATAACCTGCACCAATAATTTATGCACAGTAAGTCCGGGAACGAGCATTATGAGAGTAAATGGATCAATTTTGAAATCCTGTTGACTTTAATAGTCATATTTCAGTACGAGAGATGGCAGATTAGGATGGATTTTTTTCAATGTGGTTTATAGAAGGAAGAAATCTGACAGATTAAAGATTTGCTATAATCATTAACAGTTAATCTTTCCGTCTGTTCCTATGATTTATGGCAAAGACAAGAAGTGAATGCTAAAGTAAGACGCTTGGGTGACGTTTGAATGCAAGAAAACCTCACATGCTATAACTTTTCAATAAGTTGTTATGCTAATAATATCATCAAGGTATTAAAATAACAAATAGAGTGGTCTAGACACTGTCTAAATTCATATTTCTTCACAATGATACAAACATAGGTACCTCCAGCTTTCCACAGATATTACTCCTGACTCTGAATCGCAGGTGATCTGAGAGCGCTAAGTCTTTCCAGATGTCGTCTTGTGCCATTTACAATATTTGACTTTGTGGCGCTGCACACACGCACACAGGGAAACGCATCTGCATGCTTTAAAATGACAGCTGAGGACCTGGTTAAGGCCTGTGGATCCGCTGAGCACGAGAGGCCACAATGATCATCCGAGCCGTGCCATTTAAAATCGCCCCTGCCCACAGAGAGAGTGAAAGCTTGTTGGCCGCAGTCTTCAAACCCTGAGCTTTTAAAGGTAACTCAATCCCTCCTCTGCCATCCCTCCCTTCCTGCGGCTCCAACTGATCGGCTTCATCCTGCCTGTTAAAGAAACGAGGGGAAAAACACTACGGTGCAGGACACTCAAAAAGCAGTACGGGGGATTTATTTTGGTCTATAAACATATATTTCTGAAAGGTAAACGTCCCTCAAGAAAAATACACCGACGTGAAGTGCAGAATGAGGTCTGCTTCTTAAAAACGCCCGTGGTTTGTGTATTAGATTGCAGATAAAGAATATGGTTTGGCATGAGTTAGACGTGAGGTTTTTGCAGAACTTCCCTCTCGTTTTATTTGCGTGGAATTAATTGATTCGATTAGGATAAGAACATTTATCAACCGCGAGCGCACGGTGCGCGTGCGTAAATCAGAATCTCGTGTAGAGCCCGTGGGAAACCCAGGATTTCCTGTAATCTTGATCTGTGGATCCTTCTAAACAAAAGTACCACACCTTCAATTGAGCAGATAACATCAGTATGGACACAAACTAGCAATTATGATGTCAGTGAGATAAATGGATATTATTGTTCTGGGACAAGTCACCTATAGAACATCCCTGATTAGAATGGGACATTCTAGAACAGAAAGAACAGTGACACGACCTATAAATGTCTCGGCGATGATGTCACTTACACCCAACAATCACAATCTGCAAATGCGAAAGAATAGGAGCATTTCCTGTCATTTAATACAGAACATAACTCATCACTTCCTGTTCCACCCTTAAAGTGGCATTTAAAGCATTGGTGAACAAGCATGTGTGTGTGTGTGTGTGTGTGTGTGTGTGTGTGTGTGTGTAACTGTGTATAAAGACTCATTGTTAATGCTTATTTTTCCCTACTATGACATGCGTTTTAGAAAAAAACAAGATGGATGGAGCGATAGAAACAGATAGAAGGGACGAGAGATTGATGACATGGCAACCACTGGTTGAAGGATGTAGTGTACATACATAAACACCAGCGTAACGCACTGACAAATCAATCCTCTTAAACTTTTCATTAGTGTAGCGTGTTTAATTCATACACCAGCTGTGTGAGCTGCAGGGACCATATCGAGCAACAGACTGCATACAGTGTGATATTAAACCAGATGTGTTTACCAATACACACACACACACCGCACTAAAGATATACATTTTATCAGCTGCATAATGCAACGCCAATGTCGTGGGTTTGATTCCTTAGAAATGCAATCAAACCCACGACATTGGCGTTGCAGGCACCATGCTCTGCTTAAACCTGGATTTTTGGGGGGAATTTAGGAAGATTTGAGAAAAAGAAGAAGCATATCATTCTAATATGATCTAATATGATCTATAACACTAATAATATCTTATAATTCAAAATAAAAATAAGTACAATTATAAATAAGTATTACTATTAAGAATGAATACATTTTTTATTCATTTTAGTTACATTTGTAGAATTTAGGAAATTTAAAAAAAGTTATAAATCAAATTAAAAATAAGTCATATTATAAATAAGATTATTAAAAATAATGTATTTTATTATTAAACATTTATTATTTGTATTACTATTTTGGTCACGCTTTAGTTTAGGGTCCAATTCTCACTATTAACTATCTATTAACTACAATTTTCCTCAATAAACTCCTTATTACTGCTTATAAATAGTCCGTAAGGTAGCTGTTAAGTTTAGGTATTGGGTATAGGATTAAGTAGAATGTATGGAAGAATAAGGAATGCAGGATGCAGAATAAGGCATTAATATAATAAACAGCCAATATCCTAGTAATATCCACGAAATAAGCAACTAGTTAATAGTGAGAATAGAGAGCCTAAGTCCCGCCCCTCCGCTTCCGGCTCATGGGACCTTATTTCGGAAAAAATATGTATGGAAGTCAATGGCGAGAGATAACTTATCTTTTTATTCCGTCTGAACTGTCCCCTGAACTACACATATGATGTTTGTCAATTTAAAAGGTAAATATGAAAGTCAAGAAAGTCGCAGTTTGTCATAAAACAGAAGAGTAACGTTTAGTTGTATGTGAAAATCGCTCTATGAACTACATCTCTCGTCTCGCACTATGTAGCCTACGTCACAAGATCCGTTGCTCGTATGTGTGTATTCTGGCTCAAAACACGAGTCAGGCATGACGGCGTAACGTTAGGATTATAATGTAAGACTATAGAAAAAATGACAGACGTTAGCTTCAGTAAAGTTAGCTTCATTCATTGAGAGAAAAGGTATGACGTCGCATGTGCGCCTTCTGGGTTTGTAGTCTTTGTAATTACGTATTTTCACAGTCTTATACCTCAACAGTTTTACATCAAACTGCGACTTTCTTGACTTTAAAATGTATCTTTTAAATTGACAAACATCATATGTGTAATTCAGGGCACAATTCAAACGAGATCAAAATATTTGTTGTCTCTCGCCATTGACTACCATACAATATTTTTCCGAAATAAGGTCCCATGGTGGTCGACCGGAAGGGGAGGGACTTAGGCTCTCTATTGACCGTTCGCAAAGACCCGCCCCACTTTAGTTACTGTCGCTATGTCCGACAAGCCACGCCGCTCTCACACCAAATCATGTTCTCACGCAGTGAAAAATACATCGCGGAGCAGAGAGGACACTGACAACACACTGAGACAGGACAGACCAGGTTACTTTTGATATGAAACAAAGTCTCAACTTTTAAATTTGGTCTTTTTTTAAACGAAATTTCAATTTAAACAATACATACCGCTTGTTAATGTGTCTGACAGATCACTGTAGAGCCTCAGCTAAAGCTGCTCATGAAGCGATCATCTCCTTCTAGTTCATATAGCATCAACATAAACATGAATGAACATAAGAAGCAATGTTGTTTTAACCGCGGAAAGACGTCAGTACACTCAGTTCTCCAACGTTAATCTAACTCTCCTGACTGCTTTGTCTGACAAAAATGGCGGATTCAGCGGAATGGCGGATTATGATTGGTCAGATCGCCTGTCAATCAAACTCCATGCGAAGGGTAAATTGGAACCTAAACTGAAATGCTACCATTCAGCGCAAATAAAGCAAAATTGGTGACACTAAACTTGAGATCTCTTTTCTACAAAATATTGGATATATTTGCATCCACTGAAGCTCAAGACGCTCTTTAGATCATTTTCAAAATCACGCTGGAGAACATGATCATCAGGGTTTATAGGAGTCCATAGCTTGAGCGCTGCTGTCATTACAAAGGAGCATGAAAAACAAACAAAAAAAAACAAAAAAAAAATATTAAATTGATGTTAATATTTTAATAAATTTTTTATTACAATTATTATGCTGATAATAAAATTTGTAATAAAAAATATATATCTAAGAGAAAACATATGTTTGAATCATATCTAAATTCTAAATGGAATACTAATTCCAAGTGTATTATGAAGTAGCCTATAATGTATCGCTTATGGCACGCAAGTCACTTCATTACTTATAATTTTGTGAGTAAACATCAGTGGCTGTGTGTGAAAGTGTGTGAGTGTGTGCGAGTGTGTGTAGCGTTCACCTCTGCTCCGGGGTTCTTCTGTGCTCATACATCACGCGATTACTGTGGGCGGCACGGGACCCCGCGTCATTACCACCAGCATTAGAGATGATAGAACCAGCCATTAATCACCATGACAACACGCCCTAATGGAGAGGTGACCCAGTCAACGCCCGCGGACGCCGGGACACACGCACGACGCACCTATAGGACGAAAGCGAGAGAGCACGCGGCGAATCGCACACACACATGCACGTGTTCACCCTGCAGCGCTGTAGTCTGTAAATATAGAAACGAGGCGTTCTTGAGGGCCGCGCTGAGAACAGAGTCTTTAAACGCCATGATTGAGAGGGCAGATTAACACAGGAAAGATCGAAAAAAGGCTCAAACCCTTTCCTTGACTCTTTCTCTTTTGTTTACTCTCTCGCGATTTGCTCGCACACCTCCTTCTTCACGCTTAACGTTTTTGACAACTCACCCCTTTGGTTTGAAACGCCACAAAGCAACACGCAGCAACATTTCCTACTTTTGGCAACTGGAGCACAACCAAATAAACGTGTCCCACCTGCCACCGTTCACCTGAAGAGAGAGACATCCGTCAGCATTCCCATTGCTCTGACTTTACCCCCTGTCCTGCGGCGGGATGGACGGAGTAGCCTATCCTCCACATTCCCTCCGCTCCGGGCCACTACTGACAACAGGAAGAGCCGTTTTTACCAGCTCCAGGATTTATCACTTCATTGAGAGACAGCCAGAGGCCTGAGAGAAGAGAAACCCGGCCTGATAAGCAACAAAACAATACGATGGCTGTTACAAGCGCACTGGGCCCGTTTCCCAGCTGAAGATTATCCAGCCAAGACTACGGCTAAAATTAATTTTCTATGGTGTATCAATATCAACTTCATTTTGTTCAACACCAGACCTAATCTCTTAAAAAAAAAAAAAACAGCCACATTAAATACACAAAAAATATTCAAGCATCTGTTTAGTATTATATAAAATGTATTCCTTTATAAATATTTTGTATTTATTTATTTTTAAATAAAAATACAAATCTACTTTTAAAAATGTAAAAAAAAAACATTAATCCATTGATTTAATAAATGAAATAATTTGAATAATTTAATAATTATTCAAAATTATTAAATTATCTAAATTAAAATAATATTTAATATTGTTACATAAAAAAAATTCATATAGTTCTAAATACAATTTTGTTTATTACATTTAATCACTTAATTATTTGAATGACTTTATTTTACAAATATAACATTAAAAGTAAGATTTAATATATATTTAATATTCACATTTATATACAGAGATTTTGTATTCAATATTTTTAAATGAATGCTTGTTAATGTAACATTTATACATTTATTTATTATTATTCTAAAAATGTTCTTAAAATAAGTGAATGGACTTGTGTTACTCACTTATGTAAACTTATGTTTACAATCCAATGCACAAACAAATTGAAGAACTAGTGCCACCACATTTCCAAACATAATTTAAACAGACATTTATGAATCCATTCAAACATAAAACTCTAGACACCACTGAGAAGATATAATAACTGGCATACCTGCGATATGTATTAGCATTCAATTAATGGCTTAAAAGTTAGTCATGTATTTACTTGCATCCAACTTTAACCATAACTTAACCATAACTCTAACCCTAACACATGCCATCAGATCCTGACAGCAAGCCCTCACACACAGACTCAGGTGTGTGACTAGCACAAGATTCCAGCTCAGATCTGCCTCCTGCCCCATATGAACACACTCCAGACTCTGTTACCAGCCTTTGTGTACGGAATTAAGACTCGGCTCTCTCACTGGCCACTGGAGACCGGCGGGACTAAATGAGTACATTTGTCTTCTCAATGGCCTGGCTGATTGGATGTTTAAAAAGAGTGTGTGTTTGTGTGTGTGTGTGTGTGTGTGTGTGTGTAGAGCAGATGTAAGTCTACTGCCCAGAGGGAAAGAGGAGCAGTCGGCACAATACATAATTAACCCGGACACTCAATTGAATGAGAGCGTCATTGGATCAGGGTGAGAATCCTTAAGATTCAGACAAACATTCCCTGGAAAAGTATTAACTCAACAACCGTTCACACAATCCCTCTCCAGCACTCAATCACACACACAGGTTTTCTCGCACAAAAGAGAAAAACTAAACACTTTGGAATGCGCTGTTTTTCCAGTTTGCAATGCACACTGCATACTACTGTATGTACAGTGAGTGAATATTCCTTATGCATGGAATACGGATGACGTGATGCATTTGACAAGATGTGTAGCCTTTGGTACGGTATCCCATGATGCAGTGCACATCAGCCAGACTGCAAAAACGTAACAAGATTTATATAATTTTTACACAAAATTGGATCAACCGTTTATTATAACTGCACACCACTCTCTGAATTAAACAAAGTAGTCAGGTCATGTGCAGCTGGTTACTATTAGAAATATTTGCAGTTGCATAGCCTACTGCTATTAAACAAAATGCCATGAAAGATACAGTATGAACTGCATATGGACATTAAGTTAGTATTTTATTCCCATTGGGTTTGTTCACAATAGCACACAACCATATTATTCTTACTAGTGTAAAAATAAATGACATGATCAGTAAATCATGTTTTTACATTGACTCGTCAAAATAAGTTAAGCAACTTTGTTATACAAGATTCAACTCATTTTGAAAGTCAGTTTAATACAATTTAAGTTGAAATTACTTATACAGAGAAGTTGATTGCACTTAAAATGTCAAGTTTTTTTTTTTTTACATTGTATTACAGTATTCAAATTGTCTTTAGACACAGAATACGCAATTTATCTTCTACATTTGCCTAATTGTGTGGAGTATAAAACCAGATCACACTCTATTAGATGATGTATCCCACAATGCAATGCAAAAGACTTGAACTTGCTTATTCAGAGCGAACTGATTGCAACTACTGTACTTTCAAATGCATTAGCTAGGGTCGTGCTTAGAGCGGTGCAACTGGTGCGGAAAGTGATATTGGAAATATTTATTGTTGCATATTGCATACTATGAAAAAATTAGCATCCAATATACAGTATGAACTGCATACTTAAAAATATTGACTTCCTTCGACACATTTTATCAAATATTCCAACATTTTTACAAAAAAAAAGTATTAAAAATGCTAAATTTTTTAATCATCTAAAAGCATTTTCTGAATTAAATATGAAACATAATATAAAAACATGTTTGAAACGTTTAATGTTGCATACTGCAAACTATTTCCCATGCTTAACCAGTGTGTGCCGTATATGCTGTGAGCAGTGCGTCAGGACTCCATTACGAACATAGCCATTCTCACACCGTGACCTGTGCGACTCGCTAAGAGCATCTTAATTAATGAGTGCATTGTTTCGGATCGTCATTGACTCTCGGCTCAGTGTGCATGATGGAACAACACTTCATTAATACACAATGCTGAGCCGACCAATTAACACTGTACAACAAGCCACGCTGCGGCTGCCTAAACACACAGATAAACTCACACTCACATATGCAAACATCACCAGCCATGAGAGGCTCATTATTAATCACTGCTAATGCTAATTAATTAAAAGATCATGCGCACGTGTGTGTGTGTGTGTGTGTGTGTGTAAGTGCGGCAGACAGCTGCTTGTGTCCTGGGAGCTCAGAGGGACTTTAACATGTTTCTCACAAGCCTGACAAATGACCTATTAATTATCTAATGTTGTCTGACAACAAGCACTGGATAAAGATGTATGTTTGTGTGAGAAGCTGATAGAGTTGCAGTGAGAGCGAGGGGGAGGTGTGTGTGTGTGTGTGGTTCAGGTATACCCGACGTTATGGGGACAAAATGTCCCCACAAAAATGGCAATATCGGAAATCATTGTCTTTTTTTGTTTGGTCCTCGTGAGGAAAACAGCTTATAAATCAAACAGAAAAACAGATTTTTTTTTTTAATGTGAAAATTCAGAAAGTTTTGTGTGATGGGTAGGTTTTGGGGTAGGGTTAGTGTAAGGAGATAGAAGATACAGTTTGTACATTATAAAAACCAGTACACCTATGGAGAGTCCCCATAAAACATGAAAACCCAACGTGTGTGTGTGTGTGTGTGTGTGTGTGTGTGTGTGTGTGTGTGTGTGTGTTTCAACCAGACGTGACTATTAAAACAAAAGACACACATAAACTTTTCAAATTCGCACTGTTGCCTTACAAATTGATTTAAAATGTTGATATGATTTAATTCTGTGGGAAAGAAAAACATTTGGGGCTTGAGGATTATTTTGTCATTTGAAGGATGTTGGATATTTAGAGAAAAGGTTTAAGATCTTGAAGGTTTTAGATGTAGAACCTGTAAAAAACTAAAATATTTATACTTATGCATAAACACTGTGTTTGCTTAATGAATAAATGCAAAAAAAATATTTTTGTTTTTGTGCCTTGCTTTCCAGTAAAAACTATGTAAACATCCGTAAAACTATATTTATTTATATAACATTTTCAGACTACATCTTGAATTAAGTTTGTTTAATAACATTTCTCATTTTAAGCACTTTTGTTTCTCAGTTTCTTGTTCTGTTTAAAACAATAAAAAAAGTCACAAACGGGGAACAATAAAAACAAAAAGCAACTTAAATTATGATATTCTGAAAAAAAAATCTAAATACAATAAACAAATTGTAATTACATTTATATTGTTACGCATGTTTAGATATTTGCACACACACACACACACACACACACACACACACACACACACACACACACACACACACACACGGGTTAATGTGGCGGAATCTTAAACCACAATCAATAGCATTGACGGAGCAGCACGACTGCACGCATATCAACTAGAGCACTTTATATCATTAAGAGTCCCAAACCACAGACAGCCAACATATGCTTGCTCTCCTCTCTCTCTCTCTCTCTCTCTCTCTCTCTCTCTCTCTCTCTCTCTCTCTCTCTCTCTCTCTCTCTCTCTCTCTCTCTCCCAGATTTTTTATGAGGGCTGGACTGTTTCATTTGATTTAATGAGTCACAATCCCAGTCGACTGCTTATTCAGACCTGCCACAACTCACAGAAAACACACACTAACAACCGCCAGAAATACACAAACACAGACAGAAAAGCTTAAAAACAAAATGCTCACAATGATAATAAGAGATAACACATTTAAATCAATCAGGGGGCGTTACAAGTGAACATGGACAGTGAAAAACAAATCCTTGATTTAATCCAGCAGAGTTGGTCTCCTCACTGACTGTCACACGGCGTAAGCGTTTGAGTTGTGTGCATCTCACCCTATCTGTGCGTGTCTGTCAGCTGCCACACACGCTTACCATTTGATCTGTTTTCAGTTTGTTGTGTTGTGTCCTGTCTCACCTGTGTATCTGTTCAGCCAGCCTGTGCTTTGATGAATCACAGCGATACAGTCTTCGACACACACATACACAAACCATTAAGCACTGTCATGACGTGACAAAGACAAAAATTCCGGTAGTTATTCTTTAATCATTTTGGTAAGGTGAGAAAAGCACAGGCAGGTATAGGACAGACACACACACACACACACACACACACACTGTGGCCCGACGCCATCCGGCCATATCCTGATTACACGGCACAGTTGTCCACATTTGAGAAATTGATCCTGTGATGGAGTGCGCGTCGCAAGGGTGACGGCCATCGCCGGGGAGACATATTTCCAGCATCGGTGCTGCCAGCCCCGGGGCCTCACGGGGCCCCTGCGGGGCGTCTACCCGGCTGCCCGATCATAAAGCCAAATGATAGCATATGTGCTTTGTTTAATTTTGATGTCCCAGTAATGTATTACACAATTAGATTGATTTGACAATTTCCATTACGCTTGATAAAATATTTATGGAGTGAGGTGGATGATAAGTCTTATCAAAGAGCCATCGCTCGCACGCGGCTGACACGCCACATCCATCAGCATCAGCAGTCAGGGCCGCTAGCGTTAGCCTATTAGCTTTTATTCACCCCACAGGAACAGGGTCGCCGACGGCTAAGGTGGGGAGGGGGTGGCCGTGCGTTTCGTCTCTCTCTCTCTCTTTTGGACTCTGTCGCTCACCTCTGTCTTTCATTTCTCCTCATCTCTCTGCCGTTTCACGCCCTTGCTCTTTCTCTCCGTTCGCTCGCGCTCGCTCTTCCTCCATCAATCTCAGTGTAGAAGTGCGGGCTGCCAAATTGGGCTCATCAGTCTCAATGCTGGATGCAGATGGGTTTGATTCAGCGCGGGAAGGTCCCCATTCATGCACACACACACATACACACACACACGTACGACCCTCTCTTAGCACCCTGACTCCTTTTACTTCCATATCTGCCCCCATAAATGCCCCTTTTGCCCTTTTCTACTCCCTCTATCAATGTGACGGCAACCCACTCCACCACCATCTAATGGCCAAACTGCCCTTATGAGCACCACAGTGACCCCCCCCACCCCAAAACTCAACACGATGATGGTAAAGTTATGAAACTAACCGTTTAATCTAAGGATGCACGATATATCGGCCACCGTATCAGCCGATATGTTCATTTTTAATGTTATCGGTCCGATAAGAAGATGTGGCCGATATCTTATCGCCAATAAATGATGGATTATTTCCTTTAGCTGAGATGCTTCAGATGCAAACGGTTTGCAATGATGGTTTTGAATAGCTTGAAATATGATTAGAATTTTGTTTTTGGTACGGAGACTTGGCCATAGGAGTGAAAATTAATATGCTAACGTAACTTTTTTATTTATGTTGAAGTGCTTGGGACATGTCTTTTAATGGTGAGACTTTTGTTATGTTATCAGTTTTCTTTTGTAATCAATAAAATTTGGATTTAGATTTATTAGCCAATATATCGTTATCGGCTTTGAAATATAAAGAATGATCGGTTATCGATATTGGCAAACATTTTCATATTGGTGCATCCCTAGTTAAATCAATATCATATTTTGTATTTAAACAATTTTTTTTAGTTGAGGGTCCATTTTGATATACAATTACGTTAATGCATTTGGCAAACGCTTTTAATTCTAAATGACTTTTTTTGTTGGCATACATTTTAACCAGTTGTTGCATTCCTTACAATCTTCATCAGTTCACCCCAAAATTAAAATTTGGTCATCATTTACTCACCCTCCATGTTGTTCCAAATCTGTATGATTTTCATAAAATGAAAATATTTTGAAAAATACAATGCAAGAAAATGGGGTCCAAAGTTGTTATGACTTGGATAAAAACGGTTTTCAACATTCTTCACAAATATATATTTGTTTGCTTTTCACAGAAGAAATAAAATCATACAAGTTTAGAATGACATGAGGGTGAGTAAATCATTACTATTTTCATTCATTAAGTGATGTATGGTTGATAATTGAGAAAAGTATTGAGGATACATTTTGATTTCATGTTGATTTTTACACTTAGAAATATTAAAATTGAGTGTCTAAAACTTTTTGATTTGTTTTATTAGACTTTTACTTTTTAAAGTCCTTTGTACAAAATGGTGACATGTTCTAGCTTGCACACACACACACACACACACACACACACACACACACACACACACACACACACACACACACACACACACACACACACACACACACACACACTGAGGGGCCGGCTGCTGGCCGCAGTCTTGTTAATAAGGCTCTAAATGAACAGAATGCATAAAACATGAAGGCGCCCGTAATGAAGTAGTGCTCTGTAATTAGAGACCTTGTGCCAGAAAAATGAAGACAAAATATTTGAGGAGGAATTCTGTCACCTCTGCTCTCCCTTCACACTAATCATACACACACACACACGAACGCACAGGCACACACGGACAACACAGGGGCTAAATACATAGGTTGGGATTTCAACAGCCTTGCCTTCTAATGAGAGCTAATTGAAAAATTACAGGCTATTGACAGACAATGAGCTCTGAGCATATGCTGTGACCGGCTAATATCCCTGCCAATTTATACACATGAAAATTAATAGATGTTCTTGTAGAGGGGGGAAAAAAATGCATGACTGCTTCAGAAACACACGTTTGTTTTTAGATTATGGTGGTAACTTCGCTTTGTTCTTAAATGAAGCGCGTTATAATTACTACACTCTAAACCTATACCAAAAACGATAGTGTTTCGATTTTAATCAAGACACTATAAAAACTATCACAGTTTTCACAAAAATATTAAGCAGCACAACTGTATGCAACATTAATAATAATAATAATAGATGTTTCTTGAGCAGCAAACCATCATATTAGAATGATTTCTGGAGGATCATGTGACTCTGAAGAGTGACAACTAATGAGAGTAATGATGCTGAAAATACAGCTTTGACTAAAGGAATAAAATGCATGTTCAAATATATTCAAATAGAAAAACAGTTATTTCAAATTGTAATAAATTTTTACAATATAACTGTTTTACTGTAGTTTTGATCAAATAAATGCAGCCTTGGTGATCATAAAAGACTTCTTTCAAAGACAAGTTCTCCAAGTTTTGTAATGCACATTACGTTTCTTTTTATTTCATTAATTTCATTGGAAATACAAATCGAATACCGTGTCTATTCCCATAACATATTCACGTACGCCTACATAGTCAAAGCGTGAGAAAGTTTGATTGCTCGCATTATAATCAACAAAGCGATTTACCACGCCAGCATTTCTAAAATCTTTAAATGCAAACAATGTTGGACATACAATGAAATAAAAATGTACCTGTCAAAAAAAAGACCTTTCTCACGACAGAAACGTAACGCAAAGGAATCATTACTTTATATAAAAAGTAATCCATTAAGTAATCCAAACCTGTTTTTAAAAGAAACACTGTCAGAAATCAGTCTTCATCCCCACACACACACACACACACACACGGCGAGTAAGACAGCAGAAGAGCGATGAGGTGAGTGTGTGCTGCTGTCAGAGAGACAGTTAGAGTGTGGCCGCTGTGACACCTGAGCCGTGGTGACATAATGAAGGGGGAGTGTCTGTCAGAGAGGGTCAACACTGATCACACGGCCCCGGCGAGAGGGATCTCGCACATAATCAAACCCCCCGCATGACAAATGGCCCTGCTCCCTTGACTCTGGCATCTGACACGCAGACACATCTCCACGCCGGCTCGCCGAACATCACACGGCCGACGCGCGCGTATGTGTGTAACAACACATTTCATTTCTCATTCGCCTCTGCCCTTTGTCTCTGTCCAGGAGATAGAAGGGGATACGCGCACACACACTGACGCTGTGTACACACTTCATCTTCAATCCGCACTTTTATCCATCTCGTCTCAGGGAAAGCACACACACCCACACCCACTCACTCCATAATCAAGGAAGAGGAGTTTTCTCAACAGGGCCATAAAATGGGGACTACTTTTCCCAGGGGTCTTTGAGGCAGATCGTTTTGTCTCGCAGATTTAAATGGAAGCTTAATGATGTTTGTGTCCAAATCACCAATCTTGCCTTTGCAGGTCAATGCTAGTGGCGCGACAAGCAGAGATTCACCACTGGCTAAGAGCGACCAAACATAAGAAACCGCTAGCAATCAAATATGTATAAATGACCAATGATTGGCCGACTTTAAGTGATTCTGGCTGATGCGGAAGTACATCGTTTCTTCTGGTCCATTTGTGTCAAATTAAATAATGCAAAACTGAGTTGCTAAAACGGTTTTTAGAATGTGATCTGCATTGTTTAAACCGTACACTCTATGAAATAAAGGATCCAAAAGGTGGTTTTCGCTGAGATGCCATAGAAGAACCATTCTGGGTTCCTCAAAGAAACTGATCGGTTATTAAAAGAACCATTATTTTACTTAACGCAAAGAACATTTTATTCATCTAAAGAACCTCATTCCACTATAAAGAACCGTTTGTGCAATGAAAAGGTTCCATGGATGTTAAAGGTTCCACATGGAACCATAGATGACAATAAAGAGCCATTATTTTTAAGAGTGTACGCTGAATTTTAATTTGCAAAGTCTGAACAGGGTATTCCCCTCAGTTAAACAAACGTTCTTGCAGTATGTTAAAATATTTTTTTTTCAGTGTTAGATATCTTGCAAAAAAAATCTCGAAGCATCTCACACATTGCTAGTAGAACATTCAAACTACATTTGAGAGAAGATTTGCATTATGTGAAAATTTCTCATTCTGATAACATTTCGCAGAACACTCATTTAACCAAGGAAAATCCTTCTGACAATAAAACCGGACATTCTGAATGTTTCTTAGAATGATCAGAAATTGTGTTTTTATCACTTAACGAGAAGGTTTCCAAAACCTTCTGAAGGGCCATTTACACAAAACAAGTTGTTGCATTTACAAATGCGAGACACTGGGCAGTGGAGTGGAAAAAGTAAGACATGTCTAGAGACATGTTCTTAAAAGCTGAACTTCTTTTAACTTAAGTGTCGGATCCTGAGCGAGACGCAACAAAAGACAGAATATGCGATGTTTACTACATAGTTTGTTAGATGTGGATTCATGACTTCAAACTAAATTGGCAGCTCGCAGTGAGATTTACACATTTAGCTAGAGCTAAACATTCACTTGTAAGCAAATAAAATACATCAATAAGACAAATTTCCTACATTCCCACTGCTTTACTAAAGTTTGTAGAGACACTGTGAGCCCTATTTTAACGATCTGAGTACCAAATGCAAGTAGCTTTGGGGGCGGATCTCAAATCTAAATGCAAATCTAAAATGTGTTGGTCTGAAGTATCTACATTACTCTCATAGGTGTGGTTTGGGCGTAACGTGCAATAAACCAATCAGAGCGTCCTCTCACATTCTCTTTAAGAGCAGGCACGCTTGTTCCATGGCGGATTGCTATAACGGCGGATTTGCCAGGCGCACAAAACTTTCATGATGGTAAAGGGGATTTCGCAGAATTTTGTTTCCTGGTTCTTGACGGACAACCCACTTTGTCCGATGTCCTTATATACCGATGTGTCTTGCCACTATTGATCAAACAGGTTTGATTCGTCATTACTACAATTAGCCTGAAATATTATGCCTATTTTTTCACATCTTCATGGACACCACAATGATTTCCCTCATGTGGGAATATTTTTTCCTTGTAATTATGTATGGTTTGCAAAAATATGAACTGCTGTGTCTGTGTAGATGAGAGAAGCAAAGTGTATGCGCGTTGTGCACACGCCACATTATGGCCAAGCATGCGCCCTTAAAATAGCATCTGAATAACCCACTGACTTTACACTAGGTTTTTCCTGGTCTGTGGCGGAAATGTTTTCTCAAACTGCAAAATAACACCAGAGAACGTTTGCGCCAGAACACGCCTCCTCCACGCTGAACCTCCCCCCATGAGCGCAAGTTTATTCCCAAATCCCCCGAGAGCAAGTTGAAAAGTCCGCTGTGCGTCGGGTGCAAAATAGGAATGAAACATGCGTCGGCGTACAAAGTAATTTGCGCTGGGTGCAAGATAGGGCCCTGTAACTGATTCTCACTGTTGCTAATTATAGCCTACACCTGTAAAAACTAAGCAGCACCGCTAGCATTTAGAGACTCGTTTATTGACAACTGTACCCCTGCTAAGCTAACAGTAGCATTGTAGTTTAATTTCTGCATGTGAAATTTTCTGAGAATCTTTTCTTAAAGTTATTCTTAGCCTATTTTAGCTGTGGACTTATCAAACTAGCTTGTTTGCTTAGTAATGTTAGCTAAAAAAGGACACATGATTACCCTACTATCACAACACGCTTAAGTACCTGTGTTTTCATTGCAACAGCAGACAGTTGCTATCACTGGCCTGGATTGTTACGTATGTCCATTATCCAGCCCATGGATAAGGAACGCCTGGTTTCAGAGTGACTAAAAGCTACACTTTGGTACAGATGGAGTCTGGATCTACTCAAACATAACAGTAAAAAAAAAAAAAAAAAAAAACACGTAAAACATGGTAGAACGAATCAAAATAAACAATGCTCGACAAGAACAAGCACTGCGTTATTGTAAAATGAACTTTTACCATCCTAGATTCATTAAAATCCAGTTAAGACCAAATACTTGGGCTAATCACACAACGCTAATGTGTTTATATTGAAGCACTTTGGAAATATAAACTGACTTGTTTGACCTCGGCAGTTCATGTTACAGCTTTATAGCTTTGTCTGCTGTCAAAAATTTCATGAAGGATGTCAGGATTAACAACACCTACGTTTCTAACAGTGGCAGTTTCCTTCTCTTTCTTCTGTGTGTGTGTGTGTGTGTGTGTGTGTGTCTACAGAGGCAAATGGAAAGCCTGAGGGCAGAAAGCTTCATTTAATTAACACTTTAATTAGTGCCTTTTCTCCCTCATTCACTCCATTTCTTTTCTTTTTTCCTCAGTTTTCCTGCTCTTCAGCCTCTCGAGAGCAGCTGCTTGGGGTTTTTGTCTACTCTGCCGGACTCATATACAGAAAGGTCAAAGGTTATCAAAACTAGCATTGTTTACATCTCACAATGGGGCAAAAGCAGCAGGATATAACTGACTCTCCCTCCCTTCACCCTCTTTGTCAGTATGTTGTATGTATACTGTGCACATAGGCTATGTAAAATTTATATATGTACACTCCTGGGCAAAAAAAAAAAAAAGGGGAAAAAAAGGGCTATGCCCAAATGGGCTAAACACTAAGCCTTTAGTTGTCTTAACCACAAATTATTGGTGAGGAAATTATGAAAATTTAAGCAAATGCACTACGTAAAAAGCCATTGCGGTCTCAGAAAAACATCAAAGACAGATTTACGTTTTTGGCAGATTATGGGAAGTTGTGTGTGGAGCGATGATTCACAATGAAAAACTAGTTGCATGGGGATTCTCCGGAGCACATATACATATTTATGTATATTTATATACATATATATATATATATATATATATATATATATATATATATATATATATTATAAACATAGTCAAATTATACAAAATTTGGATTTAGATTTATCGGCCAATATATCGGTTATCGGCTTTCAAATATAAAGAATTATCGGTCTCAGCCATACGATTTAGTATCAGCCATATCGGTGCATACCTATAAAATTTGACTATAATTTGAC